>NC_083331.1:14129287-15447384 GCF_963455315.2 Globicephala melas | reverse complement strand
TTTTAGATTTGATGTATTTTCTTTTCTTTTGAAAAAACTAATTTGCTTTTATTATTGCTTTTCCTTCCAGTTTTATTGAGATATAACTGACATACAGCAGTGTATACGTTTAACGTGTACAGCATATAATTTGACTCACACCATGAAATGATCATCACGATAAGTTTAGTGAACATCTGTCATCTTATATAGATACAAAATTAAAGAAATAGAAAAAACATTTCTTCCTTGTGATGAGAACTCTTAGGATTTACTCAACAACCTTCACGTATAACATCAGCAGTGTTAATTCTATTTATCATGTTGTACGTTACATCCCTAGTATTTATTTATCTTGTAAGGGGAAGTCTGTACTTTTTGACCACCTTCAACCAGTTCTCCCTTCCCATACTACTCGCCCATGGTAACCACAATTCTGATCTTTTTTTCTGAGTTTGTTTTTGAAGTAAAATTCAAAAACTACAACACTATGTCATTTTCTATCACACAACACAGTGATTTAAAATTTATGTGCATTTCAAAGTGATCACCAAGATAAGTCTAGTTACCATCTGTCACCATACAAAGATATTAAGTATTGACTATATTCCCCACACTGTGCATTTCATACCCATAACTCATTTATTTTGCAACTGGAGGCTTGTACCCCTTAATCTGCCTTACCTATTTCTCTCCTCCCCTCACTCCCTGATGTATTTCCTTATTATTCTATTTATCATCTATGGACAATATTGTTCAAATGTTTTGGTGCCATTGGCAATGGCCACACCTCATTTCTACCTTTTCTTCCTCATTCTTGACGCTTTGTCATTTCTACACTGACTTCTGGCCCGGCTGCCCCACCCTTCCGGCCTCCATGGGTCACTGGTCCTCTCCACAGTTCCCTCTGTGATGACCTTCAACATTTGGCCCACAGGTAATGTGTGAGTTCCCAAATTTTTCATCCTCATTTAAATTTGAAAATTTTTTAAAAAATTACTATTCTCCATCCCAGCTTTACTGCCTCCTAGCTATGTATCTTTCAGTAAATTATTTAAATCTTCTAAGCTTCAGTATCTTTCCCCCCACTTTAAATTGCATAATTGGTACATATGAGTTTCAAAATAAAAATAACTGAAATACGCTACCAGGATAGACTTAGCTACTTAACTACTTTAACTTATAACTACTGTTTTTTTCAAAAGACTATGATAAACAAAATTGAAAGGCAAATATAGGGAGATAAGTGTATTTTTATAGTTAGGTAAAAATACTGGCAATATATATGACAAAGATTTTTTGTATTTATAACATATAAGGATTCTGGCAAGTAAGAAAAAAAGGCAAATATGCCAATAGAAATATGGGAAAATACATGCCTAGGCAACCCTTAAAAAAATAAAAGAAATTAAAAATGGCTCAGAAACAGTAAAAAATATTCAACCTCACTCAGTAATAAAAGAAGACTAAAACAAAATTTAATATGTTTCATCTGTGAAATTGGCGAAGACAAAAAGAATGTTAATACCCACAGTTAACCAGAAAGCAAAATGGCACTCACATACTTCTGGTGTAAGTATATAAATTGGTAAAATCTTTCTAGGAAAACAAGTTTACATATCTAATAAGAGACTTTAAAATGCTCCTATTTTTAACTTATTAATCCTTCTAGAAGTTTATCCAAAGAAAATAATCAGAAATGTGCCCAAGGGCTCTCATACAAAAGCCTTCATTTCAGTGTTTTACTATTAGTTTTTAATTAAGAATATACACTAGTGATTTGAAACAATATTTTAAGCCAGATAGAAGTAAATAAGATGAAAGTAAAACTTCCCCTTTTCCTCCCCACCCATCCCACGAATTCCTATTCCTTAGGAGTGATTGCTGCTAATTGTTAGACCTTTTTATTTAATGCACATATAGGTAAACACATATACACAGTTTAAGAAAAAATGACTCTTCTACATATTAAACGTTATTTAATCATAGCAAAAAAATCAAGCAACATAACTCTCTGAAAATAGAAAAAGAGTTAGATAAAATATGGTATTTTTAACCTAATGTCACACTATGCGGTCATCAAAAATCCACGGAAGCACTGGCAGGAAGAGCAGGGGAAGAGGTAGAAGGATTTGCTGGTCACTGTGCCTTGTTGAGCAAATTACTTAACCTCATTGAGCCTCAGCCCTTTCACCTAAACAGTGAGGGTGATGAGATCTACCTTTACAGTTGTTGGGAAGATTAAATTGATTAATTATGTAAAACACCTGGGATAACATGAGGTCTGCTAGGCACCCACTATTACTGTAAACATTGAATGATATTATATGAGAACATTTTATTATATGAAAACATTGAATGACATGAGAAAATATTCACAATATACTAAGGGTAAAAAGCTGCTATAAAAGAGTATATCCACCATGACATCAATCATCTAATATATTCTAATAACTTACAAGGTACATTTATGCATTAAAAATAGCCTGGAGAGAACTTCACCATAATGTTAATAGTGATGAAGAGAGAGATTAAAAGTGATTTTCATTTTCCTCTAAATAGCCTTATTTTTCCCTACACTTTTTTTCAAAATTTCTTCAATGAACATTTTAATTTTTATTATCAAGAAAAGATACAATGCATTTTTGAAGGCAAGAAATAAAAGAATATGCTTGATAATTGTAGGATGATGATAGAAAATATAGAGCTTTTTGGTACCTGTAAGAAAATAAGCGATTTAAGTTCTGGGGTCTAGAGTTTGCTTTGTGGAGAGGTGCTGGAGAGCTGAGAAGAAATGTAAATTTCTCTAGATAAGAAGTAATGAAAAAGTACATTAGAGTAGAAAGAAAAAAATAATAAATGTTAATACTGTGACACAAATGTTGTTAGGCAACTCTGATAACACAGAGAGATACGGGAAAGCAACAATAACGAGGCCCAATAGAAATTCTACTTATTTATGGCATGGGGACTAGGGTGGTTCATGAAGTAAAAGATGAAAAAATTCACTGCTCTATGAGAAATATACAGTCAGCTTTTTATTATCTATACTAAAGAATGGGAGAGACTCTATGAAATGTATTAATATATATTTTTATAGAGGATTCACCTCCCACATAATTTTTTCTTTACTTAGAATTTAAATGGTTTTATAATTCCTAAATATGTACCAGCTTAACAACAGAGCTAGAAGGCCTGAAAGTATCTATGCATTGAATTATTTATCCAATAAGAATTTATTGACCCGCTACTGGTGCAAAGAACTCTTAGCTGCTGTGTGGAATACCAAGATGCAAAAGACCTGGATTCTGCCTGCACAGAATATACAGTTTACCAAGGAGGAGAAGGCACAAAATAAACAGCTAAAGCGCAGCAAAGTAGACAGCAATCAGTACCATAACAGCAGTACGGATAAAAAGCTATGGAGGGCTTCCCTGGTGGCGCAGTGGTTGAGAGTCTGCCTGCCGATGCAGGGGACACGGGTTCGTGCCCCGGTCCAGGAAGATCCCGCATGCCGCGGAGCGGCTGGGCCCGTGAGCCATGGCCGCTGAGCCTGTGCGTCCAGAGCCTGTGCGTCCGGAGCCTGTGCTCCCCAACGGGATAGGCCACAACAGTGAGAGGTCCACGTACCGCAAAAAAAAAAAAAAAGCTATGGAGTTTACAGAGAAAGAGAGGTTACTTAGATCTGGAAGGTTCTACAAGGTGTACTGAGTCTCAGCCCTGAACAAGTGGGATCTTGATGCTTGGATGGGCAGGCAAAGACCTTTTGGGAAGAAAGAGCCCCTCGGGTGAGCACAGAGGCTGCGGTGCAAAGGATTTGCATGTGGCAAAAAGGAAGAGTATGTGAGGGGAGGTTGAAAATGGAATTTGGGAACAAATCAGAGAGGGGTGTCAAAACTAATCTGAAGAGTGAAATGATATAAAAGTACAAGGCAAAAATTACTCATAATCCCACATTCCACCTCGATAATAATGTAGTAAGTAGGTCTTTCCTATATGTATGGGCAGATATGTGTGGGAATATACATACTTATATAGAGAGATAATGCGTATATTTTCACAAAGATTGCATCATTCTACACGTACTATTTTCTTAATTAGCAAAAGTTATGATACTTCTCATGTCAATGCTTTGACTACAACGTGATTTTGATGAACAGCTTAGTCTTTCACAAATTACTTAACCAATCCCCAACTGTTGGACATTTAGGTTGTTTGCTGACTGTCTGCACATTTCTGGGTATTTCCTTGGAATACAATCCCAGAAGAAGAACTACCAGATCCTAGGATGCATACATTTTTTTTCTTTTCTTTTTCAAGATGAAGATAGCTTTTTCTGCTTATACAAATAATAGAATTCTTAATTTTAAAAACATAATATATGCTTCATATTAAAAATTCTGACCACGCAGGAAGAAATGATAGAGGTGAAATCCCACCAATCAGCAATAACCACTGTTAATGTTGTGTGTGCATGTGTGTGTGTGTGTGTGACATTAACAGTACATACATATATATACATAACTTTTTGTGGCCTGATTTTTTTTTATCTTTACAACGTATTTCGGATCTTACTCCTCGTCAATGATACAAACAGGGCATGGATCCTTCTAAGGCTTTGATACGTATTGATAAATTTCCCTCAGGGTGATTTACCTTCCTATCAGCAGAGCAAGAGAGTGCCCGCTTCCTCCACTTTTATATTCTTTTCAATCCTTTCCAATTGTATCAGCAAAAAGTGATATAAAATCAATAGATTTATTTTACTTTTCTTAGTTTTCTAACGAGTTTGAAATTTGTATATGATGACTTCTTCAGTTATAATTTTTTTTCTTTTTAAGATTTATAAAAGGCTAGCACAAGGAATTCCCTGGCAGTCCAGTGGTTAGGACTCCATGCTCTCACTACCAAGGGCCTGGGTTTGATCCCTGTTGGAGGAACTGAGATCCCACATGCTGCACTGCGTGGCCAAAAAAAAAGCTAGCACACTTTAGTCAACACTTGCAAGTATTTTGGGCATTCTGTCAGTTTTCTTTCCATTTATTCATGATGGTTTTCCGTCATTCAGAAGTTTTATATTTTAGTGTAGTCAAAGATGACGACGCATCTAGCCATCTTTTCCTCTATGACTTCTGTCCCAGGGAAGGTTTGGGAGCCTGGGGGGAGAATTCCCAAGATTTTGTTACATGAGAGCTGGAGCCATGAGAAAGGTACTGAAGTGATCCAAGTAACCCAGGCCACTGACAAAAGGAATGAAACAAATTCAAGGGAGTGAAAGAGTCAACCGCATTTAGCAAGTAATTGGATGGGGAGAGAGAAAAAATTCACCGATGACCCCAAGGTTTTGAGCCTGGATATCATAAAAATACTGGTGTTATTAACACAGAGCAGCACAGAGTGGGTGACCTGGATCTGCTTAGAAAAGTGAGAAATTTCTACTTTGGGGTACAATTGTATTAGCTAGCTTCCAAGATGGTCCTCAACACCCCTCACTCTGAATTCTTAATGCCCAGAAACTGTGAGATAATAAGTGTCTATTATTTAAGCCACAAAGTTTGGGGTAATATGTTACACAGCAGTAGATTACTCACACAGATACTACTTGAAGATATCTAGCTGGCTAATGAAATGCACAACTAGGGCTCTGGAAGATACCAAGGCTGGACAGAGTTTTAAGAGTGATCTGTTTAGTGGTAAAGATTGAAGGGAGGTGACTGTCAGGTAACAGTACACAGAAAGAGAGTTGGCAAAGGATAGGTGGTTGGGGACATACGGAGGGTTAGGAGACAGACAGGCCGGAGAAAGAGCAGTCAGATAAACAAAAGAGAGTAAGGAGAATAAGGTCGTGGAAGGAAGCCCTCACAGGCCACTAGACTAAGAGGACATTAGCAGACATAGGTGGTGGATCCATGAAAAGGGACCTGTATTGGTGAATAAAGCATTCGCCCTGAAGCTAATCATCTACACCTGAGTTTTAATGTAAGTTTGGGAAGTCCTTTTATTTTTCCCCAATTTTTTTTCTTTTTTTTGGCTATGTTGCATGGCTTGTGGGATCTTAGTTCCCCCACTAGGGATTGAACCCAGGCTCCTGCAGTGAAAGCACCCATTCCTAACCACTGAACTGCCAGGCAAGTCCCTATTTTTCCCCAATTTTTAAAAATTATGGTAAAATATATACAACATAAAATTGATACCATTTTAACCATTTTTAAGTGTACAGTGCAGTGGCACTAAGTACATTCGCATAAGTGCAACTTGATTCATCCATTTTGTACCCATTTTGTATGGAAGTTTTTCTGCTCCTCTCACTTATAAATCCTCCAGAAGGTAACCAACGAGACTTGCCTTAACATGTATTCTAGCCCATAATGGACACTGTTATCCCCGTATATCTGAAGCCAACACAGCCACTAGAGAGGGTAACATAAACACAAACCAAGGGAAATTTAGCAAAAATGATTCCTCTTAAATCAAATATATTTAATTATTCTCCAAAACCATTAGACTAACAATAACATAGGGTTTTCCTCCATTCCTTCAATGCATTCAATACATATTTCCGAGCGCCTATTATGTGCCAGGCACTGTTCTGCATGGGGAAGGAGATAGACAAGAAATAAGTGAGCAGAGTAATTCCAGATCATTATAAATGCTACTAAGAAAATAAACCAGGGTGGTGTGATAAGGAGTGATTGAAGTCAGGCAGCTACCTTGGCTAGGATGCTTGGGGAAGGTCTCCTTGTGGAGGGGACCTGAATTTGGAGAGGCAGTCAGAGGAAGCACACGGCAAAACAGAGGAACTAGAGCAACGGAGGAGGGGGCATCTCACAGACGTGCCATAGGATTAAAAAAAAAAAAAAAAAGATGTTATCACTGTAAGGAGTACCATAGGAGCCAGGACGATAACATCTTTTTCTCTTTTCCTTTTTTTCTTTCTTTCCTTCTTTAAAAATAAGATCACTGGGGACTACCCTGGCAGTCCAGTGGTTGAGACTCTCTGCTTCCCCAGCAGGGGGCATGGGTTCCATTCCCGGTCCAGGGAACTAAGATCCGGCATGCCGCATGGCTCAGCCAAAAATAAAAATAAAATTTAAAAATAAAAATGAAAATAAGATCATTGGTTGCTGTTTGGACAATGGACTTGAGCAAACAAAAGTCAACTCACTCATACTTGTAAAAAAAAAGATGTGTTTCCTTGACAAACTGGATTAAAAGCCAGATGAATATACCACTGAAAATGAACAGGAATTTTAACTTTTTAACTTTACCTTTTCAAAATTGATCTCTTTTATAACACAGTCCTTGCTATCTGATTTCCCTTTGGCCAGGTATGCTTTCCCAAAGGCACCTTCCCCAATGGCCTTAATCACATCATATTTATCCATGGTCTCCAATGCATGGAGTTACCTGAAATGAGAGCAGTGAAATTTTATTGCACACTTTTCATAAATATGAACAAGTCAGAAAACAGACCACTACAACGTAAGAACTCATTTTGCTAAAACTTTCATTCTAATTTCGCCAAGACTGAATCAAATAACTTTCCTTGCGGCCACAGGTAACAACCAAAGTGAGACAGAGCTTAGTCAGCTCCATGGTCAGACTGGGGCTGCAGCTCAACTTTGATACACCCTAGTGTTGTCATCTCGGGCAAATAACTTAATTCGTAAAACCTCTCTTTTCTAATTTCTGAAATGGAAATAACAATGTTTTTGAAGATTGTTCTGAGAAAGAAAAATATAATATCCCCATCTGGGCACCTCTAGGCAGCAGGAATTGTCCTTCTGCTTGTGTGGTTTTACAGTCCAGCCTTTCTCAGTGGGGCGTTACTGCCCCCTAGGGGAAATTTTTGAAACGTACGGAGTTTTTTTCTGTTCGCAGAGATGGAGAGGCAGGCACGAAGGCTTTCAGCAGCCATTGGGGTCTGAGATACTAAGATTCTGCGATGCTAGGGACGGTCCCGCACAGTATTTTCCAGCGCCCCTACAACCTTAAAAAGTCTCCGTACACATTCATGTGCTTGGAAAAATCCGTTTATAATTATCTGCGGCTAAAACCAAACTATTTTACATCTAAATACAAAGTATATTTTGCACAGTTTTATTTAACACTGAATTTTCGAGGAATGCAACTACATGTAAATCAAGGCTTGCCTGCACCTTGTTCGGAACTTTACCAGGAACTGTTCACCGTTTTGGAAAATCACTCCCCCACTGGCCACGCTGCTCCTGGCAGCTGAAACCTAAAAGTTTGCAGCTGTCCTTATCAGGTGACTCCCTGCTACTTCACTACTTCTTCCAGTGTAGCAGTACCAAGAATTTACAGATTGAAATATAGACTTTATAATAAAGAGAGTCACTGTGGCACTTAGATTCGTCTGATCAGATTCGGTATGGCAGGAGGGTGTGTAAGGCCAGAGTATACAAGGGCCCCATCCAAGACCTACCCAGTCAGAATCCCCAGTTAAAAGGTCTAACATTCCCTTTGGTGCCCAAGCTCCTTTGATTTGGGTTCGTCACTCTCAGCCCAGGGTCCTGGCTTCTCGAGAGGGGAAGGTGAATTCTCCGGGGGCAGTAAGCGGTGTGGTCCCTTCCTCTCTACCATTTCTTTGGAAACACGGTGCTTGTAACACAAGTACACCCTCAATAGCCCGTGGGCAAAAAACGGGCCAGTAATTCCCAGTGGGGTTGTTTCTGAACTGTCTTGGGCAGGTTCTGGCGGCCCAGCACTTGCCTCCGACCACTTGCCACCTCTCTGGAAGCTACGCGGCCGGGCGGCCCTCGGCCAGCCGCCGGCCTCTGGGGCTTTGGGTAAACTGCTCCACTGCATTTCCCCGTTATATTCAATAGTACAGTTAGGGAATCGTGATGATTTTTAAAACCTGAGTGAGCAGGCAGGTTACGTTTTTGAGTAATTTGTGTCAGTGCAGGAAGTGGGGACGATTAGGTGGGACAGGGCTGGAAGCCAGCTCCGCAGCCAGGGAAGGCTTGGGGACACTGGAGGGCCGGGTTTTGAGGGAGGCGCTGGCGGAATCGGAACTCGAGGGCACTTGCGCAGGAACTGAGGGACCGCGACGCTCCCGCCCAAGAGGCACCGGTGGGTGGAAGCCCCTAGGTTCCGGGGGGAAAAATCCTTCTCCCTTAGAAACACTCTCCGGGAAGCGGCCGGCGGGAAGGCGGCAGAACTCCCGCGGGGGCCAGGAGCTGGGTGCGCCGCGCGTTGCCATGGAGACCGACGCGGCCCGGGACCGGAGACTGCAGTTCTGCAGCTCGCGTCTTCCCGGGCGGGGGTTCCACCCTTTCCCCGGGGCTCCCGGAGGCAGCTCCGGGTTCGGACTGAGGGGACCACCCATAGCATACCTGCTCCGCCTGCTCCGCGGGGCCAGAGTAGTATCCCGGGTGGGTCCAGGTTCCAGACGCTTCTGCGCCCGCTGGCGGCCGGGGCGGAGCCGCGCTAGCGAAGGCGGGCGGGGCGCGGGGCCAGAGTGGCGAGAGGAAAGGTCCACACAGTCCACCCGGAAGAGGGGTGGGGGCCGGCCGCGGCGTTTGGAGACCTGGCCGCGTCACCTCCGTCACTTTAGGTCGGGACTCCTCTGCTTACACTCGACAAACATTCCGCTCCCGCTCCCCGTTCTTGCTTACGGTGTACCAGAGGCTTTGCATATATTCTCTTTATGCCTTGCGACAACCGAGTCAGGTAGTAGTGGCCCAGTTTTACAGTTGAGCTGGACTGAGAGTTTCTCGTGCAAGGTCTCAAATACTGTCAAGAGATGGAGACTGGAACAGAGCCCTGCTCTTTTGGCCACAGCTGGCGGCCTCCCATGGGGTCCTCTTATAAAACGAGCTACTGCCCAGTGGTCTGCAAACATACTCTCTCACCATCTCCCCATCGCCCCCTACGCATTCCTCATTCCCACTGCACATCAAGGTGCCGTCAGAAACGTTTCATTACATGTTTAAGCAGTTGAAAGGATGTAATTTCCAGCAATTATAAATATTGACACAAGTAAAACATAACCAATGGAATCTAAATACCACGGCAATTTGAAACCCACCATATCTAGTTTTTTAAAAAGAAAGCTCTCCTTTAAGAATTAGAAAGTTTACATTATTCCTTTCTCTCCTTGAACTCATATCTCCATACATACTGTTTTTCATGATTCAAAATCTTACCCATCACCCTATCATATCAATGGAAATTAATTTCTATTTTCTAATAGGCTTTTTAAAATTCATTAAAATTACTAGTAGTACACAACTGATCCAAATCACGAACTAATATTTATTAAATATAAAAAGTAACATAGTATTGGAAATTTCTCTCTTAAAGACGTGAATGGGCTTTCCTCTTCTTCTCCCCAATTAGCTCAATTAGTATCCACAGATAACGCTTTTTGCTGGAATAGACAAAGTTCAACATTGAGTCTGTCCATGAAAAATTAATCAATAGTCAATCTAAGAAAGAAATGGAGAATTTTATTTGAGTCAACCTGAGGATTATAACCCAGGGGACAGTCTTTCAGAAAGCTCTGAGGATTGTTCCTCCCAAAGCACAATTACATACGTTTTCAAGACAAAAGGTTATATTGTACGTCAAAGTAACATACTGACAGTTTACATAGTCTAGCAAGGTGAGTAGTGGGTCATCGTGACCCCTTACAGGATTAAGAAAGAAACGTTATCCCCTGAGGAGTTACCTTGCTGACAACAAGAGAAAATTGCTGTTTGGGGGGGGGGGTTGTTGTTTTGTGTTTTTTGGTGAGCAGGCATTTCTGTGTCTTCTAAGGGGATCTAGCTAATGTATAATGCGATCACTGAAGATGATAGATCACTACCCAGAAATAGGCCTTACTGAAAAATCACACACATTATTATGTTATAATTAAATATATTTAGGTCCTCAAACCTTTAGGAGATATAAAAAGAGCTACATAGAATAAGCATAAATCATAACAATGGAAATAATAACATTAAGGGCTGCTGTGATGGTCTAAGGTCAGCATCCCTATGAGGTAAGCATTGTTACCCTCATTTTGTAGTTGAGGAAATTCGGGCTCAAAGAGGTTAATTTCTCACAGTCACACAAGCAATAGGCGGTAGCATTCCATTTCCGTTCTGACCGCAAAGCCCAAACCTCACACCCATTCTGCTGTGCCTTCTCCTCTGAATTCAAAAACTCATAAGAGTTCTAGATTTTTTATACCTTATACTAACCAGGAATAATTTTAAATATTCAGTTTCCCTCTCTTCACTCTGTTTCTAAAGGAAAATACACATCCTGTGAGTTAAGTATTATCCAAATATCAATTCCTCATGTTAAACGTCTCCTCAGTGTGACTAATTTCCTTGGGTGTTATCCATCAGACACTCCTTGCCAGCCAGCTCGCTGTCTCAGTTCTGATACCCAGTCAGAGTTGTCATCTTCCTCAAAGTCCCTGTGAAAAAACAATCTGGATATTAAGCCTCCATTTAAGGAGTACAGTTAATATTTGTCGATGGGTTCAAAGCAGTACACCACCGTAACAATACCGACATTTTTGAAAACTAAGCTCCATAAGGCAACTGAACAGAGGGAAAAAAATGGTTAGCCTTCCAAAGGATCACTCCTTTCAATGTTTCTACAACTTTTTCAATATAAAAATCTGGTATATTAAAAAATAAGTCCAAGCTAAATGATTATAAACACATGGCTCAGTCAGGAATTCTGTGATAATACCATAACACATTACCCATGCCAGACAAAAGACCAAGATATAAGTATTCATTAATGATGTAAAGTAACATAACCAGCTCCTGCTAAACCAGAAATGATTAAAGTACAATTTTTTTTTTTTTTTTGCGGTACGCGGGCCTCTCACTGTTGTGGCCTCTCCCGTTGCGGGGCACAGGCTCCGGACACGCAGGCTCAGTGGCCATGGCTCACGGGCCCAGCCGCTCCGCGGATGTGGGATCTTCCCAGACCGGGGCACGAACCTGTGTCCCCGGCATCAGCAGGCAGACTCTCAACCACTGCGCCACCAGGGAAGCCCTAAAGTACAATTTAAATGACATGCACGCACACGCTATCTGGGTATATCACTTACGTATCCTCCTCATCCAGTCCAGGTTCAAGTCTCTCTGGATCCAAAATAACAGAATCATGACTTCCATCAACATCATCTGATGCTTCTGTTTCCTCATACAGGGGGCCTTTCAAGAACCCTTCTGCACCTTCAGAGGAATATTAACAGAAATTATGCCAAGTTAAGCAGTTTTTACTTATTTCGTTCATGTTGCATTAAATTCCTCCAAAGGCTTGTGGGCTAATTGAGGGCAACGCCATGCTCTGTATTTTTCTGTAGTGTCTCCCTGCATTACTCAGCATGATTCTGGCATAAAACAGGCCCAGTAAGCACCAGTATGGGTATTAAATTTTTAAACAGCACTTTCTTCAAAACTCAGAAAATTATAATTAAAACCTCAAATATATGAACCCATATTTAAAGCATTAAAAGTTGTCTTTGGACAGCTAGGTAACAGTTCATTTTTTCTCCTTTGAGCTCTCCCCTCCCCCTAAGTTTTCCCAATGGAGGGGAATAAAATTAGAGAATTAAGACCAAATGCATGCTTTTAAATTTTTTTCCAGATAGTAACTACTTTCAGATTTTTGCTTACAAAACGATAACCTAACATGAAAATGTGGGTTCAATCTTTATAAAAATCCTTTCACAATAGAGCTATGATATATATATATTTTTTTATGATATATTTTTAAAATAGTGACTTTCCTGAAATGACAACATCTTCATCAATGGACCAGAAACAAAATCCAGGATCTATAATTGCTAAAACAAAAGTCATAATCATTAACCTTCCTTAACACCTGCCTCCCAATGCACCCACCTCTCCTAAGGACACATAACTGTCTGCACACAGCTCTATCAGACACGTGGTACATAGCTCTACAATGCTCTGCTTGTGTGTTGGTCTCCCAAATAACCAACTCTTTCAAGGAAGGAATTATGTTTTATTCTTTTTTTTAAATCTTAACCTAGTACATGTTAGGCACTCAATAAATACCGATCAAATCAACAAATACACTAAATCTGCTACAATACATACAGTCAAGGCTTGCCACACCACGGCATAATTTATCTCTCCTTGGCATAATTTATCTTAGATCTTAAACCAAGCAAGACGGCTTTAGTAATTGAATTATCAAAATTAAACACACGTGCACTCACACATACGCACCCTTATTTCAGTCCTTTGGCCCAGATTCCAAGTATAGTATCTTAAAAATTTATGTTGTATAATTTTAGTGAAAATGTCTGTAGAAACGATAAAAAAAGTCAAATCCTAATTGTTCTTTTTTTTGGGTGTGTTCTACTCAATATAACAGAATCCAAGTACAGAGCCAAAGAAACCTTGAAGTTCCTCAGCGTTTACTAGGATAAAGTCTGAGCTACTGAGTCCCTAAAGCAGGGGTGTATTTGCACGGTAAAAATGGGCCACACTTCAAAGTGATCACATGATTATTAAAAAAATAAGCAAACAAATGGGCAAACAGAAGGAATGAAGCTCTACGGGAAATTTTAATTATGGCTTCAGACTGGCTAGAAAAGATTCAAGAAAACCTAAAACTACAATGCTATTAAATATTTCCTAACTTTAAGATCAAAGGGTTTCTGGGAGGAGGGAACAGGGAGTTATTATCTAATGGATACAGTTTCCATTTTGGAAGATGGAATGTGGTGATGACTGCACAATGTGAATGTACTTAATGCTCCTGAACTGTACACTTAAAAATGGTTAAAATGATAAGTTTTATGTTATGTATATTTTACCACAATTTTTTCAAAACAATCAAAGGGTTTCCACAGTTATGTAACAGACATGAATCACCTGGTCTATATATTGTATATGTTTGAAATGCCAAGCTGAGGTCAGCATGCTTAAGAATGTTCAACAAGGTCTCAGGAGTCTCTTTGAGCCACTGCTTACGGGTATTATTTTCACTGTACTTTATTACAGAACCACCTAGTTGGGAAAAGATAAAAAATTAGTCCCAAATAAAAAAGATTTTCAGCATATATCTTCAGATCATATTTCAAGCAAAGCTAATTATATTTAACTCTCTACCCAGATCTATTTCACTTGCCTGTATGAGCAGCGCTCTGATGTGTGATAACCAAATATCCTTCACAGAGTGACATTAAAAAAAAAAAGAAAAAACTCTGGCTCATTAAACACCTATTAGACAACGTTCCATAATAAAATAATAGAATTCAATCTACTAACCTCTATCGTCCTCTGCCGTTAAACTGGAGGTGAGTAAGGATGCATTTTCCAAAGCTGTAAGAGCTGTACTGGATACATTTTTCTCCCACTGTCGCCTGAGAGGACCTGGTGAACTGGCTTTTAAAGTGTAAAGAAGAACTGCTGAGCTTATTCTTTTATTTATTCATCTATATGCACACAAGTATCTCTCTAAAAGAAAAGTATTTCCTTTCTCTTTCAAACTCAGATCTAACAACACTCTTTCAAGTCTAAGTAGTAAAGGGAATGAAAAAGAAATCCAGATGAAAAGGTAAAGCTAATCATTAAAGTGAATTTTAAAAAATGCTACGTATAGGGGCTTCCCTGGTGGCTCCATGGTTAGGAATCCGCCTGTCAGTGCAGGGGACACGGGTTTGAGCCCTGGTCCAGGAAGATCCAACATGCCACGGAGCGGCTAGGCCCGTGAGCCACAGCTACTGAGCCTGCGCTCTAGAGCACACGAGCCACAACTACTGAGCCCGCGTGCCTAGAGCCCGTGCTCTGCAACAGGAGAGGCCACAACAATGAGAAGCCCGCGCACCACAATGAAGAGTGGCCCCCGCTTGCCACAACTAGAGAAAGCCCGCGTGCAGCAACCAAGACCCAACGTAGCCAAAAATAAATAAATAAATTTATTTTTTTAAAATGCTATGTATATACTCACACATTACACAATGTACAAGAATTAAAGGCCCAAGAGGACTTAGGTAGACACTGTGTGCCAGGTTTTTTATGGTGGAGAGCACAACAAATACTATTTTTTCTGAAGCCTCTTATTAATAAACATGATTTTCTCTTTTTTTATAGGTAAATAAATTATTCCTGTAACACTACTGGATAAGCAAACACAAATCTGCCTATCTACTTGCTTATGAAGCCTACGACCTAGTAAGGTGGAAACTGGTATTCCTTGTATATTCCCCAGTTCTCCACTTATACAATGATTAGAATTTGAATAACTTACCTATCTCTTCTCTGTTTACTCTCCTCAGTGCACTTTCAACCGAATTTTTATTAATGCTTTCTAAGTCAGTGTGGCTACACTTTCCACCTGGTTCTTCCCTTTGCTTTAAAAGAAATTAAAAATAAAGATTAAGTAATGCTTGAATTGCTGCAAAAAAATGTAAACAAGTAGGCAAAGACAGCTATTTTAACTTTAAATATAGATGGATTAAACATCAATAACCACAGAGCCCCATCCATGTAAATTAAGTCATATAATCATATATATGTGTATATTAAAAACCATATATATGAACAGACATATGTATAAATATACGTATATTAATAGTCATATACCTTAATAGCCATTAATATCAGTCACTGCAAATGTGAAAAGGATATATAAAAATGACAGAGATATTTGAGAGGTCTTTATAGAGGAAATGAGCAATGAAAAATTTCTGGGCTTTTCATGCTGGAAATATCAAAATGAAATATTTTATAAAGTTACCATACAGACGGTCCTCGAATTACGATGGTTCAACTTATGATTTTGCGACTTAATGATGGTGTGAAAGTGATACACATTCAGCAGAAACTGTATTTCAAATTTTGAATGTTGCTCTTTTTCCCAGGCTAGTGATATGCCGCATGATACCCTCTCGTGATGCTATGTAGTGGCAGAGAGCCAAAGCTCCCACTTAGCCACGTGATCACAAGAGTAAACAGCCGATACACTTACAACTATTCTGTACGCAGGCAACCACTGATTTTCACTTTGAATTCAGTACTGAATACACTATATGAGATATTCAACACTTTATTATAAAATAAGCTCTGTGTTAGATGATTTTGCCCAACTGGAGGCTAATGGAAATGTTCTGAGCACATGTAAGGTGGTCTGGGCTAAGCTAGGATGTTTGGTAGGTTAGGTGCATTAAATGCATTTTCAACTGGGGGGATGGGATTTCTATGTCTTGACTGTGGTGCTGGATATATGACTGTATAAAATTACCAAAATTCATCAAACTGCATGCTAAAAATGAGTAAATCTTACTACATATAAATTAGGCCTCAATAAAGCTGGAAATAAACAGATATTACTAACAGATATTACTATGCAAAGAAAAAAGTACAGGGGCAGAATATATTCCATTTGTAGTAACATAATGGGGAATGGTGTTATTTATTTACAACCTAAGGTTCATTCAAAAAATTTACAAGTTTAATTACTAGTACATTCCATAAACAGAATCATTTGTTGTTACTACATCTTTTCCTTTGGGAGTTAAAAGGTTGATTAAAATGATGAAGAAAGAGAAAAATTATCAATAGGACACCAGTTACTGGGTTGGGTGTGGCAAAACTGGGAAGTGGATTTGCTGTTACTATTTATGACTTAACTGTCGCTATCATGTAAAAGGGCACAGCTGCCTGGAGCCAAATGAGACAAACAGGACCTTGAATTCCAGGCTGAAAAATGTCCACTCAATTCGTGGGCTTAATGGGGAGGCACTAAAAGTTTTTGAACAGAAAAATGTCGAGATCAAAATAGTGATCTACATATTATTTAGCCATAAAAAGGAAGGAAATTCTGATACAGGCTATACCATGGATGAACCTTGAAAATATTAAGCTAAGCAGAAGAAGCCAGACACAAAGGGACAAATATTGTGTGATTCCACTTACTTGAAATATCTAGAATAGGCAAATTCATAGAGACAGAAAGCAGAATAGAGGTTACCAGGGGCTGAGGTGGAAGGGAGGGTGGGGAGGAATGGGTAGTTATTGTTTAAGGGTTTCTGTTTGGGGTGATGAAAAATTACATTGTGAATGTAATTAATGCCATTAAATTCTTACAATTCAGCTTAAAAATTGCTGAAGTGATAAATTGTATGTTATATATATATATAGTACCACACACAAAAATCCAACCAAGAGCCAGGCTAAAACAAGACTTTCATGCCTATAAGCAGGGCTAAGTTCGCTCACATCTTGTCATCCATAATTAGAAATGAAAAAACAAATAAATGTGTAAGGCCAACTGGCCCGAGGCAGGGGAACACAATCAGATTCACAGGTTGCATCAGACCGAAATTCTCCGGACCACCCAGTTCCAGAACCTGCCCTGGAGACATTCCGGACCACCCAGTTCCAGGAACTGACCTGGGGACTTTGAACCCAGTCCAGCCTTCCCGCCTTTCGAGGGGCGGGACTAAGGGTCCCCCAGGATACCCGAAAAGACCACCAAATAAGGAATACCCTGCGCCCTCCCAGATTCACCACACCCCTTTCCCTTCTTCCCCTATAAAATCTTGCCCAACCCTTGCCCGGGTGCGACTTCTCTGGCCCCTTTCTCTCGGACCAGTGAACCTCAACCGGGAGCGCTCCCTAATAAAGCTCACTTGAAGCTTTCCTCTGTTTCGCGGTGCCGTTTGTTAAGATCCGACCTTACAAAATGCTGATCTAAAGTGGCTCGGCTGGCAGTACAAAGAACAGCCGCCAGTTACTTCACAGGCCCAAAGATGAAAAACTCCTGAACCCAGAGACCAGGCAACAGTCTTCCATATATCTCCCAGCACCTAAAGATGCCAGGTACCCAGTAGACAATTTTAGACATTTAACTTTAAAGCACTTACCACTGTGCTTGCTTCATTTTCCAAAGCTATCCTGATTCTGCTGGCGTCTGCTCAAAGAGAAAAGAGAAGGTAGAGAGAAAACACATAAAGGCTTCTAATATGATTTGCACAAAGCTTGAGTGACAAAGACAAATGAAGTTTTTAAAGTCAAAGAACCAAAGCACTAGCCCATACAGTGATATCAAGCTTTAATTGCCTAATAATACACCTCAGCTTTTAAAGAGATTATTTCTGCTGTTTTATTCTAATGTTAACATCTGCAAGTTAAGACATCTCTATTCACTTATGCCAACCCATTTAGGCACCAGGAGGTAAGACACTCTGTATACTCGGAAGGTCATTATCACCTTTAACATAAGCTTGCTACCCAGTCTGCTTTTCCTGACAGCTATTACAGTAGGTGGAATAGGTATCCCTCTCAAGAAATCAGCTACTTATTCCCTGATGAGGGCCCAGCAGCAGTCACGGAGGCAGGATGGCTCCTGCCTCATTTTCGGCTGCCAGAGCCTGGCGTCCGTGTTCCTCATTCATTCAGCATTTTAAACAATTGCTACTGAGCATCTATGATGACGGCACTGAGGATACAACAGAGAGCAAATGAGACACGGTCCCTGCCCTCACACAGCTTTCATTGTTCTGGTCTCACTGGCTACAGACTAGATGGAGATACCACCAGACACGTGCTCCCCATCTGGTGGCTCCTCCGCACTAGCTTACTCCTCTTTTTTTTAGAAATTGTAAAACTACACTTTCCTATCTTGAAACTACACTGTCTTGAAACTGTTCTTAGACTGCTTTTGTTGCTGCTGCTCAGCATTTTAAAACGAATTTCCCACTACCCTGGGATGTGAACAGAAGCTACGAAACAGTACATAAAATAAAATCAACACTAAAACTGCTGAAGCAAAGGTAACTGACTACCTCTTAAGTAACGGAAAAAAAATGCTGAATTGTAAGACTGAAGGGTTTATACCACTAAAAGGGTTTACATTCTTACAAAAGTAACATTTAAAATTTAACTTCAAGAAAACAGTATAGTTTAGAAATGTTTCTTTTGAAACTAACATGACATTGTAAATCAACTATACTTCAATAAAAAAGAAATTTAAAAAAATAGAAATGTTTCTTTTGTAGTATATAACACTAAGAGAACAGGCACTAAATAACGGAGGTTTTACAACATCTCCCTACAGTGGATGACCTACACGTCTTAATTCTCTCTTATCCTGGTCATTGTTGGATTTCTTCAGATGAAAGATGTGTCATTGATGACAAATGAAAAGCAACAAAAAGAGCTTTGAAAAAATTGAGATAACAACTTCCAAAGAGACAATAAATTCCATTTGAAATTTGCTCAGGATTGACTACAGATGTATGGAAATTTTGTGCACCTATTATGTGGACAGTTCCAACTTTTAAAAAGACTCCATTTAAAAAATTTTGTTTATAAGATGGTCCTTAGGGATACAATTTCCTATATTATATTTTCATGGTTAGATTCCTAGGTAAGACCACAGAATCCTTCTACCTGATCCATAACAAACTAGAGTAAATATGGTTCTAAAAATGAAACAGAACAATCTTTACATCTCTAAAATCTCCAAACTATGTTCTTTTTGATCCCTGGAAAGCTAAATGTATAAGATTCGGTATAGAATTATGCCTGAAGGAATAAGAAGCAAATTTTGATTTGAGGAGTATCTGGAAATCATCTCTAATAACTTGAAAATTGTATTTTTCCTTTTTGTTATACTGTATTTTAAAAGAACACAAAAAATAAGCTTTTCAAAATTCTTACCCTTTTTTCTTGGTGTACTAGGCATAGATTTTTTGGTTTCTTCTAATACCTGTTCACCATATTCTGTGATGATCTGAAAGTTTAAAGCAGAGAATTTAAAGATGTGAAAGATGCTTTTCTTTAGATACTGCCATAACATCATTTAATTATCAAGGTTCTTCCCCACAGCAATAAAGTTGAAAAGTAGAAATGCCATTTAAAAGATCCATGTAGGGATTTCCCTGGTGGTCCAGTGGTTAAGACTCTGTGCTTCTACTGCAGGGGGCAAGGGTTCGATCCCTGGTCAGGGAACTAAGATCCCACATGCCTCAAGGCACAGCCAGAAAAATTAATAAATAATAAATAATAAATAAATAAAAGATCCACGTAATTTAAACAAACAGACATTTATATACATCCAAAAAGATCTGGAAGGATAATGCAAACAATATCCATGATTATATTTGGGGAATAGCATCGTGGAAAGAAGAGGAGGGAAAGGACGTTTCAACTTTTTACTTTTTTTATATACGTCTGCATTATTTGAATTTTTACAGGCATGTATAACATGTAATTGTGTTTAGAAGATAACAAACACTGGGAAAACTGTTCACAGTCAATCTCACATGTACCATACCTCTGGGGGTAAGCACTTCTGGATGAGCCGAGCTAAAGGGCCTCTGGAGAGAAGAGTTGTAGCTGAAGGGCGATATGAGGGATTCTTTTTAAACATCTGCTTGATCAGATGCTGAAGCTCATAGGAATAATGGGATGGCAGTGGGCTCATGGACCCCTGACAGATTTTGAGGATAAGACTTTTCCAACTATTTGCCTGAAACTGAAAAGCAAAACTGAACTGTAAAAGCAGATACAAGGAAAGAGAACAGAAATAAGTAAATACCAGCTGAACTGAATTTATATGAATTATTTTAATTTTAGAAATTCTTCTCCCTAGAGGTGTTTTTAAGGTGCTGTTCTCTGATCTTTTTTTTTTTTTTACTAATCACACTTTTTTTCTTTGTATTTCAAAAAAATTATTTTATTGAAGTACAGTTGATTTACACTGTGTTAATTTCTGCTGTATAGCAAAATGATTCAGTTATACATCTATATACATTCTTTTTCATATTCTTTTCCATTATGGTTTAATCACAGGATATTGAATATAGTTCCCTGTGCTATACAGTAGGACCTTGTTGTTTATCCAAACAGTTTGCACCTGCTAGTCCCAAACTCCCACCCCACCTCCCAACCGGTACTATTCTAAAAATCTTATGGTTGTTCAGGAGAAAGGTAAACATAAATAGTAAAAGATGTTCCCATCTGGAGGAAGTCTTACCATCAGTGCCTGTTTTGGGTACTTTATTACTCAAATCAACGTTTTCACAGATACACATTTTTAATATATTTTAAAAATCAAAGTAATACATACATATGGCTTTTTAAAAAGTCAGATGATGTTAAGGCTTATAATAAATGTAATGTTTCTTTGCTTCTCTCCTCCTCAAAAATCCCCAGGCCTGGGCTTCCCTGGTGGCGCAGTGGTTGAGAGTCTGCCTGCCAATGCAGGGGACACGGGTTCGAGCCCTGGTCTGGGAAGATCCCACATGCCGCGGAGCGGCTGGGCCCGTGAGCCACAACTACTGAGCCTGCACATCTGGAGCTTGTGCTCCACAACAAGAGAGGCCGCGACAGTGAGAGGCCCGTGCACCGCGATGAAGAGTGGCCCCCGCTCATCACAACTAGAGAAAGCCCACGCACAGAAACGAAGACCCAACACAGCCAAAAATAAATAAAATTTAAAAAATAAAAAAAAAATTAAACATCCCCAGGCCTGCTCCCTGACAAAATGCACTTTAGACTTTTCCTATTTTAAACTCCTGCTGCAAAATCCTTTTTACCTTCCATGTCATCAAAGTAGTTATCACCGTTTGACAAGTAATAGAGTGGGATATAAAATGTCATACCAGAATAACATTTAAAGTTTTCATTGTATAATAAACATACTGCGGGGGCTTCCCTGGTGGCGCAGTGGTTAAGAATCCACCTGCCAATGCAGGGGACACGGGTTCGAGCCCTGGTCCTGGAAGATCCCACATGCCGCGGAGCAACTAGGCTGGTGTGCCACAACTACTGAGCCTGTGCTCTAGAGCCCACAAGCCACAACTACAGAAGCCCGCGTGCCTACAGCCCGTGCTCTGCAACGGGAGAAGCCACCGCAATGAGAAGCCCACGCACCGCAATGAAGAGTAGCCCCTGCTCGCCGCAACTAGAGAAGGCCCGCGCGCAGCAATGAGGACCCAATGCAGCCAAAAGTAAATAAATTTATAAAAAATAAAAAAATAAACACACTGCAATTAACATTAGGTGCCAGCCTCAGTAATACTTAATATAAGAACATGATGGCATTCTGCCTTGGAGGTACATTACCCTATTAATACATACAAGTGAAGATATGAAAAAGGAAAAGTCAACATGTAATAAAGGAAAAAAACATATAACAAAGGAAAAATTCAGGTAATGAAAAATAAGACTGAATCTGCTTTGCCTCAGGCTTTTTTTTACTTATACCAGATGTAGTTTATTGATATAATCAATAGGATTATGAAACTTCCCCTATAACAACCAGAATTTAAATTTACATTAAGAGGTTTGATAATCAAACAACAGTGAAGCTATGTTAATATATTGTCACAGAAAAATTATCCATGACATTTGTTAAAAATGATAAGGCAGATTTTATTCAGGACCATTGTAACAGATATAGGCTCCACTGCGATAGAATTTTGCAGAGGGTTAGAGAGATTGAGCTTAAAGGCAAACACAGCATGGGCAAGTGGGAATTTATACCTAATGAACAGGGTAGATATCACCAGATGGAAAATTACTAACAGGAAACATCCAGGCAAAAGGGAGACTCTAGCAGAAACTAACACACCATTGCAAAGCAATTACACTCCAACAAAGATGTTAAAAAAAAAAGAATAGCACTCCACACACACACACACACAAAAAGGGGGGGACTCTGGCTAAACCAATCTAACAGGATTCTTGCTGAAGGCAGACCAGAGGGGTCAGACGTCAGCTGGGGAACTGTGGAGGATGAGGAACCTGATCAGATATCAAGGGCAATCGGACATTGGGGGTGGAGGGTTCTTGATAAAACTGGACTTTGCAAGGGAATGCACACAAGGGTCTAGGAGAAGATTCAGAAGCCAGATGAAAATTTGGCTAAGCAAAGAATTCTTTTCAACTTGAGCCATTTTAAAACAATTACTCATTTACTATTAATTACTGTTTGCTAAAAACAACACAAACCGAAGATCATGTATGTACACTTGAAAACATGAAGCTAAGGGGGTGATGCAAGCTAATGTGGTGGACAACAGACCTAAATTTTTATCCATATGTCTGAACTGAAAATGTTGTTTATTTGATACTCCCTTAAAACAACTTGCATTATTATTTTTTTGAAAAAGTTAAAATGTTGCTTTGATTATAAACACACAAATATACACAGTTCTAGAGAAGCAGACTATAGTTAAAATTTACACTGAAGTGAGACATGTTTGCCATATATCTACCAGATGTCTGAATTGGGGCACACTTCTTGACTTCTCAAAGTGTCTCCATCTGCAATTAGGGGTAATAATCTTATTCCCAAATGCCTCAGGCTTTCTAACCATTATATTGAATTTCAGCGTTTCCTAAAGGTTTGAGAACTACTTTTGGCTTTTTATTATTATTTTTTTTTTTTGCAGTACGCGGGCCTCTCACTGTTGAGGCCTCTCCCGTTGCGGAGCACAGGCTCCGGACGCGCAGGCTCAGCGGCCATGGCTCACGGGCCCAGCCACTCTGCGGCATGTGGGATCTTCCCAGACCGGGGAACGAACCCGCGTCCCCTGTGTCGGCAGGTGGACTCTCAACCACTGCGCCACCAGGGAAGCCCTACTTTTGCCTTTTTAGAGCAGACAGTGCCAAATATAAATATTCAGGGCACTGTACTCCTTACTACTTATTCTTGCTAGAAAAAATAAGAACATGTATATGAATGTTTATGAAAAGGACAAAATTAGGGAAAAAAAGAATATAATCCTAATTAAGATACTGAAATTTAAAAAATAATTTTATTTGTACACAACAGTGGTTCTCCACTTGGGCTACACATTACAATCACCTATTTTAAAACCACTAACGTCCCAGGAACTAACACAGTGTTGTAGTCAATTATACTTCAAAAACAAACAGACTCATAGAAAAAGAGATCAGATTTGTAGTTACCAGAGGCGGGGGGTGGGGGAAAGAGGAATTGGATGAAGGTGGTCAAAAGGTACAAACTTCCAGTTTTAAGATAAATAAATGCTAGGGATGTAACGTACAACACAGTGAACATGATGAACACTGCTGTAGGTTCCATGTGAAAGCTGTTAGGAGAGTACACCCTAAGAGTCCTCATCACAAAGAGAAAGTATTTTTTCTTTTTCTTTTGTTTTGTATCCATATGAGATGATGGCTGCTCACTAAACTTATTATGATAATCATTTCACGGTGCACCTAAGTCAAATCACCACACTGTACACCTTCAATGCATACACTGCTATATGCCAATTATATCTCCGTAAAACTGGAAAGAAAAAAAAATTTTTTTTAATGCCCCCAAATGAATACAAATTCAATGTAAAAGCAAAAACAAAATACACTAATGTCTAGGATACCCGAGATTTTAATCCAATTAGTCTGGCCTGGGCCTAGGCATCAGCATTTTTTCCAAGTTTCTCACATTGTTCTAATTATGCAGCTGGTATTATAAGCCACTTATATACAAGGAAGCTGACCTCTCAGTAACAGTGCACACCTTGTGGAGAAAAGGGAACCCTCTTGCACTGTTGGTGGGAATGTAAATTGATACAGCCACTATGGAGAACAGTATGGAGGTTCCTTAAAAAACTACAAATAGAACTACCATACAACCCAGCAATCCCACTACTGGGCATATACCCTGAGAAAACCATAATTCAAAAAGAGTCATGTACCACAATGTTCACTGCAGCTCTATTTACAATAGCCAGGACATGGAAGCAACCTAAGTGTCCATCGACAGATGAATGGATAAAGAAAATGTGGCACATATATACAATGGAATATTACTCAGCCATAAAAAGAAAAGAAATTGAGTTATTTGTAGTGAGGTGGATGGACTTAGAGTCTGTCATACAGAGTGAAGTAAGTCAGAAAGAGAAAAACAAATACCGTATGCTAACACATATATATGGAATCTTAAAAAAAAAAAATGGTCATGAAGAACCTAGGGGCAAGACAGGAATAAAGACACAGACTCACTAGAGAATGGACTTGAGGATATGGGGAGGGGGAAGGGTGAGCTGTGACAAAGCGAGAGAGAGGCATGGACATATATGCACTACCAAACGTAAGGTAGATAGCTAGTGGGAAGCAGCCGCATAGCACAGGGAGATCACCTCGGTGCTTCGTGACCACCCAGAGGGGTGGGATAGGGAGGGTGGGAGGGAGGGAGACACAAGAGGGAAGAGATATGGGGACATAGGTATATGTATAACTGACTCACTTTGTTATAAAGCAGAAACTAACACACCATTGTAAAGCAATTATACTCCAATAAAGATGTTTAAAAAAAAAAAAGTGCAAACCTTCCGTTTGAGTTACTTTCATCTAGTGGTGAAGAAGGAAAGAAGGATGTTCTTAATTACTCACTCTCATGAGCTCTACATGTTCTCAAGCACCTCTGTGAAAATGCTTGCTAGAGCCAGGTTCAAATCTGTGCCCAAAGAACAGAATTTATTTCTATGCAAAGCTAACACTTAATAGGGATCAGCACTAATTATTAATTCTGTGCAATAAACAACTGCAAACAAGCAGGGCAAGTGAGTTAACTTCTTTTTATGTTAAATTATTTTTAAAATATCTTTAAAAAATATATAATATAGAGCAAAGTCTATTTTCTCATGATATTTCAGTTAGAGAAGAAACTGGAAGAAGTGAAATCTAACTGATAACAAGGAAAGTACAAACATGGTGCAGCCACTCTGGAAAACAGTTGGGCAGTTCTGCAAAAAGCCAAACATGCAGTTACCATGTGACCCAGCGATTCCATTCCTCTGTGTATACCCCAAAAATTGAAAACAGGGATTCTAATAGATACTTGTACACCCATGTTCACAGCAGCATTATTCACAATAACCAAAAGGTGGAAACAACCCAAATGTCCAGCAACAGATGAATGGATAAACAAAATGTGGTATAAACATCGAATGGAATACTATTAAGTCATAAAAAAGGAATGAAATTCAGACATATGTTACAACATGGATGAACGTTGAAAACATTATGCTATGTGAAATAAGCCAGACACAAAAGGAAAAATATGGGATAATTTTACTTATACCAAATAACTAGAATATGCAAATTCACAAAGATAGAAAGGGAGGGAGGGAGGGAAGCAGGGAGGGAGGGAAGGAAGGAGGGAGGCAAGCTAAATATAGTGCTATAAATACTGAATCATGGACATTTCCTGTTAGTATATACTACAAAAGTAGCTCAAAGCAAAGATGACAGCAACTGGAAACATGAAAATCTTACAATGAGCTCATCCTAAGGAAGCAAACCACCAACTGAAATGGCAATTACTCAGGACCTAGCCCGATACCACCAGAGGCTGCCTTTCCCATTTTGCACGCCATACTTACTGGATGCTTAAGGGTACAGAGTTCATAGAGAATGCATCCCAAGGACCAGATGTCACTGGAAGCATAAAGAAGCAATGCAACGATGAGTGGGTTATGAGTTATCATATGAAAATATGTATATGTTGTAATACAAAAAATAAAAAATTACTCTACCTTTAATAAGAACAGACACTGCAGGTACTTCTTAGCTACTAAAATAAAATATACAGCAATTTTGGTCTAACACTTAGATACTTACTAACAGTAATGTTCACAATAAAACTGACTGCTCCCCAGCCCCTGCCCCTCCAAACCTGGGTTGTTCGGGTATCAGTTCAGTAGTATCAGTACTTGGTGCAAGAGGAATATCCATGGACTCAGATTATCATAGTCGGCAGAAGGGCTTTAGAAGTCATGCAGTGCAGCTTCCACCCAGACTGCCTGTACCACACCTGGCCGTTGGTCACACATCCTGATGGACAGCTCTCTGTGCCCCCAGTGGCTGGCTCTAAGGGACAGCCTTCTTATTCTTCCACAAAAGAGCTCTTCAAAGCTCAGCAAAGGGTTCTATAGTTTGCCCTATACGCCCACCCTTCTTCAAACTAAGCACCTCCACTTTCCTCCAGAGTTCTCACCACCTAGTTGTCATCCCCCGGACTTTTTCTAGATATTCTTTTCATTTTAACTAAGGTTTTTTTTTTTATCAACTATTTCCCCCAACTTTTAAATTTCTGAAGTTTGAAACCTACAGGAAAGTTGTAAATGCCCACACGCTCCTTCCTAGGTTTCTCAGCCATTAGCATTTGCCACGTTTGCCTGCTTTTCCTCTCTTGCTTCTAGATCTGAACCTCTTGAAAGAAAGGCTGCAGACATCAAACACTTCACCCCTAAACACATCAACATGTATCTCCTATGAGCAAGGACACTCTCCCTCATGAACACAACACCATTATCACATCCAGGAAATTTAACCTTAATTCAATACTATTATCTAATATTTTGTCCAAACTCAGATTTCCCCAGTTGTCCCAGGAAGTCCCTTCATAGCTGTTTTGTCTCCAATTCAGTCAGTTTTACTCTTAAAGGAGTCTATTTATTATGGATTATCATATCCTTTTCAGAAAACAACTTGGCAGATGGTAACAAGAACCTGTGGGTGTTTCTCTTTCTAGGAATTCATGCCAAGAATGTGATAGACAACAACGACATATTTATGCACAAAAGGCATATTAATCACAGCACTGTTTAGGATACTGAAAATTGGAAATATATCATAAGGCCAATAACAGAGGAATGTGAAATAAATTTTGGAAGACCCATGTATTAAAATATTATGCAACCATTAACAATAATTATGCAGAGTTTTAATATGGGATAAAGTGAATATGATATAAAGTGAAAAAAGCAGGATACTAAATTGTATATAGAGTATATAAACAAAGTTTAGGGGAAAAAGAGAATGGATGGGGGAAAAAACCCAAAATGTTATCAGTAGTTGTGTAAAAGTGGGTGATCACCATTTCCTTTCTTGTATATCTCTACATTTCCAATCCTTCCCCTGCCCACCCACTCCATCAATGGGCACATATTACTTATATTCAGAAAAAAATTATGCTTTAAATCATAAGGACTTCATACTATCTTCTGATAATCAATGAACCTATCAGTCAAGTGCTTATTATCTAGTCCTGTAAATGTCAACTCAATGACATAATCCAGTGGCTCCCAAATTTTGCCGCACATGGGACTCACTTAGTGATCCTGGAAAATTACTGATGCCTGCTGCCCACCCCCAGACATTTGGATTTAACCGATATGGCTACAACCTGCGCTTTGGGATTTTAAAAGTCGGGAGCAGCAAAGTTTGAGAAGCAGTAATATAATGCATACTGTTCCCAGAAATGACTAACCTTTCTTTCAGCATTTACATGTAGCTCCTCTCAGCTCTGATTAAAACAGTGGGAAAATTATGACTTTCATCTAGAGGCCTAGGAATTTAAATTCTACACTGCTTTCACATATACATTTTTAAAAACCAAACTTCACCTGTAGGCTACAATGCCTGTACCAAACTGTCAGCCCTGTACCAACTACATATATCACTTACCTTTTATTGTTATAAGGCATGTTCTCCCAAATTTCCGGGGGCACATAATAAGGTGTTCCCACATACGTACAAGCAAATGCCATGGGACTAAAACCAGAAAGAGGCACAGAACGATTACAGAGCGTTTCTCAATGATGATGCTTCGACTACTGTCACTACTACAGAAGAGACATACATACCTGGAGAGAAGACGGGCAGATCCAAAATCACCCAATTTTACTTTTCCCTTTTGGGTGAGGAAGATATTCTGCATTGAAAAAGAAGAGCTCAGATTACATCTACCCTCATTCAAATATAAGGCAGAGATATATGTGGAACCTAGAAAAATGGTACAGATGAACCGGTTTGCAGGGCAGAAATAGAGACACAGATGTAGAG
The DNA here is from genome assembly GCF_963455315.2 of Globicephala melas. Classification (NCBI taxonomy): domain Eukaryota; kingdom Metazoa; phylum Chordata; class Mammalia; order Artiodactyla; family Delphinidae; genus Globicephala; species Globicephala melas. The sequence goes on along the minus strand of NC_083331.1, from coordinate 15,418,564 downwards.
AACAAACGTATGGACACCAAGAGGGGAAAGTGGCGGGGTGGGGGTGGGATGAATTGGGAGATTGGGATTGACATGTGTACACTGATATGTATAAAACAGATAACAAATAAGAACCTGCTGTATAAAAAATAAATAAATAAACAAACAAACAAATATAAGGCAGAGAGCGCCGGCAGAAGCTGTCTTTCAAAGGCTGCTGATGATGGAGATCAAGGGTAGAAATGCTGACAGCCGAGTCCTCGAATGGAACATAAAAAGACAAGATACCCTCTGGACAGCTGCACTTCCCTGCTTGGGAATTCAGGATGACTGATTAGAAATCTAACAGGCAAGCTTCAGATTGTATCGGCAGACCCTGCTCAACTGACCGGAGAACCTGTGTCCCAGTAACTCCAGGTGGCAGGCCCTGGTCTCAACCGTTTTCCATCTGAGAACATGTGGTCTTAGGAAACAGTCACTAAGAGAGCTGGAACATATTACCATACACTACTAAAGAGATTTACTGACCTGTTCTCAAGTAGTACCTTATTTGGCTAGCATAAATATCAATATTACATTGAGAAATATTTCTGAACTAGATAAAAATGCCCCAGAAGGAAAGAATAACACAGAAAAAACATGGAACGAAATAGTTTTCGATTTTTTTTTTTAGGACCAAAATGTTTCCACTTACCTTGGACTTGATATCTCTGTGTAACACACGTTTCTTGTGAATGTGATTTACTCCAAGGCACATTTGTGTAAACCAATTAAGTATCTGTAAGGAAAAAAGCATGCAAATCTGCAAGAATGCAATAACGGGTTCGTGGCAACCCCAAATCCCAAAGAATCATCTTCAGGCCCTGGCTGACCTGAGTTTTATATAATATAAGTACAGAACTCCTGAAAATTACATAGTTCAACTAAGATTCAGTGTTGCCTGGAGAAATTCAGAAAAGCTGTGAATCAATCCCATATGTGTCATCGTCTTATGTATGATCTAAATAGCAATTTATTTATGTACTTTTTTGGCCATGCCACGTGGCTTGTGGGATCTTAGTTCCCCCAGGGATTGAATCCGGGCCCTTGGCAGTGAAAGCGCGGAGTCCGAACCACTAGACTGCCAGGGAATTCCCAACGATTTATTTTAATAAAAATCCCACTATGGTTTTCTTGTATTTAACCAAATAAAAATATTTTTTAAATATACAATAAAAGTAGTTTGCCATTTAGAAATGAATATGCTATAACTTTTTATAGTGTAATCATTACATCAGATTTTCATTCACTTTTTCAGAATATTCATATGTTAACATTAAAAGATTTCATTATATTACCAACAATCCTTTGAAGCCAGGCTGACATGCTACAATGGAACCCATATTCTTAACAATACAACTTCTAGATGAAAAATATTTATACTAATATACTCTCAAAACATGTTATATACCATGTATCAAACTAAGCCCCAGTAAAGCTGTTTATTGAAGTATTTTCCTTAGTCAACTCATTCCGATAATATTTAATACACAACTTTCCATTAAAAAGGCAGTAAGTATTTTAAGAGACTATGCTAAACTGTAGAAGGAAAAAGACTAAGAATAGGTGCTCCTGAAAACCAGAAATGCAGGCTTCATTCTTCAGATGATCTAGAAATACAAAAGAAATCCATCTGCCTTCTAAAATTTCAATACAAAAAATAAAAATTTTAAATGTCTAGTAGAAAGTATGATAAATAATACAATTTTGAAATTCTTCTAAACATGGAAGTGTTATTCCTTGATATTTTATAAACTTATATCTATTTTACTCCCTAAAAACATCTCAGGCAGCCACATCTCACTAAGCAGCATCATGGATACAGAAATGAGTCATTTCTAACTAGTGTGTCAGGTAATCACAGACAGCAATGCTTCTATTTTAACACATACAAATTTTATGAGAAAAGTTGCTTCCAAACCTTGAGGGAAACTTATGTAAGTCGGTCTCTTACCATATCTTCAGGAAACAACTTCCCTTTCTGATGTTTAATCTTCTGCATCAGGTCCCCTCCATCACAATACTCCATCACAATATACAGATGTCCTTCAGCTAAAACAAATGTAAGACTCTTTAAGAAAGGCCCAGGGACTTCCCTGGTGGTCCAGTGGTTAAGAATCCTCCTTCCAATGCAGGGGACGGGGGTTTGATCCCTGGTCGGGGAACTAAGATCCCACATGCCGCAGGGCAACTAAGCCTGCGTGCCACAACTAGAGAGAAGCCCACACACTGCGAGGAAGAGCCCACGTGCCGTAATGAAAGATCCTGCATGGCTTAACAAAGATCCCGACAGCCACAACTAAGACCCGACACAGCCAAATAAATTTAAAAAAACAAAAACAAAGCCTCAGTGGCCATGAATCAAATTCAGAAATGCATGTATTGGGGGAAATTCATATTTACCTTCAAATGATTCCTTAAAGGCAACAATATTGGGGTGTTTCATTTTGGCTAACAGAACAGCCTCCCTCCTAGAATTCTGTGTGTCAGAGAAAAACTAGAAGGAAGTTTAAATAAGCGTAAATGTAATACTTCATAATAAAACTGATAGTAAAATGATATTATAGTAGTTTGTAAGGTATTTCAATGCTAGACACAATTTCATAGCACTGTACTCTGACCAATTGAGTTTATCAAACTCCACGAGAAAACATGTGCAGATTTCTCAACTATGGCTATATGCATGCTTAAGCTGACCTCTTATATCTTTACAAGTATAGAATGTAAACTACTCTTATCATCAGCCTAAGTATAACCTGACTTGGAGAGCCAGTATGCCATCAACAATAGTAGCTCCTTAAAGAAAAACTAGGGCTTTCATGTTTTTACTGTCTGCATCACTTTATCAGCCCACTGGTTCAGATGAAAAATATATATACTCGTGTATTACAGCAGCATGGATGGGCAAAGACCATATGCAAAATAAGTTTCCAAAACTGTTTATCCCCTAACTTACTCTATGAGGATAAAATCCTGAATGACTTATAATTAAGAAACTGCAACTGATTATGTACTAGCCCAAGGGGGCTCAGACCAGCAGCATCACCACCGGCTGGGAACTTGTTAAAAATGCAAATTCACAGGCTCACCAGGAACTACACAACCAGAAACTCAGGGGTTAAGGCTCAGCAATCTGGTTTAACAAGCTCTCCAGGTGATTCTGATGCCCACTAAACGAGGTCAAGATTGCAGTGGGAAAAAAAATACTCTGAGAATTTTATTAAAATGTATTTTTTTTTTAGTTGATCAAAACATTATTAGGCAGCCTCCATGGTATGGCTTCTTTCACCTGACAACTATGTTACATCGTGACAAATACAGTTTGACCTTGAACAAGGTTAGAGGCATTGACTGCACGGGGTTGAAATTCCAAGTACAACTCATAGCTGGCCCTCCATGTATGGAGGAAGCCCTCCATTTCCTCGGTTCTGCACCCACAGATTCAACCAACTTCAGATCGCACGGCACTGTAGTATTTACTATTGAAAAAATCTACGTGGACCCACAGCAGTCAAACCTGTGTTGTTCAAGGGTCAACTGTACAGATAAATCAGCACTTTCCTCATCTTACAGGGAAATAAAACCTATACGCTAATCCACAGAATAGGTTCCCTGATACCAAAGGTCAGCATTTTAGGTCTCAGCTCTTCACTGTATGTTGATGTTCCTTTTTTCATTAATATGGCACCCGAGTTGCATTTGGGCAGCTTCCCTACACCCTTAAGTATGCAAAATTGGAAATTATTACAAATTATTCACATTGAGATAAACAGCAATCACCACCCAAACCTTGATTATTTTTGTTAATTACAATATCCTAAGAACCACCTAAGATATATCAAGACCTTGTAAAGCTAATGAATAAACCCATTAAATCTTTTGCACAAAGGAGCAATTCCATGTTAAATTTCAAGAACTTGTTTTCCTATACAAATTACATGTACACTTTCAACATGAGCTAATTGCTTTAGCAGTGACCTTGGGAAGCCTTATTTCTTTCATGGCAAACATCTGATTACTGCTCTCCTGCTGAACCAAAAGGGCTCTGCCAAAGGAGCCCTCCCCAATCACTCTCAGGACTGTGTAACTGTCCATGCTGGGCACCGCACAGGGGCTCCACTCCCGCAGTCACCACCGGCTCTCCCAACCTAGATTCAAAAACAGAAACAACGGAGAATTACTGCAACGCAGAAACAGAGACACAGACGTAGAGAACAAACATATGGACACCAAGGGGGGAAGGGGGAGGTGGGATGAATTGGGAGATTGGGATTGACATATATTACACTACTATGTATAAAATAAATAACTAATGAGAACATGCTGTATAGCACAGGGAACTCTACTTAGTGCTCTGTGTGACTTAAATGGGAAGAAAATCCAAAAAAAGAGGGGATATATGTATACATATAGTTGATTCACTTTGCTGTACAGCAGAAACTAACACAACACTGCAAAGCAACTATACCCCAATTAAAAAAAAAAAAAAAAGATTCGCCCACAAAAAAAAAACCTGAGAATTAAATTTACTTTCAAAAGGCAGAATTAATTCAAAGTAGCTCTAATCACCATGATAGGATGACTTATTCCTTTATTCATTCAACAGGTGGACACAGAGCATGCGTGCCAGGTTTTATAATCCTGAACAAATCTCTCAACATTCAGCCCCAGCCATCATGCACACTCCAAAGCAGATGGGACCGCAGGCCTCAACAAATGCAGGGTGGCGAGTCTTACAGGGAGGGTCATGCTGGTCCTCGGCAGAGGTATCCTGGGGAGTTAGGAAGATGATATTTAGGCTGAAGCCTGAAGGATAAATGGAAGATATCTAGGCAAAGAGGAGGGACATGATGGAGGCAGAGGGAATCGCATAGTTAAGAGCAAAAGAGATTGTTTCAGGTCAAGGACTTGAAAGAGGACTGTAAGGCTAGTAAGGCAGACTGGGCCTTGTCTCAAGGTCACTGTAAGCAAAGTTCAGGTTGCTGGATTTTATCCTGGGGTAATTCACAGGCTGTCTCTGAAGGGTTTTAACCAAGAGAGCAAATTTACAGCTTAGAAAAATTGCTCATGCTGGCTGCAGAGCAAGGGACCAGACAGGGGAAAGGGGAGAAGGGCCGGAGCAGGACTCCTACCACAGAAAAGGCAGGAAAATGATGACACAATGGAATAGGGGGGTGGCAAGGGGGATGAAGAAAACGGGAAGGAACATGTAGAAAGAACTGGCAAGATTTTTGGTTACAGATTTATGGGGGACAAGTAGGGAGAAGGGAACAAGGTAGACTCAGGTTTCTGGTGTATATTGGGCAAATACTGATACCTTTTCCTGAGAAAAAGGAAAGGCATGGCGGTTGTGTGCCTGGTGTTTTGGGTTTGATTTTTCTGGCGGTGACAGTGGGGTGGGTGGGGAAAGGCGTGGGGAAGGGAGACATGTGCTCCTTTGGGGACATGCTGAGTTGGAGGTGCCTGGGAGGAAGAAGACATGTTAAGCAGAGTCCTTGAACTTCAGTCTCCCTTTTATATTTCCTGGATGAAGCAGCTCGCTGGATCTCTTAATATATCAGAAAGAATGAATATAAAGTTCCTAACACTTTACCTGGTACATAGGGGCCCTGAATAAACGGCAGCTATTATTATTATTAAACCTTAGAAAGGTGATGCTTTTTTTTTTCATTACAGAAAAAACACTGGAATGAGTTTGATTTTCACAAAACTTACTTGTAGTGTTTTATTTTCATAAAAATCACACCACAAAGATTTATGAGGTCCAGAGAGCATGGCGGGTAAAGCAAAAATTACAAACCAAAACCTACAGTTCTAGCGACCATTTGCACTCCTGTTTACCTAGACTCACCAGGAAACTCTAGAATTTCTCCATGTAACCAAATCAGATGCATGGTCTTCAGAAACAATTCTTTTCAAGGACAGTAAGGTCTTCCTGGATATGACGTGAAAGAAAAAAGTTCTTTGACGCTATTCTAACTGACCCCTGGCATGACACGATTTGACAAGAAGACCTAGTTTTCCCATATTTTTATTCTTTTTTACTTCGGGTATTTATTCTGTGAGCGGACAGTAAGTGATAAGCAAGAACAACCACTGACTTTTCTTAGCTGAAAATCACATTTGGTCCTTTCCGTCCACGTTTTCCCCTGTTACTCATTACACACCTAAGCTCATTAAAAAACCTGTATATGCTCTGAATATGACAAAAGCGTCGCTTCGCAGGCCTATTCCGATCAAAGGCTAATAAAGTGATGTGCAAATATAAATGTAGTATGCAGCTTAGAAAGTGAGCGCGGTGATCGCACCTCGGGGGAGATCCGATCCTCACTCCCGGAAAAGCCGCTCCGCCTCGCATCCCTGCCCGCGTTACCCACGCGACCCCCAGGCCCGGGTCCGCGAGCGCCGGAGCGCTGGTCCCGCTCGCCCCCACCCCGCGTGGGCGCCGGCGGCCCAGTGCCCAGCGCCTACCCGTCCCCGCCCTCGTTCCCGCGGAGGGTGCCTGCCCGGCCGGCCGCCTCACCTGCTTCCCAGAGATCCTGAGCCGGGCGCGTTTCCGGGGGGCGGGTCGGCGGGTCTTCTCTCGGATTGCCGGCGACGGAAGCTTCCGGGTCGAGCGGGAGGCGCTAGGGGTAGCCGGGCCTACGAAGGGCGCGTTATCAAAGTGTTGTTCCACGTCGCTCCAGAACAATGCCAATAATATTGAGGGAAAGTATCCTTCGCGGAACGTAAGTTCTGTCACCAGTTTAAGCTAACAGCCCCTGTAGATAAGTTTCATGGGTACAGCGTTCAGCTTACCAATTGTGTGAACTTTGACAAGTGTGGAGGGCAGATTAATGGTCCCCCAAAGATGGCCACACCTATGCATTATTATAGATAACATATACAAGTTACGAGGGGCTAAGCACTCTTTTAAGTGAGCTTAGCATGTAAAGTGCATAGAATAGGACTAAAGTGTTAGCTATTAACTCATTTAATCTTCAAAACAACCCTAAAGGTAGGTACAATTATTATCCCTGAGGCACAGAGAGGTTAAGTTCTTTGCCTTAGGTCCCACAGCTAATAAGTGGTAGAAGTAGAATTAGAACCCAGGCAGTTTGGCTCCAGAGTCTGACCCTTAATCACTACGCTGCAATAATGTCAGAGACACTGCAGTGGTAAACAGTCTGAAAAGCTGGCCCAATTACAAGGTCTGAAGAGAGCCTATCGGATTTAGCAACAGAAGGTCATGGGTAACCTTGAAGAAAGTATATCAGTGATGTGATGTGGGAGAATCCAGATTGCAGTAGCTGAGGGGAGATGGTCAGAAGAATCAAGGAGTTCAGGATATTTTCAAGACACTTAGCCTTGAAGAGAAGGAGAAAGGGTGATAACCATGGGTAGAGGGAAGCACAAGATTATTTATGAGAGTATTTTATTAATGGGGAAATTGTAGCTATATGTTGAGGGATAATAAACCAGTGGAAGGAAAGAGAGGCTGAAAGTGCTAGCGGGAGGGGGGCCAGGAAGGTCTAGTTGATCCAAGTAATGTGTTTTTATTTTTTATTTTATTTTATTTTTTGGCTGTAGCTTGCAGGATCTTAGTTTCCCGGACCAGGATTTGAACCTGGGCCCTCTGCAGTGAAAGCGCAGAGTCCTAACCACTGGACCGCCAGGGAATTCTCCAGGAAGGTCTAGCTGAGATGAAAGGATGGTGGCTTTTAGAGCCCAGGAAGAGAATTAGCCTTAGACTAGATGAGGAACAGACAGATTTGCTTCTGAGACCAGAAGAGGAAATACAGATGTGGATGGATGTAGATAATATTAAAGAAGGAGAAGGAATCTTGAAAGCCTCAATTTTCTCTGTGAAATAGAAAATTAAGTCATGTATAGCATATGGAAATCTTGAAGAGAAAGTTTTTTTTTTTAATCGAGATTTTTATATTATTTATTAGTTCTATACAGTAAAATTCTGAGTAGTGAAGTTTTGATTGTTGTTTTCAGAATACCAGAAGAAGCTTATATGGGCAAAGGTGATCAAGCAGCTCAGAGGTGATTCTAATGCATAATTGTGTAGTCATCTCTAGGAGTAAGAAATTTGGATTAATCCAAAATTGGGATTATGTAGATAACAGAAGTACACTAGGACAAGGGAGTTAAGGGTGCTGATATAAGGATGATTGACGTGACACACCTCGGTGTCTAGACCGAATATCCCTGTGAAGGAAGTGAAGTCTAGAAGGGCACCATCCATTATGTAGGTACTAGGCACGTGTGGCTACTGAGCACATGAAAACTGGCTGCTGGTGCAAACAGAAATGTGCTGTAAATGTAAAATACACACAGAATTTCAAATAAAATCAGGGGGTGATGGCTGGCCGAAGAGCCCTCCCCACTTGCTGGGAACAGGGCAAGGATCCTTGCCAGCCCATTTTACTCAGCATTCTACTGGGGATTTGAACAGCTCAATAAGACAATAGAAAGAAATAAAAGGCATAAATATTAGAATGAAAGAAATAATATTGTCATTGTTCAAAAATAAGATTATATCTGTGAAATCTACAAACCTTAGAGTTAATGAATTTGGCAAGATTACTAGATGAAAGATTAATGCTCAAAATTTAATTGCATTCATTTATCTATTTGAAAAAAGTAAAATACCAAAAAAAAAAGAGTAAACTATCCCATTAATCATTTTGTATATTGATTACCGCTGACTTGATTTTTTATTTTTTTGGCCACGCTGCTCAGCTTGCAGGGTCTTAGTTCCCCAACCAAGGATCAAACCCGCACCCTTGGCAGTGAAAGTGCGGAGTCCTAACCACTGGATCGCCAGGGAATTCTGAACTCATGTTTTTGAATAAAACATTATGAACTTGAATTGTACCACTTTCTTTTAACTTTTTAAAAATACTAGAATATTTTAAGTTACGTATGTAACTTGCAATATATTTCTATTTCTAGTGCTGGCCTAGAGGGTCTCGATGATGAGCTAGAGGTCTGAATGAAGTCAAAGAACCACCATGGAGGGAGCAAGGGAGACAGCTGGTGGGAGAGGAGTTGTGAAGAAAACAGGACCGTAGTCTCAAGATTTCAGAGGTGGCCGCAGTTCTTTGCAAGCCAAAGTCCGTGTTGCCGCCTAGGAATCAGTTGCTGAAGTGCGGGGCACAGTTCATTGGAATGAGAGGTGAGGTCATCAGATGGCATTAACAGGGAGACAGGAGCGGGTAATCTAGTTCAGGGTTTCTCCCCTCAGCCCTGTTGACAGTTTGGGCTGGATAATTCTTTGTTATGGGGGTGAGGGTGTGGCTGCTTGCCTTGTGCTTTGTAGGTTGTTTAGCGGTTATCTCTGGCCTCTGCCCACCAGATGCCAGCAGTACCCCCTGACCTCGGTTGTAACAAACTGTCTCCAGATATTGAAAATGTCCCAGGATGGGAGGTGGGAGTGGAGTGGCGAGAAATGGCGCAGAATAGCCCCTGATTGAGAAACACCAATCTAGTTGGATGCTCTGAACCTCAAAAGAAGGTGGAAAAGTAATGGTCTTTTTTTTTCTTCCAGTTTTATTGAGATATAATTGACATACAGCACAGTTTAAGGTGTACAGCATCATGATTTGACTTACATACCTTATGAAGTAATGACCACAATAAGTTTAGTGAATGTCCATCATCTCATACAGATGCAAAATAAAAGAAAAAAATGTTTTTTCCTCGTGATGAGCTTTCATATAAACATACAGCACTGTTTATACATTCTATTTATCATGTTGTATGTTACATCCCTAGTACTTATTTATCTTATAACTGGAAGTTTGTACTTTTTGACCACCTCCATCCAATTCCCCCTCCCGCCCCGCCCCTCTGGTAACCGCAAATCTGATCTTTTTCTATAGGTTGGTTGGTTTGTTCGTTGAAGTACAATTGACCTACAACACTAAGTTAATTCCTGGTGCACAACATACTAATTTGATATTTCTATACATTTCAAAATGATCACCACCGTAAGTCTAGGAAAAGTAATGGGCTTTAGTGATAACATAGTAGGCATTTGCAGACAGCACCTCTAGCTTTGCAGAGTATGGTGTACAATGAACAAGTAAGAGCTGATTAGAGTCTAGTTTCTGTCCTGATAAGCCATGTAGATACAACAGATATTTTCAAAATATTAAACAGATATGATGCCCGATGACCTTTGAATCTCAAAGTTAATTTTACTGAGTTCCTAATGAGATAATAGCTTCAAACTCCAGGCCCTATTGATACAGAAAAAAAGATTGTCTTAATTTTATAAATAAGAGAGTCTCTTCATCCTTTTTTTTTAAAAATATATTTATTTATTTTATTTTTGGCTGCGTTGGGTCTTCATTGCTGCACACGGGCTTTCTCTAGTTGCGGCAAGCGGGGGCTACTCTGCTGCAGTGTGCGGGCTTCTCATTGCAGTGGCCTCTCTTGTGGAGCACAGGCTCTAGGCGTGTGGGCTTTAGTAGTTGTGGCATGCAGGCTCAGTAGTTGTGGCGCACGGGCTTAGTTGCTCCGCAGCATGTGGGATTTTCCCGGGCCAGGGCTTGAACCCTTGTCCCCTGCTTTAGCAAGTGGATTCTTAACCACTGCACCACCAGGGAAGCCCTACTTAGTGTTTTTGAGGTTCATCTATGTTGCTATGTTTATCAGTAGTTTGTTCCATTTTCTTAACGTCTGTTTTCTTTTGCTTAATTTCCATTGAGTGGATATAGCATACGATGTTTTCTCATTCACCAGTTATGGGCTTTTGTGTTGTTTCCAGTTTTGGGCTCTTATAAGACTATTACGAACATCTTTGTGTACAATCTTTGCCTGGGCATGTTTTCATTTCTCCTTGATACTTAGGGATGGAATTGCTGGGTCTCACCCTTACATTTTATATTTTTAACAATTAAATGCCTACTAGATGGTGAGAGTAAACATGAATTTCTGTATCCTGCACCCAAACATGACGAGTTTGTTAGCAAGGTAATTAGCTTCAGTTCTATTTTTTTTTTCTCCTTGACACCTCTCCTGTTGATTGGAGTATTTTCATTTTATATGATGTTTTGTAATCTACAATTATGTGTATTTCACTGTTTTTATTGACTTGGTGTGCTTAATGATTCTTTAAATCTTAGATTTACTTTTTATTTCACTGGAATAAAACCCCTAGGGATACTTTCAGACAAGATCATGAGCGGTAAACTGAATCTTTGCATGTTTGAAAATGCCCTCAAACTTGAATTATAGCTTGGGCATAGAATTCTAGCTTCAGAGTACATTTTCTCAGAATTTTGAAGATCTCAGGTGTGGTAACAGGTCTGGCTTCTGAACGTCTCACACTTATTCCCACGGAGGTGGGACTCGTCCTGCTGCTAAATTCTATGAGCTCTGCCAACCCTTCGGTGTTAAAAAATTTCTTTATAAAAGAAGCCCTCCCTGTCCTAAGGAGAAAATGTATTTCACATTTCCTTCTAATATACTTACTTAAATTTAACCATTTATTCTACCGGAATTAATTTTTGCAAGTGGTATAGAGATTGAAATTTCTTGCTCTCAAAATGGATAGGTAACTGACTCACAGCTTCTTTTCTCTATTTTGAAATGTAAATTTTACTATTTACTAACCTCCCATGTAGTCTTAATTAATGTATTGATCCATGTCAATGAAGAGTTCCTATGACTTAAAAATGACTTGCAGAACCATACATAAAGTATGGTATTTATATCCAACAAAGCAAAAACAAAATCCACACATACACGTGTTTATATGTATTTATATCTGTGTATAAGATATCTGCAAGAAAATAGAAAGGAGCACAGAGAAGAAGGGGCAGAAGCATCTCCAAGAGTCACTTCTGTTTTCTTTGGGGCCCAACAGTCAGTTTTCTCATTTGTGTTATCAAGGGTGGTTGTATTCAAAAACAATTTTATCCCCAAACCACCCTTTTTGTTATTGTTTATCTTAATCTGTGTTGCAAAAGTACATGGGGTGATGAAAATACTCTAAAGTTAGACTGTGGTGATGGTTAAACAACTCTGAATATACTAAAACCCACTGAATTGTACACTATAAAAGGGTGCATTTTACGGTATGTGAATTAGCTCAGTAACACTTTTTTAAAAAAGGAGAAAACGTATATTTAAACAATCTTTAAAATTCAAGTCCTGGGTGGAGTCCGAACCTGGAAGGGCCTGGCCTGGAGTGCCTTGCGCTGCTCTGGAGACTCTCCCTGCCCGCCGCTCCGAACGCCTCTCCCGCCTTGGCTGCCCCACCTTGTCTGGGGGCCAAAAGCTCCAGCTTGACCTGTTTCACTGCTTGTCTAAAATGCACATACTGGTGGGGACCGGAAAACCACATTCTGGTGAAGATGCTGCCTGCCTGTGGGACGCTAAATAATTTCAGTTCCTGCCGAATTCAAAACTCACTGAGGCCACAACTTCGGATAGTTTAGGGGGTGCGGCTGGGACGAGTCCTGTGTGAGGGATGTAGAGGCTGCCTGGGGTTGCTGGAGCAGTTAAGAGAGTCTTAAAATAAAACCAACATTTTAAAATTTAAAAAAAAGAAAAGAAAAGAAAAGAGAAAACCCCAGGCAGGAGCCCCTGCTTTTCTCTGGGTAGTTACTTCACTGTTCTCTCTGGTGATCTTTGCTCCCCAACCTTCGAACGGTCACCCAATGCCTATTTACATTTTCCAGGTCCAACTACATAGGAAAGACTGACTCTCAGTCCTGATTCCAAACACCTGTGGAAAGGATTCTGACAGTCCAGCTTCAGTCAGGTGCCCATTCTGGCCATTCAACAGGGAGGACAGGCAGATAAAAATGATACAAAATGACCAAAACGGATTATCTCCACTTCACCCTTCAGAAACAGGAGATTCAACTAAGTAGCTTCTCCACAGTCATGTAACTTTTAAGAGAAGATAGGAGCAGAACTTTTGAATGTAGGTCCGTTGGACTTCAAGGCTCATGCACCGTCCATCACATTCTTGGAGATATTTAGCTTGGAACAAACCTAGGTCAGACATGTGCTGACTGTTCTCAAGCATCTGGAAAGGAGTTACAACTAGTCAATAAGTGTTAGAACTATGATGATTTAGATAGATTTTCCCTCAGTTGAAGAGGAAAAAAAAAAAAAACACTGTATGAAACCTGTCCAAACAGAACAGTTTATCTCAAGCTCTCTTTCACTGAGATATTTCAAGCTATGTTATATGGCCTAATGAAACATATGGTATGGATATTACAAAGCTGAGAGTATATGCCAGCTTGAAGTTTATTTCAAAATGGCATATTTTGCATCATTCATACAAAGGATGAAAAAAAAACTAAAGAATTAGTTTTTTAATTTTTAGATAAGTAGATTGATAATTTTTCAAAAGGAAATACACCATTAAGCACACACTTATTTTAAGTGTTGAAAAACCTAAAGTCCAATCCCACTATAATGTATTTCAAAGGCAAGGTTCAAATTTATTCACCCTGGTTAAATTGCATTTTATATTTGTTGAAAGAAACGTCATTGCAATATCGTTACATAGCTGTTTTCATTTATTGTATACATATTAGGTACACAGCTTAAAAGGAATAAAAATCCTACTCTCTAGAACATAAGACAATAAATAGAACAAAGACTGGCACTATTATACAAATGGAATTAATGAACATAAATAAGAATAAGTGTGTGATTTTCAACCACATTCATATTACACAGTTTTAAAACTATCTAACCTTTTACAATGACTAAATCCTTACTTGAAACTGTAGAGTTGGTGAAGGATGTATGCTATTTAAGTATTAGTTCAGAGACTTACAAAACAATTTTACTGGTGGTATTTATGTGTGGGGAGCAGAGACCTACTTACTGTGTATGACTATAATGTTTTAGGAGACATGATGTTTTTATATTACAAGGAAGAAATCAAATTTAAGTATTAGTTATTTTAGAAATACTACCTAAACTAGGATGACATTTATGAAATATTATATATTCCTTCTCTAACTGCCTTCTATTAGTCTATAAACTATAACAAAAGAAGTGATGGAAGTTAAAATTTTTAACATTTTGGATAGTCAAGTTAGAAAAGGAACTAAGGAAAGGAACTCAGATTTAAAGTTCTGAATGCCCACTAGGTTTGGCACATTTTCTTTCTTCCAACAAAGTATCTTCTCTTAGAAATGGAGTATTTAGTTAACTATCCCTCTCGGGGACCTCGGCTACAAGAAAAAAGAGGCCAAGAGACCACAGATGTAGACTCACTGGCATTGCTGGAGAGTGACAGTGAGGAACCAGGGGCAGAGTCCCAGGGACACAGGAGACCACAGCAGTCTGGGCTACTAGAATTGGGTGAGAAAGCAAGCTAAATCTTGTCTTCACAAAATTTACCTGTCTTAGAGGAAAAGTTAGTCTATTGAGATCGACAAGGTAGGATTAGCTTTCCGATGCACAGGAGGCAACACCTGCTATAGAGTGGACATTAGTGGGAGCGCTGACTGCCGTGAATACTTAGGTACTTGGCGACTCTTGACCTAAGGGACATGAAAAGCCACAACAAACCAACCAACCAAACACCCTCGAAATAATACAACCTCCTATCTGAGCTTCACTTCTCTTCTGTCGTGTCAGTCTCCGAGTACAAGCGGCACAAGGCTGCATTGGGGCGGCACACAAAAGCGTCAGTTTCACTTCCCAACTCTGTTAACTGCTCCAGTGAAGACACACAGGGAAAATGGTCTTTTAACATATCTGGCAATTTTGAAGTCTTCTCTTGAAGACGTCGAGATCGTCTAACTGGTGTGAGAAACTTGAGCTCTTTAAATGCAGAATTTGTTTCGTCAAACTGCATCTTCTTTTTCACACTAAAAAAAAACACAAAATTATTCCCAGAGTTAAAAAACACGTTAAATTTTCACTTCACACTTTTATGCTATTTATCATACTATAACTTGTATGTTACAACCATGTCACTGCTTGTCCTACAGAAAGAGGTCCTGCAATAAGTAAGGAACTTATTCATTTCCCTGTTGTTACAACTTGTACACAGTAGATACTTGAATATCTATAGAATTGGCTAATCGCTCAATTCCAAAACCCACTGCTATTAATAATACAGAGATAAAAGTAAAAATGATGTAAAAGTTTTTCTTTTTTAAAATGGCAATATTTAGGGAAAAGCAAAGCAAATACAGTATTTAAAGGGTGAAATGTTCCAATCACATTTTGTTTCAAACCTTTCTATTAACAAATAGTTCTAATCGGAAGCTCTCTTAAACATTTTAAAATACCACATGCATGATCCTAAGCATAAAAACAAATCAGAGAACATTACACTTTAAAAGTTTACCTTTGCAAGTATGGAGTAGTAGACACATTATATTTAATTAAGCAACCCGCCCTAGTTTCTGTATTGGGGGTTTTAACATCACTGGTTGGGTCTTTTGTTTTGTCATCTTGCTCTTTTTCACAACCTTGAAATACCACATTTCTAGGATGCTTATTTTCTATTTCCGGTTTTTCTGACCCCAGATTAACACTTGTATCGTCAGTGGTGGCTTCTTGGATTTGTTCCTTGGTCGCACAAGCCTCCTCAATATTTTCTCCTATAGAAACAGATTTATAGATTAAGCTTCTGGTCAAATTTAAAGAACAAAATCAGAAGACAAAGTTATTTACAGTTGGCCAGATTTTCAAAATAAAAGAACCAAACAGCCATCTCCTAACCATTAGTTTTTCTAAGCAAATACTGCTAACAATTATTTAACAAATATTTACTATCTCCTATGTGTCAGGGATTATAGATACAAATATAAGAAGGAAATCATCCCCATCCTTTAAAAAGTTCACATTCTGTGGAACAGACATGCTTTAAAATAATTATAAAATGAGGAAAATGCTTGAATTGAGGTAAAAACAAAAGGTTATGGGAACCCATAAAAAGAAATAACTGAGTTTGCTTGAGGGACAGGGAGATGGCAAGGGAAGGCTTCACAAATGACATTTAGGCAGGGTCTTGAAAAATGAGTACAAGACGACAATTTCGATATGAAGCTTAAAAGAAAATGATCCATTAAGACAATATTAAAGGGCCAGTGTGCTTAGAACATAGGGTAAGGAGCAAGGTGCAAATGTGGGAAGGAGGTGATGAGTTCAGACAGGTAGGAAGTTTTAGTTAAAAAAATTCACTGGAGGGTTTCCATGGTGGCGCCGTGGTTGAGAGTCCGCCTGCCGACGCAGGGGACACGGGTTCGTGCCCCGGTCCGGGAAGATCCCACATGCCGTGGAGCGGCTGGGCCCGTGAGCCATGGCCGCTGAGCCTGCGTGTCCGGAGCCTGTGCTCTGCAACGGGAGAGGCCACAGCAGTGAGAGGCCCGCGTACCACAAAAAAAAAAAAAAAAAAAAAATTCACTGGAGAGATAGATATAATTAGATTTGGTCACCATACAGAACGGTTTAGAATGGCAGGGAATGATTTGTGGGACTTCCCTGGTGGTCCAGCAGTTAAGACTACGTGCTTCCACTGCAGGGGCACGGGTTTGATCCCTAGTCGGGGAACTAAGATCCCATATGCTGTGCAGCACAACCAAAAAAAAAAAAAAAAAAAAAAGGTAATGATCTGTGATGGTAAGAAGACAAAGCTGTTACCACAGTCTGAGCAAGGTGGTAGAGGTGGACAGTGGGAAGGAAGGGCCCAAGTTTAGTGTTATTCCTGAGTCAGCACTTAACAAATTAACACATATGAAGGTCTGAATGAGTGTGGATGTGTGCATTCCTTCTAAAATTTCTTGCTTCAGAGTCTTTAATGACAAAGGAGGATTTTTTCTTTTTTTTTTCTTTTTTGGGAGGAAGAGATGCTGGTATGAGGAAGCAGCGAGGGAAGACAAGGCATTCCAAATAAAACATGTTAGATGTGAAATACTTGTGAGACATCCTGGTAAATCCACTGAGCTGAAAAGACCTCTAGATTTGATTATTAGGAAATTATTAGGTTTTTTCCTTTTTTTAAATTGATAGAGATTTTTACTAAGTGATGATTTTAGTTACATGATAAAGTGAATGTGGTTTAGTGAGGATAAGTTGAAGTAAGGAGAGAGGGAATATCGATTCATTAATTCAACAAATATTTTTGCAGTAGTACTGGGGCTGCAGTGGCGAAGAAGATCAGACCCAGTCCTTGACAACAGAGTTTAGAGCTTGAAAGACAAGACAAACAAGCAATCAAGTGCATAAAATACTGCATAGAGAAAACCAGCGAGCACAAAACAGGGCATTTCATCTAGTTGGGTTGAGAGGAAAGGTGGACATCAGGGAAGGCTACCTCAAGGAAGTGACAGGTGAACTGTGGTACGAATTAGGTTAAAAGTAGAAGACTGGCTTGGAGAGACCCAGAGGCAAGACAGAGAGTACAGCTCCTTCTAGGAAATAAAAAAAAAGTAAAGAAAGCAATCAGGGATGTGTAGGAGAGGGAGTGACAAGAGAGGCTGGGATCAGGAATCTAAGCAGATACGTGATGGGGCATTTTGGTTGCAGTCTTGAGAACAGATTGGAGCCAGAGTAGAGAAGCAGGAACCTAAGTAAGGAAACCATTGTTGTAGTCCACGTAAGAGCTGTCAGCGATCGTGACTATAGTAATGAGAGTAAGGATGGAGAGAAGTGGATGGATTTTAAGAGATGCCTAGGAAGTTAAACTGAATTTGATTGGCTAGGAAACAGGGGTGGGAAAGTGGGAAAAGAGGGAAGGAGTGAAATATAACCCCAAGATTTCTGGCTTGGAGAACTCGACAGTGTCGGTCACTGAGATAGGGAACCAAACTAAGGAAAAGGTTTGGGGAAAAGTGATGTAGTCAAGTTTGGATTTCTGGGATTAAGGGATCTGAGAGATACCAAAGTGGTGCTTCTCTCTCTTATTATTTGTCTTATACTTCCCAAAGATGTTTTCTTGCTGTTTACAAATAATTTTAATTTGTAAAATGGATTTTATACCTAGAATTTATAATTATATATTTCGAAAGCCAAGAGTTTATGGATAGCACTTCTTTTTGCATCTAAAGATAAATATTCTACCAGCTGGAAAGATTCCACTAACTAGTATGATTCTATTAAGGAAAAAAAAGGTAGAATAACTGAACCAGGTTTAAATACTGGTTTTCTCTTTTTAAATATCTTTAGAGCCAGTGAGAATTATGAGGAAGAAGGTTCTATAAGATTCTTATTTCTACTTTGCTGTCTTTAGCACAAAGACACAGGATTAGGTTATACTTTAAAAAAATTTTTTTTTAATTGAGGTATAAATGACATACAACATTATATTAGTTTCAAGTGTACAACATGATTTGATATTTGTATGTATCATGAAATGATGACCAGAACATATTGTGAAATGAAACCTTCTCTCCCCATACATAGTTACACACATTTTTTTTCTTGTGATGAGGACTTTTAAGATCTACTCTCTCAGCAACTTTCAAATATGCAATACAGTGTTATTATCTACAGTCACCATGCTGTACTTTGTATGCCCAGGACTTATTTATTTTATAACTGGTAATTTGTATCTTTTGACGCCCTTTACCCATTTCAATGGGTTAGGCTATTCTTAAACCTTTCTGCTCCTTTGGTTTGTGGTATACTAGTCTTTCCTGGTTTTTCCTCCTGTCTCCCTGACCATTCCCTCTTAAGCTCCTTTATTAAATATAGCCAGTAAGATCAGAGCATATATATCTGTATGTTCCACTGGGGCATAATAAGAGCAAACATAAACAGAAATATTCTCTGTTGAACCAAAACGTCTTATAGATCATCTAGTCAAACTGCCTCATTTTTAAGACAGGAAATTAAGGCCTAGAAAGGTAAGGTAACTTTCACAGACACATGATAACAAATTTGGGTTTCAAACCAGACCTCCTAATTAAAAATTATTTATACTACATAAAGCCAAAGAATTTCAGAGGTATGTCAACAGAAGTATGAGGAAAGAAACAACTTAAATATTTAAAAAGTTTAAAAAGATAAAAGAAAAATAATTCAGCAAAGAAATTTAATCAAATCACAATTCACTTGAAGAAAACAAAAGAAACTAACTTACCAAATTTAACTTTTTCTTGACTCTTCATTGTAAGAATGTCAACAATTGCATGTCGCATCTCTTCAATAGGCTTAATTTTTTTTTAATGAAGAAAGCAGACCCATATAAGTTTTATATTCTCAGACATTAACTAAGGTTGTCCAAGTTGAAAGTATTAAAACCAGTGATTAAATTTCATATTTTATAACAAAGCAATGATTCTTGGACCATTTTTCTCAGAACACTTATTTTGCCACTCCAATTAAAAATATGACTGTCTTTTCCAATAAAAATGAACTTAAGGGACAGAATTTCATCAGTTTAAAAAATTTCCCCATAATTTTTCTTCAGCCTATGGTAAATATTACTGCTTACCTGATAGGGACAAAATGAATGAACAAATAGCAAATTAAGACTATTAATATCTATCAAAGAGCTGATTATATTAAGTTTCTCTAAATTTATATTAGTTTATTCCCTTTCCCCTACATCCAAGTCCATGGTTATATTTTTGTTTCACGTGCTATTAAATGCATTTCTGAAGAGTTCAAGGTTGATCAGCCTAACATTTCATTTATTCAAAAATTCAACAGTTTGGGGCTTCCCTGGTGGTGCAGTGGTTGAGAGTCCGCCTGCTGATGCAAGGGACACAGGTTCGTGCCCCAGTCCGGGAAGATCCCACATGCCGCGGAGCGGCTGGGCCCGTGAGCCATGGCCACTGAGCCTGCGCGTCCAAAGCCTATGCTCCGCAACGGGAGAGGCCACAACAGTGAGAGGCCCGCGTACCGCCAAAAAAAAAAAAAAAAAAAAAATTCAACAGTTTAGTAAAGCATCCATTATATGTCACATATTATAAGTACTTACTATGTTCCTTTGAACCACGATGCCTGCTAATGCAATATATTCAAAATATTATATGAAAGAGAAGCTCAGGCTCATATTCTTAATTCTAGAACTTAGTCCTGAACTACTCACCCATCTGGCTTTTAATTTTCTTGGCTAATTTTGATCCCTGTTTTCCAATTTCTGCTCTGGTCTCACATCTTTCTCTTTACACTACTGCTTTCTCTGTGAACACCTGGCTCTAGTTTTGCATCCTAGCTATACTGTCACAAGCTGCTGTAAGTAACGTCCCTTCTGGTTCAATGTAGTAGGGACCTAACATTCTCTTCCAGGTGAGATTCGGTGAAATACAATTACCCTTCAGCAAAGTGTTTTACACATAATAGCCATAGAGAGAATATCTGCTGAATATTTGATTTTTGATTCAGATGAAAGATCAAATAGCATTTGCTGGTTTTGCTGATACTAAAGGATATAGACCTTTCTTAAGAAAAGGCTAAAAAAGTTTTTAAAAAAACTCTCTTTGTAAACAATTTCCAAGAATGCGTTTCTGAGAAACTTGGTCAGAAGGAAATACATTTTAGGAATATCTGACTGTAAAGACAACAAAACCAATCAAATGTCAATCAAATGTCATTGATTCACAAATCAAACCAATCAAAATGTCAAACCAATCAAATCAAAAAAACCTCAAGATACCATTTTTTTCTATACCCAGGGTTCTTCTGGTAGCAGCACACAAGGAAGAGGTGACAGGTATAATATCAAACCACTATGGTGGTAATAATGTCAGAGATATTAGTTTATTGCCATTTTCTGGACCAAACATATGGCATATAAATGTGAGTCCATAAAGATATACTCCTAAAGTGAAAGAATTCTCTCACAAAGCCATCAGAACTTACTAACATTTTAAAAGTTAATTTAATTCCATTTGCTTTCTAGTCAATAAATACATTTTAATATTGAAAATTCAGTTTCCCAGTAGATTTCTCAACTAGAGAATGTGCAAAACGACATGCTGTGCTAAAATATTTCTCACAGCACGTTTCATGAAATACACATTTCAGCTTATATCCATTTTCTAAGGTCTGATTATCCCTAGTACATGAGCAAGTTTTAGAAGGTTGAGAAACAGCCTTTATAATGTGCAATCCTTGTGGCCTTTAAACATTCATCACTGCCACATATATAACCACAATCTTATCAAGTTATGCGGTGATGTGTTCCAAAATAATTCTGAATTATTTACACTGTAATAATAAAGACCAGTAAGTTTTAATCTCACCTGAGCTCCTGCCAGAATGGCCTTCTCATAGATTGCGATAATATTTTCAATAGGACTCGTAAGTGGTTCAACACGTGCAAGGCATATCCAATATTTAACAAGTTTTTTGGCATCTGGAATATTTTTAATCAGGTCATTTAGTGTAACCAATACTTCTTCTTTTGGACATCCCTAAAATAGCAAGAAATAAAGTGAGTGATGTCATTTAGCCTACAAACTATGAACAATTAAGTAAACTTACTGTAATCAAGGTCAGTGATAAAGAGAGAAAAGGTTGGTAGAAAATTATTCATAAAATATTCACCATTTTACTCCTTACTCCAGACTTGTTCTGAATGGCTAGCAAGAAGCATATCAGTCAAAAGTCAGAGAGAGAAGAAAAAAGAAATACTAGTTGAGAAAAATATTAGTAAAAAAATGACTAAAACTCTACTTGATCTTGATGTTTATCCTCTTTATATTATGAGATTCTATTTGTTAATACTTTATTTAGAATTTTTGCATTTACCAAATGCTTATGAGAATAGCTTGCAAGTTTCTTCTTCAATTATCTTTGTCAAAAAGTTTTGATAGTAAGATTAAAATGAATCTGTAATGGTTTACGTAATTAAGAGCTATATATAGTTAAGTAGCAGGGCAGAAAAATTCCATAGTATCAATAAAAAACCCCAGCAGAGCAGAAATAAGAAGAGAATCAGTTTCCCTGACTATAATTTCCACTGGTTGTCAGAACCACAAAAAGTTGAAAGATGCTCATGAAGACTAGAGAAAGGTTTGAAATCACACTCTGTATGTTCAGTCTTGCTATGGATCTTAGATACTAGTGAGTGACGGGGAGATCAGCTCGATGCTTTGTGACCACCTAGAGGGGTGGGATAGAGAGGGTGGGAGGGAGGCTCAAGAAGGAGGGGATATGGGGATATGTGTGTGCGTATAGCTGATTCACTTTGTTGTACGGCAGAAACTAACACAACATTGTGAAGCAATTATACTCCAATAAAGATGTATAAAAAGAAATTCACAACTATAATTGACAGTTAAACAATATATTAAGATGATTCTTATACATATTAAAATATACGTGTATATATATATATATTTTTTTTTTTTTTCGGTATGCGGGCCTCTCACTGTTGTGGCCTCTCCCGTTGCGGAGCACAGGCTCCGGATGCACAGGCTCAGCGGCCATGGCTCACGGGCCCAGCCGCTTCGTGGCATGTGGGATCTTCCTGGACCGGGGCACCAACCCGTGTCCCCTGCATCGGCAGGCAGACTCTCAACCACTGCGCCACCAGGGAAGCCCTACACGTATATATTTTTTTAAAAATTAGGAGAAGTCAGGAAATAAAAAAAAAAACACTCTGAAGTTGATTACCATACACATAGGAATTCTGGTCCAAATCGTAAAATTCTACAGTTCAAGGCCATGATGATATTGGTTTAGATTAATGGGATTTTGCTTGCAACTATTTTAGTTAAATTTAATCTGTGATAATAATTTGTGTTGCTAGTCTTTGATAAAGTATGGGAATAAGTTGAAAAAAAATTGTAAATATATTGAATGAATGTAAAAACAAAAGTATCAGAGTGAATATCCACCCCCAGCCCACTCTATGGTAACATCTTAGAGGAATACAATATTTACAACTCAACTGAAAAAAATCTAAGTATCCATTTGATATATTTATATGAACTCAGTGAGAATGTAGTCCATTTAAGGCTAAAGAGAAACAATCTCACAATTAACAGTAAGTCTCCATAACACTGCTGACACATTAATTGGTCAAAAAAGAGTGACGGTATAATTTAATGAGATAATGTTGATAAAGGTTAATTTGCAAACTATAAACTACTACACAAATAAAGAAAAAGACTCTACCTCATTAATCAGGTTTAGGCATTCAGAAAATGTCTTGTTTACTTTTTCAGTAAACACTCGCTGTTCGTCTTCTTCTGCCATAGTAGTCCAGAAGGATCCAACTGGCTTTTCATTTTGTGCTTCGGGCTCAGGCTGGGTAACCACTGAGCTCGGAGGCCTTTTCATTACTCTTCCTTTGCCAGCTTTCCACTCACTCAGACGAGCCCTACAGTTAGAAGCAGCATATAAACATTACTGTGATACTGATAACAGATTTCTGTCAAATACAGTGAAAGTTAAAAAAATATTTCAGGTCTTTAAGTAATTCTACACTGGTGGCATATACATAGTTCACCAGCTTGAAGAAAAAGAAATACAGAACCTATCAATGTTAATGATATGCTCACAAAGACCCCAGGAATGCATTTTTAAATGGAGAGGTTATAAAATATTTCTCAATTTTATTAAGTATTTTAACTTAGATTACATAAAACAACCTAATTAAACACACTCAAGCACAATAACTTAGGACATACTGTTCCACGATATAAATTTGCTTAAATTGATCTGCATATGACTGAAGAGAATCCATGTACAAAAAGCTCTAATACATTCAAGGAAATGATAAGCCAAATTCACAAGTGGTACCCTACTAAAAATTAAGCTAACAAAACTATATCTACTTACTTTCTCTCCTCCGCAGTTTCTCTGGGCTGAGTCCATCTACTATCAATAGCTGCTTTCACCATGGTATGTCTGCGCTGGTCAATGCTTTTTGACTTTTCTATCAGTTTAGTATTAGAAGACGAAGCAGGCCTGGCTACCATTTCAGATGTCATGCTTCTTGATAGTGTCTTATTTCTTTTTATGTCCTGAGAAGAACTGGTTTTGATAATAGACGAAACCGTATTTAACTGTAATAATTCTTTCTCTCGAGGCCCTTTCCTAACTGTAACACTGGCAGACGTCCTACTGATGCCTTGTTTCATGGTGTTCTGGTTATTACTGTGGTGACTTCTAATAGAAGGTTGCACAAGTTGACTGCTCTGAGATGTAGTGCTCACAAATTTAGTGGCAGTCGTCATATGTGAGGCTCTATCACTTTTCACTGTTACACTGCTGGCGTGTACAGGCTGAGACTTTGTGGCTTTCGAGACAGTAGCTGAAAGTTTCTTCGTTGCTGCAGAACTCTCATCTTTGACTTGTAGAGGTTTTCTAAAGGAATTAATCTTAGACTGAACAATTTGGCCACGATAAGACCCAAGCACAGGTTTCTTGGGCATGTTAGCATCTTGCTTTGGTTTCTCTGTAGTCATTTGTTTCTTTTTACTGTTGTTTTTAAGGTGAAATGCTTGGCTTAACGTCATATGTTGACTTTGGGGGTCATCTTTAATTGGTAACAATGGCAGAGTTTGATTATTATCCTCAAAATTAGGTGTATCAACTGCTGTAGTTGAATTGGTTAATTCATTACAAGGTTTTAAAGGAATACAGTTTTTTTCCATTGTTATATTATTCTTGATCCCAGTAGGTCTACCGACATTCTCTTTATCAGTCTAAAAGAGTTAAAGACAAATTAGTTAAAGACAAATCTTTCAGAAAGAGTTTAGGAAAAAACCTTCTTTAGGAATGAGGGGAAAGGGAACATTTAGGAGGGCTATTCCATATCTTACCATTTTTGCCTTAAGTTCCAGAACTTTTGTCTCTTCTTGGATCTGGCCTTCAGATATCCTCACTCTCTGGTCTCTATCACTTAAAAAAAAAAAAAAAAAAAAAAAAAAAAAGTCCATACCAAGGAAGTTTCCTTTTCTGGGGGAGGTATGGGAGGATATAACAATTATCTGACTTTGCTGTTTTAAACTGAGGCAAGAACTGAGCTGAGATTTGTCCTAAGCAAAACTCTTCTTTATTATAGGGTGATTTAATAGTGTAAACAAGACGGCTGAGGAATTTAAAGGTATTTTCTTACAAGCCTTAATACCCTCCCCCCCCAATCTCATTCTAAACCATTCTCTAGTCATTCAAACAAGTCTTCAAAAATCTTTATTAAGCAACATTTTCTTTGGTTAGTTTTAAGTACTTAGTACCAGACTTACATTGAAAAAAAATTTTTATAAATAGTTCTCCCAAAAGAAATTCAAAAATTTCCACACACACTCACAACTTAATTTATTAATCATGGGGATTTTAGTTTCTAAATAGCATTGCATTTAGAATATATATATATACACAAAGCAAAATCTTCTTCAAGAATTAAACTTAAACTCCCTTTTTATAGATATAGGCTAGTACAGGCTACAGTATAGGTTAGTACAGGCTGTGAGAATCTCTTAGCAAGTGATTTTGTATTCCATGAACGAAGGGAAAAAAAAGGGTCAGTTGGATATGCCTTGGATTCTAAGGCAGATTTCAAGTTCAGAGACGTAAAAATGTGAACAAAATGTACATTTTAGAGTCAGCAAAATTTGATTTCTGTATAGTTGAGTTTAGAATGTTCTTTTCTTCCCATCGTGTATAAGAGTACTCTAAACCCCACGACCCAGTTGGATTCCTTATTTAAATAAGTAGTTGAGAGTCACTGTCTTATGTGAATTAATGTTCTCTTTGCTTTCTCTCTAGTAATCTCATTCCACCCCAAGGTTTTAAAGAAATACCATCTACACACTGACAACTCCCAAGTTTATATCTGTAGTCCCATTCTCACCCCTGAACTTTAGACACATCGCTATTTGGCATCTCCACTTAGATGTCTTATTGCTGCCTCAGACTTAACATAGTCAGAACAGAACTCCCCATTCTCCCACTCCTCCATCAGGCTTCCCATCTCAATATATGGTATCGCTATCCACTCAGTTATTCAAATCAAAAGTCTAGGATCATCTTTTGTCTTAAACAAAAAATTGGGATTTGTGAAAGAAAATGTTTATTCTAAAGAAAAGCAACTAATTAATGTAGACTAAAAAAATTAAAAAATAATTTTTATTTGGAAACAATGCCAAACTTATATAAAGTTGCAAAATTATAAATAATTCAAACTCTTTATCCAGATTTGCCTATTAACATTTTATCCCATTTGCATTATCATTTGCACTCTTTCTGAACATGTCTATGTGTGGAGTATACACAACTTTTTATCTGAACCTTTCAAGTTAAGTTACATACATGATGCCTCTTTACCCTTAAATACTTAAATGTTTATTTCCTAAAAATAGGAATTTTCTCTTACATAACCACAGAACAGTTATCAAATTCATAAATTTACCTTAACCATTTTAATCTATTGTTCATAGTTGAAAACTGACCTGATAATGTCCTTTATAGCATTTCCCTTTCCACTATTAAATACAGTATAAGGGTCAGGTATTGAATTTAGTTGTCATATCTCTTTAGCCTCCTTTACCCTGGAACATTAAGGATCATCTTCAACTCTATTTTTTCTTTTACATCCCATATCTAATCCATCACCAAGTCCTGCCAGCTCTATCTCCTAAACATAGCAGAATCTGAGTATTTTCCACCCTGGAGAAGGGTATGAAGCATTCATCAACACAAAATATATCAATAAGTAGAGTACCTAATATAAAGAAATACAAATTAAAGTACTGGCTTAAATAAAATGTATTAAAATTCATTTCATCTTTAAAAAACAAAACTTTAAAAATGGGGCTACTAGAAAATTTTAAATTACATGTGTGGCTCACATTACATCTTTACTGGATAGCTCTGATATAATTTGACAGATGTGAAGTGAAAAAAATTTGACCTCACCTGGATAATATCTGATTTTCCTGTTTGTATGCAAAAAAAGTTTTTCTTTTTAACAGATGCTCCTTGAGTTTTTGTCTTCTTTGCTCTAAATAACAAAAGAGCTACAGGTCAACATCAGCTGCAATAACAACATCAAATAAAATACTGACTAAATGAAGATTTAACTTCGAAAAATGTTCTACCTGAGATTACATCTTATGTATAACAGAAAATTTCCCAGTTCAGTACTGCCTTTGAGAAATAATCACATTTTGAAATGACTGTTACTGTAACTGGTCCCCATAACCACTCTGTATAAGAATCACATTCTCTACTGTCTGAAAGTGAAAAGTCTAGAGAACATCATTTTCAACATACAGCTCCTGAAAGCCAAGTTTTAAGAAGCTAAATGGTGGAGATGAGACACCAGACTCCAAGTTCTAATTTACCAGAATTGGGTAAGAATTTCTTTCCTGTTTTCCCACGTGTAGGACAAGAAATATCTATTATTTCTGAAGACGCAGCTAACCCTAGATTTCTATAAAGTCGAAGGCGACGTGTGTTAAATCTGAAGCATCAGTTGAACACTCCCGTCCCTCCAGAAATTAACTCCCGACGCAGGAGGCGGGAGCGCCCTGCGCAGGCGCAGTCAGCTCCCAGCACTGACGCGGCCTCGCCTCCGCGGGCCCGGGTCCCCAACGCGGGTCCCTGCCGGAGCCCCGCACACGCCCCCGACCCCACCCCACGGCTAAACGGATCCTCTCACCGAAGCCCGTCGCCGCCGCCAGTGGGTCGCGACCGCACGCGACGCGTTCAACCCGCACACTAACACCACGGAGCGGGTACCACTCCGATTGTCCATTTCACAAACCCTGTCCAGACTTCTCGCACAACTGAACTGGGCGGAAACTGGTCTGCGAACCCAAGGCCCTGATGGCCCTGCCCGAGCCATCCCCCCGCGGCCGCGCCGGCCGCTCCCGGCACCGCGGCCCTCACCTCTGAACGCGGACTGGGCCCTCTGACTCGGGGGCAGCTGCAGGTCCTGGGGCACGGCTGGGGTGCTCATCGCAGCTCCGGGCAGGGGGACGCGTCTCGAGCTCGACCGCCACAGTCTCCGTCAAGCCGGAGCGGCCGCACACTGCCCCACTACGCCCTGGGCTCGGCCTTAGACTGCGCGACCGCCGCCTCCGCCCATTGGTGCCCGGCGTGAATTGAATGGGCCAATGGGCGAAGAGGGGCGGGGGGCCTGCTCTGTGTCTGCAGGGGCGGGGCTTGAGACCGCCTAGTTCAGTTAGGACCTCTCGGGACTGAATCCCTAGGTTTTCAAACATAAACAGAGCTCTTGTCTTGGACTTGGCAACTTGGGAGGAGTCGGAGCGAAGTCTCTGTAGCAGATAGCTCTCGTCTTTAGACGCTCACAGTGCATTGAGGAAGGCAGAGGAGAAAAGTGCTGTTTGGAGTGTTCAGTGAGGAGGAGGATTATAAGCACCCACTACTGTACCTAGAGCATGTGTATTTCCTTTTCACAAATAATTACTTCATTGCGGCATCACAGCTCTGAAGTGGGACGTTATCATCTCCTGTTTCACAGATAAGGTGACAGGCTCAGAAGTTATTTGTCCACGTTTGCACAGATTGAAAAGAGAAACTGAAATTAGGGTCTACTTCCCTCTGTACTACCCAATTACCAGATGAGAAAAAGAGAGGAAGAGAAAGGGCTAAAATGGGGATAGACCTTTCTTTTATAATCCTGTGAAGGTAAAATCAGCATTTGTTGTATTCATTTAGTGTGTTTGTACGTTTAAGTGGGCTGCCATAATCTTTCAGTCCTCATCTAAAAATATTACCTTCATAAAACCCGCACAAACACCCAATGGATAAGACAGAATGAAATAACTCAGAGCTAGATGGTTTTGTGGGTGGTGCGGGGGGAGAGGGAGAGTTCTGGGCTGTGCCTTTCTGCTTTTAAGCACAGGGGTCATACCATTTCTCGGTCTTGCTTGATCACTGAAGCTAGGTTTAGCTGGACTGTTTCAGCCAGGTCTTAAACATGGAGACAGAGATGATAAGATGCAACTTCTATCTTCCCTGCCCATGTGTGAGGGCCTCCACAGATGGCTCTCAACTGTGGTCAGTGTTTCCCATCTTTCCCTGCTTTTTCCGTCAGCATTTTATGCTAGCATCTTGCTAAATTAGTTTGGGAAGTTAATCTGGGATATTCTGTAGTTTTCTTTTCTTGATGAAACGTCTCATTTTTAGTGTAACTTTGCCTACACTTAAGGCTAACTCTGGGAGGACCAACAACCAAACAGCACCCATCACCATTCCTAAGACATCACCGCTGTTTAGATACTACTGTGAATATTATTATTTACTAAAGTTTCATCAGACAGGTTGGGTAACCAGGGATTCCCATTAAGCAACGGAGAACAGTTTAACAAAATAGAACAGGTAAAAAGTGACTCAAGGGACTTCCCTGGTGGTGCAGTAGTTAAGAATCCTCCTGCCAGTGCTGGGGACACAGGTTAAATCCCTGGTCCGGGAAGATCCCACATGCCACGGAGCAACTAAGCCCATGTGCCACAACTACTGAGCCCTTGTGCCACAGCTACTAAAGCCCATGCACCTAGAGACCGTGGTCTGCAACAAGAGAAGCCACCACAATGAGAAGCCCGCGCTCGGCAACCGAAGAATAGCTCCTGCTCGCTGCAACTAGAGAAAGCCTGTGAGCAGAAACAAAGACCCAAATGCGGCCCAAAATAAATAAATAAATAAATAAATAAATTACAGAATAGATAAATCCATAGAGACAAAACACAGTTTGTGGGCTGCCAGGGACTGGGGTTAGAGGGGAATGCGGAGAGACCACTTAACAGGTAAGGGGCTTTACTTTGGAATGATGGAAATGTTTTGGAACTAAGTGGAGGTGATGCTTGTACAACACTGTGAATGTATTAATGCCACTGACTGAACTGTTCACTTAATTTTACGATATGTGAATTTCAGTATCTTTAAAAGTGGGAGTGGGGCTTCCCTGGTGGCGCAGTGGTTGAGAGTCCGCCTGCTGATGCAGGGGACGCGGGTTCGTGCCCCGGTCCGGGAAGATCCCACATGCCGCGGAGCGGCTGGGCCCGTGAGCCATGGCCGCTGAGCCTGCGCGTCCGGAGCCTGTGCTCCGCAACGGGAGAGGCCACAACAGTGAGAGGCCCGCGTACCGAAAAATAAAAAGTGGGAGTGGTTAAAAAAAGAAAGCGACTAAAATGAAACTGTGGAAGATCTCAGTAGGCTGAGATGGTGAGGTTTTCCAACTTGGTAATTCTGCTCTAATCTCCAGAGTCACCCATTCCAAGACGGGTATCGTTTAAAGACACTTTAAAAATATCATTGTCCCACAATTGTTGGAGAGAAGGCAGATCGTTTTCTAAAAGATCCAAAGAGAAGACTTCCTTCCATTACAGGTCTCTGCCAACCACAGCCGACCACGGAACTGCAGCCACCTGGGGTACTGACGATCAGCTTCAGTTGTTCGTCCTGTGGTCATGTGAAACAGGGAGAGCGCCTGTGAGAGGAAAGGGTGGGATCGTCCAAGGAATAGAAGGAAGATAAGGACAGAGTGATGACACAAAGTCCAGGGAGGAGGGAGCCTCAAGAAAGAGGGAATGGTCCAGGGTTGACCACTGAAGAGGTTTAGTAGGATTGGGACTGGAAGGAACTGTTGGGTTCAGAAGCTAGGAAGTTCTGGCAAAACATTCTGTGCAAAAGTACAAAACGTGGAAAGAAATAAATCCTAAATAAATGGAGAGATATAATATGCTTATGGATCAGAAGATCCTGTATTGTAAGAGGTACATTCTCTCCAAGTTGATCTGTTCATTCCCTTCTCAGTCAAAATCCTAGAAGACATTTCTACAGAAATTGACAATTGGATTCTAAAATTCAGATGGAAATGCATAGGATCTGGAGAGGCAAACAATTTTGAAACAAAAAGTTGGAGGACTTACACTACCTGATTTCAAGATATATTATAAAGCCACAGTAATCAAGACAGTGTAGTGCTGGTGTAAGGAAAGACAAAAAAAAAAAAATCACTGGAATACAATAGAGATTCCAGAAATATATTCAATCCTCTGTGGCCAATTGATTTTCTACAAAGTTTCTAAGACAACCTGATGGATGAGAGGAATGATCTTTCCAGCAAATTGTGCTGGGACGTCTGGATATCCACATACAAAATATTAACCGTGACCCTTACCTCACCTCTTGAACAAAAAAACCCTCACAAAACAAACCAAAGTAAACCTCAAAATAGAACTAGACCTAAACGAAAGAACCCAAACTATAAAACTTTTAGAAGAAAACACAGGAGAAAATCTTAGCGATTTCTTAAACAGGAGACAACATGAACTAAAAAAGAAACAATACACTGGATTTCATTAAAGAACTTTTTGCTCTTCAAAAGACTCTTTAGAAAACTACAAAGTAAGCTACAGAGTCAAAGAAAATATTTGCAAAATATTTGCGTAAAGGACTTTTATCTAGAATACGTAAGAACTCTGACAAAATTATTTAAATGTGCCAGAAAATTGCACTTCACAAAGAAGATATAGGAACTGAAGACAAGCACATGGAAAGATGCCTAACATCACTGGTCATCAGGAAGATGCAGGGACTTCCCTGCCGGTCCAGTGGTTAAGACTCAACCCTTCTAACGCAGGGGGTGCTAAGATCCCACGTGCCAGGCTGCACGGCCAAAAAATTTAAAAAAAAAAAAAAAAAAAGGATGCAATTAAAATCACAATGAGGGAGTTCCCTGGTGGCCTAGTGGTTAGGATTCCGGGCTTTCAACTGCTGTGGTCTGGGTTCAATCTCTGCTCATAATGAAATACCACTCACTATGCAGCCACTAAAATGATGAATTACCAAGGTTTGGCGAGGAACCGGAACTCTCCTACACTGCTGGTACTAATACAAAAAGGGTATAGCTACTGAAGAAGACAGTTGGGCAGTTTCTCATAAAGTTTGACATGCATTTACCATATGACCCAGCAATTACTGTTCTTGGGTATTTGCCCAAGAGAAAAGAAAACAAATGTACACGAATGTTTATAGCAGTTTCGTTCATAATAGACCTAAGCAGAAAATAACTCAAATCTCCATCAATGGATGAATGGTTAAACCAATTGTGACATAGCCATATAATCGATTGCTACTTGGCAATCAAAGGGAACGAAATACTGATAAACACAACAACATGGATAAAATGGAAAAACTCAATTTTTTCCCTCCTAAGCGGGGAAAAACACAGTCCTTCTCTACTGTGTTTCTTTCCAGTGTGTATCCTTTACTTCTACACGAAACATTTCATTCCTGACATTTCTGCTCACCAAATATTTGGAGGTTCCCCCCCACCGCCAATAAGCACTTCCCTGTGACACCAGCTGGGTGTCCTTTAAGTTAACTCAATTCTTAACACTAGAGTTAGTGTCAGCTCCTACAGGTTAAAGGCCCGGTCCCACAAGACCGCCCCCACCCCCTACACTTCAGATGCCAGTCACAAGCCCAGGTTATCACCTGTGCTTCTGATGAACCGACTAGAGATTGCAGGTTCCGGTGACCCCCCTCCTTGGGTTCAATTAATTTACTAGGGTGGCTCACAGAACTTAGAGAAACACTAACTTACATTTACCAGTTTATTAAAAGATGTGATAAAGGATACCGATGAACAGCCATAGGGTGATGAAGATGAAGTGAAGAAGTGATCCACAGGGTGGAGTATGCGAGGGAACCAAGCACAGGGGCTTCTGTCCTCGTGGAGTTGAGGTGCGTCACCCTCCTGGTGTGGATGTGCTCACCAGCCTGGAAGCTCTCCAAATCTCCTATTAGTGGGATTTTGTGGAGGCTTCTTCACGGAGTCATGAGCAATTATTAACGCTTTTTCTAGCCCCTCTCCCTTCTCTAGAGAACTGGGGGTGTTATGGACCCAGGCCCTTGGACTCTTTAATCAATAGAAATTAACGAGGCCAGATGAGAAATTCAGGTGAGCTTTCATTGGGACTGTGCTGCAGCATGAGGGAGAGAAAACAAGAAACAGATACACTTGTTCGCTCCCCAAAGGGGCGCGTGCTGGTTCCTTAAATAGAGTGAGGGTAGGGGTGGATCAGTGTGGTGGGCATGAGGCATAGCTTAGGTGGTCTGCCCACCCCTTTCGTGTGCTGTGTGCAAGGATCACGCCCAGTACCCTGCTTTTGCTCTTGGCACCTCGGAAATGGCGGCTGGTTTGTGGCCTTTTTGTATCTTATTGTTCACAATTGCCCCAACTGGGGCATGCATGCTGTTATTTTAGTTTCTTTATATTCTGTTGCTGGAAGAGACATTTGTCCAGGTGCAGGTGCAAGTTCAAGCCCACTGGTAAAGGGTACCAGGTCCCAGCCTATCTTAGGGGTGGGGATGGGGGCTGAAAATTCCAAGCTTCTAATCATGACTTGGTTGTTCCGGTGACCAGCCCCCATCCAGGAGCCCTCCAGGAGCCCACCCAGAGTTGCCTCATTAGAGCATGAGATACTCCTAGTACTCTCATCACTAAGGAATTTACAAGCATTTCAGGAGTTCTGTGCCAGGAACTGGGGGCAGAGGCCAATATATATTTTCTATCTCACAGTGGATGCATCTCAAAAACATGGCATTACATTTAAGAAGCCAGATACAAAGGACCACAGACCTTATGATTTCATTCACATGAAATTCTAGAAAAGGCAAAACAATAGTGATAGAAAGCAGATCAGTGGTTCTTAGAGGACACAAAGTGGGGGCGGGGGGGGGGAAGGTTGAATACAAAGGGCCCAGGGAGGGCTTCCTGGTGGTGCAGTGGTTGAGAGTCCACCTGCCGATGCAGGGGACACGGGTTCGTGCCCTGGTCCGGGAAGATCCCACATGCCGCGGAGCGGCTGGGCCCGTGAGCCATGGCCGCTGAGCCTGCGTGTCCGGGGCCTGTGCTCCGCAACAGGAGAGGCCACAACAGTGAGAGGCCCGCGTACCGCAAAAAAACCCCAAAAAACTGGTAAATTATTTTATTTTATTTATCTTTTATACAGCAGGTTCTTATTAGTTACCTGTTTTATACATATTAGTGTATATATGTCAATCCCAATCTCCCAATTCATCCCACCACCACCACACCACACCCGGTTCTTCCCTTGGTGTTCACATGTTTGTCCTCTACATCTGTGTCTCTATTTCTTCTTTGCAAACCGGTTCATCTGTACCATTTTTCTAGATTCCATATATGCATTAATATACGATATTTATTTTTCTCTTTCTGACTTACTTCACTCTGTATAACAGTCTGTAGATCCATCCATGTCTCTACAAATGACCCAATTTCATTCCTTTTTATGGCTGAGTAATATTCCATTGTATATATGTACCACATCTTCTTTATCCATTTGTCTGTCAATGGGCATTTATGCTGCTTCCATGACCTGGCTATTGTAAACAGTGCTGTGATGAACACTGGGGTGCATGTGTCTTTTTGAATTATGGTTTTCTCTGGGTATATGCCCAGTAGTGGAATTGCTGGGTCATATGGTAATTCTATGTTTAGCTTTTTAAGGAACCTCCATACTGTTTTCCATAGTGGTTGTATCAATTTACTTTCCCACCAACAGTGCAAGAGGGTTCCCTTTTCTCCACACCCTCTCCAGCATTTGTTTGTAGATTTTCTGATGGTGCCCATTCTAACTGGTGTGAGGTGATACCTCATTGTAGTTTTGATTTGCATTTCTCTAATGATTAGTGATGTTGACCAGCTTTTCATGTACTTATTGGCCATCTGTATGTCTTCTTTGGAGAAATGTCTATTGAGGTCTGCTGCCCATTTTTGGATTGGGTTGTTTGTTTTTTTAATATTGAGCTGCATGAGCTGTTTATATATTTTGGAGATTAATCCTTTGTCTGTTGATTCATTTGCAAATATTTTCTCCCATTCTGAGGGTTGTCTTTTCGTCTTGTTTATAGTTTCCTTTGCTGTGCAAAAGCTTTTAAGTTTCATCAGGTCCCATTTGTTTATTTTTGTTTTTATATCCATCACTCTAGGAGGTGGATCAAAAAAGATCTTGCTGTGATTTATGTCAGAGTGTTCTTTCTATGTTTTCCTCTAAGAGTTTTATGGTGTCTGGTCTTACATTTAGGTCTTTAATCCATTTTGATTTTATTTTTGTGTATGGTATTAGGGAGTGTTCTAATTTCATTCTTTTACATGTAGCTGTCCAGTTTTCCCAGCACCACTTATTGAAGAGACTACCTTTTCTCCATTGTATATCCTTGTCTTTGTCATAGATTAGATGACCACAGGTGAGTGGGTTTATCTCTGGGCTTTCTATCCTGTTCCATTGATCTATATTTCTGTTTTTGTGCCAGTACCATATTGTGTTGATTACTGTAGCTTTGTAGTATAGTCTGAAGTCAGGGAGTTTGATTCCTCCAGCTCCATTTTTTGCCCTCAGGACTGCTTTGGGTATTCGGGGTCTTTCGTGTCTCCATACAAAATTTAAGATTTTTTGTTCTAGCTTTGTAAAAAATGCCACTGGTAATTTGATAGGGATTGCATTGAATCTGTAGATTGCTTTGGGTAGTACAGTCATTTTTACAGTATTGATTCTTCCAATCCAAGAACATGGTATATCTCTCCATCTGTTTGTGTCATCTTTGATTTCTTTCATCAGTGTCTTATAGTTTTCTGAGTACAGGTCTTTTACCTCCTTAGTAAAAACTGGTAAGTTTTATTGCACATAAATTATACCTAAATAAATAAAAGAACCCCAAAGAGAGAAAGGGAAGAAGGAAGGAAATTGTGCTCAACTGTGTTTTTGGACAAGATTCTCAATGTGTCAAGTATTTGCCTATTCCTAAGTTGTTGTTTTTTTGTTTTGTTTTGTTTTGTTTTTTAATTAGGGATAGATGTTGCATTGCATCAAATGTCTTTTACTATTTCTTTGATGATCATTTAATTTTCTTCTGTGATCTATCAGTGGGTTAAATTTTGATAATAGACTTCCTAATATTGAATTGTATTTGTCCTCCTTGGATAAACTGCACTTAGATTGTGTTTTTCTGGCTTCACAAAAGGAATTTGGAAACTTTGCTTTTTATGTGCTCTGGAAAACTTAAGTGCTAAAATAATTATTTGTTCTGTCAAGATGTAAAAGAATTCACCTGTGAAACTGTTTGATCCAGAAGTGTTTTCTGCTTTTGTTTTTTTGAAACTCTTTGATAACTTTCTCAATTTGGGGTTTTAACAATCCTTTTATGGGGTTAATTTGAATGTTCAGAGTCTCCAAACACCCTCTGCAATCAAGTTTTCATATTCATTTGCACAGGGCTTTGCAAAACATCTTTTATGAGAGTCACAGACATTCAATCTGAGTTTGTATCAATTCCAGGGTCCCCAGTAAGTGACCATGCAGCCAGTGATTGCACACAGCCTGGGAAGGAATCCATGAATTTCAGAGGCAGTCCTTTCCCATCTTGGAATTTCCAAGTAGGATAAAGCATTTTACTGTATAGAGTCAAAATGTTATCTTCCTGAAACTCAGATCATAGAATTTATCACTGGGAAGGGCATCAAGAAATGATCTGGGCTAGATAAGGTTTATATACTAAGATGCTCTACATCACTTTTTTTTTTTAATGACAGAAGTTTATTTTTATAAATAAAAAACCAAAGGAGCTCCAGATTGCTAAGCTTGATTGAAAGGTCTTAGTTTTTGCCAATTGGAGAAGCAGGCACGAACCTGAGAAAAGGAGAAAAAAATCTTAGCATTTGTCTAACTCTAGGGTTATGTTGCCTTAACTGTATTCAGAGTGAAGGAAATTACAAGAAAATCATTGTTATTGTTCTTAATCCCCAAACTCCCCAGATAAAACTTATATCAGAGGGTATTTTGTTTAATTAGTCTCACTTCATAGTTACCAAGATGAGCAATTTCTAATGTTCACTTTTTCTTCTTTCAGAAAACCAGAAGGTTACAGGGAAAAAGTCTATTGCCATTTCAGTATAGAGGATCTTTTAGATTCGGTTTATCACAGATGGTTTTCTCTGAAAGAGCTACAGAAGATAAAGGAATTTTAAAGTAAGATGCAGGGATTGTGGCACATCAGGGCCTTGATATCCCCAGGCTGCAGTCATTGATGCAGGATGCTTTGTGGCCAGTGTCTGAGCAACTGTTTGAAGATGTTCATTATCCTGCAAGCTTTGAAAGTATCTTTTCAACATTGAGTCTGGGATGCGCTACTGGTTTTTGACCCACTCAGATACAACAACCATACAATTATTACTTATTTTTTCGCCTTTTAAGAAACGCACATTACTCCTGTTCTATTAAGGCCCAATGAAAAGCATTTTCAACTAGTAGCTCCGATGTCAACAAAAACAAAGAGCAGGCAAGGCACTGCATCCTTCTTTCTTTCTTTCTTTCTTTTTTTATTTGGCCGTGGGATCTTCGTTCCCTTACCAGGGATTGAACCCATGCGCCCTGCAGTGGAAGTGTGAAGTCCTAACCACTGGACCGCCAGGGAATTCCCTGTTTTGATTTTTATTTAACATTTAAAACAATTGAAGTACAATTGACATATAACATTATATTAGTTTCAGATGTACAATATAATGATTTGATATTTGTGTATATTGCAAAATGATCACCACAAGAAGTCTAGTTAATATCAGTCACCATACACAGTTACAAATTTTTTTTCATGGGATGAGAACTTTTAAGATTTACTCTCTTAGCAGCTTTCAAATATGAAATATAATATTATTAATTATAGTCACCATGCTGTCCCCATGACATTTATTTTATAATTGGAAGTTTGTATTTTTTGACCCCCTTCATCCATTTTGCACACCCTCAACCCCCCACCTCTGGCAACCACCAGTCTGTCGTCTCTATGTTTTGGGGGAGTTCCATATGTAAATGAGATCATACAGTGTTTGTCTTTCTCTGACTTATTTCGCTTATGTAATCCCTTCAAGGTCCATCCACATTGTTGCAAATGGCAAGATTTCATTCTTTTTACAGCTGTATAATATTCCACTGTATGTGTGTATTATATGCCACATTTTCTTTACCTATTCATCTATTGATGGACACGTAGGTTGTTTCCATCTTGGCTGTTGTAAACAATGCTGCAACAAACATGGGGGTGCAGGTATCTTTTTGAATTAGTGTCTTCACTTTTTCCAGATAAATACCTGGAACAAAATTGTTGGATCATATAATAGTTCTACCTTTAATTTTTTGAAGACTCTCCATACTGTTTTCCATAGTGGTGGCAGCAATTTACATTCCTGCCAATAGTGCACAAGAGTTCCCTTTTCTCCACGTCCTTGCCAACACTTGTTATTTGTTGTCTTTTTGATAGTAGCCATTCTGACAAGTGTGAGATGGTATCTCACTATGGTTTTGATTTGCATTGCTCTGATGATTAGTGATGGTGAGGCTCTTTTTGTTGTTTTTAATTGAAGTATAGTTGATTTACAATGTTGTATTAGTTTCTGGTGTACAGCAAAGTGGTTCAGTTATACATATACATGGATATATATATATTTTTTTCACATTCTTTTCCATTATAGGTTATTATAGATATTAAATAAAGTTCCCTGTGCTATACAGTAGGACCTTATTGGGTTTTTTTTTTTAATAAATTTATTTATTTATTTTTGGCTGCGTTGGGTCTTCGTTGCTGCATGGGCTTTCTCTAGTTGCTGCGAGCAAGGGCTACTCTTTGTTGCGGTGCGCAGGCTTCTCATTGCAGTGGCTTCTCTTGTTGCGGAGCACAGGCTCTAGGAATGCGGGCTTCAGTAATTGCAGCACACAGGCTCAGTAGTTGTGGCTCACGGGTTCTAGAGCGCAGGCTCAGTAGCTGTGGTGCAGGGGCTTAGTTGCTCTGCGGCATGTGGGATCTTCCCAGACCAGGGCTCGAACCCATGTCCCTGCATTGGCAGGCAGATTCTTAACCACTGTGCAACCAGGGAAGTCCTGTTTCATATATACATATATATAAAACGGTTTGAATCTGTTAATCCCAAACTCCTGATTTATCCCCCCACACCCGGCCCCCGCTTTCCCCTTTGGTAACCTTAAGTTTGTTTTCTATGCCTTAAGTTTGTTTCTGTGTTGTAAATAAGTTCCTTTGTATCATATTTTAGAGTCCACATATAAGTGATATCATATGGTATTTGTCTTTCTCTTTCTGACTTACTTCACTTATTATGATAATCTCTAGGTCCATCCATGTTGCTGCAAATGGCATTATTTCATTCTTTTTTATGGCTGAGTAATATTACATTGTATATATGTACCACGTCTTCTTTATCCATTTCTCCGTCGATGGACATTTAGGTTGCTTCCATGTCCTGGCTATTGTAAACAGTGCTGCAATGAACATTGGGGTGCATGTATCTTTTCGAATTAGAGTTTTCTAGGGATATATGCCCAGGAGTGGGATTGCTAGATTATGTGGTAGCTCTATTTTCAGTTTTTTAAGGAACCTCCATACTGTTTTCCATAGTGGCTGCACCAATTTACATTCCCACCAACTGTGTAGGAGGGTTCCCTTTTCTCCACACTCTCTCCAACATTTATTATTTGTAGACTTTTAAATGATGGCCATTCTGACTGGTGTGAAATGATACCTCATTGTAGTTTTTTATTTTATTATTTTTTAAAAATAAATTTATTTATTTATTTTTGGCTGCACTGGGTCTTCGTTGCTGCACGCGGGCTTTCTCTATTTGTGGCGAGCAGGGGCTGGCTACTCTTTGCTGCGGTGCGCAGGCTTCTCATTGCAATGGCTTCTCTTGTTGTGGAGCACAGACTCTAGGCATGCAGGCTTCAGTAGTTGTGGCTTGTGGGTTCAGTAGTTGTGGCTTGCGGGCTCTACAGCGCAGGCTCAGTAGTTGTGGATGACAGGCTTAGTTGCTCCGCTGCATGTGGGATCTTCTTGGACCAGGGCTCGAACCCGTGTCCCCTGCATTGGCAGGCGGCTTCTTAACCACTGTGCCACCAGGGAAGTCCCTTAAATGAAAATGATTTTAATGTGAAAAACAGAAGGATACAAAATAGTACTTACATACTGATTGAAGCTGTGTGAAAACAATTCGGGTCATGAATATTCATCTGGAAAAAAGAAGTTATCATTTACAGCCTTTAATGAACATGGCAGCATGCTGGGCACTGACAAGAAAACGGCACAAATACGCAGGAATAAAGCACAATAAGAAAGTCCAAGCTGCGGTTTGGGCTCCCTCAAAGTCCGTTGTAAACTCTGTGTTTGTTTCTGAGCTGGACAAAGGATGGGGTGGACGTCCCCACCGGGCCCTTGGCGGAAGGAACGCCAGGGGGCGCGCCAAGCACGTCGCCACGTCCCCCGGCGACCCCGGGGTAGCGCGCGTTCCCCAGAGCGCCCGGGCAGGACCGCTACCTCCCTGCCGGCCTCCACCCCGCCCACCGCCAGGGGGCGCAGCAGGCTGCCCGGCACTCGGCTCGCCGCCGGGAGCGCCAGCGCGGGCGAGCGGCGGAGGCCGGCCTGGGGGCGGCCATGGACCGCTTCGTGTGGACCAGCGGCCTCCTGGAGATCAACGAGACCCTGGTGATCCAGCAGCGAGGAGTGCGCATCTACGACGGCGAGGAGAAGGTAGGGCGGCGGCCGGCCTGGCCTCGCTCCCGGACCCGGACTCGCGGGCCCGGCCTCGCCGCTCGGCGCCGCCCCCGCAGTCCACGCCGGCCCAGCGCCCGGCTCCGGCCCGACTTGGGAACGGCTCCGGGCGGGCGCGCCGGGCGGAGGCCCCTTTCCCACCCGGGGTGAGACCCCTTCGGGAGGCACGGCGGGCGCGGGCCGGGAACCCTGATTCCTCGCCCCGATCGCGGCGGGCGGGCGACGGGCAGGCCGGTTCCGCCTTTGTCCGGAGGCCGCCGGGTCCTGCGCTCCGAACCGGGCGTGACTTCGGGCGCTGGGACCTGGGGGAGCCCGAGGGACTAGGCGGTCCCGGCCGGAGCGGGAGGGGGGTGGCTTTAAAAGGATTTCCGAAAAGAGGAGTTAGCCTCTCCTGGGACTCCTTGGCTGTAGGCTCTGTGTTTTGTTTGTTTTTTCTTTAGGAGTGACAGTAGAAAGGCGGTTTGATTGTTTTGTCGAGTGGTGGAGTAGGCCATGCCTGGTAATCCAAGCGTAAACCTTAGGAGGTGTGTTTGCAAATTGAAAGGAGAAATATTGCCAGTATTTCACAGAAATATTAACGTTCACTGGAGACTTCCGTCAGACTACAAACTATCATCCTGTTCTGGATGAAATGTATAAACTGGAATTAAAAAGAATTTAAAAACCCATTTACTCACTAGCATTTGTGGTTTCCAGAAGTTTTCACTTGCTACTTCTCCTTCCTTGGAGTTTCCTTAGAGAAACTTCCTCCTGTACTTTCGCAAACGTTGCTGGACCCAGAGCTCTTTCTGTCTGTGCTTTACAGAAGCTTGAGGCTTCCTTCCTTCTAGGGGGTGGAGGGCAGGGGTTAGTTACACAGCCATCGGAGGTACCGGGGGCCCAGGGGCTCTCCCTACTGGAGGGCATTTTTCCATATTTCCATTATTGAGTCAAGATCTTTTTTTCTTAAATAATTTGCTTGGCCTTAACTCTGTTTACTGCTTCAGTACTTTTATTAACTTGATCTCAAATTGGGTTTGCATGTTTTGGTTGGAGTGACAAGCTCAATGTTTTTGTTTTTGTAAACCGAGGTTACACCTTTGGAACTGGGGAGAATGGGAAGCTTAATCAACCTGCCCCCCCTCGGGGGCTTGGAGCTTGGCAGCACCGTCAGGTCCGAATATGGGTACTGACAGATGGGTCTTCAAAGTCTCCTCCAAAGCCACTCCCTGCTGGCTGTCTAGCTTTTGCCGATCCCCACACTCTGTTGTTCTATGGAATTGCAATATGCAAATTAGGGACATGTTGGCTGCACAAAACATAACTATGGTATGTTTTTTTTAAAAAAATAAATTTATTTATTTATTTTTGGCTGCATTGGGTCCTCGTTGCTGCGCACGGGCTTTCTCTAGTTGTGGTGAGCGGGGGCTACTCTTCGTTGCGGTGCGCAGGCTTCTCATTGCAGTGTCTTCTCTTGTTGTGGAGCACGACTCTAGGCATGTCAGGATCAGTAGTTGTGGCACGTGGGCCCAGTAGTTGTGGCTGGCGGGCTCTAGAATGCAGGCTCAGTAGTTGTGGCGCACCCGGCTTAGCTGCTCCGTGGCAGGTGGGATCTTCTCAGACCAGGGCTCGAACCCGTGTCCCCTGCATTGGCAGGTGGATTCACAACCACTGCGCCACCAGGGAAGTCCTTATGGTATCTTTAAAACAATGAAAAGATCAAACGATTAGCACCCATATATGAAAAACCATTGCTGAACCAGCAAATTCTAGTTTTTCTTTTATTTATTTTTGCTTCTTGTTTTAGCAGACATATAGGTATCAGAGGATTGAGAAAAAAGTCATGGGAAATACTTAGTCGAGACCCTTTGATCTCATCAAGAATTCTTTTTTTTATAACTTTATTTATTGAAGTATAGTTGATTTACAGTGTTGTGTTAGTATCAGGTGTACAGAAAAGTGGTTCAGTTGTACAGATGTATCTATTCTTTTTCAGATTCGTTTCCATTATAGGTTATTACAAGATACTGAATATAGTTCCCTGTGCTATACAGTAGGTCCTTGTTGTTAGTCAAGAATTCTTAACTGTTCCGCAAGCTGGGGGTGGTGCGGGAGAGCTATGGGTGTCTTGAAACCTAAGCGAAGCTCTAAGGCCTGCTCACCACTGTGGTCCCTGGGCTGGATCTACTCAGTCACTTGCTGAGCTGTCCCTAGTGTGGCTGAGGGCCAGACTGATTCCTGGGGGAAGTCTTGCATCCTGGCTTTCTCCCTCTGCTGGAAGGCGTCCAGACCTCTCGTGGTCTGAGGACTCCAGGAAACTGCACTCATCAACCTCCGGATCTGAGCAGGTGCCCTTTCAGAATCTCTCACTAGCTCCCGTGGTCTCAGTGCTGCAGTGCAGACTGCACAGCCTTCTCAGCTTTGCACCCAACATGTTCCCCAGTAGGTGCAGGGCTAAGACCAGTGGACTCTCCCTACTCGTCCTTTGTATCTTCTGGCTCACTGTGGGTGTGAAATACATTAAAACAAAGAAACACACAAAACCTTGAATAAGCAGCGTACCTGCTACGTGCCAGGAGCTTTACATAATTTAATCCTCTCAATGGGCATGTGAGGTGAGTATTTTACTGAATGAGAAAAGAACTATCAGAGGCAACAGTGACTTGCCCTAAGATCCACTGAGTTAGTTCAGAAGAGCTGGGAGTTAAATCTCTATTGATCAGACTCCCAAAGACTGTGCTTTGTTCACACTGCTGGAGCGCTTCAAAAATACAGCAGTCGGGGCTTCCTTGGTGGCGCAGTGGTTGAGAGTCCACCTGCTGATGCAGGGGACACAGGTTCGTGCCCCGGTCTGGGAAGATCCCACATGCCGTGGAGTGGCTGGGCCTGTGAGCCATGGCCGCTGAGCCTGCGCGTCCGGAGCCTGTGCTCCAAAATGGGAGAGGGCACAGCAGTGAGAGGCCCACGTACTGCAAAAAAACAAACAAACAAAAAAACACAGCAGTCACCAGTGCCAGACCCTTTCCGTAGTGTAATATGTATGTTCTACGTATGTTTATGGAACATCCTCTGAAGATGAGTACACTGAGACCCTCAGTAGGTGGTTGAGAAAACTGTGACCTGTCCAAGGTCACACAGTAATGGGTGGAGCCAGACCATTGCTCTTTCCACTGCTCAGGTGCCTCTTGCTTGTTTATACAGGCAAAGTTTTCATGGGCCCCTTATGACTGGATAATATGTTGTTTTCCTAAGCAGGGTGGACAGGTCATTTGTTTCAATTCACAGAAGCATCTGTAGCCTCAGCTAATTTAAAAAGTAATGTAAGAAGGTTAGTGGTGTGTAAAGTGGCAAGTTGCCAGCTTATACTAGAAGATTTAGAAAATGTGTATTTTCTTTCAGCTTTTAGGAATTTACCCTTGGGAAATAATCAGAGATGCATAAAAATATAATGAACGAGGATGTGCATCTCAGCAGTATTATATATATATTATTTATTATTATGTAGTATAGGGAAAAATTGGAAGCAATCTGAATGTCCACCATAGGAATTGGTTAATTAAATATGACACGCCCTAATCAGCATGAGGCGTGGCTAACCATAGGCTGCTAAGTGAGAAAAAGCAAGTTATAAAACTATAAATATCTTGGTCTCATTTTATTTTAAGATTATATCCACACACCCTGGCTGGTCTGATTACAAATGATTTCATTTTCTGTTTTAGACTTTAAAAAAATGTTTTCCAGATTTTCAACAGCATTTTACTTTTATAACAGAGAAATGTGAACTCAAAACAAAACAGTAAGAGCTTATTCAGCGAATGCCTAAGTTTTTTAACTATTGACTCTTAAGTAGTTGAAATTATTCTAG
Source organism: Globicephala melas (assembly GCF_963455315.2). NCBI lineage: Eukaryota > Metazoa > Chordata > Mammalia > Artiodactyla > Delphinidae > Globicephala > Globicephala melas. The sequence goes on along the minus strand of NC_083331.1, from coordinate 15,374,208 downwards.
CTCTGAGTGGTAGAAGCAAAGCAGCCTAAACTTGTCTGTCCCGTTGAGCTCATAATCCCTTGGAATCCCTGAAGGGAACAATTACACAGTGTCTTCACTGGGAGCAGGAATGCTTTACGTGTGCACATTGTTCATCAACATGGTGATGGAACGTCCTCTGGCTTCAGCTTTAAACTCACATCCTTATGCTTGGATTTCGGTCAGATAACGTGCAGTTTCCTAATCAGAACTATTATGTAGTTATGCTGTGTAATGTATCAGGTACTCTCAAGTTGATAAAAGTATTTGCTTCTGGAAAAGTGAAATCTTACTCATTGGCAAAAAAGAGATTTTTTTTTTTTTTTTTTTTTGCGGTACGCGGGCCTCTCACCGTTGTGGCCTCTCCCGCCGCAGAGCACAGGCTCCGGACGCGCAGGCTCAGCAGCCATGGCCCACGGGCCCAGCCGCTCCGCGGCACGTGGGATCTTCCCGGACCAGGGCACGAACCTGAGTCCCCTGCATCGGCAGGCGGACTCTCAACCACTGCGCCACCAGGGAAGCCCAAAAAAGAGATTTTTTAAATGCTTAAACTCAATTATTTGGTTTTGCGTATGCAACATTAACCAAAACATTTGTAGCCAGGCCGCATTAAATGCCAGGAATGTGAATGTGTTACTTCAGATGCAGAGGAAAGTGTGGAACTCCGAAGTCTTTTCTCTGAGGTGCTGAAGTACTTGGTGGAAATCTCTTACAGAGTGTCTTCAACCAGATGGTTCAGCAGTTTTCTTCCCATTAAAGCTTATTAACCATATTATTTAAACTTACTAATATTAAGATATTAGTAATACAGTCAGACATTTCTCTTAGAAAATAATTTTTTAAAACTCATGTTAAAAAGTATTGGTTATGTTATTATAAAGGACTTTTTTGACAGAGTGTTTCTGCTTATGTTCAATTTCACAAAAAATAATTTATATACATTTCAGAGTTGCATGAAATTATATATGCCTGTAACAGATTTCTTTATCTTTTTTTATTAGACAAGTAATAAAGTTGTTAAATATGGGTAAACCAAAAGAAGAAACTTGAAATAATCAGTAATCCTTTACCCGTAAACAATTACTTTTGGCACATCCTGTGTGTGATTGTGTAGGTACGTGTGTGTGTGTGTGTGTGTAACCATGCTGTGTACACTGCTTTATTTCTATATTAATATTATGAGTATCTTGTAATATATTGTCAAGTGCATACATAATTGCATTTATGAATATTTTTACTTAAGAATGATATATAATAATGTTCTAATTGGTTATTCACTTGCTACCCATTTTTAACCACATTATTTTATTTTTTAAAATGTAAAATTTTTTAAAAAATTTATTTATTTAAGTTATTTATTTTGGGCTGTGTTGGGTCTTTGTTGCTGCACACAGGCTTTCTCTAGTTGCAGAGATTGGGGGCTACTCTTTGTTGCAGTGTGTGGGCTTCTCATTGTGGTGGCTTCTCTTGTGGAGCACGGGCTCTAGGCACACCGGCTCAGTAGTTGTGGCCCACGGGCTCTAGAGCGCAGGCTCAGTAGTTGTGGCATATGGGCTCAGTAGTTGTGGCGCACGGGCTTGGTTGCTCCGCAGCATGTGGGATCTGCCCGGACCAGGGCTCGAACCCATGTCCCCTGCATTGGCAGGTGGATTCTTAACCACTGCGCCACCAGGGAAGCCGTAACCACATTATTTTAAACTCAAACGGATTATTATTTGTAATAACCTGGACCCTCACTAAGATGCTTTCCTTTGAGTTTCTGTTTTATATTATAACTTTTGAAATAACTAGTTACTCCTCAAAAGGATAGAAGCATGTCCTGCCTTATGGCAAATTCGACTTTCTAGTAACTAAAGTGAATAGAAACTTCCAATATATTTCTTGATTTTGACAAATGAAGGGGTTTGACTTGTCAGTCTTTTGGGTTCCAACTCTAAAATTTGCTTATCTATATAACTTCCAGTGCATAATAACAAATTATGAGGATTAAAGGTTTGGTCCTAAAGACCTAGCTGGCATTTTTGTGATTGTATTATAGTTAAAAAACATTTTTACATTTATAATTTGCCTAAGTGACACAATCCCCTGATAAAAATTCAAAAACCACGAAAAGTTAAGTCTTCCTCCCATCCTAGTCTCTCTGTCACCCACTTCCCCCTCAGAAGTCACCAGTGCTTCATTCTGGAGTCATACGCATGTGTCATACACAGGTGTTTGCGTAAAATATATTGTTTTTTCCTTTTTAAAGTATAAACTTGTAATATACTATGCATACAGAGTTCTGAAACTTGCTTTTTTCACTTAATCTATGTGGGGAATTTACCATATTTCATTAAGACTAAGTGCACATTTTCTACCCCCCCACCCCCCTGGAAGCAGGATGAATCTTCAATTCATGGCATCTTAGATGTTATCAAATACATAAAGAGTCTCCTGATTCCTTTTAATGACTGAGTTGTCATTCCTTGTGTGGATGTACATTTCCCTGTTGATGGACGTTTAAATTGTTTCCTATCTTTCGCTTTTAAAAAACAACAATGAATAACCTAGTAGCATATCGTTGTCCATATGTGTGAATTTGTCTTTGGGATAAATTCCTAGAAGGGCATTGATTGGATCAAAGGATTTGTGTGTTTATATTTTTGATAGATGATAATACATTGCCCTCCATAGCACTTGTCCCTCCAGTGATGTGTGCAAATGCTTATTTGCCCAACACGTCACCAGCACAATGTTATCAAACTTTTGGGCCCTTGCCAATCTCATGGATAAAAGGGGTATCTTGATGTTGTCTTAATTTTACTTTTTCTTATCATCAGTGACGTTGGGCATCAATTAATGTGTTTAAGAGTCATTTGTAGTTCCTTTCCTGTGAACTTTCTGTTAACAGTCTTTGCCCATTTATCTAATGGATTATAGGCTATTTCCTTATTGATTTGTATGAGTACTTTATATATTAAGGAGACATATACATTTGTCTCTGATGTGAGTTACAGTTATTTTTCCCAGTCTGCCATCTTTGCCCTTGGTGGTTTTTGCCATGAAGAATTTGTGTGCATGCGTGTGTGTGGAGGGGAATCAATCAATCTTTTCCTCTAATGCTAGTGGGTTTAATGTTTTTCTTAGAAGGACTTTCTCCACTCTGAAGTGATTTAAAATTTTTTCTTGTAATTTTTTTCTAGTTCTTTCATACATTTTTAACTCAAATATTTGATCTATCCAGAATTTATTTTGGTACAATGTGTTAAGTATAATCTTACTTTGTTCCCGCCTGCCCCCAATGGGCAACCCAGGTGTCCCAGTGCCATTGATTGAGTCTCCATCTACACCTATTTTGCATCTGTTTGTGTTTTTTTCTGGATGTTCTTATTATTTAAAAATCATTTAAAAATTTGTATGAGGGCTTCCCTGGTGGTGCAGTGGTTGAGAGTCTGCCTGCCGATGCAGGGAACACGGGTTCGTGCCCCGGTCCAGGAAGATCCCACATGCCGCGGAGCGGCTGGGCCCGTGAGCCATGGCCGCTGAGCCTGCTCGTCCGGATCCTGTGCTCTGCAGCAGGAGGGGCCACAATAGTGAGGCCCGCGTACCGCAAAAAAAAAAAAAAATTTATGAGTGTTATACACAAATTCAATCTGATGGTAAAAATTCACTCAATAGTGAGGTGTATAGTTTTGAAAAAGGGCCCTTTGCTTCTTTTTCACCCATTCCCTCACACTTTTTCCGAGATAACCATCGTTAACAGATCATTGAGTATGCCATTTAGACCTTTTTCTACTACTTATATGTGTATATGTGTATATATACACACATCTCTTTATCTATTTATAGATCTATTCACATGTAGTTTGAGGGATATGCAGTTTATATCTATCTGATTACACTATATGCAATATGCTGTCAATTGCTTTCTTCCCTGCTAACCCTATGTCTTCGAGTTCCGTGATAGTTCATGTAGCTCTACCCCACTATTCTTTTTAACCCCTGCATGGATTTCATAGTATGAATGTATCACACTTGATTTAACCACTTCCCTATTGTTACATAGCTAGGTCGTTTGCAATTTTTTCCTAATTTTTATTTATTTATTTATTTATTTATGGCTGTGTTGGGTCTTCGTTTCTGTGCGAGGGCTTTCTCTAGTTGCAGCAAGCGGGAGCCACTCTTCATTGCGGTGCGCGGGCCTCTCACTATCGCGGCCTCTCTTGCTGCGGAGCACAGGCTCCAGACACACAGGCTCAGTAGTCGTGGCTCACGGGCTTCGTTGTTCCGCGGCATGTGGGATCTTCCCAGACCAGGGCTCAAACCCGTGTCCCCCTGCATTGGCAGACAGATTCTCAACCACTGCACCACCAGGGAGGCCCAATTTTTTCCTAATTTTAGCAAGGCTTATGAAGTGTGTAGCATTGCTTCTCTTTAACTTGTGATAAATCTAATTCTAAAATGTTTATTTATGTGATTGACTTACTATCGTGCAATTCATGGGGAAGAAAATCTGGACCATGTTGAGTGACAGGTTATTAATATTTTGTGATGATCTTGTTTTTCTAGATAAAATTTGATGCTGGGACCCTCCTTCTTAGTACGCACCGTCTAATTTGGAGAGATCAGAAAAATCATGTAAGATCGAGTTTTTTGCTTCTATTCTAGGTTTTATGTCACTGATTTTTTTTTTCTTTCTGGCAAAACTATAAATACATGTGATAAATTTTTGTTTGCAGATGTCAGAAGAGTGTGTTCCATATGGTCTCTCTGAATGGGGCACAGATAGAGGAATTAGGGTCTGGTCCCTCATTCAACCCTAGCACAGTCTGCAGCTACTGTACAGAGAATCCTGGCGGCTCCTGGTTTTTAAGCACTAATCAGATTCTCCCTCACACTCAAGTGTCCCCATCAGTCAGGGGTCCTGAAAACAACCCGTTTGGAGGTCTGCTGAGAAGTGCAGGCTTCTACCTAGATACTGAGATGAACTGCCTCTCAGTCACTCGGCAAAAGGAGAAACCCCACCCCGTTTTTGCATTTCTAGGAAGAGAGGACTCAGTGATATGTATAGACCTGATATCTTTATTCCAAAGAGCTTTACCTTGAATGTGTGTGTGTGTTTGTGTGTATTTGTTTGTAAATCTCTGTGTTGCCAGTAAAAGAAGCAATCTTTTCTATGTTATTTTTTAAATTGCTGGCTCCCTCCCCCATGAAATTTTAATTCCACAGGTAAACTATATACTGTACTGTGGCTCTTTGCATGTCACTAACCGCTGCAAACTCTGACTTTTTTTGCCCCCGAAGAACCAATTTTTCCCCTCAGTGGTGATATTGGCCTGGTTGGTGACGAATGCCTTAGAACTGGTAATGTTGCCTAATTCTTTTTAAAGAAATAGAGATTCAAGAAAGAAATCTTTTCTGGAGGGGTAGGTGTCCTTAAACCATATGTTTATAAATTAAGTTAATCTTAGTATAAGTTTTTTGATTATCATGTAAAGGAGCTAATATCAAAGCCCTTAGACCTATTATTAATAATAATTATTAATAAAGGGAAGCCACGTTAGTATTTTCTGTTAAAAATTAATTGTGGGTGGGTGAGTGAAATATAGAAAATTATAAAGAGGAAAAATCAGCTCTATAACACACTCTTTAAAGTCGTTTTGATTTACCTGCTTTATTTTCTGTTTTCCATATAAGAATATATTATATGTAAACAATTTTCATATAAATACTACTGTTTAAAAGATATAGCTCCTGTAAAAACAAAGGTAATGACAGCTGCTTTTAAACCTCTTATGTTCTTCCATGCCGCAAAATGCTACCACAGTATTCATTCAGTTTTTCCTTAAGTTTATTTAAGGAATAAAATAACATTATTATTTTCTATTGTTATAATCACTAAGGACCTTAAAGGTATGTGGCACCCCATTAAATCTATAAAACAAGGATTTCTGACGAGTCTTACAGATCGTGTTTTCTTTTGATTCCCTCCCAGGAATGCTGCATGGCCATTCCTCTTTCCCAAATCGTGTTCATTGAAGAACAGGCAGCTGGAATTGGGAAAAGGTAAGGTCTGTATATTACAGTTTTTATGCACAAAATCGTTTCCAGTCAAGCTGTCCTTGTTAACTTGGTTGAGTCATTGCTCAGTCAGTTATGGCCGTGACTGTGTGTGTGCAAGTGAATCAGATGATTGTGTTTGTTGGTCAGAGCTCCCCTAAGAAGGTATCGTCCTGGGGGAGGAAGGAAGTAGGTGAGGGAGATTAAGAAGCACAAACTTCCAGTTACAAAGTAAATGCGTCATGGGTATGAAAGGCACAGTGTGGGGAATATGGTCAGTAACTAAGTAATAGCTTTGTATGGTGACATAGCGTACCTAGACTTATCATGGGATCATTTTGAAATGTATAGAAATATAGAATTACTGTGTTGTGTAACAGAAACTAACAGTATTGGAGGTCAGTTATACTTCGAAAAGAAACAACCAAAGTCATGGAAAAAGAGATGGGGTTTGTGGTTGCCAGAGGTGGGGTGTGGGGGGCAGGGAAAATTGGAGGAAGGTGGTCAAAAGGCACAAACGTTCAGTAATAAGTTAAATAAGCAATAGGGATATGATATATTGAAGACAACATGATAAATGTAATTAACACCACTGTACGTTATCTATGATAGTTATCAAGAGAGTAAATCCTAAGAGTTCCCATCACAAGGAAGAAAAATTTTTTTTCTATTTCTTTAATTTTGTATTGGATGTTCACTAAATTTACTCTGGTAATCATTTCATGATGTGTGTAAGTCAAATCATTATGCTCTACACTTTAAACTCATACAGTGCCATATGTCAATTATATCTCAAAACTGGGGAAAAATATGTTTTTAAAAAAAGAAGGTAGGGCTTTCCTGGTGGCGCAGTGGTTGAGAGTCCGCCTGCCGATGCAGGGGACGCGGGTTCGTGCCCCGGTCCAGGAAGATCCCACATGCCGCGGAGCGGCTGGGCCCGTGAGCCATGGCCGCTGAGCCTGCACGTCCAGAGCCTGTGCTCCGCAATGGGAGAAAAAAAAAAAATGAAGGTATTATCCTACTTTAAACTCATTGATAAATGGAAGTCATTCTTTTTTTTTTTTTAACATCTTTATTGGGATATAATTGCTTTACAATGGTGTGTTAGTTTCTGCTTTATAACAAAGTGAATCAGTTATACATATACATATGTTCCCATACCTCTTCCCTCTTGCGTCTCGCTCCCTCCCACCCTCCCTATCCCACCCCTCCAGGTGGTCACAAAGCACTGAGGCGATATCCCTGTGCCATGCGGCTGCTTCCCACTAGCTATCTACCTTACGTTTGTTAGTGTATATAGGAAGTCATTCTTAAAGCAACAATCAAGTACTAAAGTTGCTGTAATATCCTCAGGTCATAATAAATAAGTGTGGGCGGGCTGTCACTGTATATATTTCCACAGACATTTGCTTTTTTTTGTGGGGGGGCATGCCGTGCGGCTTGTGGGAACTTAGTCCCCCAACCAGGGATTGAACCCAGGCCCTCAGTAGTGGAAGCACAGAGTCCTAACCACTGGACCACCAGGGAAGTCCCCAGTCATTTGCTTTTCTGTGTCTGTGTATGTATCATTCAGTACCTGAAATCATAAATGACCCATCTGAGAAAAATACTTGACTTGCCTCCTATTTGTAGTTGACCATAAAGTTTCTCAACTTCGACTTTTTCAGATATCAGTGTTGAACAGAGTATCACAAGAGTTATTGTCCAAACAGGGACATTTCTTTGAGTAATAAGGGACACTGCTTATAATTAGATCAGGCAAGCATAAAACTGGACTGTCCCAGGTAGACCAGGAGATGTGCTCACCTTGGTTTAAAGCCACAGGTTAAAACGTTTCTGTTTATTCAAGTATATAAAACATTTTCGCTTTATACTTTACACGCATGTGATTGAGGGCAACTTATGAACAAATATTGCTGATAAGGAATTTGTTTCCATGTGGGCTTATCTTCAGCTTTAATGTAGTTAGATCCTTCAGTAGAAGTGAAACAAATGTTAAACTTCCCTGGAAATGCAGTGCATCCTTAATTATAATGTTGTAGCTAGCATAAAAGATGGCTTATTTGACATAAAAGAAACTAACCAATATTTTGAAGAGATTAACAAGGCATAGATTTTTAGAGTAGGCTATTTCTCCGATTTATATTTTCCACCTTGTCACTTTTCTCCATCTTATTGAGTTTTTTCTCTTTTTTTGGTATGATCGACAATACAATATTATATCAGTTTCAGGTGTACAACATAGTGATACCTAGTATTTGTATATACTGCTTTATATATTGCTTTCCTTATTAAGTTCTACAAACTTGGGCTTCCCTGGTGGCACAGTGGTTAAGAATCTGCCTGCCAATGCAGGGGACATGGGTTTGAGCCCTGGTCTGGGAAGATCCCACATACCATGGAGCAACTAAGCCCGTGTGCCACAACTACTGAAGTCCGCGCGCCTAGACCCCGTGCTCTGCAACAAGAGAAGCCACCGCAATGAGAAGCCCAGGCACCTCAACGAAGAGTAGCCCCCGCTCGCCACAACTAGAGAAAGCCCGTGCGCAGCAATGAAGACCCAATGCAACCAAAAATAATAATAATAATTAATTTTTAAAAATCATATTAAAAAATGACCATTTAAATTAAAAAAAAAAGTTCTACAAACTTTAAGGTGTTCCAGATCATTTGACTTTTTCTCTGCTGTGTTCCAAGGAAAACTAAACTCTATAACAAAAATAGTTAAATATTTACCTTCACATTAGTGTCTATTTTTAAACATCTCCAGTGAGGAGGAATTCGATAATGTGCCAGATTGACTTTTCTCAAATATTCTCTTTAGCTCCCAGCTACTCCTCTCAAATAATTACCATATCTCATTGAGTCAAAAATGTATGTGCATTTTCACCTTTTAACATCTCTGTACCCAAGATGCTTCTTTGAATTGGTGGATCTTAAACTTGGTGAAATGTGGTAATTGAATCACCCAAGAAGTGAATATATGAAAAAATTAGCATGGATCTTTTTATTCTGACTTTGGGATGTTTACACTTAATTTTGTATCATCTTTTAGCTTTTCATTGGGTTTCCTTTGACAAATTCTGATAGTTAGGGCTCAGGTTTTTTAGTTTTAAAGAGTGTATGATGCTTTTGCTTAGTCACCTGATCCTAATTGTCATAGGTTTATTTTTTACCTGACAGTTCATTTCACACAGTCCCGTGCTTCTGCTTACACAGTTTTATTTGCTCACCTCACTTAAAGATGTTCATCACAAAGGAACCAATGAAGAGTCCGTAAAAAAAAAAAAAAAAAGAGTCCGTACAAGCCTGGCTCCAGTTCACTAACCAAAGCATTTGTTACATCAAGGAGGCCCCAGATGTGGTGTTTCAATTTTAGGGTGATATTTAGGCAACTATATGGGCCTAAACAAAGTAATATTGAGTGATAGGTGTATCTATAATGTGGTCATAAAGAAAAAGCTCTAAGCTAGGTATGCAAGATACTTTGAGTTTTTAGTTTTGCTAATATTTATAGAAGATTCTTTATTGAGCTGGTTGGGAAAAAAAGACTTATAAAACTCAGCAAATATAATAGTATTTTGATGGCATAGAAGATAATAGTAGTCATAAAGATCATGGTAGTTTGTGATCCTGGAACAACAACATTTTGAGAATTGTTTTTACTGTGGGATATCTCTCTAGATCATGCTGCTGACTGAGCGGCGTTTTCCAAAAATGACACTGTAGAATGTTGGTTTTGGATGGAGTTTTAGTAAAATGTCAGCTGGTCAGTTTTACACAGATAAGTTTTCACATTTTGTTTTCAAATGAGTAAGGTTGTATGCTTTGGCAGAAATTATAGGCCCCCTGGTAGCCTTTGGGGATGACTCTGTAGATGGAAAACCTAATCATAAACCAATATCATAAACCACCCCAAATTCTGCAAATTTATTTTAAACTTACTTCCTAAAACCACATTTTTATTTAGTCTTTGGCGCTAGTAATTTGAATTTTTTGGTTCACAGCTTACAGATTTTAAGTAGAGATATTTTTGAAAGGTTCATTAATACTGAATTGATACAGACCTTAAAAGGATTCCTTTCAGGATGTTGTTTGTTTCTACACGAATTTTAAGTGATCTGAAATATATTAAAAGTTATGAAAATAGAATTAGTGATTTTTAAAAAACAATTAAATACATTACATTTGCTCTTTCTTTAGTGCCAAAATAGTGGTTCATCTTCACCCAGCTCCTCCTAACAAAGAACCTGGCCCATTCCAGAGTAGTAAGAACTCCTACATCAAGCTGTCCTTCAAAGAACATGGCCAGATTGAGGTAAGTTTCTTTATGAATACAATCAGACTAGAAATGTGTACTCATATGTATTTTTGTTGTTGTTTGTTAATAGGATGGCAGGCAATATTGTTCAGCATACCAGTTTTCACCATATTTTTACAATAAAATTTTTATGATATCTTAAGCCTCATCAGTGGAGAATACAAAGTTTAGGTTTCAGTGGGAACGGGAGGCAGGAGGATGTAGTCACAGGAAAGAGTGGAGGCTGGAAACAGGCTAAGTCACCACGCTAGGTAGGCTACTAGTTAAGTGTTCAATGTTATCGTTTGGATAAAAGGACAGAGTATAATGCAGTGACATGTTTAACTGCCTCAGCATCTGAAAGTTCACCAGCCTTACATCAGGCAGTCTATCTTTATTAACTCCATACAAATCTAATCGCTTAAGTTCTTATTCCATAGTATCATGGTTTATATGTTCTGATTAATAAGTTGCTATGTAAGTATTCTTTAGACATTTATAAGTGTGTGTTTATCTCCCCATCGAGATCATAAATTACGTTCTTTTTCTCTGTAGCACCTGACCCAGTGTTCCTTGCACAGCAGGCACTGAGCAAATTTAAGTGACTAACTGAAGTCATGCTCACTGTAGCTGAAAAATAGAGCTGATTTTTTTTTTTTATGAGCGTAGGCATGTTTTGGCCCTAATATCTGGCCTCACATTTTAACTAGACAAATTATTCTCAGCTTCCTTCATGGATAACGGTTGTGTATTTTTCTTGGCACTGTGTCTGTTTCGCTACAGATTGAAAACAATCCACACATGCAGGATTGTTTAAAGTAAGTCTACTTACTTCATTGTCACTCATCTCTTTGTTGAGAATAGTTCACTTTATGTAGAAGGTCAGTTCCTTCTTTTTTTTCCCCCTTTGTGCTTTCTGAAGTTGACCCAAGGAAAGAACTTCCTTTGATTTCCTTTGATGTCTCTGAGAATTCTAGGCTTGTTGCAAATGACCAAACAGACTTCCAACTAAAGAAATGTTAAGTAATGATTTGTACTAGGATGTCACAGCCTGACTGACTCACTTAAAGTGTATGCGTGTGCATAACAGTTTTACAGGCGTTTATCAGAGGAAATGACACAGAGAAGATGGGAGAATATGCCAGTTTCCCAGTCGTTGCAAGCAAATAGAGGATCCCAGGTATTTTTTCAGCTGTTTCCTAATCCAGTATTTTCAGCTCTGTACTTGCATCTTCGTTAAGGGAAAAGAGTTCTATGATTATAGAACTTGCCAGAAACAAAATAATGATATTCTGATTAAAAACTGATTTTCAGAGAACTTAATTTAGTGCTCTATAGATGGTAGACACTTAGTAATAATACATGACTACTTACCAGGGTAATTTCAGGGTGGCAGAAGTTAGATTCCCCTTCTGCATTCTGTTCTTTATAATTAGTGTGGCATCTGAGAGAACAGACAGTACCACTGGGTGACATTTTCCAAGCCAGTCTAATTAACCACCAACGTGGACAGACACTCAAATGTATAAAAGTAGCTTGTATAATAACTGTCAAGTACCAGAATTTTACCTATAATTTTTTGCACATTTGAGACCATATTGAATATCTGATACCTATATAATAGCTTGCCAAAGAACAAAAATGAAATTTAATTTATATCTAAAATACAGAGTAAAATATACCATCTCTTGTTATGTTCAGTTTTTCTGTATAGTGATTTGAAGGTCATTATGTATGGCAATAAACCGACAAATATTTTGAAAGGAAACTGAATGTAACTGTGTGCTGTTTTCTTGGGTTCTTTGTGGGTCCTCTCCCACCACTGAACACACAATATAGTGGGTTACAAAGGATTGTGTCCTTCCTATTTTGGACGTTTTATTTTCTACTTTTGTTTTTCAGCCAGGAAGAATAAGGGCTGTAGGAATTGTAGGTATTGAAAGGAAACTGGAAGAAAAAAGAAAAGAAACTGACAAAAACATTTCTGAGGTAATTCTTACACAAGTTCCGGTCAGCTGTCTTTTCCAGCCATCTTTCTTATTCTTTTGGATACAGCTGTGAGTAACTCCGTTCTGTGTATTGGAATATATTTAGTTTGCCTGGAGCCACACAGTCTCTTATTCCATTTAAGGAGTCTACTTCAGGTTGGCATAATTTAGCCCAAATGTGTTTTAAAAATCTTTTCCAGAAAGGAATTAAAAAGAAATGCAAATTTGTTTTCTGTGAGGTTAGAAAACGTCATGAATTATTGTGTATAAATTTTAAAGTCTAGATGGGATTGACTGGAGGGTCCTCCTAATGAATTCAAGGTCCTATGTATAATTATTTTGGATGTTTGGTTAACTTAGTTGAGGGGAAAAGGCTGTTCTGTGGCCCTTGACTCTGGCCGGACACTACACAGTTTTATGCTGATGACCACTTGGGGACCAGGCACAGGGGTAGTAAGAATGGCTCAAACCAGCTTATCACTTCTCCTAGGAGAGCACCCCTGAGCTTGTACTTTACAGTGTTTCTGAAACCTCATCCTATATGAGGAAATTCAAATGAAGGGGAAAGAACTCTAGTTAAGGGGCTTCCCTGGTGGTGCAGTGGTTGAGAGTCCACCTGCCAATGCAGGGGACATGGGTTCGAGCCCTGGTCTGGGAAGATCCCACATGCCATGGAGCAACTGGGCCCGTGAGCCACAACTACTGAGCCTGCGCATCTGGAGCCTGTGCTCCGCAACGGGAGAGGCCGCAACAGTGAGAGGCCCGCGCACCGCGATGAAGAGTGGCCTCCGCTCGCTGAAACTAGAGAAAGCCTGCGCACAGCAGCGAAGACCCAACACAGCCAAATAAATAAATAAATAAATAAAATTAATAAAAAAAAGAAAAAAAGAACTCTAGTTAAGAAAATGAGTTATACATTAGATTTTGGCAGTTAGTTAATACATCTAAACATATCAGTTTTCCCATGTTTATATGGAAATGGTCTTGGATTTTTATGAAATGATTTTATGAACTAAAGTAATTTTTTAGTTCTTGTAATAGTTTGTAAGTAAAATTCCATTGATTAGTGCTGCTCATAGAATTTCCAAGATTTATCTCAATCAAATGAGTCTAAACTGCAAATAGGTACTGAATACCTGTATTAGTCAAGGTTCTCCAGAGAAACAGAACAAATAGGGGATGTATTCTTCTGGATACAGCTGTGGGTATCTTTTGGATATCTATATGTGGATATCGATACATAGGTATAGATATGCTGATATCTTCATCTCTCTATATATAGATACAGGTATCTGTGTATCTATATTGTCCTATATACACACAATGAGATTTATTATAAAGAAGTGCCTCGTGTGATTGTGGGAAGCTGCCAGCTGGTGACCCAGGAAAGCTGGTGATAGAATTGCTAACCGGAGTGTGAAGGCCTAAGAACCAGGAGCCCTGGTGGTGTTAAGTCCCGGTCCAAGGGCAGGGTAAGATTGATGTCTTAGCTCGTCAGTCAGGCAGAGAACTTTCTGTTCCATTAGGCTCTCCAGAGGGCAATTCAGGAGGGCGATCTGAATGTAACCGTTCAGCTCATCCTGCAGATTCGGATGCTAACCTCATGTGGAAACAGCCTCACACACCCACTCAGAATAACGCTTGAGCAGACACCTGGGCACCCCCCGATCTAGTCAGGTTGACACATAAAATTAACCATCATAATAGCCATATCTGGGCCCACTAACTGAATATGGACTCTTGTTGAGGGACCAAGGGCATTTGACCTATTAAGTGCTGCGGTCTAGGTTTTGCTGAGGGCATGTTTATGGTAAAGTTGTGTGTGTTCCTTGGTCATCTGTATTTCCTGCACATTAGCAGCTGGATCCAGAGGCTTGTTCAGACTTGTGTTTGAGCCCTTTGTTGAGACTAGAGGTGACACTGTGTTCCTTCATCACGTCTCTTTTTATCATGTTAGCGGCTGTCAATGTTCAGTGCATAGATCTTTGGGTCACTGGTGGTTGCAAGTGGTACTCTGTGATTTATTTTTCACTTATTTGTTGGGACACTTTTTAAAGAGATGCTTCCGTTCATTACTGTTTGGCTACTCAGTGATACGGCTCCTATAAGGAATGCAGAACATGTGCCGTTTCCTTTATTATCAGGACGATAAATTGGTTCCTTATCACCCTCCCGAGGTGACTAATTAGGTTTTTTCACGTATTATTATGAATCCATACATTTTAACATATTTGATGATTTCAGTCAGTTGCAATTATTATCCTAGTTAAAGCTCAAATTGTCCCATCTTTGGCCAGTGGGAGCCTCTTCAGGTTGGCTCCTGAGTGGTTTTGATGTGACCTGGTGGACTCTGAGAGCTTCCTTACTGCCTGGTGTTATCAGAAGTTCCAGGACCATCTTGTATATTTCCTGCTCCGGATCTGGAATCAACCATTATCTGAGAAGCTCTGGTTTCTTTTAGTGGGAAATGGTATTCCATGACCACAGTCTGCCTGCTAGGAATTTTCATCCCTCTTGGGTTGATCTTTATTTCTAGGACTTTTCAGTGGAAAGAGCTAGGATTTTTTTTTTTTTTTTTCTAATAAAGGTGCCTCATGAGGTCACACTGATGCTTCCTATTCGAATTCGGGACTACACTAGCGAATAATGACTAAAACAGTTAAAAAGGATTTTTTTGTATATGTTCTCCCCTTTCTTCCCACGTGTAAAACATAGGTATGCTGTATCTACACTATCTGAGCGTTCAGCCACCATGTACCCTCTTCCCCTCTAGCTGTCATTTAGTCTCATTTGTACAAGTAACTGTGTGTGATACCACCAGTCTTTACGTTCACCTCCCTCTATTCATTTTGGCTGTCTGGAGCTCATCCTCTAGTAGATGTTTCAGAAAGTGCTCATGGGAACAATATTCCCTGAGCTCTGGCATCTTGGTATTCCTTACACAGGAAGGTCAGTTTGGCTGGATTTGTAATCCCTGGCTCACATTTTCTTTCCTGAGTGCCTTCCATATGTGACTTTCAGTTTTTTGTCTGGCATGAAGTGTTGCTGCCAGAGTGATGACAACCTAATTTTCTCCCTTCTCTAAAGTCACTTGCTGTTTTTCCTAGATGCCCAAAGGATTTTGTTTTTTTTAAATAAAGCTTTGTATAATAATTTTTCTAGACTGTCTATGTGTTAGTCATCTGGATTGTTATTCTCAGGTACGCAGTATGCTTTCAGTATTTGGTTTCAGACAGGTTTTCTTTTAATTTCAGGGAAGTTTTTCTCTAAATTTCAATAATTGCTTAGATTTTTTTTTTCTTCTGAGACTCCTATTAGCTGTATGTTGCAGCTTTACGGCCTGTCTTCACTCTTTGTGACTTTCTTTCAAACCCTTTTTATCTTTTCCTTCGTTTCTTTTTTATTTTAGAAAAATTTCCTTCTTCATCTGTTGTTTCTCTTAAGATATTATCTGTTGTGTTTATTCCTCTTGTGTTTGTCTAGTATAGTCTTTCTTTCAGAAATGATTAAAAAAATTATTTCCTGAGTCCTGTCACCTCATTTCCGATTTATATTACCCTTTCACAGATTCTCTCATTAACACCTATTAGCTCATTTTGAAATAAAAGGTAAACTTTTGATGTGATCTATGAACATGTCCTTCTGGCGTGCTTTCACTACCTATAATGTTATTCTGCTCTTGATTTTCTTTTTTCTTGTAATAACTTTGTGTGGGATTTGACCTTGATACTTGCTCTTGCTAATTTTCGTGTGAAATTGGTTCTCTTGAAGTTCCAGAGGAAGGCCTAGCTCAGGGCGGCTCTTCTCATTCCACAAGTTCACTCTTCTGCTGTGCGCATGCAGCGTGAAAAAGGGAGGTGGCTTGCTGTCTGTGATTTCCTGACCCCGTCCCCATCCCCTGTTTTCAGCTGGACCTTGTCCCCTTCCTCTGTTATCTCTACCTTGCTCAGTTGCTGATTCCTGTCTCAGTAGTTTCTCCCCAGCGTTGGCTCCTGTCCTGGAAGGGAAGCCAGGAGGTTCACTTTCAAGGGCTGTTTACAGGCCCTTCCTGAGGACCCCTTGTACCCACTTCCTATTGAAGTGGGCAAAGCCCTACCCGTTTTAGTTACTGTCCTCAAGTTGGCCCGTCTGCCTTCGAGGGACTCCTGTGGGCTCCTTCAGGGGCTCTTCTTCTCAGACCTATCAGTTGCCCTGTTGCCTCCCTTTTCTTTTTCCTGCCTCAGTGCTGATATCATGCAGGTCTTGTGGCTCTTGCTGGTTTGTCCCCACTTGCTTGTACCTTGGGGTTTTTGTGGATATCTTATCACTTAGTATTTTAGTATATGCTGCCTGTGGGGTTTTGGTCTTGAGATCTAGTTGCCCCATTTTTATGTCGGGATTTGGAGAGATTCAAAACCTATGCTGCCATAGCCACCACCTTCCCAGAATCCTCTATTCCCCTAGAATTCCAGCATCTTAGCCTTAGAGGGGTTCTAACTGTCCAGAAAAGGAATCATCTCAGGGCTTGTGACTAGATATGGAACCAGGGTTATGAGAACTCAGGTTTTCTGATTTGCAGATGAGTGTGGTCTGCTACATCACGGCCGCTCACTGCCACCCAGAAGGCGCTCTCACTGCCCTCTTTCAGTGGCTTTTGTAGTCATCCTTCTGTGTGACACTTTTGGAGATGGCATGGAGCAGTGAGCTAATTTTGCATTATTAGTGTTTCTTTTTCTGAGAATGTTGCCACACTAACTTGGTGTTCAAAATAACGTTTTTCATAATTTATGAAATGTTATTCTGTTTCAGTGTAATTTTCATGGAGTTGCATAGGTCAAAGGAGCGTACACAAGCATTGGGCTCTCGTGCAGTCACTGATTTATTCAGCAGATGGCCCTTGCTCTCTGTGTGAGCCCTGCATCAGATGTTTTGGGTTTGTTGTAGTGCGCCAGACAGGCAGGCAAGTAGGCGCTCTCTACACGGTGAGAAATGCCACGTTAGGAGAAAATAGTGGCTGCAACAGGAACACAAAGCATGGCCCCTGACTTCTAATGGGGTCAGGGAGGGCTTGTGAGCAGAAGTAACGGAAGTCAGGGCCTGAAAGTTGAGCAGGCACTAGCAGATGACCAGTAGGGATAAGAGGATCCAGGTAGAGGGAACGGAATATGCAAAGTACAGAATGAAGAATATTGAAACAGAAAATTCAAGAATGTATTAACAGTTACCAAAGCTAATCACCAAAGTAATGACTGAAAGTCAGTAAGAAAAAAATGCTATAAATTGGCTTAGGAGAGTATCCCATGGTTTTAAAGCAGATGCCGTTTTCTTTCAAACGTGGAGTGGAAATTTGACTATGAATGAGGTAGAGGGATAGAAGGTTCTATAAACTGGCAGATAAAATAATAGGATGGGCACATGCGTCTGTTTTGCATTTGTACATATATTGCTTTAATTTTTTTTGTGGGTAGTTTTTTGTTTGTTTGTTTTTTGTTTGTTTTTGCGGTACACAGGCCTCTCACTGTTGTGGCCTCTCCCGTTGCGGAGCACAGGCTCCGGACGCACAGGCTCAGCGGCCATGGCTCACGGGCCTAGCCGCTCCGCGGCATGTGGGATCTTCCCGGACCGGGGCGCGAACCCGTGTCCCGTGCATCAGCAGGCGGACTCTCAACCACTGCGCCACCAGGGAAGCCCTGTGGGTAGTTTCTCCACCCATTTTTTGGATAGTTGGCTAATACCAAATTTTAGAATAATAATAGAAATAGAAGTGAGGAAGCTTTTGTTTGTGTTTTATAATTACTTAAAATGTTTTATAGGTACTTCTCCCAAGGTACTAAAATACTTGTATTTATTGTCTGTGAACTGTAAGCAGTAAGGTCTCATTTATGTATTCTACGTAGACTATTATTTTTAGCAAACTTCTTCTATGAAAATATAATATAGTAAATAAAGTGATTTGCCATATAAAAATTTAAAAGTGTTGCCTTACTAGTTTTCTTTACACATAGGTAGAAGAAATCTAGTAACAGTTTGTACATGCAAAGTAAAAATCTAAGCATGTAAAGTGTCTGCGTTTTAGTTTTGAAAACGAGGTTGGTGTGTGATTTGCCCTCCATTTTAATGTTAGAATTGCCTTAGTTTCAGAGCTGGTGCCCAGAGTTTCCCACAAAAGGTTTCCTGCATCTGCTGGCTGTTGCTGATAAGAATCCAGTGTTTAAGCCTTTTGTTTATCTAAGGAAATTCCTGTTAGGTGTGTTCCCCTTTGTTTTCGGTAGTAGCCCAGTGAGTCGGCCATAAGAATTGTACACAACACTCTATTCTTTTAGCAAAATCCTTTTGCAGATGGGGGATACTTTCCTGTATGGAATTAAGATGGGCACCAGCCCATCAGAACCTGTTAACCGCTGTTCTGTATGGATTGAAAGAGTGTTCAATTAATGATAAGCTTTTTTTTGGTTTTTAAAAATAACATCTGTGGATATCAGGTGATATTCTACACTGGAAGTATATTTTTGGTAATTTGAAATACATGAATTATAAATATGTCTAAGTTTGAAGAGGCCTTTGAAGTGGATATTCATTGTAGTAAATTGAACAATTGATGGGTTTTATTTAGATATGTTTTGGTGGTATGTTTTTCTTTCGTGATGGCCACTCTAGTCAAGGCTACGAGTTTAATCTGTGTAATATTCAGAGGCTGAGGTTTATGGTTTCAGTTAAATCACACCTGCTATTAAAGCCAAAAGGGTTGGGCCCAAAGAAGTATTCCTGCAGCTGCATGTTACCATTTTCAGCCAGGAAAGCTTTACAACACCTTTGATTCTTGAGCTCCTGTCTAGAAATGGTTTTGGGAAAAACCAGTGACAAATTTTCTTTCTTGTGTCAAAGAACAGTAAATAATATCTTCTGAACTATTACTTATGTCATCTTTTGTTTGTTTAATCAATAACTGTTTCCTCTTTGAAAATTTGAAAAATTGTTTTTTGCAGTTTGTTTTGGAAATTTGATGGTTTATTCCTAGAATAAGGTAGATTTAGCACTTGTGTAAATATTCGTATAAATAAATTGATATTTGTAAGAAAATTTCATACATTTTTATCATAGGGGAGAAGATAGAGTGCTTCATTGCTTTAAAACATCTAAATTCTTTAGACAGATTCCAATAAAAGCTCATTTCTCATTTTAGGCCTTCGAAGACCTCAGCAAGCTGATGGTCAAGGTATATGTCATTTACATTTATTAAATTCATACCAATTATGAGACACTTTTGAAAATACATTTTGTTAGCAGACACTTTGGGGACATTATTTCTTTTCAATCTTTTACTGTTCTCTCGACAGGCTAAGGAAATGGTGGAGTTATCAAAATCCATTGCTAATAAGATTAAAGACAAGCAAGGTGACATCACAGAAGATGAGGTAAATAGATTGCTTTTTTAAGGCATTAGAAACTAGATTACACAAATAATGCATGGACGTTTTGGTGGTTTACCAGCTTGCTTTCTTAATGTAGTGTTTGATTTCTTTTAGGACTTGAAGATATATGAAAGTACTAAAGAAAAAATCAACCATAAAAACTTTGTTAGTTCTAGCAGGATTAAAGGATATTTCAGTACCTTTTCCTGGAGTGTAGAAAACAGAGGTATTGAAATGTGTAAGAAGTGATTGTTTTAGACATATCCATAATTTTGATATGTTTTATTTAAATTTGTTTACAGTCTGGTCACAGCCATTTTCCTTTCGAAGTTTTTGGTTGTATCACTTGGTTGGCATTAAACAGAGCATAGTTGTCATCTAAGTCTCCTCTGCCACCAAAATTGGGGGGAAAATGGAGTATAAGATACTAAGACAGGAGAAGGAAGAATGATAATTAGATTTATGCAGGGAAGTACTAGAAATCCACTCTTACATAGTTCACAGCATAGAAACACAGTAGAAGAGATGGGTAGATATAGAAACAATGGAGTAGAACTGAATGTCTGATGGAAGGATTTTATACGTTGGGTGGAGAGACTTATTCTGCATAGTCTTTTTGTGCATTTTCTCCTCTCATTATAGACCATCAGGTTTAAATCCTATTTGCTGAGCATGGGAATAGCTAACCCGGTTACCAGGGAGACGTACGGCTCGGGCACACAGTACCACATGCAGCTGGCCAAACAGCTGGCTGGAATATTGCAGGCACCTTTGGAGGTAAAAACAAAACCTAAACGGTCTCTTTAAATTGTGTTCAGTTATTTCTGTGCCATCAGAAATCTTAAGAGCATAACTCCGTTCACAATATGGTTACTATTCAACCAACATGTTATTTTTCCTTTTGGTAATATTAAACTAGTTCATTGATTCTTTGTCAGTAATTTTCTAAATTGTTTTTAATTTCCATTTCAGATATCTAAATCTGTTTGATGTAATTATTTCTTATCTCTTGTTTTCAAAAGGAAATATATAATCTGTATATATTTTCATATATTGTGTACTATTAATAATTTCATAATACAGTTTCATCTTCTAGTCATTATTCAGGCAATCAAAGCTTTATTAAAACAGTTGTATTAAGAAATATTTCAAACATATGACAAAATACAATAGTGTAATGAATCCCTATGTGCCCATCATCCAGCTTCTTCTGTAAGCCAGCCTTCACTTAAAATTGTTTTAAAGGAAATCCCAGACATCACATCACTTTATCTGTAAACATTTCAGTATGTGATTATAGTGATAAAGACACCTTTAAATGTAATTATAATCCCCTTTCACATGTAAAAGTTAAAAAATAATTTTTTAATATTATCAGATACCTAGCTAGTGTTCACATTTTCTCTTATAGTTGATTTGTTCAAACCAGGGTACATTGCAAATGTTTGATTTCTCTCTCAAGTGTTTTTGTTTTTTTAAATTCTATGGGTTTTCCCTTCTCCCATATAATAAATCTCCCATACAGTAAATTTTTATTTACTGAAGAAACTAGTAGTTTGTCTTATAGAGTGTCTCAGAGTATGGATTTTGCTAATTTGTAAGTCACCATGCCTCCCTGTCCTGTGTAGTCCCTGTAAACTGTTAGTTATATCTAGAAGTTCTTTCTTTTTTTTTTTTTTTCTGACAAGAATATCTTATAGAGGGTGTTGAGCATTTCCATCAGGAGGTACATAATATCTGATTGTCTTTTTTTTGTGATGTTAACAGCCACTGACAATCATTATCTAGATCTGTTACTTCATTAGGGGTTGATAATAATGGTGATATTATTATTTAATTCTATAATTTCTTCAGTTATTAGCTGGAATAGCTTAAAGCATTTAAATACACTTTTTGAAGGGACTTCCCTGGTGGCGCAGTGGTTAAGAATCCACCTGCTAATGCAGGGGACACAGGTTGGAGCCCTGGTCTGGGAAGATCCCACATGCCATGGATCAGCTAAGCCCGTGAGCCACAACTACTGAGCCCACGTGCCACAACTACTGAAGCCTGTGCTCCTAGAGCCCGTGCTCCACAACAAGAGAAGCCACCGCAATGAGAAGCCCGAACACCTTCTCACTAGAGAAGACACTTTCTACACTAGACACTTTCACTAGATACTTCTCACTAGACACTTTCTCACTAGAGAAAGCCTGTGTGCAGCAACGAAGACCCCATGCAGCCAAAAAGAAAAAAAAAAAAAAGATAAATAGGGCTTCCCTGGTGGCGCAGTGGTTGAGAGTCCGCCTGCCGATGCAGGGGACACGGGTTCGTGCCCCGGTCCGGGAAGATCCCACATGCCGCAGAGCGGCTGGGCCCGTGAGCCATGGCCGCTGAGCCTGCGCGTCCGGAGCCTGTGCTCCGCAACGGGAGGGGCCACAACAGTGAGAGGCCCGCGTTCCGCAAAAAAAATAAATAAAAAATAAATAAATAAATAACTTTATAAAAATAAATAAATACACTGAAACATGGTGTACAACCCCTTTTCATTTAAGTAAATGTTAAAATGTTAAAAGTAATAATGACAGTAAAGTCCAAATATGGAATTTGAAGTGCCTCGTGGTATCTGAATTGGTTCCCTGTGTGTAAATATAGTTTTCAAAAGCTTCTTAAGAGATTTTATGACTTCTGATTTCACTCTGATTATGATTTCTGTTAAGAAATGCTAACTGGTCCTAATTATAATGCTTTTTATTTTATATTTTAACAGGAACGAGGGGGAATAATGTCACTCACGGAGGTGTACTGTTTAGTAAACCGAGCTCGAGGAATGGAAGTAAGAATAGAATATTTAGATATTCTTTTAGCTAAATATAGACTTGATACAATACAAATTCCCCTACAGTGAATACAATTTGAGGAAGGGTTGTGAATATCAAAACTATTTTGAGAAGCAGTGTGGCGCAGTGAAAAGAATACTGCCCTGGGATCTAGGAGATAAATTCTGTTCCTGGTTTTGCTGAATGCCCTTGAGTAGCTTCCTTAACCTCTCTGGAGCTCAGAGGTTTTTTTACCTTTAAAATAGGGTTTGCGGCTTCCCTGGTGGCGCAGTGGTTGGGGGTCCGCCTGCCGATGTGGGGTGCGTGGGTTCGTGCCCCGGTCCGGGAGGATCCCGCGTGTCGCGGAGCAGCTGGGCCTGTGGGCCGTGGCCACTGGGATTGCGCGTCCGGAGCCTGTGCTCCGCGGCGGGAGGGGCTGCAGTGGTCAGGGACCCGCGTACTGCAAAAAAAAATAAAATAAAATAGGGTTTGGACCGAATGATACCTTAAAGCTCTGAGAGTCTGTGTTTGTATTGTGATGAACAAGATTGTGCCTGATGCCCTTTCTCTGTGATAGTTAACTGTTTTGAGTGAACTTGGTTGGACTCAGGTTGCCTGTAGGTAATACAGAAAGAAAGCCGCCCTGCCTCTTTGGCTCAGAATCAGCAGTGGCTATACTTCAGCTCTCACTGCCTGTTCAACACCCAGCTAGCTGTCTTTGGCCTCCAAGGGTCTGTCTGTGCACTCTCTGTGCCCTTGAAGTAGAACACAGTTTTGTGGTGTCAGCAGTCACCTCCACGCAGACAACTCACACACATCTCTCCAGCGCTCACCCCGGTCTCACGGGTTAAGCCTCTGTTCTGCATTTTTATTTTAACAGTCATCATAACCGCCACCAGTGGATACTTACCATCACTCTGCACGTGTTATCCATTTATCCTCCCAGTAACTCAGTGAGGTAGCTACTTTTACTGTCCCCATTTAGGGGATGATTAGGGGATGAGGACATTAAGGCTTAGAAAGATTAAGTAACTTGACCACAGCTGCACTTGGAGACAGTGTTTTAGACAGGGACTGGAACCCAGGCTGGGCTGGCTCCAGAACCATTCTGTGTGACTGACACCTGTGCTGGTCACCACCACGCAGGACCGATTCTTCAAGCCCATGTGGTCTGGAAGGGTAGCCTCTACCTAGCTACATGTGATGACTGTGAACTTGAAATGTAGTTAGTCCAAATTGAGATGTGCTGTAAGCATAAATTACACACGGGATTTAGAAGACTTAGTACAGAATAAGAAGTGTTAATTAGCTCATTAATGATTTTTTATATCAATTATATGGTGAACTTTAGCATCTATTAGGTTGAATAAAATATATGTATTAAAATGAATTTCGCCTGTTTATTTTCTTTTAATGTGGCTACTAGAAGATTTTAAATTACGTACGTGACTTGTATTATATTTCTATGGATAGTACTGCTTTAATGAAAAGAAGTCTTTTGCTTCTTTGTTAATCCTATTTGCCTTGTAGTGACTAAGCCACCTAAAATCCTTGATACATGATAATTTTACAATATCCTCTTCTGTTTTAGTGGTCGTTATAATTATATAGCATCACTCTATTAATTTGCAGTGTAAACTGGTAAACTGGATTTTTTTTCCCCACCAGTTGCTCTCACCAGAAGATTTAGTGAATGCATGCAAGATGCTGGAAGAGCTGAAATTACCTCTCAGGTAAAAGAACCTCTGCAGGAAGTTTGCCAACTATAGGCACGATTCCACCCTGAGTAGACAGGACAGCCCTGCAGGTCTGCCATCCTGCGTGGTGAACCAGCATATATATTGCCCCTCTTGAAGTTTATATCACACATGGGCAGAATTCACCTGGCACCACGGACACCTCTGTCAACCCGGCTTCCATCCTTATCAGGGCTGTGTGGGGCCTCAGGGGCTGGTAGTGGGCCTCTTGCCGCTGGGGCAGGAGGTGAGAACGTGGGCTCCTCCCATGCGGTCACAGTGACCAGTCCCTCTGCCCTTAACAAAAAGTAGACAGGCATAGTTATTTAGCATGTAGATTATAGTTCAGAACTTCATTAACTGTTTATTCATGAGCTTTTTAATTAGGCCTTAGTTACCCGTGGTCATTGTATTTCAAATGTTCTTTTGTGTTAATATTGCCCTCAGTCCTGGCATAAATGAAAGTAAAAAATATTTGCACTTCCTCAGGGGCCCGAGATCCCAGATATTCACGGCTTTGTCCTCCCGTCTGTGATTTTTAGGCTACGTGTGTTTGACAGCGGCGTCATGGTAATTGAACTTCAGTCCCACAAGGAGGAGGAAACAGTGGCCTCAGCCTTGGAGACGGTATGGGGACCCGGTTTCCTCCCTCCGTTGTTAGACCTTGCCACAGAAGACCCCAATGCTTAGCAACTTGAGAAACAGGATTTCCTTTTAAATTCAACTTTACTGACAAGTAATATTCACAGACCCAATTGAAAATGGTTTCTCATTAACTATGAATAACTGTTCATCACATTTATACTTTGAAAGCGCCTTGAAACTTGCCAACACTCATAACATCTTGTGAGTAAGGGGAGTTAGAATGAGTGAGGTGCTTGCTCTCTTTCTGTTTGAAACTCAGTCTTGAAAATATGTTTTGAACTTTGTAAATCAGTGTTACCCATGATTGAAGTTTTTCTTTCAGTATTACCCACATAAGCTGCATTACCCTACAAATTGTTTTGTGAAAGAATTGCTTCAAAATATACAGAAAGCAAGTGTAGTTTAGATGGGTTTTACTGGGCAAACTGCTATTACTCGTTAGGATCCTTGAAATATTATCGCCTCATAGCTTCTGTGGTGAGCCTGTATAATTTGAATAACTCGCAGTTATTATACTTCTTATTTTAAACTCGATGAAAGTCCCAAGGCTATAGATACTTCTATCACATATTTAAAACTAATCCTATGTATAACGGTCCTTCAGTGGCGCATGTACTATGCACTCAGTTAGAATTTGTTATATGTTCCTTTTCAGACTGTGGAATAGTTCTTTTTAGGCATTAGTATAGTGCCTTTATTATATTATATAGGGTTTCATGATGTTTTAGCCTTCACCGTGTTTGTTCTGGGTTCTTCAACCTTTGTAGACTTAAGCATTAGTGAAGAAGATTTAGTTCTAGAGTGAACAGTCTTTGGAATTTAGTAGAAAATTCAGTAAATTATTTCCCAAGTATACTGTTAGATAGTACCCCCAGGTTAGTACCTAGGTGGCCTAAATGATCACATTTTTTCCTGCTGTGTGTTTCTGTTAGGTTTCAGAAAAGGGATCTCTAACATCAGAAGAGTTTGCTAAGCTTGTGGGAATGTCTGTCCTCCTGGCTAAAGAAAGGTAAGCAAGGGCTTTGCTCGTCACTTACAACTATCATTTGTGTTTCTGAATGGGTGGATGATGGTGTTTTTATCCCTTGACTCCTAGGTTGCTTCTTGCCGAGAAGATGGGCCATCTTTGCCGAGATGACTCAGTGGAAGGCTTGCGGTTTTACCCAAATTTATTTATGACACAGAGCTAAGAGTTTTGTATTTGAAATAACTTGTTACCGGGATACTTGCATCATGTAGAGGTTGTATGACATTGAGCTAAGGGTAAACCCTGATAAACCGAGAATTTACTGGAACTTCACAGTATAATATAAAACCCTTTTAATTTCTCCCTAAATATTATGATCCAGGAAGTTTCTTTAGGATAAATATAGGAAAATATAGAAAGATGAATGCCAATATGAATTTGAAATCATGCTACAGTTGTATAGAAACCCTCTGAGTTTAACTTGAAATATGGTGGATTTTAACTTGATCTTCAAATCTGACCATTTTTGAAAGAAGAGAATTTAGTTCATGGGGGAAGAAAGAGAGAAGTTGCATGTTTGGACAGGTTAGATCATTATTTTGGTGTGACTGAAATTCACCTGAATTATAAATGAAGTTTTTCTCTGCATTTAGTGTGCACATTTTGGGGGTTTTTCATGAAACAGTTTATACCTACAGTGTAGTTTAAGAACCTGATGACATTGGAGCAGAATATCCAACTGCAGGATATCATCTGAGGCTCTTCCTAAGGGCTTTTAGAAGCAGCCATAGGCATGTCTTCAGCAGACCAAATAAAGCACCTTAAAAAAAAGAGAGAATTTTATTTGACTTACGTCTACATAATCTGACGAGTTTCTTTTCTTTTTTTTTAAGTGATGATTTCATGGCTGGCATTTAAAGAATGCAACTATGTCATTTTGTTTCAAAAATGCTGTAGATTTTGAAAGTGAATGAACGAGCTGTATAGACATGCCTAGAGATATGGTTACAGATTTGGAAAGTAGACGGTTCAGGATTTCCCTAGGATTGTTGTGTGGGTAGAGGGACTGGCAGGACCTTTAACTCACTTTACAGGAACCTTGGTGCTCTTGTACCTCAAAGCCAAGGATGGAAAATACAGAGTGGGAACATAATATGTCTCCTTTTCCTTCCCTAAAGAAGGAGTTTCAGTGCTGAATTTTTAAAATCTTTCTATCATATTCTAGCAATATTTTTTTCCTTTACCCCACACATTCTAAGTTGTGTGGAGAAACTGTCTCACTAAAAAGTATTACTGAGATAACAAAAACAGGCTAATATATTGAATCTAGATTGCTTGAGTTTTCCAGTGGACTGCCTGACTTTGTTACTGCTACGTAGCGTACGGTATGTTGGCATTACCTCAAACTCAGGGACTCAGAAGGAGAACCCCTTTCTAAGACTGAATTGGCAGTGGAAGGTAGTGATGGGTTTTGGCCAAGCATCTAGAAGGGATAGTATCTGTACTGAGAGAACCTTTAAGACCGGGAGGTGGGGATACCCAAGCTCAGACCCTGGGACCCCTGAGATGTCCTCGCTGAGAGAGTTGGAAGGCCAGTGCTGGGGCCTCTGCAAATGCCCTTTGGGGAAGGTCCAGGGATCCTCAGCTGCGAACCCAGGGAATCCCTGCCAGTGCAGCCAGAGTCAGTCCCTGATCCCTGTCACTGCTCTGCATCCTCCAGTGTCACGGGAATGTTGTGGCCGAGGCATCCCGCCTTAGTCTTTGTTTTCCGAACGTGTCACTGATTCCACGTTGTGATGACAGATCCCTTAATTCCCCCATCGCTCGGCCTCAGGTTTCTTTGGGGGGAAATTCAGTGTCTGGCTACCTAAGCCTTTCGGGCCATTGTTACGGTTGTTTGTATATCACTCCTCTCTCTGGGATGCACTCACTCTCACACTGCCCTGGCAAACTTGTATGCATACACACACACACACACACACACACACACACACACACACGATATCTCATACACGCAATATCTCATCTGCCTAAGGCTTTTTAAAACTACACAGATGAATAATCTGTTTCACTAGTTGGAATGAGTTGCAACTAAGATTGTTTGAGCTACTGGGTCTGGCTCTAATGGTCTGAATTCATTACAGCAAACTCCTATAATTCAGAATATTTATTTACACTAGTGTGACAACACATGAACAAAAATGGAGCAGTCTGAATTGTATAAAGTGAACTAAAGAGGAAGAAAAGTGACATGGATATATTTTGCAAATGTCACATTAGTTAAAAAACAGGTATGAACGATTTTATTGTTTTAAAGTGGGCATTCTTCAGTTTCCAGACCTCTATATGTATATTTTTATCCTTTTTTTTTTTTCTGTGTTTTTGCCAAATAAGGTGTCATTTTGGTCCTTTGTTGGTAGGGGTTATGTTTAAATACAACCAATCAGGCCCTAAGTGCAAAAAAGTTCTGTCTTGGTGCTTATCACTATTATAATATTATTTTTGCTTTTCTAACTTTGCTCTTAGGAGCATAAATCTGTTTGTAGCTTTATGGTAATAGAATATTTCTAGCCACATACTGTCAAAAATTTTTTTACACTGTACAAGTGAAGAATGTTTTCAGGGTTAAATGATTGGTATTAATATATACCAGTCATTTTGCAATTATCGCAAAATTTAAAAACGAGTTTTTCTAAACTTGGTGTTCTTTTTAAATACTCTTTGGAAAATATATGAAAATGATAACCCTTTAGTCAGAATAAGCCCATGTGTTAAGATTTTTTCTTTTAGATTTTATAATCAAGAGTTCATTATAAACATTTATGACCTCAAGCTCCTACTAGTTTAGTTGTTTTAAAAGAATGGGAAATGGCTCACAAACATTTTATTTTTAATTCTTGATGTGAATTCCACTGTCGACTGACTGTGTGTATCTGTGTGCGTGTACTGTCTCTTCTTCCCTGTTACCAGACTAAGCCGACCAGCATTTATCATGTCATCATTCTCATGCTCAAATACTTAAAATGGTTGTCCTTTGCCCGAGAGTCTCAGAGTTTCCACTGTGGTACGACAGAGTCACAGCTCAGAAGGTGGGTGGGTTTTAAGGGCTGTGCTGTGGATGGAATCGAGCATGCTCAAAATGATCCTTGAAAATCTATATAATCTTACAATTCGAATGCCTGGAGGGTGATACAGGGGTGTGAATATTTATGAATATAGTAAGTAAAATATATAACAAAAACTACATATCAACAGTAGACTTTTGTAGTACCAATAATTAAAACTATTTAAATGTTTCTTTTTTTCACTTTGCTGATAGGTATGGTTGCATTTATGTAAATGTATTGCTAATCCCATCCCTTATGATAGATCGTAAGTGTAAGCTCCACAGGGGCAGAGATTTTTATCTGTTTTGTTCATGGATGTGTCCTCAGAGCCTAGAGCGAGGCCTGGCACACGGTAAGCATTCAATAAATGTCTACCGAATGAATGACCTCCAACGTGTATGCCTATTTATCATTTGGCTTCACTTTACCCTACTTTATCTCCCATTCAATTCAATACAAAGAAACGTTTTTGAATACCTGTCGACTTTGTGTGAGGAACAGGGCCACTGGGGGATACAGAAGTGAATAAGATGTGGCCCCTGCCTTTAAGAGGATGGCCTTGTTGGGAAATAGACTCATAGCAACCTTAGTTGATGATGAGACGAAGTGTGTGCCGTGGAAGGGGCACAGGTACCGTGCTTGGAGGACGGAGGAAGAGGTCTTCAGTTCTGACGGAGGAGGGTCTGGGAAGGCCTCATGGGAGAGGAGAAGCTGGTGCACTAGTTTCACAAGAACCCAGAGATGGTCAGGGGCAGGCATTGGGTCAGAGAGCAACAGGAGGTCTGTCCCTTCCTGCACCTGGGGCACATTGTCCTTGTCCAGACTTCCCTTTGTTATTTCCTCCCATCCACCCACCCCCACCCCCAATAATCAAAACCAAACTTTGCTCAATCCCACCTGTTCTGGAAAAATCTGTTTCCAGTACACAACTCTGCTATTCCTAAACTCCATTAAGAGTTATTGTCTCTCCCATATACTTGACTGTCTTTTGCCATGTTCTCTAATTGTTATCTTAATGCCATAAGAAAACAAGAGAAATTGGGTTTCTTTAAGTTCAAGGAATATCATATAACACTTCTTTGGACGTCTCACTGGCCTAGGTCAGTGATTGTACATGGTAGATTCCTAGTTAAGCATTAACTAAATCGAGTGGTTTTTGAATTATAATGTGTCATGAGTTGAGTCTGAAACCTAAGTCTGTATCCTTTACCCTCTTCCCTAAAGGCTTTCTTATCCAGACTTGTCCGGGCTCAGCCTGTCTGAGATACACTGTCTTAACTCAGATTCCATGCATGGGCCATATCCATGATGTGGGAAGCACTCCAGAAAAGTCAGGTTAACACACATGTAAGATCTTGTTATCACAGTGTGAAAACTGAGTCATTCGTGTTCCTCCCTGTGTTCCGATAATCACGAGTCAGTTAAAGCTTGTCTCTCAGAGTATTATCTAGGGGGAAAAACATTTCCCCATTTATTTAAAGGGTGTATTGATATAGTGAATACATTTTACACAATTTGCAAAAGATCCTTAGACCAGTCGCTCACTCAGAAAAAGAACTCAAGATATCTTGTCAGCCAGCTTGTTTTAGTTCAATACAGCCAAGACAGTACCACTGTTCTTTTGAAAGCTTTTTTCTTCACATCTATGTTGCCTTCTTTTATTTTATTTAAAAATATTTTTTAAACATCTTTATTGGAGTATAATTGCGTTACACTGTTGTGTTAGTTACTGCTGTATAACAAAGTGAATCAGCTATACATATACATATATCCCCATATCCCCCTCCCTCTTGCGTCTCCCTCCCACCCCTCTAGGTGGACACAAAGCACAGAGCTGATCTCTCTGTGCTATGCAGCTGCTTCCCACTAGCCATCTATTTTACATTTGGTCGCGTGTATATATGTCAGTGCCACTCTCTCACTTCATCTCAGCTTACGCTTCCCCCTCCCCGTGTCCTCAAGTCCATTCTCTACATCTGCGTCTTTATTCCTGTCCTGCCCTTAGGTTCTTCAGAACCACTTTTATTTATTATTTTTTTTAAAGAAGATGTTGCAGGTAGGAGTTTATTAATTAATTTATTTTTACTGTGTTGGGTCTTCGTTTCTGTGTGAGGGCTTTCTCTAGTTGTGGAAAGCGGGGGGCACTCTTCATCGCGGTGCGCGGGCCTCTCACTATCGCGGCCTCTCTTGTTGCGGAGCACGGGCTCCAGACGCACAGGCTCAGTAGTTGTGGCTCACGGGCCTAGTTGCTCTGTGGTATGTGGGATCTTCCCAGACCAGGGCTCGAACCCGTGTCCCCTGCATTAGCAGGCAAACTCTCAACCACTGCGCCACCAGGGAAGCCCCACTTTTATTTTTTTTTAGATTCCATATATATGTGTTAGCATACGGTATTTGTTTTTCTCTTTCTGACTTCACTCTGTGTGACAGACTCTAGGTCCATCCACCTCACTACAACTCAATTTCGTTTCTTTTTATGGCCGAGTAATATTCCATTGTATATATGTGCCACATCTTCTTTATCCATTCATCTGTCGATGGACACTGAGGTTGCTTCCATGTCCTGGCTATTGTAAATAGTGCTGCAGTGATTATTGTGGTACATGACTCTTTTTGAATTATGGTTTTCTCAGGGTGTATGCCCAGTAGTGGGATTGCTGGGTCATATGATAGTTCTATTTTTAGTTTTTTAAGGGACCTCCATAGTGTTCTCCATAGTGGCTGTATCAATTTACATTCCCACCAACAGTGCAAGAGGGTTTTGCCTTCTTTTAGAAAGGATTAAACTACCTTAACTGTCCAGTAAACAGTAATACAGTTTGGCAAGTATTCTAATTAAAGCAATAATGACCAAGCATCTCAATAAAGCTCTTATTTAAAAAATGACCAAGCACATTGATCTGTGCACTTGCACCTGGATTTAGGCACTTGCACTTGGGTTTCTAGGAAGAGTGTGTGCCTGAAAGATCAACGCTGAGCAAGTTGCTTTCTATATGTTTCACTCAGTCACCACAAAACTTCAATATAACTATTATTAGATGCCTTTGACCGTGGAGGAAAGGAGGGATTAAGTATTTGCCCAAGGTTACAGAGGCAGGGCTGGACTTAATCTCAGCTGTGTCTAACTCCCACTCTTAAAATGAGCTTTTGCTTTCAAAACCAAAAATGGCAGGGCCTCTATTCAAAAAGAGTTCTAACTTGAGTAATAGATGTTGGACTAGATAATTCTGACCGTGAAATTGGATGATGACCTTTGCCAACTAAAAATGGTCACTTGCCACCTGTCTCTACAACGATTAGGTCACTAGCCCCGGCAGTCACTGACCTTCAACATACCCTGAAAGGAGTTCAGGGTGGAGATCAGGAATGAGTCACTCTGTGCCCTGGAAAAACCTGGCAGAACAGGCATCAGATAGTTAGATATTTTCAGGAGAAGATTTTAGGAGCCCAGTTTCTTGCATCTTATATCCAGAAAAGCACTAAAATCATTAACAGAGACATCTGTGGCTGGTGACGAGCAGCATCCTTCCTGTGCCTAGCAGCAGGCCTCTGCCAAAATGTGTGCTCAGTTGCAGCATCCCCCCTTCACACAAATCACACATACACTGACCTCCCATCCCCCCTTCACACAAATCACACATACGCTGACCTCCCACACCCTACCTCTTCGGAGCAGTTCTTCAGGGCTATCTGAGAGGTGTATCCTGGGCTTTAGTCCTCGTTTTGCTCCAAATAAAACTTAACTCACAACTCTAACGTTGTGTACTCTTTTCAGTCCACACCTTAAAGCCTTTTTTGAAACTTTGGCTAGATTTAATTAGTACTGCTAGCATTATTTGACAAGATGGGTACTTTGCAAATTTGGTACCTCTGGTAAACTCTGATAGCTCTGATAATTGAATACTTGTGCTACTTTTAAAAGATTAATAGATTCAAGGACCTGCAAACGATCTACTTCTAAGAGTTAAAAACTGAGGTGAAATTTACAAGCAGTGAAATACACAGATCTTAAGTTGGATGTTTTGACAAATGCGTAATAAATCCATGTGATTCACACCCCAACCGATAGAATGTATCTATCGTCTTCCAAAGTTTCCTGGGGCCTCTTTCCAATCACCTGCTCCTCAGGGGCCACCAAATCTGTGCTACGATTTCTGTTCCCACACATTGGTATGTTAATGGTAAACTGTATTGCACTTTGCAGCCTATTCAAAAACAAGCACGGCTGCTAAGGTGGAACTCTATTCTCTCGTATTCTTTTAAAAACACAACTTTAACACTTCTGGATTAGAGTTTTAAAACTATGTTACATTAAATAACCACTTCTGGCTCCTGAGAAAGAAAAACGAAGATGCACTTTACCTGAACTGTTCTCTTTTGAACCTCTTCAATGACATTCGGGAAACAAAGTTTACAGCCCACCTGTTATACCACTTCCATGCCTGACTTGTGGTCCCCCAGAAGACAATGACACGGGGGCGCAGGGGGGAGAAGTGATGGATCGGAAATGCCGGGAGAATGCCGGCTCGCCCTTAAACCCGGCTCCCGCCTGCGGGCGGTGGGTGTGCGCGGCTGGCATCCGCGTCCCCTCCCCGCGGGCCCTCCCCGGCCGCGCGTTTCCTGCCGGGTTTCCCGTCCAGTAGCGGGCCAGCCGGGCGCGGGCAGGGAAGGATGCGCTGCCCAGAGCGGGCGGGGCGGCCCTCGCAGGCTCCCGGAGCACCCCCCACCCCCGCCCGCCGGGTGCCGCCCTCCTCGCGCCGTCGGGGGCGGACCCGGGCGGGGCTGCGGGAGCGGCGCGCGGGGGCCGGGGGCGCAGTCCCGGGACGCGGGATGCTCGGTACGCTGCCTCATCGCGGCCCAGGCCACTCGCCTACCTCGCCACCTCGCCCGCCGGTCCCAGAGGTAAGAAGAGCGTTCCGGAAGCAACCCGGCGGGAGCTCCCGCCGCGGGGTCCCCGGCGGCTCCCGGGACCCTTCCGCCCCACCCTCCCCGCCGCCGGAAAGCACTGGTGGACGGGACCGTTCTCTCCACGCACCCGGTCCCCTTCCCTCGCTCCTTGGTGCTCAGCCCCCAGGGACACGCGTTAAAAAGTGTCGTCTCCGCATCTCTGAGTCCCGACTTCAACCTGAACTCGGCGCTCTCCTGGCGCAGGTGTGGCCGAGTGTCTGAGGCTGACCGTAGATTGATGGGTGTTGAGTCCGAATAGTTGGAACCCTTGAAGAACAGCTTCTGGGAGACTCTGCGTTTCAGAACAGGTTTGCTTCTTTCCATAAAGAAATCCTTACTGGGATGCAAGCAGTATGAGATATGTGCCTTGCAAAACGGTCCTCATTTTAAGAGATGTTGTGCTGGGGGACACCGGCAGCCTTAGATTTCCAAGCGTAAACTTGACTCGCAGGCCTGGCGAAAGCTGAGTAGATGTGGGGAGTGCACAGCTGAGTAGATGTGGGGAAGCAGCATCCAGCCCGTGGGACCAGGCGTATATTCGCCGATTGGCCCGAATATATAAATACAGCCCGTTTACACGAGCCGTTTTGGAATTAGCGATTTCCTCCTAATAAATATTACTGTTAGATATACACTCGAGCATGTGCATGTTTGTCAGAACGGACAAGATCACTTTGCTTCTTTTTGTTTTTCCTTTTATTCTTTCATAAATCATTGGTCCCATGGTGTTTAGCATAATTCAGTTTCTTTTTCTGTGGCTCTGAAGACACTATAGGGGATACAGAAGCGTGTATCTTAACTGATTTCAGCAAAAACATGAGATCTGAGCTTAGCGTGGTGCCCTTAGCCACTGAGAATATTCACAACTTCCTCCTACCCTCTAGCTGATACATTTAGAATTTGTCTATAAACGTTTATGGGTGTGAATGCTATATGGAAGTTTTAAAAAAATGTGTATAAAGTATACCTAAGTTCCTATTTTCTCAAAATGATTCTCAAGCTAAACATTGTAAGTAGCCAGTTGTGGTATTGGGAACACGTGTTGGAAGAAAATAAGCAAGGTTTAAAAAAAATTAAAAAAGCTTGCTGTTTTCTTTAAAACAACAACAGAAACGTAGTGATTTTTTACCCGGCATTCCATTCCATTCTGGGATGCTCTGTTAACATCTTCAAATTAGTGGTTGAGCTAGTGAAAAAAAAAATCAGCATTAATTTTCAAAAGCTTGAGAGCATTAAAAAAAAATCCATATTATGTAAACCATATTATGGCTTATAAAATAAAGCAGCCTGTTTTCAGGTAGCCTGGATTATCTTGTAATTTCATTTCCATCCAGCTCTAAATATAGATTATGACACTATTCTGTTTTACTAGTCTTTTTCATAAGAAAGAAAATGTGTTATAAACACAAAATCAGTTGTGATTAAGAACTTCTTTAAAAAATGGTTGTCATGGGGAAGCAAGCAATTTGGGAGAAGCCAGTACAACTTTTGGGGGCCAGGGATAGCTTGTTTCTCCTTACTTCAATTACTGAGTAGCAGTGACTAAAAGGAAGCATTTTAATTGCCCTAAGTGCCCACACTTGCCTGGGAGATACATGATGCTCACCTGCTGTCTTTGGTCAGGTTTCCCAGTTCATATTCAAGGAAACGATTGGGTCAAATCCATGCCTAATTCCAACAAAACTGAATTTTCTTTTTTTTGTTGTTGGGGAGGGTGGGAGCCTTAATCATCTGCATGATTACACTTCCTATCTCTGCTTCTCTTTGAGGAAGTACAGCATTTCCTTTGCTCAACCAACTCCTACAGAAAGAAAGCTAATAGAGACACACCAATTTCCTTTCCATTGAATTTTTGATTATTTCAGTCAGTCCTCTTAATTCCCTTAATTTCTGTCTTATCCGAAGGGATATGACGTACGTATATTTGGAATATAATATACTTATTAAAAACAGATTAACTGCATAATGGAGGGGAATGTAAACATTAAGAAAATATATATTTGTTTTATGTTTAGTACCCCATAGTTTCCTAGACTCAAGTTTCCTAAGACTCAGGTATGAAAAATACCGGCTCTTAAATGCCCCGCATCTTATTCTGTTGTCTAATAGTCTGTTTATATCAAAATAAGTGCCTCTTCCCACAAATCATTCTGAACCACAGGCCATCAAGGCCTTCCCTGCCCTCCTAGGTGGTCTGGGAAGATTGCTGCATGAAATCACCCATCTCCTGATGGCATGCCAGCCAGCAGCAACAAGTACTGGAAGGCTGACAAAGATGATAGCTGTTACTTGTTTTCTCTTTAGAGTGCCCTAACCAAGGGAAGTCTGGACCACCTGGAGTTCACATTTAATTGCAATAATCTGGGTATATATTTTTTTAAAGGTTTGATAGTTTTGATATAGCTCCTAGGCATTCAGAAATGAAGCAATCCAGAGAACACACCAATTGTGCAAGAAGGACAGTGTTCATAAACCCATTTGTGGAAGCAAGGCAGGTCTACACAGCACGATGCAAAACGAAAGTTTGGCAAAATTTTAGTCAGTCGATTAACTGGCATATTAACTATGCCAAGCACATAAATATGTGAAGATATAGTATTATCCAGGTTGGCAAGGAGCTTTGATGAAATTAAGCAGAGAACAACCAACTCTCCACTTAAGGATGTGCTAGAAAGGTAAGAGACGCGGTGTTTTGCAGATAGTCTTGGTGTTGGGCAGACCTGAAAGTTCTTAGCAGGTGAGCTATAATGGAAGGAAAGGACATGTAAATTACAGGTCATTTCCCTGGGGGAACAGTAATGTCCTTGCTGTTTTCTTTTCAGTATTAACTAGGCAGTTTGACTTCTTAGAATGGTTTTGTCATCTCAGGATTACTATTTTATGAATCACACTGAACAGAGCCAACGTCTTTTTGAAGTTCTAATTGCAGGTGTTTTTGAAGAAAAATTCACCATTTGGATGTGAGGAAGGACATGAGGAGACCAAAGACCTGGGATTTTGCTGATCAGAATGAAACAAATGTTGAAAGACTTTTCAAATCTATTGTTGGTGGTGCTCTGTGACTACGGTGAGTGTTGCGTGTACTTATGCTGTGGGTACCAATGAAGAAACATAAATGGAGGGTTATAAATGCATGGATGTCGATGCCCCTACATGAAGGAGGTGGGGCAGGGACTACACTGCAGTGCCTTTTAAACTGTGATTCTTGCAACCCTGGGTTCTCTTAAGGTTCTGCGTTATTATTTCAAATTTCACTTTAAATACACTCATTTCACAAATTGGAGACAAGCATGTTGCCCTCAGTTCTCTTTGATTGATTTCCTAGTATTTCAGTATTATATGTTTAAACTTCACTCACACACACAGGAAGTGATGTTCTATATATTGGGGTTCTACATGAGACTTCACTTGACAAGAGAGTTTGCTGCTGGAATACCTTTGGAACAAATCTGAATTTCAGTCCTTGCCAGTTGTGTGCCTTTGTCTAGTTTCTAAATCTCTTTCTGTACCAGCAGCAATATTGAGAGGGCTGTTATGATGATAAGATAAACTCAAGAATGTGAAATACCTGAATGTCTGAGCACATAGTAGGTGCTTAATGTTAGTTTTCTTCATTCATCTTGATTCAACTAAAAATTCATTTCTCAGAGAGTTTTATGCAACTACTGAACCAGTAGATTCAACCATATAATACCCACCAGTTTTCTTTTGATGATTTCCAAGTATTTCAGACATCTAAGCAGTTGGTGGTGTGAGAGTGGAAACTGTTTTCAAATTGATGAAGAAATTATTATTCAAGAGACAGAGAATCCTGGCTCATGTAAGATGGGTTGGATGGACCAGAGTGTGTACTGTTACTTTTGTCCAGTGAGTCTCCTCCCTCAGTCTTTTATTTTTTAAGAAGTTTATTTAAACAAGAAGACACTTGACTTGCAGAAAACCAATCTGGGATCATTTCTTTTAAAGTCCTTTATCCCTACTTAAAAATAGGTTGCTCTATATGTAACAGCCTCATTCAAAAAATTATAAAAGCTTGCTTTGTTTCGTAATGATAAAGACATCAAAAATTTCCATTTAAAGAGTCTGCAAGGACATTTGTTATTGTTGAGAGTAGGTTATCTTACTGCAATATAAAAATAAAAGTTGATTGAGCATAAAATAGAGCATACAAGTTGAGTACAAAGGCTACTACTGGAAAAGGAGGTATTTTCATAGACCTGGATTTTTTTTTTCTTCTCCATTTGACTTTGATCAAAATATACCATTACCAGTTAGTGTTTTTGCTTTTTTAAAGCAACATGCTTATATTGAGACACCAGTTCCTTTAAATACAATAAAGGAATTTGGGGAGAGAGGAGATGAAAGAATGGAGAAAACTGTACTGTAGTAGTCAGGATGTGGTACAACCAAATTGTAGTTTTCTAAATGAGAGTGTATTCTTGCCTGTAAAAGCAAGAGTTTGAGAGTAAAGCAGCAAGTTCCCTCTTCAGTACACACCTCCTTTCTGCTGCTGTTGGAACCCATCCGTTGCGTCTGTTTCCTCGGTTTCCAAAGGGCCATGTGTGTCTCTTTCATCGACAGGCTGCCCATCAAATCAGAATCTGATCTGCCTCATCGTTGTCCCTGTCACTGACAATTCATTAGTTAACTAAGTGCGGTGTGCCTCTCTTAAAATGCATCACAGAACCATTCTGCCCCATCAGATTCAAATGAATATGAGCTTTGTTCTCGGTCCTTTGTTCTCAGCAGTCCTTCCTGGGCTACTGTGAGTACTGGAAGCTCTTCAGCCACCTGTTCACAAAAAAGTATCAGGTCCACTCTGAACTAGCACACAAGCTGCACCGAAAGCAGCCGCCTTTGGATGAGTTGTCTCCATCCAAAAGGGAGTGTCCCTCAATTTCTGTACTGACTAAAATGAAAAAAAAAAAAAAACAACTTTATCCTATTAAGGTTTTCAAGCAAGTGCTGATTAAGCATTCAGGTCTATCCAAGTTTTATATATTTTATTTCACCTCATGTTAAATAAGAAATGGGTGAAGTGCTGAGCTAATTAAAACAAACCTTTATGTGCCAGTATTTTCATGTGCTGATTCTAATAATCATTTTTTTATATCTTTGAATAGTCTATTTTTAAAAATTTTTATTGGAGTATAGTTGATTTACAACGTTGTATTGGTTTCTGCTGTCCATCAAAGTGAATCATCGAATAATCACTGACTGAGTATATTTAAAGACTACCAGCCCAGACAGCATATTGTCCTTTGGACATATATGATATGTACACATTATTATTATTATTATATTAATATAATATTATGTTATATTATCATGTATATATAAGAAGACTCATAAATTCATACTTACACATGTTGTTTTTCAAACCAAAGGGCACTGCAGTTCCTTAAATCTAGAATGTTTCTTACCCTAGTCACAGGCCAGCTGATTGTTGCATTGCCAAACTCTGTCTCCTTTGATATGTATTTGGATAGGGTTCAAAATAGAAACAGGGATTCTTGTGTGTCTGTGCTCTTCCCACTCTTTACTTCAGCTGCTCTGATGGGTCTCTTTTTAAAAAAAGATAGAATTGATCCTAACAGAGTGACACTTGTGGGCCAGTAGTCATCTGTCCTATCTAGGCCAATAGCAGTTACTGTAATGTCAGTAAAATTGCTAAGGACAAGCTTAGCTATTCCATAAATGTTCACTCTATCCCTTGAATAACCCATGCAGGATAGAATGTCAACATTTCTTATTCATCTAAAAATTTCTGCCTTATACAAAGGAAAGGCACTGTTTCCTTTACTGGTGAAAATGCTCAAGCACTTGTCTTGAATGTCAGAAAACAGTAACTTAGAAGTTCGGTTGATCGTTGGACAACACAGGGTTTAAGTTAAGGTTAAAGGCTCTGATCTTCTGCACAGGTATAATCTATAGTCGGCCCTGTGTATCTGCTGTTCCTCTATATCTGCTGTGTGTATCTGCGGATTCAACCAACCACAGATCGTCTAGTACTGTAGTACTTACTACTGAAAAAATTTGTGTGTGTGTAAGTGAGCCTGTGCAGTTCAAGCCCATGTTGTTCAAGGGTCAACTGTATATTTAGGGTCTCCCATTTTAAGTAATCTAGAGCAGTGCGTGTTGTATCATTTAAATCAGGCTTTCTCTCATTTCACTGTAAATCCATTTTCCCCAAATACCTAAACACTTCAATATGCCTAAAATGAGAAGAGTCAAGTGTTGGATTTTTATGAGACTGGTCAGTTGTTACTCTTGCTTATTAGGTTTTCATCACTGATGTATTACCTTGTTGACTGTTGTGAATTCAGAGTATTTACCACTAATTCATTATTTTCAACAAAACCATGAAAAATGGAGATGAAGGAACAGAGCCACTTTAGAATGGAGGCAGCTTAGGACCCAGCTCCCAGAGTCAGCACTCAGCAGCATTTTGCATCATCCTCGGCTCAGTTCAAACTTCTCTCGTGTCTGAAATGCTGTTTCCATCGATGTCACCAATAGTGCTGCTCAGATATTCCCTTTAAAAACCTACTCTGACCATTTCCTTTCAGTTCTTGGAGAAGCTGAATATCTCCTTCTGGGGGAACCGGGCCATGTAGCACTAAGCAACAGGACAGTGTCTGTGGATTTCCAGTATTTGGATGGCGCCAATGGGACGCTGAGGAATGTCTCTGTCCTGCTGTTGGAGGCCAACACCAATCAGACTG
This sequence comes from Globicephala melas, assembly GCF_963455315.2. Lineage (NCBI taxonomy): Eukaryota > Metazoa > Chordata > Mammalia > Artiodactyla > Delphinidae > Globicephala > Globicephala melas. The sequence continues at coordinate 15,333,547 of NC_083331.1, read as the reverse complement.
TTACCACCAAATACCTCCTGACCAACCAGTCCCAGGGGACCCTCGAGTTTGAGTGCTTCTACTTCAAGGAGGCCGGCGACTACCGGTTCACGATGACTCCGGAAGCCACAGACAGCAGCCCTCCGGTCCCCTGGTGGGAGAGGAGCGCCTTTCTGAAGGTGGAATGGCCTGTCTTTCATGTTGACCTGAACAGGACATCCAAGGCAGCTGAAGGCACCTTCCAGGTGGGCCTTTTTACCAGTCAGCCGCTGTGCCTGTTCCCCATGGACAAGCCCGGCATCTTGGTGGATGTCACCTTCACCAACAGCCTTCCGGAGGCAAGGATGAGTCAGGGCCAGCCGCTGGAGATAAGGGCTAGCAAGAGGGCAGAACTCGCTCAAGGCCAGTGGGTTGAGTTTGGCTGTGCACCTGTGGGGCCGGAAGCCTATGTCACCGTGGTGCTGAAGCTGCTCGGCGGGGACTCGGTCATTACGTCCACAGGCCCCATTGACCTGGCCCAGAAGTTTGGATATGCACTGGTGATGGCGCCAGAGCTCACCTGTGAGTCCGGGGTGGAGGTGAGGGTGCTGCCCCCGCCATGCATCTTTGTCCAAGGGGTGATCGCTGTCTTCAGGGAGGCCCCCAGACGCCCTGGGGAAAGGACCATCCGGTTGGCTGAAAACAGTCTGACCTTGGGAGAAAGGAGAACAGTATTCAACTGCACTTTGTTTGACGTGGGGAGGCATAAATACTGCTTTGACTTTGGCGTCTCAAGCAGAAGCCAGTTTTCTGCAAAGGAGAAGGAGTGCATGCTAATTCAGAGAAATATAGGTTCGTATTGAGATTTTAAAGCACATTTTTTAAAATCAAATTGGCGCCTTCATGCAATCAAATTATTATTTTGAATTTAGGTGAACTTGATTTTCTGTGAACGGTACCATCATTTTTATGGTTCACTCCCCATAATGTCCCAAATGGCATTAGCATCCTTATCTGAAAAATGAAGAGTACTGGTTAGCATACCCAGCGCACTCCTAACTAACTGCTCCAGATCTTAGTTTCCCCATCAGTAAAGTGGGGATGATAAGAGTATCTACCTCAGAGAGTTGTAAGAATTGAGTGAAATTAATGTATACAGTTCTTAGCACAGTGCCTCAGGTAAGAAACAGTGATAAACGTCAGCTATTATTACATTGTATTTTATTTGTTTGTTAATTTAATTTTTATTTTATATTGGAGTATAGTTGATTTACAATATTGTGTTAGTTTCAGGTATACAGCAAGATGAGTCAGTTAGACATATATATATATATATCTCCATTCTTTTTTCAGATTCTTTTCACGTATAGGTTATTACAGAATATTGAGTAGAGTTCCCTGTGCTATACAGTAGGTCCTTGTTGATTATCTATTTTATATATAGTAGTAGGTATATGTTAATACCAAACTCCTAATTTATTCTTCTCCCACCCCGACCTTTCCCCTTTGGTAACCTTAAGTTGGTTTTCGAAGTCTGTGAATCTGTTTCTGTTTTGTAAATAAGTTCATTTGTATCATTTTTTAGATTCCACATATAAAATGATATCATATGATATTTGTCTTTCTCTGCCTGACTTACTTCACTTAGTGTGATCATCTCTAGGTCCATCCATGTTGCTGCGAATGGCATTATTTCATTCTTTTTTGTGGCTGGGTAATATTCCATTGTATATATGTACCACATCTTCTTTATCCATTCCTCTGTCAATGGACGTTTAGGTTGCTTCCATGTCTTGGCTACTGTAAATAGTGCTGTCATGAACATTGGGGTGCATGTATCTTTTCGAATTATGGTTTTCTCTGGATATATGCCCAGGAATGGGATTGCTGGATCATATAGTAGCTCTGTTTTTAGTTTTTTAAGAAGCTTCCATACTGTTCTCCATAGTGGTTGTACCAATTTACATTCCCACCAACAGTGCAAGAGGGGTCCCTTTTCTCCACACCCTCTCAGCATTTATTGTTTGTAGACTTTTTGATGATGGCCATTCTGACTGGTGTGAGGTGATAACTCGTTGTAGTTTTGATTTGCTGTTCTCTAATAACTAGTGATGTTGAGCATCTTTTCATGTGCTTTTTGGCCATCTGTATGTCTTCTTTGGAAAATTTCTATTTAGATCTTCTGCCCAGTTTTTATTGATTTGTTTGTGTGTTTTGATATTGAGCTGTATGAGCTGTTTGTACACTTTGGAGTTGGTCGCTTCGTTTGCAAATATTTTCTCCCATTCTGTGGGTTGTTTATTCGTTTTGTTTATGGTTTCCTTTGCTGTGCGAAAGCTTTTAAGTTTAATTCGGTCCCTTTTGTTTATTTTTGTTTTTATTTTCATTACTCTAGGAGGTGGATCCAAAAGGATATCGCTACGATTTATGTCAAAGAGTGTTCTACCTATGCTTTCCTCTAAGAATTTTATAGTATTCAGCCTTACATTTAAGTCTTTAATCCATTTTGAGTTTATTTTTGTGTATGGTGTTAGAGAATGTTCTAATTTCATTCTTTTGCATGTATTTAAAAATTCTGTTATTACATCATATGGCAAGTCCATGGCAGGTATGATCAGAATTCAAAGCTAAATCCCAAATTGTACTTAGTAGCTTTTCACTTCCTCTAGAACGTCCTCAAGCATGTCTCTTTCCTCTTACCTCCTTCATTTTAAGAACGAAGCCTCTTTAGTGAGAGTTCAAAGCAAGATTTCTAAAAACTTCTTTTTTTTTTTTTTGAGGTACGCGGGCCTCCCACTGCCGTGGCCTCTCCCGCTGCGGAGCACAGGCTCCGGACGCGCAGGCGCAGCGTCCATGGCTCACGGGCCCAGCCGCTCCGCAGCATGTGGGATCCTCCCGGACCGGGGCACGAACCCGTGTCCCCTGCATCGGCAGGCGGACTCCCAACCACTGTGCCACCAGGGAAGCCCCTAAAAACTTCTTTAAATTTTGAATTCTCTGCATAACGCCCTCCCTAATCACAAAGAAGTGGGGTTATTACAATTCCATCCATGCCCCAGGCTCCTCTTTGCGTTTCTTTCCCTTTTCCTGGGTGCGAGCCTGGCCCTGGCAAGAGGTTAATCTGGCAGGGATTGTCCTGATCGTTTACACGTGCTCTTATTTCCGTCCCCGCTAAGCCTGTGCTCCCTGACGGCCCCAGCCTCTGAGCAGCCTCAGTGCCCCACGTGTTTCTTGCTCCAAATTCACTCACTCCTCCTTAGAAGTCCCTTTCCTTTGACTCTCTCCCCACCCACTGGCCACTTCCCTGCTTGCACTTACCTCTGCCTCCAGCCTAGATTCCGTGGCCCATCCCCTTAATCACTCTCCGACCAATACCCTAAACGCCTCTGCCCCCTGTCCTTCTGATTGCACCCAGCCACCCCCCGGCTCTGCGTGAATCCAGCCATCTGCAGGCCGCCCATGGCACCCGGGCAGGCCGGGCCTCCACCCTTCCCTGGGCCCACCGTGCTGCCCACCATGCTACTCACTGTGCTCCTACCCTGCACAGCAGCTCTTGCGGCCCTCTTCTGCTCTCCTCCGACCTCACCCGCGCCCCTGCCTAACTCTCTGAGCTGACTTGCTCCTGCCACACAGAGCAGCGGGAAGCCATCAGGTGCGAGCTCCCTCACCCTCCCACCAAAATATCCGTAAGTCTGCAGGCAGCCATCCCACAATCTCCCCCTCCTTTGCTGTCCCCAGGGAAGCAGTGTCATTCCTCCAGTACAAGGTCAATCCTCCCCTCCACTGGGGGTCCCAGCCCCTCTGCTCTATCAGGAACCTTCTGTTAATCATTATTCCCCTATCTCCTCCGCCTCTAACTGTCCCTTCTTTACTGGTTCATTCCCATCAACTTCGAAATGTACTTAATTGTCTCATCTAAACACGAAACAAAGTCACCCCTCATCGCCTGGTTCTCCCCCAGAGCACAACCTGTTTCTCTCGTCTTCCTTTTATAGCCCCGGTTCTTGAAAAACCCACCTGTACTTTGGGGTTTATTTCCTCACCCCCATTCACTTTTCAACCCACTCCAAACCCGTACCCCTCCCCTGCAAATGCTCTCGCTAAAGCAGCCAGCGAATGACTTCCAGGTCCCAAACTCTGGGGATGCTTTCCAGTCCGTATCTTCGTTGACCTTGATTCTGTGACATTACACTTGCCTTGTTTACCTCCTACCTCCCTGGCTGTTCCTTCCAGGTCTCCTTTGCCGGCTGGTTCCATGACCCCATCGCATCCCTTAAGGCTTGGACTTCTGCATCCTATACTAGAACCTCAGCATTTTTCACTCTTCACACACTCGCTAGGTGATTACTGTCCTGATGCTGGTGACTCCATGCTGGTATCTCTCCCCCACATCCAAGTGCTGAATAGCTGTCACCCCCCAGATGTCTCCCAGGCACCTCAAAAGCAGCATACCTGGAACTGGACTCATCATCTCACCCCCTAAACCTGCTCCTCAGTACAGGACTCCACCTCGTCTCATTGTTCAAACCCCAGACCCAGGAGGCTTCCTCTTCTTCACTTCCTATGAATAAATCACTAGGTCCTATGGATTTTGTCTCTTTAAAAAGTCTGTGTCTCAATCTCTGCACGTTTCTCCATTTCCACTGATACCGCATGGTTCCCTCCCTCCGTCCATTTCATTCTCTCAAGGCAAGCCAGAGAGGGACTGTTGAAAATTCAGGTCAGCTGAGGCTATTCCCTTGCTGAAAACTTATCAGTCACCTCACTTGACACCTCACTCTTATGAGGATGGGCATCCACAGATGGGCTGGAGACTGGGCAACCCTCCTCCCACCTTCACTTGGTTAACATTAACCCGTCCCCCAAGTCTCCTGGATGACTCTTCCTCAACCCCAGACTAGGTAAACTCCCCACTGTACGCTGGCCCAGCATCCTTAGTTCCTCTTTCATGGCATTTATCACTTCTGTCATTGCTTGTTCAGGGTCTTTCTCCCCACGTTTCTTCCCTCCCCCACCATGCCCCCAGATTGGAGAAGCTCATTTGGCGACAGAAGCCGACTTGGGCTGCCAGGAAGCTATTTATGATCCTTATTTGGCCCGCTTTGTACACCTGCCACATTAATAGATACTCAGTACATGTTTATTAAAGTGAAAATTGCACTCTGATGTCTCAGCTAGGTATCAGTAGAAAAACAATTATGTTAAACTAATCATTCAAGATATGCTTGCCATTTCAAAAAGAATTTATTGCTTAGAGGGAAAAAAAATTCTAATTGACTGAATTTAGTGGAAACAAACCAAGGGGAGTAAAGGAATTCGGGCCACGTGATGAAAGACCTTGGGAGCAGGAGGTCTTTGTGTTGGTTCTCCCTGGGAAGGGGCAGAACAGGGAGTGATGCTCTGTGTCTAGGCTGAGGGTGCTCAGGGCTCCCTGTGGGGCTGCAGCAACTAGACACGACCAGGCAGTAGGGCTGGAAGCAGTACCTCGAGGGGCTAAGCATTCCTGGAGACCCCAGATTCTCTGTGTGGCCGCCCAACAGGGACTCTGGTTAATCAGTGAAATTGATGCCAGTGGTGGGAAACTCAGTGCCTTTGTGTTTTTAGTATAAAAGTTTATAACTAAATCGAGTTTTTTTCATTTTCCATTAAAATTGACAGCTCTGACCAGTAAAGACTGGTTTTTTTTTGCCAAATGGCATCATTCAGGAACCCCATTGAACCTACCATGAGGTGTGACCCACCGACTCACAATGAATTTCTCATTAGTTCCTTTTGGAAGGGGAATAAAAGGTTTGATATGTTTCTCTTTTTCCAAATATGTCTTAGGACCTTAAAACTGTAAATACTGATTTACAGCAAAAAGATGTCAAACATGATTATTTGTGACCTTCATTTATCCTACTTAGTATGAATGTCCATGTGTTTGTCTGCAGAAGCGTTAATGTGTGTGATTATGGGATGCTGCTAGGGGAGTGTTAGTAGTATCTGGCACAGGTGCTGTAATAACATGCAAAAGTCTAAATTGAGAAATTCTAAATTCTGAACTCATCTGCCCCAAGGTTGTCAGATAAGGGATAACGGACCCTGCATCTCAATGCAAAATATGTCTTTAGGGCAAAGTTGAGAATTAATGATAGAGGGTATAAATTCATAGTCACATAATTTTTTTTACTTAGTTTTTTTGACAAGTAAAAATTGTATATATTTAACACACAGTTTTCTTGATAATTTAAATTTGTTGGCCATCTTCTTGTTTCTCTGATTAGATGGTCTTGGTTTTCCTTCACAATGTGACTGAACAAGAGCTTTTTACCAAGAAGAGGAGTACTGTCATCCTGTCATTTGCTTCTTATTTGCAGGTGCTTAATTATTGTATCATCTTTAATTCTTTGCCAGAATCTTTTTTTTTTTTTGCGGTACGCGGGCCTCTCACTGCTGTGGCCTCTCCCATTGCGGAGCACAGGCTCCGGACGCGCAGGCTCAGCGGCCATGGCTCACGGGCCCAGCCGCTCCGCGGCATGTGGGATCTTCCCAGACCGGGGCACGAACCCGTGTCCCCTGCATCTGCAGGCGGACTCTCAACCACTGCGCCACCAGGGAAGCCCTGCCAGAATCTTTATAAGCCATTTGTCCACCTAATTCACCTAAAACTAGAGAATATAATTTAATATAAACAGGCCCTTATACTGTATGTGAATTTCTGACATAATAACATTTATATAGTGATTACTTTGCACCAAGAACTGCTCTCAGTGCTTTATGAATATTAACCCATTTAATCCTTATAATAACCCTATGAGTTAGGCTTATTGTATTGTCAGTTTGAGAGGTGAAGAAATGAGGCACAGAAAAAGGGTAAGTAATTTTTCCAAGGTTGGTGGCTTACCCACTACTGGTGGTTAGACTGGCTTGAGCATTTGCTATTCCCACTCTTCCATGCTGGCTCCCATATAATCATCTATCAATCTAGATATTAAACAATATGAAACTTTTAGATCAAAAAGCTCCAGTATTTTCCTCCTCATCTCATGGGTTCACCTTGTGCTTCCCACCCCTCCTGAAAGACATGTAACCCACTTTGGAGCCCGCTGGCCCAGGCATAAGCATGGTTGGTCTAATATGAATGAGCCTGTGCGGGGCACAGAAAACCTGGACTGCTTATCCAGGTGCCTTTGTTCCCACTGTGGCTTTTGGCTACTTACTCATGTCTATAGAATTTTCTTTCTTTTTTTGTATATTTTATAATAACTTTATTTTTTTAATAGAATTTTCTTCTAAGGACGTTTTGTTTAGTTACTTTAGTCTCTTGAGTGAAATATCTTGCAGGTGTGAATATTTCATACTCTGTATTCCTTCAAATATTCTTGGGAGTGGAAACAAATCTCCCTTTTCTTGTTGCAGACACATTTTGCTCATTCAGAATTAATATCCTCTAGAGTGGCCTGAAAGGCATTTATCCTGGTCAAACAGGTTTGTTAACGCAGTGGGAGGGCATGTATGGACATCTAAACAGGACAAAACAAAACAGCCTTTCATTCATGAAGTAAGGCTACTGTTTAGAACAATGTCATCTTATTCTTCATTTGTAACATGTGAACTATAGCTGGCCAGTGAGTTCCTGTTTTGCCAAGTATTTTCCTCCGTGTTATTAACAGAAATCTTCAGGGAACAAATAGAGGTATTTAAGGCATTTTAAAAATTTTGGCTGATTAAGTCTGTTTATTGCTTTATTTGAGTGATTTCCCTTGTTTTCTGTTCGATTAATTTGGTTTAGCAGTAAAAGAACCTAAAACTTAGTTTAACTGTTTATTTTTTAAATTGTTGATGATCCTGCCAGCCATAATTTTACTTTCAAAGGAAAAAAACACATTTCAAAGTGAGATTTTTGACATTAAGATTCATGCTTTCATCAAAACTTTGATTTTTTTTGTTTCCTGGTGCCCACTAATGGAATTTTTGTTTTTAGTTTGACAAATGACTTTATGTATTTAAATAATGTCTACGTAAAGTAAAAGAAGAGTTAAGAAAGAATAAAAAAAGGATTCTCAGCTTCTGTAATTCGACCTCTTGTGGTCTTAAATATGAGCACAAGAGAAGGATAAACTACGTATTGACTTTTCAATTTAGATTTCACAGTGGTGGAATTACCAGTAGATTTTTCAAAAACGAAATCACAATACTTTAGCTCAGAGAGACTTACTATGAGATTCCCACAGCTTTGCAAGCACGGGGAGCTCAGTGTCTGAACAGCTCTGAAGCTCGAGGACAAAGCTGCCTTGTTGTTCTGCCATTTGAGGAGCCGCAGAGTGATCTGGGAGGCACAGAACCAACATTGTGTTCAGCTGGACCTCTGGGTGGAACATAATTACCACACCTCAGCTGATGTTGGTCCAGGACACTGGTTTGTAATGCTCCCACCCTTGTGACAATCCGAGACTTTTAATTGCTCTAAAGAAGTCATGTGCCACGACTCATTCCAAAGATTGCACCACTTGGCTCACCTGAGAATGTAACTGCCCTGCACGTTTTCCGTATGTTTTTGTAGTGCTTTGTATACCCTTGACTGCATTGTGAGTTTTTGTCCATAACGATGAAGAGAGACTTTTAGGCAGAGGATATCTTGTGCCTGGTGTGGGCATGACCTGATAGGTCTTGGGATTGGATGGGTGCTCACAGAGAAGGGACTTAGGATAATTATTTGTAGGGAATTATTCAATTATTCTCTCTGGCAGTGATTACTTATATGCTTGGAAGAGATGTTTGCATTTGTCAATCAATAATGACGGTTCTGGGAATGTTTTGTAGTATGTATTTTGAAGCTCTGGTGTTAGTCGCATCCCTGTTTATGGTTGTTAAGGCTGCTGGCTGAATTGACCCTTTGGTCATTATGTAACATCTCTCTTTATCTCTGGTAATACTCCTTGTTCTGCAGTCTGCTTTGTCTGATATTAACAAAGCCACTCTAGTTTTCTTTTGATTAATGTTTACAAGGTATAACTTCTCCCACCTTTTTCCTTTTACCTATTTATGTATTTATATTTAAAGCGAGTTTCTTCTAAACAGCATATAGTGGGGCCATGCTTTTTTATCCAGTCTCACAAACTCTGTCTTCTAATTGGTGGTTAGATTATTTATGTTTAGTGTAATCATTGTATGGTTAGATTAGGATCTACCATCTTGGTAGTTGTATATATTTTCCATCTGTTCTTTGTTTCTTTTTCCTCTTTTCATCTGCCTTCCTTTGGATTAGTTGACTATTTTTTATGAATTACTTTAACCACACTATTGGTTTATTATTTATACCTTAAAATATTTATGAGTGGTTGTCCTAGAGCTTACAGCATACATTTTTAATTACGCTCAGTCTACCTTCAGATAATATCTTGCTTCATGTATAGTGTAAGGACCTTATAACAGCACAATTCCAATTCGTTTCTCCCATTCTTTGAAGGATTGTTATACATTTTACTTTATATATGGTATAAACACATAATACATTGTTACTGGTTTTTTTTTTTTTTTTGCGGTATGCGGGCCTCTCACTGCTGTGGCCTCCCCTGCTGCAGAGCACAGGCTCCGGACGCGCAGGCCCAGTGGCCATGGCCCACGGGCCCAGCCGCTCCACGGCATGCGGGATCCTCCCGGACTGGGGCACGAACCCGCGTCCCCTGCATTGGCAGGCGGACCCCCAGCCACTGCGCCACCAGGGAAGCCCCATTGCTACTGTTTTGCTTTAGATCATCAATTATATTTTAGAGCCTTTAAAAATAAGAAGTAAATTTTATCTTTACCTCTATAAATGCTAATTCTAGCACACTTCATTCCTTTATATTGATGCAGGTTTGCCTGGTATCACATTCCTTCTGCTTGAAGAATTTTCTTGGAACATTTTTTATAGTGAAGGTCTGTTGGTAGAATTAATTAATGCTATTAATTTTCATTCATCTGAAAAAGTCTTTACTTTTCCTTCATTTTTGAAAGATATTTTCACTGGATATGGAATTTGGGGTTGGTGATTTTTTTCTCCAGTACTCTAGAGATGTCACTCCATTATCTCTGGCTTGCATGATGAGAAGTGTGCTATAATTCAGATTTTTATTCTTCTGTATGTGATGTAATTCCACCTTGCCCCCTCTCTCCCTCCACAGCCTTCAAAATTTTCTATTTGTTTTTAGTTTTTAGCAGTTTGTAGTGTGTTTAACTTTTTTGTTTGTTTGCTTTTTTGTGTTTATACTGCGTCATGTTTTCTGAGTATCTTGGATGTAGTTTGGTGTCTTTCATTAATTTTGGAGAATTCTTGGACATTAGTCTCTTTTTCTTCTGGGATTCTAGTCATATGTATGACAGACTATTTGATATTGTCCCACAACTCTTGGGTATTCTGTTCTGTTTTATTCACTCTTCTTTTTTTCTCCCTCTCTTTGTGTCTCAGTTTGAGTGATTTCTGTCTATATATATTCAGTTTCACTGTTTCTTTCCTCAGCTATGTTGAGTCTGTTGATGAGCCCCTAGAAGGCATTCTTCATCTCTGTTGCCGTGCTGTTAATTTCCAGCATTCCGATGAACTCTTTTTAGTTTACAGTTCTCTGATGAAAATTTCCATCTGTTCATTGCATCTTATTCACATTTTCCACGAAAACTTTAACATATTAATCATAGTTAATATCTCTCTCTGATAATTCCAATATCTGGGTCACATCTGAGTCTGGTTATCTTAATTACTTGGATATTTTATTGTTTTTTTCTTGTTTCTTTGTATGTCTCATAATTTTTGGTTGAAAGTTGGACATTTTCTTAGAAGAGTAGACACTGATAAATAGCATTTATGCCTGGAAATTGGCATACCCTATTTATGCTAGGACTTTAGTGTGGAGATTGGGTCAATATAATAAGGAATTGAGCTGTGTTTGAGTTTTTGCTGTTGCTATGGCTATCCTCAGTGCACGATCGAGTTCAAAATTTTCTACTGTTGCTTTGTGTTTAGGGTAGGAATTGGGTTGCCAGAGGGTTTTCTCCATACCTCTGTTGCACCCTCAACTTTAGGCTTGAGCCTGCACATCAGAAAGGCTTTTCCTTGTCACTCTTGCCTCTCCCCCAGCAGTGGACTCTTGTTATTTGATACTTGGTAATTGCTAGCCTGGAGCAGCGTGGGTGTTAGGTGATGGGAGTGGAAGAACATCTTCTTGTTCTGGTTCAGCCTTAGTCTTAGGCAAGTGCTCTGCCTCTGAGTCTCAAGGATGGGGCTTTGTAATGACCCTGCCCCTTGCCGGTGGTAGAAGCTGTCTATAAGTGTGGGCCCAGGGTCTTTCCTCCCCCTCTCTAGGGGTGAAAGATTTTCTTCTTTTTCCAATCCTGGGCAGCACTAGGTTTCAGCTGCTGCTCTTAGAGTGACAGGGTTTTCTGCCCTGTCCGCAGTGGTTGGGCTTTTGTTGATGGAGCAGATGGGGAGGAGGGTCTGGGTGAGGTTTGTGTCTTTTCCACAAAGCTTCTCCTCCCCTCCTTGGCCTCCACCATGAGGGAGGCTCTCCCTGGTCTTCTGCCTGCCCTCGGTCCTCCTTGTGAAGATCTGGTGAGATCCGTGGAGAAGAGCCTGCAAGTGGGTACAAATTCCCAGTTGGGTAGTGCGGCTCCCAGGGGTTCTGTATTCTCATGCAAGCCCACACCAGGCTTCTGGCAGTTCATTATATTTTTAGATGATTTCTCTCCAGCTTGTATGAGGCCTGGCATCTGCCCCAGCAAGCAGTGTTTGCATCCTGGCTTTCCTTGGAGGAGTCTGTCTTTCCTTCGAATTCAGGCCATTTGGTTGTCCTGTGACCTTAGCTCTCAGAAGAGTTCCAGGAAGGTTGATATGTTGTAGGTTATAGAGCTTTCCTTTGTTGTAGGGGGAGTAGCAACATTCCAGCTTTCCACTTCTGTGGGAATGTGCTTCTTTACTGACTTTTCAAAGCCTGAGATTTGAGTTTTGCTGCTTCGTTTGGGTGCAGTTAAATTCTGATTCTCAAGTGAGCTAGCATTAAAAGCCTGGCTGATGTCCTTGCAGAAACTTGGGGACTGTGGCAGCCGTGGAGCCAGTGTAGTGCCACGTGTGGGGACGGTGTCAGAAAGCGTCGCCGCCTGTGCCTGCCCTCCTCCCCCTCCCGACCTGGCTGCCCTGGAATGTCGTCGGAGAGCTCTCCATGTTCCCTGGAGGACTGTACGGGTAGGTATCCGTCCTCCTTCGCAAGCCTCTTCCCAGAGGGACTGTCGAACCCAGCCCTGCCTGACAGTCGCCAGTCTGAGTTCAGGAGTGGCCTCGACGCTCTGTCGTTGCTGCTGCTGGCTGTACAGACTCTGTGCCCTTCAGTGTGTCTGCGACTGGGGGTGTCTTGCCAGGGAGATGACAGGAGACTTAACACCGTCGAAGATGCGGAAATGCCAAGGACATGGGTGTAAATGAAAGATTCAGACGTACGAAATCATGTTTAGAAATACAAAACATGGGAGGGATGATGATTTCTTCCCGGTATTTGTTGTTTTTGTTTCTCTCTCCTTTACTTCCCCCCACCCCCGAAATTGTGGGAAAACATTAAAAAAAAGAGTTTTTCACCTCCTCATCTCCGAGAAACCCCAGGGAACCAAAATGGGGCAAGGCACCCTATCTTATCCCCTGAAGGGCTCTGTGTTTATTCCTTTCCCCCCCGCCCAGGAGGAGAAGGTGGGGAAGTTCATCTTGCCATCACCTGGGGGCTGGCCCCTCCTTCATCCTCTGAGCATCTTGAAATGACCCCCACTAGTAGGTGCTCAGTGAGTATTTGATGTGGGTGGTCTATGGTGTGGTGCTCAGGTCACTCAGTTGGGTTTGCTGCAGCTTACGGAGCTGAATCCCATTCATTTGCCACAGGTTACAGTAAAAAAAAGAATCCTTGCTGTTCCCACACACCATCGCCCCTTCTGAGACACAGCCAGCTCCCCATTTAGCCTTTGCTGTGGTCCTGACCCTTAGGTGAAGTCCTTCTGTCCAGTCCCGACTCCTTCCACTCTCCAATTCCACGTTGAAGACCATCCCTGGTTCCTTGTCCCTTTGGGATCTGGAGAAGTGTTTTTCTGTGTTTGGTCTCAGAGCACCTTGTAGCCAAGACCACTGGCACCTGGTAACACCTTGACTAGCATCCCCACCTGTGACCTTACAAAATTCTTGCTGTCTCCTCTTTCCAGCCAGTGCTGTAGGCCTTGTTCCCTTTATTCCAGCATCCTGAGGACATTCTCTCTCTGTGATTTTCCTATTACAACCTCAGACCCAGGCTCTTCTCCCAGCCCCCAGCATACTGTCTTCTTTCATCAGCCCTGAGCCCCACCCTGAATCTGTTCTTTCTCCAATTATATCTCACACTGTCTTCTGAGGCTCTCTTCTCTGTCTGCCCTTTTCTTTACAAGTCCCCTTACTCTCCACAGCTCCTTCCTTGTGTATAACTTCTTCCTCTTGGTTCTGGGATGGCGTGTTGTACTAAGATATTTCATCTAGAGTTCTGTAATACTCAAATGAATTAAAAATCAACTGCCCCTGGCTTCTACTGCACTTTTAGAACGGACAACAGTATCAACCATTTATTACATTATCTCACTCAAAGCTCACAATAACTCTACAAGGCAAGGATTCTTTTTTTTTTTTTTTTTTTTTTTTTGCGGTACGCGGGCCTCTCACTGTTGTGGCCTCTCCCGTTGCGGAGCACAGGCTCCAGACGCGCAGGCTCAGCGGCCATGGATCACGGGCCCAGCCGCTCCGCGGCATGTGGGATCTTCCCGGACCGGGGCACGAACCCGTGTCCCCTGCATTGGCAGGCGGACTGTCAACCACTGCGCCACCAGGGAAGCCCATGGCAAGGATTCTTATGCTGGGCTCCGATCTTGACAGCTTGCTGCTGCCCGGCATTTTTTCTAAGTGCCTTGCACGTATGAAGTCAGTACATCGTTATCTACACATACGGGTGAGGACTTTGCAGCAGAGAGAGAGGGTGAGTCACCTGCCCAAGACCATAAAGCTAGAAAGCAGGGAACTAGATCTGACCTCATGCTAAGCCACCTATCGTGAATACTTTGCCTCTACGTACAGGCCAGTCTAGCTTTCTACAACCATCCTGGAATTAGCAACCAGATTTTGAGGCTGTGTGGTATTATTTCACGTTCTGGCATCTTAATCTCTTTAATCCTGGGTGGGAACTGGAAATGTGTACATTATGAATTAGCAGAGAGGGGAAGTGCTACAGGCACCCCTACTTCTACTATAAGTGGTCCTCAGAAAAAAATAAATGCTTGTGTGGATAAAAATGATCATTTCTTCCAACTGTTCTCTTTTTCCAGTTCAGCCTGTTTTCCACTCCTTGGAAATGTAAAGATCTGTTTGCAGGCTGCCTAGCGTCAGGAAGTCTCCTTCACTTCAAGGAAAAGAGGGAAGACAAGATGAGGCAGAGATGGGTGAGGTCAGCAGCTTTGGGGCTTTTCTCCAGCTGCGGTTTTGAAGGGTTCCAGAGAGTCAAGTGTAACAGCTGAGAGGCCCACATGTACATTTGCAATGCTGCTACCCACTGACGGAGCAGCCACTGCAGACGAAGACATGATCAGTCAGGGAACGAGTCTTTCATCATTCAACTATTTTCACTTGGTTGAGAGTCTAGAGTTTTGCTTGGCTTTGAAAGGATGTTTTTATGCCAAGGTCTGAGTGCAGTAATTCTACGTTCATTTGGTCTATCTTGTTCACCACGAAGATGGGAGGATCCAGTTGCCATTGCGCCCACGTTCCATCTGATGGGGTGTTGGTCATTTTGCTATCACCTTTTCAATAATGAATCTATTCATGAATATAACATTAATTGAGTACCAACTCTAGGCCACTTATTGACTGGGGTTGGGAGTATAGAGATAAGCCATGTCTCTGGAAGGGGCTTATGATACAGCAGCTCAGCAGACACCCAAGCAGGCGTAGCATACAGTGCAGTAGAAAGGTGTCCACAGCTTGCTATGGAAGCTTGTGACAGTCCATGCTGGGAACACCTCTGTTCCTGGAGGAGGTGATATTTGAGCTGAAGATTGAGAGCTGAATAGGCATCACCTGGTGAACTAGGTGAGAAAGGGAATTTTAGCAAATGGAGCAATGGATGAAAGCTTGGAAGACGATGGCGTATTATGAAACCCAGGGAACCTGGCAAGAGTTTGATGTGGCAGCAGGATAGAGTGTCAGGAGGGAGTGAGGGAAGTGAGGCTGGACAGGGGACTTCCCTGGCGGTCCAGTGGTTAGGACTCTGCACTCTCACTGCCGAGGGCCCGGGTTCAATCCCTCATCCGGGAACTAAGATCCCACAAGCCGCACAGCGTGGCCAAAAGAAAAAAAAAAGGCACAAAATGAGACTGAACAGGTAGGCAGGGGCCAGATCCCGAGGGCCCTTGAAGACTGGACCTGTGTTGTGGAGGGATCTCTTGCCTGTCGCGTGGAGTACAAATCAGAAGGGCCAGGAGTGGCAGCAGTGAGGGCCGTTGAGAGGTTTTCAGTGACCCGGGGGAAAAGGGAGCACTGGCTGTGGGGATGCAGAGGAGAGAAGGATTCAGCGACTCTGGATGTGGCGAGTGTGGAGAGGGGAGTGTCGCGGGTGGGACCTAGGATTTTAGCACCGGCAGCTGCAGGACACAGCACCATTCCCGTGAGATCAGATGTATCAGAGGAGGTGCAGTTTCCGCGGGAAGATGATGAGTCCTGGACGTGTGGAGGTGGAAGTGTCGGTGGGACGTCGATGGAGAGAGCAGAGCTAGTGGAACCAGGATGGGATCTAGCTCTCCTGGCTCCAAAGTGCATGTTCTTCTCTCCGAATTAGAGAATTGTTGAAACCAAGAAGAGAAACAATCACAGGAAGGATCAGACAGTAGCCGATGCTGCAAAGCTCAAGGAATAGCAGGACTATTAGATGGTTAATGACCTCGATAGGAGCTGCTTCACTGGAAGCCTGGGGGCAGGTTGCAGGAGCCAGAGGTGAGGAGGAGTCAGCACATGTGGACCCTTCTTTCTGTACGTTCCGCTGGGAAGACAAGGAGCGAGATACGGCTGTGGCATTAGTGAGAGGGTTCTAGAAAGATCTTTGTAAAATGCAAAGAGCTTGAACATGTTTCTGTGGAGCTACACAGAGGAGAAGCTGGAGATAATAGGTACAGAGGGATGATCCCCCTGGAGAAGGGTGGCCTGGAGAGCACCTGGTGGACTCGTCTTTATGGGAAGACACTTCTCCCACTAATTCCCTAGAGAAAGAGGGAAATGGAGATGTGGCTGCTGCTGAGTTTATGGGGGAGGAGAGGATGGCAGAAGAAGCTGGGGTGTACTTGCTTGATAGCTTCTAACTTTTGTGATCTAGCAGATGGCTGAGGAAGAGGATTAGTGGTGAACTTTGAAGCACTGTTGTAGGGGACGGAAGAGAGAGCTGCTTAGGAACCCGCGGAAGGATTTGTGGGCAGTCAAGTTTGGGCGCCATCAGTACGCAAAGGTTCTGGCCTGCATGGGTGCATTATTTTCTCCACCAGGGCTCAGGGGCCTGGGTGCAGCAGCGGATAATCCACGTGTCTGGATTTTTCTAGGAACAGACTTCTGCTTCTGAGCAGGGGAAGGGATACAGCTCAGTGTTAGAGGTCAGAGAGTTGAGATGATTGGCAGTAGAAGGATTTAAGTGACGGATCCTGGGTGTAGGGAGAGAAGTGACGGCAGAAGGTGGCTGGCGGATGGAGAGAAAATGGAGGGGTCGGAGAATCAGATGTTGCGGCGAGGTTGAGTAACCGTTGTATGAATAATGAGTGAGCGAGAGGGGAGGATACAGCCGGAAAGTGGGCTGTGAAGCTTTAAGGTTTCAGAACAGGAGCAGCTGCAGACAATGGGAAGGTATGGCAGCTTGGAAGGACAATGAATGGTCCCAGCTGTGGGATGGTGAGGAAGACTGGACCCAGGTGCTAGTAACTGATGGCTGCCCTGAGGTGGGGAGATGACAGAGTTGAGGGGTAGAGGGTGGTCTGGGTGGATGGCGTGGGCGTCAGAAGATTAGAACTTCTACACGGAGGTAAAAAGTTGGCTGAGATGGCAGCCAGGAATGAGGAGGCTGCGGAACACGCCCTGCTTCTGGTTCTGCTTCTGATAAAGCTTCACCCAAGAGTGAGCCGGGGAGGCTGTGCCCTGAGGGATGGCCTGTCCTCAGTCAGGCAAGGAGACACACAGTGTTTTGTGGAAAGTTTCTGCATCGCGAGGAGTTTGGTTATAGGTGTCCTATAGGGTGCAGTGGAAAGGGGAAAGGGGAGCAGTGGGAGGATGGAGATGCGGCACAGAACTGGTGAGGATAAGACTATGGGAGGAAGAGATAGAGGACATGTGACTGGAAGGGCTTGAATGGCGAACAGTGACCAAGGAGGAAAGAGAGGTGAGGCCTGGTGGCGTTGGGTGGTCTCGGGTTCCCGGGTACTCCAGGCTGAGGCCCCAGGTGGCATCTGAGTCTTGGTGAAACATTTTGATGACTGTGAGACACACCAGTTTGAGAGAGCAGGGAAGAAGAAGGAAAATCAATGCCACATAGAAGGTAGGAAGGGGAGTGAACAGCTGAGAAAACAAGAGTGAGAGAGCAGAGGCTTCAACACTTAGGAAAGGCAGTTCCTGGACACTGGGACGGAAAAGTGAGCTGTAGTATGTTGCTGGAAGACTTCTTTTCACCTATTAATTTCTCTTGAGATGTGCAAATTGAGCTACAACCTGCCTAAACTGTTTTGCATCCCAAGTGTTACACTTGGCAGAAATTTTCAGAGGTGCATCTCAAAGGTACATTTAATTATAGATATCCCATGTTTACCTTAAGTGAAAAACCTTGATTTTTACCTTGAAACGTTCCTCATGAGGCTTCTTTGTAGAAAACTGGGGACAAGTGTCAGCAAGAGCCAGTGAGCCACCTTGACTGTGGCTCATCTGCTCACCTCGCTTCTACCAGTGTCTGTTTTTCAGCTTGGCTTAAAAGCCTGCCTGCAGAAATATATGTAAGACCAGAAATCCCAGTCCTTGTTTATTTTCCTTCCTTCTTTAATTGCTACATAATTAGAGCGAGCCACTCAGAGACCTTAGACCCAGGCAGAGAAAACAATACTAGAGAATGCATTCGTTCTTCCTTTTTTTTTTTTTTTTTTGTAGCTTTCCAGCCATCCAGTCCGTCTCCTTTCCAGCCCCAGACTCCCGTGAAGTCCAACAACATCGTGACGGTCACTGGGATATCCCTGTGCTTGTTCATCATTGTGGCCACTGTGCTCATCACGCTGTGGCGGAAGCTGGGCCGCGCCCCCAAGTGCAGCACCCCAGTCCACCACAACTCCCTGCACGCGCCCGGCTGCCGGAAGAACTCAGACGAGGAGAACATCTGCGAGCTGAGCGAGCCCCGTGGCAGCTTCTCAGATGCTGGCGACGGGCCGGCGGGGAGCCCCGCGGGCCAGGGCATCCCTCTGACCTACCGGCGGAGCGTGCCGGCGCCCCCCGATGACGAGACCTCGGGCAGCGAGAGCTTCCAGTCCAACGCCCAGAAGATCATCCCACCCCTGTTCAGCTACCGCCTGGCCCAGCAGCAGTTGAAGGAGATGAAGAAGAAAGGCCTGACGGAGACCACCAAGGTGTACCACGTGTCCCAGAGCCCCCTGACGGACACCGCCATCGACGCCGCCGTCACCGCACGCCCGGGAGGCTCCGAGAGCCCCGAAGAAGCCGCGGCCGGCAAGTTCCGCCTCAAATCCCCGTTCCTGGAGCAGCCGCCCGCGGTCGGCGCCGGGGACAGGCCCCCCTCCCGGCTGGACCACCCGCTCTCGCCGGCCAGCTGCGCCGTCAGCCCCAGCCAGAGCCTCCTCCGCAAGTCGCAGATGAGGAGCCACCCCCGGGGGTCCCATTTCCGGAGGACGGCAAGTTTCCACGAGGCCAGGCAGGCCCGACCGTTCCGGGAGCGGAGCCTGTCCACCCTGACCCCCCGGCAAGCCCCCGCCTACAGCTCCAGGAGCCGGACGTGGGACCAGGCGGGAGAGCGAGTCCGGCCCCCGAGTCGAGGCGCTGCCCTGTTTCCGGAGAAACGGGACCACTGTCCAGGGGCAGGTGGAAGCAGTGGCCCGTTAAGCCCTTTCCCTAAACCCCACACCCTGGGGCAGCCCACGAGGAAACCAGACCTGGGGGATCGCCAGGCAGCGTTCGTGGCGGGAGGTGAGAGAACGGAGCCTCACCGGGCTCGGAGGGGACCGTCCCCCAGTCACAGGAATGTCTCAAGGAAGCGGCCTTCCTCCCCGGCCCCCAGAGATAGCTACCAGAGGGTCAGTCCTCTGAGCCCTTCTCAGTGTCGGAAAGACAAATGTCAGAGCTTCCCCGCCCACCCGGAGTTCGCCTACTACGACAACACATCCTTCGGCCTCACTGAGGCGGAGCAGGGGATGCTGGACCTCCCGGGATATTTTGGGTCAAACGAAGAGGATGAAACCACGAGTACGCTGAGTGTGGAGAAGCTGGTCATCTAGACCGAGATCAGCCTGAGACTTCACACAACAGGGGTCCTTTGCCCACCTCAGGGTATCAGCTGCTCGCATTGTTTTGTGGACTGTTTTGTGTAACTATTTGTACAGCAGGACAGGATGTGGGGAGGTGGTAACTGACACCAGTGTCCGCATGTGTTTTAATTCATAAGGAAGAAGTTATTTATCCGGAGCTTTTCCCTTCGTTATCCTGTTTCTATTGGCTTATTACTGCTAACTCTGATAATAAAAATTTAAACGAGTGCAATAGGGCTTGGTCTCTCATGTGAATATGAAAAATGACAAGATGCAACTTGCCAGGTTCCAACTTGAAACAAACCTGAGAGTTTCAACAGGAAGAAGGGCTGGAACAAAGTAAGCTCGCCAATACAACCCCGAACTGTAATTTATTAAGTTTTAAATCCTTCAGAATTTGACTCCTGCGCGGGCAGTATTGAACAGGTTTTATATTTGACTGATTAAGTCAATTATGGCTATTCCTAGGTTACCTAGAATTGGTGATACCACAAGATATTCCAGAAGAACTTTCAGGCCAGAGTTGGGGGATATCTTACTGTTTTTTACGCAAGAAAGAGTGCTGGGGACTCGACACAAACTTTATGTGAGTTAGTTCTGCTTTGGAGAAAGAATATAAGAAGCTGATCTTTCAGGTAGTGAGTCCAATGAAGACCTGTCCATCATTGTTCTGAGCAAAAAGTAAACATTTTGGAAAGGAAGGTGTTGTCTCCCAGGAGAGCATCAACTGGAACCCGGGCAGTGATGCTGCCTGGCATCAGGATGCTGACTATGTGCTCCTGGACCAAGCTGCAGCCAGGACCCCAGGAGTGTCATTCTGAAACTGGTGTGTGTATTTTTTTTTTTTAATAGAGGACGTTTACTATTTCGTTGCTGGTCAGACAGAACACAGATGGGGAGTACACAGGGGAGGGGTGCCTTGTAAAGGGATGTATGTGGCGGTTTCTTGGGAAATAGTCCAAGGAGTCTTCTCAGCAAAGGGACTTGGGCTGGTGTGTCATAAGCATCCAACACACCCAGTCCTTGGCCTTAAGTTGGGTTCCCCCCCATAGGTGGTCTGTGGAGAGTCTCACTTTTTTCCCAGCTCCTTTGCTGGAATCCACACTCCCAGTGTGATGGGGGGGCTTGGTCCTAGAGAGGGGTCTGGAGAGCCCCCAGGAAACAGCCCAGGGTTGGTAAGAGGGCTCCTGTGCCCACTGCCCAAGGGGACGAGAACCCTGCGGGGTGCTAAAGGCTGCCCACCTCTCCTCTGCCCTCTTTCCTTCCCCCAGGCTGGGCAAGAGAAGAGGAGGGATGAGTAGGGTCCCCAGCCTCTACTGAGTCCCAGGGGCCTCAGGGTGGGGTGGAGGAGGGGTGGAGAGTGAGGATCTTGGCCATCAACAGACACTGTAAACTTTGGTTTAAAACAATACCTTAAGTGGAGGCAGGGCTTCCAGCCTGGGGCCGGAAGTATCATAATACCATGTTATTTAGAAAGTATGTGAATTAATCTCAAGTACATGGAAAACAGGTGGGCTGGATTATGATTTTACAGCTTAAGCTTTTATAATTGGAAGAAAGAGGGAGGTAGAGAAAAGAAGTCTTTTTAAAGTATTTATTTATTGGCTGCGCCTGGTCTTCGTTGCCACGTGCAGGAACTTTAGTTGTGGCATGCGAACTCTTAGTTGTGGCATGTGGGATCTAGTTCCCTGACCAG
Source organism: Globicephala melas (assembly GCF_963455315.2). Classification (NCBI taxonomy): domain Eukaryota; kingdom Metazoa; phylum Chordata; class Mammalia; order Artiodactyla; family Delphinidae; genus Globicephala; species Globicephala melas. Next base: position 15,312,336 of record NC_083331.1, on the reverse strand, counting down.
GGATCGAACCTGGGCCCCCTGCACTGGGAGGGTGGAGTCTTAGCCACTGGACCACCAGGGAAGTCCTGAGAAAAGAAATCTTAATGTTTTCTGATTCAATCTGCCTACCACATTTTACAGATAAAGAATTCGAGGCTTGGGAAGGAAACTAACTCCTGCCGGCTTGGACGGACATGGACTCATATTTTAATTCTAACTGCCATACTGTTTGCATTCTGCCCTCACAGCCTTTTTGAGTCTTCTCCCAACAGCAGAAACTTCCTGAGAAATCTGGCCCTTTTTGCAGTGAGAGGGCATAGAGAGATGCCTTTACTAGCTTTTCCCAAAGGAAGGAAGCTTTCTGCCGCCTGATGTGAGAACTGGTCTTGCAGCTTGCTTTATTTGGAAGTGAGGGCTACACAAAAGAACCTAGAGGTCAGGTTCCGTCATTGGAAGTCTGTCATCAGGTATCATGTGGGCACTCTGCAATCTGGTATACTTCCTTTCAGACCTTGAACTTGACACCTTATCTGCATACACTTGAGTAGCTACGCTTTCTTTTTGTTCACCATGACCTCTCTTAGCTGCCACACCTACCCTGCCTTTTAGGCAGTGTTTTCTTTCTTCCTTCTAGAATTTATCAGGATGTCAGCCTGCTGGCGAGGTTTCAGGGACCATTGGAGAGAGTGGAATTAGATGGGGAAAAAAATCACAAATAAAATAATGCAGATACTGTACTTTAAAAATTTTCTTTTATATTTGTTGCATTACCACTTCATTTGTTCCATTATTATTGAAAACTAACATGTATTTCCTTTTGGAAATGCTTTAATAATAGCTATCCACCTTTCAGGAACTGGAGGAATTGATTATTCAAAGGTTTCTGACAACTGATGGAAAGAAGAGGAAATCAGATGTTTTAATCTCCCTTTTCTTTATTTGTCCTACTAGAAAGCTGTGTTCTCGTTCCAAGTTCACAGGCTTGTGTGCCAACCTTTGACAGAAGGTATGCGTGCTTGGTCCAGACCTCACAATGAATTTCCAAAAAATTGTTTTTATCAGACTGAGACAAAAACAGCTATGGGGAAGGTGAAAATTAGAGAAAAACAGTATGAACAGAAAGATCTTCTGTTCAATTATGTTCTTCCCCTGTATATCATGCATTTAACTTAATATCAGCATATAATATATGCTGATATTATATATATCAGCATATAATATAATATATCAGCATATAATAATGAATTAATACCAGCATATAATATGTTCACCATCTGCCTAGCCCGGTTTTCTGTGGGTCAATTTCTGCATTTCAAAGTTAAGCGAATTTGACCTCTGTCTCTGAGAAAAAGGAAAGTGGGTGCTTCGGCATTGTCTTTGGTGGTTAAGCGGTTAACTTCCTTAGAAATAATCTCCTGTTCCTCACGAGCATGTCCCTAGGTCCTAGCCCCAGTGGCTGCCATTACGTAGGCGCTCGATAAAGATTTGTTGACTAAATGACCGGCTATTCAAAAGCCCTCAAACTATATTTGTGGTTGAACCAGAACAATTCTGTGTAACACTTTAAATCTTAAACCATTAAGAATGAGATGTGTTCCTGCGAGATACTGTGGGGTTTTTAATTTCTAGAAGTATCCAAAAATGAAGAAATCCTTATCTTTTGGGGATAATACCCTCCCTGGCTGAAGATGAAGGTATCTCTAGAGCCTTTCGCAGTGTCTGTACACAGTAGTTAACAAATACTGCATGTATATGAGAGAGAGGCTTCCATGTGGGTTGGGTACCCCGTCTTCCTAGCAAGTCTTCTATTCACCCCCCTGCCCGGAGTCTGCCCCACCTCGTTGGGTCAGTTGCTCTCCAGATGTGACTTCTAAAGCGGATTTATTTCATAGAGCCGAGAGCCATCGGTGTGCCACGCCCTTGCCACAATTGCACAAATGATGACTAGCCCTTCCTACCAGTGTTCTCTCCTCAAGCTCTGTTCCACTCCAACCTGACCCACAAAATATAAAACTGCTGTTTTACAACTTTGATGAGTTCTCACTTGATTCTAGATATGTAACTTGTAAAATGGTATTGCACAGTTTATTCTGGGCAGTTTCTGAGTCATTTTTATACACAGAGGACAGCATATTGTAAGTGCGTCGTATTATGTAAGGGCTTGTTTCTCCAGGTCATACAAGCTGAGTCATGGTTTGGAAGATAAGAAGTATTTGGCATAGTCAAAAGCATATAAGTTTAATCCTGGCCCTTCCCGTTCTAGCTGTGTGATCTTAGGCAAGTCACTTAATCACATGAGCCTCTGTTTTTTCAAGTGTAAAATGGGCATAATCATCCCTATCCTTGCTACTGAAGGTTCAAGGTGGGGACTTGAGTAAGAGAGAACAAGAGACTAAGCAATTTCAATGGATTTCTGGAAGACTAAGCACATGGAAGAACACTGAGTGGGAGAAGCTATAGCCCAGGTTGTGCTTGGAGGGTCTTGCAGAAGACAGGGGAGCCTCCCTCTGTGCTAGAACCTTGCTGAGGCTGGGGACTCGGAAAAGTTATCGGAATGACTAGAAGATGGAAGATAGTGAAGATCTCTATACAAGATGGTCATCCTCCGTCCCTGTTCCTCAACTCTGGTGCCAGGAACCCCCAGCAACTAGATGTTCAATCACAGAGAAAACCAAAACCAACCAACCGATGACCAGAGGGGACTTTTATAAAGAGAGTGAAGGATCTTTCTGAGAAAACTTGGGCAGCTGCAGCTGTTGGTACCGCGGCACAAAGTCATCTACATTCCGGCATTTGAGAGGCCTCAGCACAACAATCAGATCTCTGACTATTCACCCTAAATTGAAGCCTGCCAATCAGCAAGTTCCACATACGTGCTAAGAGTCCGAGTCAGCCTTTCTCCTATCTCATTCTTAAGAAGAGCCTGACAACTGGAGTCACCAAACATTTGAGAAAAACCTACAGTATGACAAAGAAAGGTAAACAGAAAATAAGTGACCGCAGAAGAAACATAATTCAGGGAATATAAGAAGAGCCAAATAAAAATCCTACAAAATGAGTTACTTATCACTAGAGAGATGGGAAATGATATTACATCTGTTAAACAAGAACATGATGCTACAAAAAGGAAGAGTCAGAAAATGGGAAGGAACTCTTGGAAATGATATATTCAACAGATAGATCAATAGATGAGTGAAACAAGTTTGGCAAGTGTTAACAGTTGTTGAAGTCTGGTGGTGGATATGTAAGTGTTCCTGTACTATTCTTCCAACTTTTCTGAATACTGGAAAATTTAATTAATAAATTTTTGAAAAAACAAAATAAGAAAGATAACTGTTTGACATAAAAATTCACTGAAGAAGTGAATCCTGCTTTTGACACTTAGTAGCTACATGACAGCAGTGATGCCAAGAGATGGTTCTTGGGGAGGGAATGGGCACTGGGGGAGACTTGATTCTATGCAGATCCTCCACGGAGCTACCACCTGTGCCACCCAGAAGCATAAGGGCAGCATGCTTTAGCGCAAACCTCCTAAACACTACATTTTGTCTCCGAAGTCCCACCCACCAAAAGCTATGTGACCCGGGTGAAGTACTTAATTTATCCATGGACCTAGTTTCGAGTAGATCTGAAGGATGAAGAGGAAAGAGGAGTTTAGGATGACTTCCAGAATTCTGGCTGGAGTGACACCTCAGGAAGAGGAGGCGTAGGCATTCCTGGGGGGTTGAGAGGTACTTCAGGCCAAAGGACTCAAAGAATGACCTTCTCTGTAGAAGCAGTGTGGAGGCTCAGAGTCATCTAATTTTAACAACGTGGGATTTCTGCTTGTATCCCAAGCTGATGAAGAGGAACGAAGCAATTATGTCTGTTCTTTCAAATGTTCTATAATGAGCATATATTGCTCTATTTGTAAATAGAGATTATTGTTAAAGCCTTCCTATGGTGTAAAGCTCAGAAACGGCAAAAACTGCTACAGGAGGTTGTATATTATGAGCTATATTTTTAATTGAGCATTTATATGGTTGTGTGCTAAAATTAAGCTTTTAAATGCATGCATTTGAACCGATAAACTCAGTTTATGTCAGTTGATGTTTAACAGCAAGATGCAGCTTGATGTGTTTTGCCAGCAGTTGAGGGAGAAACTGACAACAGCTATTACCACAGGATGGGACATCCAACCCCGGCAGCGAAGGTGGCATCCGGAGTAGAGGTGAGTAGTGAGGGACCATTCTCGCAGCTGGAGTGCTGCTGAAACAATAGACAGGGCAGCTGGGGGTGGGAGCCATTCAGGATCCCCAAGGAAGGAAAAAATCTAGGGTGCGGGAGGTTGGAGGTCCGGTACTAACACCAGGAACGAATCCTACTAATAACAGTACAAGATGGCTCACCGATTACATTTCTGGGTATTAGTAATCGATTATCCCTGACCTTCACCATAACCTTGTATGATTGTTAGGTTTGGTTTGGTTTTGTCAGAGTTAAAAAAAAAAAGGCGAATAGTACAGGAGGATTTACAAAAAGCAATGGTTCCTTGCTCTTTATTCCCCGGCCTCAGTCCCACTTTGCAAGGCAACCACTGTTAGCTTCCCAGCTTTAACTCTGCTGCTGATGCCCTCCAACTGTGTAAATACGATGCATCTACTGTTTTATGACATTACTTATTGACTCTTGCAATGACAGATATTCATTTTACTTAATATCACCCCCGCACACACAGTAGTTACATCACTATTTTTATCTTACTCACTTTTGCAGGTTTAATTTCCTTCAACTTTTGTTTTTAGTTCTCCCAAACACAGACAGCATCTCTTGGCTTTCCATTTTGTGAGAGGAGGGTATTTGAGCTCCTACGTCTCCTGGACTCCCCACCTCTGCTTCCACCTCCAGACTTCTCATCAGGATGTACTCAGATTTCCATGGCTGAGAACATTTACATTCCATTCTGTAACCACAGTTAAGTCTTCTACAGCTTGTCCCTAGGTGAGAGTCTGTTAGAGTCTAATAGACAGTAACAATAAACAGCATTAACGCAAACTTTCCTTCACAGCAGAGACAAGAAGTGTGTTTCCTTCTCTGTAGTCAGTGTCACAACCCCGTGCTGCTCAATTGCTCAGAATCGTGGTTAGTTGGATTTTTTTCCTTTTCCTAGCGTTTTCTTCTTTTTTTAATTTTTTTAAAAAACATTAATTTATTTTTTGGCTGCATTGGGTCTTTGTTGCTCTGTGCTGACTTTCTCTAGTTGTGGCGAGCGGGGGCTACTCTGCGTTGGGGTGTGCGTGCTTCTCACTGCCGTGGCTTCTCTTTGTCGCGGAGCACGGGCTCTAGGCACGCGGGCTTCAGTAATTGTGGCTCGCGGGCTCAGTAGTTGTGGCTCACGGGCTCTAGAGCTCAGGCTCAGCAGCTGCGGCACACGGGCTTAGTAGCTCCGCGGCATGTGGGCTCTTCCCGGACCGGGGATCGAACCTGCATCCCCTGCATCGGCGGGCGGACTCTCAACCACTGCGCCACCAGAGAAGTCCCTTAGGCACCTTCTCATATGCTTGTCCTTCCAGTGGTTCTTTATGCCAACACTATTTATTACACATATTTTTATTTCCCTCATTCCTTACACGAAATATAAAGGTTTTAGTATCTTAACGCGCTTAACTTTAAATGTGCGTCCCTGTACTTTTAAAATCTGCAAATAAAGCTCATAATAACCAGCTACATAGAAACTTAAGAAATTGCTGATTCTAAATGTTAAATGTTGGATACATATTTTTAAATAAAATAAATAAAGTCATGAGACTTTATTCCCACTGCCCCTCCCTGCCAACCATAAATATATAGCCACCCGAGAGAATTTACAAGCCTGTACTCTCACAGTACTTCACTCATAAACCAGTTTTGCATTAATCTCATTGCTTTGTAGTTATTCATATGCTTTTTATTAAAGATTTTTTTTCTTAGACGTGGACTTTTTTTTTTAAAGTCTTTATTGAATTTGTTACAATATTGCTTCTGTTTTATGTTTTGGTTTTTTGCCGATGAGGCATGTGGGATCTTAGCTCCCTGACCAGGGATCGAACCAGCACCCCCTGCATTGGAAGACGAAGTCGTAACCACTGGACCACCAGGGAAGTCCCATTTATCATATGCTTTTGTTCCCACTAGTGTGTGAGAGCTGGGAGCAGGGATCGTATATACTATTCTTCCGTGTCTCAAGCAGCACTTGTAGGGGAAGGTTCACTGTCTCTGGAATCTTGGCTCTGCCATCCCCCAGCTTGTGTGTGGTACATCACTGCTGTGGACTTCAGTTTTCTCATCCATAAAGGAAGGAGAATCTCTTCTTGCTGGACTGTTGATGGTATTGAGTGAGTTGATGTGAGTGAAGGGCCCAGTGTGTGGTCCAGCTATCATCCGAGCTTTCAGTGTCCCTTGGCCACCATTTGACTTGTCCCTAGATTCAACTTCCATTTCCATTTCTGACATCAGCTCTTTTGGTAGATTTTACATATTTATTTCTCTATTTTCTTGTCCCAACCAGTCAAAACCCATCATGATATCCCTGTGCTCTCTCTATTGAAAGTAGGTGTTCTTGCTTTTTAATTCACAGCAAAAATGGCATGAATGGAGGGAGATGGGAACACCCGGTTTCACAACTCCAGGGCACAACGCTCCCACAGTCTTCTGAACCATGTCTTCTGGAGTTGTGCAGCCTGGCCTCCAATCTATAAAACTATCTGTTTTCAAACCCTTCTTAGTCTACTTTTTCCCTGTCCCTTCTACCTGTGCTAAGGACCACATCCCTTCCCTGATTGCGTCAGGCTCTGTGGAGGAGTTATTTCTCCATTTCCTTCTCTTTCATCAGCTCTTTTCTCTTCTTCTCCTCCCCCCACACCCCATTCACTCTTCAGTTCATTGCAGTCTGGCTTTTACCTCCACTAAACTGAAACTGACTCCAGTAAAAATCACTCTAATTTCAAGGCCTTTGCCCTTGCTCACCGAAACTTTTTAATCACGCTATTTTACATTGCATCCCAGCAACTCTGCTGTGAAAACCAATTTATAAGCTTTACCGTTCTAAAATCGCCTTTGTATTTTATCTGTTTTTATAGGGCAATTACAATTCTGTTTATCCATTTTGTAGCTACTAGAGTCACAGGTGGTCATTTTAGACCGCAGACTCCAGAAGGGCAAAAAACCTTGTAACCCTCAGCGTGTGGTTGAACAGAGTATCCGGTGCTTCGTATATACTGACTGAGGTGATCTAAGCGGACTTCAGAACAACTTTCAAGCAAGCTCAGAAATGGCAGATTAGAAGCAGATTTGCTGTGATTTTACTTATAAATAACAAGAAGTTTTGCTCCTGGTAAACGGAAGGTGCTGGTTCCTCTAAAGGAATAAGAAAGAAAACTGATGACATGACTTCCTAAATCTAAATCCTTTGAGTAAAATCAGGAAATAGGAAAACCCGCTTAGATGCCTGTATGATGTGTGGTTATGCTCAGAGTAGGCTGTCTACAAATTCCTGTTGGATGAGTCCAGCTACCCTGCTGGATACAACTTTAATGAGCTCCCAGGAGCAGCTAGCCACATCCCTTAATAATGTCTTCTGGCTGACAGCTGCAAGACCTGCATGGTGGTAGCATCCTTGTTAGACAATGGAAGAGGAGAAAGGCCAATCCTGAGTAAACATCGAGGAATTTAGTACGAGAAGTTTAGCAAAGAACTGTATAAAACTGCAAATAAGACTAAGTATCAGTTAATGCAAACTTCATATTGTTAGGTATACCAATTAAAAAAGCAAAAACAAGAGCTGTCTGCTTGCCTAAGTGTTGCCTTTAGCCAACAGGTGAGTTTTGGACAAAATGTTTTTGGGGGTTTTTTTAGGTGTTTATTTTTTTATTTCTTTTTTTTTTTTCCTTTATTGGAGTATAATTACTTTACAATGCTGTGTTAGTTTCTGCTGTATCACAAAGTGAATCAGCTATATGTATACATATATCCCCATATCCCCTCCCTCTTGCGTCTCCCTCCCTCCCACCCTCCCTATCCCACCCCTCTAGGTGGTCACAAAGCACAGAGCTGATCTCCCTGTGCTATGCAGCTGCTTCCCACTAGCTACATATTTTACATTTGGTAGTGTATATATGTCCATGCCACTCTTTCACTTCGTCCCAGCTAACCCTTTGGACAAAATGTTTGAATTAGAATCTTTTGTTCATGATGCCGATACAAGCCAGATTTCCACCGTTGCTAACACTCCCAATTGATATTACTTCACTCGTTTACATAATGCATGAGACTCCTGAAGGCAGGCACCCCAGGCTCACAGGAAGCAGAAACCAGAGAGACATTTAGGGGTCAAACTGGCCTAAAATTAGAATTTACTCTTCAAAATTGATTTAGCCAAGCTTTCAGAACTTACGGGCATTGTTTCTGTACCTAATTTCTCTTAAGAGCTTTGTGGAGTGCTACCACTTGTGGAAACACTTTGAAAAGAAGGGCTTGTTACGAGTAATTTCCCAGAGGATCTTACAGATACGTATTTTTTCCAATAATCGAGAAGCACTTATTGTGTGCGTTCCATGTAGCAGCCTCGATGCATAGATGTATGACGTCTCGTTGAATTTGCATGGCCATGGGAGGCTCAGAGAATAAAGCCTTGCTCAAGTGTACCCAACCGTCACCTGGCCAGGAACAGTCCCCTGAACCCAATACCATGTCCTTTCCATGGGTCCCAAAGGCAATACATGATTTCCTATCATTTTGGGGTGCTGAAAAGAATAGTAATTTTATAATCTAGAAACGATCGGCCTGAAGGTAGATCGGGTGCAAGATTATAATAAAATAAAAATCTCTAACGTTTTTGGGTGCCTACTGTGTGCTGGCATTATTTTAAGTGCTCACATGTATGAATTCAATTAATGCATCAACTCTATAAGGCATTATCCCATTTCACAGAGGAAGAAAGTGAGGTACAAAGAAGATAAATAACTTGTTTGCCCAAGAGTACAAGCAGTCAGTGAACTGCTAAGCCAGCAGTCCAACTCCAGGGTTCATATATATACATACATTAAACCATGTTGTAGCTATTTCTCTTTTATTTAAAGGGCAGGGGTGAGGGTGGTGAGAGACAGCAAATTAAGCACTAGTCTGTATTCAAAATCCAATGAAACGTTTCTGATATAAAAATGATTTGTCTCTATTGATACTTTGATTGACATTCAGCGTTTTATTACTATGGCATCCTGTGATATAAATGTACACTTTCTTTGGTGAGTTCTAGAACTATAATATATCGTTGGAAGCTGATTATATGGATACATCTAAACAATTTTCGTGTTTTCCTAATTGTTTATTGTTATTAGGAAAATAAGGGGGAAAAAATGTGGGATGAGTAGCTCTCAGCAGTGGAAGAGCTACAGCTCTCCTCCCACGAAGTCACCATCTGCTTCTGTCTGACCATTGCTGAGTCCAGATGTTCCTAACCTAGCACAATTCCTACAGTGAAGGTTTTCCAACTGAAACTTCTTTGTTCAAGAAAATCAAGGCAGAGCAATATTTTATGGAGGTTGGACTTTGGCTGTTTTGAGCCACATGTTATTAAAACACAGTTCTCCTGATGCATTTGTGCTGTGTTCCCAATCAGTAATGTGATCCCTCATTCATTATATTGAACTTTGGTTTTTGCATGACAAAAAAATTTAAATTTCAAGTCTGAGTTATTACAGGAAAGATTTCTTCTAAAATATGAGAGGTAGCAGGAACTTGCTATGGGTTCCTTGCTCACAGCTGTAAAAAATAACGTTGTGACCAAGATGTTTGCTTGAACTAACTTTTTAAAAACCAATTGATTCTGACGATTCATAAGGTGATATTCATGAATAATGATTGTTTGAAAATTATATGAATCAAAAGCGGAAAGTCCTTAGTAATTTTAACTTAATTTCCATATATTTAAAATCTGGTTTAAGACTAAAGGAAGCTTTTGAAGAAGAAAAAAGATGTCCCAGATCCCTAACACCATTTTTCATTTTGGAGTGTTCCTATCCAGCCTATAACATCAGTGAGTGATTAGTGGATAGACTACAGGATATATTTATTGTGCTAGGATGACCCATCCAAAGTTCTATCACTAAGTTTAAGTTTTATGACCCATCCCATAAGACACAACTTAAGTGAAAGAGGAAGATTTTTATCCCATTTAAAAACAATTTTAAAGTAAAAATTTACTGTCATGGAATTGGGTTGTTTTCTAGCATTCGAGAGGGTGTGGTGACTATAAAAACAGCTGCTTGTTGACTGTAAGTAGAAGTTATACGGGCTTTGGCAAATCAGAAAGTCTGAGAGTATTAAAAAAGCTAAGCTGGTAAAAACTAGCAGCAGCAGGATGAGGGAATGTTGATTGAGTTTGGGGTGGGCTAGAAGCCCTCCTGAGGCAGTGTCTCTGGCAGTGATGGTCCAGTGGCAGGAGATGAGAACAGAGGCCAGGAAGGAGGGAGTAGGCCAAGTTGGAATGAACTAGGCCTTGAAATCAACATGTGGAATTACATTTCTACAAAGAAGTAGCTGCAAGCCCTTATACTATTTATGCTTAGAGTTCCAGGATTTTAAAGAAATAATTGGCCAATGTTTTTACCAGAAGTCGGGACCACTGTTTGTATATCTAAATATTAGAGCTAAATGGGTGTGATGTGGCCGTTTAAGGGTGAAGTGCAAAGAGGCTAGTCTGCTTGGCATTTGCTGCAGGAACCACTGTGTGTAATCTAACGCAGCTAATATTTGTTGGGAACTTGCTACATGTGAGGCACTGGTGAAGGCACTTACCTGTATTAAATAATTTTATCTTTACACCAACTTTGTGAGCTACATGTCTCCAGACAAGGACCCTGAGACCCAAGGAGGTTTAAGAACTTGTCCAGAGTCACACTGAGAAAATGTGGCGTCAAGATCGTACTCTGGCCATTTTCTCCAGAGCTCTCACTATTAACCAGTGTTAGATCTGCCTCTCTTTTTATTTTTTGAATGTTATTTTTTTTATACAGCATGTTCTTATTACTTATCTATTTTATAGATATTAGTGCATATATGTCAATCTCAATCTCCCAATTCATCCTACCACCACCCGCTCCCCCTCCGCCACTTTCCCCCCCTTGGTGTCCATGTGTTTGTTCTCTACATCTGTGTCTCTCTTTCTGCCTTGCAAACTGGTTCATCTGTACCATTTTTCTAGGTTCCACATATATGCGTTAATATACGATATTTGCTTTTCTCTTTCTGACTTACTTCACTCTGTATGACAGTCTCTAGGTCCACGCACGTCTCTACAAATGACCCAATTTCGTTCCTTTTTGTGGCTGAGTAATATTCCATTGTAAATATGTACCACGTCTTCTTTATCCATTTGTCTGTCAATGGGCGTTTAGGTTGCTTCCATGACCTGGCTATTGTAAATAGTGCTGCAGTGAACATTGGGATGTATGTGTCTTTTTGAATTATGGTTTCTCTACGTATATGCCCAGTAGGGGGATTGCTGGGTCATATGGTAATTCTATTTTTAGTTTTTTAAGGAACCTCCATACTGTTCTCCATAGTGGCTCTATCAATTTACATTCCCACCAACAGTGCAAGAGGGTTCCTTTTTCTCCACACCCTCTCCAGCATTTGTTGTTTGTAGATTTTCTGATGATGCCCATTCTAACCAGTGTGAGGTGATACCTCATTGTAGTTTTGATTTGCATTTCTCTAATGATTAGTGATGTTGAGCATCCTTTCATGTGTTTGTTGGCAATCTGTATGTCTTCTTTGGAGAAATGTCTGTTTAGATCTTCTGCCCATTTTTGGATTGGGTTGTTTGCTTTTTTGATATTGAGCTGCATGAGCTGCTTGTATATTTTGGCGATTAATCCTTTGTCAGTTGCTTTGTTTGCAAATATTTTCTCCCATTCTGAGGGTTATCTTTTTGTCTTGTTTATAGTTTCCTTCGCTGTGCAAAAGCTTTTAAGTTTCATTAGGTCCCATTTGTTTATTTTTATTTCCATTACTCGAGGAGGTGGATCAAAAAAGACCTTGCTGTGATTTATGTCAAAGAGTGTTCTTCCTATGTTTTTCTCTAAGTGTTATATAGTGTCCAGTCTTATATTTAGGTCTTTAATCCATTTTGAGTTTATTTTTGTGTATGGTGTTAGGGAGTGTTCTAATTTCGTTCTTTTACATGTAGCCGTCCAGTTTTTCCAGCACCACTTATTGAAAAGGCTGTCTTTTCTCCATTGTATATTCTTGTCTCCTTTGTCATAGATTAGTTGACCATCTATGTCTGTGGGTTTGTCTCTGGGCTTTCTATCCTGTTCCATTGATCTGTATTTCTGTTTTTCTGCCAGTACCATATTGTCTTGTTTACTGTAGCTTTGTAGCATAGTCTGAAGTCAGGGAGTTTGATTCCTCCAGCTCCGTTTTTTCCCCTCAAGATTGCTTTGGCTATTCGGGGTCTTTAGTGTCTCCATACAAATATTAAGATTTTTTTGTTCTAGTTCTATAAAAAAAATGCCATTGGTAATTTGATAGGGATTGCATTGAATCTGTAGATTGCTTTGGATAGTATAGTCATTTTGACAGTATTGATTCTTGCCATCCAAGAACATGGTATATCTCTCCATCTGTTTGTGTCATCTTTGATTTCTTTCACCAGTGTCTTATAGTTTTCTGAGTACAGGTATTTTACCTCCTTAGGTAGGTTTATTCCTAGGTATTTTATTCTTTTTGTTGCAATGGAGAATGGGATTGTTTCCTTAATTTCTCTTTCTGATCTTTCATTGTTAGTGTACAGGATTGCAAGAGATTTCTGTGCATTGATTTTGTATCCTGATAACTTTACCAAATTCATTGATTAGCTCTAGTAGTTTCCTGGTGGCATCTTTAGGATTATCTATGTATAGTATCACGTCATCTGCAAACAGTGACAGTTTTACTTCTTCTTTTCCAATTTGTATTCCTTTTATTTATATTTCTTCTCTGATTGCCATGGCTAGGACTTCCAAAACTATGTTGAATAATAGTGGTGAGAGTGGACATCCTTGTCTTGTTCCTGATATTAGTGGAAATGCTTTCAGTTTTTCACCATTGAGAATGATGTTTGCTGTGGGCTTGTCATATATGGCCTTTATTATGTTGAGATAGGTTCCCTCTGTGTCCACTCTCTGGAGAGTTTTTATCATAAATGGGTGTTGAATTTTGTCAGAAGCTTTTTCTGCATCTACTGAGATGATCATATGGTTTTTATTCTTCAATTTGTTAATATGGTGTATCACATTGATTGATTTGCGTATATTGAAGAATCCTTGCATCCCTGGGATAAATCCCACTTGATCATGGTGTATGATCCTTTTAATGTGTTGTTGGATTCTGTTTGCTAGTATTTTGTTGAGGATTTTTGCATCTATGTTCATCAGTGATATTGGTCTGTAATTTTCTTTTTGTAGTATCTTTGTCTGGTTTTGGTATCAGGGTGATGGTGGCCTCGTAGAATTAGTTTCGGAGTGTTCCTTCCTCTGCAGTTTTTTGGAGGAGTTTGAGAAGGATGGGTGTTAGGTCTCTTCTAAATGTTTGATAGAATTCACCTGTGAAGCTGTCCGGTCCTTGGCTTTTTTTGTTGGAAGATTTTTAATCACAGTTTCAATTTCATTGCTTGTGATTGGTCTGTTCATATTTTCTATTTCTTCCTGGTTCAGTCTTGGAAGGTTGTATCTTTCTAAGAATTTTCCATTTCTTCCAGGTTGTTCATTTTATTGGCATAGAGTTGCTTGTAGTAGTCTCTTAGGATGCTTTGTATTTCTGTGGTATCCGTTGTAACTTCTCCTTTTTCATTTCTAATTTTATTGATTTGAGTCCTCTCTGTCTTTTTCTTGATGAGTCTGGCTAAAAGTTCATCAATTTTGTTTATCTTCTAAAAGAACCAGCTTTTAATTTTATTGATCTTTGCTATTGTTTTCTTTGTTTCTATTTCATTTATTTCTGCTCTGATCTTTATGATTTCTTTCCTTCTACTAACTTCAGGTTTTGTTTGTTCTTTTTTTCTCTAGTTCCTTTAGATGTAAGGTTAGATTGTTTATTTGAGATTTTTCTTGTTTCTTGAGGTAGGATTGTATTGCTATTAACTTCCCTCTTAGAACTGCTTTTGCTGCATCCCATAGGTTTGGATTGTCGTGTTTTTGTTGTCATTTGTCTCTAGGTATTTTTTGATTTCCTCTTTGAGTTCTTCAGTGATCTCTTGGTTATTTAGTAACATATTGTTTAGCCTCCATGTGTTTGTGTTTTTTATGTTGTTTTCCCTGTAATTTATTTCTAATCTCATAGTGTTGTGGTCGGAAAAGATGCTTGATTTGATTTCAGTTTACTTAAATTTACTGAGACTTGATTTGTGACCCAAGCTGTGATCTATCCTGGAGGATGTTCCATGTGCTCTTGAGAATAAAGCGTAATCTGCTGTTTTTGGATGGAATGTCCTATAAATGTCAATTAAATCTATCTGGTCTATTGTGTCATTGAAAGCTTGTGTTTCCTTATTAATTTTCTGTCTGGATGATCTGTCCATTGGTGTGAGGTGTTAAAGTCCCCCACTATTATTGTGTTACTGTCGATTTCCTCTTTTATAACTGTTAGCAGTTGCCTTATGTATTTAGGTGCTCCTATGTTGGGTGCATATATATTTATAATTGTTATATCTTCTTCTTGGATTGATCCCTTGTCCTTCTTTGTCTCTTGTAACATTCTTTAAAGTCTATTTTATCTGATGTGAGTATTGCTACTCTAGCTTTCTTCTGATTTCCTTTTGCATGGAATATCTACTTCCATCCCCTCACTTTCAGTCTGTATGTGTCCCTGGGTCTAAAGTTGATCTCTTGTAGACAGCATATATATGGATCTTGTTTTTGTATCCATTCAGTGAGACTGTGTCTTTTGGTTGTAGCATTTAATCCATTCACACTTAAGGTAATTATCGATGTATGTTCCTATTACCATTTTCTTAATTGTTTTGGATTTGTTTTTGTAGGTCCTTTTCTTCTCTTGTTTTTCCCACCTAGAGAAGTTCCTTTAGCATTTGTTGTAGAGCTGGTTTGGTGGTGCTGAATTCTCTTAGCTTTTGCTTATCTGTAAAGCTTTTGATTTCTCCATCAAATCTGAATGAGATCCTTGCTGGGCAGAGTAATCTTGGTTGTAGGTTTTTTCCTTTCATCACTTTAAATATATCGTGCCACTCCCTTCTGGCTTGTAGAGTTTCTGCTGAGAGATCAGCTGTTAACCTTATGGGAGTTCCCTTGTATGTTATTTGTCATTTTTCCCTTGTTGCTTTTAATAACTTTTCTTTGTCCTTAATTTTTGTCAATTTAATTACTATGTGTCTCAGTGTGTTTCTCCTTGGGTTTATCCTGTATGGGACTCTCTGTGCTTCCTGGACTTGGGTGGCTATTTCCTTTTCCATGTTAGGAAAGTTTTCGACTATAATCTCTTCAAATATTTTTTCGAGTCCTTTCTCTCTCTCTTCTCCTTCTGGGACCCCTATAATGCTAATGTTGGTGCATTTAATGTTGTCCCAGAGGTCTCTTAGGCTGTCTTCGTTTCTTTCATTCTATTTTCTTTATTCTGTTCTGTGACAGTGAGTTCCACCATTCTGTCTTCCAGGTCACTTATCTGTTCTTCTGCTTCAGTTATTCTGCTATTGATTCCTTCTAGTATATTTTTCATTTCAGTTATTGTGTTGTTCATCTCTGTTTGTTTGTTCTTTAATTCTTCTAGATCTTTGTTAAACATTTCTTGCATCTTCTCAATCTTTGCCTCCATTCTTTTTCCAAGGTCCTGGATCATCTTCACTAACACTATTCTGAATTCTTTTTCTGGAAGGTTGCCTATCTCCACTTCATTTAGTTGTTTTTCTGAGGTTTTATCTTGTTACTTCATCTGGTACATAGTCCTCTGCCTTTTCATTTTGTCTGTCTTTCTGTGAATGTGGTTTTCATTCCACAGGCTGTAGGATTGTAGTTCTTCTTGCTTCCGCTGTCTGCCCTCTGGTGGATGAGGCTCTCTAAGAGGCTTGTGCAAACTTCCTTATGGGAGGGACTGGTGGTGAGTAGAGCTGGGTGTTGCTCTGGTGCTTAGAGCTCAGTAAAACTTTACTCTGCTTGTCTGCTGATGGGTGGGGCTGAGTTCCCTCCCTGTTGACTATTTGGCCTGAGGCGATCCAGCACTGGAGGCCACAGGCTCTTTGGTGGGGCTAATGGTGGGCTCCAGGAGGGCTCATGCCAAGGAGTACTTCCCAGAACTTCTGCTGCCAGTGTCCTTATCCCCATGGTGAGCCACAGCCACCCCCCACCTCTGCAGGAGACCCTCCAACACTAGCAGGTAGGTCTGGTTCAGTCTCCTATGGGGTCACTGCTCCTTCCCCCTGGGTCCCAATGTGCACACTACTTTGTGTGTGCCCTCCAAGAGTGGAGTCTCTGTTTCCCACAGTCCTCTTGAAGTCCTGCAGTCAAATCCTGCTAGTCTTCAAAGACTGATTCTGTCGAGGTTCCTCCGACCATTGCCAGACCCCCAGGTTGGGAAGCCTTATGTTGGGCTCAGAACCTTCACTCCAGTAGGTGGACCTCTGTGGTATAAGTGTTCTCCAGTTTGTGAGTCACCCACCCAGCAGTTACGGGATTTGATTTTATTGTGATTGCACCCCTCCTACCGTCTCATTGTGGCTTCTCCTTTGTCTTTGGATGTGGGGCATCTTTTTTCGTGAGTTCCAGTGTCTTCCTGTCGATGTTGTTCAGCAGTTAGTTGTGATTCTGGTGCTTTCGCGAGGGGGAGTAAGCGCACGTCCTTCTACTCTGCCATCTTGAACCAATCTCCTCCTTTATCTGCCTCTCCGGTGCATGGCTTCTGGAGTGGTATCTAAAGGAAGCTTACCCCCAGAAGAGCTCACAACAAATTTATTCACTGTATTCCCTACTAACAGATTCACGACTAACATTAGTGTGGTGCGTGGCCTGGTTCATTCATCGAGATGCCCTCTTCAGCCTGCCTTTGTGTGGGGTACAGTCTGACTCCCACCTGCTCAGCCCTCAGGCTATGTCTACTGGCTCCCTGGGATGTTCCAACCAGCAGTGTGAACATTCGCTTATCCTTTGGATTTGTTTTCTAGTTCTTTCTGGTCCTCTTACTATTTTTATCTCAGTCTAGCTTTTAAAAATATGCTTTTTTCTGTTGTAGTGTATTTAGATTTTTCAGTAGCAGCATTTTTAGATATTCTGTACTGGGAAAAGTGACTCTGAATGTTTACTCCTCAATATTGCCATCAATTATCTGAAATGCTCTTCTCTAATATTACTGTGAAACAGCTTGGATTCATGAAGACATAAATACATCACCCAACAGCAAAAGGGATTCAGGCTAGTAAGGAATGGTGGGCGTTACTGCTTTGCAGAGGCATACATTAACTAGCACAATGCTTCTTAAAGTGTCTGTGAATCATAATCTTCTGGGGAACTAGTTTAAAATGCAAATCCTAATTCCTAACCTCCTTGAGATTGAGATACAGTAGATCCAGGGTGGAACCCAGGAATCCCCATTTGAAACAAGCACCCCCAAATGCTTCTAATACAAGTGGACAGCTGATCCACTTTTGAAAAACATGAAACTAGCAGAAGGTTGGGGAAAGCATATTAATATGGAGAGAGAACTATAGAAATTACATCCATGGACTTTGGGAGATGCTTGCTCTTTGGGAGGCAAGAGCGCGGACTTTGGAACCAGACCAACTGATCTGAATCTTGTTCCATACTAATTATCCATCCAACCTTGAGGAGGAGTTGAAAACTCCTATGTGTACCTTGGTTTCCTTACATTAGGTGAAGCTCATAATACCTTTCACATAAGGTTGGTGTAAGGATCGAATGTGATAACAGAATAGAACATCTTGTAGACTTTTTGCTAAAGAAAGCTTTTAAATGCATGCATTTATTTCTACTCATGCTGAAATCACACCAAATGATAATAAAGGAATACAACAAGGCATATACACTTAAGGACAAGCAGAATGGGAAGGAGACAACAGTAAACAAGAAATGTTGTCAGAGTTTGGAGACAAAAAAATGGATGGAAGCCGAGCAGACAGTTGAATGGTACTCATCAGTTGACACTAGTATGACCCTATTGGTTACTTATAGGCAGGGTCCATTCAGTGCTCATGCTCTCCTAGTGGTTAAGTATTTTCATGGTCACCCCTGGGTGGAGGAATAGTAGTTGACTTGATAAGCTGGAAGTTGAACCTAAGTGCCTGAGGAGAGTGATGCCAATAGGAAGAAACCGATTTGCTCCAGAGAACACTGGAAAAGCTTAGGATTTGGCAGTACCAAACACCATGCAGAGCAGGGGTGAAGAATAAGGGCTGAAAACGGAGACAGGCTAAAAAAATGTGTTGGGGCAGATTAGACTCAAAATTAGACTTCTTAACTACAGATCTGAAGTTAATAAGACAATGAAACAACTATTGAAAACGTAGAGGAAAAAGTTTTTCATTGAAGTATTCTATATCAAATTAAATATCAATCAAGTCATTTTCAGACATAAAAGGTCTAAAAAGTTTTATTTCCTGTGATTTCTATCTCAAGAAGTTACTGGATAATGTGCTTTATGAAATGGGCAAGTAAACCAGGATAAAGGAAGACACATAAGGGCAGGAAATGAAGACTCCAATATCGAAGAGAAACAGAAGGAATTCCCAATAGATGCAGAAGGGAAGTGCCGGGACAGCTGTGCATGAGGCCTTGATTGGAGCAGGACAATAGGCAGCTCTGGGAAAAAGTCCCCTCAGCCCCGAAAAATGGAATCGATAGATCATCTGATACATTTGACCATGACAAAAGTAAGAGAGGTTTTACAATGATTTTGAGAGTAACAATTGGAAATAACAATTTACAATTGTAAGTACTTACAATTTACAATTGTAAGTACTTACAATTGTAAGTAACAATTGGAAATAACAATTGTAAATACATTGAAAACTTAAACAAGGCAATTAATAACTCCAGGAAAAACAAATTTGCACAAAAAACCCCATCATGATCATAGGCCTCTTTGGCTCAGTAGTAAACAGAATTGTCGTATACCTTACTGAGAGCATGGGGGAAAGAAATGAAGGAAGTGAGGCTGAATTCTCATTGTCCATAATAGGAAGTTAGTAAAATGCTGTCTGAAATAGAGAAATCAAGAAATAGTAGCATAAGGATTTTATTTATAATTTTGGATGTAAATATTAGAAGAAATTTAAATGAACTGAGGTAGTTTCCTCTGGGGAACAGGATGGCACTAGAGAAGGGTGAAGCGGGATTCTGTTCTTCATTAGAAGTCTTGTAGTACTATTTGCTTTTTTTAAAAAAATAAATTTATTTATTTATTGGCTGTGTTGGGTCTTCGCTGCTGTTCGCAGGCTCTGTCTAGTTGCGGCGAGTAGGGGGCTACTCTTCATTGCGGTGCGTGGGCTTCTCATCGTGGTGGCTTCTCTTGTTGCAGAGCATGGGCTCTAGGCACGTGGGCTTCAGTAGTTGTGGCACACGGGCTCAGTAGTTGTGGCTCGCGGGCTCTAGAGTGCAGACTCGGTAGTTGTGGTGCACAGGCTTAGTTGCTATGAGCCATGTGGGATCTTCCCGGACCAAAGCTCAAACCCGTGTCCCCTGCATTGGCAGGCGGATTCTTAACCACTGTGCCACCAGGGAAGCCCATACTATTTGCTTTTTAAAATTTATGTACAAGTATGACTTTAACAACAGTGATTAATTTAAAATATAAATGCTCTTCATATATAGATATACATATACAGTGCTTGTCACTGGTAAATACTCATTAGTTGGTAATTATTTTTATTGTTTGTGGTGAACTGCAGGTGAGAACTAGGGCACCCTCAGAGGCTTCTCCAGAATTTCTCTAGGAGAGATTCAGAGACAGCAATCAGATTGACAGGTGGGGGTAGTGGGTTGAATTATGGTTCCAAAAATGTATGCCCCAGTCCTAGCCCACATATCTGTGAATGTGACCTTACATGGAAGTAGAGTCTTTGCAGATATATAATAATTAAATTAAGGATCTCAAGATGAAATCATTCTGAATTTAAGGTGCACCCTAAATCCAATGATGAATGGCCTTATAAGGAACAAAAAAAGGAGAAGAACAGAGAGATACAGAAGAGAAGGCCATGTGAAGATGGAGGCAGAGACTGGAGTGATGTGTCTACAAACCAAGAAACACTAAGAATTGCCAGCAGCCACCAGCTAGGTGAGATGCAGACTCTCCCCTAGAGACTCCGGAAGGAATCCGCCATCACCAGCATCTTGATTTTAGACTTCTGGCTTCCAGAACTGTGAGAGAATAAATTTCTGTTGTTTTAAGACACTCAGTTTGTGGGAACTTATTACAGCAGCCCTAGAAAACTCACTCAATGGGGTTAGCAGATAGGTCTGGAACTTCATTTGTAGAGCACGCATCTTATTCTTTAGATTGTATATTTTGGGGGAATTTGATGGGGTCAGTGTAGGAGATTATGGGGGTGACTAAAGCCTCCTTATACTATCCTTTGGCACTGCCACTGGTAGATCCTGGTTGGATGAGTCAATGAAATATATGTGTTTTATTATTTTTTCCAGCTTTATTGAAATATAATTGACATATAACACTGTATAAGTTTAAGATGTACAAGTGTTGATTTGAAATGCTTATTGCAAAATGATTACCACCATGGAATTAGCTAACACCTGCATCACATCACATAATGATCATTTCTTTTTTGTGGTGAGAACATTTGCAATCTACTTTATTAGCAACTGTCAAGTATATAATAGAGTATTATTAAGTATAATCACGATGCTGTACCTTAGATCCCCAGAACTTATTCAACCTGTAACTGGTATTTTGTACCCTTTGACCAACACCTCCTTTCCCCCCACCCCCCTTCAGCCCCTGGTCATCACTATTCTAGTCTGTTTCTATGAGTTCAGGTTTTTAGATTCCACATATAAGTGATATCATATACTATCTGTCTTTCTCTGCCTGACCTATTTCACTGTAAAAAAAATTGTATTTTAAAATGATTTCAGATGCATACGTTCGTGTTATGAAATGTATTTTGGGGACAGCAGCATTTCTATACCACTATGTGGTAAAGGGCTTGAATGTTTCCCTATTTCATCAAAGAGGCAGATGTGAAACCAAGAGAAGAAATAGGTCTCCTCTGAGCCCATCCTTTTAGAAAACTTAATGAGACTTGGCTACAATAAGGTATCATTCATTGACATTCCACTTCTCCGTTTTAGGACTGGCTTCCTAATCCTTGAAATTAAATGAGTAATCTCTTTTTCTGTCCTATTCTTTGCTTTTTTAATTTACCTTTTCTCCTTAGTCTCATTTCTTTTAGCTGTCCTGGCCATACCTTTAATGACTCACAGAAAATTAGCCCACACCAAAAAAATGGTAAACTTAAGATTTCAAAAATAGTGCTTGGAAATTTTCTTGAAATTTTGCTCTATTTTTTTTAACATAGAAATTCATTTGATAGATGCTGTGAGCTCAAATTCTGTTTCCAAATCTCTCAAATAAGCCCATGTTTGTCCATCTCTAGCCCAACTAAGGCCATGCCCATCTCTCCAAAACCTTGCTCAGGAGATGTGTCTGCTTCTTCCTTTATATACTTCCATCTCCTCCCCTGAAACAATGGACAGTATAAATTGGCCTCCTAAAATCATTAGTTGGATGCACTTATCTTAAGATAAAACCTACCTTTTTTTTTTTTTGTCTGAGCAGCTTATGGGGTCTTAGTTCCCCGGACCCTCGACAGTGAAAGCACAGAGTCCTAACCGCTGGACCACCAGGGAATTCCCAAATCTAGCATTCTTAATGCAGCCTACTAAACCCTGCCTAATCTGACCCCTGCCATCTTCACAGCCTCGTCTTCTACTATTGAGTTGGCCAAAAGGTTCGTTCGATTTTTTCCCGTAAGATGGCTCTAGTAGTGCTTAGTTGTCTTTAAATTCATTTGAAACAATTTTGTTACATTGTATCGTGACAGCTGTCATATCAGCAACATGCATTAAAAAAAACATCAAAATTGGTGAATCTTTGTGGAGCCATTTTAATGTTGAAGATGGAAGGAAAACAACATTTTTGGCATATTATGCTTTCTTATTCCAAGAAAGGTAAAAATGCAACTGAAACGCAAAAAAAGTTTTGTGCCGTGTATGGAGAAGGTGCTGTGACGGAGCGAACGGGTCAGAAGTGGTTTGCGAAGTTTCGTGCTGGAGATTTCTCGCTGGACGATGCTCCACGGTCAGGTAGACCAGTTGAAGTTGACGGCGATCAAATCGAGACATTAATGGAGAGCAGTCAATGTTATACCACGAGGGAGATAGCCGACATGCTCAAAATACCCAAATCAAGCGCTGAAAATCATTTGCATCAGCTTGGTTATGTTCATCGCTTTGATGTTTGGGCTCCCCATTAGTTAACCAAAAAAACCTTTATGACCGTGTTTCCGCATGCGATTCTCTACTTAAACATAATGAAAACATTCCGTTTTTAAAACAAAGTGTGGGGCTTCCCTGGTGGCGCAGTGGTTGAGAATCTGCCTGCTAATGCAGGGGACACGGGTTCAAGCCCTGGTCTGGGAGGATCCCATATGCTGCGGAGCAACTGGGCCCGTGAGCCACAACTACTGAGCCGGCGCGTCTGGAGCCTGTGCCCCGCAGCAAGAGAGGCCGCGATAGTGAGAGGCCTGCGCACCGCGATGAAGGGTGGCCCCCGCTTGCCACAACTAGAGAAAGCCCTAGCACAGAAACGAAGACCCAACAGAGCAAAAATAAATTAATTAATTAAAAAACTCCTACCCCCAACATCCAAAAAAAACCCAAAAAACAAATTGTGACGGGCGATGGAAAGTGGATACTGTACAATAATGTGGAACGGAGGAGATCGTGGGGCAAGTGAAATGAACCACCACGAACCACACCAAAGGCCGGTCTTCATCCAAAGAAGGTGATGCTGTGTATATGGTGGGATTGGAAGGGAGTCCTCTATTACGAGCTCCTTCCGGAAAACCAAACGATTAATTCCAAAAAGTACTGCTCCCGATTAGACCACCTGGAAGCCGCACTCAACGAAAAGCGCCTGGAATTAGTCAACAGAAAACACATAATCTTCCATCAGGATAACGCAAGACCGCATGTTTCTTTGATGACCAGGCAGAAACCGTTACCGCTTGGCTGGGAAGTTCTGATTCATCTGCCGTATTCACCAGACATGGCGCCTTCGGATTTCCATTTATTTCAGTCTTCACAAAATTCTCTTAATGGAGAAAATTTCAATTCCCAGAAGACTGTAAAAGGCACCTGGAACAGTTCTTTGGTCAAGAAGATAAAAAGTTTTGGGAAGATGGAATTATGAAGTTGCCCGAAAAATGGCAGAAGGTAGTGGAATAAAACAGTGAATACGTTGTGCATTTAAGTTCTTGGTAAAAATGAAAAACGTATCTTTTATTTTTACTTAAAAACCAAAGGAACTTTTTGGTCCACCCAATACTATTCCCTTCAAACATTATGCTCCAGCCACATGGCTTTCACTTCGCTCCCTAATACATCAACTATTTTCCTCCTAAGGCCTTTGCATGTGCTGTTCCTTTTACTTAGTATGCTCTTTTCTCCAATCTTTTCTTTCTTCTGTAACTATAGCTACATTTCACTTGCTTTGTTTATAGATTAACTCTAGAAATTAAAAACCAATCAATAACATTTAAGAAATGATTATGTATATGTAAGTCATTATAAAAACAAGTAGTAAGACTGGGCCTATTAAAAAAAAATTCCACTCAGGTATTTACCCAAGAGAAATAAAAACATATGTCCACAAATGACTTATACTTAAATACTTTTAGGGCTCTATTTATAATAGCACCAAGCTGGAAACAAACCAAATTCTGTCAACAGAAGAATGGACAAACAGATGGAGTTATATTTGTGTAATAGACTACTACTCAACAATGAAAAAGAATAAGCCACTAGTGCATGCAACAACTTGAGCCTCCAAAACACTTTATTAAACAAAAGAAGCCAGACATAGAAGAGGATATATTGTATGATTCCATTTATGAAAAGTTCAAGGGCAGGTAAATAAATACTGTAGCAACAGAAATGAGAACAACCACTGTCTTTGGGGGGGTGTGGTGGGGCAGGGCGAGGCACTGGCTTGAAAGAGAGCAAAGGAACTTCTGGGGTGGTGGGACTGCTCTGTACCTTGCTTTGAGTAATGGGGTTACACAGGTATACACATTTGTCAAGACACACTATACACTAAAGCTATGTGCATTTTATTGTGTATGAAATACACTGTCATTAAAGAACAATGCAATCTTATATTTTTGTAATCTAGCTGCTCAAAGAGACTTTTCAATAATCAAGTCCAATGCTTCATTTTATTTTCTTTCTAGCTTCTTTCACCTCTTCTGAATCACACTCAAATGTTATGTATGTTAATAACGTGAGAGGTTATCAGGCGTCCCTCCAGATCCATAGACTTATTTTACCCGTGGCATTATGATTCCAGACATCTCATCCCCACACCTGCATCAGATCAGAAGTAGCTGAAAAGGACACTGGAAGGCACACTGGTAATAGTGACACCCTGACAATGAAGGAGAAAAAGAAAAACTAGAAGTATGACCTAAGATGGGACTTCCCTTATAGTTCAGTGGCTAAGACTCCATGCTTCCACTGCAGGAGCTGTGGGTTTGATCCCTGGTCAGGGAACTAAGATCCCACATGCCAGCGTGGCACGGTCAAAAAAAAAAAAAAAAAAAAAAAATGACCTAAGACTCCAAAAAGAGTGTGAACCTGGAATAAATGAAACAAAATCAGACTATGGTATACATTTCCTTAGCTGTAGGGCATCACATTTTATAATAGGATTCATCCGGAAACGTTAACTCGTATGCAGTATATTCTATTTTAAAAGCAAAGAAGGGTAAATACACGAACATTTCATAGAGAACAGTTTAAATCATATTTTTGTTTTGGCACACGAAGGGATAAATTTTAGGATAGCCAGATAAATCCAGTCAGGAATGAAAGCCACTCCGTGCTAGAACAAGGACTGGTGGCAAAGGAGCCACCTTTGGGCAGATGGCTACTGTTAAACCACTTGGTGGAGCCCCAGGCAACCGAGAGGGTCATGTAATCCCAATAAGCTCTGATTTGACACCATTACCACCAACATGGAATTTCCTGAACGCTGTAAGGAGGCTGAGAAATGCTGCAAGATGTGCTTTGTCTGGGCCACATGGTTGTGAAAACTCCATAGGCGAAGACCCATGAAAGTGTCGTGCTAGCTCTTCTGAACGTAAATCATTCTAAATGGGCTCGTAGAGCGCTTTCTGAGGAATTTCCACTCTACAGAGATTTGATTGCAGAAAATTTCCGGTTAATTTAAAACAAAACTCAATTTCCTATAACACTTAGAAAGTGTACCAAGCTGGGCACTTGTACCAGGGCAAGTGTACCAAGTATTAAAAACACTGGGTTTGGGGCTTCCCTGGTGGCGCAGTGGTTGAGAGTCCGCCTGCCAATGCAGGGGACACGGGTTCGTGCCCCGGTCCGGGAAGATCCCACATGCCGTGGAGCGGCTGGGCCCGTGAGCCATGGCCGCTGAACCTGCGCGTCTGGAGCCTGTGCCCCACGGCGGGAGAGGCCACAGCAGTGAGAGGCCCGCGTACCGCAAAAAAAAAAAAAAAAAAAAAACACTGGGTTTTTGTTCGATTGAGGGAGGCCCTTGATGAGTAGTAGAACTGTGAAATTTCAGGAAAAAAAAAAAAGGTAGATAAATAAAGAAGATGGACATTTCTGATCGTCAGTGACTAAACAAAACCTTGCTGAACTTGGAAAGTATAAAGAAAGAGGGAATACCTCCTAGCTTGAGGTGTTGTATCCTAGAGTTCAGATTCATGCTTGAATTGGTTGCCATGTATCCTCAGGGATGAAGGGCCCACGGGAGAATGAGAAAAGTGAGGGGAATGCTGCTGGAAGGAGAGAACATGGAATGTCCTAGTGGTCAAGAGGAATGCGTGTGTGGGTGTGTGGGAGGATATCAGGGGAAAAGAACACTGCAAAGCTGATTTGTTTTGTAACTGCCAAAGCATTCCTGGGACATTCTTCCTAGATGCTGGGATTAGAGAGGTGGGAACTTTCAACAATATGTTTCTCCAAGTACAAGCATTACAAAAATTTTTTTGGCAGATGTATTTTTAAATTCTAAAAAGAAAATGGTGACATTAAGGCAACTTTGAAACAAAATGACTTCTCATAATTCCACTACTCTTTAACAGTTAATAGTCTATGTCTGTGTTTTCTTCTAGACTAAAACTCTCTTTCTTTAGCAATACTTTTGGGCGAGTAAGTTTCCTCTTGGCATGATCTCTATTGAAGCAGCTTCTGACCCCTAACAAGCTGGGAACAATCCTCCAGTCCTGTATCATTCTGCTTTAAATTGGAAACTTGAACTGCAGAGGTGAATTACCTGCAATTATCATTTCATGACTGTTTTTAAGATTCCCCCTTTCAACATCTGCTGCACGCGGTCTGCGGAAGTAAAGGAAATCAAGCACTGTGGGTAAGAAAGCAATTCTATAGCTCTCTAGAATGGGTTTAGGGAACATCCATCCTAACTCTCTGTTTAGTAAGAAAAATGAGGCCCAGAAAGGCCACAGAACTAATAAATGTTGTAGCTGAGATTGGACTCAAGCTCTTAAAAAAACAAAACATTTAAATTTTAAATAATTTTAGATTTATAGAAAAAAATTTAAAGTAGCACACAGAGAGTTCAAGTCTACCCTCATCCAGCTCCCCCTAATGTTAACAATTACACAACCATAGTTCAGTTATCAAAACCAGAAAATTAATATGGATACAATACTATTAATTAAACTACACACCTTATTTGAAGTTCATCAATTTTCCCTTTAGTATCTTTTTACCTGTCATTCTGGGATCCAGTCCAGAATCTCACATTGCATTTAATCATTATGTCTCCTTAGTTTCTTCCAGTCTGGGAGAGTTACTCAATCTTTGTCTTCCGTGACCTTGAAACTCTTGAAGCGCACTGGCCAGGTATTTTGCAGAATGTCTCTCAATTGGGGTTTGTGTGGTGCTTCCCCACGATTAGATTGTGGTTGTATATTTTTGGCAAGAATACCACAGAGGGGAAGTATCCTTCTCAGTGCAGTATAAGAGAAAATATACAATGTTTTATGTCCTATTACTGGTGATATTATCCTTGATCACTTGGTTAAGGTGGTGTCTGTCCGGTTGCTCCACTGTCAACTTACCACTTTTCCCTTTGTAACTGATGAATATCTTAGCAGATATTCATTGAGACTGTACTAATATCCTAATTTTCCTCAAACTCTCCATCAATGGATCTTGCCTGCAGCAATTATCATTGTGATGTTTACCTAGTAGTGATTTTGTCATAGATAGATGGATAGACATAGATATAGATATGTGGGGACTCATGGATATTTATTTAATCCTATGGACAATAACCCCATATTATCATCATTTGCTTTGTCGCTCAAATTGTTCCAGCTTTGGCCATTGGGGACTCCTTGAGGTTGACTCCGATATCCTTTTGTCAGGCCTCGTCATTGTGGGCATTCTGTATTTTCTGACACAAGACTTTCCAGGCTCGATTAGATTCTCCCTACCCCAGCCCTAGAATCAACCACTTCTGCGAGGAACCCTCTGAACCAAGACCTTTTGATATAAACCTCTCATGCCCCTTCCACCAGCTCATGTTATATCTTAAACACTTTTGACTTGAACCTTTTGTACACTTTTCTCAGAAATATACTCTACGGGTAGGTGAAGTTTGTATTGGTTGGGTTTGGTCCAGTCATTCAGCATCGCTTTGTGGTTACTCCCGATGCTTCTCTGTCCACTTTAATTGTCCCATAGGGATAATCCAGGCATGAGGTGGCAGGAGGGTGAGAAGACAGAGAAGTGGATTGGAGTGTAGATAAGGGGATAATGCAGATAGAGATGGAGATAAGGAGAGGGAGCCTGGGAGACTCAAATACACACATCTAAATTCTTCCTGCTTCACGACTACACAAATAAAACAGACACACCCACACACACACACAAATTTCAAAAAAAGGAAGTTAGAAATTTTGAAGTTTTTTTTTTTTTTTGAAGTTTTAATTTAAGTTTTCTAGCACTTGATCCACTCTGCCTGTGGGGGAGGTGCTCTGTGACTTTGGCTTCTCTTCCTTCTCTCTCTTTCTCTCTCACGTTGCCTCTAGCAGCTGTCCAGGCTGATTTATAGGGTCATAGCAAGTCAGCTTCCGGCTGAGTCTCACACGCTCATTGAGTATGTGTTATTACACTCCCTGTGTTAGGGGATGGATAAAGTTACCCATATGGATGTTAACCGAAAACAGAGCTAAGTTTGCAGTGGAAATTAAGAGGCACGCTGGAAACAGAAACTTGAAAATTCTACGTTTCTAATCATTTGCATGAAATAATAGGACTTAAAAAACAACTTAGAAAGCTATTCCAAATAGATGAATACGTATCATGTTGTAAATACCTGCAGTAAAGCCCATGTTCCATTCCAAGATCCAAGAACACTGAAGGGTAGCGGCTGCGGTTTCTTGGGGTTTGGTATGAGTGTGGGATTGTTTTTCTGCTATCTGAATAGTTATTCTATTTTTTTAATTTGTAACTTTCTACAAACGACACTACACTTTTTTCTACATACTTGTCCCTGGGTGTGCGTGTGTGAAGGAGAGAGAGATTGAAAGAGAAGGAGAAGGAGAGAGAGGGGGAAGAAGAGGGAGAGCGAGAGACATGACACACTAGTTTTTTACTGTTACAGGAAATTTAATACATGTCAGCACAAATCTGAGACTGACTCATTTGGCAGGAAGAACAAATTCACACACCACAGTAAACAGAGAATGAGGTGAGATCTCAAGAATAGGAGAAGGGTGGGGAGGCACTCTACAATTTAAGATATGAATAGGGGTGCTTTATTAAAATTATTTTCAGTTTCTGATAGTCACGTTGAATTTTTATCCTGACCTCCACAGGACTTGTCTTAAATGATTTAGGAAATTTCATCCTTCCCTCTGATCGCTCAATCATTTCACCATCGAGTCCAACATATCCTACCTCTTGTGCATCTTGTGGGCCACACCATCTCCTTTCTGTCCCCACGTGTGCTCACTTGGTTCGGGCCTTCACCGAGTTTTGTCTAGACTATTGCTCAAGTTTTCTTTCCATCTTTGAATGTCTCTGAATTATTCACCCCTTAAAACTCATTCCAGGCGTCTCTTCCTACCCCATCAGGGCTAGCTATTTCTTTCTTGATGCCACCACCGAACCTTGTGTTAACTCATTCTATCATTCTGCTCCAAATGTATTGTAACTGCGACTGTATATACTCATTTCCCTACTAGACCAAGGCTGTGGGCTCCTTGAGGAATGGGATTGTGTCTGCGTTCCCAATGGGGTTTATTTCTATATCCCCGATGCCTGGCAGTGTTGGGCACACTCGGTGCTTGATAAATGCTTGGTCAGTGAATGAAAAAAATAAACAAATGACCAGGTGAATAAATGAAGGAGTCCACTCAGTTCACCAATGAACTATTTTTAACTAGTAAACCCCTCACCGTCAACCCCAAGCAAATGTTTCTCCCTGGAGCTCACAACTCATAACAAATCATATGATGGAAGATTATATCCTTTAAGATGACATCTACAGGCAATAGTTTCTCCTCTACAGCTAGCGGTCTTCTCAAGATAAGTTATTCTTACTTTTTTGAAGGCATTTGTAATTATTATGCCTCATATCGCCATCTAGTGAAGCAAACTGCTAATACAGCAATTAAGCTATCTATGCATGAATGTGAGAAACACACTTGTGAAAAATCATTTATAGAAAATGATCCTTCCTTCTCCAGGTTCAAAAACCTTCAACTGTGTCTACTTTGTACTTTCTAGAGTTCAGCAACTTTTTTCTTGCCAAAATAACTTATTTCTAGATATCTGAATGGTGTCATGCCACTGGAAAATAATGTGGATATATGGAAAACATTTACAGCTAGCCTGTGTTTCACGGCCTTTAAATCAAAGAGCCACTGATATTTATTAACACAGAATGTTATTTTAGATATGTTATAGAATAAAATTTTGGTAAGCTATGCAAACAATCCCAGCAATTTAATTTAATTAATATTTCTCGAGTGGTTTTTAGTGATCAAAATGTGCTTCAAAGTAAGTATCATTTCACTATGATACCCATCTTTGTAAAGCTTAAAAATAAATACTATAACAAAATAGTGTATTGTTTAAATATCTGTCTTTTTTTTTCCCTAACATCTTTATTGGAGTATAATTGCTTTACAATGTTGTGTTAGTTTCTGCTGTTGCCTGTCTTTTATCTATCTATCTAGCCTGTAAAGAAAAGCAAGGGGGTCATGAACATAAAAACCTTCAGAAGAATGGTCACCTCAATGGAGAGACAAGGGGAATGAATAAGAGGAGAACCCCCAGTAGCTTCCACAGGATTAGAAAGGTTTTTGTTCTATGTGAGGTCATGGATTTTTATTTTATTTCTTGCTTCATAATTTAGGTGCACATATTTTTGATCCAGTAACCCCACTTTTGAGAATTCTTCTTATAGAAACAAAGCACCAGTATACAAGTATATGCAGTTAAAAAAGGGAGAAGAAAGAAAGAAAAAGTAAAATAAAGAAATGAATACAGTTACCACATAAGCTTCATGTGTACTCTACTTTTGGACTCATGTAAGTGTGATGCATATTCGTTTTTCATAAAAGCAAAATTTGATCATAAATATGATAAGAATTATCATATGATATGCTTCAATAAAAACTATTTTTTAAAACTTAAAAAGACCTTTCAGTGATATTTTAATAAACATATAGTTTGTTATAAATAGATACATATGCATAATTATAATAAGGTTATTATGCTAATAAAAGAACATTGACAAAGTGGAGAAAGTCTGATAGCATAAAAAAGAAGTAAATGGGGCTTCCCTGGTGGCGCAGTGGTTGAGAGTCCGCCTGCCAATGCAGGGGACACGGGTTCGTGCCCCGGTCCGGGAAGATCCCACATGCCGCGCGGAGTGGCTGGGCCCATGAGCCGTGGCCGCTGAGCCTGCCCGTCCGGAGCCTGTGCTCCATAACGGGAGAGGCCGCAGCAGTGAGAGGCCTGTGTACCGCAAAAAAAAAAAAAAAAAAAAGAAGTAAATGAATTACAGTGCTTTCATATGGGGATTTAAGAGCATTTAAGAACATGTTTTCTAGTATTTTCTTCAGCCTAAAACTTTAGTATGTTTTGGTAGCTGTTCCCCGAACAATATTTTATCTTATTTATTTTATTTTTAAGGTTTTTATATATCTTTATTTTTATTGAGGTATAGTTGGTGTACAATATTATAGGAGTTTCAGGTGTACAACACAGTGATTCAATTTTTAAAGGTTATACTCCATTGATAATTATTATAAAATACGGGTTATATTCCCTGTGTTGTATAATATATCCTTGTAGCTTATTCATTTTATACATAGTAGTATGTACCTCTCATTGCCCCTCCCCACTTCTTTCTCCCCACTGGTAACCCCTAGTTTGTTCTCTATATCTGTGAGTCTATTTCTTTTGAGTTATGTTCACCAGTTTGTTTTATGTTTTAGATTCCACATATAAGTGATATCACATAGTATTTGTCTTTCTCTGTCTGACTTGTTTCACTAAGCATAATATTCTCCAAGTCCGTCCATGTTGCTGCAAATTCCATTATTTTCTTTTATGGCTGAGTAGTATTGCATTGTATATATGTGCCACATCTTCTCTCTCCATTCATCTGTTGATGGACACTTAGGATGATTCCATATCTTGGCTATTATAAATAATGCTCCTATGAACATTGGGATGCATGTATCTTTTTGAGTTAGTGGTGGTTGTTTTTTTTTTTTTTTTTGTCTTCTTTGGATATACACCCAGGAGTGGAATTTCTGGATCATACTGTAGTTCTATTTTTGAATGTGGTGTAAATTCAAATTTCAGCATGAGAGTACAGCTGATTACAAAACACTGGGGAAGGTTATCAAAATTAAAATTATTAATGTTTTTAAATCCAGTGCCAGCAGAGACAGACTGATTTGCTTGTTGGTTCACTCTGCCCCACCTATAGATTTTTCCAAGTTTATCTTTTCAACCAAATATATAGCCAGTTTGAGTGCCTGGATTTATGTGTAGGTCTCATTGAGCTGCCCACTTTGTCAGGTTCAAATCCTGTTACTTGGTTAACCAAGAAAACTCTATATTCCCAGGAATATGTCAGACCTTTTCAAAGTCCTCTCTTGACATCTTATTTCACAGCTTTCTTTTTTTTTTTTCAAAGTATTATGGTTAGCCTATTGTTTTCCCCAACTCCTATCTACCACTTCAGTCAGCCACAATGTTGACCAACAAAACTCTAGATTTTTGGTTTTGGCAAACTTCCAGGGCATCCCTTGTTTCTGTGTTGGTTTATCACTTTAGTTTCAGTGTTAAAGTGTGTGTATGTGTGTGTATGTGTGATGATTTAGTACTTCCCTTACTTTCTTGTGAATTTAGCAATGTATTTAAAAGTACATTTGGAAGTAATATCAGTAAAATTGACAGAGACCTCCAAAAACTCTTCCCTTCATAAAAGCAAAAGAACGCTGGCAAAAATGGTCAGAATCAACTTTTTCAGAACTCTGGAAACTAACCAAAGTCTTACAGCAATCTGCAGAGCATTTATTCAAGAACATAGGCTGAATTTTGATGAGAACGGTGAGCTTTGGGGTCCTCTAACTTGCCTTATTCCTAGTCACACCCTCCTCAGCTCCATAGGAGCCTTGAAAACCAACGTCCTGCAATCCTGGTGTTGACCTAAAATAGACTGCCAGCTATCTCTCCAGCAAAAATGGGTTTATATGGGGTCAGCAGAAATGTGCAATTCAGGGTCTGCAACCATGGCGAGCCATTTGCAAGTTCCCACACAGCAAGGGAAAGAGAACTTTTTGTAGAGTAGAAATGGAAGCTGGGAGGACTGTAGTGGGAAAAAAAAAAAAAAAATCCATGCTTTTCACTGGTTGAGTCCTTGCCAGGAAAGGAAAGGAGGTCTTTCTTCTTCTTGTTGGGCCTGAGAGCGCCCCCTTCTGGTCTCATGACTATTTAATTGAGGTTTCTGTTTATTAATTCTTTACCTTTTCCCCTTTTGATCAAGCTCTTTCTCTGAAAGCATCACTGATCAAGAGTCAGGTTTTCCAGTTTCAGTGGCTTTTTATCCCTCAGTGCCAGGAAGGACCTTTCCTGGGGGTAGTGTCTCATGTGGGAGAGAAAGTGTACAGATTGGAAACCTACTGAGGTTACACTGGGATAACAAGGCGGGATGGGAGAGAGCAACTCTCAGCACTTTTTTCTTTTTATTTTTTTTATTGATAGATTTTTTAATTGTATCATGTTTTTTACATCTTTATTGGAGTTTAATTGCTTTACAATGTTGTATTCGTTTCTGCTGTATAACAAAGTGAATCAGCTATACGTATACATACATCCCCATATCCCCTCCCTCTTGCGTCTCCCTCCCACCCTCCTTCAAAAACTTGTAATCTAAAGTTTGTATGTTATCAAGATCATAGACATTGGAGACGCTCTGAAGCATTACATCATCATCAAAGGTTTGGTGAGAAACTTCCAACAGCCCTGGTTTGGATATCTTTACTTCCAGGTCACCAGATGATGTGCAGGTCCAGTTGGGGCTTGGTGTTTTCTTTAGGTGTGTCATGTGAATCTAAGAGTCTATTCCCTAGAGTCTGGTGGCACAAGGATTGGTTAGTAGTACCTGATAGGAGCCTTTTCAGAGAGGTTAAATGGAGAGGTTTCTGGAAGTATCTTTTCCAGTTGAAGAACTCTCCAGTTTATAAGTTGTGATGCTCGAGGGCTTCATCTCCCAAGAGGGCACTGTGAAAAGATGGCTCTACCAAACATGGTTATTTTTTTTAATAGAAGCAATTAGGCCTTTGTAATATTGGTGTATCTCTCCTTTTGTCAGTTGTGGGTCAAAAAGGCAAAAGCCAGTGCATTGGGCATCCTGTGACTATTTCAAAGGGTGAGAGTTTATGAGTTCCAGTAGGGGTGAATCTAAGATTGACAAGATATTTGGAGGGCCTCTCCAAGACTCAAGTTTTGCCAATTGAGTCTTAATAACGTCATTAGTGCTTTTGACTAAACCAGAGGATTGAGGGCGCCAAGTGCAGAGAAAGTGTTGTAAACCTGGCCAAATAGCACAGACTCGTTGAAGTATCTGACAGGTAAAATGGGTTCCTCGATCACTTTTTGAAGTTTGAGGAGTTCCCCAGATAGGAATAACATTTTCCAGAAGGACTTAAGCCACAGAAGAGGCAGTAGCATGTCTGCAAGGGAAAGCTTCAGTCCAGTGTGAAAACATGAAGACCGTGACTAAAACACATTTATATGCGTGAGACAGAGGAAGTTGTATGGAATCCGTTTGCCAGACCCCACAGCATCCGTTAGGCAGTTTCAAATGCCCAGGAGCAGTACAAACAGGCTTCTGTGAGTTATATTTAGGACAAGTGGGACAAGTGATGTAGGCATTTTTGTGGTCTTGTTAATGTTTCCCCGCCAATATTGATTCACGAAGGCTATCATTTTGTCAGTAGACCAATGGTTTAAAGCATGAACTGTGGTGAGGTGTGGGAATTTTAGAGTCTCTCGCAGGACTGGGTTGTTATTTGGTCCAAACCAGGACTTTCTCTTTTTATCAAACCAACAGTTGTTGAATTTCCAGTCTTGTTTTTCCTTTTCTGAGGCCAATTTTTGGGCTTCTCTAGCCAGGTTTTCTAAGTTATCATTTGTGGAAATAGCCCTTTTGATCATGACAGAGGTTTGACTGCTGTTGGTTCCTTTAAGGACAGCATGCCTTGCAGTAATGTCAGGAAGATGATTTCCTTTAGCTTCCAGAAAATCAAGTTTAGAACGCCCTGGAATCTTAATGATAGCTAAAGCAAGCAAGTAAAATTATTGCACCCAATAATTCCTAAACATAGGGGGCTTTTATTTGCATTGGAATTAAGGAAGTCACATTGCTTACACAACATTCCGAAATCATGAGCTGTTCTGAAAGCATATTTACTATCAGTATAAGTATTGGCAATTTTGCTCTTGGCTAAAGTGCAGGCCTGTATAAGAGCATATAGTTCAGCCTGTTGGGTCAAAGTAGCCATAGGTAAGTATGCTGCCTCAACAATATCAAAAGGAGTGGCACTAGCATACTCAGCACAATGTTTGCCATTGTCACCGTTTAAATAAGAACCATCAGTGAGCCATGAGAAGTCAGTGTTACCCAAAGGAATTGCCTGCAGATCATCACGAGCAGTCAGGAGGGACTTTGTCGGGGACAGAGGGGAGAACGGCAGCAGGGTTAAGGTTATTGCCATGTAAAAGTGTCATGTGAGGAGAGTTAATGAAAGGACTTCATAGGAAGTGAGCGACTGGCTGAGAAATGTTGAGTATGATGAGAATTCAGGAGGGCTTTTACTGCAGGAGGTGCAAAAGTGGTTAAAGGGGATCCCACAATGATATTCTCAGTGGTGTTAACCAAAAAGGCAGTGGCTGTAAGGCAAGAGGGGGTATCCCAGTGTCACAGGGTCAAGTTGCTGGCTATAATAGTCAATGGTGGGCCCTGTGTTTTTGAGGGAGTACCCCAAAGGCATTACATTACTTTTCTTATACGAAAAAGGAAAAAGGGAATCTGAAAATTGGGATGCCCAAGGGCAGATGGGTTCATCAAACTCTCCTATAAGGCCTTAAAGGCTATGTTTATGGTTTTTCCCATAAAATTGGGTCAGTGTTGTTATTATTTAGTAAAACATACTAAAGAGGTTAGGCTATAAGAAGGAAATTCGGAATCTAATTTTAGCAATAACCAACTAGCTTTGGTGCTTTTAGTTTGGGGTTTTAGGAAACTTAGGACATCATGAAATCTATCTGGATCTGGGTGTAGCCCTTGTTCTGATAGTAGATGCCCTAAATATCTAAAGTGGGTTTGGGCAAACTGTAATTTTTCCTTGCTGACCTTATGTCCCTTTAAGGCTAAAAGTTTTAGCAGGTGGCTGCTGTCTTCCTGCGAAGGGGCTTGAGAAGGAGAGCAGAGAAGCAGATGATCCACATATTGCAACAAAGTGGAACCTCTCGGGAATTTTTTATCATCAAGATCAGCCTTCAGGATTTGTAAGGAGTAAGTAGCACTCTCAGTAAACTCTGAAATATTACTGTGCAGGTGAATTTTTTTTTCTTCCCAAGTGAGGGGGAAAAGGTATTGGCTAGTTTCATCAACTGGAATACTAAAGAAGGCACTGCATAAATCAGTTTCAGTAAAGAATGTGCTTCCTGTAGGAATGGATGTTAGCAATATATGAGGGTTAGGAACAACAGGGTGGGGGCTTCCCTGGTGGCGCAGTGGTTGAGAATCTGCCTGCTAATGCAGGGGACACAGGTTCGAGCCCTGGTCTGGGAGGATCCCACATGCTGCGGAGCAACTAAGCCCGTGCGCCACAACCACTGATCCTGCGCGTCTGGAGCCTGTGCTCCGCAACAAGAGAGGCCGCGATAGTGAGAGGCCCGCGCACCGCGATGAAGCGTGGCCCCCGCTTGCCACAACTAGAGAAGGCCCACACACAGAAATGAAGATGCAACACAGCAAAAACAAACAAATTAATTAATAAACTCCTACCCCCAACATCTTCAAAAAAAAATGTTTAAAAAAAGAACAACAGGGTGTTTAGGGATAACAATGTTTTTTCTTGTTCAGAAGTCCTAGACAAACCCCCACCCTCGCCCTTAGGTTTTCTCACAGGGGCAATAGGAGTAATACAGGGATTAGTAAAAGGGATAATGAGACCTTGAGCCTGTAATCTTCTATTATGGGCTTTATGCCTTGAAGGGCTTCTTTACTTATACGCTCTTGATTAATTCTGGGAAGAGGTTTTGAGAGATCTATCTGAATCTTGATGGGAGGTGCACTGTGAATTTTGCCAATATCAGTGGAGATTTTGCCTGTAAGGAGGGTAGTAGCTGATTCAATAGGGACAAATGATTAGTGTTTCCAGGATCAGCTGTAGACAGAGCAAACAAAAGATGTCACAGGGTCATTTAATTCATCTGATTGGCTGCTTTGATGCCTACTGTTAAATTCTAGAATCCCCCCACCCCGAATTCTCTCCTGGTGGTCCTGTAGTTAAGACTCGGGCGTTCCCTGTCGTGGACCTGGGTTTGATCCCTGGTCTGGGAACTCAGATCCCACCAGCCACAGTGTGGCCAAAAAAGAAAAAAAAAAAATTATTCCCCCCTTCTGAGAGAAGGAAATTCTGGCATGATACTTCTTGAAGGAGTCACAGCCTTACAAAGGCATAGGGGTGAAGGAACTAAGGAGAAAAGGGTGTGTGTCTCTCAAAGGGCCTAAACAGAAGGAAATAGGTTCAGAGACAGAAGCATCTTGAGGTTCATTAGCGGTCCCTACTGTTTGAACTGTTCTAGTACTCCAAGGCAGGGGCTGCTTTATAGTAGTGGGGTTGTGATAACCAAGAGTGTGAATCTGATGTCAGTTAGGACTGGAGGAGATTCAGCCCCAGTCTGGAGAAATGTTTCTCCAAGCCAGTTAGAGAGATGATTGAGAAAAGCCCCTGCAGTTCCTGAGCCCCTCACTGAAGGCTGCTTAGAGGGCTGCAGGTGCTTGAAGAGCTTAAAGTTCCAGGTCTCTTTTCCAATGTCTCTGCAATAATAACAGAAACTAGGAGGGTTTTGCGTTTCAATGGCTGGAGTTGAAGATTAAGAATTTTGGTGGTCTTCCTTTTAGGTGACTCATCTAGCATGCAAGAGAGCTGGTTTGCCAGATTAATTAAATTTGGAGTGGACATAGTTTCCATTTCATCCTGGTCCATTTTACTAGAAGGAAAAGGTCCCGGTTTAGCCTGTAAATAAATAGAGTTAAAAGCTACCTGAGTGGAATCAACATCTGAAGGAAGATCAGAATTTTCATTTAAAATCATCTGAAATTGACCGTAATAGTCATGAACAGGCGCCTCAGATTTTTGTGTGCAAGGCTGAATTGTGTTCCAATCAACAGGCTTTGGAAAAGGCCTA
The DNA here is from genome assembly GCF_963455315.2 of Globicephala melas. Taxonomy (NCBI): domain Eukaryota; kingdom Metazoa; phylum Chordata; class Mammalia; order Artiodactyla; family Delphinidae; genus Globicephala; species Globicephala melas. The sequence continues at coordinate 15,274,087 of NC_083331.1, read as the reverse complement.
GAAATTGCCCTAGGAAGCCACCTAGCCATTGTTGAGCCTGATCATATAAATTAGCGGCTGGTTTTGAAACTGAAAGTAAGCATCAGTTAGATCCATTACACCTGTAATGATCAAGCTCCCTTTAATTGTTTTTACAAAAACGTGCAGGTCCTCGAGTAGCCTGAACAATAAGAGGTTGGCCTGAGTTGTTTTTCAGGAGCTTGGAGTCAGCTGTGTCCAGTTTGAGCTCCAGCTGGTTAAGACTGGTTAAGACCACCGACCCTCCAACTGAGCATGCTCGGTGACCTTTTGACATCAGAAGGCAGGAAAACATCCTCAGAGCATGCTAATACCACTATTTTCTGAGCATGCGTACTGGGAAGAAGCCGGTAGCTTAGGTGTATCTACGCAGAAAGAAGATCACCTCACCTTTTTCTTATTTCCAATTAGCTTTCCCCATGCTCCCCACGCCTTAGTTTTAGCCCATAAATACCCCTAGCTCCGGGGCCTTTGAGGAGGTGGTTTTCAGACTTGTTCTCTCGTCTTCCTGCTTGGCTGCCTCGTGAATAAACCTCTTCGCTGCTGCTGCAAACTTCGGCGTCTCCGCATTTGGCTTGCTGCGTGTTGGGCAAACAAACCTGGTTCGGTAACGCTTTTCCAGTTGTATTTTTAGGTACGTTTCAGGACTTTCCCAATTAGCAGTCTTTATTCAGTGTTGGGACTGGCCTTTGCTGACCAGCATATGGGCTAGCTGATACAAGTCAGAGAAAGCAGGCTGATAAGTTGAGTATCGATATTAAATTCCTCAGCAAATCTGTGAGGCTCTTCGGTTACTTTGGGAAAAATCTGTGACTATGGCTCAAAGTTCAGCTTTAGCTCAGAGAAGAGAAGAAATTAAGGGTTTAGCCTCTGGATCCTCAGTAGGCTTAACTTAATTTTTTTTTTTTGCGGTACGCAGGTCTCTCACTGTTGTGGTCTCTCCCGTTGCGGAGCACAGGCTCCGGAGGCGCAGGCTCATTGGGCATGGCTCACGGGCCCAGCCGCTCCGCGGCATGTGGAATCTTCCCGGACCGGGGCACGAACCCGTGTCTGCTGCATTGGCAGGCAGACACTCAACCACTGTGCCACCAGGGAAGCCCAAAATGGGTGTATTTTAATTTACAACTAATACTTGATTGTTTCTTCTCAATCCTATGAATTGATACCTTGAGTAAAATGATTTTGTTTCCTCCTCATTCCTGTATCAACCTTGCTTATTCTACTTAAAGTTAATATTAGCCAGAAAATATTCAGCCCTCTGGTCATTCTCTCCAGCCTATAGGGGAAGCCAAAAGCTCCATGTAACCTTTTTTAGAATCAAAATATGTAACAAGCACCCCCTCCATTAGATGCAAAAGAAAAAGTAACAGGGGAGATAGTCCGCCCTGGGATGATTATCCTGGGCTCTTTGATCTTCATACCCCACCCCTGTCCTTAAGGAGAACAGCGTCTGGTTTTTTGTTTTTTAATTATTTTTTTTACATCTTTATTGGAGTATAATTGCTTTACAATGGTGTGTTAGTTTCTGCTTCATGACAAAGTGAATCAGATATACATATGTTCCCATATCTCTTCCCTCTTGCATCTCCCTCCCTCCCAGCCTCCCTATCCCACCCCTCTAGGTGGTCACAAAGCACCGAGCTGATCTCCCTGTGCTATGCGGCTGCTTCCCGCTAGCTATTTTACGTTTGGTAGTGTATATATGTCCGTGCCACTCTCTCACTTTGTCACAGCTTACCCTTCCCCCCCCCCACATCAGCGTCTGTTTTTAAGTCCTTGCAGCCTGGAACCAAGTTCATTGTATTCCCCACTCTGGTACATCTCGGGACCACCTGGAATCTGTTGTTTAGTGTTGCTATGGACACGGAGTTCTTCTAGTGTTGGCTTGTTAGCGGCACCAGGTAAAGACCTAGGGGGGAGGCCTCTGGCCAAGGACGTCCCATCCCATCCTCTGCCGTTTATGTCGCTCATGTTGCCCTTTGACCCTCAGAGTGAGAAGAGTATACCGTTTTAGAGGGACAGCTGGAGGGTGTGGGGAGGAGGAAGGAGGGGGAGAAGGGACAGGAAGGGGGTCTTCGGACCCCGTAGACAGGAAGGTTTGCCTTGTGCTCAGCTGTGGGGAGCCCTAATTAACGCTCCTCTCCCCTCCCGCTGATCCTGCAGAGCCCTGTCACCATCAGCGCATGGGGACGTGGGACATGGAGGGGGAGGGGGCACTAGGCCGATGTAGGACCAACTAGCGGTAACTTTGTGGCTGGCCAGGACCTGGGCCGAGATTTCACTTAACGGGCTTGATTTGGGGAAATTAAGAATGGAAAAGAAAGAAGGAAAAGGCATTATCCTGAAAGGCAGCGGGAGAGAAAACGGCTGTCAGGATCTTGAGGAAAGTTTGCTCCCGCTTAGGAAAGGCTGTACCCCAGTCACAAATTGCGCCCCACTGCCCCGCAGCCCCTTCCGAGAGGCAGCGCCTCTGCCTTTGCTAAAGCAGCCTTGCCTGCAGATAAGTGGGTCCAGGGCTTGCAGGGAGGGGGCCCAAGAGCCCGGCTGTGCCGTGGCCGCCCTGGCTCTCGGGCCCACCTCGCCCCTGGAACACAGGCGGTACCTCCGAGCTTTGGGCTTCCTACTCCCACTGTGCATGAGCTGGTATGCCTCGAAGGTGTGGGATTCACGGGTGGCTGGGCCCCAAGCCCAAAACTCAGAATCAACATTTATGCCCAAATTGGTCTGTTTTTGAAAAAAAAAAATCGTTTTCTATTTCTTTTCAAATTTCTCTCCTTGCCCGGAATTTAGGGGCTGGTGGCACATTTCTGCCTGTCTCACGTGGGCGTAGTATTACTGCTTGTTAACCTGGCAATCTGCTTGGTGCTGTGTTACTCTCCAGTGACTTCCAGTTTTCATCCATGAAATCTGCTCTATGAGATGCTGAGGGTCACATCTCTTAGCTTTCCCGATTCTTTCATTTATTCTGCAGAGAATACTTCAGGATGGAAATATCATAAGTCACTAGGATGATGTAAAATTGGTTTGCGATGGGTTTTGTTTCACTTCCTGGGTCCTGTCTAGCAAGTGGGTAATCTTTAAAGAGTCCTGTGCTTGAGCTAAACTTAAATTGTATTGAACACACAAAAAATGTTTTTCTGTTTCTTGAGCTAAAATGCATGTTTCACAGGATTGATAAAATTGCATAGTATTGCAGATTTTATGTTTGTGGAGTCAAGACTTTGGAAATGCTGATCCATATGTGTGACTTTCTAACTGGGGGGACGTCATATGTGTTTTAAACGTATCGAATATATAATGCATACATGCTTTTCCTTTTCTTAGATTAATTGTAGATTAAATTCAACAACAAAACAAACTTCAGAGATTAAAGAAGAATTCTTTATATGCCTGGTTCATGCATCAAAAAAATAAGTGATAAGATTCAAATTTACTGAATTTTAAGCATAATTCTCAGCCTTGGTTAACAGAATGGGGAATACACGTGTACCTTCTTAACCTCCTGTGGTTAAGGCTCGGGCTTTCCCTGTCGTGGACCTGGGTTTGATCCTTGGTCTGGGAACTCAGATCCCACCAGCCACAGTGTGGCCAAAAAAGAAAAAAAAAAAAAATTATTCCCCCCTTCTGAGAGAAGGAAATTCTGGCATGATACTTCTTGAAGGAGTCACAGCCTTACAAAGGCATAGGGGTGAAGGAACTAAGGAGAAAAGGGTGTGTGTCTCTCAAAGGGCCTAAACAGAAGGAAATAGGTTCAGAGACAGAAGCATCTTGAGGTTCATTAGCGGTCCCTACTGTTTGAACTGTTCTAGTACTCCAAGGCAGGGGCTGCTTTATAGTAGTGGGGTTGTGATAACCAAGAGTGTGAATCTGATGTCAGTTAGGACTGGAGGAGATTCAGCCCCAGTCTGGAGAAATGTTTCTCCAAGCCAGTTAGAGAGATGATTGAGAAAAGCCCCTGCAGTTCCTGAGCCCCTCACTGAAGGCTGCTTAGAGGGCTGCAGGTGCTTGAAGAGCTTAAAGTTCCAGGTCTCTTTTCCAATGTCTCTGCAATAATAACAGAAACTAGGAGGGTTTTGCGTTTCAATGGCTGGAGTTGAAGATTAAGAATTTTGGTGGTCTTCCTTTTAGGTGACTCATCTAGCATGCAAGAGAGCTGGTTTGCCAGATTAATTAAATTTGGAGTGGACATAGTTTCCATTTCATCCTGGTCCATTTTACTAGAAGGAAAAGGTCCCGGTTTAGCCTGTAAATAAATAGAGTTAAAAGCTACCTGAGTGGAATCAACATCTGAAGGAAGATCAGAATTTTCATTTAAAATCATCTGAAATTGACCGTAATAGTCATGAACAGGCGCCTCAGATTTTTGTGTGCAAGGCTGAATTGTGTTCCAATCAACAGGCTTTGGAAAAGGCCTAGAAATTGCCCTAGGAAGCCACCTAGCCATTGTTGAGCCTGATCATATAAATTAGCGGCTGGTTTTGAAACTGAAAGTAAGCATCAGTTAGATCCATTACACCTGTAATGATCAAGCTCCCTTTAATTGTTTTTACAAAAACGTGCAGGTCCTCGAGTAGCCTGAACAATAAGAGGTTGGCCTGAGTTGTTTTTCAGGAGCTTGGAGTCAGCTGTGTCCAGTTTGAGCTCCAGCTGGTTAAGACTGGTTAAGACCACCGACCCTCCAACTGAGCATGCTCGGTGACCTTTTGACATCAGAAGGCAGGAAAACATCCTCAGAGCATGCTAATACCACTATTTTCTGAGCATGCGTACTGGGAAGAAGCCGGTAGCTTAGGTGTATCTACGCAGAAAGAAGATCACCTCACCTTTTTCTTATTTCCAATTAGCTTTCCCCATGCTCCCCACGCCTTAGTTTTAGCCCATAAATACCCCTAGCTCCGGGGCCTTTGAGGAGGTGGTTTTCAGACTTGTTCTCTCGTCTTCCTGCTTGGCTGCCTCGTGAATAAACCTCTTCGCTGCTGCTGCAAACTTCGGCGTCTCCGCATTTGGCTTGCTGCGTGTTGGGCAAACAAACCTGGTTCGGTAACGCTTTTCCAGTTGTATTTTTAGGTACGTTTCAGGACTTTCCCAATTAGCAGTCTTTATTCAGTGTTGGGACTGGCCTTTGCTGACCAGCATATGGGCTAGCTGATACAAGTCAGAGAAAGCAGGCTGATAAGTTGAGTATCGATATTAAATTCCTCAGCAAATCTGTGAGGCTCTTCGGTTACTTTGGGAAAAATCTGTGACTATGGCTCAAAGTTCAGCTTTAGCTCAGAGAAGAGAAGAAATTAAGGGTTTAGCCTCTGGATCCTCAGTAGGCTTAACTTAATTTTTTTTTTTGCGGTACGCAGGTCTCTCACTGTTGTGGTCTCTCCCGTTGCGGAGCACAGGCTCCGGAGGCGCAGGCTCATTGGGCATGGCTCACGGGCCCAGCCGCTCCGCGGCATGTGGAATCTTCCCGGACCGGGGCACGAACCCGTGTCCGCTGCATTGGCAGGCAGACACTCAACCACTGTGCCACCAGGGAAGCCCAAAATGGGTGTATTTTAATTTACAACTAATACTTGATTGTTTCTTCTCAATCCTATGAATTGATACCTTGAGTAAAATGATTTTGTTTCCTCCTCATTCCTGTATCAACCTTGCTTATTCTACTTAAAGTTAATATTAGCCAGAAAATATTCAGCCCTCTGGTCATTCTCTCCAGCCTATAGGGGAAGCCAAAAGCTCCATGTAACCTTTTTTAGAATCAAAATATGTAACAAGCACCCCCTCCATTAGATGCAAAAGAAAAAGTAACAGGGGAGATAGTCCGCCCTGGGATGATTATCCTGGGCTCTTTGATCTTCATACCCCACCCCTGTCCTTAAGGAGAACAGCGTCTGGTTTTTTGTTTTTTAATTATTTTTTTTACATCTTTATTGGAGTATAATTGCTTTACAATGGTGTGTTAGTTTCTGCTTCATGACAAAGTGAATCAGATATACATATGTTCCCATATCTCTTCCCTCTTGCATCTCCCTCCCTCCCAGCCTCCCTATCCCACCCCTCTAGGTGGTCACAAAGCACCGAGCTGATCTCCCTGTGCTATGCGGCTGCTTCCCGCTAGCTAACTATTTTACGTTTGGTAGTGTATATATGTCCGTGCCACTCTCTCACTTTGTCACAGCTTACCCTTCCCCCCCCCACATCAGCGTCTGTTTTTAAGTCCTTGCAGCCTGGAACCAAGTTCATTGTATTCCCCACTCTGGTACATCTCGGGACCACCTGGAATCTGTTGTTTAGTGTTGCTATGGACACGGAGTTCTTCTAGTGTTGGCTTGTTAGCGGCACCAGGTAAAGACCTAGGGGGGAGGCCTCTGGCCAAGGACGTCCCATCCCATCCTCTGCCGTTTATGTCGCTCATGTTGCCCTTTGACCCTCAGAGTGAGAAGAGTATACCGTTTTAGAGGGACAGCTGGAGGGTGTGGGGAGGAGGAAGGAGGGGGAGAAGGGACAGGAAGGGGGTCTTCGGACCCCGTAGACAGGAAGGTTTGCCTTGTGCTCAGCTGTGGGGAGCCCTAATTAACGCTCCTCTCCCCTCCCGCTGATCCTGCAGAGCCCTGTCACCATCAGCGCATGGGGACGTGGGACATGGAGGGGGAGGGGGCACTAGGCCGATGTAGGACCAACTAGCGGTAACTTTGTGGCTGGCCAGGACCTGGGCCGAGATTTCACTTAACGGGCTTGATTTGGGGAAATTAAGAATGGAAAAGAAAGAAGGAAAAGGCATTATCCTGAAAGGCAGCGGGAGAGAAAACGGCTGTCAGGATCTTGAGGAAAGTTTGCTCCCGCTTAGGAAAGGCTGTACCCCAGTCACAAATTGCGCCCCACTGCCCCGCAGCCCCTTCCGAGAGGCAGCGCCTCTGCCTTTGCTAAAGCAGCCTTGCCTGCAGATAAGTGGGTCCAGGGCTTGCAGGGAGGGGGCCCAAGAGCCCGGCTGTGCCGTGGCCGCCCTGGCTCTCGGGCCCACCTCGCCCCTGGAACACAGGCGGTACCTCCGAGCTTTGGGCTTCCTACTCCCACTGTGCGTGAGCAGGTATGCCTCGAAGGTGTGGGATTCACGGGTGGCTGGGCCCCAAGCCCAGAATCAACATTTATGCCCAAATTGGTCTGTTTTCGGAAAAGAAAAAAAAATTGTTTTCTATTTCTTTTCAAATTTCTCTCCTTGCCCGGAATTTAGGGGCTGGTGGCACATTTCTGCCTGTCTCACGTGGACGTAGTATTACTGCTTGTTAACCTGGCAATCTGCTTGGCGCTGTGTTACTCTCCAGTGACTTCCAGTTTTCATCCATGAAATCTCTATGAAATGCTGAGGGTCACATCTCTTAGCTTTCCCGATTCTTTCATTTATTCTGCAGAGAATACTTCAGGATGGAAATATCATAAGTCACTAGGATGATGTAAAATTGGTTTGCGATGGGTTTTGTTTCACTTCCTGGGTCCTGTCTAGCAAGTGGGTAATCTTTAAAGAGTCCTGTGCTTGAGCTAAACTTAAATTGTATTGAACACACAAAAAATGTTTTTCTCTATTTCTTGAGCTAAAATGCATGTTTCACAGGATTGATAAAATTGCACAGACTTTGGAAATGCTGATCCATGTGTGACTTTCTAACTGGGGGGACGTCATATGTGTTTTAAACGTATCGAATATATAATGCATGCATGCTTTTCCTTTTCTTAGATTAATTGTAGATTAAATTCAACAAAACAAACCATGCAGAGATTAAAGAATTCTTTATATGCCTGGTTCATGCATCAAAAAAATAAGTGATAACATTCAGATTTACTGAATTTTAAGCATAATTCTCAGCCTTGGTTAACAGAATGGGGAATACACGTGTACCTTCTTTTGTAATAAATGTAAGGTGTATGCAAATGAATTAGCAAACTCAAAATTTAAAGACCTTGTTTTATGCCTGTAATTTCCTTAAATACTACAGGTTAGGCAGTATGTCAGTAATAGTATGCATGTGACAGTCATGGTCCCTTTAAACTTGTCCTTTAGCAGTGTCTGGTTGCCCTAATGGAGGATGTTCTGTCCATGGTTGGTGACCATTTTCCAGGGATGGCCACTACAAGGGCTTCAGTTGTCACATCTCCGTCAACACCTGAAATGTTGCTAATTACCACAGTGAAGGTCACAAATTCATTTTTATTGAGATTACGGGTTTACAAATCGGCATGATATTAGAAATACAAAAATATTCAAGATCTGTGAACTGGTGAAAATAAATAATAGTAACTATCTCGAGGAATGTAATGACCAATTGAAGTAGTATTTGTGAAGCATCAGCACGATGCCTGGCCCTTAGTAAAGACCATTTAAATGTTTGTAAGGTGAAAGAACACTTTGTGATATTTCTTTTATTTTGGAAAATTTATCCTTATTTTTTTCAGCTTTTTCTTTTCCATTTTTTTCTCATTTATTCTGATGTCTATAATCCAGTTTTTTTTTATTGGAGTATAATTGCTTTACAGTGGTGTGTTAGTTTCTGCTTCATAACAAAGTGAATCAGTAATACATATACATATGTTCCCATATCTCTTCCCTCTTGCAAATCCAGATGTTAGATATGATTTTATGCTCCATATCAGTTGGCTTTTCTTTTGTATGTTCTCCTTCTATATTCTTTTTTTTTTTAATAAATTTATTTTTGACTGTGTTGGGTCTTCGTTGCTGCACGCGGGCTTTCTCTAGTTGTGGCGACCAGAGGCTACTCTTCGTTGCGGTGTGTGGGCTTCTCATTGCGGTGGCTTCTCTTGTTGCAGAGCAGAGGCTCTAGGCATGTGGGCTTCAGTAGTTGTGGCACGTGGGCTCAGTAGTTGTGGCTCGTGGGCTCTAGAGTGCAGGCTCAGTAGTTGTGGCACACAGGCTTAGTTGCTCTGCAGCATGAGGGATCTTCCTGGACCAGGGCTCGACCCGTGTCCCCTGCATTGGCAGGCGGATTCTTAACCACTGTGCCACCATGGAAGCCCTCTCTCTTCTTTTCTACTGTTTTCTGGGAGAGTTTCTCAATCTCATCTTCCAACTCTAATTTGCTTTTCACATGTACCCAAACTACTCTTTATCCCATGAATGGATTCTTTATTTCAACAATTATACTTTTAAACTTAAGATTTCCTCTTGGGTTTTTTCCTTATGGTTTCTTATTTTCATTTCATGTTACTAACATCTTCTCAGTATCATTAAGTGTGCTTCTCATGTGTATTTAAAAATCTTACTACAGTAATCAAGACAGTATGGTACTGACACAAAAACAGAAATATAGATCAATGGAACAGGATAGAAAGCCCAGAGATAAACCCACGCGCATATGGTCACCTAATCTATGACAAAGGAGGCTAGAATATACAATGGAGAAAAGACAGCCTCTTCAACAAGTGGTGCTGGGAAAACTGGACAGCTACATGTAAAAGAATGAAATTAGAACACTCCCTAACACCATACACAAAAATAAACTCAAAATGGATTAAAGACCTAAATGTAAGGCCAGGCACTATAAAACTCTTAGAGGAAAACATAGGAAGAACACACTTTGACATAAATCACAGCAAGATCCTTTTTGACCCACCTCCTAAAGTAATGAGCATAAAAACAAAAATAAACAAATGGGACCTAATGAAACTTCAAAGCTTTTGCACAGCAAAGAAAACCATAAACGACAAAAAGACAACCCTCAGGATGGGAGAAAATACTTGCAAATGAAGCAAACAACAAAGGATTAATCTCCAAAATATACAAGCGACTCATGCAGCTCAATATCAAAAACAAACAACCCCATCCCAAAATGGGCAGAAGATCTAAACAGACATTTCTCTAAAGAAGACATACAGATGTTTTGTTCATCTCTGTTTGTTTGTTCTTTAATTCTTCTAGATCTTTGTTAAACATTTCTTGCATCTTCTCGATCTTTGCCTCCATTCTTTTTCCGAGGTCCTGGATCATCTTCACTATCACTATTCTGAATTCTTTTTCTGGAAGGTTGCCTATCTCCACTTCATTTAGTTGTTTTTCTGGGGTTTCATCTTGTTACTTCATCTGGTACATAGCCCTCTGCCTTTTCATCTTGTCTTTCTGTGAATGTGGTTTTTGTTCCACAGGCTGCAGGATTGTAGTTCTTCTTGCTTCTGCTGTCTGCCTTCCAGTGGGTGAGGCTATCTAAGAGGCTTGTGCAGGCTTCCTAATGGGAGGGACTGGTGGTGGGTGGAGCGCAGTAAAACTTTGCGTGTCTGCTGATGGGTGGGGCTGAGTTCCCTCCCTGTTGGTTGTTTGGCCTGAGGCGATCCAGCACTGGAGGCCACAGGCTCTTTGGTGGGGCTAATGGTGGGCTCCAGGAGGGCTCATGCTAAGGAGTGATTCCCAGCACTTCTGCTGCCAGTGTCCTTGTCCCCACAGTAAACCACAGCCACCCCCCACGTCTGCAGGAGACCCTCCAACACTAGCAGGTAGGTCTGGTTCAGTCTCCCCAGGGGTTACTGCTCTTTCCCCTGGGTCCTGACGTGCACACTACTTTGTGTGTGCCCTCCAAGAGTGGAGTCCTGTTGAAGTCCTGTTGAAGTCCTGCAATCAAATCCCACTAGCCTTCAAAGTCTGATTCTCTAGGAATTCCTCCTCCCGTTGCTGGACCCCCAGATTGGGAAGCCTGACGTGGGGCTCAGAACCTTCACTCCAGCGGGTGGACTTCTGTGGTGTAAGTGTTCTCCAGTTTGTGAGTCACCCACCCAGCAGTTATGGGATTTGATTTTATTGTGATTGCGCCCCTCCTACCGTCTCATTGTGGCTTCTCCTTTGTCTTTGGATGTGGGGCATCTTTTTTGGTGAGTTCCAGTGTCTTCCTGTTAGTTGTGATTCTGGTGTTCTCGCAAGAGGGCGTCATTTTGTTTACTTTTGATTCAGTGATTAGTTAGGAATTGACATTTCTATAAAGACATACAGATGGCCAAGAGGCACATGAAAAGCTGCTCAACATCACTAATTATTAGAGAAATGCAAATCAAAACCACAGCGAGGTATCACACCGGTCAGAATGGCCATCTTCAAAAAATCTACAAACGATAAATGCTGGAGAGGGTGTGGAGAAAAGGGAACCCTCTTGCACTGTTGGTGGGAATGTAAATTGATAGAGCCACTATGGAGAACAGTATGGAGATTCCTTAAACTAAAAATAGAACTACCATATGACCTAGCAATTCCACTACTGGGCATACACCCAGAGAAAACCATAATTCAAAAAGACACATGTGCCCCCAATGTTCATTGCAGCACTCTTTATAATAGCCAGGATATGGAAGCAACCTAAATGTCCATCAGCAGAGGAATGGATAAAGAAGGTGTGGAACATATATGCAGTGGAATATTACTCAGCCATGAAAAGGAACGAAATTGGGTCATTTGTAGAGACATAGATGGACCTAGAGACTGTCATACAGATTGAAGTAAGTCAGAAGGAGAAAAACAAATATTGTATATTAATGCATACATGTGGAATCTGAAAAAATTGGTGTAGATAATCTTATTACAAAGCAGAAGTAGAGACACAGATGTAGAGAACAAATGTATGGATACCAAGGGGGAAAGCGGGGGTGGGATGAATTGGGAGATTTAATTGACATAGATACACTATTGATACTATCTGTAAAGAAAACTAACAAGAACCTACTGTATAGCCCTGGGGACTCTACTCAGTGCTCTGTGGTGACCTAAATGAGAAGGAAATCCAAAAAAGAGGGGCTGTATGTATACATATAACTGATTCACTTTGCTGTACAGTAGAAACTAACAATATTGTGAAGCGACTATACTCCAATAAAATTTTTTTTTAATTAGAAAAAATATGTTAGTCGTGTTGCAATGGTTCTGCTTCAGATGGTATATGATCAGTTGTATTTTTCAGGAGTCATACTCCTCAGGTATCTATTTTGACTTGAGTTCACATTCCTTGTGGCCATTGGCCCCTCTGTCTGGTAAATTGTATTAGGAAAGAGCTGAAGTTTGCGGACCGTCTCAGCATAATTATTAATAGCGCATTCTTTTTTTTTTTTTTTTTTTGCGGTACGCGGGCCTCTCACTGCTGTGGCCTCTCCCCTTGCGGAGCACAGGCTCCGGACGCGCAGGCTCAGCGGCCATGGCTCACGGCCCCAGCTGCTCCACGGCACGTGCGATCTTCCCGGACCAGGGCACGAACCCGTGTCCCCTGCATCGGCAGGCGGACTCTCAACCACTGCACCACCGGGGAAGCCCAATAGCGCATTCTTGTCACTTTCAAAAGTATCCTGGCTTGGATGACATAATGTCACTCTTGTTGAAAGCTAAGATCCAGGGTGTGTTTTCCTCAGTAAGTTTAACATGAGTGGAGGTGATGAGCCTGGGCACAGAGTCTCAGGAACCATGAAGCACTGTGACCAGGCAAATCCTCTGATCAGGGTATGTCGCCTTTCAGCTCCTGGGCAAGGCAGCATTGGGGGAGGCAGTCACCCTAGGTTGTCACCTGGGGCTTTGGAGATGGGGCGTGGATGAGTGAAGGCCCAAGGATTTCTCTTCAGCCCTTTCCTGTTTTCATCAGCTAACCTAATCCTACCCTAACTTTATCCTAGCTACATCTGGGTAGTTGCTACTGGGTTCTACTGAAGAGGCACTTACTGTCTCCAAGCCACTCAAGGGAAAGGCAGGAACCGAACTTAAAATTTCCCCTCCCACTGAGTCCCTCCAGGCTGCCCTGGGCAGCCCTTCTCCTCAGTCTGTCCACCAGTTAAGGGTCGACTCTTTAGAGTCGTCCAGTTTTGTGTTATTTCTTGGAATCCCTACTTCCATTCGTCTCTTATAGTTTTGGGAGGAAGGCTATTTCTCATCTTGGATAGGAACCCAAGATTTCCCAGGGAATTACTCTAAGAATCTTGAAGTGTTTTTGAAATTTAACGTATATATCAGTTTATATTGTTTTCCTATACTGATTTTTTGAGGCATAACATTTGATGAAGAAGGCAGGCTGCCTAAAAACCAATAATAGTTGTGAAATGGTGAACATTCAGCATGATCTTATGAGGTGGACGGATGCAAAGTGCATTTTTATGTGTCTTATTTTACAGCTGAGGAAATTGAGTTGTAGAGAGATTAAATTATCCAAGCCAGTGATTTGGGGGTGGGAAGTCTTGGTTTTGGATAATATAACCAAATATCTTTTTGAAATAAATTCAGAGAAAAATAACAAGGAATCATTCTAAACATGCTCTACTTCTAGTTCAGAAAAAAAGTTTAAAATATTATATAGGCCATCCTTGATCTACCTACCTGTTTCCTCTCTACTGAATGATGACCAGTGACTAGTCCTTGGTGTTGGAATATTCATTGTTCTGGCATTTTCTTTTTTTTCCCTGCAACCCTTCATCTACCTCCTCGTCCCTATACTCTCGGCTCTTTCGTGTTTCCCAAATTGATTCCAGAGTGTGTGCATGGTTGGCAAAATGGGGAAGGAGAAAGGAGGTTTAATAATGAATGCTACATCTCCTTTGCTTCTTTCCCTCGCTCTCCAGTGGATTCACAAACACACAGCCCAGAGGCTGTCTCAGAGAGTCCAGTGCTGTACTCAAACTGTTTAGTTTTTTTCCATATTCATGATTTTACTTTTCATGTCTTGAAATTCTATTGGGAAAAAGAAACTAATTGCCTTCCAAACCGTCTGACGTATTTTTTGTATGATTTTTACTCTTTGGCAGAGTTAATGGATGCCTCTTTAGGCTCCTCTGACGACGTTGAAAAGGGGTGAGTTGACTGATGTGGGTGGTGAAAGGTATTGGGAGCGCTGACCGCAAAGGGAGGTCTCTTTCCATAAGAGACTGGAAGCTTCTATAGGTAACTTTCTTTTGCGGTCTAGATAGAAAAAAGAAGAGGTCGTAAGTGGGAGAATCCTTACTCATAGTCTCTTTGTGACCTTTAGTAACCAGTAGCCAGAACTCTTAGGAAACTGTCAGAATGTCTGTGTGTCTCTGCTAGCATGGGCCAGGAAAGGAGGAAGGATGGGGCAGAAAAGAGCAGCCTTGCTCCATCTCAGCTCTGGCCCTCACCCTCCAGAGCTCTGCTACCATCTAAAGCTGGTGTCCCAACTGTAAACCCACCATCATCTTGGAGAGAGCCCCTGCCTCGGGCTTGTTGTTCTTTGAACCAAACTGAGGAACAGCAAAGGAGTACACAGTACAAGAAAAGTAGGGCTGCAGGGGAGGGAAGGATAATCAGGAAGTTAGAAGGGCCTGGAAGTTTGTAGATCTACAGGCTGAAGTTGAATTTTGAAGTAAATGCAACCTCAGTGCAGTTACACATGAGTTAGGTTTAGAAATCAAGAATTGTACTTTTCTGGGTTTGTCAGTCTTCTTGGACAGGCGTAAGGTCTTCATTACAACTAGTAAAGCCCTATTTCTTGGGAAAATTGAAATACTGATTGCCAAATAAGTAACTTCCATGTGGATTTTTAGGGTTCAACCAGTTTAAAAATTGAAGACTACTTGTAACTAATTAACTCTATGAAGTCATTTGGAGTTTGATCGTGTGTTTTTAATTCCTTAGAAATGACCCATGTGAAGTGACATCAGGAATCTGTGACGGAGCCACCTGTGAAAGGTGAGGTGTATATTGAGGGGTGGGGGGCAGGGGAAGTGAAGTGGAGAAATTTAGTCTCGGGATTATCCATGGCAATGCAGAATTTTCTGGACAATGATCTAAAATTCTTTCTAAAAACATAGGAATTGCAGTGAGTTGTTTACTATATTTTTTAGATTCAAGGAATCCTTATTGTTCAGATAAACTTTATATCACTCTTCCATACAGAATGTCACTAATGATAAATTTCTGCATACTAGTGAAGTAAAATAGAACAATTCTTGAGGGTCGATGGTGGTAATAAAGAAGTTAACTTTGTTAATTCATATGATAAGTCAGTGTGAAGTTTGAAAGGAAGGAACTGTTGGTGGATCTCTTATCATTGGGAAGATAGGGTTTATACTGACGCATGAAGAAAAGGGAAAACTATGGAAAGTAAAGACATAGTGGCACTGAACAGCACCTTCAATCAACTGGACCTAACTGACATTTATAGAAGCGCTCATTTAACAAGAGCGGAATATATATTCTTCTCAAGCTCACATGAAACATTCACCAGTATAGATCACATTCTGGGACATAAAACACACCTTAGCAAATTTAAAAGAGTAGGAATCATACAAAATTTGCTGTCAGACCACAATAGAGTTAAACTAGAAGTCAGTAACAGAAAGATAGCTCGGAAGTCCCCAAATACTTGAAGGGTAAACGGTGTACTTCTCAATAACACATGGGTCAAAGTAGAAGTCTCAAGAGAAATTTTAAAGCCTTTTGAACTAAATGAAAATGGAAATACAAACTATCAAAATTTGTAGGATGCAGCAGAAGTAGTGCTTAGAGGGAAATTTACAGCCTTGAATGCATATATTAAAGAAATATCTAAAATCAATAAGCTTCCAGCTTAGAAAATGAAAGGGAAAGAAGACCAATATAAACCTTAAAAAAGCAGAAGAAAAGAGATAATAAAAGAGCAGAAATCAATGAAATTGAAGGCAAGGAAACAATAGAGAAAATCAACAAAGCCAAAAGCTTGTTCTTTGAAAAGATCAATAAAATTGATATCTCTTTGGCCAGGCTAACAGGAACAAGAGTCAGAAGACACAAATTGCTAATGTCAGAAATGAAATGGGGGTTATCATGACTGATCATGTGGACATTGAAGGGATAATAAAGGAATATTATGAACGACTCCAAGCCCACAAAGTTGATAGCTTACATGAAATGGAGTAACGCTTTAAAAGCTACTACCAGAACTCCTACAAGGAGGAATAGATCATCTGAATAGACCTGTATCTGTTAAAGAAGTGGAATCAATAATTAAACCTTCCAAAACAGACACTAGGCCTAGGTGGTTTCACTGGCCAATGGTCAACGTTCCACCAAACATTTAAGGAAGAAATGATGTCAATTTTCTAAACTGTTCCAGAGAATAAAAGCAGAGAGACCACTTCCTAACTCATTCTCTGAAGTCAGCATTACCATAAACCAGACAAAAATGTTACAAAAAAGTAAAAGCACAGAACATAGAAGCAAACATTCTAAACAAAATACTGGCCAATTGAATCCTACACTGTATGTAAAAAATTATATACCCAGACCAAGTGGGATTTATCTCAGATAGGCAAGGCCAGTTCAATATTTGAAAATTGGTCAGTGTAATCCATCACATCAACAGGCTAAAGAAGAAAAATTGATTGATGCAGAAAAAGCATTTGGCAAAATCTAACACTCATTCATGATTTAAAAAAAAAAACAAAAAACTTGGCAAATAGGAATAGAGGGCAACGTTCTCAACTTATGAAGAACAGCCACAAATCCCCTACAGCTAGCATCATACTTGATGGTGAGAAACTCGAAGCTTTTCTGTGAAGACCAGGTACAAGGCAAGGATGTCCCCCCAATATCACTCCTTTTCAACATCATACTGTAAATCCTAAGAGGGATTATAGTAATGAGCAATGAGAAGGCAATAAAAGTATGCAGATTGCAATGGAAACAGTTAAATGTCTTTGTTCACCTATGACATGATTGTCTATGAAGAAAATCCAACAGAATCAATTAAAAAAAAACTGGGCTTATTAAGCTTCTGTCCTGTAACCTTGTATAACTGCTTAATATACAAAAGCTGATAACTTTCCCATACGCCAATAAAGAACAGGAGGAATTTGAAATGAGAAGGACAACACCATTTAAATTAGGACCCCCAGAATAGATTTATACCTAAGAATTTATCCAACAAAATGTACAAGATCTATATGAGGAAAACTAAAAAATTCTTATGAGTGAAATTAATGAACTAAATAAATGGCAGAGACTTTGCGTTCATGTGTAGGAAGCCTCAATGTCGTAAAGCTGTTGATTCTTTCAAATTGTAGATTCAATGCAATCTGATTCAGAATCCCAGAAAGTTATTTTGGGGATATTGGCAAACTGATTCTAAAGTTTATATGGGAAGGCAAAAGACCCAGAATAGCCAACACACTATTGAGGAAGAGTAAAGTCAGAGGACTGACAATACCCAACTTAAGTCTTAGTGTAAAGCTACAGTAATCAAGACATGTGGTGATGGTTAAAGAATAAACAAATAGATCAAAGGAATAGAGTAGCGAACCCAGAAACCGGCCCACACAAACATAGACAATTGGGCTTTGATGAAGGAGCAAAGGTACGACAGTGGAGAAAGGATAGTTTTTCAACAAATCATGCTGGAACAACTGGACATCCACATGCAAAAAATAATCTAGACACAGATCTTACATGCTTCACAAAAATTATATCACAGACCTAAACATAAAATGCAAATCTCTAAAACTCCTAGAAGGTAACACAGGAGAAAAGCTGGATGACCTTTAGTTTAGTAATGACTTTTAGATACAACACCAAAATCAAGATTACGAAAGAAAAGTGATAACTTGAACGTCATTTGAATTAAAAACTTCTGCTTTGTGAAAGACCTTGTTAAGAGAATGAGAAGACAAGTCAGCCACAGACTAGTAGAAATTATTTGCAAAAGACACATCTGATAAAGGACGGCTATCCAAATTAAACAAAGAACTCTTAAAACTCATCAGAAAATGAATTATCCAATTTTAAAAAATGGGCAAAAGATTTGAACAGACACCTCACCAAAGAAAATACACAGGTGGCAAATAAGCATATGAGAAGCTGCTCAACATCACATGTCACTCAGGAATTGCAAATTAAAACAAATTTCGTTGCATGCCTCTTAAAATGGTCAAAATCTGCGACACTGACCACACCGAATGACGGTGAGGGTGTGGACAGCAGGAAACTTCATTCACTGCTGATGGCAGTGCAAAATGGTGTAGCCACTTTGGAAGGCAGTTTGGCAGTGTCTTATAAAGCAAAATGTAGTCTTGCCATGATTCAGAAATTATGCTCCAAATGCTTTGGAAACTTGTCTACACAAGCACCTGCACACAACTATTTTAGTAGCTTTACTGATAATTGCCAAAAACTGGAAGCAACCAAGATGTCATAGATGAATAGAAAAACAAACTGATAGCTATATATAATGGAAAATTATTCCACAATTAAAAGAAATGAGCTATCAAGCCATACAAAGAAACAGAGGAACCTTAAATGCGTAAGTGCTAAGTGAAAGGAATCAGTCTGAAAAGGCTACATACTATGTGATTCCAGCTATATGACACCTGTGGCAAAGGTAAAACTCTAGAGACAGTAAAAATATTAGGAGTCGGGATTGGGGGGGCAGAGGGATGAATAGGCAGAGCACAGGAGATGTTTAGGGCAGGGCAACAATTCAGTATGATGCTGTAATGGTGGCTACATGGCATTATGCATTTGGCAAAATCAGTAGACCTGTACAACACAAAGGGTGAACACCAGTTTCAGCTATGGACATTAGTTAACAATAACGGATCGATGTTGGTTCATCAGTTGTAACCGATGTACCAGACGAATGCAAGATATTAATAATAGGAGAAACTGTTAGGGAGAAGGAGGTATATGGAACTCTATTTCCTGCTTAATTTTTCTATAAACCTAAACTTGTTCTAAAAAATAAACGATTTAAAAAAATTTACAACCACGAAGGAATATCACCTCATGCCTGTTAGAATGGCATTGTTGGGCTTCCCTGGTGGCACAGTGGTTAAGAATCTGCCTGCCAATGCAGGGGACACAGGTTCAAGCCCTGGTCCAGGAAGATCCCACATGCTGTGGAGCAACTAAGGCCATGCGCCACAACTACTGAGCCTACGCTCTAGAGCCCATGAGCCACAACTACTGAGCCCATGTGCCACAAGTACTGAAGCCCACACACCTAGAGCCTGTGCTCAACAAGAGAAGCCACTGCAATAAGAAGCCCACGCACTGCAACGAAGAGTAGACCCTGTTCGCCGCAACTAGAGAAAACCGGTGTGCAGCAACAAAGACCCAACGCAGCCAAAAAAATAAATATAAATAAAATAAATTTTAAAAATATGTATGTATAGAATGGCATTGTCAGAAAGATAAAAAATAACAAGTGTTGACAAGGATGTGGAGAAAAGGGAAGGCTTGTGCACTGTTGGTAGGAATGTAAATTGTTACAGCCACTATGAAAAACACTATGGAAATTTCTCAAAAAATTAGAATTTTCATATGATCCAGCAATTCCATTTCTGGGTATTTGAAGAAAATGAAAACACTAACTTGAAAAGACATTTGCACCCCCGTGTTCATTGCATTATCTACAGTAGCCAAGACATGGCAACAACGTGTCTGTTGACCAATGAATGGATAAAGAAGTTGTGGTATATATGTATACAATGGAATATATTTAGCCATAAAAAAATGAATGAAATCTTGCTATTTGCAACAGCATGGGTAGAACTTGTGGACATTTACGCTAAGTGAAATAAGGTAGAGAAAGATAAATATCATATGAGCTCACTTGTATGTGGAATCTTAAAAGAAAAAAAGGTCATAAATAAGAGAAAAGATTGGTGGTTTCCAGAAATGGGGGGTGAGGGCTGCGGAGGGGGTGGGTGAAATGGGTGAGGGAAGTCAAAAGGTACAAACTTCCAGTTATAAAATAAGTCACCCTGGGGATGTAACGTACAGCATGGTGACTACAGTGAATAATACTAATAATACTGTATGAGGGATGGTACCTGCAAACTACACTTGAATTTGAAATAATTGCAAACACAAAAACCAGTTACACCTTGGGATTAGGTGCAGAAGTAAAGAAATGTTTTTAAATCTTGATCCAGTGAGGATTCTTTTACAGGCCTAGGAATTTCATTGCCACCATGTAAAGCCACATTTCTAGGGTAAAATGAAATACTTATTTCCAAATAACCAAATTGCACATGAATTTGTAATTTTCAATTCATAATTGAAAATTTGTTTCTCTCTCTACAACTTAGCTAATGTGAATGAAAAAAGTAAGTCTATGAAATCACATGATGTTTCTGTACATTTTAATCCTTAAGCTGTGAGCCCAATGAATTGATATCTGTAACTAGTGAGGAAGCCGTCACTGAAAGGTGAGATTATATACAGATAGATAGATATGTAAAGATGCACACACAGAGATATTTAATACTAAGTTTCTTGTATGCTTTTTCTAAAATGTTGGCATGTTCTGTATGTAACATTCTTTTTTTGATCTAGTTGGATAAAAGAGAAACAGATCAGAAGAGGGAGACTTACTCCCATCTGAGTGACTAGTAGCCAAAACTCTTAGAAACCTGTCAGATTGCCTGTGTGAGACTGCTAGAATGGGTTGTATTAGTTTGCTAGGGCTGCTGTAACAAAATATCACAAATCGAGTGGTTTAAACAACAAAAATTTGTCTCAATCCTCAAGGCTAGAAGTTGGTATCAGGATGTTGGCAGGGTTGGTTTCTTCTGAGAGCTGTGAGGAAGAATCTCTTCTATGCCTCCCTCCTAGCTTCTGGTGGCTGCTGTCAATCGCTCCAATCTCTGCTTTCATCTTCACATGGCATTCTTTCCTTTTGTATAAGGACATCAGTCCTATTGGATTAGGAACCCACCCTAACCAGTAGGACCACATCTTGACTGATTACTTCTGCAACAATGCTACTTTCCATAAGGTCACATTCTGAGTTAAAGGGGATAAGACTTCACCATATGAATTTTAGTGGGATAGTATTCAGCCTACAATGTGGGACAAATGAGGAGAGATTCATATTTGGAAACAAGGGGAAGGCTAGCAGTGGCCTGGCAAGAGATGAGCCCTCAAAAGAAGAGAATGGAGCTAACAGACCCTAGATCTGTCCCACACCCTCCAGAGCTCTGCCACTACGTAAGGGTCCTCAGACCCAAACCTGTGATGGCAGTGGAAGTGGCTGGAGCCATCACTGCCTCAGGCCTGCAGTTGTTGACCCTGTGTGAGGGATCAACATTATGTAGTGTCCTTCCTTGTCTCTTGTAACATTCTTTATTTTAAAGTCTATTTTATCTGAGTATTGCTACTCCAGCTTTCCTTTGATTCCCATTTGCATGGAATATCTTTTTCCATCCCCTCACTTTCAGTCTGAATGTGTCCCTAGGTCTGAAGTGGGTCTCTTGTAGACAGCATATATATGGGTCTTGTTTTTGTATCCATTCAGCGAGACTGTGTCTTTTGGTTGGAGCATTTAATCCATTCACATTTAAGGTAATTATCGATATGTATGTTCCTATGAGCATTTTCTTCATTGTTTTGGATTTGTTTTTGTAGGTCCTTTTCTTCTCTTGTGTTTCCCACTTAGAGAAGTTCCTTTAGCATTTGTTGTAGAGCTGGTTTGGTGGTGCTGAATTCTCTTAGCTTTTGCTTGTCTGTAAAGCTACAGATTTCTCCCGTCGAATCTGAATGAGATCCTTGCTGGGTAGAGCAATCTTGGTTGTAGGTTCTTCCCTTTCATCACTTTAAGTATATCATGCCACTCCCTTCTGGCTTGTAGAGTTTCTGCTGAGAAAACAGCTGTTAACCTTATGGGAGTTCCCTTGTATGTTATTTGTCATGTTTCCCTTGCTGCTTTCAATAAATTTTCTTTGTCTTTAATTTTTGCCAATTTGATTACTACGTGTCTCGGCGTGTTTCTCCTTGGGTTTATCCTGTATGGGACTCTCTGTGCTTCCTGGACTTGGGTGGCTATTTCCTTTCCCATGTTAGGGAAGTTTTCGACTCTAATCTCTTCAAATATTTTCTCTGGTCCTTTCTCTCTCTCTTCTCCTTCTGGGACCCCATATAATGCGAATGTTGTTGCGTTTAATGTTGTCCCAGATGTCTCTTAGGCTGTCTTCATTTTTTTTTATTCTTTTTTCTTTATTCTGTTCTGCAGCAGTGAATTCCACCATTCTGTCTTCCAGGTCACTTATCCGTCCTTCTGCCTCAGTTACTCTGCTATTGATTCCTTCTAGTGTATTTTTCATTTCAGTTATTGTGTTGTTCATCTCTGTTTGTTTGTTCTTTAATTCTTCTAGATCTTTGTTAAACATTTCTTGCATCTTCTCGATCTTTGCCTCCATTCTTTTTCCGAGGTCCTGGATCATCTTCACTATCACTATTTTGAATTCTTTTTCTAGAAGGTTGCCCATCTCCACTTCATTTAGTTGTTTTTCTGGGTTTCATCTTGTTACTTCATCTGGTACACAGTCCTCTGCCTTTTCATCTTGTCTGTCTTTCTGTCAATGTGGTTTTGTTCCACAGGCTGCAGGATTGTAGTTCTTCTTGCTTCTGCTGTCTGCCCTCTGGTGGATGAGGCTATCTAAGAGGCTTGTGCAAGTTTCCTGATGGGAGGGACTGGTGGTGGGTAGAGCTGGCTTTTGCTTTGGCGGGCAGAGCTCAGTAAAACTTAAATCCACTTGTCTGCTGATGGGTGGGGCTTGGTTCCCTCCCTGTTGGTTGTTTGGCCTCAGGCAACCCAACACTGGAGCCTACCAGGGCTCTTTGATGGGGCTAATGGCAGACTCTGGGAGGGCTCACGCCAAGGAGAGCTTCCCAGCACTTCTGCTGCCAGTGTCCTTGTCCCCTCGGTGAGTCACAGCCACCCCCCACCTCTGCAGGAGACCCTCCAACACTAGCAGGTAGGTCTGGTTCAGTCTCCTATGGGATCACTGCTCCTTCCCCTGGGTCCCGATGTGCCCACTACCTTGTGTGTGCCCTCCAAGAGTGGAGTCTCTGTTTCCCCCAGTCCTGTCGACGTCCCGCAATCAAATCCTGCTAGCCTTCAAAGTCTGATTCTCTAGGAATTCCTCCTCCCGTTGCCGGACCCGCAGACTGGGAAGCCTGACGTAGGGCTCAGAACCTTCACTCCAGCGGGTGGACTTCTGTGGTATAAGTGTTCTCCAGTTTGTGAGTCACCCACCCAGCAGTTATGGGATTTGATTTTATTGTGATTGCGCCCCTCCTGCCGTCTCACTGTGGCTTCTCCTTTGTCGTTGGATTTGGGCCATCTTTTCTGGTGAGTTCCAGTGTCTTCCTGTGGATGACTGTTCAGCAGTTAGTTGTGATTCTGGTGTTCTCACAGAGGGAGTGAGAGCACGTCCTTCTACTCCACCATCTTGAACCAACCTTGAGTCATTAACTTTTTGGTGGGTCAAAAATATTCATTACAATGTATATAGAATCATTTCTAGGAAAAATGAGATATCAAGTTCCAGATAACTGATTTACATGTGAATTTCCTAAGAGCCAACCAGTTTATAAGCTTAAGTGTAATTGTAGCAGGGAATTCTCTGGCGGTCCAGTGGTTAGGACAGCACACTCTCACTGCTGAGGGCCCAGGTTCAATCCCTGTTTGGGGAACTAAGGTCCCACAGGATGCACAGTGCAGCCCAAAAAAAAGAGTAATTATAGCTAATTTGAACTAAAAATGTAAAAGTCTAGAAGTCATGTGGTATCTTACTATGTCTGTTTTTAATACCATAGCACAAAAACCAAAACATACCATAGCACTACCCTGAGTGAATTGGCAGGATTCTTCATGGCAAACTAAGATATGATAAATAAATACATGTATAATGTGTACACACATACAAACATACAGAACATAACATATTCAGAGACATTGAGATTTGGGATGTTCACCCTTAGGAGCACCCATGGGAATATAGAGTTCCCTCGATACTGTTCCTCACGTCCGCTCGTGGTAAGATTCTATGTGGAATAGTCTTTGTCTTTTGAATTGAGGTAGAAAAAGAGGCACAAGACATAGAGGGAATCTTCTTACTCCCAGTCTTGACTCTCAGTTAGTAGCAGCCAAACTCTCGGGAAACTGTCAGATTGCCTGTGTATGAGACTCTCCTGGAGTGGGTGTGGCGAAGGTGAAAGCCGTCCGGAGCAAGGAGAATAATAATAAATTGTATCAGCTACCATGTGAGGCCGATACCCCAAATCCAGACCCATGTTCACATCAGATGGAGCCCCTGACTCAGACCTGTAGTTACTTGACCCTATGTCAGGGGCAGGAAAGACAAGCATGCCTCCTGTGACCACAGACGTGGTCAGGAAGTTAGATTGGTCAAGAAGGTTGGGTACCTACACCCTGAAGTTGAATTTGAAATAAATGCCACCCCAAAAGGTTGTTACACATTGGATCAGGTTCAGTTGGAAAGAACTGTACTTCAATCTTGAGTCATTACCTTTTTGACAAGTGTTAAGATATTCATTACAAATACATAAAGCCTCATTTCTGGGGAAAATGACCTACCAGGTTTCAAGCAATCGATTTACATGTCAGTTTTTAAAGGGTCATCTAGTTTATAAGTGAAAGCATTAATTTAAACTAATTTGAACCAGAAAGTTTAACGGAGAAAATTATAGGGTGTCTGACTCTGTGCCTTTTTAATCCTTTAGCACTGCTTTGAGTGAATTGACAACAGGAAGACCTGATGGACCCACCACTAATACGTGAGATAGAAATAAAGATAGATGTCAACAATATATATATATGTGTATATAAATGCAGAGAGAGAGAGCATGCGAGAATGAGAGAAACAGAGAGAGGAAAGGGGAGAGAGGTTGATTATATTTGGGAGGTTCATTTTTAGGAGTATTCATGACATAACAGCGTGTCTTTGACGTTGTTTCTAAATCTTTTTACTGTAGCCTATGTAAGTATGTTTCTTTTTTTTGTATCTAGTTGGATAAAACAGAAACAGGTCATAAGAGGGATGCTTCTTACTCATCTATCACTCTTAGATGCAGCCGAAACCCCTAGGGAAACTATCCAAATGCTTGTGTATGAGGCTCTACTAAAATGGGCCAAGAAAGGAGAGAAACTTATTTTGCAAGGAGAAAGTTGTACTCCTGAAGGGGTTCAGGAGTCAAGAAATGTCTATAAACTTGATTCATGACTTCCCCCCCCAGGACTTAAGATTTTCATTACAAATGTATAAAGCCTCACTTACAGGGGAAAATGAAATATCAGGTTTTAAATAACTGATTAGAATGTTATTTTTAGGACAACTAGGTTATAAATTGTAGAGCACTTGTAGCTAATGTGCACTTAAAAATAAGTCTAGGGAGATGTGAAGTCTTATAATCCTTTAGCTATGACCAGAGCGAGGTGGAAAAAGTAATTTGTGTTGAACCCTCCGATGAAAGGTGAGATATAATTATAGATAGATAGTGTAAGGGGGGATATTGAGATTTGTGAAATTTATTCTGGGGACCATCTATGGCAATACAGAGTTTCTTGGACGCTTTATCTAAGGGTTTTGTTTGTTTTGCCAGCCTCAATATGTCACTTTCTTTCTTTTTTGGATCTATTTGGGGGGAAAAAAAGAACAGGTCATAAAAGGGAGTGTTCTTACCCCTAGTATGTCTGTTACCCTTAGTTAGGAGCAGCCACTATCTGATACTTTCCTTTAGGAAAGTATCAGATTGCCCATGCATGGGCCGAGAGAGGACAGAATCATAATAGGAGTTAGGAGAAGGTCTCAGTGGATAGAGAGCAGAGGGGAACCCTCAGCAGAAAAAAATGGATCTGATAGATCCTGGATGTGTCCCTCACCTTCCGGAACTCTGCCACCATGTGAGGCTGGTGCCCCAAACCCAAACCCACCATCACATTGGAGGGAGCCCCTGCCTTGTCTTGACCCTGTCTGAAGGGCAGGAAAGACATCTATGATTTGTGAAGAGTTACTAGGTGGTATAGGGACTTGAGAAGGCAGAAAATTATAGGACAAGTGAGATGAGTACCTACAAACTCAAGCTGAATTTGAAGTAAATTTAATCACAAAATGGTGTTTACACTTGGGGGTTAGGTTTGGGAGTAAAGAAATGTACATAAATTTGATTTATTAAGTTTTCCCACAGGACTAAGATTTTTATTACCTACATATAAAGTTATTTTCTACAGAAAAATTAAATACCAGGTTTTAAATAACTGATTAGAATGTTATTTTTAGGGCAACTAAATTATAAATTGCAGAGTAATTATAGCTAAATTGCATTTAAAAATAAATCTATAAGACACATGGAGTCTTACTATGTACATTTTAATCCTTTAGCCCTGACTCGTGAATTGAGAGGCAGAGATAAAAGGTGAGATATAAATATAGAGAGGGGGAAGAGGGAGGATATTGAGATTTGTGAAACCCAATTAGTTATGGAGTCCTTGTCTCAGGCAGTGATTTGAAACCTATTCAAGGAGAAAACGATACCCATGGTATGTGAAAAGTAGGTGGTGCAGGGACCCAGGTTCCAAATAACTAATTGACATAATTTTTTGAGTTCAACCAGTTTATAAGTTCTAGAGCAAGTGTATCCAATTTCAGCCAAAAAAAGAAGTCATTTCGTGCTATGTACATTTTTAATCCTTCACAGTGACCCAAATAAATTGACATTAAAGGTCTTTGACTACTTTGATATATCTTGCCTTTTAGTTATGGTGCCTTCCAAGGCTGCTGATATAATTTACTTGCATCAGTGCTATCTATATATTATTAATCTCTATCTTTATAGAAAGAGTGAGACAGAAGCAGAGACAGAGACATAGGGAGAAACAGAGAGGGAAAGACTTGCAAAATTCAGTCTTAGAAGTATCCATGGAATACAGAGTTTTCTAGACAGTGATTCTAAATTTCTTTCTGTAAGATTGGGTCATCCAGTGAGCTAAGTCATGGTTCCTTTAGATTTAAGGAATTCTTTTTCTTCAAATAAGTTTTTCATATCACTGTTCCATGTAGCAAATCTCTAATGATATATTTTTGCATTTGTTGGCGGTTAAAGTATGACGGAACAGCTGTCCAAGATCGATGATGGTGAAGACATTGACCTTCTCAATTCACATTAGTAAGTCAGTTTGAAGTTCGGAGGGAGGGAGCTGTTGATGGATTTATCTTTTAGAAGATGGGGCTCATGTTGAGGTGGAAAAAAAAGGAGCTATGGAAAAGATAGCAAAATGTTTGGGAGGAAGGGTATAAAATGATTCCATTTGTATTTGTATGTAAGTACCATACTTGAAAAAATATTTCCACATATTCACAAGTGTTCCAGTTTGAAAATGTGAAAATATCCTTAGTAGAGACTAATTTTATTACAAAGTTTCTTTCTAAACAGAGGATTGCAGAATGCTACTTCTCTTCACTTGTGTTCCTTTCTCATTTTTCTTGGATATGTTCTGATTCCTAGTTTTGTTGATTTTGTCTATGAGCAAATGGGACGAGAGCAAAAGCAAACATGTTTTGCTGATTAAAGACCTCTTAATGTCCGTTGGGATTTTATTAATTTTGACTTGTTTCTGAGTAATCTCACTAGAGTACTTCCTGTTGCACTGATCTGAAGGCATTTTTACCAGTACTCAATGACAGGGACACGATACCTTCTTAAAATCACACACGTCTGACTCTCCCTCCCCCAAACTACTATGTATAAAATAAGCATCAAGGATATATTGTACAGCACAGGGAAATATAGCCATTATTCTGTAATAACTTTAAATAGAATATAATCTATAAAATTATTGAATCACTATGTTGTACACCCGAAACTAATCTAATATTGTAAATCAATTGTACTTCAAAAAAAAAGCCCATATGTCTGGACTGCAGAATTATTCATGCAATTTTTCTTCTGCTACTCTCTTGGCCAGTTACTGGCCAGTAACCATTTACCAGTAAATGGCCAGTAACCATTTACCAACTTGAATTAATGTTGGGGAGTGAGTATTGCTAAAGAGGCAATGAATTGGTTACTGTTGTAATCTGTTGGTGTCCAGACAAAAACAACATGAAAAATAAAGGGGCGACTAATGAATACAAGTAGTTCTTCAAATTACCCATGAATTTCCATTTTCTGTTTTTTCATCATGGGCCGTCAGTGAAGAGTTCACTCTGCTTCTTAATTAAATGATATGTCTGCATATTAACTATATATTTTCTGCAATGAGGCTGCCCAGGGCGGGGGCAAAATTTGAATAGACTGAGGAAGGCAAGCATTTCCTTCTTCTTACAAACAAAAAGTGTTTAGTTTTTTAAATGACAAATGCTTATGGTAGAGATTTGGGTGGCATTTGCAATAGTCCCTGTGTGAGAGACACTGGTGTTTCAGACTGGGGGATGGTATTAGATTTGGAGTAAGACCTGGAATCAGTGCTTGGCTTTGTCATCTAATATGCACTGGACACTTGGCAAAATACTAAACTACTTTAAATTTTAGGTCTTTTATCTGTAAACTGGTAATAATGCTATCTACAATATCTATCTACTGGGTGCTAGGTGTAGTATAATAAAAACCTAAAAATAAATGTGGAGTAATATGTACACACACATTATTCAGTGTGATTTTAAAACTCTAAAGCACCATAAATAATTTTTATACTAAAAACCAAAAGTAAAGCAATAAAGTTTCACTATTAGGAAAATCAGAAAATACAAACAAGCCATAAATCCTCCCATTAATAGGCATTCCTAATGTTTAATAGATGCCCTTCAAGGTTCTTTAGGCTTTTTGTTTATGGATATGGTATAATACATTGTTTTAAAAATAACCTTATTACTTAGTGACATATCATGACTATATTTCCATGCATTTATATTTGCATTTACAACATTATATATTTTTTAATTTCAGATTTTTTATTGTTGCCTGAAGTTCTGCCTGTATTTGATTTTATTGATTTTTAAATTTGCAACATTCCTTTTGACAGCTGTATAATATTTCATGGTATAGATGTTTAAATTGTCATTCATTTAAATTGTCAGATATTTCTGGACAATTTAAGCTGTGACTTCTTACAAAAAATGATGAATAACTTTGAGACCAAACCTCTGTATATTTTATTTCTTTATAATAAAAATTCTTGGAGGGCTTCCCTGGTGGCGCAGTGGTTGAGAGTCCGCCTGCCAATGCAGGGGAGGGGGGTTCATGCCCTGGTCCGGGAAGATCCCACATGCCGCAGAGCGGCTGGGCCCGTGAGCCATGGCCGCTGAGCCTGAGCGTCCGGAGCCTGTGCTCCGCAACGCGAGAGGCCACAACAGTAAGAGGCCCGCATACCACCAAAAAAAAAAAAAAAAATTCTCGGAGGTGGAAATTCTGTGTCAAAAGGAACGTTTGTGAGGCTATTGATTTTGACACTTTCCACACCAAGATGCAGTGTACATCTCTTCCCCTTTCACGCTAGCCATTGCTCATCTTTTCAATGTTAGTAAATATGTTTGTTCTAATGCACATTTGACATTGTTTTTGTTTATACTTTTTTTCATAGAACTTGTATTTCATTGTTTGCAAACTACCTTTGCCCGTTTAAAATCGGGGTGTTTATCACTGCCATTGGATAGAAAAGTTAAATATATCCTTTTTATATCATAGATAGGGCAAGTATTTTTTCCCAGGTTGCCTAGCTTTTCACTATATAGAAGTTTATAATCCTCATACAGTTGAATGCATCTGTCCTTTTCTTTATGATTGATGCCTTTAGTGTCAGAAAGTCTTTCTCTACCTAAGATTTTAATATATTCACCAAAATTCATCTATGCTTTGAATTTATTTTCTATATTTAAATAAAACATCTGCCCAGGATTTATTTTGTATTAAGGTATAAAATGTAGGAGTCTACTTTTCTCCCAGGTGACTACTTAGTTTCCCCAGCATCATAGTTGCATCCCCCTCCATTGTCCTTACCCTGATTTAATGATCCTTATTGCATTTATCACCTTATAACTTACTACCTTATTTATTTATTTATTATATTTATGGTCTGCACGAGACAGAATTTAAACATCATGATGGAAGAAAATTTTGTCCATTTTTTTAACTGCCGTATCTCCAGTGCCTCAAACAGTGCCATGGCACATAGTAGGCACTCAGTGAGTTTGGTTGAATGAATGAACCCATTATTGAAAACATTTATATCTTGTTCAAAGATTTTAAAATCCATCTCTATTATGTTATGAATCTTTATACACTGGGTCTTTCCAGAATCTATTTAATCATTTTTCTAGCCTTCTGATTTCAGCATGCTTTTCACACATTATGATATAATTTATAGTGAACTAAAACATTTTTTAAAAACATAAGTTCCATCCTTTTCCTCGTCCCCTTTTGTTTTTATAGTCTCAAATTACCTGTTTTTGTTTAGTGAGTTTGTTACCAAACTGTAGATAGCTATAGTTACTTTTCTGCTTTCTTTTTTTCTCTCCCTTTAACCTTTATACTATAATAAAGTATTTAAAAACTTATCTTGGTAAAGAGTGGCAATTTTCTGGTTCTATTTATCACCTTGCTCAAAGTTTTGTGTATTTGTCATTTTGTTTCTGATAGAAGGGTTCGTTTCAACATCTCTTGTAAGGCAGGTCTAGTGCTGATGAAGTCCAGCTTCTCTTTGGGAAACCATTTATTCCTCCTTCATATCTGAATGATACCTGTGTTATATACAGTATTCTTGGGTGACAGTTTTTTTCTTTCAGTATTTTGAGAATGTCATTCCACTCCCTCTTGGCCTGTAGGGTTTCTGCTGAGAAATCTGCTGATAGCCTAATAGTGGGGGTTCCCTGGTAGGTTACCATCCTTTTTGCCCTGGCTGATTTTAAAATTCTTTGTCATTCACTTTTAACAATTTTAATATTATGTGTCTTGGAGAAGGTCTTTTTGCATTGAGGTAATTAGGTGTTCTCTTAGCTTAATGGACTTGTAACTCCAGTTCCTTCTCCAAGTTTGGGATGTTCTCAGCTATTGTTTCTTTAAATAAACTCTCTGCTCCCTTTTCCCTCTCTTCCCCTCCTGGGATATGCACTATCCTAATGTTGTCCTTCCTGAAAGAGTAAGATAACTCTCTCAGGATTTCTTCCTTTTAAAAATCTTTTTTCTCTTTCCCCGTCTACTTGTATCATTTGTAGATTGCTATATTCCAGCTTGCTAATTCTCTCTTCCATATTGTCTGCTCTGTTTCCAGTGCTTCTAATGTGTGTTCTTCATCTCATTTATTGAGTTCTTCAGCTCCAGAGTTTCTTTTTGGTTCCTTTTTATTTAAATTATTTTTTATTGACATATGGTTGATTTACAATGTTGTGTTAATTTCTGCTGTACAGCAAAGTGAATCAGTTATACCTATACATATATATCCACTCTATTGAGTAGAGTTCCCTGTACTACACAGTAGGTTCTTATTAGTTATCTATTTTATATATAGTAGTGTGTATATGTCAATCCCAATCTCCCAATTGTTTCTTTTTAGAGTTTCAGTCTCTTTGGTAAAATATTCTTTCTGTTCATTCATTTTTATTCCTGAGCTCATTAAACTACCTCTCTGAGTTTTCTTATATCTCATTAAGTTCATGGGCTGTGCCACTGCAGGTGGGGGAGTGGCAGTGAGGTTGTGGTCACCTCGGCGGCTGGAGGGACAGGATCCCAGGCCCCATTGTTGGTCAGTTACATGTAGCCATGGGTGCTGGTGTGGTCTGGAGCCTGTAGTCATGTGTGCTGCTTCCCCTGCTGCTACTGTGTTCTCTGAAGCTGTGGGCACGGCTGCTGTGGTCAGAGGGCCAGGATTGCAGGCACTGATTCCACTGTTCCCTCGTTCCATCTCTTCTATGTTCCAATTCACCCGCCTTTAGATGTACAGATGTGTGGAGTCCTCTGGCAAACTGTTGTGTTGGACAGTGGCACCTTTGTTGAGTTGTGGGTTTTATTGGTTGTAGATTGAAGGGCAGAGACAAAGGTAGTTTTTCACTCGGTCATGTTTCTGACATCACTGTGAATGTACCATATTTTCTTATCCATTCACCCATTGATGGGCATTTGGATTATTTCCAGTTTGGGCCTGTTATGAGTAATGTGGCTATGAACATTTATGTACAAGTTTTTTGTGTGGACACAGCTTTCATTTATCTTGGGTTAGTGCCAAGGAATAGGATTGCTGATACTTATGGTAAAGTGTATGTTTAATTGTATAAGAAATAGTTTCCAAAATGGCAGTACCATTTCACATCTCTTCTTATCTTTAGGTTTTCATTTTCTTTCGTCAAGTTTTGTAATTTTCAGCATACAGATCCTGCACGTATTTTGTTACTTTATAATAAAAGTATTTCATGGGTTTTGGTGCTAATATAAATGGTTCAGTTGCTTAAATTTCTACTTTTCAATCATTCATTGCTAGTATATAGAAATATAGTTGAATTTTGTATATTGACCTTTTATACAATAACTGTTAAACTCACTTATTAGTTCTGTTAGCTTTTTTGTAGATTCCTTGGGATTTTCTAGGTAGGCAAGCATCTCATCTACAAATAGAATTTTATTTCTTCCTTTTCAATCTATAGGCCATTTCTTGCTTTATTACATTGACTCCAATATAATTTTGAGTGGAAGAAATGTGAACTGACATCCTAGATTCCTAATCATTGGAAGAAAACATTCAGTCTCACCATTAAGATTGATATCAGCCATAGTTTGTTTGTTTGTTTGTTTGTTTTGGGGGGGCATAAATGCCCCTTGTCAGGTTAAGGAAGTTCCCTTTTTTCCTAGTTCACTGAAAGTTTTTATCATAAATGGATGTTAAATTTTGTTTAAAAAATTTTTTACCTCTATTGAGATTATCATATGTTTTATTTTCCTTAGTTTGTTGACATGGCGAATTACATTATTTTTAGAATGTTGAACCATCCTTGAATTCCTGGAACAAACACCAAGTGGTCATGAATTTAAAATATATATATATACTGCTAGATTCAATTTATTAATGTTTTGTTAAGGATTTTTGTATCTATATTTATGAGGGATATTGGTAATTTTCTTGTCAGGTAATGTCTTTACTGGTTTTGGTATCAGGGTAATGCTAATCTCCTAAAATGAGTTTGGAAGCAGTCCCTATTCTTCTGTTTTATGGAAGAGTTTGTTTAGATTTGTATCTTTCTTAAAGAATTAAGTAGAATTCTCCTGTGAAGTCACTTGGGCTTGGACTTTTTTGTTGTTGTTGGAAAGTTTTAAACTACAAGTTCAATTT
This sequence comes from Globicephala melas, assembly GCF_963455315.2. Classification (NCBI taxonomy): domain Eukaryota; kingdom Metazoa; phylum Chordata; class Mammalia; order Artiodactyla; family Delphinidae; genus Globicephala; species Globicephala melas. Next base: position 15,241,013 of record NC_083331.1, on the reverse strand, counting down.
CTCTACTAGATATATTACCTTTTAAGCTATTCAGGTTATCTATTTTTTCTTGAGCACATTTTAGTAGTTTGTGTCTTTCAAACAATATCTCCATTTAATCTAAGTTGTCATATGTGGCACCTTTAAAATTTCTGTAGTGATAAAATGCAATTAAATATCTTGTATAGTACTCTTCCACTTCACTGGTTTTATTAAATTGTGGTCAGAAAATGTAGTCTGAATAATTTTTATATTTTAGAATACCATTAAAGTTTTTTTTTATCTTGTAGGATAAATTTCTTTTAAAATTTCATAGAAATGCTTTAAATATGTTTTATCTACACAATAGAAAAAATATATATATAGTTTTTAAATAAATATATATATATATTTTAAAATGGATAGTGTTTGACCAGGGACACTCAGAGCTTATCCTTGCTACCAACACCCACTCCAAAGGGAAGTATATCCCTGAGGACCAAGCTGGGCAAAGGACACCCGTAGGTACTTTGGAGGTTCCTCTCTAAGTCCCAGTAAAGAATCCTAATGAGCTAACTTAGGTTGGACTCAGATCTAAAGCCTGACTCTGCTCTCTTCAACCTGAGTTTAATCTAGGAATATAGCCTTGTCTGTTGTGGATAGTTTGGTGGTGGGGGGGACCCAGAGCCCTGGAGTGAGAGCAGGAAAACCAAAGAATCATCCCAGTGCCTTTAATGCTTTGAGTATGACCACGTGCCTCCCTCCACCATCTGTGCAGAGAAATAAGTGTCCAATGGGAAAGATAGGACCTGCCCGCAATGCAGATCCCACCCCTGTTCAGCATGGTCTTAATAGTATCTTATAGAGTCTACCTTCTATCAGTATAAAATAAGTCTTGGTCATAGTTAATATTTTTGCTTTGAATTCAACTTTGATATTAATATTACAACTTTTAATGTTTTGAGATTTAACATTTGCATCTGATATCTTTGTCCATCTCTTTATTTTCAAACTATCATTTTAATTTAGTTTTTGTCCTTGTATACAGCATATAGTGCCTTTAGTTTTTAAACTTATCTAAAAGTATTTGTCAGTATTTGATGTGAAAGTAATGTGTTTGTATTTATTATCATTTCAGGTATGTTTGGTTTTATTTGCTATCATTTTACTTTGTTTTCTGTATTAAACACTTCTTGATATTTTTTCTTTAAATTTTTTTAACATTATACTATTAGTTGATTTGTTTTTATTCAAGTTTTAATAATATGAAAGTTATAAACCTATTTTTAGAAAACATAATTGTACCTTTGTTTCTCCATCAATATCCAGTTTAAAACTGGACTTGTACCTGGGAAGATAGAAATGCAACATGCTTTTACTTCTGTCTTCTGAGAAACCCAAATTAATGTGGGAAAATCCTGCAAATTTAAATCCATACTTTTATCGAGAATTTTGTTATTTATCTTTGCTTTTAGAATCATTTGTTTACATTTCCATGTGCTACATTAACAATGATTATTTGGACTTAGTTCTGAATTTTTATGACTTTATTTCTTGACACCTTTTCTCTATAAGGCATCTTCCTTATTCTTGCCTCCTTCATTTTTATTCCTTGCTCAGTTGGCTCAAGCACTTCTCTGAGTAGTCATTTTTAGGAAAGTTACATGGTTGCACTGGGTGTTGGGGAGTGTATGTCTGTTGCTCCCAAATATGAATAGTACTTTTTCTAAATGTATAATTACCGAGTTACAGTCCTTTCCCAGCAAACTCCACACACATTGTTTGAAGCTGCATTTATATAGCACACTCCTTTTTAAAAAAACCCTCAATTCTATATTTACTTGGGGTAGTTTTGGGAGGCACTGAAAGTGATAGTAGAGCCTAAAGCCACCCCAAGCCATCCTTTTGTGCCCCAATGATTCTGTCGGGCATGGTTCTGTAAATTCACTTTGTCAAGTAAGTTCTGATTTGTTGTAACATTTCTTTGCTACCCAGAGATCTGATAGTCTGTCTGGGATCAGAAAGGGCTTGTATTAAGAGAATGGCATGGGCTTCCCTGGTGGCGCAGTGGTTGAGAGTCCGCCTGCCAATGCAGGGGACACGGGTTCGTGCCCCAGTCTGGGAAGATCCCACATGACACGGAGCGGCTGCGCCCGTGAGCCATGGCCGCTGAGCCTGCGCGTCCGGAGCCTGTGCTCCGCAACGGGAGAGGCCGCAGCAGTGAGAGGCCTGCGTACCGCAAAAAAAAAAAAAAAAAAAAAGAGAGAATGGCAACCTCAGGGGAGGTTCACCTCTTTTGGCCAATCAGTTCCCCATCCACATCAACCTTTGCTCGCTAAGCCTGGGCAGAGGTAGTGGGTGCAGATGGAGAAGGGAGAAATTAGAGGGGGTGGGGAGATCTTATAGCTCAGCTTAGCCCAACAGTATCCATCTGTGGCTCGTTCCACTTGGCAGTGCCCCAGTTCTATTCGGCATATATCCTCCCTCTTCTCCAGTCTTGGGCACAGTCTGTGAGCATTGCTTTGGGATTAAATCCCACTTGGGGTGGAATTTGGGTCACGTGTTGGAGGCTTCAGCAGGGCAAGAAATTGCTCCTCAATGACTACCTTGTCTCCAGCCATAGGGCAAAATGAGGCACAACTGCTGGCGCTATAAAACCGTCTCCTCCTCCTCCTAACAGAAGGAGCCCAGCCTCCAGTGTGTTTCCCCTTTGAAATGTATCTTACTAACATTCCTCACCTCCAAAGTGCACTTCCCACCCCAGCTGTGAGTCTCATTAATGCTTAACTGTCTTATTCATGGGGTGACTTGTTTCAAGAAATGAATATTACAAGACAAGAGCTTCCCTGAAGTCCCTTATTCTATTGCTGTAGAACAGGTCTGGCCATAGTTTGATGACTTGCCCAGGATCCCACAGCTCACTCATGGGAGAGCTGGAACACACATCTCTTCTTCCATTCCCTTCTGTCTCCATGCTCTGTTGCTTTAGTTGATGACCCCAAGCTTAATCTTACCATTACGTTGGGATTAGAGCCTTACAGTGAAGGGAAAGTTTAGTGGTTTTTTTCACATATATTCTACATAGGAAAGAAAAAAAGAATCAGGTGAAATTTTTTTTTTTTTTTTTTTTTTTTGCGGTACGCGGGCCTCTCACTGCTGTGGCCTCTCCCGTTGCGGAGCACAGGCTCCGGACGCGCAGGCTCAGCGGCCATGGCTCACGGGCCCAGCTGCTCCGCGGCATGTCGGATCTTCCCGGACCGGGGCACGAACCCGTGTCCCCTGCATCGGCAGGCAGACTCTCAACCACTGCGCCACCAGGGAAGCCCCAGGTGAAATTTTTACAGTTATTAGTAAAAAGCATTTTGTTAGGCCACTTCAGGAGACTTTAAAAATTATAAAGGCCTTTGTTGGTTAAATTCATACTATATGTTAGGAAAAATCTGATACACTTGAAAGCTCTGAAATTTTATTTTTACTTCTTATTGCAGCAGCAAGATTAAGAGAATTGTGTACTTGATTGTATCATCCTTCACTTTCAGGTATGTGAGACTCCAGAAAAGGAGGTAATTAAGTATGTATTACATTTAATATCAATATTTTTTAATGGCAAAGGATCTGGGAGGAAAAAAAAAGCATTTCCACTGTCAGTATGTCGCTAAATAACCTTTGTGCCCCATTTAATGCAATCTAATTTATCTTGGAATTTTAATTGAAGCTAAACATTAAGAATTGCAAAGAAATGGCATGTACGGAGTTTAATATCAACATATTAACATGTTTTTTTCTACCTGTAAAAGTAAAAATAATGAAACATGCATTTCAAAATTCTATAGTTATAAGGAAAGTGTTTTAGTAAATATTAATAAATACTAGGTGTTTATTCACCTAGAATTACTCCTTAATTCTGGAAACATTTTACTTAGATCTTTCTTCTCTACATGATAGTAAGATTTCATGCTATGTTACAGATTCACACAATGTACTTGCTTCCTTTTAAATTGATAGTTTAATTTGCATTGCAATTGTGAAAAAGTGCTTTAAGATTAATTTATCTTCATAGAGTACACAAATAGTATAATCAACTTATAGAGAATGTGTTTAGCATATACAGGAAAAAGGCTTAGGAGTTACTTTAGAGTTCAATTATGTATGTAGTTATTGAATTGAATTCCTTCTTACGTGCCCAGAACTGTGCCAGAACCATCCATTGATATGTAATCTTATATTTGTTGATACACTCACTGATAAGAAGCCTTACTGGTCAAAGTAGTCTTTTAAGGGCTTATGTTAGTCATGCTTTCACTTGGTTTTTATTACTAAATTCTTTAAAAATATCAAGATTAATGAGGTTTAATTTATTGAGGGAAATGGGTAGAAGACCCTGCTAAAATTCTTAAATTTTAAGAAGGGTTTACAATTGGAAATGTAATTTTAATGTAGTTTGCCTCTTCTGTCTTGGAGTGTTGGTCTGATGTGTCTTAATATAAAAGGGCATGATATCATGAAGTGGTTTAGTGGGAAATTTATTTCTCTAACAACTGCTTCTATTGGGTGAAAGGCAGAGTCATTTATGTTGCGATTCTAAGGGCAGTTCTCCCTACCACTGAACAGTTTAACCCCAAATAATGACATTTTGATATCAGATCATTGGGCTGAAGTTAGTCTACCTATAGGTGTGAAAACCACTTTATCCTTATTTGGTTTATTTATTTGTTTGTTGTAGAATATTTGGAATTTTGCTGACCTTTGTGGATGTGTCCCTCATCATTACAGACATAGTTGTCTCTGATAGCACGATGTATATTCCTGTGGAATATCGTTCAGTTTCTTTAGCTATTGCTTTATTTTTTTTCATGGATGTTTTCCTTCGAGTATTTATAGAAGGGTAAGTTTGATTAATTTTTTAAAAGCACATAGAGCTATTTTGTACTGCTATGAGAAGCATCCCAAGGAATTACCAGGTCAACCCAACTAAATGTGCCCCTCTTTATCAAAATAATTCTCCTTGAAGGCATACTCCACAAGAGAAACAACAATCCAAATCCCAATTTCTATCAGACTGAGCTTTAATATTACTATTGCAACTGGCACTCTAGTCTCCAAACCATGTATTCTAGATAGTTCCTTCAACAGGTAAAGCTTAAAGGGTTTGCAAAATGGGGCCAGGCAGCTAATATGTCTACATGCATGTTATTAAGAGGAATATGTATGTGAAGTATAAATATTGATATTTTTATTGAGTTCAATGTAAATAAAAGCTGACAGTATATTAAGTACTAGATAATAGATCATGAGCAAACCCTACTTCAGTTAAAATAAAAATTTGTGGTACTTCCCTGGTGGTCCAGTGGTTAGGACTCCATGCTTCCACTGCAGGGGGCATGGGTTCGATCCCTGGTCGGGGAACTAAGATCCTGCAAGCTGCACGGCCAAAAAATTTTTTTAAAATGAGAAATTTAAAAATAAATGAACAAAAACTTGTGTTAAGCTCTATGGGAGAGCGAGTCAGGGACTAAACTCCCCAGCCTCACTTCATCCAGAGCATTTTGGAACATGCTTGTCTCCTTTCTGGCTGAATCTCTGTCCTCGTGCCTCTGAGCTGAGGACAGTTGCCCACTCCCAGGTTACTCAGAGCCTAAAGGGGCTATCCCAGGATTAGAAGATGATTCCCCTGGAGCCCCAGTGCCAATGGCTGAAGGAGCTAGTGTTGAGGAGGTGCCAGGGCTGAAAGTTCAGCTTTGCACAGAGGAGGCCACACCAGCTCACTGGGATTCCACTGTGGGTGCAAAGCCAGGTGATGAGTTTGCAGGCCAAAGTAGTGGACCCATCTTCCTCTCACAAGCTCCTTTCATTCACATCTTACAGCCCGTTTCTCTAGGGCTGTGACATGTTCAGCTTCCATTGTGCGATAGCATTGCTCACCATCCCATCTCTCTCTCCCACCTGTGTGAAGGCAATGCTTGTCTCTTGTTCAATGGTTTGGTTATATCTCTTACTATACTATGGTTATACTTGCCGTATTGATGTTCTTGTCCTATATAAGTATAAAATGAGTATGAATATTTTTTTCCTTAATCTAGTCTAGTAAATGCACTTTAAATCATTCATCAAGGGCTTCCCTGGTGGCACAGTGGTTGAGAATCTGCCTGCTAATTCAGGGGACACGGGTTCGTGCCCTGGTCTGGGAAGATCCCACACGCCGCGGAGCAACTAGCCCCATGAGCCACAACTACTGAGCCTGCGCATCTGGAGCCTGTGCTCTGCAACAAGAGAGGCCACGACAGTGAGCGGCCCGCGCACTGCGATGAAGAGTGGCCCCCGCTCGCCGCAACTGGAGAAAGCCCTCGCACAGAAACGAAGACCCAACACAGCCAAAAATAAATAAATAAATAAATGAATCATTCATCAAAGCTGAATGCCTTTTTTTAAAAAATATTTATTTATTTTGGCTGCGCTGGTTCTTAGTTGCAGCATGCGGACTCTTAGTTGCGGCATGCACGTGGGATCTAGTTCCCTGACCAGGGATCTAACCCGGGCTCCCTGCATCGGGAGCGCAGTCTTACCCACTGGACCACCAGGGAAATCCCAAACCAGAAATCTTAAGGGGGATGAGTCCAATAATGTGTGCTTTTAAAATATCCCTACCTCTTCTTTGGGGAAGCATAAACTTATATATATATATTTTTTGTTACAGGATACGACGGTATTTTTCTGATATATTTAACTCCTTAGATGCTGCCATTATTGTGGTGACTCTACTGGTCAATATTGCTTGTATTTTCTATGACTTTAAGGTTCTTAAAGATTTCCCCAAGTAAGAAACATATGCTTCCCTTCAAGTTTTTCTTTCTTAAAAAATATTTTCTGTGGCTTTCATTTTGTGTAATCTTTTTAACTCTGAATGTGCTAATTCTGTGCTAAATGAGCTGCGTGAAAATGAAACGTTGAGATAAATTTCCACATATCTGGAAACTAAAGGATGGTGGTGTTTAGGGACCAGTGAAGGGTGTCCACACTGAGTACCTTTAGTTGAATGAAGAAGATGATGCCCCCAAAGAAGAAACTGGGGACTTGCCTCTTGTCCCAACTTGAACTTCTCTACATTTTGAAATTCCCACTAAATTCCCACTTGCGCTTCAACCACAAATTTCTTACACGTGAAATTCCTGGGTTTTTCCTATAACCAAGAGAGTACTGGTTTGAGCTGATGAAAAATGTGAGTGCCTCCAATGATGATTCTCTAAAAAGGAACAAATGGAAGAGAAAAACGAGGTGACATGGGTAGAAACACAGAGGTACAATTTTTGCAGTATAGTTAACATGATGAAAGCTGAGGCAAGGTTAGAACCATTAGGGATCAAACAAAAATGTGTATGAGAGACCGATGGCTTTTTTCTTTCTCCTCCTCTTTCTACTGTGGCAGTGAGAAGAAAAAGAGCAAAAGTGTTCTAGGATGTAGCTGTTGGGTGGCTCACTAGGCCTATTCCTTAGTCAGATAGCTTGCCACTTCCTGCACTCCAGCTTCTCAGGACTTTCCCTCAGGTCCCAACAAAACTTGATGTGACAAGCTTTCGGAGTTTTTGAAAATAACCAAAACCAGTATGGTCTTCAGACAGGCAATCTCAGCATCACCGAAGAGCTTGTCAGAAATACAAGAAGAAAAACACCTCAGGGCCCACTCTAGACCTACTGAATCAGCATGCACACTCAAGCTAGAGAAGCGCTAGCCCAGACCATCAGTTCTTTGCCAGCGTGTTTCTTCCTGATGGTAGGAGACACACTTGGGAAGTAACTCATCTGCTACCTGCCTGATGTGTGTTCACAGCTCTAGTGAACCCCTGTTACTCATGGGAGTAACAGAGGGGAATAAGAATTCTGTTTTGATGGGAAAAAGATTGAAAAATGCTTGTCTTAAACCACAGAAGTTAAACCCACAAATTCTGAGAGTCTACCATATGACTTCTTCTTTAAATCAGAGTTTCTCAACACCAGCACTACTGATATTTTGGACAGATACATTTTTAGTAAGGGAGCTGTCCTGTGCATCGGTACTGAACAGCATCCCTGGCCTCTACCCACTAGATGCAAGTAGCAGCCCCTCGCAGGCAGTTGTGACAACGAAACATGTCTCTGGACATTGCCAAATATGCCCGGGGTGGGCGGGAGGCTTGGGCCAGGGGGTCGTGTGCAAAATTGCCCCTGGTTAAGAGCCACTGCTCTAAACTTAGTCCATACTGACAAAATCCTCTGTTTCTAAAGCAAAAATGAATCTTTTATTGTTAGGTCGACAATTATTTTACGACCTCTACGACTTATCACTCTAATAAGAGTTTTTCATCTGGCTCATCAAAAAAGACATCTTGAAATGCTGACCAGGAGGATGGTAAGTGGGCAAAATATGTTTATGATTCAGAAAAAATGTTTGTGCTTCAGGAAATACTGGCAAGGGTTGTAGATATCTATATATTGTTCTTTTTTTATGTTGAGTTATGTTTTACAAATGAATGATTGTTTTAAACCCTCAGGTTTCAGGAAACAAACGGCGATACAAGAAGGATGGATTTGAGTTAGACCTCACTTACATTACTGGTTTGTGAAGTTTTCATATATTAATATCACATTTTTCTTGTGTGTGAGTAATTATATGCTAATTTTGTTCTTTCCCTGTCTGAGGCATGTTTTTTCAAAGCATTTTTTATCCACGAAGACATATGCCCCTATGATAGTGGGACATATTTGGAGTTTAACCCTGAAAATGGAAAAATCTTAATTTTCATCTCAATTCAGGGCTACTTGCTTATAGTATAGGAAGTTGAATGGATTTTCAGCTGACTCCATTTGTTTGGTTTAGAATTTATTGAATTCTAGTAGTTATCCTCGGTCCCAAGGATTTCGGAGAGGCCTGTTCTCTTCCTAGAACGCTGAAGTCATTGCTTTGTAGGTCTGGGTTTCTGAGTCAGGGGAACACTGGAAAGCATCCTAGGAGTTCCCAACATTGCTGGAGCCCAGATCTCTCATTTTTCTTTGGTGTTTAAAAAAGAAATCAATTCCCACCACAGGGGGCCCTCCAGACAAAAGTCAACGCAAATCTGTTGCATAAGGTTGGAACCAGTTGAGACTTGGGAAGACTGAATGTAATGGTCAAAATAGTGGATACTTTAATATCCAGTATTGGATATTAAAGTTGATTATCCTGAGGGTTAGTTAGCTTTTTTCCTGTCATTCTCGATCCTGACAGTTCTTTTCTATGAAAGCAGTCTGATTATATGTAAGTCGAGTTCTCATATATTGTTTCACATCTATAACATTTGTTAATAGTGACTGTTTTGACTTCCAGAGCGTATTATTGCCATGTCATTCCCATCTTCTGGAAAGCAGTCTTTCTATAGGAATCCCATTAAGGTAAGAGTTTTTATCTAACAAATGCTCACATTTCTCAGTAAGCATAGACTGTGGAATTGTGAGATAATGTGGGCCCAGAGATGACAGTGTTCTCCTAAAAATTTACTCTTTCAGGTAAAAAATTATCATGGATTGCTATCAATTAGCTTTCGCTCTGTGATGAATCACCCGCAAACTTAAATGACTTATAACAGCAAACATTTACTTTGCTCGTGATAATGTGGTTTGTGAATTTGAGTTGCGCTTAACTGATCAGGGACACGCTTAACTAATTTCAGCAGAGCTAACTCATGCATCTGTGGGCAGCAGCTGGGCATCTGAGGGTGGGCTAGTCTAAAATGGCATTGCTGGCTGGCTCCAAGTGATGTCTCATTCTGTAACAGGCTAGCTCAGGCTTGTTCACATAAGGCAGTGGCAAGGACCTCACTAGCATCAAAGAATGCAGAGGCCCTGGCTCTCAACTAGTATAATGTGGCTTCTACCTTATCCTATTGGACAAGCAAACTACAAACCCGGTTCAGATTCAAGCAGACGACAGATGCCGTCTCTGGAAGGCAGGAATTGTGGTGAATTGTGGCTGTTTTTCATGATCTGTCATAGGGAAGAAGATTGAGAATTCTTTAACTAAAATGTGTATTCTTAGATTGAGATCCTAAATTACAGTGGATACATACTGCTTTAGGTCCCGTAGATTAAATAAAGTTCAAACATCAAGTGATGCTTACTATGAAATGCCAGTTAAAAGTCATTGTTTAAGAAGTTTGCATATGTGTGTGGGTGTGTATACATTAGTGCAATTTACAGTATTTGTTCTATCTCAATAAAACTGTAATTTTGTATGTATATGTGTGTATGTCTATATATAAGTATGTGTATATATAATTATACTTTGAGGCATGTAAATTGTGCTAATCTCATGTATATCTTGATAAAATTATATATAGGTATATATACAGCCAACACCCCTATCAAAATATAGAACATTTCTTGCTCTTTTTCAGTCAATACCCCAACACACTGGAGGTAATTACTATTCTCCCTTGTGTCACAACAGATTAGTTCTACTTTTTCTTGAATTTCACATAAATGGAATCATAGACTACATCTTCTGTGACCAGCTTTTTATGCTTAAAATGAATTCTGTGGGATTTATCCAATATTGTTGGGTGTACAGTAGTTCTTTCTAAATGGTATAAAATAACATTTATTGCTTCTAGAATACTGATTGAAAGCTCAAGCATTCAGTTTACTTACAGAAATTATACAATTATACATTGCTTCACAAAGGCAGCAGACACATTACACTCTAAAAAGTCTCTTTTACAGAAAATCAAAAATTCTAAATATCAAAAGGTACATCTGAAGAAACAAGTATAAATTTGGCAGCCAGTAATTTTGACAGGAAGTTGTACGGCTTGCGTGACTTTAATCTGTGAATATGGCCTTCAGTCATTTAGCTCAAGTTCATCATTAATTTAGTTTTCCAGTGTAATTGTGTTTCATACCATTGACATTTGCATACTCTAGAGTATGTTAGAAATGTGCAGTATTCACAAATGTTCAGAAAAGCAAAGCAAAGTTCTGTGAATCTGCCCAGTTCTTCTGAGACGGTCTCACATCAGCTTCATAAGCATATTCAATCCTACAAAATAGTAAGCTAATGTTTGAACACAATTTCCAAGATAAAGCACATTTTCTCACAAATGGTGAAGTCTTTTTCTCAAGCACCACAAAAGTATACAAAAGAATTTTAGTTTGAACAGATCTCTCAGAACGTGTTTAACCTGATACTTCAACAGACTTAAAGTTTCCATGGTTTCACAAGGGCCAGATTTTTAATTACTTAGAGAAAGGAACGGCTTTGAAAGATGTGGACTCGATCATTACCAATAGAAAAAGTATCCAATGCATATCTTATAGAGACAGAAAAATAGAACATTTCCCCTCTCAGAATAATGTGTATATAATTATATGTAATATATATTATATATACTATACTATATAGCATATATAAGATAATGTATAGTTGTACATGTAATTATATAATATATAATACATTTCTCTCTTAAAATAGTGTATATTTAAATAAAATATATATTACAGTATATATTAAATATATATTAATATATAATATATAAAATTAGAATATAGTAAATGTAATATATATCATGTTATATACAATTATATGTTATCTATTACTGCATATAAATTTTATATAGTATAACTATTATTCTATTTATAAATATATATTACATATATATCTTATCTCTTATAGAAACAGAAAAACATAACATTTCCCCCTTAGAATAATACATGTATACTTATATATATTATACAGAATAATATATAATTACATGTATAAATTATATATTATATGTATATGTCTTATATAACATGTAAATATATTATTCCATTTATAAATATATAATATAAACTTATCTCTTATAGAAACAGAAAAATATAACATTTCCCCTTTTTAATAATATATTATATTTATATATAGTATATTATGTTATTATATATAATTATATAATATATAAATTATATAACTATATATTACATATCATAATTATATAACAATAATATATAAGTATGCATATATTATGAATATATTAACATCATAAATATATAATACTATAAGTATATAGATATGTAACATATAAATTTATAATTTATATATTATATAATTATATAATTTATATTTTGTATGAAATGTAAATTAAAATTTATATATCATTTATGCAATATATAATTCTGTTATATACATTATTTGTATATAATGTTATATGTTATATTTTATATATGTGTTATATTACATGTTATATCATATATATAACATTATAAAATATGTTACACATAAATATACATATATTATTCTAAGGGAGCAAATTTTTAATTTTTCTGTTTCTGTAAAAGATGAACATATATGTAATTTATAAATATAAATAATATAACTACCATGAAACCCTTTAATTCATATGGTAAATGTTGAAACTATGACCAAAATATGAAAACTACCAGAGCTGTTAGAAAAAGACTAGAAGCCTTTTCACATATGTATAATCTAAGCATGATACTCTCCAAAAAAAAAAAAAAATTGTAATTATTACCTTCCAGTTTGAAAATTTTAATTCTAAATTAAAAAAAAAATCTATACACAAGCCACTGATTTAACCAGATCCTCCCCCGCCCCCCCAAAAAAGTGTTTAGTAAGCAGGACCCGGAAGAGCTGATACTCACAGTTCCTACAAGAACAACTCTTTCAGGGTTTAATCCCATGAAGTACTTTATTTTACAACCTTCTACTTGTGCAAAACTAAAGGTCCATTTGATTACACAGAAATTTCATACAGTGTAAGACTAGAATTGAGTGTGAAATACTGCATGTAACTATTTCTAAATAGTCTTGTTCTGTTGGTTCATCAGTGACTTCTGTGGCTTTATAGTCATTTTCTGTGGAAGATTCTGAGAGAATCTCTCCAGTTCTACTGGAATTGGAGCCTCCTAATTCTTCTGTTTCATGGCAGTTGGAATCCTCCTTGCAGGGCCTCTGTTTTCACTGTCTTCGGAATGTAAATCTGTCTCATCCTGAGACAGATGAGATTCCTCTATTTGATTATTTTCCACAGAATTCTCTTCATTTATAGTTAAGGCATCATCAGATTCTTTCTCTTGAATTTTTTTTTCTGGAATCATTTCTGTTGTTAAAGACACTCGTCCTCTTCATCCTCTTCTCTTCGTCTTTATTCTTAGATGAAACTGGTTCTTCTGTTTCTTCTGTCATAACTGAAGAAGTGTGACTAGAAGTTGTTTGGTCATCTCTGACTTCACCTTCTTTGTCAAACTTGAGTTTTTTAACCTCATGTCCCTCAGCTCCCAGACCATATTCATTTGGATGTTTATTTTCTATACGGCTGACTGAGGAACTCCTGATCCAGATGTCAGAGTCATTGTGAATTTTGTCCTCGTCATGCTGTAAGTTTGTAAAGACTCTTTGCTCACTGTGCTCTGAGGCAAACCATTCCTTCCTTCCTCCCTCCCTCCCTCCCTCCCTCCCTCCTTCCTTCCCTCCTTCCCTCCTTCCCTTCCTTCCTTCCTTCCTGTTCTCTCCCTTCCTCCCTCCCCACCCCATTCTCTCTCTCTCTTTGTTTTTGTATAAGTTGCAGGAGTACAGCATTAAAATTCAACATCTGTATACGCTACAAAGTGATCACCAGCACAAGTCTAGCTGCCGTCTGTCACCATACAGTTGAGCCTCTACCTATTTCAGCCACACCCCAAACCCCTTCCCCTCTGGTAACCAGTAATCTGTTCTCTGTATCTATGTTTGGTTTTGTTCACTTTTGTTTGTTCATTTGTTTTATTTTTTTAGATTTCACATATGAGTGAAATTGTATGGTGTTTGTCTTTCTCTTCCTGACAATTTCATTTAGCAAATACTTTCAAGGTCCATCCATGTTGTTGCAAATGGCAGGACTTCATTCTTTTATGGTTGAGTTGTATTCATTGTGTGTGTGTGTGTGTGTGTGTGTGCGTGCATGCACACGTATTTATCACATCTTTATTCATTCATCAGTGGACATTTGGGTTGTTTCCATATCTTGGCTGTTGTCAATAATGCTGCAGTGAATATAGGGGTGCAGATATCTTTTGGAATTATAGTGGTTTTTTGTGTTCTTTGGCTAAATACCCAGAAGTGGAATAGCTGGGATCATATGGCATTTCTAGTCTTAATTTGGGGGGTAATCTCCGTGCTGTTTTCCATAGTGGCTGCTCCAATTTACAGTCCCACCAACAGTGTTTGAGGGTTCCCTTTTCTCCACATCCTCTCCAACATTTGTTATTTCTTACCTTTTTGATAATAGCCATTCTAATAAGCGTGAAGTGATGTCTTATTGTGGTTTTGATGTGCATTTTTCCCTAATGATTAGTGATGCTGAACATCTTTTCTTGTGCCCATTGGCCATCTGTATATTTTCTTTGGAAAGTTGTCTATCCAGGTCCTCTACCCATTTTTTAATTGGGTTGTTTTTTTGTTTTTAAGTTGTATAGTTCATATATTTTGGGTATTAACCCCTTATTGGATATATCAATTGCAAATATTTTTGCCCATTCACTAGGTTGCCTTTTCGTTTTTTTTTTTTTTTTTTTTTGCGGTACGCGGGCCTCTCACTGTTGTGGCCTCTCCCGTTGCGGAACACAGGCTCCGGACGCACAGGCTCCGGACGCGCAGGCTCAGCGGCCATGGCTCACGGGCCCAGCCGCTCCGCGGCATGTGGGATCTTCCCGGACCGGGGCACGAACCCGTGTCCCCTGCATCAGCAGGTGGACTCTCAACCAATGCGCCACCAGGGAAGCCCTGCCTTTTCGTTTTGATCGTGGTTTTCACCACCGTGCAGAAGCTTTTCAGTTTGACGTAGTCCCATTTGTTTACATTGGCTTTTGTTTCCCTTGCCTTTGGAGTCAGATCCACAAAAACATCGCTGAGAGCAATGTCAATGAAATTACCAGCTATGTTTTCTTCTAGGAGTTTTATGTTTTCACATCTTACATTCAAGTCTTTAATCCTTTTTGAGTTAATTTTTGTGTATGGAGTGACATAGTGGTATAGGTTCATTCTTTTGCATGTGGCTGTCCAGTTTTCCCAACACCATATATTAAAGAGACTATCCTTTCTGTATGTTCTTTGCTCCTTTATCATAAATTAATTATCCATATATGTGTGGGTTTTTTTCTGGGCCCTCAATTCTGTTCCATTGATCTATGTGTTTGTTTTTGTGCCAGTACCCTACTGTTCTGATGACTTCAGCTTTGTATCAATAGTATAGTTTAAAATCAGGGAGTGTGATAACTCCAGCTTTGTTTTTCTTTCTGAAGATGGGCTATTCAGGATCTTTTGTGGTTCCATACAAATTTTAGAACAAATTACAGTTTTCTTAAAGCTTGTTAACCACCTACTAACTTCCTTCTCTGGTAGCTTTAAACAATGTGTATTTACAGTAGAGGCTAATCAGAGTAGTCATCACAACTTTTGTGGGCTATTTGAAAACCATCAGTGGGTTAGATATGACTTGGAATGTATGTACCTTTTTATTCCCTGAATCTCCCATAAAAGGTGCTAAGTGACGGACCAGTGAATAGAAGGGTGATAATCATTTGAGGTTAGTCCTAGGAAAAGGCTTATGTTGGTGCCATGTGGAATATGTAAGGTACGTGTCCGTCTTTTTTAGGAAGTTGTACGGTTCCTGGATACCAAGCATCAAAACCACTACCGAGTCTACAATCTATGCAGTATGTACATGACTTGATATTTTGCTATTATAGATAGAAAACAGGTCACTCACTGCATGTAAGAAGGTGATTCAGTTTTTACATTTCATTTAATCATAGGTATTTGGTGGTGGTGGGAAGTGAGTTTTTAAAAGTCTCCATCTTGTGCTGGCTCTATTTGGTAGGAAAAGAAAGTGCAACAGCACACAGTGCCCCGTGAGGTAGGCAGGAGACTGGGGGCAGAGCTATTTTAGGAGACTCAAGTCTAGTGGTAGTAGGTTTTGGAAAATATTTGTTTTTTCCTGCCAGCTTGTGTTTTGAAGACAATTCAACAAATGCATGCTCTAACCCACTAGGAATGAGGAGTGAGGAGACCAGGGCCCTGCATGGGAAGAAACCCCCAAACCCTATAGCAAACAAATTATAGCCCAGCTGACCCTCTTCCTGTATATTAAATGGACATTTTCAGGAGGCAAGTATTTTGGTTGGCCACATTGGCTTCTGCTCTGTGTAACCTTCTGATAATGTAGTGAGTAGCCTGCTAGAAAAGTACAAGTAAGTCCTATTAAACCAAAATAATTTGGGCTTATGTTACTCAAGATGGACAAAACACTACTCTACTTTTATTTTTATTTATTTATTTTTTTTGTGGTACACAGGCCTCTCACTGTTGTGGCCTCTCCCGTTTCGGAGCCCAGGCTCCGGACGTGCAGGCTCAGCGGCCATGGCTCACGGGCCCAGCCACTCCGCGGCATGTGGGATCTTTCCGGACCGGGGCACGAACCCGTGTCCCCTGCATCGGCAGGCAGACTCTCAACCACTGCGCCACGAGGGAAGCCCCTACTTTTATTTTTGAGACCCTTACGTTTCTTTTAGAGCAGGAGGAGCCAGACAGAAAGCTCCTTTTAAAGGTAGAGGAGGAATTTCAAATAGAAAAGTATAACTTATTTATACCTTGACCATTTACTGTGTTTATTAGGGTTAGAGAGATGACCCGTGCATCATTTATTTCAGGTGAAAGAGCTTATGATGCTAAGTACTTCCATGATAGGGTCCGTCGATACATGATTGACGATCACAATGTCCCCTCTTTGAGGTAAGTTTGATGCCAAGCTGGCTGTCATAAGGGGGCTAAATACAAAGGGCTTGATTTTTTTGGGAAGTATTTTCATTCAACTAAAAATCTTTCACTTGGAATCAGTGAGATGGTGGCGTTCTCCAAGGAAGTACAAGAGTGGCTGGCTCAAGATGAGGAAAACATCACAGTGATTCACTGTAAGGGGGGCAAAGGTAAAAAACATTTTTCTTTTTCTTTCTCTTCTTCTAAAGAAATTTGAAAAATATATTCAAGTACACCAACAAGATACGTTCTGCTATTAACCGGTATTAATCATTGTTAACATTTTTTACTATTAGCTTCAAGACTAAAGGAAGGGGAAGGAAAGAGGGAGGAAGCGGGGAGGAAAGGAAGAAAGAGTAAAGAAGAGAAGAAAGCAGGAATAGAAGAACTGAGGAAGGTTAAGTGTGTTTTCCCTTGTTTATTGACTATTTGGGTTTCTTCATTTTTGATTTGCCAAAATATCTGTCAAAATACAAACACTGTTTAACTTTAGAAACCATCAGAGCACTTTTCATTTTATTTAAGGTTGTTCTTAAACTTTGTGAGGACCTTTTAAAGTTAAGAGTGTCGACAGCAATGCCATTTCAAAGACCAAAAATTATCCTGGAATTTTTATAGTGTAATGATACATAGAAGTTGATTTTGGTGGGGGGAAAATGGGGGTGGGGGGAAAGCCAGTTGTGAACTCAACCAATTTAACTTGAGTCAGATTTTCTCTCATTCAGATTTAGGCTTTTAATAATCATCTAGGCATATTACACAATTTTTGACAAATAAGGAATTATGGTTTCGTTGGGCTGTGAAACAGTTTTTTATATTAAATTCCAGGAAGACACACTTTAAAACTGCCTTCTGTAATTGAGTTAGAATAAAGTTTTAGTCTTATTTGAAAAGTAGTTTCAAGCTCATGAGTTAGTAGGCAAGTTCTATCTTTAGTTCCACAGGTCGAAATATTCTGTATGTACGGCAATTTACAACATTGTGCCTAAATGAAGAATACAGAGGTTGAACCACATGGAATTGCCTTTCTTTGGGCCATCTCTTACTTTTAAAAAAGGCCATTTAATATGGCTCAACCAAAATATTATAATCTAAGAGTTGGCTTTAGTCTTCTTTTAATCAGGTTAATTCCCTGCTTAAAGGAAAACCTTCATTTCAAATTTAATTATTTTTCCTGAGGGCAGACTTACATTATTCTGTGTTCATGTGTGTTTCATTGCTTTTCCTTTAGGATTGTTTGGAAGGCTAGTATTCAGTTGGTCTGTACCAGAGCAGCTCCTTTTTTCAAGTTTTCATTCATCTTGGTTTTGCTTCTTTTTGTTCGTTGATGCCTGCACATTACCAGTAATATCATGATAGCCCAAATATTTTGTTATTGATTTATAGGACTTCTTTAAATAATCTGGGTGCTAATTTTTTGTTAGCAGTTTGTATTGCAAATATCTTCTTCCACTGTGTTGTCTTTTAAATTTGATTATGATTTATTTTTTCATATAGAGGTATTTAATTTTTGATGTGTGAAGTTTATCAATCTTTTGTGTGTGCGTGGTTCGTGCGTTTTGGTCACGTTTAAGAAATCCACCCGTACGCTGAGGTGGTGAAGATATTCTCCTTATAAAATAGTAAAGTTTCGCTTTTTACATTTAGGTCTTTAATCTAATTGGAATTTGGGGAGGGAGATTTTTTTTCCATATGGATAGACAATTGTCCTAAAACCATCTATTACATGCTCATGTAGTCCCCATCAACTTGTAGTCCCTTCTCAGTCATATACCAAGTTTCCATATGTATTTGGGACTGTGTGAATTTTCTGTACCACACTATTATAATTTTTATATATTTCTGGTTGCATTGCATTGTGGTCAGAGAACATATGCATTTTTTTTAGTTCTTTGAGATGTATTTAGACTTGCTTTATCGCCCAGAATTTGGTCAATTTTATCAAATGTTTTCTGTGCACTTGAAAATAAAGTGTGTTATGCATTGTCCTGAACAGTGTTCTATATGTGCCCCTTAGGTTGTTTGTTAATTGTTTTATTCAAATCTTCTATATCCTTACTGATATTTTATTTTGGTTTGCTTGAATTCTTTGCAGCATAATTCCTTCCTCCCACCACCACCATTTGCTTGGAAGTCATATACTCTTTTTATATTCCTTAGTAATTTCTCTAAAGATTTCAACTGACATCCCTTATTTAGCTATCAGTTTTTGCTTCTTTCTTAGTGTTGACCTTGTATCTTCCTGAGCTCTTTCATTAGTTTTAGGGGTTAGCCTATAGATTTACTTGGACTTTTCTAGTCTGCAAATAATGAGAGTTTGTTTCTTCTGTTTCTATCCCTATACATTTTGTTTTTCTTATCTTACAATACTGGCTAAGCCATGTAGTAAATAGAAGCAGTGAATAGTGGATAGTTTGTTTAGTTCCTGGCTTTAAGAGGAATGTTATCATCATTTCATCATTAATATGATATACCTGGTAGGTATTTTGGTAGATTTCCTTTCACCATAGTTAAAAACTTAAAACCTTTGTCCAAGAGCAAAAGTTTAGTGAATGAATATATGTTTATGTTTTAAGTTAAAATACTGAAGACAAGTGTAAATCATTTTAATGATTCCTTGCATACCTGACTTGACTGGATGAGAGGGCATCTACTTTGTGGTTGTGCTTATCCATAGCCACTGGGACATGAATCTGCAAGGTTTTTTTCGAATGGGAATATATAAGGGCTGTAAAGACTCAGAGATGTCCTCCAGAATTGAAATGTGAACCATCCATGCTAGAGAGCTAGAGAGCTACATTGTTAATGGTCAGTAGCCTCCTTTAGCAAGAAGCTTTTCCTTATCAGAGCACAGGGTGGTACAAAGTCCTCTTTGGAAGTACTTGGCTTAGAATATTGTTTTTCAAACTATGGGTTGCAAAATAAATTTAGTGGTTCATTTTCTTAAAAGGATAGAATAGAAAATAGGGTGCATCTTAAGGTAAAAGGATAAGTTTGGAATTACATAAAATAAAGTTCAGCATATACTGGCTAAGACAAAACTACAGATCATTGTAGAAAGAATAGATGCAATGTACTTTTTAACTCACATTTTATGTGGCAGGGCAAAAATATAAATTGGAAAAAAACATGAGACTTTAGGATAAAATGGCATGAAATCAAGGATTTGCTTTAACGTGCTGGTGGGGGGGCTGGGGTGCATGTAGAGAGGAGGAGGGAAAGAAGGATGAGGGAAGAAAAGGAAGAAACAAGTATAACAATATGGTAATTACCGAATCTGGGGAACAGGTATATGGGGGCTCATTATTCTGTTCTTTCTACTTTAATATATGTCTTATAACACAAAAAAAACTCTAAAATGGAAGGAATAATAGATATGGCAAATGCTAGGTGGTGTTTTGGGTTCTGTCCACGTTTTATCTTTTAGTTTCTTTTATTTACATTAGTAGGAAAACAGGGTGTGTAATTAGCTCTTAATTGGTAGGTATCTCTTTAACTTTAGAGTCCTGGAGCAGAGCTCATTGCCTCTGCCTGTTACTGCAGTCTCCAGGGGTCATGATTCAAGAACAACATACACGTGCATAGAATTAGCACAGAATTAGCACAGAACTCCAGGTAGAACCTCAGAGCAAGCAGTGTAAGGGCTTTGTCTACCTCTGAATTGAAATATTTTGAACCAGCACTTTCAGAGTGGAAGAAAATCAATCCAAAATGAACTCTAAATACTTCTGAGAGTAGTTTTATACCAAGTGCTGCCATGGGCAATGGTTCATGAACTAACTTCTTTTCTAGGAAGAACTGGAACTATGATCTGTGCCTACCTTCTTGCCAGTGAAATATTTGCAACCGCAGAGGTATGGAAGATGCTCCTACCAATGCTGTCTTAGGCTGATTGAATTTGCTAGCTCTGAAGCCTCGCTGGTGGGATGTTAACATGATCCCTGAGTCATGGTAATTAATGGAGTTGTAATTGGAGAGGTGATTATTAGAAAGCCTGGCTTGGATACTTTCTCATTTAACTGGCACTAGTTAGTAACTGACCTCAGGGCCTCTTTCTTTGGGACGGGATGAGGGTGAGGTCAATGAGACGCTCACCTTGGACACAAAATTTAAGGGAATGCCAGAAATCTCAGTAATTAAGATAAATAATATTCCAGTGCAGCGTTCAAAAAATCTAAGTCAATGCCAAAACGTCCATCGTGGATACAACAGGAATATTTTAAACAAAGACAGGACACAACAGAGTCCAGGTTAATGTGAAATGAGTAAGGTCAAGTTGTGAAAGTGCAAGAAAACCTCAGCGATACAGAAGCTTGACTTGCCTCCCTGAGACCCATAATCCCACCAGCTCCAGGCCTTCCTCCTTTCTCACGAGAATAAGAAGAAGATGGGTTAGGGAAGTTTTCTAAAGGACCTTGAACATCCTTGCAAGTGCTAGGTAGGTAAAAGGCATCGTTTTCCAACTCAGAACAAAGTCTCTCCTGGATGTTATATCTTTGCATAGTCAACATCTGTGGGGCCTGTGCCCTCTGGAAATTTCTGAGAAGACAGGATGGGCTGTTGCTATGTCTTAAAGCAGGGTTCCCACTCTTTTTCTGCCATGATCTTGCTAAAACGTCACCTCTTACAGGGCACGCTCCCAGCAGCTCTGCTTCTCGCTCAGCCTGCAGCCCAGATAAGAGAAGCTGGGGGTTCTGATCTGGGCGCAGCACCCTGATTCCACCGTCGTCTTTATTTCAAATTTGAGACACACAGGTCAGGAAAATGGATGCTGTAGGACAGTGTTTTTCACACTATGGATCACAGTTTATCAGTGAGTTGTGAAATCAACTTATTGCGTTGTCACTCGCATTTTTTAAATAAAATGGAATCAATTAGAATAGGAAATATCAAAAGGTAAGTATTGTTTGTGAAACTTTTGTTTCAGTTCCGTGTGAGAGAGTGCGTGTGTGTGTGTATGTGTGTGTGTGTATCTCCCAGGTTTATGAATGTGGATTGTAGCTTTAAAAATAAAAAGTTTGAGGGACTTCTCTGGAGGTCCGGTGGTTAGGACTCTACGCTTTCACTGCCGAGGGTTGAGTCCCTGGTCAGGGAACTAAGATCCCATAAGCCGTGTGGCGTGGCCAAAATAAGTAAATATATAAATATAAAGTTTGAAAGCTGTTGGTCTGGAGCCCTGGACAGAGCCAGAGGCCGGTGCTCAGGCCTTTGCTGTCTCTGACGGGCTGCATGCATCTCCATGGCAGGTCACTTGGTTTTCTTTGGGTCCTAATCTTCTCCATTTGTAAAATGGAAAGACAGGAAGAAGGACCAGATTCTCTCTAAAGTCTTCCAGCTCTAAAATTGTCTTTATGAGTCTTTGAATGAGAGTAGGCCTTGCTGTAGCTTTGTTAATTCTGTTATTTCGGGTATAGCCTCTGCCCAAAGACCGCTGACTTAGGGAAATCATGTGCCCTTAGAAACTTCAGAATGCCTTATACAGGAAAGGGACGTGCAGATGACCCATGACTGGACTGTCCCCTTTTTTATAGGACAGCCTTTATTATTTTGGAGAACGACGAACAGATAAATCCACCAGCAGTAAATTTCAGGGAATAGAAACTCCTTCTCAGGTAAGTGCTCTTTCTTTAAAAGGGGTTACTCTGGGGAATTAGGTTAAGATTGGCATCTATTACCTGGTTTCATTTTAGACTCTCTTCCTTGGGTGATTCCTTAGGTCATCCTCTCCTTGGGTGGTCTTCTCCTTGGGTGCCTCGTGACAGGCCTTGATCCCTTCCGGAGGCCAGGAGCCCTGCCTCAGGTGTTGCTTGGCTTTGCACCTGTGCTCTGAGTTCTCCCCAGAGCGCCCTGCCTTCCATTTTAATTGGTTATTGTTTGCAGAGTTCAGGAGTTGATTCCCTTCCCAAGGTAGGAAGGTCCAATTCCTAAGGTTTCAGACCCCCTGAAGATTATCTGAAGTCACTAGCCTTTTATTTCCATGTAAAGAGGAACTGAGTCTTTCACAAACCCCTATTAGGGCAATTCAGCCCTTGTAGAACATTGTGTGTGTGTGTGTGTGTGTGTGTGTGTGCACGCATGGGCACACACATGTGCACATGGGTAAGGGAGAGACAGACAGTGACAGAAAAAGAGACAGAGTCGGTGGGAGGGGGGCTGCACTTCAAAGGAGAAAGGAAAGGGAAAAGTAACATTTTTCAAAAACCTATTTTATACTAGACACTATTATACTTCTACATATATTGTCTCATTTAATACTCAGACAACCCATGTGACCCATGTTATTACCTTATTTTTTTCCTTTTTAAAACGTTTTATCATGGACTTTTTCATAAAAAGTCAAGACAGTCATACAATAAATCCCCTTATATTCATCACACTGCTTCAGCCATCATTTCATCATGTGGCCAACCATTCATTCCCTCCCCACTCCACACACACACACGCTTCATTTTCACACTAAACCTGGATTATTTTGAAGGAAATCCCAGACATCAGATCATCTTATCCCCTAAGCCTTTTAATGTGACATCTAACATAAAGACTAAAACAAAAAACAAAAAACCCTTAAAACCATTGACATACCTAACAGTGTTATACCTTAATAGTATCAAATGTCTAGTCCTCGTTTAAACGTCCATAATTATCTTAAAATCTTTTTAAACCTTAGTTTCAGTCAGGATCCAAACAAGGGCACACATTTCATTTGGTTGCGATGTCTCCTTAAGTCTCTTTTAGTTTATAGGTTTCCCACCTCTCTTTTTTTTTTTTCCTTGTAAATTGTTTATTGCAGAAACCAGGACGTTTATCCCACAGAGTTTACAACATTCTAGACTTTGTTGAATCCTGCTAAGGGTTTTGCATTCATTATCTAATATTCTCAATAACTCAATGAGTGGGCACCATTATGATTCCCATTTTATAGACTGGGAAATCGAGGTGCAGGGAAGCTCACTTTTTGAACCAAGAACTCAAATCCAGATCTTGCAGACTCCAAAGCCCGTCATTTCCCATCCTGTGCACAGCTTCTCATTTGGATTTGCCTTTTCTATACGGCCCCTCAAACCCAAGTGAGAGATGGTTGGGAATTCTTAAGTAATTGTGGATGTGGCCGTGAAGAAGAGTTTTCTTTGAGTGAAGTGATGGAAGCTGATACCCTTGGCCTAGTTAGCAGAACACTGTAACTGCTGGCTCTAGACATGTCATTTGGGATCAAAGAACTCAGCCTTATCCATTCATACTTTTCTGCCAAACTCAAGCAACACAAGGAAAAAAAGATAGCCATAGGCTATAAGTAATACATCGACTTATTGAAGCCCAGCTCGAATCATGCCATTTCACGCTCAAAATCCATAATGGCTTCTGACTGCCAATGGCAACACATATGTTTTAACCTGGCACTCCCAATCTAGATGTGATTTTTCCAACCGCTTCTTCCACTGTGTGCATCACACGCTCTAACGCGTTTGGATTGTTCGCCGTTTCCCAGCCTGTTTATACTTTACACCCACGTGCTCACGAGGGCCCCTTGTCCTGGAGTCCCCTTGCCCTCCCAGCCTGAAGTAGTCTCCTGCTTTTTCAGTTCTTACAGCCCTTTGTATTCCTTTTAGGGACTAAGTTGCTTTACATTATTTTCCAGCTATTTGAAGTCGTGTCTTCTCTACCCTCTTTGCACGCCCATGTCTTGCCCATCTTTCCACCCTGGCAGCCCAAAGTGCCTCATATAGTGTCTCCTTTGTCTGTAGTGAGTGCTTACTAAATAGATGTTGGTTTTATTAACTTCTGCTACATGCGCCTGTTGTTCTGGGCTGTAGGGGAAAGAAGAGTGAGAGCAGACGCAGCTACAGGGCCATGGTAGGTTACAAGCCTTTAGTGGAAGGTCAAGAATCTGGTGGCAGGAGCCACTGGGATGTTAGAGGTAGCTCCTTCGGGCACATCTTCCCTTCCCCATTTCCTCTGCAGTCACGTGCAGTGTCTCTAACTTACTCCAGGACTGGCACACCCTAGGCTGCAGCTGAGTCTCTTCTGATTCACTGGGCTAGCAGTGCAGGGGCCCGGCCTCAAGGGCTGTGTTGGCGAGGCCCCCAGGACAGAGTTCCCTGTGTGTGCGGCAGTAATTCTCAGACACCATCCCCTCCTGATCCTGCAGTGTGGCCATTCAATGCACTACATACATTTCATCCACCCCTGAGTTAAGAGCTTGACTGGTCCTTTCCAATGCAGAGGATGGTGGTTAATTTTCTTAACACTTCCCAATGGATGGGGAAGAGTCTATGAACTTTTCAGTCCGGTTGATTCTGTACCAGAACTCTTAACTTCTAGAAGAAAGGAGAGCCCTTGTGAACGGCTTGCCACAGGAGATGGACTAGGCTAAGAGAATCCCCAGGCTTCCTTGCAAAAATGGAATTGGGGAAACGGGAAGTGGAGAGATGCTCACTGGCTGGGGCTGGAGAAGAACGTGAATGTGCTGCTGGCCTATGGAGCTCTCCCGCTGGGCTGTTACATCTTCCCTTCTCTCATGCGAGGAGGCTACTGCTCCCCAACGCACAAACCTTCCTTTAACTCAGCCACGATGAAGCTTCCACCCCAGGCCGACCTCTCCCACATTTGCAGTTAATGGCATCTTGCTGTCATGTTGTCCTAGCTGTTTTGTTGGTTCTGGTCAGTTGCACTCTCAGTCCCAGCAGCCTCTAAGCAACACCTGGCTCCTTTCTTGTTCCTTGCCTGTTGCTCTTCATTCAGTATTTTTTTTCTAAGGTAGATATTTAGTCATGAGGCAACAAATGCCTAGTTCCATAATGGCACCCGATCAATGTTTCCTTCATCAATTATTTTCCTTAAAAAAAATCAGAACTTTTTACCTCCACTTAAATCGAGACTTCTGTTGTTTTGCAGAATAGATTTGTTGGATATTTTGCAATGGTGAAAAATACCTACAATTTGACTCTTCCTCCAGTGAAAAAACTCACGATGGAAAAAATCATTATTTATTCAATTCAAGGTAAGTGCTTTATGTCTAATTGGAGAATTGGCAGGAGGGCCAATGTTCTTACCATTCGGGAGGGTTTTCTCATGGTTACATACAGAGACAATCCCAACGCATAGCTGTCTTTTTGTGTAGCCTCAGGTATAAACCCCTCCCCCTGGAATTGCCCATCAGCCCAGCGCTGCTGTGGCCACGTTACCACTGCTTAGGTGTCCTCTCCTTTCCTTTCCCATCACCAATTTGGGGGGCTCCATCCCCCCCTTCCCTTTCTCCTGTTCTCATTGCTGCTCTGGCCTCAGCCCAGGGTGTCCTTTTCAGAGTAGAACCTCTGAGAGTAAAGGGAGGGAAGGTCCCATGAGACCTGGAGACCACTTCTTCCTCATGCCCATCTCTGGTTCGGGGTTGTCTTGGGAGATGCACCCCTGTATCATTTTCTTTCCTAATCCTCTCAGAAACCTTTTTTTTATTCTTATCTCCTGATCTCTCGCTTTCCCAGCCCTCTTCCCCCATAGCCCCCTCTCCCCCAGCAACTCCATCAGGATGTCTTAAATACCCGAACAGCAAATGAATTTTGTTGCCACAAATTCTTTTTGCAAATAACTGCTGAGCACTGCTTTGGGCCAGGCCCCCTGCTCGTGTTTCTTTGCCCTTCAGGAGCCCCTGAGTGTAAGCAGAGGAGAGGAAGGTACACAGATGAAGAGCTGACCACAGTGTTGGACAGCTTCCTAGGAGAACAGCACTTAGGTCTTCCGAACCTACAGGAACACAAAAAAGGGTTGGGAGAAACCTGGCCTCTGGGCGGGGGTGGGGGTGGGGGCTCTCTCAGCCCCCTAGCTGTTACCAGTTCTTACCAAGAGTAAAAATCCTTATAAACTTGAAAAGAGCTGACGATGCCTGCTTCAGGAGTGTAAGGAGAAAGAGGGGACCTGCCGTCGCCCCGAGAGGCAGAGATATTGGCCAGATCGTCCACCTCTGGGACTTGAAAGACAAGGAAGGAGGGGAGAGGAATGGGCCTCAAGGCCATGTCTTTATTTCTCTGTCACCCGCCTAGCTTCCCTGTACAGCTCACCCTCAGGGAGGTGGAAACAGGGACCCCTCAGTGTGGAGGCGCAGCAGGAGGTGATGCTTCTGATTCCCTAAAGCAACAGCAGCTTGTGGAGCGCGAGGCGCGGTGCTGAGTGCCGGGCCTCTCCTGGGCCCGGCTGCGGGGCGAGGGCGCTGGTGTCCACCCACACAGCCTATTGCTTTTAGCCCTCTGAAGAGACACACAAAATAAGATCTAGACGGGTATTTTTTAACGCTTCGTCCAATTATTCAGAAATAAGAGAACCCTTTAGAATATATGTAAAAACTGCATAGTCAAAATAATTTCAATTGTTAGTTAAAATATAAAATGCTTTTTTCAAATTATTTACGTATTTCTCCCCTCTCCATACTCCCGCATCGCCGCCACTGCTTGGCAGGGGTGAGGAACTGTGAGAGTTACCACGAGCAGAGTGCATGGGTTTCTGGCTTCTGGAAACAAACTTCGGCCCAGCAGCATGGTTTCTGTGGGAAATTTTGGTCTAGATTTCCAAACAAGCGTTGTGCGGGCAGACCCTGGAAATACAGCCTGTTCCAGCAGGAGGCTGCCTGTCTGTATAAAGGAGCAACTGTGCGAAGGCTTTGTGGGCTGCAGAGTGCTCTATGAGGTCCATTCTGTGATGTGTGTGTGTCACGTATGAGGGACAGGGCTGGAGTGGAGCCTCGCTCCGAACACCATCTGCCTTCAGATGTCCCCAGGGTAGAGCCAGGCTTGTCCGGCAGCTGGTGGGTGGGAGGGGATAGCAGTGCCTTGCTCTCCATTGTTTCCTGCAGAAAGTGCAGTGTGAGAGGCAACCCAGGTGGCTGTTGGAGCAGTGTCTTCCTCTAGGAAATTGAAACTCAGCTCTAAAGCCAAGTTGGTGGCGTGAGAGCCTGTTTTGTACCTGAGTGTATCCTCTCCCTCAGGGTCCTCTTGGTTAACGGTGGGAATCCAGGCATCTCTCATTTTATTGCTCTTTGCTTTATTGCGCTTCACAGACGTTGCACTTGTTCAGAAAATGAAAGGTTTGTGACAGTTCTGAGTTGTCAGATGATGGTGAGCAGTTTTTTTTTTTTTAGCAATGTGGCAATCAAGTTTTTTTATTTAATGGTTTGTGTTAGAATTTTATGTATTTATTTATTGGCTGCGTTGGGTCTTTGTTGCTGCTCGCCGTATTTCTCTAGTTGTTACTCTCCGTTGCGGTGCACGAGCTACTCATTGCGGTGGCTTCTCTTGTTGCGGAGCACGGGCTCTAGGTGCGCGGGCTCAGTAGTTGTGGCTCATGGGCTTAGTTGCTCTGTGGCATGTGGGATCTTCCTGGGCCAGGGTCGAACCCGTGTCCCCTGCATTGGCAGGCGGATTCTTAACCACTGCGCCACCAGGGAAGTCCCGATCAATTATGTTTTAATGAAGGTACGTACATAGTTTTCTTAGACATAATGCTATTGCACACTAAATAGACTACAGTATAGTGTAAACATAACTTTTTGTGTGCACTGGGAAAGCAAAAATGTTCGTGTGACTCGCTTTGTTGCGATATTCGCTGTATTGCAGTGGTCTGGAACCGAACCCACAGTATCTCCGAGGTAACCCTGTAACAGTATCTATACAAACCTCTGTGAGTATTAAACTATTCCAAACAGGCAAAAAGGCATTTAGTCTGATGGAGTTTTGATGCTTTTTCTCTAACGTGAACAGTGAGAATAGGAATAGTTTCTCAAACTTCTAAGCTTAAAAATGGTTTTAATAAGTTCTAGCATTTCATATATTGTCCCAGTCTGATATCATATCCTAAGACTGTGACTTCTCTCTTCATAGTTCGAATTTTACTTGACCTCTGTGGAGATATTGTTTAGTTAAAACTGTAAAGTGCAGATCTAGAGAACAGAGGAACTAACGCAGATTTCTAAGTACTGCAGGTGAAAACTGGTGGAGAGTTTAATGGGTTTGGTTTCCTCATCTCAGGCTAACATAAAATAGAGGATTTTAAAAGTCTAATTTGAGATCCCTCATAAAGGCTTCCAGACAGAAAGTTGTGCCCTTTGCAGCTGTTCTTACGGTGTGGGCCTCGGCTGGCAGAGCCCACTTAAGAAGGCCTGCCTGGTACCCCAAAATTCTTGCTGCACCCACGCAAATAAGCAGGCCAAACCCAATGACAGCAGCCTTCTTTTGGAATAAGAACTATCCCTTTTGAGGGAGATCAAGGTGATGAAGTAGGAGGATGCTGAGCTTACCTCCCCCCATGAACACATCAAAAATACAACTACCTGTGGAGCTACCTGGAGGCTGGCAGAAAGGCCCTTCTACGGCTAAGGCTGTAAAGAAAAATCCACACGGAGTCTGGTAGGAAGGGAGGAGAAGTGATCTGGTCGAGACCTGCACCCTTGGTGGGGGACCCAGACGTGGAGGGGGGTGTCATGGGCTTGGGGAGCCTCCCTGGGGAGCAAGGGGTTTGAGCCACACGTTTGGCACCCCAGCCCTGGGGCCTGACACCAGGAGGATGAGTGCCCTTAGCCACACGTTTGGCACTCCAGCCCTGGGGCCTGACACCAGGAGGATGAGTGCCCTTAGCTGCTTCGAAAGCCAGTGGGGCTCATGGGAGGCTGTAAGACACTGAGCCCTCACTCAGAGAGTGTGTGCTTGCTTATACCCCCATCCTGGCAGACGCAGCAGCCTGAAAACTCTGACCAGGGAGAAAGCAGCCTTGGCCAGTGCTCGGTCGCTGCCCACATTTAGGAGGAGTGAAACTACTCCAGGGCAGGGACTGACACTGCCAGCAGGAAAGAAACCAGCTCAGCAGTGAGGCACCAACCCCTCCGGCCCTGACCCAGCCTCTAACCAAGGGTGCACAGTGGGGAAAATGTACAACCAGCACAGAAGTGCAGCCCCAAACCCTTGAGCCCCCGCTGCATCCCAAACCCAGGTGGAGACTGCCGTCTCTCTCACACACAGGGTCGCACCCGGCTCCGGCTCCAGCCCCTCCATCTCCAGCCCCGCTTCCCACCAGGGTGGTGGCTGCCACCGCACCCCAGGGGCCCACGGGACCTGTGCTCACTTCTCCCACCAAAGCCACTGAGCATACGCAGGCTACACAGTCCTGCACAAGGGCACGCCTTCAAGACTGGGCTAGGTAACTGATTCACTTCATTTCATAGAGACAGAGAAAGGTAAACAAAATGAGAAGACAAAGGAGTATGTTTCAAATGAAAGAACAGCAACAAAAAAAAACCCCTAAAGAATCATCTTCCTTTGAGATTATGATCACAACAGACTGTCAGGAAAAAGTGTGATACATTCTGAAATGGGCAGTGTCTTCTCTAGGCCCACCTCCAGGGTTACCTTCACCTTTCATGGTCTTTAAGCTATTTTACAACTCTAAATTGTAGAAAACTGATAATAATGCAAATAACTTTTGTACATAAAAATGCAAATTAGTTGTGTCTAGCAGAATGCAACTGATTATTGACCTGTTTCGTATTTATTTGTAAATTCATTTCATCATTCCTTATCTGCCCAGAAATGAGCAGTACTTCGAAACAGCTGTAGCATTTTACTGGTTCCTTAGTAATAAGTTAAAATTTTTGACGTGTTAAAAAATGCATGTACAGGACAGGGCTATGGCATGCAACAATTTCTGTAAAACAGAAGGAGAATACAGTTGTTTGTGTGTATATACACACATAAAACCTCTGGGAGAATCTATATTCATGTTTGATTACACATGCATGAAAAACTAGAAACTAGTAATAGGGGTTAGCTGGGGCTGGAGAACTAAACAGGTGGGAGATAGGGAAAATGGAGACTTTTCACTTCATGCCTTTTATACCTTTTATTTTTAAATCATGCAAATATACTTAAATTATTTTAAAAATGTTTAAATTGTGTGGGAATTAATTTAAGCTCATAAAGCAATGCCCTTTTCCTGTCATGTGATAAGTGTTCGACTTGGTTTAGCTCTACGTTTCACTGACTTCTGTTGACATCCGTAGAAAGAAGTTCTGCAGGTGGATGGGACAGAGGGAACTGAGGCAAAGAAACCATGATTCCTCATGACAAATTAATTGTGTTAGTGAGAACAAAATTAAATGAACACAAAACAAACTTAATATCACAATTAAGAATGATGGATATGTGACTTTATTAGAATATTTGTTTTAGTTCTGTACCTTTAGTTCTGTGCATATTTAAGTGAAATATGCAGGGTGGAAAGGAAAGCCGGAAAAATTAATTGGAGGCTTGAGAAACCAGCCCTTTCGTGAAATGCTGAAGTAAGTGGGTCAATTAAATTGAAAAAAAAAAAAAAGGGAGAAGAAACCATTTGTCTGTAAATATATGCTGAACATAGCAGGAACGTTTGGATACAGCTCTCCTATATTTTCCATAAACTGGATTTAAACTAGGGCAAGAGGAAGTTAGACTATTTATTATTAAGAAACATCACAATTAGAAGTCTGAAGAAAGCAACACATCAACAAGAAAGGTTGCACGTCCCCTTCCCTAATTTTTTTTTTCTATGAAGGTGAAGCGATGGGATTCCAAATCTTAGAAGCTGAACAATGTCTTTTTTTTTTTCTCCAGCCTTATAAATTCTGCTTTAGGGGACAGAACTGAACTTTTGAAGCCTTGTCTTTCAAAGACAAAATCCATACAAGAGCCAAATGATTCAATATTGACACATTGTTAGCTGGGATAATTTTTTCTTTTTAATCTGTATTGTTAATTGGTGAGACATTTTGATCTTTGCTCTAACCAGCCTAACTTTTTAATTTCATTCAGGTGTTGGGAAAGGCAATGGAAATGACCTAAAAGTACAAATAATAATGCAACGAAAGCCTGTCTTTTTCTGTTCTGCTTCCAAAAACTGTGGGGTAAGAGAAAGCATGGAAACTGAAAATTCTAGTGTTTGTTTTACATCTCAATGTCAAATCAGCATGTTGCCCTCCCCAAACCATCACTCACCACAGGGAGGGGCCGTGTTGCTTTCTGGTTACCATCCAACTTGGTGTCCCTGGGTTTGGATCTGAGTCAAGAGTTAAATTTACTGTTCAAAATAGTTTTCAGGGGAAATAGTTTTCCAGAATATATTTTCAGTTAAGAGTGGTGCTTTGCCTTTCCCTTTTCCACAAATGCCAAGCATGTTCCCAGAATCTGTCAGAGTTTTAGATTCATGCATCTGGTCACTTTTAGCCATATTGTCTTCTTCTTGGTCATTTTTATTATATGGCACTGATTCTGAAATTTTAATGGGCATGAAAATCACCTAGAGACTGGTAAAGATGCAGATTCCTAAGTTATACCCCCAAAGTGTGATTCAGGAAATCTGGAAAGGGACCCAGGAATCTCTAGACTTAGCAATGTCTCAAGTGATAACTCAGATATCCTGTGGGACTGCACTGTGAGAAACAATGCAGGGGTGTATGGATTGGGGAGGAATCTCTTTGGGACCAAATAGTCAGTTTTCTTAAAGGCTGAAGAAATGGTTAAGACTACAGACCTTTCCTGGAGCAACAGGAAAGCTTCCTTCATGGGTGTAAGAAATATAAACTTTTAAGATTCTTTCTCAGGCTTTGGTCTCTAGTTCTCCTATTACCTCTCCTCTTCCTTCTTTTTACTCCCCTGACCCCCGGGAGGGGGCACTCGCCCCAAGCCTCATCCCTGGCTTTCTGGCCTTATCTCCACACATACTCTATTCTTGGTCCTACACATCCGTTCCCCTACTTTCAATTATAATATCTTCTTTCATTCACTTGACACGTATTTATGAGCCCCATACACGGGGTAGACGCAGGAGCTGCAACGTGGGCATTCTCTACCCCAGCAATTCAAACACAGTTGTCAATCCAAATTTATCCAATGAACTTTTCATCTGCTTCTGCAAATGACACCAGCATTCTCTTACTCAGACTTTCAGATCTGGTATGATCTTTGATTCTCTCTTTGCCCGCGGCCCCTAAATCCAGTTAGTCACCAATTCCTGCTGATGAGACCACTGGAATCTCTCTTCACTCGCTCCCTTCCTGTCTGTTCCCATTGCCACTACCTGGTCCAGGACCTCATTTGCTCATGCCTAGACTTCTACAACGTTCTCCTTACCTTTGCTTTCTCCTTATACAGGGCAGTATATAGGGTCCTGCAATACGCATCCTGAAATACTGCTCTCATTGTAAAAAGCTGTAGCTAGAGCAGAAGACACACTGTGCACCCACGGTCAAAGCTAGTTAATATCTTTGGCGCAATATTCTTTTTTTTTTTTTTTTTTCTGGCTGTGAGGCATGCAGGATCTTACTTTCCCAACCAGGGATTGAACCCATGCCCCCTGCAGTGGAAGCGTGGAGTCTTAACCACTGGACCGCCAAGGAAGTCCTTCTGGCTCAGTATTCTTATCTGTAAAATAAAGGTTACATCTCAAGGGTTGTGAGGATTGAATTAGATAATATATGTGAAGTTGCTTTGTGAGTCATACATCACTAAATAAATGTTAGATGTGATAATTACCAGGCCAGCTTTATCACCTAGGAAATGCTCCACTATAACTTTCAACAACTTCATTCTTATTTTCCTGGGTCTTGAATTCTCAAGACATAGCCCTATCATACCTGAGCTTATTCGCCCTAGTAACATGGCCTGCTGTCTCCATGCCAGGTAGACTGGGTCCCCTCTGGCCCTTGGAACACAACACTCTAATTTCTGCTTCCTGTTTTTGCTGGTCTTTTTCCCCTCCTCCAGCCCTGCCCTCCCAGTCCCCTGTCTGAACTGGATTCTCTTTACAGAGCTCCTCTTTTTTAAAAATTGAAGTATAATTGACATACAATATTATATTAGTGTCAGGTGTACAGCATAGTGATTTGACATTTTATATACATTATGAGATAATCACCGTATAGTTACCATCTGTCACCATTTAAAGTTATTACATTATTGACTATATTCCCTATTCTGTATATTACATCCCCATGACTTATTTATTTTATAACTGGAAGTTTATGCCTCTTAATCCCCTTCACCTATTTCACCCATCCTCCTATCCCCTGCCAACCACCAGTTTGTTCTCTGTATCTATGAGTCTGCTTCTGTTTTGTTATGTTCATTTGTTTTTTAGATTCTACATGTAAGTGAAATCATGCAGTATTTTTCTTTGACTTAATTCACTTAGCATAATACCTTCTAAGTCCATCCATGTTGTCACAAATGAAAGATTTCATTCTTGTTATGGATAATATTCATATATACATACATGTGCATATATATATATATATGCACACACACACACACACACACATATATACCTCACATTTTCTTTATTGATGGACTTAGGTTGCTTCCATATCTTGGCTATTGTAAATAATGCTACAGTGAACATAGGGGTGCATATATCTTTTCGAATTAGTGTTGTCGATTTTTTTTTTTTGGATAAATACCCAGAAGTGGAATTGTCCAATCATGTGGTAGTTCCATTTTTAAGTTTTTGAGGAACCTCCATACTGCTTTCCATAGTGGCTGCACCAATTTACATTCCCACCAACAGTGAAAGAGGGTTTCTTTTTTTCCACACCTTCACCAACGTTATTTTTTGTCCTTTTGATAATAGTCATTCTGACAGGTATGAGGTGATGTTCTGGTTTTGAATTGCATTTCCCTGATGATTAGTAATGATCATTTTTTCATGTGCCCATTGGCCGTCTGTATGTCTCCTTTAGAAAAATGTCTGTTCTAGGTCCTCTGCCCATTTTTCAATTGGATTGTTTCTTTTTTTGATGTTTCCTTTCTAAGTTGTATGAGTTATTTTTATATTCTGGATATTAACCTCTATTGGATACATAATTTACAAGTATCTTCTCCCATTCAATAGATTAGCTTTCCATTTTATTGCAGGATTCCTTCACTGTGCAGAAGCATTTTCGTTTGATGTAGTCCCACTTGTTTATTTTTACTTTTGTTGTCCTTGCCTGAGGAGACGGATCCATAAAGGTATCACTAAGATCAAAGTCAAAGAGCTGACTGCCTGTGCTTTCTTCTAGAAGTTTTATGGTTTCAGGTCTTACATTCAAATTTTTAATCCATTTTAACTTTATTGTCATATGTGGTGTAAGGTAGTGGTCCAGATTCATTCTTTTGCATGTAACTGTCCAGTTTTTCCAACACTGCTTATTGAAGAGATCCTTTTCCACTTTGTATATTCTTGTCTTCTCCGTTGTAGATTAATTGACCATAAGTGTGTGGATTTTTTTCTGGCCTCTCTATTCTGTTCCATTGATCTATGTATTTGTTTTTGTTCCAGTAACAACTGTTTTGAATACTATGACTCTGTGATATAGTTTGAAGTCAGAAAAACTGATACCTCTAGTTTTGTTCTTTTAAAGATTACTTTGGCTATTTGGGGTCTTTTGTGGTTCCACACAAATTTTAGGATTCTAGTTCTGTGAAAAATGCTATTGGTATTTTAATAGGGTTTACATTGAATTTGTATATTGCTTTGGGTAGTAGCATAGACATTTTAACAATATGAATTCTTCCAATCCATAAGCACAGTATACCTTTCCATTTAATTGTGTCACATTTACGTCTTTCATCAATGTCTTATAGTTTTCAGAGTTCAGGTCTTTCACTTCCTTGGTTAAACGTATTCCTAATTATTTTATTCTTTTAGATGCAATTTTAAATGGGAGTTTCTTAATTTGTATTTCTGATAGTTCATTATTAGTGTATTGAAATGCAACAGATTTCTATACATTAATTTTGTATCCTGCAACTTCACTGAATCCATTTATTTGAAGTTTTTTGGTGGAGTCTTCAGTGTTTCCTATATATAGTACATGCCATCAGCAAATAGTGAGTTTTACTTCTTCCTTTCCAATTTAGATGTGTGTTATTTCTTTTTACTGTCTAATTGCTGGGGCTAGGACTTCTAATACTTGGTTCAATAAAAGCAAGAGTGGGCATCCTTGTCTTGTTCCCGATCTTAAGGAAAAGCTTTCAACTTTTCAACACTGAGTATAACATTAGCTGTGGGTTTATTGCATATGGTCTTTTTTTTTTTTTTTTTTGCTGTATGCGGGCCTCTCACTGTTGTGGCCTCTCCTGTTGCGGAGCACAGGCTCCAGACGCGCAGGCTCAGCGGCCATGGCTCACAGGCCCAGCCGCTCCGCGGCATGTGGGATCTTCCCGGACCGGGGCACCAACCCGTGTCCCCTGCATTGGCAG
This sequence comes from Globicephala melas, assembly GCF_963455315.2. NCBI lineage: Eukaryota > Metazoa > Chordata > Mammalia > Artiodactyla > Delphinidae > Globicephala > Globicephala melas. Next base: position 15,205,016 of record NC_083331.1, on the reverse strand, counting down.
GCGGACTCTCAACCACTGCGCCACCAGGGAAGCCCCAAGTCTGGAATATTTTGATGAAGGATAGGTATTTACTCTTCTTTAAATGTTTGGTAGAATTCACCTGTGAACCTGTCTGGTCCTGGACTTTATTGGGAGTTTTCTGATTACTGATTCAATATCATTATTAGAAATCTACCTATTTGGATTTTCTATTTCTTCTTGATTGTTTTGGAAGATTGTGTGTTTCTAGGAGTTTATCTATTTCTCCTAGGTTTTCTAATTTGTTGCTGTAGTTTCATATGATCCTTTGTATTTCTATGGTATCAGTTGTAACTTCTCTTTCATTTCTGATTTTATTTATTTGGGCCCTCTCCCTTTTTTTTCCTTGATGAGTCTGGATAAAGGTTTGTCAGTTTTGTTTATCTTTTCAAAGAACCAGTTCTTAATTATCTTTTCTATTTTAAAAAAATCTCTGTTTCTGTTCTGATCTTCATGATTTTTTCCATTCTACTAACTTTGGACTTCATTCTTTTTCTACTTCCTTTAGGGCTAAGGTTAGATTGAGATTTTGTTTCTTGAGTTTGGTCTGTATTGCTATGAACTTGCTTTTTAGAACTCCTTTTGCTGTGTCCCAGAGATTTTGGAATGTTGTGTTTCCATTTTCATTTGTCTTAAGGTATTTTTAAAATTTTCTCTGATTTCTTCAGTGACCCATTGGATTGTTTAGTAGCATGTTGTTTAGTCTCCATGTGTTTGTGTGTGTGTTTTTTTTCTAGTTTTCTTCTTATAGTCAATTTCAAGTTTGATACTGTTGTGGTCAGAAAAGATGCTTGGTATGATTTTAATCTTAACTTTATTTAGACTTGTTTTGTGGCCTAACGTGATCTATCCTGAAGAGTGTTCCATGTACACTTAAAAAGAATTATATTCTGCTGTTTGGGCGTAGAATGTTTTTTATAATCTATTAAGTTCATTTGGTCTAATGTGTCATTTAAAGCCAGTTTCTTTATTGACTTTCTGCCTGGATGATCTGTTCATTGTGTAAGTGGGATATTAAAGTCCATATTATTATTGTATTACTGTCAATTTCTCTTTTATGTCTGTTAATATTAGCTTTACCTATTTAGGTATGCCTATGTTGAGTGCATAAATATCTACAAGTGTTACATACTCTTGTTGGATTGAACCCTTTATCATTATGTAATGCTTTTTTTTCCTTGGTCTATTGTTAGAGCCTTTTTTTGTTTTGTATACATTTATTTATTTATTTTTGGCTACATTGGGTCTTCGTTGCTGTGCATGGCTTTTCTCTAGTTGCAGCGAGTGGGGGCTACTCTTTGTTGCGGTGCACGGGCTTCTCATTGTGGTGGCTTCTCATTGTGGTGGCTTCTCTTGTTGCAGAATACAGGCTCTAGGCACGTGGGCTTCAGTAGTTGTGGCATGTGGGATCAGTAGTTGTGGCTTGCGGGCTCAGTAGTTGTTGCTTGTGGTCTCTAGAGCGCAGGCTCAGTAGTTGTGGCACATGGGCTTAGCTGCTCCATGGCATGTGGGATCTTCCCAGACCAGGGCTCGAACCTGTGTCCTCTGCACTGGCAGGCAGATTCTTAACCACTGTGCCACCAGGGAACTCCCACAGCCTTTGTTTTTAAAAATTGGTTTTATTTTTGGGGATTTTTTTAAATTGAATTATAGTCGATGGACAATATTATATAAGTTACAGATGTACAACACAGTGATTCACAATTTTTAAAGGTTATACTTCATTCACAGTTATTATAAAATATTGGCTATATTCCCTGTCTTATACAATATATCCTTGTAGCTTATTTATTTTATACATAATTTGTACCTCTTAGTCCCCTACCCCTATCTTTCCCCTCCCCCTTCCATCTTCCCACTGGGAACCACTAGTTTGTTTTATATCTGTGAGTCTGTTTCTTTTGTTATATTCCCTAGTTTGTTTTATTTTTTATATTCCACATATAAAGGATATCATACAGTATTTGTCTTACTCTGACTTATTTCACTTAGCATAATACCCTCAAAGTCCATCCATGTTGTTGCAAATAGCAAATTGTTCTTTTTTATGGCTAAGTAGTATTTCACTGTGTGGTATATATGTGTGTGTATATATATATCTTTATCCATTCATCTGTTGATGGACATTTAGGTTGCTTCCATATCTTGGCAATTGTAAATAATGCTGCTATAAACATTGGAGTGCATGTATCTTTTTGAATTAGTGGGGTTTTTTTCTGTATACATACCCAGGAGTGGATTGCTTGGTCACATGATAGTTATATTTTTTGGTTTTTTGAGAAGCCTCCATACTATTTGCCACAGTTACTGCACCAATTTACTTTCCCACCAACAGTGTATGAAGGGTCCCTTTTCTCCACATCCTTGCCAACATTGGTTGTCTTCTTTTTTTAAATCTTTATTGGAGTATAATTGCTTCACAATACTGTGTTAGTTTCTGTTGCATAACAAAGCAAATCAGCCATGTGCATACACGTCCCCATATCCCCTCCCTCTTGAGCCTCCCTCCCACCCTCCCTATCCCACCCCTCTAGGTCATTGCAAAGTACCGAGCAGATCTCCCTGTGCTAATGCTGCTGCTTCCCACCCGCCAACTATTTTACATTCAGTAGTGTATGTACGTCCATGCTACTGTCACTTCGCCCCAGCTTTGCCCTCCCCCCCATATTCTCAAGTCCATTTCCTATGTCTACCTCTTTATTCCTGCCCTGCAACTAGGTTCATCAGTACCATATATATATATATATTTTTTAGATTCTATATATATGTGTTAGCATACAGTATTTGTTTTTCTCTTTCTGACTTACTTTGCTCTGTACGACAGACTCTAGGTCCATCCACCTCAGTACAAATAACTCAATTTTGTTTCTGTTTATGATTAATATTCCATTGTATATATGTGCCACATCTTCTTTATCCATTCATCTGTCAATGGACATTTAGGTTGGTTCCATGTCCTGGCTATTGTAAATAGTGCTGCAATGAACATTGTGGTACATGTCTTTTTTTTTTTTTTTTTTGGGCTGTGTTGGGTCTTTGTTGCTGTGCATGGGTTTTCTCTAGTTGCAGTGAGCAGGGGATACTCTTCATTGCAGTGCATGGGCACTCTTCGCGGTGGCTTCTCTTGTTGCAGAGCACGGGCTCTAGGCGCCTGGGCTTCAGGAGTTGTGGCTCGTGGGCTCTGGAGCGCAGGCTCAGTAGTTGTGGCGCACGGGCTTAGTTGCTCCGCGGCGTGTGGGGTCTTCCTGGACCAGGGCTTGAACCCGTGTCCCCTTCACTGGCAGGTGGATTCTTAGCCACTGCACCACCAGGGAAGCCCCATGTCTCTTTTTGAATTATGGTTTTCTCAGGGTATATGCCCAGTAGTGGGATTGCTGGGTCATATGGTAGTTCTATTTTTAGTTTTTAGTTTAGTTTTTTAAGGAACCTCCATACTGTTTTCCATAGTGGTTGTATCAATTTACATTCCCACCAACAGTGCATGAGGGTTCCTTTTTCACCACACCCTCTCCAGCATTTACTGTTTCTAGATTTTTTGATAATGGCCATTCTGACTGGCATGAGGTGACCTCATTGTAGTTCTGATTTGCACCTCTCTAAAATGATTAGTGATGTTGAGCATCTTTTCATGTGCCTTTTGGCCATCTGTATACCTTTCTTGTGAAATGTCTATTTAGGTCTTCTGCCCATTCTTTAACTGGATTTTTGTTGTTGTTGTTATTGAACTCCTTGAGCTGTTTGTATATTTTGGAGATTAATCCTTTGTCCATTGTTTCATTTGCAAATATTTTCTCCCATTCTGAGGGTTGTCTTTTCATCTTGTTTATGGTTTCCTTTGCTGTGCAAAAGCTTTTAAGTTTAATTAAGTCCCATTTGTTTATTTTTGTTTTTATTTGTTACTCTAAGAGGTGGGTCAAAAATGATCTTGCTGTGGTTTATGTCAAAGAGTGTTTTCCTATGTTTTCCTCTAAGAGTTTTATAGTGTCCGGTCTTACATTTAGGTCTCTAATCCATTTTGAGTTTATTTTTGTGTGTGGTGTTAGGGAGTTTTCTAATTTCATTCTTTTATATGTAGCTGTCCAGTTTTCCCAGCACCACTTATTGAAGAGGCTTGTCTTCTTTTTGATGATAGCCATTCTGACAGGTTTGAGGTGATATCTCATTGTGGTTTTAATTTGCACTTATCTGATGATTAACAATGTTGAGCATCTTTTCATGTGCCTGTTGGCCATCTTCACGTCCTCTCTGGAAAAATCTCTATTCAGGTCTTCTGCCCATTTAATTGCCTTTTTTTTTTTAATGTTGAGTTGTAGGAGCTGCTTATATATTTTGGATATTAACCCCTTATCAGTCATATCATTTACAAATATTTTTCCCCATTCAGTAGGTTGTCTCTTCATTTTGTCATTGGTTTCCATTGCTATGCAAAAGCTTATATGCTTAATTAGGTCCCATTTATTTATTTTTGCTTTTGTTTCCTTTGATTTAGGAGACAGATCCAAAGAATTATTGCTATAATTTACATCAAAGAGTGTTCTGCCTATGTTTTCCTCTAGGAGTTTTATAGTATCCAGTCTTACATTTAGGTCTTTAATCCATTTTGAGTTGTTGTACATGGTGTTAGAGAATGTTCTTTTACATGTAGCTGTCCTACAGCCTTTGTTTTTAAAGTCTATTTTGTATAAGTATTGCTACCCCAAATTTTTGTTTCTATTTGCATGGAATATATTTTCATATCCCTTCACTTTCAGTCTGTGTGTCTTTAGATCAGAAGTGAATCTCTTGTAGGCAGCATATAGATGGGTCTTTTTTTTTTTTAATCCATCAGTCGCCCTATGTCTTTTGACTGAAGAATTTACATTTAAAGTGATTATTGATAGGTTGTACTAAATACCATTTTGTTAATTATTTTCTGGTTGTTTTTACAGTTCTATGCTCCTTCTCTTGCTCTCTTCCTTTGGAATTTGATGACTTTAGCATTATGTTTGAATTCCTTTTTCTAATTTTTCTCAATATTAGGTTTTTGGTTTGTGGTTAATTTGAGGTTCGTGTATAGCAGCCTATGTGTATAGCAGTCTATTTTAAGTCGATTACTTAAGTTCAAATCATTCTAAAAACACTACATTTTTACTACCCCCACTCCACGTTTTATGTTTTTGATACATTTTACATCTTTTGATTTTGTATACCTACTAATTATTGTAGTTATAGTTGATTTTACAACTTTTGTCTTTAAACCTTATAACCTTTGTAAGTGATTGATCCACTGCCTTTACTATACGTTTGCTTTTACCAGGGAGATTTTTCCTTTTACATGTTTTCTGATTTCTAGTAATGGCCTTTTCTTTTTTTCTTAAAGAAGTCCTTTTAACATTTCTTGTATGACTGGTTCAGTGGTGAACTCCTGTAGATTCTGCTTGTCAGGGAAACTTTATTGCTCCTTCAATTCTGAACAATAACCTTGCCAGATAGAGTATTCTTGGTTACAAGTTTTTCCCTGTCAGTACTTTGAATATATTGTGCCATTCGCTTATGGCCTGTAAAGTTTCTGCTGAAAAGTCAGCTGATAGTCCTATAGGGGTTCCCTTGTACATAACTAGTTGTTTTTCCATTCTTTTGTGCCTAATATGCTCTTGATTCCATCTACTGTATTGTTCCTTTCAGTTATTGTATTCTTCAGCTCTGGTTGGTTCTTTTTTATATCTCTGTGTTGAAGTTCTCACTGTGTTCATTCTTCTTCCAAGTTTGGTGAGTATCTATCTGTATGGGTATTACTTTGAACACTTTTTCAGGTTGATTACTTCTGTCCATTTCGTTGGTTCTTATCCTGAAGTTTTGTCTTGTTCTTTCATTTGGAGCATATTCCTGTCTCCTCATTTGTTTCTGTGTATTAGGTAGATGAGCTACAGCTTCTGGTTTTGAAGAAGTGGCCTTATGTAGAAGGTTTCCTGTGGGGCCCAGAAGAGCAATCCCTGCTAGTCACCAGAGCCAGGGATGTTTTCTCTGTGGGCTGCGTGTGCCCCTCCTGTTATATGGTGCCACAGATGCTGCAGTCACACTAGTGGAAGGGGCTGGCCCCCAAGCCAGCTGCCTGTGTGGCCTGGCCACGGCTGCTGCGCACTCACTGGTGGGCAAGGCTGGCCCCAGTGTGGCTGGCTGTGGGGCCCAACCACAACGGTTGCAGGTACAATTTTGTGAGTGGGGCTGGCTCCCACCCTGGGAGGAGGGGGACTATACCAGCCAAGGACTCCCACTGGATATGGCAGGAGAGGTGGCAGCTGGGAGGAGCTGCTTTGGGCAGGGCAGGTCTGCAGGGGAATGCTGGGGTTGGGGTGAGTGGTGGTAGCAAGGCAGATGGCAAATGTTTTGAAATGGCGCCTGCCAGTGCTGGGCCAGCCTAGGTAGAAGGAGAATTTTTTAAATGATGCCCGCCAGCACTTTGTTCCCCAGAGGCAGTTTCTTCCCCCCCTTTGGCACTCACTCTAAAGTTAATGAATGTACTTCACATGTGGCCTGGGCACTTTGCAAAGTACTGCCTCTGTCCTGGGACTCAAAGTAAGTGAATTTGTGCCCTTTAAGAGCAGAGTCTTGGTTTCCTACAGCTCTCCTGGATACAAGCCCTGCTGGTTTTCAAAACCAGATGTTGTTATAGGGGCTCATCTTCCTGGTGCAGGTCCCTAGGGCTGGGGTGCCTGACGTGGGGCTCGAACCCCTCTCTCCTTCGGGAGAACCTCCGTGTTTGTGAGGTCCCCTCCTGTTTGTGGGTAGCCATGTTGGGGGTACGGGTCCTGATGAGACCACATCTCTGCCCTCCTACCTGTCTCAATGTGTTTTTTTTCTTTATATCCTTAGTTGTAGGAGAGCTGTTCTGCTGGTCTTCAGGTCATTCTCAGAGCTGTTGCACACGTAGCTGTAGTTCTGGAGTGTCCGTGGGAGCATCTTCCTACTCCACCATCTTGATCCTGCCTCAGTGCTCCTCTTCATTTATACAAATCCTTCCATGCCCATCTCAGTTTCTACCTCCTCGGTGACACTTTCTCATTCTACGCGTCCTGTTAGCCTCCCTGAAGCACACAACGGCACTTGATCATAGTCTTGATCATACAGCTTAACACGTAGTTCTATGCTATTCTGCTGTTGTTCCTGATGTGTTTTACTCCCTGAAGCATCAACAGAGTCTTCACTTTCTTTTGTATTTTTCCCAGGGCCTAGCATAGACCTTTCTCACTGTGGGTGTCATTATCATACAAGGGTGTACCCGTAACAAATAATCAGTATAGCTTCAAAGTCATTCATTCCAGAAACTTGGCCTACCTTTGGTCACTCCATCCAGCAGTCTGCTACAGACAAGGCCTATGATCCCATCAGCAAACACATTTTTGATAAAATGTGAGCAACTAGGCATTGCTTTTTAAATATGCGTACTAGCTTTAAAATTGAGCTGCTTATGTATTCCCAACATATGAAAATTAGGTGACACACATTCAACACTACTGTTTACTTGGTTAAAGTCTAACAGAAAATTGAATACTTTGCTTTTCAAGTGTTCCACCATAACCCTCAACCACAATGGCCTGTTAAAAATGTTAACAACAGTATTGCAACTTTATAGAAACAAATATTAACATTTATACATGTAGTCATTGGGCTATGAGACCAAGAGTACTTGATTAAATAGAAGAAGCCTCAATAAGTGAACATGAACTTCACTGCTGTCTCATTATCAGTTAGGTTTATAATTCTGAATTCCATGTGTTCATCCACAGATAGTTCATGATGCTGAAACAGACAGAGTAATAATTAATCTATCCAACTGTCCACCTCTGTATGATGAGGTGAAAGTGAAATTTCTCTCTTCTTCGGTGAGTAATCAACAAACAATTTATGCTGCCAATCTTGTCTAGTTTTCTGAATGATTCTGGTTTGGGATTTCCTTTGCTACAATTCCCAACAAAGGAGATGATAGGAGATGTCAACCCCTAGTCAGGGATGGGGAGACAAAACAAGTCAGATTTCTATATCGAATATTTTTTAAAAAAAGAAAATATGTAATTAAATATATTTTTGCTCATTTGTTTTCTAAATTGTATACAATTTACATGTATTAATTTTCAAATAAGAAAAAAATACAAAAACCCGGATGTTAAAAAAGGTATAAACTACATAGCAGTGATCATATTTTGGGTTTGTATCTTTTAAAACACATTGTTCCCCATAACTTATAAAATACGTGAAAGTGAGGGAGATTTTGCTTTCCTCTCAATTGATGTATAATTCATTTAAAATAGCATATTTAATCCAATATTTATGAAAAATATCTGCTATTGTCATTACAGTATAATTTATGCTGACCAGTTATCAAATGTATGTCTGATTATTCTGTATATAGCAAATTTCTAAGCCCCAGTAGTTTCATTTTCCTATGAAATCATCAACCAGAACTGCCAACATGTAACTGTGTTTGCTCAATTTAAAGCTTATTTCCTGTGCCCGCCTGCATCCCCTGCTTGCTCCCTGTTGGCGGAGAATTTACTAAGTTTGAAATGGTACATGTGTTGAAGCAAGTGGCTGGGATAGCTCCCCTTGAATAACTGAGCCAGTCTGAATTCTCTTAATCAGGGGTCTCTAAGCAGAAGCACTGGTGTAGGGGCGCTAGCCAAGGGGATGTTGGTGATTTCTGGCCTTTGTGGTTGTCAAGGGTCATGAGATGAAAGCACTTTCAGAAATCGTAGGTATTTCTGTCATCATCAATCGTGGTTAATTATCCAATGTAGCTGCTCCTTGTAGGAACGGAGGATATTATTGGGGCAGAAACAGACATAGGTCCTTAGTAGATTCTGTTTAGCACTATCCAAACCAGATTAAAAGACCAGTGTCTAAATTTATAAATATCACAGAGAAAATACATTTCCTTGAAAATTTTGCTAGAAATGGCGAGAGAAAGGAACAGCAATCTCTCAAAGTCTCTGTCTTGGTGTCTTGAGTATAATGTTGATGGTAAGTGCTGCATATTCAATAGCTACAGTTATTTGATGAACGTACAGATGAATAACGGAATTTTAATCCCTTTGGATAGATTATTTTTCACAGTAAAATGGATACGAAGAACTAATTTTTCTTTTTTCACCATGTCTTTTTAGGATCTTCCTAAATACTATGACGACTGTCCATTTTTCTTTTGGTTCCATACATCTTTTATACAAAATAACAGGTATGGCTATGGTATAATCCAGTAGAAACAGCTTAGTCTCGAATGTCTATGTAAGAGGTAATGACAAGTATTTTGCTAATTGCCATAAGCCCAAGTTATAGAAACCAAAAAATCCTTGAGTCACCGTTCTTCATTGCCTTCCTTATTGTGATCTGGTTATTTAAAAAATATGGCTATTTTTCTTTAACATCTTTATTGGAGTATAATTGCTTTACAATGTTGTGTTAGTTTCTGCTGTATAACAAAGTGAATCAGCTATACATATACATATATCCCCATATCTCCTCCCTCTGCATCTACCTCCCACCCTCCCTATCCCACCCCTCTAGGTGGACACAAAGCACTGAGCTGATCTCCCTGTGCTATGAGGCTGCTTCCCACTAGCTATCTGTTTTACATTTGGTAGTTGTATATATGTCCATGCCCCTCTCTCACTTCATCCCAGCTTACCCTTCCCCCTCCCTGTGTCCTCAAGTCCATTCTCTATGTTGTGTCTTTATTCCTGCCCTGTCCCTAGGTTCATCAGAACCATTTTTTTCTTTTTTTTAGATTCCATATATATGTCTTAGCATACAGTATTTGTTTTTCTGACTTACTTCACTCTGTATGACAGACTCTAGGTCCATCCACCTCACTACAAATAACTCAATTTCATTTCTTTTTATGGCTGAGTAATATTCCATTGTAGACATGTGCCACATCTTCTTTATTCATTCATCTGTTGATGGACACTTAGGTTGGTTCCATGTCCTGGCTATTGTAAATAGAGCTGCAATGAACATTGTGGTACATGACTCTTTCTGAATTATGGTTTTCTCAGGGTATATGCCCAGTAGTGGGATTGCTGGGTCATATGGTAGTTCTATTTGTAGTTTTTTAAGGAACCTCCATACTGTTCTCCATAGTGGCTGTACCAATTCACATTCCCACCAGCAGTGCAAAAAGGTTCCCTTTTCACCACACCCTCTCCAGCATTTATTGTTTGTAGATTTTTTGATGATGGCCATCCTGACTGGTGTGCGGTGATACCTCATTGTGGTTTTGATTTGCATTTCTCTAATGATTAGTGATGGTGAGCATCCTTTCATGTGTTTGTTGGCGATCTGTATACCTTCTTTGGAGAAGTGTCTGTTTAGGCTTTCTGCCCATTTTTGGATTGGGTTGTTTTTTTTTTTGATACTGAGCTTCATTTTTCATATTGAGCTTGTATATTTTAGAGATTAATCCTTTGTCAGTTGCTTCATCTGCAAATATTGTCTCCCATTCTGAGGGTTGTCTTTTGGTCTTGATTATGGTTTCCTTAGCTGTGCAAAAGCTTTTAAGTTTCAGGAGGTGGGTCAAAAAGGATCTTGCTGTGATTTATGTCATAGAGTGTTCTGCCTATGTTTTCCTCTAAGAGTTTTATAGTGTCTGGACTTACATTTAGATCTTTAATCCATTTTGAGTTTATTTTTGTGTATGGTGTTAGGGAGTGTTCTAATTTCATTCTTTTACATGTGGCTGTCCAGTTTTCCCAGCACCACTTATTGAAGAGGCTGTCTTTTCTCCATTTTATATTCTTGCCTCCTTTATCAAAGATAAGGTGACCATATGTGCATGGGTTTATCTCTGGGCTTTCTATCCTGTTCCATTGATCTATATTTCTGTGTTTGTGCCAGTACCATAGTGTCTTGATTACTGTAGCTTTGTAGTATAGTCTGAAGTCAGGGAGCCTGACTCCTCCAGCTCCGTTTTTCTTTCTCAAGATTGCTTTGGCTATTTGGGGGTCTTTTGTGTTTCCATACAAACTGTGAAATTTTTTGTTCTAGTTTTGTGAAAAATGCCATTGGTAGTTTGATAATTGCATTGAATCTGTAGATTGCTTTGGGTAGTATACTCATTTTCACAATGTTGATCCTTCCAACCCAAGAACATGGTATATATCTCTCCATCTGTTTGTATCCTCTTTAATTTCTTTCATCAGTGTCTTATATTTTTCTGCATACAGGTCTTTTGTCTCCTTAGGTAGGTTTATCCCTAGGTATTTTATTCTTTTTGTTGCAGTGGTGAATGGGAGTGTTTCCTCAATTTCTCTTTCAGATTTTTCATCATTAGTGTATAGGAATCAAGACATTGCTGTGCATTAATTTTGTATCCTGCTACTTTACCAAATTCATTGATTAGCTCTAGTAGTTTTCTGGTAGCATCTTTAGGATTCTCTATGCAGAGTATCATGTCATCTGCAAACAGTGACAGTTTTACTTCTTTTCTGATTTGGATTCCTTTTCTTCTCTGATTGTAAAAATATGGCTATTCTTGAGACCCACTGTTGCATTATCCTCAAGGTCCATGCCATAGGACTGCGTTATAAAACATACCATAAGCAAATCTTGAGTGTGGCAACAAATCCCTCCCATGAAAGTTTAATATGAGTTTGTTCAGTACCTTGAATATGGCAGGTCCTCAGTATGTGTTGATTTACTGATGACTGACCAACACCAAATTCTATGCCACAGGAAGGTGTCATCCAGGGAGGCTTCAGCTAGTTTAAAAGGTGGTTGACACACTTACATCTAGGGCAGAAGTTATAAGACACAGTAAGTATCAGTGAAGACAGCTTTCAAAAAATTAATGGTCTCCCATTTAAAACTGATTTTCTTATAACTAAATCGGATAATCTGTTTTTAAAAAGTAATTGATTTGAAGAGTATTCCAAAGAATCTCTATCATGTCTGAAACTCATTCCTAAATCTAGAAGTTCTCCACATCGTCTATTCTGTGGTGCTGAAAATTTGAGATTGGTATCACCATACCATTCAATACAAAAGGAAAGATAATATTCAAAAAATCATAAAGAGTTTTGAAGAAGTGGTTATGATTGTATGTGCCATGAACTGACAGTTCCCATAACATACAATCCTAGCCTTTTCTTCAAATGTAGACTGCATCTAATCCCACCTCAAGTCCGCTAAGGTGACAGTAAATAAAAACCTAGCCTAAACACCTACAATGCACACACATTTAGTGGATATTGATAGAGTGAACTTTGGATTTGATGGAACATTTTTGCCAATTTTTTCCCCTGGATGTACAGACAGAAAACTTTGACTTAACGTGAGCAAGGTCCCTCAAATAGACATCTAGGTGGAACTTCATTTGGTACTACTTCTCAAAAGTGGTTCTTGCTAAAGGGCACAGTTTTTTCCTTTAAAACACCATGTTCATATTAGAGAAGCAACCTGCTAAATCACTTTTCTCCTCACTTTTATAGTTTCTGAAGATTTAACGTGTGAATTTCCATACTCCTTGGTAAAGCTGTTTTTATTATGAGACTTAATTTACCCAAAATGCCAACTTCATCATTTAAAAGACACTTGTTACTGGGTTTTAATACACATCTAGTCTGATTTATCACATATAGAAATTTAATTTATTAAATATTAATTCCATAAAAGGCAATATTAAAAGGATCAGTGACACGTTGTTACTGAAGGTCATGATATTTTTGTGTCTTAAGAGAGAGAGTGGGAGAGCTGGTCTTTGAAAGCTAATTAGATGCAGAGGAGGGGTCGAGACTGATGGTGGCCAGCAAGGCTTGTTTTTTTAAAGCAACAAGGCTGTCCTACAGCATGGCTTTTCTGTTAGCCCTACAATAAAATGTAATTTTTTTTCTATTCTAGGCTTTATCTTTCAAGAGGTGAATTGGATAATCCCCACAAACCAAAAGCATGGAAAATTTACCGTCCAGAGTTCGCAGTCGAGGTATATTTTGATGACGTTAAGTTGTAGCTGGTATCTAAGTGTAGTTCCCCTTCTAGGCTAGAATCATGTTCTTCCCAATCCTTGCTACCTATTTATATCTTTTAAACCTATTTCCTTGCTGATATATTTACATATTATATACATATGTCCCTGAGAACTCTATTAAATATATACAAAAGAGAATGTCAATGGCAATAGTTTTTTTTGAAAGAACATATGTCACAGTTTACATTTGTATTGAGATAAATTTGAAACAGTACACGGGAACGTTAGTTATCACTTAACAACTCAGAAATAAAACTTTCCTATCAAAATAACATTTAAAAATTGTGATTGTCCCCCAATACTGTGGGTTTATTTACTTATGTATTTTTGGACAAGTATTCATTCCCTACTTTGGTTTACATTTGTAATTTCAGATTTGTTAGAAAAGTAATTTCTAATTCCTTCTTCTACTTGATTTACAAACTATTAACGAGCATCAGAATGGCAGCAAAGATCGTTTTAAAACCCATCACCCCTGCTCACAACCAGCTTCACCTAAGCTTGGGGAACTCTGAAGTAAGGTCAAGTTTTCATTATAGACACTGGTTAGTCCTGTGTCCACAGGGAATCATTTTCTCTTTGGTACCAGGTGCTACTTTATTCTAAGTACTTTCACTGCCACTATCTTAAGGCCGTAATTGTCTTTGAAAACAGTTCTATGTTGGCTTTACTATTTGAGTGATTTTCCTTTTATTGGCAAGACTCCCAACAATCCAGCCCAAGTTGAACTGACCAGGAAATGAAAAGTAGCAAATGCTGAGAACCAGTGCCTCTGCTAAAACACGGACTGCTCGTTCCTGAAAAACCTTGCACTTTGCAGAAAGCACATGATAAAAAAATAGGGTTTGGGGGGTTGGGACAGACCATTTGGGTTGGCAGCCCCACAAGGTCTGGAGGTTGCCACAGTCAGTATTTTTTAAGGGAAACTAGAGCAACAGTTTATAGAGAAGGGTGGGTGGGTGCCGACCTAGCAGGGATGGGAGGAGAGCCCCGAGCCGCCAGCGTGGAAGGCCATGCAGGGGCTTCTCTCCCCCTCAAAATAGCCCCCAAAGAGCGCAGCTGCAAAGGTTATTCTACTCCCCTTAATCTGACTCCCCTTGGGGGAAGAGCTCTTGGAGACACAGCCTTTCAAACTCCTTCCATGTTATCTACATTATTCCCTGTAATTTGGGTTACAGAAATGTATTGTGGCAGCCCAGGTTCCTCCTTTAAAATTCCTGCAGCTGTAATCCGTGGAGGGCAGATCAGCGGGCAGGCCTAGGTGAACGGGAAAAAAAAAGCGAGGAGTAAGATCTACCTTTAACACTGGCAAAAGCTGGGAAACCCCAGTTTTTCAGAATCTTGCTTTTTGAAATAAAGGAAATTACAGTTGGGGGTTTCTCTTCCGTAGCCCTCCAAAATGGATGGAAATTTCTGGCAATTATGAGCTGTCACACTATTCTGCTTTTGCTCATAAAGAGAACTTGTTCAGGCCCTCCAGCAGGGCTGCTTTCCTAGAACCCCGTGCAAATAATTCGTTGAACAACTTGAGAAACTTAGATCATAATATATCAGAACAATATTGGTTTTCTTGAATAGAATTTACTGACCTGGAAAACTTGATATCCAGAAGTTTATTTTAAAAAATAGAATGGCATCCTGCCAAATCAGTCACATCACATACACAGCCTGGTGGAGGGAGAGTAATTCTAGTGGGCCACGTTTCGCAACTGCAGTGTATACAGAATATGCATTTATATCAGTAGTTATTTTACATCAGGAATCTTGCTGACAAAAAAAACAATGCTCGTTGCAATAAAACCATCACCTTGAAATATCACCATACATAACTCAAACATTCCTGACAGTTGGTTCTTAGCACATAAAGTACTTAAATCATATAGTCAACTATTAGGCAAATTTAATGATAGAACACGAGAATTTCTTTAAACACAGTATTTCAAGTTACTCTCTTTTTGTCCGGAGTACAGATTTGAAATGGTACAAACTGTACCCAAATACTGAACCATGAATTAAGCAAACAGAATGAAACGTTAAAAAAAAACAACTCTCAAGTTTCCATTCATTACTCCCACTCACTCTTACCTGCCTCAGACAGTTTCTGTTGAAGATATTCAGTTAAATCTTTACAGGACAACACGTGAGAAGACCTACTGCCAACAGGGCTTAGACAACAGGGGCCCGGTGGGCTCTGGAGCAGGTCACTTCCTGGGGGAAGCCAGTCCCATTTGCTATTTTTGCTTCAATCCAGGCCTGTTCAGAAGCAGCACCACTCAGTAGCTACTGACCATTTAAGTATGGACAAAAGTAAGGTAGAAAAATTGCTTTTCAAAAAAAGGCAAACAGAAGACCAGGCATAGCTCTGGAGCCCGTCGGGCACAACACCAGGCATCCCCCCTCCGCTAAACGTCTGCCAGCAGCTGGCCTTCCCGACCCTCTCTGGCTTCTGGCCGGAGTCACCACCGAGGCTGCAGGGAGAACAAAAACTTATGGAAACTGGAGGCCTCACACACAACGCTTCCGTCCTGCCAACAAGGGGGGACATACCAGTGTGGACCATTATTAACACGTCAGCCGCAGGGGCGGATTAAGAGCTCTTTATTAGAGGCCTGGGGGGTCTCGGGGCAGCACAGAATGAGGCAGCTGACTTCACTGCTGACGACAAGGGCTCACGTAAACCGGACGGCCAGGGAACAGCTGCCCATCCCAAGTCTACGGGAGTCAGGTGAACCAGGGTTTGTTAGTAGTGCATACCTACGGCATAGTTTAATGAAATTACCTTTGCTTCATTGATTTATTAAGTCACACCCCAGAGACCACCATCACTGAAATTCACGACAGCCAGTACCCCATATTAAAGGCTCCAGCGTGGCAAGGAGTGAGGGATCCCGAGACAAACTTCAGCCCTGACACCACTCACGGGGAGTGCAAGCACGACACTCTGGTTCCCTCTGAAAGGAGACCGCTTTGCCCACAAGCACCACTCTGTCCCCAGACGGGGAGCCAGGGCCTCTCTCGGCTTTGGCACTCTGCTCCCTGGAAGGGCTTCCGATTGGCAGAGGCAAGGAGGGCGTGGTCCAAAGTGGATCAGCAGCCCGTAGGTGGTCCGACAACTTCCCTGGAATCCCGCCCAGGCCCGGACACAGAGGCAGCAGCTCAGGGCAGCTGTCAGCCACAGTCTTCACAAAGCACCACAGGCCCCTCCCCTCAGCCCCTGCCTCGCGCTCGAGCCCAGCACAGAGGAGCTCCCTGGGACAGGAGGAGGGGCTGGCACAGGCGAGGGCCGTGCTGCTTCCCAAAGGCTCTGGGCCACACCCAACAATATGTCCGGGCGTGGAATGGGATCCCACCTGGAAGAAGATGGGTGGCACTGTTTCCACAGAGGAGCACCTTGGGAAAATCCAGGATGCTTACTCTGAAACTTAAATCAAGAACATGGAAGCCACACCACTATGCAGATATATTCTCCTCTTTAGAATCTAGACGGACGCCTTAGTTTCCAAGCACCACAGGAAAACTTTTTAAAAACGTTAACCACTTATTACAGGGTATGTGCTAAGTAGATTTTAAAAGAGACCCACATCTAGCATGGATGAAGCATTTATAACCATCCTCCTGAAACATGGTTACCTCTGGTTTTTTCTAGTGAGATCTGAGATTAAACATGGAACTAAATTGTGCTTCACTCACAACACAACCATCTAAACCGCATGTACACATACAGGTTTACGCAAAAGCCCTTAAGATAGCTCTACTTAGCCTTTCAGATTAGGTACCTCGGGCCAGCAGCCCACCCTGTATGTCCCACCAAGGACAAGAGCAGCAACTTTTCCACTTCACTACAATTATGGGCAGAAATTATATAATAGAAAAGAGAAGCTCTTCTATAAAGTTTAAGGTAGAAGGTAGAAAAATGGAAGACAAAAAAAAATTTCCCACAAAATCAAAAAATTCCACATTGGTCTTGTACTCCTTGAAACCCTGAGAACTGCAGTCCTCAAACAGCTTCACTTTGATCAAGGTTTGCCAGAACACTTCAGTATGCTTCAAACTGGCTCATCATCAACTTCCTGCTGTATTCATAGGCCAAAAAGAGTGCCCCGTTGGCAGGGAACGCGCGAATCATGGTAGGTTTCAGTCCAGAATATAAGGCCGTTATTCCTAGAAAACAAAAGGGTGACCAAAGACTGAGCTCCCCCTCCTTGGACATATTGCACGAACCCACACAGCACAGGTATTTTTACAGTTACAGATCCAGACAACAGCGCTGAACCCCAGCAGCGATGGAACAGGTTTCCCTGGACTACTGGAACTAGACAGACTAGTAGAAACAAGGGCGAGGGCAGGTCTGCCAGCAGAGCTGGTGAGGCTCCGGGTACAGTCACCGATCCCGTGCCTGTTACCTCCTGGTAAGCGGGTCAGGCAGAGCAGGGGGCCTCCTGTGGGCAGACAGGAGGCAGCCACAGAGCCACGGACGGCAGCAACTTCGCAGCTTCACCTGGGGGGCGAGGACCACGAGGCACTGGGCCAGAACACAGAGCACTGACATTGATGTGGAAGACCTGTTTCTAGTGTTAGCACTGCCCAAGGCAGTTCTGAAGATCCAGGCAGATAAGGGAGGTGTAAGTACTTTGGAAAACTACAAAGTGTAATGCAAATTTAAAAGGGGTTACTGTTAGTAATACACAAGATGTCTGTGCTCTATTTGGGGTTAAAGCAGTTGCTGCATGCTGTTACTGTGCTCGCTTTCTCTCAAAATCAAGACAGAAAAGTGCACATCCAAGTTTTAAGACGTATAGTGGATGCTGGAAGGACAGGTCTTTACTCACTAGTGGCATAAAATTGGCTTTATACAAACACTAAAAGTCTTTATCTACCTGTATAACTAAAAACTGATAGCAAATCACCTTCAGAAATTGCTTAGTGCCTTTCTCATTGCAGAAGTCTTATCATTAAGGATGTACGTTCTTTTAAATGCCTTACTGATATGCTGTTAGAGCTCATCTCCTGATGATATTGTTTAAAACAAGTGGTGCAGGACTTCCTTGGTGGTCCAGTGGTTAAGACTCCACGCTTCCACTGCAGGGGGAATGGGTTGGATCCCTGGTTGGGGAAGTTTCACATGCCGCAGAGTGCAGCCAAAAAAAAAAAAAAAAAAAAAGTGGTGCTAACTCTGAAACATGTGTCCTCTTAGACAAAACACATACTTTAAAAATTCCCACCAGGCTATTTAGAAACAAAATCCTGGCCCAAAGGTTAGGAATCAGAGCTTTAAACATTCTTGAGGGGACTTCCCTGGTGGCGCAGTGGTTAAGAGTCTGCCTGCCAATGCAGGGGACACGGGTTCAATCCCTGGTCCAGCGAGATCCCACATGCCGTGGAGCAACTAAGCCCGTGCACCACAACTACCGAGCCTGCACTCTAGAGCCCGCAAGCCACAACTACTGAGCCCACAAGCCACAACTACTGAAGCCCATGTGCCTAGAGCCCATGCTCCGCAACGAGAAGCCACCGCAATGAGAAGCCCGCGCACCGCAATGAAACGTAGCCCCCACTTGCCGCAACTAGAGAAAGCCCGCACGCAGCAACAAAGACAACACAGCAAAAAATAAATAAATAAACATTCTTGAGAATAATGAAGTAAGCTAAAGAAAGGGGTCTGGAAACAAATCCACAAATGTGAATTACATACACCGTTAGAAAAGCGAGGCGGTGGAAGAGAGCGATGACCCACCTGCTCGACTTCGACAAGACGAGCGGCCGAATGACCACTCCCCATACGTACCTCCTGTTTCAGCAGTTGGCAGACTCACCTTCATTTTTCACGATGCTTATGAAAGTTCCAATAAATCCTGCCTGCTTTCCAGACATGGAGAGAACTTGAATTCTGGATTTGATACAATCCACTGGGTAAACAGCAAGCCAGAGGCAGATTCCACCAAATCCACCACTTAACATCAAAGGGACAGGGCCTAGAGAAGAAAATGAGCAAACAGTGTTTTGTCTCAAGAACAGCTGATGTGATATTTCCAGAGGTCAGTGTAGTAGTGGCTGCAGGTAGGTGCAAATACAAACACGAAAGCTGCGGAACACAGTTCTCTGGGGCAAGTGTCAAACTGCCTAAGAGCACAGGTTCTGTGTGGTAGCCTGGGGCTGTCCCTCACGACTCCAGGGCAAGGGGCAGCCCTAGTGAGGGTCAGATTTAGGCTGGTCTCTGTGGCCCTCCTGCCCTGTCCTCCAGAGGCCTGGCCCCCCAAGAACCAGCAGGCCCCCAGCAGCATGGCAACGCCCTACCATGAGGAGTGAGAACAGAGGCCACTGAAACACAGGCTGCATCTTCTTCAACTTTCCCTTAATTATTCTAATATATTAATGTCCCACAGCTCTGATTCTTCCTTTGCCATGAAAAAGCAAAGTTATTAAACGTTAACAGTTAAGCCTAGGAGCTTGACTATCCCCAGAATAGGTCCAAAACACTGAAGGGAGGTATTTAAGAAACAAGTAACCACTCATGTGAGCCAAACATCGATACAGTTGTGTCAAGCAGTTAATTAGGATAAACTAGAAAGAAGTACACTTCTCACTGCTCTCAAAACACTATCAAGATTTATTACTAAGCTTATTGCAAGATGATTTATAGGTGATTTCCCCAATTGTTGGTGATATCCTACAGGGAAAATAATGTCTGTGTTCTCCCCTAAAATGGACCCAGAGCAAATGAACAAATGTTATTCCAGTAAAACCTGGAATTATTATTATTATATATTAAAATAACTGGAATTATTATTTGGTGGGGGGGAACCTTCAAGATGGCAGAGGAGTAAGCCGTGGAGATCACCTTCCTCTCCACAAATACATTAGAAACACATCTACATGTGGAACAACTCCTACAGAACACCTACTGAACGCTGGCAGAAGACCTCAGACCTCCCAAAAGGCAAGAAACTCCCCACATACCTGGGTAGGGCAAAAGAAAAAACAGAGACAAAAGAATAGGGACGGGACCTGCACCTCTGGGAGGGAGCTGTGAAGGAGGAAAGGTTTCCACACACTAGGAGGCCCCTTCGTGGCAGGGCTTGGGGTGGGGGGAGCTTCAGAGCCACAGAGAGGGCGCAGCAACAGGGGTGCGGAGAGCAAAGCGGAGAGATTCCCGCACAGAGGATCGGTGTCAACCAACACTCACCAGCCCGAGAGGCTTGTCTGCTCACCCGCCGGGGCGGGCGGGGGCTGGGAGCTGAGGCTCGGGCTTCAGAGGTCAGACCCCAGGGAGAGGACTGGGGTTGGCTGCGTGAACACAGCCTGAAGGGGGCTAGTGCGCCACGGCTAGCCAGGAGGGAGTCCTGGAAAAAGTCTAGACCTGCCAGAGATGTGAGAGACCATTGTTCAGGGTGCGCGAGGAGAGGGGATCCCCCTTCCCTGTCTGCCCACAGAAGGCAGAGCACCACCTAAACGAGCTCCAGAGATAGGCACAAGCTGTGGCTATCAGCTCGAACACCAGAGATGGGCATGAAATGCTAAGGCTGCTGCTGCCGCCACCAAGAAGCCTGTGTGCGGCACAGGTCACTCTCCACACCCACCCCAGGAGCCTGTGCAGCCCGCCACTGCCAGGGTCCTGGGATCCAGGGACAACTTCGCCGGGAGAACGCACGGCGCGCCTCAGGCTGGTGCAATGTCATGTTGCCTCTGCCGCCACAGGCTTGCCCCACATTCCAATTATAACTACCATACTCCTCCCTCCCCCACCAGCACGAGTGAGCCAGAGCCCCCTAACCAGCGCTGCTTTAAACCTGTCCTGTCTGGGCATGAACAGATGCCTGAGGGCGACCTACAGGCAGAGGTGGGTCCAAATCCAAAGCTGAACCCCAGGAGCTGTGCGAACAACGAAGAGAAAGGGAAAGCTCTCCCAGCAGCCTCAGGAGCAGCAGATTAAATCTCCACAGTCAACTTGAGGTACCTGCATCTGTGGAACACCTGAACAGACAACCAATCATCCCAAGATTGAGGCAGTGGACTTTGAGAGCAACTGTGGACTTCGGGTTTGCTGTCTGACACTGACTTGTTTCTGATTTTTAACTTAGTATAGTTTTTAATGCTTGTTATCATTGGTGGATTTGTTTATTGGTTTGGTTGCTCTCTTTTTATTACTTTTAAATTTTATTTTAACTATTTTATTTTATTATTTTTCGTTCTTTTTTTCCTCTCTTTTCTTCTGAGCCATGTGACTGACAGGGTCGTGGTGCTCTGGCCGGGCATCAGACCTGAGCCTCTGAGGTGGGAGAGCCAAGTTCAGGACATTGGACTACCAGAGACCCCCCGGGCCCACATAATATCAATCAGCAAGAGCTCTCCCAGAGATCTCCATCTCAATGCTAGACCTAGCTCCACTCAACGACCAGCAAGCTACAGTGCTGGACACCCTATGCCAAACAACTAGCAAGACAGAAACACAAACCCACCCATTAGCAGAGAGGCTGCCTAAAATCATAAGTTCACAGACACCACAAAACACACCATTGGACATGGCCCTGCCCACCAGAAAGACAAGATCCAGCCCCACCCATCAGAACACAGGCACCAATCCCCTCCATCAGGAAGCCTACACAAGCCACCGAACCAACCTTAGCCACTGGGGGCAGACACCAAAACCAAAGGGAACTACGAACTTACAGCCTGCAAAAAGGACACCCCAAACACAGTAAGTTAAATGAAATGAGAAGACAGAGAAATATGCAGCAGATGAAGGAGCAAAGTAAAAACCCACCAGACCAAACAAATGAAGAGGACACAGGCAGTCTACCTGAAAAAGAATTCAGAGTAATGGTAGTAAAGATGGTCCAAAATCTTGGAAACAGAATGGAGAAAATACAAGAAACGCTTAACAAGGACCTAGAAGAACTAAAGAGCAAACAAACGATGATGAACAACACAATAAATGAAAAGAAAAATTCTCTAGAAGGAATCAATAGCAGAAATAACTGGGGCAGAACAACAGAAAAGTGACCTGGAAGATAAAATAGTGGAAATAACTACTGCAGAGCAGAATAAAGAAAAAAGAATGAAAAGCATTGAGGACAGTCTCAGAGACCACTGGGACATTAAACTCCCGAACATTCGAATATAGGGGTCCCAGAAGAAGAGAAAAAGAAAGTGTCTGAGAAAATATTTGAAGAAATTATAGTTGAAAACTTCCATAACATGGGAAAGGAGATAGTCAATCAAGTCCAGGAAGCACAGAGTGTCCCATACAGGATAAATCCAAGGAGAAATACTCCTAGACACATATTATTCAAACTATCAAAAATTAAATACAAAGAAAAAATATTGAAAGCAGCACGGGAAAAGCAACAAGTAACATACAAGGGAATCCCCATAAGGTTAACAGCTGATCTTTTAGCAGAAACTCTGCAAGCCAGAAGGGAGTGGCAGGACATATTTAAAGTGATGAAAGGGAAAAACTTACAACCAAGATTACTCTACCCAGCAAGGATCTCATTTAGATTTGACAGAGAAATTAAAACCTTTAAAGACAAGCAAAAGGGCTTCCCTGGTGGCGCAGTGCTTGGGAGTCCACCTGCCGATGCAGGGGACGTGGGTTCATGCCCTGGTCCAGGAGGATCCCGTGTGCCGTGTAGTGGCTGGGACTGTGGGCCATGGCCGCTGAGCCTGCACGTCCGGAGCCTGTGCTCCGCGACGGGAGAGGCCATGGCAGTGAGAGGCCCGCGTACCACAAAAAAAAAAAAGACAAGCAAAAGAATTTAGCACCACCAAACCAGCTCTACAACAAATGCTAAAGAAATTTCTCTAGGCAGGAAACACAAGAGAAGGAAAAAACCTACAAAAACAAACCCAAAACAATTAAGAAAATGGTAATAAGAACATACATATCAATAATTACCTTAAATGTAAATGGATTAAATGCTCCAACCAAAAGACATAGACTGGCTGAATAGATACAAAAACAAGGCCCATATATAGCTGTCTACAAGAGAGTCACTTCAGACCTAGGGACACATACAGACTGAAAGTGAGGGGTTGGAAAAAGATATTCCACGCAAATGGAAATCAAAAGAAAGCTGGAGTAGCAATTCTCATATCAGACAAAAATAGCCTTTTTTTTTTTTTTTTTTTTTTGCGGTACACAGGCCTCTCACTGCTGTGGCCTCTCCTTCGCGGAGCACAGGCTCCGGACATGCAGGCCCAGCGGCCATGGCTTACGAGCCCAGCCGCTCCACGGCATGTGGGATCCTCCCAGACCGGGGCATGAACCCACGTCCCCTGCATCAGCAGGCGGACTCTCAACCACTGCGCCACCAGGGAAGCCCCAAAATAGACTTTAAAATAAAGACTATTACAAGAGAGAAAGAACAACACTACATAATGATCAAGGGATCAATCCAAGAAGATATAACAATTGTAAAATATTTATGCACCCAACATAGGAGCACCTCAATACATAAGGCAAATGCTAACAGCCATTAAAGGGGAAATCGACAGTAACACAATCATAGTAGGGGACTTTAACACCCCACTTTCACCAATGGACAGATCATCCAAAAGGAAAAAAATAAGAAAACACAAGCCTTAAATGACACATTAATAAACAAGATGGATTTAATTGATATTTATAAGACATTCCATCCAAAAACAACAGAATACACTTTCTTCTCAACTGCTCATGGAACATTCTCCAGGATAGATCATATCTTGGGTCACAAATTAAGCCTTGGTAAATTTAAGAAAATTGAAATCATATCAAGTATCTTTTCCGACCACAGTGCTATGAGACTAGATATCAATTACAGGAAAAAAACTGTAAAAAATAAAAACACATGGAGGATAAACAATACGCTACTAAATAACCAAGAGATCACTGGAGAAGTCAAAGAGAAAATCAAAATATACCTAGAAACAAATGACAATGAAAACACAATGACACAAAATCTATGGGATGCAGCAAAGGCAGTTCTAAGAGGGAAGTTTATAGCAATACAATCCTACCTCAGGAAACAAGAAACATCTCAAACAAACAACCTAACCTTACACCTAAAGCAATGAGAGAAAGAGGAACAAAAAAACCCCCAAAGTTAGCAGAAGGAAAGAAATCATAAAGATCAGATCAGAAATAAATGAAAAAGAAATGAAGGAAATGATAGCAAAGATCAATAAAACTAAAAGCTGGTTCTTTGAGAAGATAAACAAAATAGATAAACCACTAGCCAGACTCATCAAGAAAAAAAGGGAGAAGACTCAAATCAATAGAATTAGAAATGAAAAAGGAGAGGTAACAACTGACGCTGCAGAAATAAAAAAGATCATGAGAGATTACTACAAGCACCTCTATGCCAATAAAATGGACAACCTGGAAGAAATGGACAAATTCTTAGAAATGCACAAGCTGCCAAGACTGAATCAGGAAGAAATAGAAAATATGAACAGACCAATCACAAGCACTGAAATTGAAACTGTGATTAAAAATCTTCCAACAAACAACACCCAGGACCAGATGGCTTCACAGGAGAATTCTATCAAACATTTAGAGAAGAGCTAACACCTATCCTTCTCAAACTCTTCCAAAATATAGCAGAGGGAGGAACACTCCCAAACTCCTTCTACGAGGCCACCATCACCTTGATACCAAAACCAGACAAGGATGTCACAAAGAAAGAAAACTACAGGCCAATATCACTGATGAACATAGATGCAAAAATCCTCAACAAAATACTAGCAAACAGAATCCAACAGCACATTAAAAGGATCATACACCATGATCAAGTGGGGTTTATTCCAGGAATGTGAGGATTCTTCAGTATACGCAAATCAATCAATGTGATAAACCATATTAACAAATTGAAGGAGAAAAACCATATGATCATCTCAATAGATGCAGAGAAAGCTTTTGACAAAATTCAGCACCCATTTATGATAAAAACCCTGCAGAAAGTAGGCATAGAGGGAACTTTCCTCAACATAATAAAGGCCATATATGACAAGCCCACAGCAAACATCATCCTCAATGGTGAAAAACTGAAAGCATTTCCACTAAGATCAGGAACAAGACAAGGTTGCCCACTCTCACCACTCTTATTCAGCATAGTTTTGGAAGTTTTAGCCACAGCAATCAGAAGAAAAGGAAATAAAAGGAATCCAAATCGGAAAAGAAGAAGTAAAGCTATCACTGTTTGCAGATGACATGATACTATACATAGAGAATCCTAAAGATGCTACCAGAAAACTACTAGAGCTAATCAATGAATTTGGTAAAGTAGCAGGATACAAAATTAAGGCACAGAAATCTCTGGCATTCCTATATACTAATGATGAAAAATCTGAAAGTGAAATCAAGAAAACACTCCCATTTACCATTGCAACAAAAAGAATAAAATATCTAGGAATATACCTACCTAAGGAGACAAAAGACCTGTATGCAGAAAATTATAAGACACTGATGAAAGAAATTAAAGATGATACAAATAGATGGAGAGATATACCATGTTCTTGGATTGAAGAATCAACATTGTGAAAATGACTATACTGCCCAAAGCAATCTACAGATTCAATGCAATCCCTATCAAACTACCACTGGCATTTTTCACAGAACTAGAACAAAAAATTTTGCAATTTGTATGGAAACACAAAAGACCCCGAATAGCCAAAGCAATCTTGAGAACGAAAAAAGGAGCTGGAGGAACCAGGCTCCCTGACTTCAGACTATACTACAAAGCTACAGTAATCAAGACAGTATGGTACTGGCACAAAAACAGAAAGATAGATCAATGGAACAGGATAGAAAGCCCAGAGATAAACCCACGCACATATGGACACCTTATCTTTGATAAAGGTGGCAGGAATGTACAGTGGAGAAAGGACAGCCTCTTCAATAAGTGGTGCTGGGAAAACTGGACAGGTACATGTAAAAGTATGAGATTAGATCACTCCCTAACACCATACACAAAAATAAGCTCAAAATGGATTAAAGAACTAAATGTAAGGCCAGAAACTATCAAACTCTTAGAAGGAAAACATAGGCAGAACACTCTATGACATAAATCACGGCAAGATCCTTTCTGACCCACCTCCTAGAGTAATGGAAATAAAAACAAACAAATGGGACCTAATGAAACTTCAAAGCTTTTGCACAGCAAAGGAAACCATAAACAAGACCAAAAGACAACCCTCAGAATGGGAGAAAATATTTGCAAATGAAGCAACTGACAAAGGATTAATCTCCAAAATTTACAAGCAGCTCATGCAGCTCAATAACGAAAAAACAAACAACCCAATCCAAAAATGGGCAGAAGACCTAAACAGACATTTCTCCAAAGAAGATATACAGACTGCCAACAAACACATGAAAGAATGCTCAACATCATTAATCATTAGAGAAATGCAAATCAAAACTACAATGAGATATCATCTCACACCAGTCAGAATGGCCATCATCAAAAAATCTAGAAACAATAAATGCTGGAGAGGGTGTGAAGAAAAGGGAACACTCTTGCACTGCTGGTGGGAATGTGAATTGGTTCAGCCACTATGGAGAACAGTATGGAGGTTCCTTAAAAAACTACAAATAGAACTACCATATGACCCAGCAATCCCACTACTGGGCATATACCCTGAGAAAACCAAAATTCAAAAAGAGTCATGTACCAAAATGTTCATTGCAGCTCTATTTACAATAGCCCGGAGATGGAAACAACCTAAGTGCCCATCATCGGATGAATGGATAAAGAAGATGTGGCACATATATACAATGGAATATTACTCAGCCATAAAAAGAAACGAAATTGAGCTATCTGTAATGAGGTGGATAGACCCAGAGTCTGTCATACAGAGTGAAGTAAGTCAGAAAGAAAAAGACAAATACCGTATGCTAACACATATATATGGAATTTAAGGGGAAAAAAAATGTCATGAAGAACCTAGGGGTAAGACAGGAATAAACATGCAGACCTACTGGAGAACAGACTTGAGGATATGGGGAGGGGGAAGGGTGAGCTGTGACAGGGCGAGAGAGAGTCATGGACATATACACACTAACAAACGTAGTAAGGTAGATAGCTAGTGGGAAGCGGCCGCATGGCACAGGGATATTGGCTCGGTGCTTTGTGACAACCTGGAGGGGTGGGATAGGGAGGGTGGGAGGGAGGGAGAGAGACGCAAGAGGGAAGACATATGGGAACATATGTATATGTATAACTGATTCACTTTGTTATAAAGCAGAAACTAACACACCATTGTAAAGCAATTATACCCCAATAAAGATGTTAAAAAAAAAAGAAATGAAGGAAATGATAGCAAAGATCAATAAAACTAAAAGCTGGTTCTCTGAGAAGATAAACAAAATTGATAAACCATTAGCCAGACTCATCAAGAAAAAAGGGGAGAGGACTCAAATCAATAGAATTAGAAATGAAATAGAAGAAGTAACAACTGACACTGCAGAAATACATAGGATCATGTGACATTACTACAAGTAACTACATGCCAATAAAATGGACAACCTGGAAGAAATGGACAAATTCTTAGAAAAGCACAACCTTCTGAGACTGAATCAGGAAGAAACAGAAAATATAAACAGACCAATCACAAGCACTGAAATTGAAACTGTGATTACAAATCTTCCAACAAACAAAAGCCCAGGACTACATGGCTTCCCAGGTGAATTCTATCAAACATTTAGAGAAGAGCTAACACGGATCCTTCTCAAATTCTTCCAAAATATAGCAGAGGGAGGAAGACTCCCAAACTCCTTCTATGCGGCCACCATCACCCTGATAGCAAAACCAGACAAAGATGTCACAAAGAAAGAAAACTACAGGCCAATATCACTGATGAACATAGATGCAAAAATCCTCAACAAAATACTAGCAAACAGAATCCAACAGCACATTAAAAGGATCACACACCATGATCAAGTGGGATTTATCCCAGGAATGCAAGGATTCTTCAATATATGCAAATCAATCAATGTGATACACCATATTAATAAACTGAAGGATAAAAACCATATGATAATCTCAACAAATGCAGAAAAAGCTTTTGACAAAATTCAATACCCATTTATGATAAAAACTCTCCAGAAAGTAGGCACAGAGGGAACTTACCTCAACATGATAAAGGCCATATATGACAAACCCACAGCCAACATCATTCTCAGTGGTGAAAAAGAGAACCCATTTCCTCTAAGATCAGGAACAAGACAAGGTTGCCCACTCTCACCACTGTTATTCAACACAGTTTTGGAAGTTTTAGTCACAGCAATCAGAGAAGAAAAAGAAAAGGCATCCAAATCGGAAAAGAAGAAGGAAAACTGTCACTGTTTGCAGATGACATGATACTATACATCGAGAATCCTAAAGATGCCACCAGAAAACTAGCTAATCAATGAATTTGGTAAAGTAGCAGGATACAAAATTAATGCTCAGCAATCTCTTGCATTCCTATACACTAAGGATGAAAAATCTGAAAGAGGAATTAAGGAAACACTCCCATTTACCATTGCAACAAAAAGAACAGAATACCTTGGAATAAAACCTACCTAAGGAAACAAAAGACGGCTATACAGAAAACTATAAGACACTGATGAAAGAAATTAAAGAGGATTCAATCAGATGTAGAGATATACCATGTTCTTGGGTTGGAAGAATCAACATTGTGAAAATGAGTATACTACCCAAAGCAATCTACAGATTCAATGCAATCCCTATCAAGCTACCACTGGCATTTTTCACAGAACTAGAACAAAAAATTTCACAGTTTGTATGGAAACACAAAAGACCCCGAATAGCCAAATCAATCTTGAGAAAGAAAAATGGAGCTGGAGGAATCTGGCTCCCTGACTTCAGACTATACTACAAGGCTACAGTAATTCAGACAGTATGGTACTGACACAAAAAAGAAATATAGATCAATGGAACAGGGTAGAAAGCCCAGAGATAAACTCACACACATATGGTCACCTTATCTTTGATAAAGGAGGCAAGAATATACAATGGAGAAAAGACAGCCTCTTCAATAAGTGGTGCTGGGAAAACTGGACAGCTACATGTAAAAGAATGAAATTAGAACACTCCTTAACACTATACACATAAATAAACTCAAAATGGATTTAAGACCTAAATATAAGGCCAGACACTATAAAACTCTTAGAGGAAAACACAGGCAGAACACTCTATGACATAAATCACAGCAAGATCCTTTTTGACCCACCTCCTAGAGAAATGGAAATAAAAATAAACAAATGGGACCTAATGAAACTAAAAGCTTCTGCACAGCAAAGGAAACCATAAACAAGATGAAAAGACAACCCTCAGAATGGGAGAAAATACTTGCAAATGAAGCAGCTGACAATGGATTAACCTCCAAAATATACAAGCAGCTCTTGCAGCTCAATATCAGAAAAACAAACCCAATCCAAAAATGGGCAGAAGACCTAAAAAGACATTTCTCCAAAGAAGATATACAGATCACCAAGAAGCACATGAAAGGATGCGCAACATCACTAATCGTTAGAGAAATGCAAATCAAAACTACAATGAGATATCATCTCACACCAGTCAGAATGGCCATTATCTAAAAATCTACAAACAATAAATGCTGGAGAGGGTGTGGTGAAAAGGGAACCTTTTGCACTGTTGGTGGGAATGTAAACTGATACAGCCACTATGGAGAACAGTATGGAGATTCCTTAAAAAAC
Organism: Globicephala melas; assembly: GCF_963455315.2. Lineage (NCBI taxonomy): Eukaryota > Metazoa > Chordata > Mammalia > Artiodactyla > Delphinidae > Globicephala > Globicephala melas. The sequence continues at coordinate 15,175,302 of NC_083331.1, read as the reverse complement.
TAAAAATAGAACTACCATACGACCGATCAATCCCACTACTGGCATATACCCAGAGAAAACCATAATTCAAAAAGAGTCATGTACCACAATGTTCACTGCAGCACTATTTACAATAGCCAGGACAGGGAAGCAACCTAAGTGTCCATCGACAGATGAATGGATAAAGAAGATGTGGCACATATATACAATGGAATATGACTCAGCCATAAAAAGAAACGAAATTGGGTCATTTGTAGAGACGTGGATGGACCTATTGACTATCATACAGAGTGAGGTAAGTCAGAAAGAGAAAAACAAATATTGTATGCTAACACATACATATATATGGAATCTAAAAAAAAAAAAGGTTCTGAAGAACCTAGGGGCAGGACAGGAATAAAGATGCAGACATAGGGGGACCTTGATGATGGCGGAAGAGTGAGACGCGGAGATCACCTTCCTCCCCACAGATACACCAGAAATACGTCTACACGTGGAACAACTCCTACAGAACACCTACTGAAGGCTGGCAGAAGACCTCAGACCTCCCAAAAGGCAAGAAACTCCCCCACGTACCTGGGTAGGGCAAAAGAAAAAAAAAAAGAAAAAACAGAGACAAAAGAATAGGGACGGCACCTGCACCAGTGGGAGAGAGCTGTGAAGGAGGAAAAGTTTCCACACACTAGGAAGCCCCTTCGCAGGCGGAGACTGCGGGTGGCAGAGGGGGGAAGCTTCAAAGCCGCGGAGGAGAGCGCAGCCACAGGGGTGTGGAGGGCAAAGCGGGGAGATTCCCGCACAGAGGATCGGTGCCGACCGGCACTCACCAGCCCGAGAGGCTTGTCTGCTCACCCGCCGGGGCGGGCGGGCCTGGGAGCTGAGGCACGGCTTCGGTCGGAGCGCAGGGAGAGAACTGGGGTTGGCGGCTTGAACACAGCCTGAAGGGGGTTAGTGCGCCACGGCTAGCCGGGAGGGAGTCCGGCAAAAACTCTGCACCTGCCGAAGAGGCAAGAGACTTTTTCTTCCCTCTTTGTTTCCTGGTGCGTGAGGAGAGGGGTTTAAGAACGCTACTTAAAGGAACTCCAGAGACGGGCACGAGCCGCGGCTAAAAGCGCGAACCCCAGAGACGGGCGGGAGACGCTAAGGCTGCTGCTGCCGCCAAGGGGCCTGTGTGCGAGCACAGGTCACTCTCCACACCCTTCTTCCGCGGAGCCTGTGCAGCCCGCCACTGCCAGGGTCCCGGGATCCAGGGACAACTTCCCCGGGAGAACGTACGGCGGACCTCAGGCTGGTGCAAAGTCACGCCGGACTTTGCCGCCGCAGGCCCGCCCCGCACTCCGTGGCCCTCCCTCCCCGCCGGCCTGAGTGCACCAGAGCCCCCGAATCAGCGGCTCCTTTAACCCCGTCCTGTCTGAGCAAAAAACAGACGCCCTCCAGCGACCTACACGCAGAGGCAGGGCCAAATCCAAAGCTGAGCCCCTGGGAGCTGTGAGAACAAAGAAGAGAAGGGGAAATCTCTCCCAGCAGCCTCAGAAGCAGCGGATTAAAGCTCCACAATCAACTTGATGTACCCTGCATCTGTGGAATACATGAATAGACAACCAATCATCCCAAATTAAGGAAGTGGACTTTAGGAGCAAGATCTATTATTTTTTTCCCTATTCCTCTTTTTGTGAATGTGTATGTGTATGCTTCTGTGTGAGATCTTGTCTGTATAGTCTTGCTTCCACCATTTGTCCTAGGGTTCTATCCGTCCATGGTTTTTTTTTTAATTTTTTAAATTTTAAAATTTAAAAAATTTAAATTTTTAATTTAAAAAATTTAAAAAATTTAAAAAATTTTAAAATTTAAAATTTAATTTAAATTTAATTTAATTTAAAAAATTTTTAAATTTTTAAATTTTAAATTTAAATTAAAAATTAACTTTTAATTTAAATTTAATTTAAAAAATTTTAAATTTTAAAATTTAATTTAAATTTATAAATTTAATTTAAATAAAATTTAAATCTAAAATTTAAATTTTTAAATTAAATTTAAAAAAAGTTTAAATTTTAAAGTTTTAAATTTTTTAAAATTTTTTAAAAATTTTAAAATTTTTTAAAAAATTTTTTCTTAATAATCAATTTTAATTTTAATAACGTTTTTATACTTTACCTTTGTTCTTTCTTTCTTTCCTTCCTTCCTTCCCTCCTTTAGACAATGAATCATCCCAAATTGAGGAGGTGGTCTCTGACAGAAAGATTTATGATTTTTCCCCCTTTACCTCTTTTAGTGAGGGTGTATGTGTATGCTTCTGTGTAAGATTTCGTCTGTATAGCTTTGCTTCCAACGTTTGTCCTAAGGTTCTATCCCTTTTTTTTTCTAAATAAGAATTTTTTAATTCAATAACTTTATTATACTTTTATTTTTACTGTATCTTCTGTCTTTTTTCCTTCTTTCCCTCTCTCCTTCCTTCCTCCCTCCCTCCCTCCTTTCTTTCCTTCTTGCCTTCTTTCCTTCTTTGCTTCTTTCTTTCTTCCTTCCCTCCTTTCCTTCTTTCTTTCCTCATACTTCTACTAATTCCCTCTACTTTTTCTCCCTTTTATTCTGAGCCGTGTGGATGAAAGGCTCTTGGTGCTCCAGCCAGGAGTCAGGGCTCTACCTCTGAGGTAGGAGAGCCAACTTCAGGACACTGGTCCACAAGAGACCTCCCAGCTCCACATAATATCAAACGGCGAAAATCTCCCAGATACCTCCATCTTAACACCAGCACCCAGCTTCACTCAACGACCAGCAAGCCACAGTGCTGGACAACCTATGCCAAACAACTAGCAAAACAGGAACACAACCCCACCCATTAGCAGAGAGGCTGCCTAAAATCATAATAAGGCCACAGACACCCCAAAACACACGACCAGACGTGAACCTGCCCACTAGAGAGACAAGATCCAGCCTCATCCACCAGAACACAGGCACTAGTCCCCTCCACCAGGAAGCCTACACAACCCACTGAACCAACCTTAGCCACTGGAAACAGACATCAAAAACAGCGGGAACTACGAACCTGCAGTCTGCAAAAAGGAGACCCCAAACACAGTAAGATAAGCAAAATGAGAAGACAGAAAAACATACAGCAGATAAAGGAGCAAGATAAAAATGCACCAGACCTAACAAATGCAGAGGAAATAGCCAGTCTACCTGAAAAAGAATTCAGAATAATGATAGATGATCCGAAATCTTGGAAATAGAATGGACAAAATGCAAGAAACAGTTAACAAGGACCTAGAAGAAATAAAGATGAAACAAGCAATGATGAACAACACAATAAATGAAATTAAAAGTACTCTAGATGGGATCAATAGCAGAATAACTGAGGCAGAAGAACGGATAAGGGACCTGGAAGATAAAATAGTGGAAATAACTACTGCAGAGCAGAATAAAGAAAAAAGAATGAAAAGAACTGAGGACAGTCTCAGAGACCTCTGGGACAACATTAAACGCACCAACATTCGAATTATAGGGGCTCCAGAAGAAAAAAAGAAAGAGACTGAGAAAATATTTGAAGAGATTATAGTTGAAAACTTCCCTAATATGGGAAAGGAAATAGTTAATCAAGTCCAGGAAGCACAGAGAGTCCCATACAGGATAAATACAAGAAGAAATACGCCAAGACACATATTAATCAAACTGTCAAAAATTAAATACAAAGAAAGCATATTAAAAGCAGCAAGGGAAAAACAACAAATAACACATAAGGGAATCCCCATAAGGTTAACAGCTGATCTCTCAGCAGAAACCCTACAAGCCAGAAGGGAGTGGCAGGACATACTGAAAGTGATGAAGGAGAAAAACCTGCAGCCAAGACTACTCTACCCAGCAAGGATCTCATTCAGATTTGATGGAGAAATTAAAACCTTTACAGACAAGCAAAAGCTGAGAGAGTTCAGCACCACCAAACCAGCTTTACAACAAATGCTAAAGGATCTTCTCTAGGCAAGAAACACAAGAGAAGGAAAAGACCTACAATAACGAACCCAAAACAATTAAGAAAATGGGAATGGGAACATACATATCGATAATTACCTTAAATGTAAATGGACTAAATGCTCCCACCAAAAGACACAGATTAGCTGAATGGATACAAAAACAAGACCCTCATATATGCTGTCTACAAGAGACCCACTTCAGACCTAGAGACACATACAGACTGAAAGTAAGGGGATGGAAAAAGATATTCCATGCAAATGGAAACCAAAAGAAAGCTGGAGTAGCAATTCTCATATCAGACAAAATAGACTTTAAAATAAGGACTATTAAAAGAGACAAAGAAGGACACTACATAATGATCAAGGGATTGATCCAAGAAGAAGATATAACAATTGTAAATATTTATGCACCCAACATAGGAGCACCTCAATACATAAGGCAAATACTAACAGCCATAAAAGGGGAAATCGACAGTAACACATTCATAGTAGGGGACTTAAACACCCCACTTTCACTCATGGAGAGATCATCCAAAAGGAAAATAAATAAGGAAACACAAGCTTTAAATGATACATTAAACAAGATGGACTTAATTGATATTTATAGGACACTCCATCCAAAAACAACAGAATACACTTTCTTCTCAACTGCTCATGGAACATTCTCCAGGATAGATCATATCTTGGGTCACAAATCAAGCCTTGGTAAATTTAAGAAAATTGAAATTGTATCAAGTATCTTTTCTGACCACAACGCCATGAGACTAGATATCAATTACAGGAAAAGATCTGTAAAAAATAAAAACACATGGAGGCTAAACAATACACTACTTAATAATGAAGTGATCACTGAAGAAATCAAAGAGGAAATCAAAAAATACCTAGAAACAAATGACAATGGAGACACAACGACCCCAAACCTATGGGATGCAGCAAAAGCAGTTCTAAGGGGGAAGTTTATAGCAATACAAGCCCACCTTAAGAAGCAGGAAACATCTCGAATAAACAACCTAACCTTGCACCTCAAGCAATTAGAGAAAGAAGAACAAAAAAACCCCAAAGCTAGAAGGAAAGAAATCATAAAAATCAGATCAGAAATAAATGAAAAAGAAATGAAGGAAACAATAGCAAAGATCAATAAAACTAAAAGCTGGTTCTTTGAGAAGATAAACAAAATAGATAAACCACTAGCCAGACTTATCAAGAAAAAAAGGGAGAAGACTCAAATCAATAGAATTAGAAATGAAAAAGGAGAGGTAACAACTGACACTGCAGAAATAAAAAAGATCATGAGAGATTACTACAAGCACCTCTATGCCAATAAAATGGACAACCTGGAAGAAATGGACAAATTCTTAGAAATGCACAACCTACCAAGACTGAATCAGGAAGAAATAGAAAATATGAACAGACCAATCACAAGCACTGAAATTGAAACTATGATTAAAAATCTTCCAACAAACAAAAGCCCAGGACCAGATGGCTTCACAGGCGAATTCTATCAAACATTTAGAGAAGAGCTAACACCTATCCTTCTCAAACTCTTCCAAAATATAGCAGAGGGAGGAACACTCCCAAACTCCTTCTACGAGGCCACCATCACCTTGATACCAAAACCAGACAAGGATGTCACAAAGAAAGAAAACTACAGGCCAATATCACTGATGAACATAGATGCAAAAATCCTCAACAAAATACTAGCAAACAGAATCCAACAGCACATTAAAAGGATCACACACCATGATCAAGTGGGGTTTATTCCAGGAATGTGAGGATTCTTCAGTATACGCAAATCAATCAATGTGATACACCATATTAACAAATTGAAGGAGAAAAACCATATGATCATCTCAATAGATGCAGAGAAAGCTTTTGACAAAATTCAACACCCATTTATGATAAAAACCCTGCAGAAAGTAGGCATAGAGGGAACTTTCCTCAACATAATAAAGGCCATATATGACAAGCCCACAGCAAACATCATCCTCAGTGGTGAAAAACTGAAAGCATTTCCACTAAGATCAGGAACAAGACAAGGTTGCCCACTCTCACCACTCTTATTCAACATAGTTTTGGAAGTTTTAGTCACAGCAATCAGAGAAGAAAAGGAAACAAAAGGAATCCAAATCGGAAAAGAAGAAGTAAAGCTGTCATTGTTTGCAGATGACATGATACTATACATAGAGAATCCTAAAGATGCTACCAGAAAACTACTAGAGCTAATCAATGAATTTGGTAAAGTGGCAGGATACAAAATAAATGCACAGAAATCTCTGGCATTCCTATATACTAATGATGAAAAATCTGAAAGTGAAATCAAGAAAACACTCCCATTTACCATTGCAACAAAAAGAATAAAATATCTAGGAATAAACCTACCTAAGGAGACAAAAGACCTGCAGAAAATTATAAGACCTGCAGAAAATTATAAGACATTGATGAAAGAAATTAAAGATGATACAAATAGATGGAGAGATATACCATGTTCTTGGATTGGAAGAATCAACATTGTGAAAATGACTCTACTACCCAAAGCAATCTATAGATTCAATGCAATCCCTATCAAACTACCACTGGCATTTTTCACAGAACTAGAACAAAAAATTTTGCAATTTGTATGGAAACACAAAAGACCCTGAATAGCCAAAGCAATCTTGAGAACGAAAAAAGGAACTGGAGGAACCAGGCTCCCTGACTTCAGACTATACTACAAAGCTACAGTTATCAAGACAGTATGGTACTGGCACAAAAACAGAAAAATAGATCAATGGAACAGGATAGAAAGCCCAGAGATAAACCCACGCACATATGAACACCTTATCTTTGATAAAGGTGGCAGGAATGTACAGTGGAGAAAGGACAGCCTCTTCAATAAGTGGTGCTGGGAAAACTGGACAGGTACATGTAAAAGTATGAGATTAGATCACTCCCTAACACCATACACAAAAATAAGCTCAAAATGGATTAAAGAACTAAATGTAAGGCCAGAAACTATCAAACTCTTAGAAGGAAAACATAGGCAGAACACTCTATGACATAAATCACAGCAAGATCCTTTCTGACCCACCTCCTAGAGTAATGGAAATAAAAACAAAAATAAACAAATGGGACCTAATGAAACTTCAAAGCTTTTGCACAGCAAAGGAAACCATAAACAAGACCAAAAGACAACCCTCAGAATGGGAGAAAATATTTGCAAATGAAGCAACCGACAAAGGATTAATCTCCAAAATTTACAAGCAGCTCATGCAGCTCAATAACAAAAAAAACAAACAACCCAATCCAAAAATGGGCAGAAGACCTAAATAGACATTTCTCCAAAGAAGATATACAGACTGCCAACAAACACATGAAAGAATGCTCAACATCATTAATCATTAGAGAAATGCAAATCAAAACTACAATGAGATATCATCTCACACCAGTCAGAATGGCCATCATCAAAAAATCTAGAAACAATAAATGCTGGAGAGGGTGTGAAGAAAAGGGAACACTCTTGCACTGCTGGTGGGAATGTGAATTGGTTCAGCCACTATGGAGGTTCCTTAAAAAACTACAAATAGAACTACCATATGACCCAGCAATCCCACTACTGGGCATATACCCTGAGAAAACCAAAATTCAAAAAGAGTCATGTACCAAAATGTTCATTGCAGCTCTATTTACAATAGCCCGGAGATGGAAACAACCTAAGTGCCCATCATCGGATGAATGGATAAAGAAGATGTGGCACATATATACAATGGAATATTACTCAGCCATAAAAAGAAACGAAATTGAGCTATTTGTAATGAGGTGGATAGACCTAGAGTCTGTCATACAGAGTGAAGTAAGTCAGAAAGAAAAAGACAGGTACTGTATGCTAACACATATATATGGAATTTAAGAAAAAAAAAATGTCATGAAGAACCTAGGGGTAAGACAGGAATAGAGACTCAGACCTCCTAGAGAACGGACTTGGGGTTATGGGGAGGGGGAAGGGTGAGCTGTGACAGGGCGGGGGGGGAGTCATGGACACGTACACACTAACAAACATAGTAAGGTAGATAGCTACTGGGAAGCAGCTGCATGGCACAGGGATATTGGCTTGGTGCTTTGTGACAGCCTGGAGGGGTGGGATGGGGAGGGTGGGAGGGAGGGAGACACAAGAGGGAGGACATATGGGAACATATGTTTATGTATGACTGATTCACTTTGTTATAAAGCAGAAACTAACACACCATTGTAAAGCAATTATACCCCAATAAAGATGTTAAAAAAAAAAAAAGATGCAGATATAGAGAATGGACTTGAGGACACAGGGAGGGGGAAGGATAAGCTGGGACGAAGTGAGAGAGTGGCATGGACATATATACACTACCACATGTAAAATAGATAGCTAGTGGGAAGCAGCCACATAGCACAGGGAGATCAGCTCAGTGCTTTGTGTCCACCTAGAGGGGTGGGATAGGGAGGGTGGGAGGGCGATGCAAGAGGGAGGAGATATGGGGATATATGTATACGTATAGCTGATTCACTTTGTTATACGGCAGAAACTAACACACCATTGTAAATCAATTATACTCCAATAAAGATGTTAAAAAAAAAAAAGTTGGGGATGTCCTGCTGCAGCCTCTGCCCTGAGGAAGTTACCAAGGCTGGAGGATGGTGCTCGCTGTTACCCGCTGCACGGTACTCCCCGGCATCCAGAAACTCCCAGTGCCAAGCGGAACCCCCACAAGGGGCGAAGTGCACAGAAGCCACCGAGACTACACCACTGGGAAGCAGACACCGTCGAATCCACCTGCTGTCCCTGCCAACACACTTACCTAGTTCATCTTTTGATCTCCCCGATGCAAAAAACGATCGGCTCAGCTCATAGCCACCGAAGAAGAAGAAGTAGCCCGGTACTTCTCGAAGTAAAGTGCTCGAGAGTCCATGGTAGAAGCCCAAGGGGCCGTCCTTCCTAAGGATACTCTTCACGACAGACCAAACTGTGCTGGGGGGACACACGGGGTGACAGATAAGAACAGCATTCACACCCAACTAGCAGACCTGATGGAGCTCCAACAAGGAAGTAGCTCATTTTATAAACAGAGGAACCAGAATTCCAGCAATAAAAGGTTTTTGTGGGAAGGAAATATCTCCGAGAAAGACAAGTTTACAATTATTTTGTAACAAGTTTTATTACTTGAACTAGTCTGTGTAAAGATATTTTATGACAACGAATGCATACATTTCTAGAAATCGTTGTCAAAGATCTAAAAGAGCCAATACCCATTTTTTCAGTAGTAAGTGAAATTACAATGAGATTGTCCAAACTCAGAGCAAATAAAATGGCACTGTACGTGCCCAGTCCCTTACCTGCCTTGATTCCTATCTCCTCAGCCTTTCTTTTGAGCTTGTGTATTTTGAGGGAATTGGTTCAGGTGTTTAGGGTTTGTTTTGTTTTGCATTCGTCCAGGGAAGTGAGCAACAAGCCTTAAATGTTACTTAAAGGCAAGACAAAAGAAATTCCCAGAGCTGAGCTCTAGCTCCTGTAAGGCTCTAGATGCACCCAGTATTTAGTTCTTAGCGAGGTCGGTGTGTAAACATTTTTTACTTGAAGCAGATCAGAGCCTGCGGGAGCCAGAACACGGGCACTTTCCGTGCAGGCTCCTCTTCCTGGTGGTGTAGCGGCGCAGGCCTATCCCTGGGAGGAGAAGCACCACAAACCACCCGTCAGCTTAGCCAGCCCCTCACTCCTCACTTTGTTCTCAGCAGGTGACCTGGCTTGGATCAGGGAAGGATCAGGCCCCCAGGAACAAAGGCCACCTGCTTTTATTGATGATCTTCCTTCCCAGGCATTACCCCCTAGCCAGGCCCTGCCTGCAGTGCCCCCTCCTTCTATCAATACAATGAAGAAGAAACAAAGTCATCCCACTCCACACACTTAGCCTGCTTCCAATCCAGGTCTTAACCCCAAGCTACCAAATCCCAGGCTTGGGCACTGCTATACCTAAAATACAGTTAGCCAATATTTACTTTTGTACAGAGTGTCCGTCTACCTAAGTCCTTTGGATCTAACAATTGCTTTCTTTAAAAATACTTTAAACGACTTTTAAGGGACCCAAGGGCAACTTTCTGGGTGCTGTTCATGATCTGTTTCTTTATCTAGGTACCAGTTTACAAAGGCGTGTTCATTTTGTCACTACTTGTGGAACTGCACACCTAGGATTTCCTGTGATTTCTGGGTGTGTTCCTGTTACTGTGTGTACACTGTATCTCAATAAAAAAGCATTAAAGACTTAAAGTTTTGAACTTCTAGGCTATGAATAATTGATTTGAATTTCTTGTAATGAATCTCACAGGTGCAGGAAATAGGGCGCTATTATGAACCCCATCCTCACTGGATGGAAAGTGATGACTCTAAAAATGGTCAGTTTACCTAATGGTTTTTCCCAGGAGATTTACTGGCTTTGAGTTAACTTTAGCAACAACCACGAGCAAACCTTTAGTTTAGATAAATAAGCAAGTTTTGAGATTAACAAGGATAATAAACTGATTTTCAATTCAAATATATAATAAATCAGATTCTATATGATACATACACTCACAGGGTAACTAGAATCTGTTTTCAAGACAGAGTTGGAGAGTGACTGGATCACTGAAGACTTGCTATGCTTACGAGGGTTTGCGTGGATGTTTTCAGAAGCTGACTGGTTTGTAGGTGCACTTGAAGGATTCGGGAGGAGGTAAGGAAGTCACTGCTAGAACCTGGGATGATCAGCCTGAGCGCCCAGGTGCTGGGGAGACTGGGGAGTGAGCAAATACTCAACCCAGAATCCAAACTGGCAGCTAGGAAAAGCCCAGCCCTCGATTCCAAAGCTGCTGCTACGTGCCTCCCAGTATAGTTGGGGGTCATGCCTCATGCACTCCACAGGCCAGAAGGGGTGTACGCCCCTGCTTCTCCACTTTTGGGATATTAAATACTTGCCTACAACGTTCTATGGGGTGGATGGTGATTCCAACCACCACAGACAGTGTGTTCAGAAAATTATCCTCAGAGTGGTGGTGGAGAGGGGTGTTTGGACTAGATAAACTGTTTCTCTGCCACTTAATTTTAGTACAACATAAAATTTAAATATAAAAAAATTTAAAAATTTAAAAATTTAAAAATACGGGATACACCAAGGCAACAAGACCCCACGTTTGTGCCCAAGCAGCACTTACTTCTGGCTTTTGGCTATCTTTCCCGACATCTCCATTTCATACATGGTCTGCAGTCGGCACTTCACAAGCTCAGTGGGGCAGAGGACCAGAGCAGCAAAGGCAGAGGCAAAGGAACCAGCAGCTGCATTCTGCAGATCACTGGAAGGACGCAAGCACAGGAGGCGGTTACCCACCCATTATTCATTCGCTCGGTCTCAGCATGCCGAAACACTGGTGGTAAAGGAGAGCAAGCTTGAGGGGAGAAGAAGACTTCCTCAGTGCCCACGAGGCACCTGTTGCTTCCTCTGAGGAGCCCACGACCCTGTGAGGGTGACAGCAGTACCCCAATTTTCATATGGCGAAAATGACGCTTAGAGATGCCACGAACTGTGCTCAGAGTCACACAGCTGCTAAGCGGCAACGCTAGGTTTCAAACCCAGGTCTGCCTGATTGCAAGCCCGTGTTCCTTTATTAGGCATAGCTCTGTGGGCTGGACGTTTGTGCCCCTCACCCCCAGATTCCTAAGTTGAAGCCATAACCCCCAATGTGATGGTATTTGGAGGAAGGCCCTTGGGAGGTAGTTAGGTTTAGATGAGGTCAGGAGGGTGCAATCCTCTTGATGAGATTGGTGTCCCTGTAAGAAGAGACCGGAGAGCTGGCTGGCGCTCTCTCCACCATGTGAGAACACAGCCAGCTGTCCCTCTGCAAACCAGCAAGAGGACCTTCACCAGACACTGAATCAGCCGGCATCTTGTTCTTGGACTTTCCAGCCTCCAGAGCTATGAGAAACAAAGTTTTGTTGTTTAAACCACCCAGCCTGGGGTATTTTGTTCTAGCAGAGCCAGAACTAAGACAGAAGTGACACAGAAAAACCAAACCAAACCAAACAATGTGGGGGAAAAAATTCCCTATGGTCCCACCACCCCAACACACACACTATTAATACTTCAGTGTGTTTGCCACTGAGCTTTAAATAAAAACAGGTTTCGAGGCCATCCCTGCGTGCCTCTGGATTCAGCCCAGGACAACCACAAGTGTAATGTAACTGCTGCAGATGAAAACCCAGGATACATTTTTAACCAAAATGTTGCTCATTGAAAAAAGATTTCCCAGTTCAGCTGATGACCTCCCGGACCTCAGCTGCAGAGGGCATGAGGTGGGCCAGTGGTGCTGCCAGTGTGAGTCAGCAAGCTCGACGGTTGTAGGGCAAAGGGAGAAGCTGGAGATATAAATGGAAAATGAATGCACATAGTACAAAAATGCAAGAATTCACTTCATCTCACATGGGTTCAGTACCACCAGCCTCAGTCACCAGCAGGGGAGTGAAACTGGAAAGAATACGGGGGAAAGTACAAGAAACAAATCGCCAGGAAGACTCCTGAGAGTTCACGGGGGTCAGCAAAGGAGACCCTCTCCAAGCCTTGGGAGGACGTTCTGTCACGAGAGCACCGCTGGCACCTACGGGGACGATCTTTAGTTGCACAGAAAGGACTGAGCTGCTCACAGCAACAACTAGCTGTGACACTCGCCTGTTAACTGCCAGCATCCGGCTGTCACTGGACGACCAGAACTCACAGACCTCCAGGAGCCCCCAAAGGTAACCCCCTAGGCAGCCTGCCCAGGTGGCGAGGTCCCCTCACGATTTCTCTTCCATCTGTGAGCAGAGAAGCCTAACAGACCTACCATATTCAACTGTCCTAAAGTTACAAAAAACCACCCCACTCACACCAATGGACAGATCATCCAGACAGAAAATCAATAAGGAAACACAGGCCTTAAATGACATATTAGACCAGATGGACTTAATTGGTATTTGTAGAACATTCCATCAGAAAGCAGCAGAATACACATTCTTCTCAAGTGCACATGGAGCATTCTCCAGGATAGACCACATGCTAGGCCACAAAGCAAGCCTTGGTAAATTTAAGAAAACTGAAATCATATCAAGCATCTTTTCCAACCACAACACTATGAGATTGGAAGTCAATCACAGGAAAAAAAAAACTGTAAGAAACACAAACACGTGGAGGCTGAACAGTATTACTAAACAACCAATGGATCACTGAAGAAATCAAAGAGGAACTAAAAAAATACCTAGACACAAATGACAACAGAAACACTACAATCCAAAACCTATGGGATGCAGCAAAAGCACTTCTAAGAGGGAGGTTTATAGCAATACAATCTTACCTCAGGAAACAAAAAGAAAAATCTCAAACAACCTAACCTTACACCTAAGGCAACTAGAGAAAGAAGAACAAAACCCAAAGTTAGTGGAAGGAAAAAAATCATAAAGATCAGAGCAAAGGGCTTCCCTGGTGGCGCAGTGGTTGAGTCTGCCTGCCGATGCAGGGGACACGGGTTCATGCCCCGGTCCGGGAAGATCCCACATGCCGTGGAGCGGCTGGGCCCGTGAGCCATGGCCGCTGAGCTTGCGCGTCCGGAGCCTGTGCTTGGCAAAGGGAGAGGCCACAACAGTGAGAGGCCTGCGTGCAGCAAAAAAAAAAAAAAAAAGATCAGAGCAGAAATAAATGAAATAGAGATGAAGGAAACAGTAGAAAAGATCAATGAAAGTAAAAGCTGGTTCTTTGAAAAGATAAGCAAAATTCATAAAGCTTTAGCCAGATTCATCAAGAAAAAAAGGGAGAGGGCTCAAATCAATAAAACTAGAAATGAAAAAAGTTATAACCGACACCACAGAAATACAAAGGATCCTAAGAGACTACTACAAGCAACTATATGCCAATAAAATGGACAACCTAGAAGAAACAGACAAATTCTTAGAAAGGTACAACCTTGTAAGACTGAACAAGGAAGAAACAGAAACTATGAACAGACCAATCACAACTAATGAAATTCAAACTGTGATTAAAAAACTCCCAACAAACAAAAGTCCAGGACCAGATGGCTTCACAGGCAAATTCTATCAAACATTTAGAGAAGAGTTAACACCCATTCTTCTGAAACTATTCCAAAAAATTTCAGAGGAAGGAACACTCCCAAACTCATTCTATGAGGCCACCATCACCCTGATACCAAAACCAGACAAAGATATAACAAAAAAGGAAAATTACAGGCCAATATCACTGATGAACACAGATGCAAAAATCCTCAACAAAATACTAGCAAACTGAATCCAACAATACATTAAAAGGGTCATACACCATGATCAAGTGGGATTTATCCCAGGGATGCAAGGATTCTTCAATATCCACAAATCAATCAGTGTGATAGACCACATTAACAAACTGAAAAATAAAAACCATACGATCAACAATAGATTCAGGAAAAGCTTTTGACAAAATTCAACACCCATTTATGATAAAAACTCTCCAGAAAGTGGGCACAGAGGGAACTTAGCTCAACATAGTAAAGGCCATATAGGACAAACCCACAGTTAACATCATTCTTAACGGTGAAAAGCTGAAAAGCATTTCCTCTAAGATGAGGAATGAGACAAGGATGTCCACTCTGGCCACTTTTATTCAACATAGTTTTGGAAGTCCTAGCCATGGCAATCAAAGAAGAAAAAGAAATAAAAGGAATCGAAATTGGAATAGAAGTAAAGCCATCACTGTCTGCAGATGGCATGATCTAAACATAGAAAATCCTGAACATGCTACCAAGAAACTACTAGAACTCATCAATGAATTCAATAAAGTTGCAGGATACAAAATTACTACTCAGAAATCTCTTGCATTCCTATGTACTTACTACAAAAGATCAAAAAGAGAAATTAAGGAAACAATCCCATTTACCATCACATCAAAAAGAATAAAATACCTAGGAATAAACCTACCTGAGTAGGCAGAAAACCTGTACTCTGAAAACTATAAGACACTGATGAAAGAAATCAAAGATGACATAAACAGGGGAATTCTGCAGCAGTCCAGTGTTTAGGACTCCATGCTTTCACTGCAGAGGGCCTGGGTTCAATACCTTGTTGGGGAACTAACATCCCACAAGCCATGTGGCACGGTCACACACACAAAAAAAAATACCATGCTCTTGGATTGGAAGAATATTGTCAAAATGACATACTACCCAAGGCAATCTACAGATTCAATGCAGTCCCTATCAAACTACCAATGGCATTTTTCACAGAACTGGAACAAAAAATTTTTTCATCTGTCTGGAAACACAAAAGACCTCAAATAGCCAAAGCAATCCTGAGAAAGAGAAAAGGAGCTGGAGGAATCAGACTCCCTGACTTCAGACTATACTACAAAGCTACAGTAATCATAACAGTATGGTACTGGCACAAAAACAGAAATATAGATCAATGGAACAGGAAAGAAATCCCAGAAATAAACCCACACACCTATGCTCAGTTAATCCATGACAAAGGAGGCAAGAATAAACAATGGAGAAAAGACAGGCTCTTCAATAAATGGTGCTGGGAAAACTGGACAACTACATGTGAAAGAATGAAATTTGAACATTCTCTAACACCATACACAAAAATAAACTCAAAATGGATTAAAGACCTAAATGTAAGGCCAGATACCATAAAACTCTTAGAGGGGACTTGCGCAGTGGTCCAGTGGTAAAAAATCCACCTTACAATGCAGGGGGCGTGGGTTTGACCCCTGGTCAGGGAACTAAGATCCCACATGCCACGGGGCAGCTAAGCCCACACGCCACAACTACTGAGCTCGTGTGCCTCAACTAGAGCCTGTGTGCCACAAACTACAGAGCCCACATGCTCTGGAGCCTGTGTGCCACAACTAGAGAGAAGTCTGCACACCACAAGGAAGAGCCCTTGCACTGCAACGAGAGATCCCACATGCCGCAACTAAGACCCAATACAGCCAAAAATAAAATAATAAATAAATCTTTAAAAAAATAATAAAACTCTTAGAGGAAAACATAGGCAGAACACTCTGACATAAATCACAGCGATATCTTTTTGGATCTATTCCTGGAGTAATGAAAATAAAAACAAAAATAAACAGATGGGACCTAATTAAACTTAAAAGCTCTTGCACAGCAAAGGAAACCATAAACAAAACAAAAATACAACCTACAAAATGGGAGAAAATATTTGTAAATGAAGTGACTGACAAGGGTTAATCTCCAAAATATACAAATACTTCATGCAGCTCTATATCAAAAAAACAACAACCCAATAAAAAAAATGGACAGAAGATCTAAATAGACATTTCTCCAAAGAATACATACAGATGGCCAAAAACCACATGAAAAGATGCTTAACATCACTAATTACTAAAGAAATGCAAATCAAAACTACAATGAGGTATCACCTCACACCAGTCATAATGGCCATCACCAAAAAGCTTACAAACAATAAATGCTGGAGAGGGTGTGGAGAAAAGGGAATCCTCCTGCACTGTTGGTGGGAATGTAAATTGATACAGCCACTATGGAGAACAGTATGGAGGCTCCTTAAAAAACTAAAAACAGAACTACCATATGATCCAGCAATTCCACTCCTGGGCATATATCCAGAGAAAACCAAATCAGAAAGATACATGCACCCCAATGTTCACAGCAGCACTATTTACAATAGCCAAGACATGGAAGCAACCTAAACATCCATCAACAGAGGAATGGATAAAGAAGATGTGGTACATATATACAGTGGAATATTACTCAGCCATAAAAAAGAATGAAATAATGCCATTTGCAGCAACACAGAGGGAGCTAGAGATTATCATACTAAGTGAAGTAAGTCAGACAGAGAAAGACAAATATCATATGATATCACTTATATGTGGAATCTTAAAAAAAATGATACAAATGAACTTATTTACAAAACAGAAACAGATTCACAGACTTTGAGAACAAACTTATAGTTTCCAAAGGGGAAACATGGTGGGGGGGGATAAATCAGGAGTTTGGGATTAACATATATATAAAATAGATGATCAACAAGGATGTACTGAATAGCACAGGGAACTCTACTCAATATTCTTTAATAACCTATATGGGAAAATAATCTGAAAAAGAATGGATATATGTATAACTGAATCACTTAGCTGTACACCTGAAACACAACATTGTAAATCAACTATATTCCAATATAAAATAAAAAAATTTTAAATGTTTTATAAAAAGTGTTTTGAAACCATAAAAAAGTTACAATGAACTAATAGTTATAGAAACTGAGGTCAAACGTTACTATAGGCAAACCTTGTTTTATCGCAATTCACTTTATTACTTTTTGAAGATACTGCATTTTTTAAATTCCTTTTTCTTTTTTTTTTTTAAACACTTTATTGGAGTACAATTGCTTTACAATGGTGTGTTAGTTTCTGCTTTATAACAAAGTTGAAGGTTTGTGGCAACCCTGAGTTGTCAGAGGATGGTTAGCATTTTTTTTAGCAATAAAGTATTTTTAAATTAAGGTAGGTACATTCTTTTTGGGACATAACACTATTGCACAGACTGCAGTATAGTGTGAACACAGCTTTATATGCACTGGGAAACCAAAAAATTTGCAAGATGGTCTGGAACCGAACCTCAAATATCTGACGTGTGCCTGCACAAAGCCAAGGGCTGCCTACCATCCCGGTCCCGATCTCCTATCCCTGGTGGTCTGGCCTTGGTGCCTCAGGTGGATGTGAAGTGGGTGCCCAGGGCTGAGCCGGCCTGTTAACACAGCCAGGCCTCAGAAGAGCTGGCTTGGAGCAGGCCTGCTTTCAGGAGGAAGACACCGCCTGCAGTGTGGCCTTCCTTTCGATTTTAAAGAATGACGCGTCAGACGGTCACTAGGAGAGCCAGCTCCACAACTGTACCGGCACGCGGCTTTTTCTAGGGGTGGGAAGTGCCCGACGCCATCCCCTCTATCCTTCCCCCTTCACTCCTACTTAAATTGTTTGTCAAAACCAAAGCTTAAAGGGTTTGTCTCTTGGCCAGTCTGCAGATCCATACTTGGCCTCCCTCTGGGACTCTCTGTCAACCTGCTGACAGGCCATAGTCAATCAGGGTCATTGACCAGGGTTTGCCAGTCTCGCTGGAACAAAGGTGGTATCGACAGATATGGACGCCTGTTTCATCCAAGAGGCGGTAACGCCTGAACGAACCCCAAGCATGCTGATACAGGGCAACCCAGGGCCAAGTCAGATCTGCAGTGGACTTTGGCTTTCTAATAAATGCTTTCACCTACCAGTGCATGAGATGAGGGACTTGGGCCCCAGGCTGTGCCTATAGCAGAAACGTTTAGAACTGGATCTCAGATGGCAGTCGGCATAGGATGGGATTTTGTAGGAATCAACTGTTTTGTCACCCACTCAACAAACATGTTCCTAAACACTCCTGCTGTGTCAGAGCCCGTCCAGCCAAAGGTGAAAAGAGAGCGCTACTCAGGGAGTGTTCAAACCGAGAATATTTACTGTATCACTGCAGAAATTCGTAACAGGTGATCACAAGCAGTTCCTTTCCCTGCTTCTGTGTAATTATTAATGTTTTCTCTAGACCTGACCCCTACAAAGTACTCCAGAGCCCCGCCTGTGGTCTTGAGGGAAGAATGCCGGATTGGGGGTGCAGAAGACACGGGCTGCAGTCCCGGCTCTGTCACTTATTAACCCAGTGATCTTCAGCGCGTCAGTATCTGTACCAGAGTTTCCCCATCTATAAAACGGATACCATCACCTGCCTGGATTCTCGCGCAGGACCACGGTGAGGGCTAAGAAAGCACGACACGCATGTCAGAGCTTCAGAGCTTCGTAAGCTCTCAGGCAGCATTTGCTCACTGGTAATGAGCAACCACTGTTCTGATGAAAAAGCTGCAGCCCCCCGCCTGTCCCCCACGTTCAAAAAAGACGTGGGTGCTGGGTTAGGCCGAGTGAAAGAGGAAGCTTTCTTCACTGCAGAACCTGCTCCAGAATCTCCTGTGGTTGCTCCATTTCCCTGTCCTTCTCCAAGGATGCTGAAGGAGACCTCAACTCCAGGTCTCCTCAGCTAGGAAGTCTCTCGCTCCAGTGCAAAGAGCTGCAGTCACTGCAGTGCCCTTCCTGTCTGTCTCTACCACGGGACACCACATTCTCCTGGTTTATCTTCTGCTTATTTCTTTACTTCCTCTTTTTCCTGACCCCTCCCTGCTGGAGGGTCCTAGGATCTGTGCTCAGTCCTATAAACACTGTCTCCCTGGGGGATCTCATCCAGTCCCAAGCCTTTAAAAAACAAGTTCCATCTATCAAGATGGGATGCCTGCTATAAATGGGCACATCTCCAGGCACCCCCAAAGACTTCAGTACAAAAGGAACCTACTTTAGCCACGTGGGACCTTTGTTTGCAATAGGGTCTTGAATTCCCACCAAAACAACAGGCAAGACTGCCCTCTGCAACCACGAAGCTGATAACAATAATTTTAAATGATTTAAAATAAACCAATGGGGACTTTCCTGATGGCACAGTGGTTAAGCATCCACCTGCCAATGCAGGGGACACGGGTTTGAGCCCTGGTTGGGGAAGATCCCACATGCCACGGAGCAACTAAGTCTGTGTGCCACAACTACTGAGTCTGAGCACTAGAGCCCACGAGCCACAACTACTGAGCCCGCATGCTACAACTACTGAAGCCCACAAGCCTAGAGCCTGTGCTCTGCAACGAGAAGCCACCACAATGAGAAGCCTGCACACCGCAACGAAGAGTAGCCCACACTCGCCGCAACTAGAGAAAGCCCGCATGCAGCAACAAAGACCCAATGCAGCCAAAAATAAATAAATAATTTTTTTAAAAAAGAGTGAAAACTTATAAAATAAATCAATGTTCAAAGGAGTAAAGGCTAAACATCCCAGTGGTTTCCGAATTCCTTTTAGTCTCGGTATAATAAATACCCAAGGAATGACCAAATACACACCCAAGTCTGATGTTTGGGGCAGACTCGACCAATGAAACAGTAGGTTCACCTGCATCTTCTCAGATGCTCTGACCCTTCCTAAAATTCCAAGTTCTTCCTCAAACCTATTTGGCTCTTCCAATACCCTGCATTCTGCTGATGACGTGAAACCCAAAACTCGGGTCACAAGTTGCATCTATGGTTTAAGTTCTGCACTTCTGCCCAGAGAAGTGGCACCAACAGCAGAATTTGAAAAGCATCTTCCCCAAATATCATATGATATCACCTATATTTAGAATTTAATTTTTAAAAATGGCACAAGTGAGCTTATTTACAAAACAGAAACAGACTCACAGATCTCGAAACCAAATTTCAGGTTACCAAAGGGGAAACATGGGGGGAGGGGATAAATTAGGAGATTGGGATGAACATAAACACACTACTCTAAATAAAGCAGATAACCAACAAGGACCTACTGTATAGCACAGGGAACTCTACTCAATATTCTGTAATAACCTCTATGGGAAAAGAATCTGAAAAAGAATGTGTGTGTGTATATATATATATATATATATATATATATGCATAACTGATTCACTTTGCTGTACACCTGAAACTAACACAACATTGTAAATCAACTATACTCCAATTAAAAAAAGAAAAATAATAAAAAAATAATAATAATTTTTTAAAGAAAGAAAGAAAAGCATCTTCCTGAAGAATGGAAGGAACGTGGGGGTGGTTGTTTCTACACGGTGGATTATGGGCAACTCTCCTTTTGCATAACACATGTGCGTTTTCCCAGTTTTCTACGATGGCAATATACGACTTCATAATCAAAGAAAGTAGTTATTATAAAAACGGAAATGTTCTTCTCCATAAGGTCTCATAAAAAGCTTGACTACACAAGTGTTGTTTCTCAGACAAAGAGGTCTCAGTGACCTCAACTCACCTCAGCTTCGCCTGCTTTTCCAATCCAACCACTTTCCGTACCACCTGCTGGCAGAATCCGTAGCACATGAAGAGGACGGAGTTCTCGGCGATGTTGGCAATCAGCGCTGGGCTGGTCCCCTTGTAGAAGCCCCGGAAGCCCACCTGGGAGTAGGTCTTCAGGCAGCAGTCGGTGAGGCCCCTGTACAGGTCGGGGAACGTCTGCATCTTCACCTTCATGGTGTCGAAGGGCTGCCCGGTGAGTACACATGCTGTGCCCCCTGCAACCAGGACAGGAATCCTCGTCCAGCACCAGTCTACAGCCACGTGGTAGAGTGCGGCGTCGAGGACCCATGGAGATGAGGGACAGGCAGCCCACCGCAGGGCTTACCTCTGGGTCACTTCATTTTGACCTCCTCCCCCCTCCCCCGCCAACCCTCCTAGCTCAGTCCAATAAAACTTCTAGGGGTCCTTCATGAGTCTGGCACCCCGCTCCAGCCCTGAAAGAGCTCAACTCGGTAGAGGAGAGGACGTGTGTCTGACAGTCAAAGCCACCGGATGTGAAGGTGTGACGTGTGTTCAGGAGCATTGGTCAGAGGGACCTGGGCTCAAAGCCCGACTCTGCTGTGAAATCCTGGCTAAGCGACGTGACCTCCGAGCCTCGATTCCCTATCGGGTTAACGTGAGGATTAGGATAAGGCTCTAACATACTGGCTGCTACACCACAAGTGGCTCATTTACAGCGGTTAACTGTGCCTGTGTGTGCGTCCACATAAAAGGAAGGGGAAGGGAAGAGTCTGGTGTTAATCACGCTTTTGCCTGATGCCCAGTGGTCCTAATGACTATCAGGGAAATAACAGAGGAATAGGCCACAGATAAAGAAAACAAAGGGTCTAATTAGTCCCTGAAGAGCTAAATGTTTGACCCTATGGGAAAACATCTTATTTGGACTCTACCAATAAATGATTTGTATTCAGACAGGAAATGGATTGAAACTTACCCCTGTTTAGCATAAATCATATATTTATATGCTTTTATACGACAAAAGCATTGAATTGCATTCAATTACTTCGATAAAAATTCTGAATGTAAGGAGAAGAATGAACTATTAAACCCTGTAATATCTCCAGACCCTGAACTGGGTCAGCATTTGGGGAACTGTCTGTCACTGGTGAATGCTTCCACCTCCCCTTGGGCCTGGGACGTCCCGTGCTTGTGTCAGGAAACAGCCACTGGATGAGGTGACTAAAACCTCAGCAAAATTGAAGAGAAGGCTTACATATTTCAGAAATGCAATTTCATAACTTAGACATAATACACAGTTACTCCAATGAAGTTGTGGAAAGTAGAGATGGAGGGAGGGCTGTTAAGAATAACTCCCGGGCTTCCCTGGTGGCGCAGTGGTTGAGAGTCCGCCTGCCCATGCAGGGCACGTGGGTTCGTGCCCCGATCCGGGAAGATCCCACATGCCGCGGAGCGGCTGGGCCCGTGAGCCATGGCCGCTGAGCCTGCGCGTCTGGAGCCTGTGCTCCGCAACGGGAGAGGCCACAACACTGAGAGGACCGCGTACCGCAAAAAAAAAAAAAGAATAACTCCCAAGGGGCTTCCCTGGTGGCGCAGTGGTTGAGAGTCCGCCTGCCGATGCAGGGGACACGGGTTCATGCCCCGGTCCGGGAGGATCCCACGTGCCGTGGAGCGGCTGGGCCCGTGAGCCATGGCCGCTGAGCCTGCGTGTCCGGAGCCTGTGCTCCGCAACGGGAGAGGCCACAACAGCGAGAGGCCCGCGTACCGCAGAAAAAAAAAAAAAAAAAAAAAACATTCCAAAAGAGGTGAATGTCAGAATTTTTAAAGTGGGTTCATAATTTTGACAACCTAGATGCATTTTAATTCTATCACAACAGATCCTACAGTCTATCTTTGATAGAGTGACTGAAGGATATAAAATTCCAAAAGCTGAGCATCCCTCATGGGGTAAAATGCCCTTCTATTGCAGAGACACAGACTGAGCCCAGGCATTCACGGGAGGGTAAGAGGATGCCGAGGGCAAGCAAGTGGGTCCACTGTTGCCAAAGTCAGCATCCTCCGCAGTATGGCATTGGGGGAGCGGGGAGTGGTGAAGGGGTCGGGGATGGTGCACAGGGCGTGGGGGGCTTGATTCCACGGCAGGGTGAGGGGCTGACCCAAAGGCACTCAGCGCGTAAGAGGCCGTGGGGTGGAATCCAGGCAGCCCTTGGTTCCCCTGCTCCTTGTCGTCTCTGACCTGGGAGCGCCCTCGCCTGAACTTATCAGTGTCTGCAGACTTCCTCATGAGCCTACTTTGGCCGATTTCTGGTTCATGGAAAAATACTTCGATCTTCCCTGAACCCATGATTTCTTTTTTACAATTAAGAAGACGACAGGGGACTTCCCTGGTGGCACAGTGATTAAGACTCCACGCTCCCGGGCTTCCCTGGTGGCGCAGTGGTTGAGAGTCCACCTGCCGATGCACGGGACACAGGTTCGTGCCCCGGTCCGGGAAGATCCCACATGCCGCGGAGCGGCTGGGCCCGTGAGCCATGGCCGCTGAGCCTGCGTGTCCGGAGCCTGTGCTCCGCAGCGGGAGAGGCCGCAACAGTGACAGGCCCGCATACCGCAAAAAAAAAAAGACTCCACACTCCCAACGCAGGGAGCCCGGGTTCGATCCCTGGTCCGGGAATTAGATCCCACATACACGCTGCAACTAAGAGTTCGCATGCCACAACTAAGGAGCCCGTGAGCCGCAACTAAGACCCGATGCAACCAAATAAATAAATATTAAAAAAAAAAAAGACGACGACAGGATGAGAGAAGGCGGCTCTGACTGCTCTTGATCTGTTGACTCAGGAGGTCCCACCAGATAAAAGGACAATGGGCAACCGGCTCCCCTGGCCTCTTCACTCCAAGGAGCGGTGACCCAATATAAGAATCGGTGAGGGAGGCAAAGGTAAGCCAGGGTCTGCATCTGGGAAGTATGGGCATTCCAGCGCTCCTCCAGCCCTAGAATCATCCAGGAATCTGGAGAACCAAGTAACCACCCAGGCACTTCCAAGTCTGTCACTTGCCTCAGGCTGAAAAAAGGTGACCTTTCTAAAGAGTGGCCTGCGGTGGCAGGTGCTGTCCAGAACTCGATGGTGCCTAGTGGGGCCAGAGTCCGCCCCAGCACTCGCCCCGCCCACCACTCCTCGGCCAATCCTGGGGCCCCTCCTTTCAGGGCTTTAAGACACAGTAAAAAGTCAGCCTGATTTACCAATGACATTTCTAAGGGTATCCTTTCTCTCCCCCAGCAGTTGTAAGGACAGTAACTAGGATTTTCCCTGGAGAGATGACACAGTGTTATTTTTGCACTCTAAGGCCTCTGAAGGCTGCCAGGCTTGGGGTGGAATCCTGCATATCCCAGCCACATGGCAATGGACGAGCGGCTTCAGCTCTGAGCTGTGATATGTTCCAGCTGTCACCCGGGGACACTCCCACACCATACCCTGACTCATAGCTCTAATACAGCGGGAACTACTCTACCTTCTGCTGTGTTTGCAACACAGTATCACACCTGTATTAAGTGGATTCATTCCAGGGTTAAAGCATGTCGTTTCTGGAGCTACAAAGGCAATGTCTTCACCAGAGCTCACTTGCAGAAGGTATTTGAGGAACAAAGGAGGGGTTTTCTCTGGGATTACCTGCGGCCCCCGCCGTAAGGTCAATGGCAGCTTGGATGGCAGGATTGGATTTCATGTTTGCCCACTCCTCTGCTGGGTTCCGCGGAGGGCAACTCTCACGAGCTTACAATGGGCACCTCATATTCCTAGAAGGAGGCAAGAGTTCACCATCAGTCGGGCCTCCGCAGCCCCCCTTTCTCTAGGCCTGCTGCCTAGCTACTGGACTTGAACTTCAGGGAACCGGGAAACTGTCTCTACGTTGCTCCAAAGGAGGGGGCTCGAGCTGTCAGAGCAGCTTAGTGATCCGCCTCCCCTTCTCCCTGCCCACCACCTCCCCATGAAAAGCACGCAGACCAAAAACCTTGCTCACGTAGCACTGCTACAGCCACAGGTGAGGGCACTTCAACCAACCTTTCTGAAACCCTCAAGAAACGAATGCCAATAAGCAAGCCAACCGCACATCCCAAGCCCCATCAAACCAGTTTTTCAGAGGCCTAAGTTAAACCATCAATCCACTGGGTTCTGTTCCAAATTCAGACAGCGGCCTGAGACCCTAAGAGAAGGTCACAAAACAGTAGCCTGGAAAGGAATGGGTTAGGAGCTCGGCCAAGTGACACACACGCCTGGGTCTGAATGCTTGCTCTGCCACTGGTATGGTGGCCCTTTGGGCCCCTAAAGCTGGAGGTTCCCGTCTATACAAGGTGAAAAATAAAAGTACTATCATTATAATACGAGGGCAATCAAACAGCCACATCGGACAAATACGATGAACTGTGAACACACACCAGGAGGTCTTAGAACAACTACAAAGCACAGCACCAAACATTACTATCATCATAGGCCTTCCAGAACTTCTCAACCATAAACATGCACACGAATCACCTGGGGACCTTGTTAAAAGGCCGATTCTGATGTGATTGGCTTCAAGTGGGACCAGAAATGCTGCCTGCCTTCACCTGCTCCCAGGTGAAGTTGATAATGCCTGGCTATTAACCATACTTTGAGAAGCAACCCCTGGGTCCATTGCGCCCTTAATTTGCTTGATAAGAATCACCTGGGACACTTGTTAAACATTCCAATAACCAGGCTGCTCTCCTGGAAATGTTGATTCAGTAGGTTTGAGCTGGAGCCTAGAAGTTTGGGAAAACCAGGGTCTACTCCTCTACTTTAGACAAAAATCAACCATTGGCAAGGCATGGACTTAATTAATATTGACTAGAAAAGGAGAGGTGTTTCATTCACACAGAATATTAAAATAACCAATACAGAAACCAATTCTGTATGATTTTCAAGCTATGTCACTGACTTAACGCCTGAATAACAAGGAATGCTTTTTATCCATCACACTGAAGACCTGTGTGATCCCAGTCAGGACACCTCTCAGAGGAGGGGGTGGGCAGGCTGGATGACCAATGAATACCAACATCTTCCTAATCAGCAGCAGCGGAGAATAATTTTAGCCACCAAGAAGTTTTTTAACCACTTGAAGCATGTTGTCAATGACTAGACACCAAGAATCTTTACAAAAAATGTTAAAACCAGCAACAGCACAAGAACACTACTTAATAAAGCAACTAAAATTAGACATACAATTAGATGTACAAAACACTGACTTTATGTTACTGATAGACCTGGAGAGGCAGTACCAATTACTAAGGTTGATAAGACGGTGACCATCCAGTATCTAGAGAAGGATATCAGGGTCCTAACCCAATCTCTTCCTTTTCCAGATGGAAAACTGAGTCCAGAGGAAGACAAGGACTTGTCCAAGGTCATACAACAAGTCCGTGGCAGAGACAGGATTCAACTCAAGTCTTGCCTTTTGGGTCTGTTCTATCAAGCAGAGTATTCCCACCTGGCCAAAAAGAGAAAACAAAACACCCAACCCTGCATTTTAGAGGAAAATGGAGACAAGGGGGGAAAGGAGTCACAGACAGGTCACATCCAATGCAGCCCATTCCCTTGGCGGGGGTGGACATTTCTTTCTTAGAAGAGGCACAGCAGATGGTACTGTGTCATCAATGCGAATTCAACCCTTTTAGGCAAGTCAAACAAACACATCAACTCCTACAAATAACTACTTGTAGAATTATTAGAACAGTTAACAAACAGTCTTAACAGATTAACTCAGAAGGGGCATCTGTTTCAAATTACGCGTAGCTTTGGCTTGAAGGAGGCAATGGGGCGTGGAGGCAGCCAGACTGATCAAGTTGAGTTAATTAAACTGATTCGTGAGCCTTCGTACCAACTGGAAGAGAAAAACGGAATCCTTTCAGCGTCCCTTTACCCTTCCTTCAAACTACACCGGAGTCAAACTCCAAACGAAACAACGCAGACCATGTATCTTTTTCATTCCTTCGGGAAATTAACTTATCGTGTGGGAGAATCCGAGGAGGCCGCATTCCCCACTAGGTAACACGAATTGCTCCGGGAAGATTCCAGCTTCAAGGCCGAAGCTGGCGCCCGCCATCCGAGCGCCCAGAGCTGGTGGGGCCCACGGGCGCTGGGATGCAAACCAGTCTCGCCGCTCAGCAGCTGGCTCGGGAGCTCCTGCTCCGGGGCTCGGGATCCCGATCCGCACAAGGGTCAGCTTAAGGAGACAACTTCCAACTTTGTTGTCTTCCCGGCCCTAAACGTTCGCTGACTCTGCCACAACAACCTGCGAGGGTCTCCCATTCATAAGCGCCTCCGCCCTCCCTGCCCGGCGCGGTGCCGGCATGACACTACGACCGGGCAAATGAGGGCAACCTTTCCCGGGACGTGACCACTGCGCGCAGGAGGCGGCGGGGCCCGAGTCTCCATGGAATCCCAGGCAAAGCGCGGGAAGGCGGCGCCCGCGGGCCCCCGGGCACGTGTGCGGCGCGGCGGGCCCGGGACCCCGGATCTCCACCCCGCCTCCCGGGAGGGTCACACCGCCCAGGCGCGGAGGCCGGCCGGCCGGCCCGCCCGCTCCCTCTCCCTCCCTCTCCTCCCGGCCGGTTGCCTGCAGCCCGCGAGCGCCCGGCTGAGTTGCGCTCACCGCCGTGCCGACTGGCCACGTCCTACTCGCGCTCCGCCGCCAGCTCTCGACTCTGGCTCGGCGGCGGGGGCGGCCGCTTAACACCCACGTGGGCTACCGGCCGGCCCTCCGCCCCGCCTCCCGCGCCAGACTGCCGCCGGCAGGCGCCCCGCGGGCTCAGGAGCGACCCCTGCGGCCGGGACGGGCTGCGCTGGGGCCGGGGCCGGGGCCGGGGCGCCTCCCGCCTGCCGGGGAAGCGGAAGTCGGCGCGGTGCGGCGGCGCGCTCGGGCCGGGGGGCGCGCCGGGAGCGGGAGGGGCTGGCGGGGCCGGGGGGAGGGCTGGGAGCCGCGGCCTCCACGTCGCTTTCCTGCCGTTCGGTTCCCGGAGGCCCTCGGTGAGCTCGTCTCTAGTTCGACCTCAGGCGGGGCGGGGGCGGGGGGTGTCGGAGTGAGGACGAGGGACTGAAGTCTTCAGGCTGATTAGCTTTGCAGGGACTCGGGGCTCAAGGCTTTAATTTTATGTTATAATTGAGTGCGAAAGTACTGGAAAGGTAGTGATGAAAAATAAATTTGCTTATTGCTGGTAAAAACAAAACCCCAAACATTTCCCAGTCCGCCCTCCGCGAGGACATCCATCTCCACCGATGACATTTCGGAAAGCACACCCACCGATGAAAACTGTAACTCTAAATGTCCTTTTAGTTTCCAGTGAATTATAGGCTAGTTCTATGGTTCTCTGGAATTTTATTAGAAAGCAGGAGTCTGTTGTGCACCGGGAGTAAAGGAATTTTCTCTAGTGCCCCAGGCAAAGACCCGCACAGCTGGAAGTGTCTTGGTCTATTACTGACAGCTGCTCGATGTTAACAGCCGCGGCCTTCGGAGTGCTTTGGTTCAAACCTCATGGATTTATTTTCCTTTTCTACACCGTGTTTTCTTCCTTAAACCGTGCTATCGTTTTCTTTTACAATTTTCTGCCCTGTTTGGATGTGGTGTTAGACTACGGCCAATGTAACTTAAGTGATTTCGGGTGAGGGCCAGTGACAAATATTTGAGGTGACTTGTGTTAGTCCTTAAACACCGGTGCCGAGCTGAATAGACCTTGGGGAAGGAGGGAAAGGGGGAGGTGCTGTGAAGGTTCAGAGCTCCTGATAAACAAGGGCCCTCCTCAACCCAGCCCAAGACCGTCTTCTGCTGCGCTTTAGAACTCAAGCTTCCGGAACAAAATTTAATTACAGAAGCAAGCCAGGGCGTTTGAGTGACTTGCCCAAAGTGACATGTAACATAACAAGTGGGAAGCAGATCAGGACAGAACCTATGGTATAACGTCCTATATAGGACTAGGACTTTCAGTATCACCTGGCTTTTGCAAACCAGAAAGATGGAGCCCAAAGGAGCTAATTAGGACAAGCTTAGATCTCCTATTACAGATTAGAAAGAGCTGGACTTGGAGCCAGGCCACTTGTGTTAAAATCTCTGTGAACTTTAGTGAGTCATTTAACCCTTTTAAACCCCAGCCATCATGTAACAGTATCTTGGCTTCCTCTGCAACCCCCTGCTGTGGGAGCCTTGGGGGCAATCCAGCATGGGGGCAGGGGAGGGCACTGCTACTCCAGATCTGGGTCTCCCTGAGCTATCAGCTCCCCCCTGATACTTTGTCCTTTCTGGCTTTAGCACCTTCCTCTCCTACCCTCATAAGGGCTGTCCCAAACTCTCATCACTCTCCCCAAGCCTTTTACATTTCTTCTCTCCCTCGCCTCCCCTAAACAACCCTCAGCCTCAGTTCTGTAAACTAAGAAGCAATTAGGAAGCTTCTGTGCAACTCTTTAACCCCTAATCTGCAAAGTTGCCTTTTTGCACAAACTCTTCTCTGCCTGCTGTCCTGCTTGCTGTACCCCACGGCTGGCAATGATGCTGGTGAAGAAACTGAGGCTTAAAGAGGTCAAGTGACTTGCCCGATGTGCTGGTTAATGATACTAAAAGGAGAAATAATTTCACCACTTGAAGCTTTTGGGCCCTGATACCATGTGGGTGTGTTTTAACAAAGTGTTAATTGGAGTGGCAGATAATTCGAAAACAAATTACTAAGGGGGGAGCTGGGACTCAACCAAGTTCATGTTGTTAACTGCTACACTGTACATTAATACCTCCCAGAAGGCCTCCTCTTAAAAGCAAGAGGGTTGCAGGAACCAGAAGTCCTTTCTCCTGGAATAGATCTCCCTCCATAATATTTTATAAAATAACCTCAACTGCTTAAAATCCTTCACAGCAGTGGCCCTATCGGCTATCTTTGCTTTAGGAATAGAGAAATATGTAGATGTAGAAAAGCTTAACATCTCACAGGAGCTCAGGGAATGGATTGGCAAACCACCTGGTTGGCATTAAATCATGAAAGTGTCCATGCAAGCTTTGTCCTAAGGGTAATTCCCCAGCAACCCAATGGCCTCTTGAGAACAGAGTTTTAGAGTCATGCATCACTGCTCTCCATAGAGGTTAGTCAACCCAATGGTATTTCAGATCCAGGTTCAAAACAGCAAATAAGTCAATGCACTGACCTCTTTGCTCCAGGCATCTGTTTGCTGAATTTGGGATTGCACAATCCAGGAACATCAGTGGGGCTGGCTCTGGGATGAGAGGGCAGGTATGACGCAGGTCAGAGGTGAGGGGACAGACAGAGTGGTTACATGGAAAAGGGACCTTTTGCTGTTTCAACAGAATTTCACAATGTGCTGGTTAATGATACTAAAAGGAGAAATCATTTCACCACTTGAAGGCTTTGGACCCTGAAACCATGTGGGTGTGTTTTAACAAAGTGTTAATTGGAGTTGCAAATAATTCAAAAATATAAATTATCTCTGATTCAAGGGTACTTTTAGTTAATGAGAAAGAAGAAAAAAATGCTTTGATTACACAATTTCAACTCCCATTGAACATTCCTGGCTGCTGATGTAACTTATTGAAAACTCCCTCAAAATTTTTTGGAATCAGGTAGAGTATGTATTTGAAATAAACATGGGTTTGGATTTCTGTCTTTCAATGTGGAATAAGGGGGTAATTCGTGTCTCATGAAAGAGTTGTTAGGGCCATATTTTAAAGGGGGACAATTTCTTTTGTCTTTTCCTTGTCAGCTTTTTAATGGTACAAGCAAAAATAAGAAAAAGGAAGTCAGCAAATGTGCACGTTTTATGAGCCTTAAGTTTGAATTTGTAAAATATGTGTTAAAAATAAGATAACACAAAGAATTAGGAGAAATGCCCATAAATGGTTAAACCTTAATGGGTTATCAATAAGAGGAAATACTATGCCATAATTTTAAAAATCATATTCTCATATGTTTTAGTACATATTTGGCTGCAAGTAATAGAATGTCCAACTGTCAGTATATTTATTTTGAATATAAAAATATATCTAGAAGTAGGAAGTTCCAGGATTGATTAAGTTAGCAGCTCAAAAGTATCTGGGCCCCCTTCTCTGTGATTCTCTTCGCTTTTCCTCATGACCACAAAATGGCTGCCACAGCTCTACTGATCACATTCTCACATGCGACATCCAAAGGCAGGAAGCATTCTCCCATACTAACTTTTTATCAGAGAAAAATATTTTCCTAGAAGCCCTCTGTCAAACTTCTCCATATATTTCATTGGCCCAGAACTGGGTCTCATGCTCCCCCAAACATAAACATTGGGAAGAGAATGAAGTTAACATGATTGGTTTAGAACAGGGGTCAGCAAACTTGTTCTGAAAAGGACCAGCTAGGAAATACTTTAGGTTTTGCAGGGCATACAATCTCTTGCCTCTATTCAACTCTGCTGTTGTAAAGCAACAGCCATAGACGCTGCCAACAGATAAGTGTGGTTGTGTTCTAATAAAACTTTATGAACACTGAAATTTGAATTTCATATACTTTTTACCTGTCACGAAATATTCTTCTTCTTTTAACTTCTTTCAACCATTTAAAACTGTAAAAAACAGAAACAAGCAATAAAAACCATTTTGTATGGTTCGTGACCATAAAGAAGTAAGTGGCAGTCTAGATTTGGCTAGCAGGCCATGATTTGTCAACCTCTGGTTTATCCTCTTGGGAATAAGGAGAGACCCACCTTCCCGGAGACATCACCACTGCAGACCTTAAAAAAGCAAAATAAAATAAAGCAGGGTTCTATTAGGCAATCAAGAAGGTCCCCTACCGTGTATTTAGGATATGGAAGAATGCTCAGGATATAAATTTTAGAAGGCAGATTACATGTCAATATGGACTGGATGATCCCAACTAATCCTGCCCGTTGAAACCCCCGCTCTTCACCAAGACCTGTATTAGACATGGCTCCTCAAATGCCTTTCCTGGTCCCTGGTCCTCCTAAACAAATTAGATCACTGCTTCCTATCAAACTTTCCTAACAAATTTAGCACCGATCATGTGCTAGGCTCTTTGTCAACCCAAACTGAGTGCTGGAAATACAGAATGAAAGAGACAATGGCTAGCCTTAAAGAGACCTCAGTCCAAGCAGAGGAGGAAGAAACAAATAATTATAATTCAGGGAGAGCGTGCAGCAAGAGGGGTATGGGTAGTGTAGCATCTCGGAGAAGGGCATGAATAAAAGATGGAAAAGAGGGTTTCAGGGGAGGCCCCTAGGAGACCCCCGTATCAGGGTGGGTTCTGAAAGAAAAAGTGGCCCTTTTTTAAGAGGATGAAAGTCTGTTGATGTACCACCCAGGGCTCTTAGCTGCAATCAACAGAAGCTATCTCTGGCTGGTGGAGCACAAAAGCAGCTGGTTAAAAGGATGCTGGATGACTCTCACCACTGCTGAGTAGGGAGATGGTACTTCCTGAAGAACTTGAAACAAGTCCTCAAACCCACTACAGAGCTGGTCATCCGTGGAACCCATGCTGCAGCTCCTTCCGAGCTGTAGATGTTATCGTTTGTACCACTGTCCCATTTGTGCCAGGGCCTCAGCCTTGTAGCTACTGCTCTTCCAAAGCTGGGCACCTTGGTTCCCAGCTCTGCCCAGTAAATCACTGCCACGCCATGTTCACTGCCTTGTGTTTCTCATTCCAAGTTGATGTCTCCTGTAGATACAGCTGATGGTTGGAGTCCGGGTCACGTGCCTGGACCCTGATCTGTAAAGGGAGGGCTGGGAGTGTGGGGTTTCTGGCTTCTGTCTTGGAGAGGAAGGACTCGCTTGTTAGGAAGTTCCCTGAATGTAGGTAGGGTTTTCAGACAAGTTTAAGCAGCCAGAAAACATGACACATGCCCACTCCAGATGGGCCAAGCATTCCTGTCTGGGGAAACGGCACGTCTGAAGGCACAGAGGTATGAAACAGGACAGCATGTTTGGGGAACTATAGCAGTTTGGCTCTGCTGGAGTATAAAGCAGGGAGTGCTGGCAG
Organism: Globicephala melas; assembly: GCF_963455315.2. Taxonomy (NCBI): domain Eukaryota; kingdom Metazoa; phylum Chordata; class Mammalia; order Artiodactyla; family Delphinidae; genus Globicephala; species Globicephala melas. The sequence continues at coordinate 15,142,402 of NC_083331.1, read as the reverse complement.
GTGGGGCTCGGAGGTGGAAGGAGCCACCTGCAGAGTTCTCAGGGCCGCTGTTCTCTAATCTACTCAGTGTCCCCAGCTAAGGCACAGAAGCTGTGATTTACACCTTGCCTGGCCCAGGGCTTTGGCCATGGAGGGTTTTAGTCACTATCTGTTGATATGAATCATTATAATAAATCCGTTGGATTGCATCATTGTTGTAAAATTTACCAGTATGAAAGTTGCCGGTGTATACAGTTCTCTTGTGTGTGTGTGTGTGCTTGTGTACACATGTGTCTTTCCCCACAACTGGGCCTATCTCCAACGGATACTCTTCTAAAGGCTAATCTGCTTTCAGTATGAGAAGTATTCAATTACTAACTTTCAGAGCCGCGTCCGTATTCTCTGATGATGCCTCCATTTGAATGTAAGATCAAAACCATTTTTAAAAAGTCATAAAATATGGCTTGAGAAATAGAATGAACAAGAATCCATCTCATCGTAAAATAAATGGAAAACATTATCAAACTTGCCGATCGTTTACACTTATACCAAATTAATGAGCCAAAGTAGGCAGTGCAAGCATTTTATATATTTTTCAAACAAAGTAACTGTAAAGGCCATTTCTTTTTGCCTTTATTTTTTTCTATTTCGATTATTAAAATCTGCAAAATCTACTTATTATTGGTTCTATTATCTTCAAAATACAAATATATCAAAAGTATCTGATGAATACATTTTCTCCTGTAGGCTCCCCTTGTCCTTTCTCATCTTCACATCTACAGCAATCAGGTATATGCCTTCAAGTTTTCCGAGGCAACAAGCATTAAATTCAGCTTGAACTATCAAAGAAGTACCGCCATCAGCTCGGGGACTTAATATATAGTATCTTCACGGTCAGATCTGGGGGAACAGTTCCTAGTTTGGTCACTATTAACCAGAGCAGGGCAGGTGACACAAATGATGGCAGAAGAGTTGCCTTGGTACCCATCATGCTCTGCATCAAGCTCACAGTTCTTAAATCTTTCTTCTTCTCTCACGTATTGGGTGGGCCAAAAGTTTCCTTCGTCTTTTTCCGTAAGATGACTCTAGTAGCACTTAGATGTCTTTAACTTCATTCGAAACAATTTTGTTAGATTGTATGTGACAGCTGTCATATCAGTGTGTATTTAAAAAAAAGACATCAAAATCGGTGAATTGTTGTGTAGCCATTTTAATATTGGACATGGAAAGGAAAAAAAGCCACATTTTCGGCATATTATGCTTTATTATTTCAAGAAAGGCGAAAACGCAACTGAAACACACAAAAAGATTTGCGTAGTGTACGGAGAAGGTGCTGTGACTGATCGAACGTGTCAAAAGTGGTTTGCGAAGTTTTGTGCTTGGAGATTTGTCGTTGGACGATGCTCCATGGTTGGGTAGACCAATTGCAGTTGATAGCGATCAAATTGAAACAATAATTGAGAACAATCAACGTTATACCACGTGGGAGATAGCTGACATACTCAAAATATACAAATCAAGCGTTGAAAATCATTTGCACCGGCTTGGTTATATGAATCGCTTTGATGTTTGGGTTCCAATAAGTTTGGCGACAAAAACCTTCTTAATCATATTTCTGCATGCGATTCTCTTCTCAAACGTAAGGAAAATGTACCAGTTTTAAAACAAATTGTGACGGGCGATGAAAAGTTGATACTGTACAACAATGTGGAATGGAAGAGATCGTGGGGCAAGCGAAATGAACTACCACCAACCACACCAAAGGCTGGTTTTCATCCAAAGAAGGTGATGCTGTGTACATGGTGGGATTGGAAGGGAGTCCTCTATTATGAGTTTCTTCCAGAAAACCAAACGATTAATTCCAACAAGTACTGCTCCCGATTAGACCTACTGAAAGCACGAAAAGCATCCGGAATTAGTCAACAGAAAACGGCATAATCTTCCATCAGGATAACGCAAGAATGCATGTTTCTTTGATGAGCAGGCAAAACTGTTACAGCTTGGCTGGCTGGGAAGTTCTGATTCATTCTCTGTATTCACCAGACGCTGCACCTTCAGATTTCCATTTATTTCAGCCTTTACAAAATTCTCTTAATGGAAAAAATTTCAACTCCCTGGAAGACTGTAAAAGGCACCTGGAACAGTTCTTTGCTCAAAAAGATAAAAAGTTTTCAGAAGATGGAATTATGAAGTTGCCTGAAGAATGGCAGAAGGTAGTGGAACAAAAGGGTGAATACGTTGTTCAATGAAGTTCTTGGTGAAAATGAAAAATGTGTCTTTTATGTAAAAAACCGAAGGCACTTTTTGGCCCACCAAATATTTTGTTCACTGTGGTCAGTGGCAGGTTTGAAGTTTGTCTCTATTCTCTTGTGGAGAATCCCCTTCTATGAGCCGAACAAGACAACCCAAGAAGGAAAGCTGTATATTGTATGCCCAGAAGGTTGTGTATATTGATTACTTATTTATTTATTTTCATATTTTCACTGTTTTTTATTTCTTTATTTTTTTAAAAAATATTTATTTATTTGGCTGTGCCCGGTCTTAGTTGCAGCACACGGGATCTTCTTTGCCTCATGCAGGATCTTTAGTTGTGGTGTGTGGGATCTAGTTCCCTGACCAGGAATCAAACCTGGGCCCCCTGCGTTGGGAGTGCAGAGTCTTAACCACTGACCACCAGGGAAGTCCCTATCTACTCTTTTTTAGATTTCCTTCCAGTTTAGGTCACCAGAGATCACTGAGTAGAGTTCCCTGTGCTAAACAGCAGATTCTCATTAGTTATCTATTTTATACATAGTGGTATATATACGTCAATCCCAATCTCCCAATTCATCCCACCACCCCCCCTTGATCATTTAATACAGGGTTAAAAATTACACGTGTGATTTAACACCAAAAATATGATGGGGTGCTGGGTAGGATTTTTCTTGTCCAAACTGATGCTAAGATTCAGTGCTTAGGGGAAGGGCATTCTAGAGAGAGCCACCACAAGTGGCTAATAACGCCTCCTTGTAGGGTTAACCACGAGGTGTCACACCTGCTGCTTCCTCATCCATCAGCCCGACCCTCCTTGCCCAAGCTCCGCCATCCCAGCCTCCTGTTCCATCACTGGGAGAGGAATTGATTAAGTGTGTGAGGGGAGAGGTTAGTCATGAATCGTAGGCCACCTGGGGGAGAGGGGGCAGGGAGGGTGCAGGGCTTGTGTCGAGACGCCTATTCCTTCCCTTCACAAAATCATTTGGGTCACCAGGACATTGAAAGGAATCCACTTAGCTCTCTCCCAGCTGGCCACTAGTGCACTTACTGTCCAAGCAGAGCTGAGCATGATGAGGGGGTCTTGGAAGAGCTTGTCTTGGGACAGCTGGTGTACAGGGGTCTCATGAACATGAGGACTGGTGTCTATTTCTCACAGAGAGATTCTGAAGGTGGGGAGGCTTGGCCAGCTGGTTCGAAGGAACAGTGGCCTGGGGAAGGGTAGCAGGGTTCTCAGTGGTTCCCATGATTCCCCATGAAGGAGAATAGTACAGGAAGGGGAGACGTAGGGCTGCCCAGGGAGCCAAAGGAGGTGATACCCCACCAGAAGAGGGCATTTGGGGGTGAGCTAACAGCAGCAGAAGGAAGCCTGGCTGCCCTTCTCTGAGGAGGTGCTTCACCGTGGAGAGGGCTGCGGTGACCCTGAACACCATCCCTTAGGAAGCATTGCTTTGCTTCATATACTAACTATGTGTCTAAATAGTTAAATGTAAATACAATCACAAATGAATTAGAATTAAGAGCACAAACAACAAAAAAGGCAAGACTGCTGTTTCTATCCCCTTCCTGCCCCATCCTTGAGGGGCTTGAGAGGAGGGAGAGGAGAAGAGAAATTGGGGTTGAAATTGGATTGGACTGAATTATCGTAACCAAAGGATCCAAAAGTTCTGACATTAACTTGACCACCCTATTTTATTTTTTTAAATTTTTATTTATTTTTGGCTGCATTGGGTCTTTGTTGCTGCGTGCAGGCTTTCTCTAGTTGCCGCGAGCGGGGGCTACTCTTCGTTGGGGTGTGCGCGCTTCTCATCGTGGTGGCTTCTCTCGTTGTGGAGCACAGGCTCTAGGCACGCAGGCTTCCGTAGTTGTGGCTCACGGGCTCAGTAGTTATGGCTCACGGGCTCTAGAGTGCAGACTCAGTAGTTGTGGCGCGTGGGCTTGGTTGCTCCGCAACCTGTGGGATCTTCCCAGACCAGGGCTCGAACCCATGTACTCTGCATTGGCAGGCAGGTTCTTAACCACTGTGCCACCAGGGAAGCCCTGACCCCCCTATTTTAAAATGCAACTTAGGCCCTCCTTCCTCTGCTGCACACTTCATTTTCTGTAGCACATCATGTGCTATATATTTCACTTATTTATTATGTTTTATTTACTGTGTTTCTCTTCCTTTCTCACCTCTACCTTCATCCCCAAAATGTAAACTCCTCAAGAGGAGGGATCTTTGTTTCTAACTGATGTTTCCCTAGCATCTAGAATTATACTGTCCATTTTGGTAGCCCCTTGTTACATGTGACTACTTAGTTTAACTTAATTGCAATGAAGTAAAATTTAAAACTCAGTGCTTCAGTTGTACTAGCCACATGGAGGTGCTAAAGAGCCGTCTGTGGCTAGCGGCTACCATATTGGTCAGGACAGATACAGGCTATTTCATCACCACCAAAATTTTATTGAACGTTGCTGACCTAGAACAATAGCTGGCATGTTGTAGAGCTCAATACGTATTTGTAGAACAAATGATTGAATGGCTGAGTTGTTTTAAGACAAGATAGGCCAGTGGTTAAGAGAAGAGTATCTAGAGGCAAATTGCTCTACTATTAGTCGTTGTGTAAACTTGAGTAAATTAAGACAGTGCACCCATCGTTAGGCAATTAGCTATTTATGAACTTTTTTTTTTTTTTTTTTGTGGTACGCGGGCCTCTCACTGTTGTGGCCTCTCCGGTTGCGGAGCACAGGCTCCGGACGCGCAGGCTCAGCGGCCATGGCTCACGGGCCCAGCCGCTCCGCGGCATGTGGGATCTTCCCGGACCCGGGCATGAATCCGTGTCCCCTGCATCAGCAGGCGGACTCTCAACCACTGCGCCACCAGGGAAGCCCTATTTATGAACATTTTAAAAGTGCTTTTAGGGAATTCCCTGGCGCTCCAGTGGTTAGGACTTCGTGGTTCCACTGCAGGGGGCACAAGTTCAATCCCTGTGGGAGCTAAGATCCCACCAGCCACGTGGTGCAGCCAAAAAAAAAAAATGTGCTTCTAGAAAATTGATTATTCTTTGCAAACACAGACAGATATAACCACTGAAAGGATACACAAATAAAGGGATACACCCATTCTTTGGAAGGCCCAGTATATTTAAGGCAACCTGGCCTAGAGATTAGCACAGGCTCTGGAGTCAGAGGCCTGAGGGGGAAATCCCAGTATCTCTTCTTCCACTGGGGTGAGAATAAAGAGAATGATTCAGTTCTACCAACTGCTGCGTTAAGTACCACTCCGCCCATGCCTGTGCCTCTCAGCCCCCCATTTTTACACTCCATGTGGTCTCATCAATGAAGAATTCCACGTGCCACATTCTAACCCTCTCTTTATCATAGGATCCTTTCCTCACTGTGTGTAAAATACTAAAGCATGGCATTCAACTAATCCCCAAATAAAAATCCATTATTCAAAGCATTATTCAACACCTCTCTTCCAAGCTTTGTGCTAAGCTCTGGAAATCTGGAGATGAAAAGCAAAGCCTCATCTCCCAAGTAGCTTCTACTGCAGGGAGGGAAGACAGTTTACTGAGAATTATAGAGACATGTCAAAGGTGCTGGGGGGCAACAGAGAAAAGGCACATAACCCAGCCCAGGAAACCAGGAAGGGCATCTGGAGAAAGTGAGAGCTGAGTTTTGAAGTATGAGTAGGAGTTTCAAAGGAGGGAACAAACCATACAATTGCAAGGAGAGAAATGCAGCATGGAAGTCTGGGAGCCTTGAAGCTTCAGTGCAGAGTAGGAGGTGAGGGAAACAGGAGCAGGGCTGCTCAGTAAGGGTCCCACGTGCCCAGCTAAGAGTGTTGAGTTTATTCAGAGGGTGGGAGAGGGAGCCATTGAGTAAAGTAGACCTTCTTCATGTGAATGTGGATGTGTGTAGAGGTAGCACACAGAGGAGGTTGAAAGCATGGACTCTGAAATTGGACTGTCCTGTCCTCCCATTTGATGGTGGGCAACTTCTTTAAGCCTGAAATTCCTCATCTTAAAGAGGGGAGAATGGGGCTTCCCTAGTGGCACAGTGGTTAAGAACCTGCCTGCCAATGCAGGGGATACGGGTTCGAGCCCTGGTCCGAGAAGATCCCACGTGCTGCAGAGCAACTAAGCCCGTGTGCCACACTACTGTGTCTGCGTTCTAGAGCCGGTGAGCCACAACTACTGAAGCCTGCGCACCTAGAGCCCGTGCTCCGCAACAAGAGAAGCCACCGCAATGAGAAGCCCACGCACCGCAACCAAGAGTAGCCCCCGCTCTCTGCAACTAGAGGAAGCCCGCGTGCAGCAACAAAGATCCAATGCAGCCTAAATAAATAAATAAAATTAAAAAAAAAAACAAAAAACCGGGGAGAATGGCCCTACCTGTGTCACGGAATTTTCTGAAGATGAGATAATACATATAGAGCACTTAGTACAGTGACTGACACATAGTAAGTGGTCCATAAATGCTAACTATTGTTATCAATCACTGGAATAATTGATAATTAGGTATCTTGTTTGCCTCATTTTTACAGTAAATGAATTAATTTTATCACAATGATAAGAATTGAACATGTTGTTTTGTGTACCCTAATAAAAAATAGAAACGTTTGCTTATTCATTCAACAAATAGTGATTGGCCATAAACGGTGTACCAGGCACTGTTCTAGGCTCTGGGGATAAAGCAGTGAACAAGGCTGACCAAGGTCCCTGCTTCCATATCCTAGCCGGGGAGGCTAATGGAAATAAGTAAAAAACAGGATTGACAAGATCTGTAAACTGTACGAGGCAGGGAGCTGGTCTATTTGTACCCTGATGTATCTCGAGTGCATGAGATAGCGCCCCCTGCAGGCATTCAATGAATGTGGTGAGTGAATGAAAAATCACTTCAGGTAGTGATGAGTGCTAGGGCCACGTGATGAAGCCGGCAGGTTGGCTTCACTAGATGTGAAAGTGACTGACAAAGGGACTGGCGAGCTAAGTCAAGGTGTGAAGGAGCCAATCATGGGACACTCTTTGAGAAGGATATTCCAGGCACAAGAGTATTTCATGCCAAAGCTAACAGTCCTGAAGCAAGGCTCTGCAGAGAACAGGAAGAGGGCCCAAGTTACTGGGGTGCAGTGAGCAAGGGGTACAGAGAGGTAGGGAAGGAGGTCAGAGCAGGAGGCTAAGGCTGGTCATTTACCACATTTATGCCTATTTGCTTGCCCTGCACAGACCCCACCTGGTAAGATTTTCTCTTCCTTACTTCACAGTGTCTGTGGAATAGATTGCTTCTTAAGTTGGCTGCTCTCACTCTTGTGTAATAGAAATATCTTTTGATTGGCACTTTATCTGCTCAGTGTTTCTGGCTGTGTTGGGTTTATTTTGTGAGATTTGATGTAGTGACAAAGTGAAATCTTGCCCTCTGGGGGAAAAAAATTCCAAGTGCAAGGGGGAGACTTCAAGATTTTAAATTGGTGGGAAAAATGGCCTAAATTAAGTTATTAAGGATCACTTTGCTGGTTGGGTAGAGAAGAAATTGTAGGAAACTGAGAATGAGGGGAAGGGGACCAGGCAGGTGACTAGTGGAGCAATCAAGGCCCAAGACAATGAAGGCCTGGACTTGGGGTCTAGATGGTGGGAAGAGGGATGATGGGACCCCCAGCACAGGCTCTGATCACTGTAGTCTTTTGGTGGAAGTGTGCGCATGTGCGTGCACACAGACACACACACACACACACACACACACACACACACACGGTATACATGTTTTACGTAACATGAGATTATTCTCGCCGCCAGAGGGCACCTGAACGTTACAAATGTCTCCAAGGGTCAGAGCACATTAACTCAGGCAGAGAAGCAGTTTCCCGCAGGGCATCAGTTGAGAGGGCCAGAAAAGCAAAGAGAAAACAATCTCAGCTGAAGCTACAGCCTTTGCTTATTGGAGCTTAAAACGCCTTCTTTTAAAAATTATATTTTCTTGCGATAGCTCGTATAATAAGCCAGTAATTTGGGCTTTCATGTATTACTGTTAGTTAGTTAAATGATACAGCCAGTCCTCCCAGTGGATGGATGGGAGAGAGGGCGTCTGATAGACAGGAGCTGGGAAGGGAAGGCTCGTTTGCAGAGGAGCCTTTGGCCAGGGTGCCAGGCCCAGCTGAGGCCCAAAACAGGGTGGTTCGGAGAAGCCCGAGGGCAGCAGAGAGAAGGGCGCCTGGAGAGGATGAGTATGAAAAGGCGTGGGGATGGGGCGACCGGGGAACTTTCAGACACTTCAGAACAGGGCCCGAGGACAGTTTTGCCTGGAAACATCTCTGTCATCTCCAGAGATCACTTGCTAAGCGCTGTTTCACCATAATTCTCTGTCTTCTGCTGGGCAATACACGTTAGCATATGATCCTGGTCTTTGATAAACTTAAAAGTCCAAAGCAATTTTATATATAAATATACTGAGAATGAGTCATTTTACACAGAGAGGGAAAAGGCAAGCATCTAGACGTCTAATTTGAAGGGCACAAAACCACTTCCTTTTCCATCGCATCTTGCATAAACGCTGCCACGGCCTGTCTCAAAGCCCCCTCCGCCCTTACCTTGTCCTTGGCTTTGAGCACTGAAGACCTTGTGAAAAGACTCACGTCATCGGGCAGGCTCCGCCACCTGGGCCCCCCAGGAGCCTGTGCCTGTGTTACTTTGCGCCGCTGCCTTCTGTGTCTTGTCACACCACCTGCTAACCTACCTGTGACCACGCCCAGATCACCAGCCCCTTGAAGCAGGAATGAATTCTTACTCATTTTTGTATTCCAAGGGGACTAAAACCTTATTTTCACATAACAAGTACTACATGTTTATGCTGATCCCATATATCTCTATTTCTTTTATATAGGTACACGCATCTATTCATCTATTTTAGGCTGTGTTTGATACTCTAGTTTGCCCTGGTTTATAAACTAGATTAGCTGGAAATATATGTATATACAGGGAGAAAGATAAAAAATTTCCCACTGTGGAAGGTGTGGAGACAAAACTCCTCTTACTCCACCTCTGAAAAAAGAATACAAATTCTGCATCTAACGCTCTGCCCCACACAGCCATGCCCCACCCAGACCAGAAAACCTCGGGACAGGCTTCACCCCAAGGTGAGCCGTCCAACCTCATTCTCTACCTCTTTCCGTGTCTTTACCTGGTACATTGGTACCTGGTAATTTAACACTTTTGCGAGTGGGGTCACAAGTGTATTGAAATGGTGAGCTAAAACTGCTGGATAAGTGGGTTTATTCTGCAGGCTTACTTCACAAAGAACAAACCTCAGTGCCTCTGGCGACCTGGCTAGTTGGATTTTCAAATATTTCAAATTCTTGGACTCCTTGTTACACGATGTCATCATCTGCTGTGACACACAATTACCCTGCCTCGGATCATCCAGATGTTATTCAGAAATTTGAGAGACATAGAGAACAGACTTGTGGTTTTCAAGAGGGAGGTAGGGATGAGGGAGGGATGCATTGGGAGTCTGGGATTAGCAGATGCAAACTGTATACAGGATGGATAAACAACAAGGTCTTACTGTAGAGCACAGGGAACTATATTCAATATCCTGTGATAAACCGTAATGGAGGAGAATATGAAAAAGAATGTGTATAAACCTATAACTGAATCACTTTGCTGTACAGCAGAAATTAACACAACGTTGTAAATCAACTATACTTCAATACAATAATTTTTTTAGAAAAGAAAATTAAGTGAGGTAACAGATATAAATTGTTTAGTGCTCAACACGGCAGTTAATGTTGTTATTATCATTAATTACTACGCTGCAGATATATATAGCACCTCCCAATTCTGTTGGAAAGGTTTTACTTTTTTGTACTCTTTTACATAGAAGCATTGAAAATTGATTTAAAGTTGATTTTAGGGAAAAAGGATTATTTTGCACGTCAAATAAAGTATACTGATTCTATGAAATGGAAATATTAAATCATAAATCCTGGATATTCAACAACGTCTACCTATATATAAAATAGGTAAAGTCCTACTTTATAGCACAAGGAGCTATATGCAATATCTTGTAATAAACCATAACGGAAAAAAAAACAATGTCTACCAACCCTGAAAATAAAATAGAAAATTGTATAGCTAAAAATAAGTATATTGGTAGCAATGTAAGCTAGTATATAATAGACAACAAAGCAACATATTTATTGGAAAATGAAGTCACATATACAGGCGATGCTAGTGATTGAAAAGCAATTCATAATATAGATTAAATCTGATTGCATATGAAGTATATGCAGACAGAGCAAGTCTAATGTAAGGTAGAATAAGACAAGCAGCAAACATTTTGATGGATGCATGAGCAAGTAGTCACAGTGCCTGTAAAACTCATCTGTGCTGTGACATTTGTGTTCCACTCTCCTGGCACTGGGGAGAAGTGGCCTCTCTATTTGTCCTATTGTGGTCCCCTAGCATGAGCAGATTGGCAGCAAATGTCAGATTACCAGGATATTTCTAAATTTTCCTGTATCTTTCTAGGTGTGTTATTCATTTAGATACTTCCCAGATGTATTATTTACTCAGATGTAGGGTGTTTCATAGAATTAGCAGAGTAATTTTTGTTTAAAACTTTTTTTTTTGGCCGTGCTTTGTGGCTTGTGGGATCTTATTTCCCCTACCAGGGATCGAACCCGGGCCCCCTGCAGTGGAAGTGCAGAGTCCACTGGACCACTGGACCACCAGGGAAGTCCCTAGCATAGTAATTAAATAATGTAGGAAATGAATCTGGGGTAGATTAGATAGTATGGGAAGGAAATTCATGAAGATGAAGTGAAATTGCTTGTACCATTAAGCTAAGCTGCTATTTTAATATCTTTGTTGCTCTTTTGTAACAGTGTATAATTTAGCCTGTTTTCAATATTTCTATATAATTATTAATACTATGCATAAGAGTTTTACAGTTTAGTGAACCACCAGTTATTGAATCCCACTTCTAACCCATTAGCTAACAAATTTCAAATGATCATTTATTCATGGAGTGCTTTGGAATTAGAGTAGTATATATCATTTGAGTGGAGTGTGTGTGTGTGTTACATGGCAATAAATGTAACTATCACACTGGACTCTAGGTGGCTATCAGCACAGGCTTCAACCACTGTATTCTGGCAGCTGGCCCAACCCTTTCCCTTTGTATCTGGTGACACCCGAGGGCAGGTCTAATTCTCAGAGCTGGTCCTTCCTGTCTGCCCATCGTGCTGCAGAGAGCCAAGAATGCCTATCTATGTGTCAGGATATGACCCCTCCTAAACTCTCAGGCTCGCCTCACCCAAGGATGTACTATCATCAGAACATTTGAAAAACTCTTCTCAATATTGAATGCACAACTGATGCAATATCAATATTCCTTTTACTTCGATTTCCGCCTTTGAATCATAGATTCCAGAGGTCTGCCGCACCATGAATTGACTGGAATCAATATTCTCCTGATTTAAAAAAATTCTTTCATTTCATTTTCTTTAGCACCTGCATGTAGAAATATATTACAGTTCTTAAAAACAACAGCAATATATTCTCCCTGGACTCTCTGATAAGGGTTGACTGATGAAAGTTCACTGTTCGGTCCAGAAGTAGTAATTGCTGAAAAAAATTGGCTTTGGTGCTCTCCAGGTGTGCCCCATTTGAAATCATAAGACATTCTTATAAAGGACAGTGTTTACTAGCCTTCTCGATAATTTAGCATCAACCAAAATTGTCTTCTGCAGGAGCTTTGGAGTTGGCGAACACATCTATGTGCTGGGAGGGTGCAAAATTTTATATAAATCGAAATGTGAACTTCTTAAAAGACCATCAAGGTGGTTGGAAATGGAAAAAAAGAACCCCGGCAGAATAGACTGATAAAGTGAATGGGCTTAATTAAAAGTTTTCCAAGACGTGGTGGTAGACCTCCTTCTCCTCTTTCACCTCTACCTCTACTTCCACCTCCTTCTTCTCCTTCTTCTTTCTTCTCTTCTTCCCTCTTCCTATTACTCCTTGTTCCTCTTCTTTTTAAATATTGTTTTCATTATGAAACATAACATGTGACCAGGAGAGTCCATGAAGCGGAAATTATGGTTTAGATAATTACTATAAACACAAATCCATGCAGTCAGCACCAGCTCAAGAAAAAGAACACTACCCGCTCTCCTGCGTGTCCCACCCCACTTATAACCGCTCCAACTCCCCAATTCGTTTCCTTTTTCTTTAGAGTTTTACCACTATGTGTGCATATCTAAACAGTATTATTTGATCTTATCTGTTTTGGACTTTTATGTAAGTGTAATCACACTATAGGAATTTTAGTAGCTTGTTTTTTTTCATTTACTGTAATGATTTATGTTACTGTGTATAATTGCAGTTTACTTATTCTCATTGCTACATAATACTCTATTGTGTATACCACATTTTATTTATCCATTCTACTGTTGGTGGACTTTTGGGTTGTTTCCAGTTTGGGCTATTAAGAACAATGCTGCTAAGAACATTAAAAAAAAAGAGAAAAAGATGTGATGGTAGCAAGTCTCTAAAGATGGTCCCAATGTGCCACTCCTCCTGGAATTTGTGGGTTTTTTTAAAGATTTATTTATTAATTTATTTATGGCTGCATCAGGTCTTAGTTGCGGCATGTGCAATCTTCGTTGAGGAGCGTGGGATGTTCGTTGTGGTGTGCGGGCTTCCTCTCTAGTTGTGGTGTGCGGTTTTTCTCTTCTCTAGTTGTGGCGCGTGTGGTCCAGAGCTCGTGGGCTCTGTAGCTTGCGGCACGCAGGCTCTAGGTGAGGTGCACGAGCTCAGTACTTGTGGCCCCGCGGCATGTGGGATCGAACCCAAGTCCCCTACATTGTAAGGCGGATTCTTTACCACTGGACCACCAGGGAAGTCGCTACTCCTGGAATCTGAAGGGAAATGTAGTTCCCTCCCTTAGAATCTGGGCTGGCCCTGTGACTCATTTTTTTACCAATAGAATGTCATAGAAGTGATGTTATGTGACTTCTGGTACTAGGTCATAAAAAGCTGTGCAGCTTTAGCCTGCGTCTGTGGAACCCTCACGGCAAGGCAAGCCAGCTTCCACGTAAGAAATTCAAATACCCTAAGGTGCCATGCTGTGAGGAAGCCCAAGCTAGCCATGTAGAGAGGTGAAGGGAAGGAAAAGGATCTCTTTTCCATTTACCCATTGTAGGTTCATCGTCTGGGTCTCTGTAAATTACACTGACAAAAGAGAGGTTAACAAGAGAAAAACAATAGTTTATTAACACATGCATCATGCATACACGTGGGAGCACTCAGAGTGAGTAACTCAAATGAGTGGTTATAACTCAGGGTTATAGAGCATCTTAACAAAAAAGCAGTACATTTTTAGAGACGGGTGAAACCAAAGCGAAAGACTTTGAGTTTCTAGGGCAGCAGATTGTGAGAAGGCAGATATATGGGGGAACTAACAGAAGTTAGAGGTTAGTGAGTAAAGTGGGTTATGTGGATTCTTTTAGTGTCATCTCTGGGCTGACAAGTGTCTAGGGTTGTTTTCGGTGATTAATTTTTGTTCTTTCTGGTAGAGGAGGGTGGGGACATCTCTACAAATTTATGTCCTGCTTTTGGGCAAACAGAGGGAAGGCAGAGAGGTTTTTTTTGTGTTTGCTTCTTCTCAAGTGCTTACAGCTCAAAATAATCTTTATACCAAAGGGGCATATTTTGTGCTGGCATATTCTGCTATCTCTCAGAGGCCACGTGGAAAGAGGGAGAGAGAGAGAGAGAGAGTTGCCCAGCCAGCCCATTTCTTCCAGCCATTCCAGCTAAGCCATCAAATATGTGAAAGAAAAAGCCATGTTGGACGTCCAACTAGCTGCTATCTGACTGCAACCACATGAGAGACCCCAAGCAGGAACCACCCAGCTGAGCCCAGTCAACCAGAGAGCCATGAGAGATAATAAATTGTTGTTTTAAGCCATTTAATTAAGTTTTGGGGTTGTCTGTTATGTAGCAATCGATAACTGGGATATAGAATGATTTTGGTTTTTTCATTTTCATGGCAGGCTTATCGAGTCAGTTAGTGTAGAATTTCATGAGACATTTAGGCCAAAGTCACTGATGTATGTCAGGACCTATTTCAGTTGATTTGCTGCCCCTTGCCCAAGGCACATTGCTCTAGAAAGTGCACTTCAAGGGGGCACTGGGAAGAAAAGGACTGGTGAATCAGCGCCAGAAGAGAAGGAGGACAAAAAACATTTTCTTTTAGGCTATGTTTTTGTCACTTTCATAAATGATTGCTCTGGACAATTGCACAAGTTATGGTTTTTCAAAGGGCAGATCTATTCTTATTTTTCTCAGAATGTATTGAAGTTCTCTTGTGGTTTAATTTGTGGCCAGTTAGAACTACTCTGTTAATTATCCGTATTGTGGTAATCATTTCATGATGTATGCAAGTCAAATCATTATGCTGCACACCTTAAACTTACACAGTGCTGGTTATCAATTATATCTCAACAAAACTGGAGGAAAAACAAACACCCCCCACCCCCAAACAGAGTGCATTTCTTGTAGACAGAAAAAAAAAAAAAAAAGGAAAGCATCCTTGAGTGTACTGTGTTTAGCATTGTCACAAAAGTTCTGCCAGGGCTAGTGGATCTTAGCAAGATCTGTTCAACGTAACCTGTGTTTTCAGCATCACAAAAAATTCCCCACCAGGGCTTCTCTGGTGGCGCAGTGGTTAAGAATCCACCTGCCAAGGCAGGGGACACGGGTTTGAGCCCTGGTCTGGGAAGATCCCACATGCCGTGGAGCAACTAAGCCCTTGCGCCACGACTACTGAGCCTGCGCTGTAGAGCCTGAGAGCCACAGTTACTGAAGCCCGTGCTCCGCAACAAGTGAAGCCACCTCAATGAGAAGCCCCAGCACGGCAACGCCCGACACACAGCAAGGAAGACCCAACGCAGCCAAAAATAAATAAATAAAATAAATAAATTTATTTAAAAAAATTCTCCACCAATCTTGCTTCTTTTTTGAAGCGTCAGGGAAAATGTTGATGCCAATATTCAGCCGACAGTATGGAATTCTAAGCTAGAGGTTGGCATGTGACCTACCAGCCGGCATTTTTCAGCCGGGTGTGTACGCTCATGCCCTTCCAGATCTGAGAATCCCTCATCTCTTCTGGGCCACTGTTCACTGCCTTCATACGGGACAGGAGAAAGCCAGGTCTTTCTCTTGCATTTTTTTTTTTTAATTTCTAAGGCCATTTTAGATCAATGAAACATAAATGTCTCATGTTTTGATTCTCCGTCAAAAACAGACTGAAAAGAAATACTAATTTATCGGACAGCATGTCCCATGTTAATTTTGTTTTTTAACCTCCTTGGTGACCATGGATCATTTCGAGAATATGATGAACGCTGTGGATCCTCTCCCCCTAACGCTGCACAGCAGGGTCTGTTCTGCACCTCATCTTACTGGCCCCATCAGCAGGATTTTGCACAGTCGATCGCTCCCTCCACTCTCAGTTCTCGGGTCAGGGCCGCGCCCCCAGCGCCACCCCCTTGCTGACCTCAGTTGACTCCACCTCTGGGATGGGGCCAGAATCGCCGAGGGGGGGAGGAGTCGCCTGGAGACAGCGGGCTCGGCCGCGGACGAGCCCGGAACACAGTTAGCAGCCCCTGTTGTCAGCCGGCGCACGAACGAGAGGAGCGCGTCAGGTTGGGGAACGGAAGCGGGAGCGGGGGGGCGTGTTTGTCAGAGGACGCGTCGTCGCCCCTGTGTGCTCAATTCTGTTTGTTTCTCTGCGATGTTTACGAGGGTCTCGGCTCTCCTCCCTCTTCGCCCCCTTTCCCGCCTCCCTTTGTGCTCCGGAGACCCAGAGGTATCGGCGGCCGCCGTCGTGCTACTCGCTTCTCCGCATGGATCTGTCAGGTACCGCGTTGCAGCGCTGTTGGCCCGGCAGGTCTTCAGGCAACCCCTGTCCCCGCTCCTGCACATTCAGTTCTCTTTCTCCGGCTTCCTGGAGTCCGTGTTATGATCCGCGGGATCTTAGAAGCCGTCGCTTTAAATCTGAGCAAAGGGAAATCCCAGAAAGATAAAATGACTTGCCCAAGGTCATGGTGACAGGCCTGGTCCGCCTGTGCCTGTGCTCTTTCTGCTACATACCGTGCCTCATCTCTCTTGCCACTTCTCCCCTCATTTTATCCAGGTTCCAGAAAGCGAAGTTGTTTTATTTTTTAATTCTTTTTAAATTTTTTGCCTCCCAAGCCTGTGATGGTTTCATTTTTACCTTCATTATTGAAAACGCTTACCGTGTGCCAGCCCTGGGGTTAAGCCCCGAGTAACACAGTCCTGCCGTCGCCGAGCTTAGAGTTCCACCACGTAGGCAATTCAAGTATAGTGGAGTAATCGCTGAGACAGTGTAGGTAGCGCAGAGTGCCACAGAATTCATTGAACTGGTAATTGCTGAGTGAGCAAATCGAGACACCTGACCATTGCAGGAGAGGTTCAGAGTATCCCCTCGGGAAAAGAAGCCTGATAAAATCTAAAGGGGGCCCAAGGGTTGGAGTTAGCCAGGCAAGAAGAAGATTTGCAGCATACTTGGTGTTGGTATTTATTCTCTGAGAACTCTCATGATTATGAAAACTTAATTCTCCTGCATATATATTCCATGCAGATCAGTTGGGGGCCCTTTTGGTTAAGTATAGCCCTGAAGCAGGTTAGGAGCCGTGGGGATGGGAAGAAGTAGCTGGATGGAAAAGAATTCACAGGTGAAATTGCTGGGATGTGATATATGATGAGGTAAGGGTAGGGCAGTCCGAGCAAAGATTTCAGCTGGCTGCTTGGGAGGATTAGGGTACCATTAATGTTAACAGAAGAATGAGGACCAGCTTTGAGGCAGGTTTTAAAATATGTCATAATTTTTAGAATACAAAAATAGCTATTTATGGTAAGAGGCCCCTTCAGTACAGAAGAGTGAAAAATGGAAAGTCAGTCGGAGAGGCAAGCTCTTGAATGTGGTCTTGGATGTGCTGCATTTGAAGTGCTGATGAGATGCTGTTAGTGGAAACAAGCCCAGGTGGGAGGTTAGGGCTAGAGTTTTATTACTTTAGTGTTATGGAGTTACTTCCTTATACATGATTTTCCTGGTATAAATATAGGTTACTTTCTGTAGCACTAGAGCAGTCTTGGAAGGAAACATTGAAGTACGGGTTATATGTGAGATTCTTTCTCCTGATTGCCACCTTCCTGTTATAATACCTTTAGTATTAATTTAACTTTCACATGTAAAATAATAGAGCATTTTCCTAAATTCAGTGGTACCATATATTGAATATTATAATGTGTCCATGTACTGATTTGTTTTTAATAAATTATTTATTTATTTATGGCTGTGTTATTTATGGTTTTGTTGCTACACGCAGGCTTTCTCTGGTTGCGGCGAGCGGGGGCTACTCTTCGTTGCGGTGCACAGACTTCTCTTTGCCGGGGCTTCTCTTGTTGTGGTGCACGGGCTTCAGTAGTTGTGGCTCTTGGGCTCAGTAGTTGTGGCTCACGGGCTCAGTAGTTGTGGCACACAGGCTTTAGAGCGCAGGTTCAGTAGTTGTGGTGCATGAGCGTAGTTGCTCTGCGGCATGTGGGATCTTCCCGGACCAGGGCTCGAACCCGTGTCCCCTGCATTGGCAGGTGGATTCTTAACCACTGTGCCACCAGGGAAGTCCCCTGTGTACTGATTATAAGGATATTGGTTAAGCAGTTGGTTTTCATTCTGATTTTTAAGTGTCTGATGTGTTAGCCTCTGACATTTTTATGAGCAGATCAAATAGTTTGTTTCAGCGTTTTTGGAAATAGCCATTTCTCTTTTCATTAAAGCCTCCCTCATCTGGCACTACCACTTACTAGCTTCGAGAACTTGAGATACTATTTAACCCAGAGTCTGATGCAGGTTCTTGAGATCAGTTGCACCAGAATCACCTGAGGTCTTGATTAAATTCAGATCTTTGGGCCTGATTCCAAACTTACCAACTGACAATCTCAGGAATCCATGTTTTAAATAAGCTCCCCAGGTGATTCATATAACCTCTGAAGGTTAAGAACCACTAATTTAACCTTTTTGAGCAGCAGTTTCTTCTGTAATATGGGAATAATAAAACCTGTTCTGTAAGAGTGTAAGGATTAAATGGCATGTGTAACATAGCTACTCAGATGTGGGCCTCTGATGGGCAGCATCAGCATTACTTGGGAACTTGTTAGAAATGCAGACTCTGAGTTCCTCCCCAAAGCTACTGAATCAGAATTCCTTGGTGGAACCAAAGAATCTGTGTTTCAGCAAGTCCTTTAGGTAGTTATTATGCGTATTAAAGTTTGAGAAACAGTGCTCTAGCCTGTTAGTTTCATGAAATAGGCACCATGAAATTTTTATTTACTAAGGCATCATCAATGCCTAGTATAGTGCCCAGCACAGAGTAGATATTCATTATATTTAATAAATGACTTTTTGTACTTTATACCCTCTTACTGAAACTAACACATTCATTAGTTTTTAAAGTTCTTCAACATTAACTCTCAAAAGGTTCTTAATGCCACAAAATAAAGTTAGATATTTGGGTTCCTTAGAATTGGGAAGTCTTTTTTTGCATGAGTTTGAAATAGATGTGATTGTTTGTGTTGTTCTTTTTCACAAATAAATCTAAAGAAGAAAGCAGAATGACAACTCTAGCCACTGAATGTTCTTTTTTCCTGTTCCAGTTTAGCTTAGTTTACAGATAGTGATCAGTTAAATGGCATGGAGCTCAATGAGAAAGTTGAATAGATTAGAATCACACCCAGGAATTTGTTTGAAGAAAGTAACCTTTTTTTTACTGATAGAAATTTCTTTATTTTCATATTGTTTAATTGTGACGTTTTATAGAGGTCTTACATCATGTTAAGAGCAAGGACTTGGCAGTCTGTCAGTTTGGGGTTTGAGAATAATAAGTTGAAATTTATTAACCATGTCAGTGTTTCGCAACTTTTTTAATGTCATGGAACATAGACAATGATATTTGTACCAGACCTTGAGATAAATGGGAGGCAGCAACAGACAGGTGCACCAGCGGCCCTGCTCCTCGCCCAGCCACTTCAAGGACCAGGTGGTCAGTATCTCAGCACACCTGTAACTCATTTGTGCTCACCAGCGGGTCTTAGGCCTTAGTGAGCTCTGAGCTACATGACCTTGGCTAAGTTACTCCTCTGGTTTCCAGTTCCCTTATCTGCAAAATGGGGATAATACCTACCTTTTGGAGTTGATGTGGGTATGAGAAAATGTACATAAAATGTTGCACAAGACTAGGCACATAGTATATGTTCAGTAAACGTTAAATTGCTGTCCTTACAGTTGCTGATAACAGTAATAAGCAAAAGGGAAGGGTTTAATTGAAAAAATTTTAAACACATAGAAGCAGCGTTTTGAGTCCTGTATTATTTTGCAGTGTTTTTTTGTTTTCTTTAATCTTTTCAGGACAAAATATAATATCCAAAGATATTTTGGCACTAACAGCGTGATCTATAGCAAGAAAGATGAGCAGTCTGTTCCAACCCGTGAGATTTCCAAGGAGACAGAGAGCCAACACAGTGTAAAGGAGAATACGAAAAAAGACTTGGTAAATATTCTTAAGGGAATGAAAGTTGAATTAAGCTCAGTAAATGTACAAACAACAAAGCCACCCAACAGAAGACAACTTAAAAGTTTGGAGGCTTCAACTGTCAGACTTCAGAGTGCTCCAGAAGATGCCCCCCAAAAGAGGTAAATTGAATTGCAATTTGAATGTTTTTCTTTGGAAGTAATTTTTGAAACTCCAGTCTTTTTCTTTTAGAAAAAAAAGTTTTTTAATTAGAGAACATTGGAGATACAGAGTTAATGAAGACTAAATATTAGTTTGTAACACAGAGACTAATAATTAAATGAGAAATACTGTTATTCTATATTTAAATAAGTGGATATCTGTATGGAGTCTAGAGAGAGGGAAAGAGTAGTGATCTAATTGAGAATTCCACATTCTCTTACATATGCATCACTTTTTTTTTTTTTTTTTTTTGCGGTACGCGGGCCTCTCACTGTTGTGGCCTCTCCCGTTGCGGAGCACAGGCTCCAGACGCGCAGGCTCAGCGGCCATGGCCCACGGGCCCAGCCGCTCCGCGGCATGTGGGATCCTCCCGGACCGGGGCACGTACCCGTGTCCCCTGCATCGGCAGGCAGACTCTCAACCACTGCGCCACCAGGGAAGCCCTTCATCAGTTATTAACTGCATTTAATTGCTTCTTTAAGCTGTTAATTAACAAATTATTTACATCCTGATTTGAAGGTTGCTTTGTGTCTCTGAAGGACTTCTTTATTTGAAATTTCGTTAAAAAAAATTCCACCTAGGATAGAATTTTGTCATGTTAATTACAGCTGTTTTATATTACTTCCTTTGACCAGTAATTAACAGGGCTCTCAGCTTATGTGGTTTCCTCAGAGTATTGTAATTACTCGTGCTTGTCAAAAGAGTATAATATTTTACTGATTCTAAGTGCAATCAGTGATATTTTAGCATTGTGTTGTAGTTTAAATGGCAGTATTTTGTTTTAGTGATATATAAATAATGATTACACCAGTGACATAGTCAATTCAAGTAATAAGAAATGTGGCTTTAAGATCCCCATCTCTGACTTCTCTTAGCAGAATAAACAGATAGTATAGGTTTACTATTCCCAGAATGACTTAACATTTTAACAGAACTGCTTAGTTTCTACATTGTATCATATTGTATCTAAACTACCACTGGAAAGCATAATTGGGTGGTAGAGAGTAAGCTAATTAAGCTAAGTAAGGAAATGCCCATGTTAAGTACCTTCTCCTCCTTTTTAGAAACAATATAAAACAAATAAAAAATATATACATACGTAATTAGGTAATACTCCCACGCACTTTATAATTACTTATGAAGTGTAAGGTTTTTTTCCCAGCTTCCAGACCTGTTTATGATTCATTTTGCTTTTTTTTATAATTATACAATTTAATTAACTATTAATGAAGTGGTTAAAATGAGTTGATTGCTTTGCAAAGCCTCAGTAAAGGTAATTTTTAAAGTTGCTTTCCAATTAGGTATGAATGAGACAAGCATAAAAGTCCAGGAAAATTCTGCACTCAGACTGCTTTGTAAGCGTTTTAAGTTCTTGCTCCATGTTTCCACTTTAAAGAAACCAAAATTGGCAATATTGGAGGATGTACTATGGGTGTAGTATACATATAAGAGATGTATCAATACCTTGGAACTTCTGTCAGTGGTCCTGTGTTCAAAGAAGAGGCTTTGATCCTATATCAAAAGATTGGTGAATGAGATACATTTATTTTGAGTTTTCAAAAATGTATCTTTTAATGATTCCCACCCCCCTCCAGTCCGCTTTTTTTTTTAAGGAATCCCAGATGCAGAGAATTTGGTTCGTCATCGTCTTTGATTCATGATGTACTGTCATCATTGCCCCGCGCATGGCCCGCTTTTGGCTCGTTTATTTGTATTATATGTCGAACACCCTCCCCCATGTTGATACAGTTACCGTGGATGCATAACAATTGCCCCCAAATTCAGCAGCATAAAACAGCCTTTTTTCATGCTCACGGATTCTGTGGGTCAGCAGTTTGGACGGAGTACAGTAGAGAAGGCTCACCTCTGCTCCGTGATGTCTGGGGCCTCAGCTGGAAGACTTGGAAGTTTGGGAGCTGGAATCATCTGTGGGTTTGCTCACTCAGGTCTGACAGTTGATGCTGGCTGTTAGCTGACACCTTAGCCAGGACTGTTACAGAGCCACCTATATGTGGCCTGGGCTTCCTCACTGCATGATGGCTGGGTTCCAAGGGTGAGTGTCCCAAGAGAAAACGAGCCCCTAGGAATTTGTATCATTTTATTACCTAGCCTTGGAGTCAGACTGGACACCGCCACTCTCATTCCTGTTCCATACTGATTTTTGAAGGGTTCTTGCTTTTTCATCACAGCAACTGCTGGAGAACCATCTTCACAAAGATATGGTGGCATTGAAAGGAATGCGGTAGTCTAATGTTGAAACTGTGAACTGCCTTGAGTTAGTAGTTCACACAGTCACTGACAGACGTGGCTGATATTTCCCTATGGTACTCCAGGGTGCCTTAGGGCACAGTTTGGGAACCAGGGTCCTGGTCTACATTGAGCTCCCCGTGAGAGGCCCTGGGACCACACCTTTAAGTTTCCTAGAATTCTTGTTGTCTGAAGGGCACTCTAAGGCACCATCTTAAATCTTTCTAAGATCTTAACAGAGGGTTTTACAGTCATGCCCATGGCTTTATCTTTAGACCGTTTTCCTAATGCTGCCCTGGATTTGATCTCTGTACAGAAGCCATTTCTAAATTTTGGCATCATTTGCTATCTGGAGGGGCTAAGAATGAGAGATGTTTTCTTTTGATCCCAGCAGGTCTTGGCTCCTTTATGTGGGACAGTTCTTTCTTCTCTCTCCTCTCACATTTTACCATTGGCCACTAAGAAGGCAGGAGGCACCTTCAGTGTTCTGTCTGGAAGCCTCCTTGCTAGGTCGTCCAATTCATTGAGCATCTCTCTCATTTGCCATATTACTTCAAGCAATAATGTCACTAAACAAAGGCCCCCTTTCCTCCAGCTTCCAGTAACGTTGATTTTCCTATAGTGCTCACGCGGCCGCCAGGCTCTAACAGTCTCTTTGAGGCCCGAAGCTTTCTCTAACACTTGCCTCAGGATCCCTCCGGTTACCCCCCTCTGCCAGTACCCAAAACTCTCCCATACATTTTAGGTTTTTTTGTTTTTGTTTTATAACAGCAGCGCCCAAGCTCCAGGCTCCAAAATCTGTTCCAGTTATCTATCGCTGCATAACAAACCATCCCAAGGCTTGGGGGCAGCATCTCTCTGCGGTTTGGGCAAAGAGCTGCACATAGTTGTGTCTGCTCCACTCAGTGTCAGCAAGGCAGCTTCAAAGCTGGCATCTGGAATTCTCTGAAAGCTTTGCCCACGTACAATACATTCCAGCGCTTGATGCTGCCTATTGGCTGAGACCATATTTGGGGCTCTTGGCCAGAACACTTACCCAGGGCCTCTCCAAGTGGCCTGGGCTTCTTCACAACCAGAGAGCTGGGGTCCACGGACACACGTCTCAAGAGACATCCCAACAAAAGTCGTGTCACATTATGTGGCCTAGCCTCACAAGTCACAGGGCATCATTTCTCTCAGTCTGTTCATTGAGGCAGTCACGAAGTCTCCCCTGGTTTCAGGGGGAGGGGAAATTGCCTCTCTAGATGGGCTTGTAGCAAGGTTTTGGAAGAGCTTGTGGGACCCGAAACACTGCTGTCTCTGTTTTAGGAAAGTATCTGCCACAGCCGTTAACCTGATTACTGTAGTTGTCAGCTGTATTGAAGGCAACATTATCATGATAAAATTGACCCCCTGAATAACTGATTGCATCTGGATTGGGCGAACTATGGGTACCGTATGGTTCAGTGTACTTAGGGCTTCCTTGAGCACAGTTACTCTTGTAACTGCGTGTCCTTTGTAGGGACCACAGATACTCTGCCTGTGGCCTTGTTACAAGAGATACTGGTTCCTTTGGGGCGCTAAGCTCCTGCACCTGCGCGATATGGGTCTCCTATCCTAACTCCTGGATGGCTGTGTGACGTGTCGCCCGCGAGTGCTGCAGGGGCTCCCCGAGAGGGACACCTGAGGCTGCCCTGCCAGCCTGCTGTGGTTCTGCCCTTTACCTTTCTGAGTAGTCCGGGCCAGGCACGTCAGTGGTAGACTTGTGAGTCTGCATGTATTGTGAAACCTTACAAGATCCCTGGTGGGTGCAGTGATAACCATAGTTTCTAGCTCCTCCTTTAAGTAACATTCTCTTAACCAAGCAACTACCTGCTCTGATTTCAGCTACCTATTCATTAAGGTCCCCTTTCCTCCAGCTTCCAGTAACATTGATTTTCCTACAGCCCTCACTCTCAGCGTCCTTGAGCGTTTCCAGTCTCTGACAGTCTCTTTGAGGCCCAGCTTCAGGGATGTGGGAACTTTGATTTGCAAGTTAGACATCATTTCCTAAGGTAGAAAGCCAGGTGCAGTAAAACAGTAATTCAGATCCTACTCATTGAGGTGGCGATTTTCAGTGATGTAAAAAATGTAAATAACTTTTTATATCTGGCATATTTTTCTCCTAACTTACCCTAATTTACTGAAGAACAGCTTTTTTTTTTTTTAGCTTATGGAAAGTTTAAAACATAAACAAAATCGTATGATGTTTTGATAATTATCAAATCTTGCCATTCTTGTCATCTATACCTTCACCCACTTTCCATCTCCCACGTGGTGATTTTATGTTTTTTTTTTTTCCAGGTAAAATTTACATACGTTAAAGTGTACAAATCTTAGCTGTAGGAGTTTGGCAAATTGATGTGCCCATGTAACCCACATACTTTCCAAGACGCAGAGCATTTCCCATCTTCACCTTCCCCATCAGTAACCTTCTGTCCTGAGGCAGCCACTGTTCTGATTTTTTTTTCACCTTAATTTGGCCTCTTCTAGAACTCGATATAAGAGGAATCATACCATATATACTTTTTCTAATCCAGCTTCTTTCATTCAGTTTCATACATGTTGTGGAGTGAGCGGAGTACTGTTCCATTGCATGGATATATCACTGTTTATCTGTTCTGATGATAGACCTTTGGGTTGTTTCCAATTTGAGGATATTACCATTAAAGCTTGTATAAACAGGTTTAACCACTTTTATATTTGCTTGCAGCCTGTATTGTTTTTGAAATAAAATGGCATCTAACTTAAAAATCCACTAATTTATCACTTTCGAGGCTGATTCCTCATTCCTCCACCTTAATCTGTTGCTCTGAGTTAGTATTGTGCTTCATTAAGGATCCATTAACTTTAACTTTCAATATTGTAACATTTTTATAAAACCGACACCTAGTGTTTAAGAATTCTTTTTTAAAAAAAAATTTTAGTGAAGTATAGTTGATTTACAATGCTGTGTTAAGAATTCTTGATTTTGTCAGAAATTGAATTGAATGATACTTTTTGAAGGACAAAAAGTTTTCTCCCAAGAAATCATTTTACTTTCCACTGAAGTAATGCCTCTTTTCTCTCATTTGTCTTCCATGTTCTCTCTCAGAAGTGAGTCCCTGAGCCCGGAGTTGGTGGCGGCTGCCTCCGCGGTTGCAGACTCTCTCCCTTTTGACAAGCAGATGACCAAGTCAGATCTGCTGAAGCAGCTCCAGCAGCACGAGGAAGCCTCGAGGGCACAGAAGGATGGAGAGAGACCTAAAATTAGGTTGGTGAATCCAATAGCTGTGTCAGTGATGCTGATATGTCAAAATAGGCTGGCTTCATGTGAGTGATGAGCTACATTACATAATATATTCATTTATATATAAAATATGCCTCATAAGTATTAGCAGTTTGATTTCTTTTAAAACTCGTGTGTTAAGTAAGATTTCAGTTTTAAAAGACCAATTGAATGATTAAACTTCTTTTGAGAAGTTACATAATTTCTTGTCCCTGAAAAAGAAGTGGTAAATTCAGTAATGTTATTTAAAATAAAGAAATAAATAATAGAATAAGACAATTTCTCTGAGAAGTTTTTCTTTTAGTTAAATAATATGCTGGTTTTATGCACAATATGATCATGCATTTTATTTGTCTTTGAACAAATGCAAGGCAATAAATAAATATGGCTAAATCTCAACTTTAATACAGGTTTTTAATCTAGGTGCTAGGTATACAGATATTGATATCTACTTGTCTGAATGTTTGACAGTTTTTCATGAGGGATACTTTTAATTATGTTTTAAATGAACATTTCTGAAGAACATCTTTAAAAGAGAGAAAGCCACATCAATCTTAGTGGTCTGTGGTATTAATAGGCAACATATAATTTTTTATTTAAACATGACTTTTTGTTCAGTATTAGTGCATAGAAGTGAAGTAAGAATTAAGTGATATGAATCTCATGTTTAAGAAAGTTTATTACTCAAAAAAAAAAAGAAAGTTTATTACTCTTCTGTAGCTACAATTTCTAACACACTTGACCTTTTTCTTATTTCAGTTTCACTGACATCATATCAGATATGAAAGTTGCCAGATCTGCCACAGCGAGAGTTAGCACAAGACCAGTGCATCAGATTCAGTTTGATGAAGGGACTGATGATTTTGTTGGCCAAGCGAAGCCTGCTGATCTGAGAAGAAGGTATTCAGGCTCTGCAGTCAGTTTGGTTTTGTTTGTTGAACTGTAGATTTACTTTGTTGCTGTGCATATTGTTGCTGTTGGGTGTCTGAGCGTCACGGCTGCATTTATATCTGTCTCCTTACTCTCCACGTCCCATTTCCTAGAGAGGGAAAGATGTACTGGGTTTAGCAGCCCTACATTTTTCTATATCGTAAATCAGAATGGGCCCTGCCTCACATTTACCCACGGTGAATAAAGGTCTCCTGATTTAGAGTAAGTGGAGCTGACTGAATTCTGAACAAATGAATGTTTTGTGAGAAACACTATTTTTCATTCTGATGTGTGCCTAACAGTGTAGATTCATGTACTCTCTCTATCTCTATATATAATCATCTTTCTTCATACCTTAGAGAAATAACCCACCATCAGAAAAAGAAAGAAGATCCATTATAATACCTTAAAGTAGTGGATTATTTGTGGCAATCTGAATTTGGTAATTTGCAGTTTTTAAAGATGCTAAGCCATGCGTTACATAGTTTTTTGGTTGTGTTTTTATACATTTATTTATTTTATTTATTTTTGGCTGCGTTGCGTCTTTGTTGCTGCACACGGGCTTTCTCTAGTTGTGGTGAGCAGGGGCAAGTCTTCGTTGCGGTGCACGGGCTTCTCATTGCAACGGCTTCTCGTAGCAGAGCACAGGCTCTAGGTATGCGGGCTTCAGTAGTTGTGGCACAGGGGCTCAGTAGTTGCGGCCCGCGGGCTCTAGAGCGCGGGCTCAGTAGTTGTGGCGCACGGGCTTAGTTGCTCCACGGCATGTGGGATCTTCCCTGACCAGGGCGCAAACCCGTGTCCCCTGCATTGGAGGCAGATTCTTAACCACCGTGCCACCAGGGAAGTCCTAGGCCGCTTTTTAATGCAGTCATTATATGCATATAAACCCCCTGCCTACTTTTTCAGCTTCTTCCTCACCACCTTCTAATTTTTGATGACAGCTTGAATCATTAAAAATTAATCTAGGGCTTCCCTGGTGGCACAGTGGTTGAAAGTACGCCTACTGATGCAGGGGACACGGGTTCGTGCCCCGGTCCGGGAAGATCCCACATGCCGCGGAGCGGCTGGGCCTGTGAGCCGTGGCTGCTGAGCCTGCGCGTCCGGAGCCTGTGCTCCGCAACGGGAGAGGCCACAACGGTGAGAGGCCTGCGTACCGGAAAAAAAAAAATCAATCTATAATATAACATTCTGATGTAGTTGCATGGCATCATTTCAAAGAAGACTGATTTAAAGAAGACTAAAGTGAAATATTTTGGGACAATATTTCTTGGTTTGTTTTTTTAACAAATTTAATGCCTTTTCTATCTTATTTATTTATTTTTGGCTGCGTTGGGTCTTCATTGCTGCACATGGGCTTTCTCTAGTTGCGGCAAGCGGGGGGCTAACTTTGTTGTGGAGCGCGGGCTTCTCATTGTGGTGGCTTCTCATTGCAGAGCACAGGCTCTAGGCGCACAGGCTTCAGTAGTTGTGGCACGCGGGCTCAGTAGTTGTGGCTTGTGGGCTCTAGAGCACAGGCTCAGTAGTTGTGGCGCACGGGCTTAGCTGCTCCGCAGCATGTGCGGCCTTCCCAGACCAGGGATGGAACCCGTGTCCCCTGCATTGGCAGGCGGATTCTTAACCACTGCACCACTAGGGAAGTCCCAGGGCAATATTTAATAAGTTAAACTCCAAGTACACATTCTGCTTTATTCAATAAATAGATATAAATATCACTTTAAATTAGTAATTCAAATAATCTTCCGAAGTCACTATAACCCCTGAACTTCCTTTGTTAACTGCTGACCATCTTTTCCAATCTTCCTGTACAAATTAATAATCTAACACCCAGAAGGAGCTAACTCAGGTTCCTGAGATTATACATAGAACAAAACCCATGGAATACACAACACACAGAAGACATTCTGTAAGCACCTCCTGCTATGAAGTTCAGTTATTGTTTGTCAGACCATGCTAAATATTTGGTTCCCCTCCCCAACTGTCACTTTATAGGCTTGAAGGAGAGAAAGAACAGAAACTTTATGTAAATACAGACAGTTTTCTATTATAAAATAACTGTGGGGCTTCCCTGGTGGCACAGTGGTTAAGAATCCACCTGCCAGAGCTTCCCATGGCCTCTCACTGTTGTGGCCTCTCCCGTTGTGGAGCACAGGCTCCGGACGCGCAGGCTCAGCGGCCATGGCTCACGGGCCCAGCCGCTCCGCGGCATGTGGGATCTTCCCAGACTGGGGCACGAACCCGTGTTCCCTGCATCGGCAGGCGGACTCTCAACCACTGCGCCATCAGGGAAGCCCCTGTGCAATCTTTTATAATTATAATTTATAATTAAGCAGGCAGTGTTTTTTACCCTTAAACTAAGACAAATGTTGACTTCAACAACTTCTAACTTAGCATATTTTAGTAGCTTTCCACAATGTCAGGTTTTCTAAAACCTTAATATGAAATGGATCAAATAAAGATTGTGGCAAATTAAGCTGATCTTTTCAATTAGGTATTTTGGTAGTTAAATTGTTGTAACTTCTTTGTTGTATTATGATGCAGAAATTCAGGTGAACTTGTTCCTGTTTTTAGTTATCAGTCCTAAAGACGTGGCAATTTAGTTAAAATGTCTGGTGTGGGGCAGCAGAATTATTTTTAATTTTTACGTTGAATATTTCATATAAAATTTTCTTCTCATAAACAGTTTTTTGTTGACTGTGTATAAAATATTCATTAAAATAATTTTTTTCTTTTTCAGTTTTAGGAAAAATATATTCAAGGGGAAGAGGCTTAATATTTTTGAGCTTAAGGCAGTTACTGAAGAGGCACCTGAAACAGGTTTGTTAAGAAAATAACACTATTTCTCAGGTGTAAACATTCCATCTTTGGAAAATGTCCTTCATGTTTTGATTGCGTAATCATCAGGTATTTTAATATTCCATCCTGTCCTTGACCTGGATCTTTCTTATTAACGTAGTTGTTGACATGTTAGTGTTGGTCAGATTTCTCCCTTGAAATGCTGCAGCCCGTGAGGCAATGGGAGGTAAGTACCATCAGCCACATGAATCCAGAGCTATAGATTGGCTGCTAATTTGGGTTAGAACGTTAATGATCACCTACTATTTGCAACACACCTTTGTACTATTATGTAAAGATAAATTGTGGTGTCTGCCCTAAGGCAGCTTACTATCTAGAAGAGGAGATAGCACTTATAGGTGCTAATTTATTGAAGTGATTTAGAGATTATTTAGGAGATGGGAAGGAGAGCATTCAGGGAATATATTTAGCAGACTTGTAGTGTTTTTTTCTTAACACACAGTTAGTGTTTGTTCTCTGTTCTTCCCCCTTTCTTCTTTCGGCAAGAAGTCAAATCCTTCACAGTCACCATTTTAAGCCTAATTAAAAGAGAAATAAGTGTCCTCTTGCTTGACATTAATTTTGTTTTACTGATAACTTAAAATAAATGAAGAAACTCCATACAAATGGTCTTAGCTTATAAGTGACTTTCATTTCTAAGGATTATCAGTTAACTTTTTGGTAGAAATAATTTTATTTTTGATATTTAAGTTTCTAGGCCATCTTCCAGTGGCTCATTTAATCTTTCAGTTACTTATAAAAACATCTGATTTTCCCACTATTCAATAAACTCCTTGATATTAGGGGCTGGGTCTCACTGATTTTTGTATACCCAATAGCCCCTAGCCAAGTGGCTTACAAATAATAGGAATCCGTTATCTTAAATCCTTTTTTAAACAAATTGAGCTATAAAATAAATATCCATGGAGGAAAGGCATTAATTCAATCACTGTTCATTTAAGCTGAAGATGAAGCTAAGAGAACAACCCCCCCTTCTTGTACTGTGACAACTGCATTCTGTCTTCTATGATTGATGAAAAGGAAATGCAAAATGCACAGGTGTGGAGAATGGATCACCTCTCCCCTGTTGAAGTGGCAACTCTTTATTTTTGGGCCACACCGCCCAGCTTGTGGGGATCTTAGTTCCCGGACCAGGGATTGAACCCTGGCCACTGCCGTGAATCTTAACCACTGGACAACCAGGGAATTCCTGAAGTGGCAACTCTTAAGCTTGCCCCAAAAGGGGAATTTTTTGTCAGGGCAGCTGCTAAGGTTCACCTAATGAACAGCCAGAAGAAGTGATGGGTTCTTGAAGGAGCCAGCTTGCTTTTTTAAAAAGTAAATTTATTTATTTATGGCTGCTTTGGGTCTTTGTTTCTGTGCGCGGGTTTCTCTAGTTGCAGCAAGGGGTGGCTACTCTTCATTGTGGTGCACAGGCTTCTCACTGCAGTGGCTTCTCTTGTTGCAGAGCACGGGTTCTAGGTGTGCGTGCTTCAGTAGTTGTGGCATGTGGCCTCAGCAGTTGTGGCTCGTGGACTCTAGAGCGCAGGCTCAGTAGTTATGGCGCACGGGCTTAGTTGCTCCGCGGCATGTGGGATCTTCCCGGACCAGGGCTCGAACCCGTGTCCCCTTCATTGGTAGGTGGATTCTTAACCACTGTGCCACCAGGCAAGTCCCGATAAGTATATTCTTAACTTCTTAAGAAACTGCCACACTCTTTTATTCAATACAGAGCAGCCGTACCATTACATTTCCACCAGTGATGTTTGGTGGGAATGTGACTCATTCTTTAAAGATGTCTTAAATTTTCAAAACAAATAAATGATTGAAACATGTGATATGATGGTGGTAAAAAGCTAACACTATATTACCTTACTCATAGAGTTGGTTGTGAGGATTAAATGAACTAATGTATAAAAAGCATTTAGCACAGAATAAGTGCCCAGTATGCATTAATAGTATTATCATTGTTATTGTAATTATGTTAATTTAACTTATTTGGTCTTTATTAGTAGTACATTTGTGACTTATCTTAACAGACTAAAAATAAAGATAAACAGACTGGACTTTAAAGATCTAAATCACATGTTGTATAAAAAATATTCAGTCATAAAAAGATCTGTGAACAGAATAGACATTTCTTTTTTCCTTTCCAATAGAGGGGGCAGTGAGACTAGCGGTTAATTACCTAGCATTGTAGTAAAAACAAAAAGTAAGGCTTGCAATTATTGTGGTTGCAGTCTTTATGTATTATTTTTGTTTCAATTTTAGCTATCAAAGAGTGACCTTTCATTATATACTGGTTTTTGTTTTGTTGGTTTTGTTTTTTGTGGTTTTTTCAGGGGTGCATTGGGTCTTTGTTGCTGCACGCGGACTTTCTCTAGTTGCAGTGAGCAGGGGCTACTCTTCGTTGTGGTGCACAGGCTTCTCATTGCGGTGGCCTCTCTTGTTGCAGAGCACAGGCTCTAGGCACGTGGGCTTCAGTAGTTGCAGCGTGTGGGCTCAGTAGTTGTGACTCATAGGATCTAGAGCGCAAGCTCAGTAGTTGTGGTGCACGGGCTTAGTTGCTCCGAGGCATGTGGAGTCTTCCCAGACCAGGGATCGAACCCATGTCCCTCTTCATTGGCAGGTGGATTCTTAACCACTGCGCCACCAGGGAAGTCCTTATATACTGTTTAATTATGAGCTTCTAGATCTGAAAATATATTATCAATTCAGAGCTGATAACATTTTTTTAATATAAATTTATTTTATTTATTTATTTTTGGCTGTGTTGGGTCTCCATTGCTGCGCATGGGCTTTCTCTAGTTGTGGTGAGCGGGGGCTCCTCTTCGTTGTGGTGTGCAGGCTTCTCATTGTGGTGGCTTCCCTTGGTGTGGAGCATAGGCTCTAGGCATGTAGGCTTCAGTAGCATTGTGGCGGGCAGGCTCAGTAGTTGTGGCACATGGGCTTAGTTGCTCCGTGGCATGTGGGATCTTCCCGGACCAGGGATCAAACCCGTGTCCCCTGCATTGGCAGGCAGATTCTTAACTACTGTGCCACCAGAGAAGCCCTGATGATAACATTTTTAAAAAGAAAGATATTTATATGGAATTGTGTGTAATTTGGATGTTTTTATTCTACAGAGGCAGTACCTTCTCTTTGGGATGTAGAATTTGCTAAGCAGTTAGCGGCGGTCAATGAACAACCCTTTCAGAATGGTTTTGAAGAGATGATCCAATTGACAAAAGAGGGGAAATTGTGGGAGTTCCCAATTAACAATGAAGCAGGTAAGTCTTAATGCCATAGGTTTATAAAACTCAATGATTGAGATTAAATCTGGCAGATGTTCAGTTGTAGGTTTTGGATATTTACCTGAATTTCAAAACTTCGTGTAAACATCTTTGTGATGTCCTAAAAGAAATCTGACAGTGTTTCTTTTAAAAAGAATGCTACGATTTCACTGAATTCTAGTTGTTGGATAAGGAAAATAAAGAAGTAAAATTATATGGCAGAAATGCATCATGAATTTCTGTGACATAGAAGTGTTGAGAACTGCAAATGATGACAGTTTTCTACTTGCTAAAAGCAGGAGATTACCTGGTAAATCTTCTAATACATTAGATACTGGGTATGAGATCATCCTTCAGTTTTGGGGAACATTACAACCTTCAAGTTTTATGCTGGTATCTTTTATTTAAAACGGTTGCATTAATGAGACACAAGTTTCTTGTATTCAAAGCCACTCAAAACAAATAGGTTAGGAGGCTTTGAAATTCTTTGGCTGCATACCTAGATGCTTTGAGCCAGTAATAAAACATTATCTACTTTCCTGGAGATTTTTCTAGAGGTGTTACATCTTCCTCAATCAAAAGGAAAACTGTATTGCTATGCT
Organism: Globicephala melas; assembly: GCF_963455315.2. Lineage (NCBI taxonomy): Eukaryota > Metazoa > Chordata > Mammalia > Artiodactyla > Delphinidae > Globicephala > Globicephala melas. The sequence goes on along the minus strand of NC_083331.1, from coordinate 15,109,210 downwards.
GTTTATTTTTTATGGCGCCCGTGATGTCATCAGCTAAACATTTCATTGAATTTTTATTGATGTATTTTCAGTTAGAAGGGATTCATTTACTTTTATGGTAAGATTAAATAGAAATAGCAAACACCTCAGGAAATCTTAGGAAAATGTAGTCTGTATTTTAACCTTTGTAGTATTATGCTGCACTGTAATATTTTCATTTTTGATAACCTTTCATTTGTTTGGATTAATAAGTGGAGTGGTAGCTTAAATAGTCTTATATTTTCATAAAGTAATCTTTTGTATAGGAAAACTTTAGGGACTTACAAATCCTTTAGCAAATTCTTAATCTTTTATATATTTGTATGATATATTCAGTAATATAGAAATTTGCATTTCATCTATTAAATAATGTGTATTTTTTAAAGTATACTTTAAATATTTTTAAAAGTACTATGGCTTCTACATTCTAGAAGGTATCAGGATAAGGTAAAAAAAAAAACCCAAAACCAAGGACTTTTATTTGTGTAGGCCTGAGTTCAGATTCCAGCTATGTCAGTTATTAGCCATTTGCCTTTGAGGAAATTATTTAACCTCCTGAGCCTTAGTTTTCTCATGTGTAAAATTAAAGGTACCTCACTGGAAGAATGTAAGAATTAAATAAGATATTGAGCTGCTCAGCACAGTTCTTGGCATATAATACATAGGAGTAAATGTTAGTTCTTTTCCGCTCCTGTATGATGATAGAATTTTAAAAGTAGCAAAAAAAACTAACAAAATACAATCTATGATATTAAGGGAAGACTTTGTTCCATATTTGATGAAAGTTGGGTGTTCCAGGTCCTCATGGTTCAAGATATGGTTTTAAAACCCAGTATTGAGGTAGAATATGTGACTTTACTTAGGAGAGACAGTGAGTGTGGTGGTTAGAGACCAAGTTCCTGAGTGAGTCTTCATCTCTCCAAGCCTCACTTCCTCCATCTTATAAAGTGATGGGAATAATAATAGGATTATTTTATGGGATTCTTCTGAGAAACAACTGATTATACAAGTAAAGCATTGTTACCATCATCATCCCTGTTTCTACAACAACGATATTGTGAGGAGATTTGCTATTATAACTGTTTTCTCTTCTATACTATAACATCTTTAAATCTTAAAATATTCATGAGGATACTGTATATTTTCTAGGAACCACCAAATAGGATAATAGAAAAGCATGAATTGGCAGTACATTGTCATCAGCAGAAAAACATTTAAGTTCATCAGAATCCAAACTCCAAAGGAATTTATCTTAGATTTGACCTCGTTTCTGAGAAAGTGTAATTTCTGAAAAAGGAAAAAAACATGTTTTCTGGTCAGGTTGGGGAGATAAATGTGACAAGTGTCCATATACACTGTACATATTATTGATGCTTTGGGGTCGGAAAGGGAGGTATCTCATTTCCAGCTCCTGAAGGCAGTTGTTATCTGAACGAAGAACAGGAAGGGAACTGTGGAAACGTTCTCACCTTGATCACTCCCCTCAGTACACACTTAGGGTCTTCTGAATACTTTAAGAGGACCGGCCTTAGAACCTGGAGCCTCAGCCGTTCAGTAACGTTCTTTTATATTTCTTATACTTAAATTTTAAGAGTAGTAAGACATCATGCTCTCTCTCCTAATCATTAGCTTCATGAAGATTTACTTTGATGTTTTTGGGAAAAGGTGTTTTGTTGTGTATTTAGGGACTCACCATGTCAGTTTGGGAACATAATACCAAAAATGATAAAATGCATGTCTTGTGTTTAAAATTTACTTCCCAGTGTTGTGTTTTTCTGTTATATAAAAAATTGCACTTGTTTGTTTTGCCACTTAAAATGTAAACATTGTTTTCCCAGTTTGAAGTAGCTTTTTGTCAGTTTTTAAAACCTGGTTTGTCCCTTCTATGTGCTTTGCGAGCCTAGAGATTTATAAAAGCTGTTAGATGGAATTATTCCCAGTTAGATTTTGTAGTCTTTGTTATATATTGGATTGATAATAAGATCACTTCTGTTTTAGCTTTGGCTTTATCTAAATTTAATCCCATTTTTACCACTACCCAGTTAACAGGGTCCTGCTCCTGAATATCCATTAGCCACGTACATGCCACCGAATTACAGGTGTTTTGAAATACCCTCCAGGAGTAATTCTCAGTTTAGAGGCTTCAGTGGGCAAAAAAGCTCAGTCATGGATGGCAGTCACACTTTTGTTTTTATTCTTCAGTTGGTTTAAACTTGTAATGTGCCATCCTTTGCTAGGGTATCTGGAATGTGTGCTGTAATATGAGCTAGCAAGAATAGTGAGAAAAGTTCAGAATTACCATAGAACTCTAAAGAGGGCTCTGTTGTCATGTGGGAGGGTATAGTGTGGAGAAAATTAGGGCAAATATAAAGATGATTAAGTATGTGTTGTCTGAAACAATCTGTTGGTTGTTTGAGATGGTGGCCTTTGAACAAGAGCCTCAGAATACAAACAGGAAAAGAAATAATAGTTTTGACAAAATAGAAGTGGAAGCAAGTCAAAGTGAAAGTGACTGAATTTGCTTCAGTGCTATAATACACTCTTGTCAAAAATAATTGGTCAGGGCTTCCCTGGTGGCACAGTGGTTGAGAGTCCGCCTGCCGATGCAGGGGATGCGGGTTCGTGCCCCGGTCCGGGAAGATCCCACATGCCGCGGAGCGGCTGGGCCCGTGAGCCATGGCCGCTGAGCCTGCGCGTCCAGAGCCTGTGCTCCGCAACGGGAGAGGCCACAACAGTGAGAGGCCTGCACACTGCAAAAAAGAAAAAAAAGAAAAATGATGAATAGATCTTTAACTGTCCAAATAAAATTTTTAAAATCTCTTTCAATAAGTGTAAGATAATTGTAAGTGATTAGAGAGCATTTTTAAACTTCTTATTTTGAGGTAATTGTGGGTTCACATGCAGCTGTAAGAAATGATAAATATCTCACATACCCTTTACCCATCTTCCCTCAGTAGTTACCGCCCACGTAACCACAGCACAGTATCACAGGCAGGCAGCCGGCAGCCGTGTCTTTCAGCCATGTTCAGATGTCACCAGTTCTACATGTACTCCTTTGTGTGAGTGTGTTTGTGTGCTTAGTTCTGTGCAGTTTTGTCACGTATGTAGATTCATGTAATCACGACCACAGTCAGGATACAGAACAGTTCTGTCGCCTCAAGGATCTCTCTTATACTCTTTCATAACGACATCCACTCACCTCCCACTGCTGTCCTTTCTTAGTCCCTGATCCTTGGCAATCTTACTAAATCCATTTTCCATTTCTGTAATTTTGTCACTTCAAGAAAGACGTACACATGGAATCACACAGTATGTAACCTTTGGGGATTGGCTTTTTTTTCCCACTCAGCATGATTAATTCTCTGGAGATGTATCCAAGTTGTTGTGTGTGTCAATAGGGGTTGTTTGCTGCTGTTGTTTTTATTGCTGAGTAATATTCCATGGTTTGAATGTACCTTATAGTTTGTTTAACCATTCCCCTGATAAAAGACATCTGGGCTGTTACCAGTTTTTGGCTATTACAATAAAGGTGATGTAAATATTCACGTACAGGTTTCTGTATGAATACAGATTTCCATTCCCCTGGGATAAATACTCAGGAGTGCGGTTGCTGGGTAGTGTGGTAGTTACAGGTTTAGTTTTTTTTTTTTTTTTGCCGTACGCGGGCCTCTCACTGTTGTGGCCTCTCCCGTTGCGGAGCACAGGCTCCGGACGCGCAGGCTCAGCAGCCATGGCTCACGGGCCCAGCCGCTCCGCGGCATGTGGGATCTTCCCGGACCGGGGCACGAACCCGTGTCCCCTGCATCGGCGGGCGGACTCTCAACCACTGCGCCACCAGGGAAGCCCGTCTTTGTATCCTTTTAACAGATTCTTTCACAGACCAAAAGTCTTCAATTTTGATGGGGCCCAATTTTTCCTTTTATGGATTGTGCTGTTGGTGTCAAATTCTTTGCCAGCCCTAGAACCAGAAGATTTTCCTCTGGTTTTTTTTCTGTTATATATATAGTTTAGACCGTGATCCATTCTTTGTTGATTTGTATGAGGTTGAGGTTCTTTTTCAATTCTTCTGGCACCATTTGTTGAAAAGGCTGTCCTTTCTCCATTGAATTGTCTGTGCATCTTTGTAAAAAGTTGGGCATATTCATGTGGATCTGTGTTAGTCTGCTAAGACTTCTATAATAAAATATCACAGACTAGGTACCTTAAACAACAGAATTTACTTTCTCAAAGTCTGCAGGCTGGAAGTCCAAGATCCATGTGTTGGCAGTCCATAACAGGGTCTACTTCTGGGTCCTCGATTTTTGTTCCATCAACTTTTGTGTCTTACTGCCTGCCAATACCATACTCTATTTTTTAAAAAACTTTTATTGGCATATAGTTGATTTACAATGTTGTGTTAGTTTCAGATGTACAGCAAAGTGAATCAGTTATACATATATCTACTATTTTTTAGATTTTTTTTTCCATATAGGTCATTACATAATATTGAGTTCCCTGTGAATACCATACTCTTTTGATTACAGGCATACCTTAGATATTGCAGGTGTGTTTCCAGACCATCGCAATAAAGCAAAGATTATAATAACGCAAGTCACATGCATCTTTTGGTTTCCCAGTGCATATAAAAATTATGTTTACACTACACTGTATTCTGTTAAGTGTGCAATAACATTATGTCTAAAAAAGTACAGTACATACCTTAACTAAAAAATACTTTATTGAGAGAGAGTCACGGACATATACACACTAACAAACGTAAGGTAGATAGCTAGTGGGAAACAGCCGCATGGCACAGGGATATCGGCTCAGCTCTTTGTGACCGCCTGGAGGGGTGGGATAGGGAGGGTGAGAGGGAGGGAGACGCAAGAGGGAAGAGATATGGGAACATATGTATATGTATAACTGATTCACTTTGTTATAAAGCAGAAACTAACACACCATTGTAAAGGAATTATACCCCAATAAAGATGTTAAAAAAAATACTTTATTGCTAAAAAATGCTTACCATCATCTGAGCCTTCAGCAAAGATCACCAATCACAGATCAGCATAGCAAATATAATAATAATGAAAAAAGTTTGAAACATTGTGAGAATTACCAAAATGTGACATAGAGACATGGAAGTAAGCAAATGCCATTGGAAAAAATGGTGTAGATATACTTGCTTGACAAAGGGTTGCTGCAAACCTTTAATTTGTACAAAAATAAAAGGCAATATCTGTGAAGCACAGTAAAGCAGAGCACAGCGAGACGAGGCATGCCTGTACTGTAGCTGTAGAGTCAGCCCGAGCGTTATTCCTCCCACTTGATTCTTCTCTTTCAGGATTATCTTAACTCTTCTAGGACTTAAGCCTTTCCATATAAATTTTAGAATAAGCTTGTCTGTGGCAAAGCTTTGCTGGAATTGTGGTAGAAAGTACATTAAACCTGTAGATGAGTTTGGAGAGAAATGACATCTTTACTATGTTGAGTCTTCCAATTTAAATAGTGATTCTTATTTTTATGATCTTGTATCCTGTAACCTTACTGAACTCACTAATTAGTTCTAGGAGTTTTTTTGTAGATTCCTTGGAATTTTCTACGTAGACAATCATGTCGTCTGCAAATAGTTTTATGTCTTCCTTTCCCATCTACGTGACTTTTCTTTCTGCCTCCCTCATCAGTGGCTGGAAATTTCAGAACTATGTTGAGCAGGAGTTGTGAGAGCTGATCTCCTTGCCTTGTTCAGGAACTTCGGGGAGAAGCCTTCAGTCTTTCACTATGATATTAGCTGTAGGTTTACCATGTTGATGTAGTTCTTCTCTTTTCCTAATTTGCTGAGAATATTTATCAAAGTGAGTGTTGTGTCATACGATTTTTCTTCTTTAACCTGTTGATATGGTAGATTACCTTGACTTTCAGATGTTGAACCAGCCTTGCAGTAAAATCCTACTTGAGTAAATTCCACTTGATCTTGGTGTATAAATCTTTTTATACATTGTTGGATTTGTCTGCTAATTTTGTCTAAAGGTTTTTCCTCTAAGTTTATTAGAGATATTGTTTTGTAGTTCTCTCTCTCTCTTGCTCCTGTTTTTGGTTGTTTTGTCTGTTTTTTTAACAAGGTAATGCTGGTCTCATAAAACGTGTTAGGAAGTATCCTGTCTTCTAGTTTCTGGAAGAGATTGTGTAAAATTGGTGTTAGTTTTTCTTTAAATGTTTGAGAACTTTTAAATTACATATTGCTTTTCTTTAGTAGTTATAAGATTATTCAGGTTATCTTTTATTTTGGTTGAGTTTTGGTAGTTCAATGGATTTTTTTTTAAGTTGTCCATTTTTTTCAAGTTGTTGAATTTGTGAGTGTAAGGTTGTTTGGAGTATTCCTTTATTATCCCTTTAATGATTTCAGGATTTATAATGATAACCCCCTTTTCATTGCTAATATTGTTGGTGTGTGCCTTCTCTTTTTTCTTTATCAGACTTGCTAGAAATGTATCAATTTTTGTTTTTTTTGTTTTGTGTGTGTGCGTGTGAAGAACCAGGTATTGGTTTCATTGATTTTTCTCTATTTTCTTGTTTTCAGTTTTATTGATTTCTGATGTTATCTTTATTATTTCCTTCCTTTTGTTTGCTTTGGGGTTATTTTGCTCTTCTTTTACTAGGTTCTTAAAGTGGGAGCTTAGATTATTGATTAGAGACTTCTCTTATGTGTGCATTCAGTGCTATATATTTCCCTCTCAGCACTGTTTTAGCTGTGTCCCACAAATTTTGATTTGTTGTATTTTCATTCGATTCTATGTGTTTTTTAAAATTTCTTTTGAGGGACTTCCCTCAAGGCACAGTGGTTAAGACTCCACACTCCCAATGCAGGGGGCCCAGGTTCAATCCCTGGTCAGGGAACTAGATCCCACATGCATGCCACAACTAAGGAGCCCGCCTGCCACAACTAAAGACCCGCAATCCAAATAAATAAATATTATTTCTTTTGAGATTTCCTTTATGACCATGAATTACTTACATTAATTTCCAACTGTTTGAAGATTTTCCTATTGTCTTCCTGTTACCGATTTCTGTTTTGATTCCTTTATGATCAGAGAACATACTGTATATTATTTCAGTTATTTTAAATATGTTGACATTTGTTTTGTGACCCAGGATATGGTTAAACTAGGTGAATGTTCCATGGATACTTTAAAAGAATTTGTATTCTGCAATAGTCTGGTAGAGTGTTCTGTAGATGTCACTGTGATCCTGTTGGTTGATGTTGTTCAGTTCTTCTGTGTCTCTGCTAATTTTCTACTTGCTAGTTCTCACAGTTGTTGACAGTGGGATCTTGAAACCTCCAACTGTAATTGTGGATTTTTTAATTTCTACTTTATTTCTATCAACTTTTCTTTCATGTATTTAGAAACTCTTTGGTGCATACATAATTAAGATTGCTTGTCTTCTTGGTGGGTTGATCCTTTTATTATGTAATGTTCCTCTTTCTCTCTAATAATTTTCTTTGAAGTCTACTTTGATATTCCTATAGCCACTCATGCATTCTTTTTTTAAAAATTAATGTTAGCAAGATATGTCTGCCTCCATCCTTTTACTTTCAACCTACCTATGTTATAGGTAAATATTTGAAGTGTGTTTCTTGTATATAGCATATAGTTGGATCGTGTTTTTCTTTTGATGGTATATTTAGACATTTACATTTAAAGTAATTATTGATTTGTTAGGATTTAAGTCTCATTTTGTTATTTGGTTTCTGTTCATTTTCTCTGCTTCTCACTCCTCTGTCTTTTCTGGGCTTCCTGTGAGCTGCTTGAATATAAGGATTCCATCTTATTTTGCTTTATGTATTTTTTTAGTGTAGTTTGTATAGTTTTCTTAGTGTTTTCTTTAGATATTAAAATATCCATTAGTAGTAATTGCTGCTACATTTTGAATATTTGTAGTATGCTAAGCATTGTAAAGGAACTTTGTAAGATTTATGTCTATTTAACTTTATAAAACCCCATGAAGAACGTGCTGTCTTAATACTCATTTTATGCCTGAGGAAACTGTTGCTCAGTGAAGTTAATTTGCCCAATCATGTGGCTGTTAAATTGGTGAGCAAACCTCTGTTTTACTCCAGTGTTCATGCCTTTACTGTAATACTATACTACCTCATTAATGTTAATTTTATAGTGTAGGTTTTACATTCAAAATTGTAACATATTTTGTCTCATTTCCTAGGTTTTGATGATGATGGTTCAGAATTTCATGAACATATATTTCTGGATAAATACCTGGAGGATTTTCCAAAACAGGGACCAATTCGCCACTTCATGGAGTTGGTGACCTGTGGCCTTTCCAAAAACCCGTATCTGAGTGTTAAACAGAAGGTTGAACATATAGAGTGGTTTAGGAACTATTTTAATGAAAAACGGGACATTCTAAAAGAAAGTGGCATACAGTTCAATTGAAGATCATGGAAATTCTTATTTCAAGCTGTTGGAGATTCGTATTATAATTAAATAATTTTACTAGAAGTTTTCCTATATTGTGTTCATTATTGCATCTGATTTGAATCGTATAAATGTTAAATTGTTTAAAAGTATATGTACGGTGGTAACTGAAAAATATTCCTGCATGGAAAAAAGTTACCAGCTTTTATGGATTCAACTAGTAATTCTAAACAAAAAGAGTATCTTAGAATCACTAATAAGTAAGTTTAAGGCAACTTCCTGTAACCTTTTTCTTTTCATTCAGTGACCATACTTCTTTGAAATATAAGTCGCCATACATGTGATGTCATCAGAGGACTATAACAGTTGAGAGGATTTACAGACAAATTTATATGCATAGATTATATTTACATATACATGTTTCTATATTTGCATATATACATATTTATATTTCCACACTAAATTAACTACCCTTACCTAAGTCTGGGTCACTATAGTGAAGTAACCTTATAGAAATAAAGGGCTTATACTAATCACTTCTAGAATTTTAGGTCATCATGCTAAAATCAGAACTAATTTCCTTTTTTTTTAAATTTTAATTATTTTATTTGTTCGTTATTTTTGGCTGTGTTGGGTCTTCATTGCTGTGCCTGGGCTTTCTCTATTTGTGGCAAGCGGGGGCTACTCTTCGTTGCATGTGTGGGCTTCTCAATGCGGTGACTTCTCTTGTTGCAGAGCACAGGCTCTAGGCGTGCAGGCTTCAGTAGTTGTAGCACACGGGCTCAGTAGTTGTGGCACACGGGCTTAGTTGCTCCGCAGCATGTGGGATCTTCCTGGGCCAGGGCTCGAACCCGTGTCCCCTGCATTGGCAGGTGGATTCTTAACTGCTGTGCCACCAGGGAAGCCCAGAACTAATTTCCATTATGGTGTATAGCAACGTGATTCAGATTCATACAACTGAAAGCACTGAGGATTCTTTTAAAAAAACAAAAACAACCTCAAATTAAGAATTTAGTTTACAGTGGCCTCAGGCTAATAGTGTTCAGGCTCTGGCACAAGCAAACAAAAATTGTATGTGAAGGAACTCACCATAAACCCAGTCTTCAAATTACAAAACACATAAGGAAAGAAAACACCATGAATGTATGCCAGCAGAAACAACAGACAACGGAATCAGACTCACAGAGCCTTTAAATATTGGGCTTATCATATTCAGAATCTAAAAATATGTGTAGGGCTTCCCTGGTGGCGCAGTGGTTGGGAGTCTGCCTGCTAATGCAGGGGACATGGGTTCGAGCCCTGGTCTGGGAGGATCCCACATGCCGCGGAGCAACTGGGCCTGTGAGCCACAACTACTGAGCCTGCGCTCTAAAGCCCACACTGCACAGCTACTGAGCCTGCGCACTCTGGAGCCCACGCACCACAACTAGAGAGAAGCCTGCACGCTGTAACGAAGGTACCCGCATGCCGCAACTAAGACCCAACGTGGCCAAATAAATATTTTTTTAAAAGACTTATTATAAAGCTGTGATAATTAGCAGGATATTACACACAGAGATAGTTAAATAGACTGATGGAACAGAATACAGAACACAGAAATAGGCCCATTAGTATATGGAAACTTGATACATGACAAAGTTGGCATTGCAGATCAATGGGAAGAGTGGATATTCAATGAATGGTATTAGGACAATTGGTTATACACATGAAGGAAAAAAAGTGGATTCTCATATTTTAAAAAAATCCAATTCAGTTGAATTTGATACTTAAATGAGATAAAATTATAAACATTTAAAGTGAAAATACAGAAGAATATCTTTATGGTTCTGATGTAGGCAAGGATTTAAAATACCAAAGCACAATCTCTAAGAAAAAGATTAATAAATTTAGCTATGTTAAAATTTAGAAATTTTAATCAAAAAAGATACCACCAAGAGTGAAAAGACACGTGTCCAACATGGAGAAGATAAATGCTTCAATACAATCACCAAATCAGTAGTATGTATACAAAGAACTCCTAAAAATCAAGTAGAAGAAAAACAACACAAAAGAATATGGTCAAAATATATAAACAGGCATTTCATAGAAGAACTAATATAACTGGCTAATATATGAAAGAATGTGAGGAAAATGCAAATGAAAACCATATGGAGAAAACACTAATTCAAAAAGATACATGCACCCCCATGTTCATAGCAGCATCATTTACGATGGCCAAAGTATGGAAGCAACCCAAGTGTCCATCAACAGATGAGTGGATAAAGATGTGGTGTATATATACACAATGGAATACTACTCAGCCATAAAAAAGAATGAAATTTTGCCATTTGCAGCAACATGGATGGACTTAGAGGGTATTATGCTAAGTGAAATACGTCAGACAGAGAAAGACAAATGCTGTAGGATGTCACTTATATGTGGAATCTAAAAAATACAACACACTAATGAATAAAACAAAAAAGCAGCAGACTCACAGATACAGAGAACAAACTACTGGTTACCAGTGGGGAGAGGGAAGGGGGAGGGGCAACATAGGGGTGGGGGGAAAGGCTATTATGGGATTACATGAAATTATGTGTGAAATTTTGAAAATTTTAAAGCACTATAGAATTTAAAGAACATTTCAGTTAAAATTTTTTTTAAAAAACCCATATTGAGGCCTTCCCTGGTGGCACAGTGGTTAAGAGTACGCCTGCCGATGCAGGGAACACGGATTCGTGCCCCGGTCCGGGAAGATCCCACATGCCGCAGAGCGGCTGGGCCCGTGAGCCATGGCCGCTGAGCCGGCGCGTCTGTAGCCTGTGCTCCACAACGGGAGAGGCCACAATAGTGACAGGCCCACGTACCGCAAAACAAAAACAAAAACCAAACAAAAAGAACCACACCCATATTGAGATAACATTTGTGTATTCTTTAGATGGGTGAAAAATCAAAAGATAGGCAATATCACTCATATGTTGAGGTTAGTGGGAGTATAAATTGGCAAATACTCTTGGAATTACATAATTATATATAATATATATTACATACATATATAGTATGTAACTTAATATATAACATACATGAAACATTTAGTTATCTTTTAATAATTATATGTAAATACATAGTATAAACATCTACCGTGTGTGTGTGTGTGTGTGTGTGTGTGTATTTATATAAACTGTGAACAACGCTTCTGGAGTACATACCTAAAGAAACCCTTGCAGATAAGTGCTGGGAGGCATTTACAAAAATGTTCAAAGTAGTAAAAATTGGGGAGGAAGTGCCCATTGCCTGGAGAACTAATAAATAAATTGTGGTTTATTCAGGCAGTGGAACTCTAAACAGAAGCAAAAATGATTAAAATAGAGCTATACACATTAATACAGACGAATTTCAGATGTTGAGTGAAAAATAAGTTGCAGCAGAATACATGCAATAGACTCCCATTTACAATTCTGAATATATTGCAGAGCAATAAATGTGATTATAACACAGATCACAGTAATGATAAACACAATACTGTAACTCAGGGAGCCAAGGGAGACGGGCTGTGGCGTTGAGGAGGGACACCCACGGAGCCTAAACGGCACTAACATTCTATTTCCCAAGTTGGATGGTAGGTTCACAGGTGATCATTTTATTATCATGCTTTAAAAATTATATTACAGGGACTTCCCTGGTGGCGCAGTAGTTAAGAATCTGCCTGCCAATGCAGGGGACATGGGTTCAATCCCTGGTCCGGGAAGACCCCACATGCCACAGAGCAACTAAGCCCGTGCGCCACAACTACTGAGCCTGCTCTCTAGAGCTCGCAAGCCACAACTACTGAGCCCGTGAGCCACAACTACTGAAGCCCGCATGCCTAGAGCCTGTGCTCCACAACAGGAGAAGCCACCACAGTGAGAAGCCCGGGCACCACAATGAAGAGTAGCCCCCGCTCGCCGCAACTAGAGAAAGCCTGCGCGCAGCAACAAAGATCCAACACAGCCAAAAATAAATAAATTAAAAAAAATTATATTACAGATATCCCTTTGTATGTAACAACATTTCATGATATTTTAAGGAATGAATGGAAGTGGGTGTATAACTGGAAGATATGCAGAATCTGGCCATAGTTTTGAAGGACTATCATACCTTCACAGTTGAGACCATGACATTAAAAACATCCTTTCTTTGTCCATCTACACACTTAATTCTAAAGAATCTACTATCCTTAGATGCTAGGTCCCATGGTCTATGTGTATAATGAAGATACTCCAACCATCTGAGAAAAGAATGCTCTGTTCTCAAGCCAAATAGAGGACCACCTACCATTTCGGGAAGAAGCACGTGTTAGCCAAGGTGCAGGAAAGCTGGAAGGGTGTCGCTCGGTGGCTGAGGGCAGTAGAGGTGGCTGCTCCATGCGTGCCAGTCTAGAGTAATTACTGTCATCAGCATCGTGGCTGAGATGGTCACAGGCACCACCGCGGTGGTGGGCTCCTCTCGGCTGACTGGCCTGGTGCTGTGTGCTTCACACATATTACATCACTGAAGTTTGGAATATTCTCTGAGGTATGTATTATTCCCATTTACAGGAATTTAATAAATTTCCCAATGTTGCAAATAAGTGGTACAGCCAGGATTTAAACCCTAGATCAGCAACTCCAAAAACCAAGTTTTTTTTTTTTTTTCCCAGTACCCCTCAAGAAGAGATTTGAGAGCAATTATATGGCTATGCTGGAGTAAAGGGAAAAGGAATTTCTTCATTTGGGTTCAATAAAATATTCTAATGGGATCATTGCAAACATAGGAACTTTGAAGTGGTAGTTAATGTTTAGATGAAAAATCATTAAAGAGTGGAATAACAATAATAACTCAGAGTTTTGGGGGGCTAATTCAGTAGGGCTATTTGGGAAAAAATTAAAGGCAGAAAGCTCAGTGGGGCAAATGTCAAAGTGGCCACAATGAAAAAAGAATTTTTAATGGGATGGTAAGTGAGAAACAGCACTGAGAAGAGAAGTCATTTTTCCAGTGTCATGATGGGCAAAAAGAAAATTGTTCTTTTATCTAGCAATCCCACTCCTGGACATATATCTGGAGAAAACCATAATTCAAAAAGATACATGGGGACTTCCCTGCTGGCAGAGTGGTTAAGAATCCACCTGCCAATGCAGGGAACATGGGTTCGAGCCCTGGTCTGGGAAGATCCCACATGCCGCGGAGCAACTAAGCCCGTGAGCCACAACTACTGAGCCCACGTGCCACAACTACTGAAGCCCGCACACCTAGAGCCTGTGCTCCACAAGAGAAGCCACCGCAATGAGAAGCCTGTGTACTGCAATGAAGAGTAGCCCCTGCTTGCCACAACTAGAGAAAGCCTGCACGCAGCAATGAAGACCCAACGCAGCCAAATAAATACACAAATAAATTTATTTAAGAAAAAAGATACATGCATTCCAGTGTTCATGGCAGCACTATGAACAATAGCCAAGACATGGAAGCAACCTAAATGTCCATCGACAGATGAATGGATAAAGATGTGGAATATATATATCTCTATAAATATATAGATAGATAGATATAATGGAATATTACTCAGCCATTAAAAAGAATGAAATAATGCCATTTGCAGCAACATGGATGGACCTAGACATTATCATTCTAAGCAAGGTAAGTCAGAAAGAGAAAGACAAATACCATATGATATCACTTATATGTGGAATCTAAAATATGAAACAAATGAACATATCTATGAAATAGAAACAGACTCACAGACACAGAGAACAGACTTGTGGTTGCCAACGGGAAGGGGGGTGGGGGAGGTAAGGATTGAGAGTTTGACATTAGCAGATGCAAACTAGTACATATAGGATGGATAAACAACAAGGTCCTACTGTATAGTACAGGGAACTATATTCAATATCCTGTGATAACTGAGTCACTTTGCCATACAGCAGAAATTAATACAACATTGTAAATCAACTATACTTCAATAAAATTAAGAAAAAAAAGAAAAGTATTCTTTTAGGCTCTAGGTCAGCTTGTAATAATCCACACATTGGTGGTTTAGGCCACCATTGTCTGACTTTGAGTCAATCTCTATTCCCTATACCATCAGTAAGAGGGATCAGGAAAAGAAAGGGGAGGAAAGAGTCAGGTGTGCCATACTTGTGGCTGCCGAACAATGCTTCCGTGGGAAAGGAATTTGAAATATGGTCCTAGAATGAAGCTTCTGATTTAGATGGATTGAATTTCACCGTGTGAAAATAACTCACTGCTATTCATTAATGTGTAAAATCAAGAGATTTAAATGAGATTAAGATCTTTGTTAAAATTTCTGAGATATTAAAAATTAAGAACCCGGGACTTCCCTGGTGGCACAGTGGTTGAGAGTCCGCCTGCCGATGCAGGGGACACGGGTTCGTGCCCCGGTCCGGGAAGATCTCACATGCCGCGGAGCAGCTGGGCCCGTGAGCCATGGCCGCTGAGTCTGCACATCCGGAGCCTGTGCTCCGCAACGGGAGAGGCCACAGCAGTGAGAGGCTCGCGTACCGCCAAAAAAAAAAAAAAAAAAAAAAAAAAAAAAAAAAAATTAAGAACCCAATTACCTCTGCCACATTCATTAACTTTGGTTAATGCCTTGACATATTGAGCTACAAACTGGCATTTACAGTCTTTGGTCACTTCTACACCAAAACTTTTAGCCTAACTTGGAGGTGGACGTCAAGCTAGTAGGAGTCAGGAATTATGAATATGAAGCACAGAATTCCCCAACTGAGAAAGCCAAATATCTTTTACTAATTCACTCATTTCATAGGTGTGGAAAATAGAGGCCCAAAGGGAGTAAGTTGCCAGTGATTTCATAGTTCATTTATGACAGAGCTGAGAACCCCAGATTCAGATCAGGGACCCTTCCTTCTTTTACATTAATTGGTAGCTTAAGCTGGTAAGAATTATTTTCTGAATGAACAACAGGGAGCTCCATAAACTCAAAGATGAAAGAAGAGAAAGAGAATGCAAATTGTTTTAAAAACATTTCAGCATTCTGTGAAACCACATGGTTTCAGTGAAGAGCAGTTCAGTATTAGGGGAAATTCTGAATAATATTTAAATCCTCAGCATAGCTATGACCAGGAGGATGTGGTTTTTAATGTGTATTATGAAAATCACACTTCAGATGAAGCTTATTTTATTTTTAATTAACGTTTTTATTTTTGAAATAATTTTAGACTTACAGAAAAGTTACAAAAATAATAAGTCTATGTATACCCTTCACCCAGCACCCCCTAACGTTAACTTACACAACCATAGTTCAATGATCAAAATTCGTAAATTGACATTAATACAATTCTATCAATTAAATTACTGCTGAGGGCCCAGGTTCGATCCCTGGTCAGGGAACTAAGATCCCACAAGCCACGTGCTGTGGCCAAAAAAAAAAAAAACCCGAAATGAAACAAAAAACATAGAAACCAAGATGTGCGCACAAAGGGGAAGTTTATTATTTGATGATTATAAAGCTTATGTATCAGAAAATTTACCAATATAGGATCACACAGCATCTCCAGTAATAATTCTGAAGCAGAGCAGCCAATTATATATGGGTTAACTTTAAACATGGTTTAGAACGCTCCGTTTGCAGCAAGGTGTGCGTTAGGCATGAACGCCGTTTATATCAAAGCTGAGAAGGTGCTTTTCCTTCCTAAGATGTTCCTTTATTCTTTAGCAGAAATTTTAATTTTCTTTTTTTTCAGTCTCTATCCTTCTATCTATAATGTCAAACTAATTACCTCTTATCTTAAATAATAGAATGATAAAATGTTCAATCTCATTAATAATCAAAGATATGCAAAGTTAGCAATGAGACTGCAGCCATCTTATGAAAATATTAACAAATATTGAAAAGCTTAGTAAGATCCAATATTGTTAAGAATGTGAGAAAGCAGGTTCTCTAGGGCACCTTTTTTTTTTTTTTTTTTTGCGGTACGCGGGCCTGTCACTGTTGTGGCCTCTCCCGTTGCGGAGCACAGGCTCCGGACGCGCAGACTCAGCGGCCATGGCTCACGGGCCCAGCCGCTCCGCGGCATGTGGGATCTTCCGGACCGGGGCACGAACCTGTGTCCCCTGCCTCGGCAGGCGGACTCTCAACCACTGCGCCACCAGGGAAGCCCCTCTAGGGCACCTTTTTGAGAGCTATCGGTAGTACTGATTGAAACATTAAATGCATTTGTCTTAGCAATTTCACTTCTAGAAATGGATCTATCAGAGATGTAGGTACAAGTATAAAAAGGTGTGTGTGTGCATATGTGTGTGTGAGACTTCATTGCTGGTAATTATGAAAAACTAGAGACAACTTAAATGTCCATCAGGGATGGCTGGTTAGGTGCTCAACACTGCTAATTATTAGAAAAATGCAAACCAAAACTACAATGAGGTATCACCTCACACTGGTCAGAATGGCCATCATCAAAAAGTCTACAAATAAATGCTGGAGAGGGTGTAGAGAAAAGGGAACCCTCCTATACTGTTGGTGGGAATGTAAATTGGTACAACCACTATGGAGAACAGTATGGAGGTTCCTTAAAAGAGTAAAACTAGAACTACCATATGATCCAGCAACCCCACTCCTGGGCATATATCCAGAGAAAACCATAATTCAAAAAGATACATGCACCCCAATGTTCATTGCAGCAGTATTTACAACAGCCAAGACATGGAAGCAACCTAAATGTCCATCAACAGATGAATGGATAAAGAAGATGTGGTGTATATATATGTGTATATATATATATATATATATATCAATAAACACACATACACACACACAATGCAATATTACTCAGCCATAAAAAAGAATGAAATAATGCCTTTTGCAGCAATATGGTTGGACCTAGAGATTATCATATTAAGTGAGGTGAGCCAAAGACAAATATCGTATGCTATCGCTTACATGTGGAATCTAAAACTATAAAAATGATACAAATAAACTGACATGTAAAACAGAAATAAACCCACAGACATAGAAAACAAACTAATGGTTACCAAAGGGGAAAGAGGGGAAAGGATAAATTAGGAGTTCGGGATTAACATATACACAGTACTATATATAAAATAGATAACTAATAAGGACCTACTGTATAGCACAGGGAACTCTACTCAGTATTTTGTCATAACCTATTGGGGCAAAGAATCTGAAAAAGAATATATACATATATGTATAACTGAATCACTTTGCTGAAACTAACACGACGTTGTAAATCAGCTATACTTCAATTTAAAATTTTTTTTAAAAAAGAGAGGGTTAGTTAAATACTGTATTGTGCATGTAGGGGAGAGTCACAAAGAAGTGATGTTTAAGTTGTGAACTAAAGGATGAATAGGCATAAGCTGTGTGTGTGTGTGTGTGTGTGTGTGTGTGTGTGTGTGTGTGTGTGGTGTTGGGAGTGAGGAGAAGAAGCTGCAGCGCATAGGGTGGCCTTGAGGCAGGAAAGAAAATGGTGTGTTTAAGACTTGGAGACTAAGAGAGAGTGATCGGGAGAGTGTCTCAAGAAGGGGCTGGAAAAGGAGGTAGGCATGGCTGGTACAGAGGCTTGACTGGCATGTTGGGCTCCGTGTGGTGGATACAGCTTATCCTGAGGTTTTTCACAGCTCAGCCTACAGATCCTCCATTGTGGAGCACAGGGTCGGATCCAAGTTCACTTTGACCTCAAGTCACTCACTTATTTCGTGCATAACTGCTTGCAGAGGCCTCCTCTGCCCCTCCTTATACACCAGGCTTTCCCCTATCATTGCACCTGCCATACTGAATAGCCATCATCTATTTGTGTGTCAGTCTCCCCATCTTCACTGTGAGCTCCTTGAAGCTTAGTTATCCTTGTATCTCCATGTCTAGCACAGATTGACATGCAATAAATCGCTGTTGAATTAATAAAGTAATTCAACTGACCACCCACCACGGGGTCTTAACCTGGCGTCTAGGGTCTCACTGGGGGAGGAGGTATATATGTAGATAGAATTCAGGGCTGGGGAGTGTCTGTGAACTTAGGGGAAAAAAAATTACTTCCTTATTTCCATTCGCCTCTAACTGAAAATTAGCATTTCCTTCAATTATGAATGTATACAACAAAACACAGTAGTAATAGTAGTATTAAGACTCTGTCACCCATAGAAGTCACAACTATTTTCATATCACATTAGAGTTGTTGCAGATATCTCAAAATATAATTTACACTCATTACCGCTTCAAAGTTACAGTAATTATTAGACCTGCCACTAGATCTTGTTATTTAATGTGTCGAAAAAGAGTAACTCCTTATATAACATTAAAAATATTTTGATAACTGTATTTCAACATAACTGTCTTCCTTCATAGTCCTATATATTTTATTTTATGCATTTAAAAACATTACTCTGAGAGGAAGTCCACAGGTTTCTTTTTTTTTGGCCACCCTGAGAGGCTTGTTGGGGATTTTAGTTCCCCAACTGGGGATCGAACCCGGGGCCCCGACAGTGAGCACCGAGTCCTAACAACTGGACCTCCAGGGAATTCCCCAGAGGTTTCTTCAAGAGTTCACAACCAGGGAATTCCCTGCCAGTCCAGCGGTTAGGACTCTGTTCTCACTGCTGAGGGCCCAAATTCAATCCCTGATTATGGAACTAAAATCCCACAAGCTGTGTGGTGAAGCCAAACAAAAAGAGTTCACAACCAGGTGGTTAAGAGCCCTGTCCTTAGAGTACAGCATATACAGATGTGTATACCACGCTCTCTGTAATGAAGTATTGTAAATTGAAAGTGTCACCACCCAACTCCCTTCCTGTCAAACAGGTATCGATCGCCTTTTCCTCTCCCATCCCCCAGCTCAGGCCATTCTCATCTTTCTGCCTCTCATTTGAACAAACCACTTGTGCACATGCTCTCAATTCTCGTTTCTGTAAGAACAGCTATTAAATATGAATACCTAGCCTGACCTCTCTCTGGGCCCTCATCATATTAAACAATGTCTCTATTTCTTGTTGTGTGTCCAACATTATCTCAAGTTCTCCATCTTTCTCCACGAATAACCTCTGTTTTCTAATATTGTATCTCCCCCCTGGTCGGATAACAAAACCTATGAATTCTAGACTTTGAGTTCCACAGCGTTAGGTTGTCTGTAGGGTGATTTACTTTAAAATACTTTAGTATTAACAGTGTGATGTAGTACACCTGAAACAAACACAACATTGTAAATCAACTAAACTCCAATAAAAATTTAAAACAAAACAGTGTGATGTATAAATTAACTTTAATCCATATCCTAGAGGCTGTTCACATTTGAAGTACACTAATTAGGAACCCACACTCCAGAGGGGATTAGTTAACATTTGAAGTACCCTCATCAGAAATTCATTCTCTAGAGGCAGTTACTCAAGCACTTCAAATCCATTATTGATTTACAAACGAAGTGATATGATGTCAGGGATTTGCTTCAAAAGAATCCAGGAGGAGGGGCAAATAGGAAGGGATATGGACGAAACAACGTTGACCACAAATTGGTAATTGTTGAAACTGGGCGATGAGTAATATGAGGGGTTTATTAACATCCTCTGTATTTTGTATACATTTGAAGCTTTCCATAATAAAAAAGTTTTGACATTTGTCATAATTGCAATCTATACCAGAGTTTCTGTCTAAAGATAACAGATTGAACTCTTGCCATCTACCTTCCCTCCTGAACCCTCACTAAAATGACAGGAAAGTGATTTCTTTTTTAAGTCATAAGCACGTAAAGTTGGAAAGAATAGAGAAAAGGTGAAAAGATTTTGGAGGCTGGATAGACAATGGGTGAGTGATAAGGGATTAGCAAACCAAGAAAATGGGAACAACCTGTTGTACTCTATAGAACTCCCCCGCCCCCAGCAAGATCAGTAATTGATTACACCACGTTCCTCTGCAAGTGAAGGCAGAAGGTGGTAGGTATAACAAAATAAGAAAGACTGATTGAAAATCTATTAGGAAGCAGCTAGGTACAATGTATGAAATAAATAAGCAACAAGATATATTATACAGCACAGAGAAATATTCCCATTGTTCTGTAATAACTTTAAATGGAGCACAATGTGTCAAATTGACTCACGATGCTACACACCTGAAACTAATATAATATTGCTAATCAACTATACTTCAATAAAAAAAAAAAGCAGCAGCTAGGTGCCTATATCACCTGCCCCTACTCTGGCAAAAACTGGAGATTTGTTCCACAGAAGGTAAAACAGAAGTTTTGAACTGAAGATAAGATGTACTAGTAAGAGGTATGGAATATTACTCAGCCATAAAAAGAAAAGAAATTGAGTTATTTGTAGTGAGGTGGATGGACCTAGAGTCTGTCATACAGAGTGAAGTAAGTCAGAAAGAGAAAAACAAATATGCTATTCTAACACATATATATGGAATCTAAAAAAAAAAAAACGGTCATGAAGAACCTAGGGGCAAGACGGGAATAAAGACACAGACCTACTAGAGAATGGACTTGAGGACACGGGGAGGGGGAAGGGTAAGCTGGGACAAAGCGACAGAGTGGCATGGACATATATACACTACCAAACGTAAAATAGCTAGTAGGAAGCAGCCGCACAGTACAGGGAGATCAGCTCGGTGCTTTGTGACCATCTAGAGGGGTGGGATAGGGAGGGTGGGAGGGAGGGAGACGCAAGAGGGAGGGGATATGGGAACATATGTATATGTATAACTGATTCACTTTGTTATAAAGCAGAAACTAACACACCATTGTAAAGCAATTATACTCCAATAAAGATGTTAAAAATTAAAAAAAGAGGGGCTTCCCTGGTGGCGCAGTGGTTGAGAGTCCGCCTGCCGAGGCAGGGGACACGGGTTCGTGCCCTGGTCCGGGAAGATCCCACATGCCGCGGAGCGGCTGGGCCCGTGAGCCATGGCTGCTGAGCCTGCGCGTCCTGAGCCTGTGCTCTGCAAAGGGAGAGGCCACAACAGTGAGAGGCCCGCGTACCGCAAAAAAAAAAAAAAAAATATATATATATATATATATAAAATAAATAATTAAAAATAGGTACTTTACTTCCAATAGAAAGATTAAATAAAAACCTTCTAAATATCTACATCTCTTTTTTAAAAAACATCTTTATTGGAGTATAATTGCTTTACAATGGTGTGTTAGTTTCTGCTTTATAACAAAGTGAATCAGCTATACGTAAACATACATCCCCATATCTCCTCCCTCCTGCGTCTCCCTCCCACCCTCCCTGTCCCACCCCTCCAGGTGGTCACAGAGCACCGAGCTGATCTCCTGTTGTGAGGCTGCTTCCTCTCCACTCAAGATACTGACATGCATCGGCGCCATCAATTTCACCTTCTTGAAGAAGTCTTACCTGGGAGCTTTTCACCTGCTCTGGACTGGTTGCCCTCTGCACATAGTGAACAGCTATCATCCTGGGGTCTCTTGTTACGTTTTCTCAAGGATACCTCTCTCCTATGTTGGTTATATTACTTCTTGTAGGCCAAGTCTTCCTCAGTTTACTTAACCTTTTGGTAAGCACATCCTCCAACAGCTCCTGCTATAATATGCTGCACAGCAACCAACCACAACACCTCAAGTGGGCATCTAGCCTTGAGCCTGCGGACTAGGTTCAGCGGGCCTTCCTTTAACTAGTAATGCTGATTGGTTATAAGAATCACCTGGCATCGCTTCTCGGCCTTTTGGCTAAGATCAAGTGAAGAATCACCTGGGATGCTTATTAAAAACACAGACTCCTGGGACCCACCCCAGACTTTCTGATCAGGGTCTCCAAGGCAGGGACCTGGACATTTGTATAACAAATTCTGTCATCTTGCAAGTATGAGAAACACTGCTGTAGATGTTGGTTCTGTAAACCCAGGTCTTCAAAATTGGCCCCAGGCAGGCATATTGGAGCCAGCTGGGGAGACTGATTAAAAATACAAATACTGCTAAGATTCTGATTTCAGAGACTCTGGGGTGAGTCTTGGGAATCTGAGGTTTTAACAATCCTCCCTCCCCAAGTTGATTCTGAAAGACAGCCAGGAGCCAGGGGACCAACGCTTTAGTAGATAGTGTGTCCACTTATACCTTTCATCATATTCCACTGATTTTGACCTTTACTATGTTCAAGATATTCCCTGCTATTTACAAAACCACTGCAGGAGAGAAAGGTAAATCAGTTATGACCCCTGGCTATAGCAGCTTCAGTCTTGAGTGAGGGACAGGTATACAAACAATTAGCTATAAGACAGTGCTAATCTGTGATCAGTATATTTGAACCCAATCAGATTAGGTATCCTTCCAATTGTCCCACACATTTATTGAGTGCCTATTTTGTGCTAGGTACTATGTAGGTTGAACACTTGACACTCCTCCAAATCTATACATGAATTTTAGAAACATGGGCTGACTTTTTGGTGGTTTAATTGCAAACCAATCTGAATCTGATGGTTTCTGGTTCTGACATTGTGTCCTCTGCTTTTGGAAAATCACTTCACCATCTGTCATCTCTCTCTCTTTTACTTGCTGGTGATATATGAAAATCTCAAGACATTTACTTACAATCCTATATAAACTCATTATGGAATGTTACTGCCCCACTCAGAGGATACCTGAAAATGTGTGTCGGAAAGACAGTTTTTGCTTTTTGGTTGTCACCATGACTCTTAGGGGAGGGTGGTGCTATGGGTGTTTGGTGACTGGAGGCCAGGAACGCTAAACATCTTGTAATACACAGGACAGTCCTGCCCCAAATGTCAATATTGTCCCTGTTGAAAAACACTGGAAGTATATTTCTGTCAGTAAGTATTGGGTTGAACTACATGGAACTGCTGTTTACGTAGGTCAAGAATAGTCAAATAGTGACCGTGTTATGTGGCTCAACCTACTACTTGTGCAGCTATTCAGAGTAGCCCTAGGGACCTACTCTGATTTGGGCAAAGAAGACCAAGAGGCTGATTTGGTTACAGGAGCAAATATGGAATTGGTGTTCCTAGAGCTGAGGATCTGTCAAGGCCTGATGACCAAAATTGTCCCCAGGACCTGCTGGGGGCAAGTATAGGGTGAAAGGTTGACCCTGTCTCTCTGTATTTTAAGTTAGAATGTAAACGTCCTTTCATTAATGCCCCTTTGGGTCTTCCGGGTTCCTAACTCTCCCCCAGCCAGTAGCAAGTCCACTGTCTGGTACCATGTATCATATGCAACACGATCTGTTACGGATTGAATGTCAGTGTCCCCCTAAATTCATACGTTGAAACCCTACGCTGCTGGGATGCTATTAGGAGGGAGGGCTTTTGCAGGTGATTGCGATTAGACAAAGTCATGAGGGTGGAGCCCCCATGAATGGGATTAGTTCTCGTAAAAGAGTCAGAAAAGAGCTTGTCCTCTGCTCTCTGCCGTGTGAGGAAATAGCAAGAAGTCAGCAGTCTACGACGTGGAAAAGGCACCCTGATCTCGGACTTCCAGCCTCCTGAGCTATGAGAATAAATTTCTGTTGTTTATAAGGTACTCAGTCTATGGTATTTCTGTTACAGCAGCCCGAACAGACTAAGACAGCATCTAACAATTTTTAAAAAGTTGGAGTAGGAAGGAAATGTTGACTCTATTGCTTCAAATGAGTAAGAGTTGGAAATTAATTGTGTGCAAGTCTGGAAGGCCTCCAGTATCATAAAGGTCCTGTGATAAAAGTGGATGTATTTTTCTTCAAGACAGCATAATGTCAAGAGATTCTTGGACTTGTCAATAAGACTATTTCTGGTCTGTTCTACTCTATTCTTACATTAGTCTGTCTATCTATCCATCCATCCATCCATCATTCATCTATTTACCCATCTATTATCTATTCATGTCCACTACATGCAGAGAGCTAGATGTCTCTATTTGTATATACTCACTATAGAGGTATAGTAAGAGTAATATGCGTGTGTGTCTGGTGTGGGGGGGTGGGGGTTTAAGGATACAACAAATATTCTTCTTTTGGACTTTAGAGCCGGAAAATTAAATCCACCTTGCAAAGGGATGAGACCGGGAAAGTCTAGCTGCTTTCATCATTGCTCCTCTTTGCTTACATTGCATTTACTGGGGCCTCTCAACTCAACATCATAACCTCTTAGTGAAAAGGTCCACCACTGGCTCACAATAATATCTTTGTCTCTTAGTTTACATTCTTAAGAAGGATAAAAGCTAATGGATCCATTTGTCTCAGTTTGGGCAGAGTCTTAATCTTAATCCACATCATCAGCCCCTGACCACACTATGGATGGGTGACTTTGGGTTAGGTGCCCTTTCTGGGTCTATTTAGGGATTGTGGAGAATGGGTGGAGTAAGGTTAATTAGCATGCTAGGCTGTCCCTTTGAAAGCTGTGGATGGAACAGTTTAACTTAAAAGTCAGGTGTAACAGGAAAATCACCACCTATATTCAATTCATAGCCCTAACTTCCCCATATCCTATCTGAGAGACTTTGGGCAAGTCACTCAATATTGTTGAGTTGTAGTTCCCTCACCTGTAAAATGGGTGTGAGCATATTTGTTCCACAAGTTTGCTGTGAGGCGTAAATGCGATAAAAGGCGTGAGCAGAGCGGCTACGTGGAGACACAGGTTATGCTTCCATCGCAGTAATTTTATTGCAGTGGTGCCAATGAGATCTGAGACAGTTTTTGTTAGGCTCATGAGTGAAAATTGGTGTAACAAGACTTTTCAGTATTAGAAACGATTAAGGAATAATATATTTTAGATCATTTGCCGAAATAGCAATGTACTCCCTACAATTTAACTTCTAGGGCCTTAAAGTAAATTGCTTGGGACTTCCCTGGTGGCGTAGTGGTTAAGAATCCATCTGCAATTATACTCCAATAAAGATGTAAAAAAAATGCAAAATAAATTTTTTTAAAAAATTAAAGAAAATAAAAAAATAAATAAACAGGAAAAAAAAAGAATCCACCCGCCAATGCGGGGGACACGAGTTCGAGCCCTGGTCCGGGAAGATCCCACAGGCCGCAGAGCAACTAAGCCCGTGCGCCACAACTACTGAGCCTGCGCTCTAGAGCCCACAAGCCACAACTACTGAAGCCCATGCGCCACAACTACTGAAGCCCGCTTGCCTAGAGCCCGTGCTCCGCAACAAGAGAAGCCACCACAATGAGAAGCCCGTGCACCGCAATGAAGAGTAGCCCCCACTCGCCCCAACTAGAGAAAGCCCGCACGCAGCAACGAAGACCCAACACAGCCAAAAATAAATAAGTAAATAAATAAAATTTATTAAAAAAAGTAAATTGCTTGAAGAAATTGCTTTCCAAAGATTACAGCTGTGTAATTTTTGAAGTATGTCCACATTTAAGTATAGATCAAAGAAACCCATCTAAAAGAATTGTGGACTAAGTGATTCGACAACAGTGGCTTGAGCAAAGTTCTTTCTAAAAGGGCTATCTGGAAGATTAAGAATCAAACTTTGCAGGATTGGCAGTGGAAGGAATCATAGCATGTGAAATGCCTCAAATAAAAATTTATTGACTTAAAAAAAAAAGGAGTTGAACTCACAAGTGTAAGGTAGTGTGCTACATTGAGGGGCAAGTTTTTCGCTAACATCACAAGGGTCTCTGGCCCAATGAGTGGAGTTTGATAGTAATACTTGCTACAAATGTATGATTTTAATACATGAAAGCTTTACGGAGAGATGAAAAAACATTTAAAAAATGGCCTGTGTTTTCTTCTGCTTTTCTCCATTATTTCTTACTCCTGGACCTCTCAGGCATTACTTGGCCTTTCTGTTTTCAGACTAACTTGATGTATCCTGATGTAAGATCCTAAAAAGGGAGCTCACTCAGTGGGTCTGATGTGGTGGATGCTTGCCCGGGAAGTTCTGCGCATGCGTGGCACCATCTCCCGTGAACACCCATGGAAGGTCATGCCTGATCTCTGCTTCTACAGAGATCCTGAAGAGATTGAAAAGGAAGAGCAGGCGGCAGCTGAGAAGGCTGTGACCAAGGAGGAGTTTCAGGGTGAATGGACCGCCCCACCTCCTGAGTTCACTGCTCCTCAGCCTGAGGGGGCGGACTGGTCCGAAGGTGTGCAGGTGCCCTCTGTGCCTATTCAGCAGTTCCCCACTGGAGACTGGAGTGCTCAGCCTGCCACTGAAGACTGGTCTGCAGCTCCCACTGCTCAGGCCACTGAGTGGGTAGGAACAACCACTGAGTGGTCTTAAACTGTTCTTCCACAAACTCTTAAAATGGAAATAGGTTGATGGAAAATAAACAGTTTCTAAAAAAAAAAAAAAAAAAGGAGTGAGCAGAACACTGAGCCTATACATGGTAGGCAGTCAACAAAGACTTCAATTAACATTCAGAAACAATGTTGAGTGTTTACAAACATTTAATCATCTTAATTCTCCAAACTGGAGTTCTACTATGTTTATGAAACCTGAATTTCCTGTTGGTCAAAAAGCTTAGGAGGAGTAGACTGTTGTCTTTAAGCAC
Source organism: Globicephala melas (assembly GCF_963455315.2). Classification (NCBI taxonomy): domain Eukaryota; kingdom Metazoa; phylum Chordata; class Mammalia; order Artiodactyla; family Delphinidae; genus Globicephala; species Globicephala melas. The sequence continues at coordinate 15,082,340 of NC_083331.1, read as the reverse complement.
ACCATGCTTTCTAGATGTAACATTTATAGAGGACCCATTAGATGTAAAGTTTAAGGAACACAATGTCAGCCATGTCTGGAGTACAAAGTGAAAAGAAAAGGCCTGAGGAAAATGACAAGTGACAGCATCTAATGTAAAACAATTGGACTAATAATTTGAAAGGAGAGCAATAAAATATTTAATCAAACGCAGATTTGCCAAAAATCTGCCTTTCTGCCAATCCATCTTCCACCTACTCCTGGGATGGTTTCTAGGCACTAGTTACTTCAGAAGCAAAGACTCACTCACTCAAACCCCCTTAAGAGAAAAAGGATTTGTGATAAGTCCACATGGACTTAACCTGGATCAGAGGCCCTTCTAGGAGCCAGGTCCTCTGCCTGGTCCTTCTTTCTTCCTTCCTTCTTTCCTTTCTTTCCTGCATTGGGTCTTCGTTGCCTCACGTGGACTTTCTCTAGTTGTGGTGAGTGGGGGCTACTCTTTGTTGCAGTGCGTGGGCTTCTCATTGCAGTGGCTTCTCTTGCTGTGGAGCATGGGTTCTAGGCATGTGGGCTTCAGTAGGTGTGGCATGAGGGCTCAGTAGTTGTGGCTCGCAGGCTGTAGGGCGCAGGCTCAGTAGTTGTGGCGCATGGGCTTAGTTACTCTGTGGCCTGTGGGATCTTCCTGGACCAGGGCTCGAACCCGTGTCCCCTGCATTGGCAGGCAGATTCTTAACCACTGCACCACCAGGGAAGCCCCTGTCTGCCCGGTTCTTATGGTCTGCATGTTCTTGCTACTGCTGCCCTGGCCTCCTCTCCCTACCAACGAGCCAACTTTGTCTCAACCCTGTATACTTAAACTTGGAAGGAGCCCATCTGTCTGGCTTAGTAATAACCATAGTCCATATTGGCCAGAACCATCCTCTTAGGCCACCTCATGATCCTGTCTGTGGATGGCTGGCTGGCCCTGGGATCAGAACCTCTGATCCTTTTTATTCAATCCTGGTCAACACTGCCCCAACCAGTCCAGGGCAGCTTCCCTGAGCTACGGGCTGTAGGCAGGTCAGTTCCATCTAGGAGGAGAAGTTGGGTCTGGAAACCACTGTCTACCCGACAGACATGTCCAGGGTACATATTTTTTTTAAGACAGAAATTGAGTCATGATACCCCTTTCTCATCATTTGTTTTTAATTCTTAAATTCTTTGGGATTCCCACATTTTTTTTTTTTTTGGCTGTACCATGCAGCTTGTGGGATCTTAGTTCCCCAACCAGGGATCGAACCCTGGGCCCACAGCAGAGAAAACCCCGAGTCCTGACCACTGGACAGTCAGGGCATTCCCCCAACCCATCACCTATTGTGGTGGTTTTCAATAAGCAATATTTAGGACGCTTCTTGGCCTTACCCATAACTACCAAATCAGTGGCATGAAGAATAGAGCTAAGAGGTTGCTTTTTTTTTTTTTTAAGCAAAGTTGCCAAAGTTCCCAAAATGTGCCTTGTTCATTTTCAGTGAACAAGGTTTAGCATGCTAGCTGGCAGAGTTGAAATTCAATAAATGTTTGATGAAAATATAACAGAATGACAAGGTTTTCTTAAACTATCCCAATATATGAAAACCTACTTTCTTGTCCTAAAGATCTCCCCAAGCTCAGGTCAGTTTTCTTGATTCCCCTCACTTGAGGGACAGAGAGCTCAGCCTCATCCATGCTGAGCCGCCCAGTCCCCTTTCCCGCTCTCCATCCAGTTACAGGTGGAGAAGGGATCAAACGCCCAGATCTCTCCCTCAGTTCCACCATCCTTGCAAACATCTGCTCAGCACATTTGTAAGATCATTTTATAATGTATAAGCATAGAGTGGGCTAAATCCAGATTCGGGGAGGAGGTGTTCCGCTAATGAAAACATAATATACGGAACATAGTCTTATGAGAAGATAATAGTGGAGCACTTTGCACCTTCTGAAGCATCACTTTCCTGTCTTCCCCAAGAACAATGGGGCTGAATTCGCTTCTATGTGCATGATTAAAAGAGCTAAAAATAGATCACACAATTTTTCCAGGGTGATCTTGTTTTAAAACACAGTGTTGATAATGATCATCTTCTTTTTTCTTTTCTTTTCTTTTTTTTTTTTTTTTTTGCGATACGCGGGCCTCTCACTGTTGTGGCCTCTCCCGTTGCGGAGCACAGGCTCCGGACGCGCAGGCTCAGCGGCCATGGCTCACGGACCCAGCCGCTCCGCGGCATGTGGGATCTTCCCGGACCGGGGCACGAACCCGTGTCCCCTGCAACGGCAGGCGGACTCTCAACCACTGCGCCACCAGGGAAACCCGATCATCTTCTTTTTAAAAAGCCTCTCCCCACCTCTACCTACCCCCGAAAAGCCCTCCATAGCCCTGCACCGATTAAACGGCAAACTTTACCCCTTCGTACCTTTCCATTTGCTTTCTCCCTATTTAGAGCACCACCACCCCTTCTCTGATTGGGAAACTCCTTACCATCCCTGAAAGACACAGCTCAGCACTTGGCTGCTGGGAGGCCTCCTCCCAGGCACTCGCTGCAGCGCGAGCCCCGGACTCCCCGCTTGCTCCCACGGGGCAGTGTGGCCCAGTGTCCGTGCAGCAAACAACACTTAGATCACTGACACGGGTAGCCTGGCTCCATGACCAGATGTGCCACTGTGCGTCAATTACTTACTGCCTCTGTGCCTCAGTTTCCCCATCTGACAGCGATTGTAAAACTCAGTTCCTAGCCTATAGGGTTGTGCTATGTTGTACAATATAGTGCTTAACACAGCGCCTGAGACACATTAATTAGCAGGAACTAAATGTTGGTTCTTATTCATAAACATTGTGTAAGGAAGCATCAGTGAGTATCTTGTTGAAAAACTATGCAATCCTAGGTTTTCTCTAAGTTAGTGGTAAGAACTCAGCATAAAGAAAATCAGGGCAACTGCTTTTTATATCAGGGTTTCCAACTTTACCTACCTGCAGGGGTTGTGATTTCAAAACAAGAAGTCCCACATCCCCATTCAAGACTGGATGAGCCATAATGTGTTTGTAGGTGACCGTCTGTTTTTATTCTTTTTTTGGGCTAGGTATTTTAGTCTAGCTATGGAATGGAGGTGAATATGAGCTCTTTCATAATAACAATCTGTATTTTAATAGGCTTGGTTATTAAAACAATAAAAATTTGTCCTGTCCCTTCCTTTCCCCTAGAGCGTGAGCTGAGATGTAAAGCTGAGTTAAATTTATAATGTGCTTCTGACCTTATGAGAAATAGGCCCTGGAGACAGCTTGCAAGTTGTCTAGTTCCTGCGAAATTATAATGGGTAGGTTTGGTTTTAGAAGAACTGTCAGTTAAGGCAGCTTTTCTTCCCCTACAGTATGACTAATAATGGCAGGTATTAAAATTGAAGCTAAAATACCTAGAATTAAGATTTTGGCAGAACATACTGAGACATTCCATGGTTTTGGACATTTTAAGTATATGCCTTGATGAAATGTTCACTTCTCACTTAACAGATTTTAAAAGCAAGAGGTGGAAATAAGTGACAGAAGTAAAAGTTATATGACAAATGTATCTTAAATGCTCCTCCAATGAATTTTAAAATGAAAAGTAGGATAAGGGAAAAAAGTCTGAGTAGAAGGTCAAGTCTAAAGGATTGAAAACAGCTTAGAAAATCCTTGAGGAGAGTATTTCGGGAAATTTAAATTTCCTGCGAAGCTTTGCTCTTTGTGAGGATCTAATACTTTGAGAGTGGTTTTCACTGTCAGGGCTAATCTTTCAAACCTGGCACAAGATTATGAGTGAAAAGGTTTCACTTGGCCCATATTTGACATGAAGCTATCTCTAGTTTCCCTCTGGCTTTCAAAGACAGGCTCGCCCATCACTGACTGAAGTGGAAACCCCGAATCACTGCATATCTTCCCCTCTTGGGCCCTTGGGACCTTTCAGCACAGACCAGGCTCCAGTTGGCTGTGGAACGCTCTTGGACGCCCACTTACATTTTCTACCCTTTAGTGTTGGCTAGGAGTAGACAGAGAGCTCTAGGCCATATGGGCTCCCTTTGCCCTAGTTGGCTGCACATTCTACCCAAATACAATGAGAAAAAAAATGGTTTCTAAGTGCAAATCGTTGTTCCAAAATTATTTTACTATCTAAAACAGGGCTTGCTTTATCAGGGACAAAAATCTTTCTCCACATTTAATTAATCATCACTCCGGTTCCAACTCTTACCCACCCTCCCCACCTCTTTGCCTTACTTCCTGTCCCGTCTAGTAGTTCTTCCGTCTCCTGATCTCTTATGGCATGGAGTGTTTGTCCTTTCTCCTTACTGGGATTTTGGATTTTATCATAACGGCTATTCAGCAATCTGCCTCCATAATTATTATCCATTGTTCATGAAAATCCAAAGCATAAATTTCCTTTAAAGATGGATCCATTCCCAAAGCCTACTTCCTCCCTTTTTCTGAAGTGAAACAAAGGTTCTATTTTAGACTAATAAGCAGCCTCAGAGAGGGTGTGAAGATCTAATGGAAATTCTCTCTTAACGAGTATATTTACTTATTAAATAAAAATGATCCGGTTCCCAAAATGAAACTGATAAAGTTTTTTTCACCCCAACTAAATACTGGATAGAGTGAAAGATATAAATTAATCAAGATGTTTAATGTTAAAATATGCCTATACAATGAACAATAAAAATGGTGGAGTATCTATTACTCTTAAGTATTTATATAGTATAAAAATTAGACAAATTTTAAAGGCTCATAAAAGACTCTTTTTTTCTTTTCTGAGTTATCTTTTATTATCTTTTCTCTAAAAGGTTAAGTGAACCTTTTTTGCAAATGGACCACTAATGTCACATACCAGTAGGGGGCACTAAAACATTGCTGTTAAACGTTATTAAAAAACACTTTTATCAGAGTGAAAACGGGTTTTTTGGCAACTTATCTTTTGCCCCATCAGGTTAATTGGAAAATGATGGAGGAAGATGGCAAGGGAGAGAAACACAGTTCAATTAGAAGATCAAAGCTAATAAGTCATCTTGGCTAAGTTTGCAGAGAATCATTTTCTGTGTAAAAACTAACGTGACAGTTGTGTAATATGTGTGGAATCAGTGAACTTCTGGACACAAGACTTCATGCTGGCTCTCTGATGCCCCATAACAACTGTGGACGATTACGTATGGGGATCCCTCAAATGGAAACAAATGGCAAAACTCAACTGCACGTGGTCTACTACGCCTTGTGATGGTCTAGGATATGTAACTTTAAAATCCTAGATTGTAATAACTTTCAGTTAGATGGTAGTTTGGGCTTGGACCCTTTGGCCATTCACTTGAGGTGTGGCAAGAGTATACCGTGGGGAACAGCTAGATGACATTCTCGGGTGTCGGGTGCCACACTGATCTGGTCAGTCTGGACCACTGGGCTCCCTGCTCTTTACTGGCAGGGACAACCCACGTCATGAGGTGAATGAACATCTGGTCCTAAAAAAAGTGAGTGCTCTGGGGCTTCCTGGTGGTGCAGTGGTTAAGAATCTGGGTTCGATCCCTGGTCCGGGAAGATCCCACGTGCCACAGAGCAACTAAGCCCGTGCGCCACAACTACTGAGCCTGCGCTCAGTAGCCCTTGAACTACAGCTACTGAGCCTGTGTGCTGCAACTACTGAAGCCCGCGTGCCTAGAGCCCGTGCTCCACAACAAGAGAAGCCACCACAAAGAGAAGCCCGTGCACCGCAACGGAGAGTAGCCCCCACTCGCTGCAACTAGAGAAAGCCCTTGAGCAGCAGCGAAGACCCAACGCAGCCATAAATAAATAAATAAATAAATTAATTAATTAAATTTTAAAAAAAAGTGAGTGCTCTGCTTCTTGGATTATTTCCATGAGAGGGAAAAGCAAGCCCGTGCATGTCCCTTTGGCTATGCTGCACAGCTAGAGATTGTGCACTGAATTTAGCCTAGCCTGCGGCATCTTGTCATTTATTTTGCAAAGTTTAGTAGTATGGAAAGAAACCAGCAGCAGAGGGGGAAAAAATTCCTATGGCTCTGAATATGTTGAGATGGCTATCAAATACAGGGCCCAGCCCAGCTAGTCTCCAGTGGGGTAGGCTTGTGTTCTGTCCCTGCCAAGATGTTAAAAGCTCCCTGGGCAAGGTAATTCAGCTGCGCGGGGCATGAGATGAGGGTTTAGATCCAGACATGGGAGCAGCTGCAGTAACGTGAGCTGAGAGGAATGCAAGCATGTGTGGGGAGTGTCGATTTCAAAAGCAGGTTCTCCGAAGAGTGTTTCCCTCCCCATCGAGAGGCCCGGGCTAACCTTATGACGAGGAAGGGAAATAATGAAATGTTGTCATCAGCCCAAACAGGTGGACGACAGAGGCATGGACGATGCGCATGAGACCAAGTCTGAGAGATGGGGGTGACCACCGACTGACAATTCACATTATCAGTTGTGATTCCAAAAGGCCCAGGCTGCGGAAGGCCTGCAAGGGAGCCACAGAGGTTATCTGGATGGCCAGTATTTACAACCTGGGTGGACCGGATCCAATCGCGACATCTGAGGCTTGTCTCTGGAAAGGCTGGTCTGGCATTAGGGTGCCTTCAGCCACATGGGCTTGGAGGGGTTGTGGGGTGGTGGTGGGAGCTTGAATGCACTTTGGGTAGCTGGGTGTGGGAGGGTGGGACCTCATGCAACCTGTAGGCTCCTGAGGGGACCACCAGAGGTCTACCCTCGCCTTATTCAACAGGCTGGCCTTCCCATTCAACGAGCCGCACACAAAAATGCTTTTCATCCAAAGGCTGTTTTTCCTAAATGTGGTATTTCTAAGGGCTCTCCAGAAGCCTAGTGAAGGTGGGAGAGAAGACCTCCAGGGTAGGGAAGAGAGAGTGAGGCCTTCGTTTCCCTGCCATTCTTACTTGTCCACATGATGGTTTACTGAGGGCAAGGGGTAGTGGACCTGTACAGTAGTTTGAGCTGAGAGGAATGCAAGCGTGTGTGGGGATGGTTGAGCCCTTTTGCACTACAGATGTAAGACTAACTGGAAGTGGAAGTAAGCCTTTGATGGAACAGAAAAGCCATGGTGGATGGTGGGTTGCCACTCAGCAGAGAGCCCCTCTGAATTATCTTTAAAAGGAATCTCAGACCTTGTAAACAAGTCTGCAATGCCTGGGGCTAATCCCACCTGCAGGCACTTTCATATATCTCAGTGGAGCCTCACAGCAGTAAGTATTATCATTCCCATTATTCAGATAAGGAAACTGCCTGGAGGAATAAGGAGTAAGAGTTTGAATCTGAATTTAGGTCCTTCAACCTTCCAGGCTAGTGATCCTCTCACCACATTTCACTGCCCTCTGTTGGGTTGGTGACGGAGGGGTAACAAGTATTAGATCTACTTATTAAAGAAGCCACATGGATTACTGTTTAAGAGCAAAGACTCTGGAGAAAACTGTTGGGTAGGTATCCTTGTTAGCTAGGTGACCTTGTGCAAGTTGCTCAACCTCTACGGGCCCCCATTCCCTCTTCTGTCAAAGAGCGCCTCCCCCACAGGGTTTGTGAAGATGCAATGAGTTTATATGGTACAATGCTTGGAACATCGTAAGTTCTAGATGCATGTTTTCCTCTAATGCTGACCATGCTTCTTGTTCATAAACCATACATTAGCAGCATGGATTTTGTTGAGACTTTGCTCTCAAGTTAGTGCTTTATTTGCTTAACTACATTTTTGGGTTAGGGCCCTTTAGTCCCTCAGTGGAATGTTAAAAATCTACCCTAACCTTTGGAAAAACGTAACTGATCCTTTAGCCAGTGGATTAGTTTTCTAGGGCTGCCATGACAAAATACCACAGACCGGTTGGCTTAAACAACAGAAATTAATTTTCTCATAGTTTTGGAGGCTAGAAGTCCAAGATTAAGGTGTCAGCAGGATTGGTTTCTCCTGAGGCCTCTCTCCTTGGCTGGCAGGCAGCCTCCTTCTTTGCTATGTCCTCACATCATCTCTCCTCTGTGTGTGCTCACACACCCCTAGTGTTTCTCTGTGTGTTCACATTTCCCCTTTTTATAAGGACACTAGTCAGATGGGATTAGGGACCACCCTAATGGCCTCATTTTAACTCAATCACCTCTTTAAAGGCCTTTTCTCCAAACGCACTCACATTCTGAAGTTCTGGGGGCTTCAAAGTATGAATTTGGAGGGGTGGATGCAATGTAGCCCATAACAGTCAGGTTCTTCAAACCCCCAAAATCTAGATGCACTAACTTCAATCTAAGATTGCAACAGGTACTATTTAAAGGGAAAAGTTGTGAGCTTGGAAGCAGTGTGATGACTGGTAGATACCAGTGGGAGTGCCATGTATGGGTATCACAGCACACTTAGGATTTTAAATTGCATAGGATATCACGATTTAAAAATTTCCCCTAGCTCTCCTCTCCTGCTGTCGTTCTCAGCTGCCTAAGAGAAGAACGCGGTGCAGGGCAGCAGATAGAAGTGAGTGTGGACTAAGGAACACAGATGTCCCCTCACCTGGGTCCAACTCAAGAAAGGCCTTTGAATCTCTCTGGGAAACAAGAGAGAGTACTTTATCCATTATGACCACCTTAATAATTTCTACATCACGACCCATTTAAAAATAATATTTCCATTATGACCAGTTTAAGAATTGATCAGCAAATGCAGCTATGAAGGTCCTTCCTAATAAAAAAACTTTCACACCTTTAAGTGTTTGGGGGTAACATTTACATTACAAATTCTTACCTTGACTGTGTAATTTTAGCAACTTTTGTTTCTTAATTTCAGGTCTTCCTGATTCCTAATTTAAGAGGTTTCTATGGTTCTCATCAATTTTTGTTTATCAGTGACTAAATTTGTTGTATGTTTTAATTGGATTGTGAAAATAAGGTGGCATTTACGATCTTTTAATAGAATCCTGGTGTGTACACATAGGAACGTGGGCGTGTACGCCCTCAGGCTTGCACGTTCCCGTGTGTGTGTGTGTGCGCGCGCGCGCGCACACACACACAGTGACACAGTTTTACAGTACCGTTGCCAAGAATAACTAATCTAGGAATAACTGCAGAATCTGATAATACAGGTGGTGTTTCTTGTTAAAATAATTTGTCTACATGAACAGACATGAATTCTTTTTAATTATAAAAGTGAATGTTAAAATTAAGCTACTGCCTTATTCCTAAATATTTCTTTTTTTTTTAACTATCAAAATCACTTTATTCTCTCTCATACATAAGGCATTAAACCTGAGAAGATTGGAAAAAACATCATGAATTACGCTTCACATGACTTCCTAAATAAAAATAGTTCATGGTTCAAGTTTGAAAGGTAGTTTATCTAAAGGAATGCTTTAAAATTACTGAAGCTAACCTTAATCAATTGTCTTAACAGGTAGTTAATCAAGCATTTAGAAGCTAGTTTCTAAATAAGTATTTCAATAGTCTTAAAAAAAAATCAGACCTAGAAAAAAAATTTGGGACCCAGAAGCCATTATATTCCAATTCCGTTTAAGTAGAATACCTTTTCTTGTTTCTGTTCTGTATGTTTTTGTTTTCTTTCTTCTTCTTCTTTTTTTTTTTTGAGAGCGCTAATGTTGTAGGACTATTCTGTTTTCATGAGGAAATCACTTGTCTCCAGTTGTTATGTTTCTTGGAGACATCTAACTCTTACAAAACATGCTGTGGTGTTTGAGTGGGTTTAGATTTTTAAGAATTTTGCCCCCCAGAAGAGCCACAGAAAACCAAAGAATACACTGTATCAATTCTCTTCTGCAATTGTTTTAGAGAAATTTGCTCTATTGTTAAAGTTGTGCTGCTTTCTATGATGACATTATCTGTTAAATGAAGCTGCCAAAATCATCATCAGCTAAACTACCAAAATGAGTCAGCTAACTTTATTTTTAACCGCTTTTTAATTGCCTGCTGAGACTATCAAGCATAATGTAAGAGGATTTTTAAAGCCTTTATAGCAATGTTTTGGTATATCAGGCCATATAAGAAGGTGCATCAATGGTTCAGAATTCTCAAGTCATTTCCATGAAATTTTCCTTTTAAAACTCAGCTGTAGGGCATGGATAAGTAACAAAAATCTCTGAGATTGGAGACTTTTCCTAAATTCTTGCTATGATATACCATGGATGTTATACATACTATCTCTGAATCCACAAAGAATCAGTTGGATTTGGGCAACCGATGTGCAAAACATGTGAACATGAAGGAGCCATAGCAGGATTTAGAATAAATATCAGTGATTTAGAAATCATGTGTTTACCTAAGCTGAAGTCATTCGTATAGTAACAAAGACCTACCCACGAGGTTGTACCGATGTCAAAGAACAAACATTTCATCCCTGTTTCAAAGCACTTTAAGACATTATTTTAATCCTTACAATACCTCTTTGAGGTATGTAGGTGGCAAGTAATATCAAGATAAAATTTCAAAATGCAGAATAAATTGAACACTACCTAGGGAATAAAAGAACTTCAGTTGATAGTGCTTTGTTGATTTTCTGCTTTTCTTGGAAGAGCCATTGGTGATTTCATTTTATCATATTTTGCAGGTAGGGCCAACATCACAGCATACTTGATAAAACAGCTGCTGTGATCTATAAGAGAGCCACTGTGTTTCCAGAGCTTTCTACTCACACTATAGCCTTGGCTGGAGATGAGCGAGGGACACACGTGATTTGCTTTCCTATCCAGGCGGAGGCATTCTGCTCCTTTCTCCACCCTACTTCCCCAGGCCTTGTCGGTCTGTGTCTACAATAAAAAGTAAAACATCAAATCAAGTATCAAATATACAACTATTGAAGAAAAGAGATAATATATTTGGATTATTATACTGATTTTACTTATCATACAAAATTATGATTATCTGCTGACTCTCACAACTGGATGCACTGGCTAATTAAAACTAGGACATCTCCTGAGGATGGGAAAGCATGGAGGCGTGATTTTCCTTTCGTGATTCATTGGCAATTTAAACTGACTGAAAGGAAGGTAGCCACAGATAAGCTCTTCTGACTGATAGTCTGTGGGTCTTCTGACTGTAGTCTGTGGGTCGTAGGGGCTGCCAATATGTCTCTGTGATGGAAAGCTGAAGATTCGAGAACACAGCCTAAACTCTTAGCTGAAGGGTGTTTTATTCATGCTTCTTATGAAAACTGGGGGCATTAAGATAGGATCCCATCCCCTTCCCAAAGTAAGTGTTTCTAAAGGTGCTTTACAAATATTCCTGATATTTTATGCTCACCTGGTGGTGGAGAGGGCACTTTCCAAGTCACTTTGAGGTGGAGAGGAACACAAGGGTTTTGTTTGTTTTGCTCTTAATTTTGCTCACTGTCTCATGAAAGTAAACCTTATGGCTTGGATCAATCCCCAGCACGTTCAGCAACAGAGCTGGATTCAAGTAGTATTGGAATAACGTAAGGTCTCTCATTTGAATTGTAAAATATATGTTCACTAGTTCTAAGCTAAATCTGAGCTTCTGAAACTCATAGGAGGGATGGCTTCTAGATACAGATCCGAAGCTAACCACTTTCTCTGGGGGGGACAGAGCTCAGTAGAGCTGGTGAACTTGGTTTGATGTGCTTTATTGAAGATAAGGAGAGCTTCGGAAAGAGTTCCAGATGAGCCAACCTTTCCGGAAGGGCAGGTTGCTCTTACTGTAGATGGTCTGAGGCCGTCTGTTCAGATAAGCAAGTGCTAATGGCTTGAAATCCCCGACATCATTTGTGTTATACAAATGCAAACGTCAGCATTATTATTGTCATTTATATTCTATCTCTAGGCTTCCTTCATTAACATAAACTAAACTGGTTTCAGGCAGAGCTGATTGCTGACAAAGATCCCTCCACCTCCCAAAATGTTCCAACGTCAATTTTCTGGAAAAAAACTGAATCATCAAATTAACCTCTGGTTAATTTCTAGAGCTCTAGAAAAATCCCAACATTTTACGGAGGCAGAAGGTCTGTTAACCAGGAGATGAGCTCTGTATTTTGATAACAGTAGGGTCAAGTCTGATTACAATTAGATAAGCTTCTAAAGTACAACATTAAGTAAGTTTCTTAGCTCTCTGTACCTCAGTTTCAATTTCTGTAAAATATGAATCATGATAATTCCTACATTATTGGTTGGCTTTGAGGACTGATTCAGGTAATAGCTATATAGTGCTTAGTCCATAACTATTGTTGAAAAATGGTAGTTTTTATTAACACCGGGGCCTAAAGAAAATGTGTATATTCTGCTTCAGAGTAAAAAGTGATTTATGGCTTAGAAATGAAAACATTTTGAAATGAGAGGTATATATTTATATTTATCAATATACATATCATCTTGTTTCAGATGATATATAAATCTGAAACAGAGGAGGGTGAGATCTCTCCAAGCTTAGTCTCGGATTGTGGGAAGAGTTTTTCCAGGTTGTAATCTTCTGGAGTGCAGGCATGCAATGTAGCTGTCAAATGTTCTGTTTTCAGTTTGTTGTTCAAACACAAAATTATTTAAAGTATATAACGGCATCATATGAGACAAATCAGTTTTTTCCTCCAGCATGGTATCAGTGATCAGCTAATTGGAAGTTCCATTTTAAAATCTTAAACCTTAGAATATAGAATACTTCAATGTGTTTTAAAGGCTCTATTTACCACAAAATAAAAACCTGGTATTCCAGAGAAATACTCACTATTCATCTATGTTTACTTTCTGGCATAGCAGACTTTGCATATGGGTGGGCTGTGTTGAGTCAGCCAAATCTGAAATTTGATAAACTCTTATCTCCTGTTTTTACACCATAACTGACACAGTCAGTGACTATACATGTCATATTAAAAACACATGTACTCTGACTATACAGTCATTACCTCTTGTTATTGATTTTTATCAACAAATGACAAGCAACATGGTTAGTTACTATAAAATGCTGTTTCTTCTTCCTTCATTCTTTCATTACTGTCGTGGACTCCCAGGGGGTTACAATCACATTTGACGCCCTTTCTCTACTGTAATGTTATGGAAATAGGGCAATTTGATTGGAAAAAACTGATTATAGTAAAACAGCAATTAATTCTTACCACTTAACTTGAACATTCATACATGTTAGTTTTCCAAGTAAATAAGTAGAACGCCTTGTTAAACTTCCTTTCTGCCAAAAATGTACTACCATCTGTGATCTACATGGCAGCTTTTTCTTATTTAATACATATGTCCCCCCTTTTTTGGGAAGCATGTTAAGAGCTTTAATATGACATGAAACAGAAATAAAATAGTGAAAACACATTGTGTTTCAAGCATGAGTGCAAAATTCAGATTTGTGATATTCAAAGAATTTGGGATTTCATGTGCCATCCATTAATTTTTATGGCAACTCTCAGTCCTTAATGTTAGAAAAAATTTTAATTGTAATGTGCAGGCTGTTTGGAGTTTGGGAGAGTAATTTTATTGTCTCAAAGTTAGTTAAAGACCTAGTGTTTAAAATAGGCTGAATTTCACTAAATAGTGAAAACCTCCAGTTAGAAAGGTAAAGTGAAAAGCAATGCTATACAAGAAAGAGTTTTGGCCTGAATGCTAGGAGGTCTGAATCCTGGCCCAGCTCTTCACTAACTGTGCGGCCTCGGGCAAATCACTTAACTTTTCATTGTCTGTTTTCTTACCTGTAAAAGGAGGGGTTTGTGTGAGACCTGTAACGATCACCTATAAATCCACCACCCAGATATAACCACTGCCAAAATTTTTTAGCCGACAGTGGTACCTCCAACCTTTTAAATATTGTATCCCCAGCATTGTCGCAATGCCATTATGTATGCTTGGTCCACTTTATTTTAAATGACTATATATGATTCTACCTTACAGGCATTTAACCATTCTCTATTGTTGGTCATTTAGATTATCTCCAAATACATTTTTAGTATTGTTGTAGGGACCCACAGGTAGTCTCTCACTAACACTTAAAGCAAAGGAATAGAGTTTATCGAAGCTGACACACATCTTCATAGCACAATAGAAACTGTTGGATCTCTGGTTTATGATTTGCCCAATGCTTCTCTCCAGTTACAGATTAGTAAGCATCATCTTTATTTGTAATAGACAAATAATCTGACATATCCCGTGTCTTTTGTCCATTTGGAGCAAGATCCTCCCAATCCCAAAGCCTGGTGGCCAGAGCTCATACTCCCAACACCTACGGATGTTCATTTATTCAGCTTTTCTACCTCATCTTATTATTTTTCTTCAAAATGGTGACTACGATAATACGTCAATTCTTTTCTGACTTAGCATTCCTTGTATCTATCAAATACTTTTTTGTGTGTAATTCCTTCAAAGAAATATTGTCAGTATGCATTCCTGATTATTTAAAGAGTGACATAGTCTTAATTCTGACATCAAATATCATATAAAGGAAAATAAACTATTTATGACCTCAAGGAATTTGCCATCAAAACAATGTACTCTGAAAAAAAAAAAAGAAAAACCAGTGTACCGTGTGATGCCTGGCACCTGGCCTGTACATAGGAGGTGCTCTACAAGTATTTGCTGAATGAATGACAAAATCCGAAGGAAATTACCCCTCGAGAAAAATAAATGGCTACTTCTGATATTGCTATAACTACCACTTAATAGGCCAGGTTTCAGGACACTGGTTTAAGAAGCTGAAGCTGTGTTGTTTCATATCATTATCTTCTATGGGCAAATTGAAGAAAGCCTGTTTTAAGTTGATAGCAATACCTCCTAATGATTTAGACAAAATATTGGAAATGGGCAGTTCTGGGGAAGGGAAGGTGAAGTATGAAGTTAAGTGCTGTGACTGAAGAATAAGCATCCAGGCTTTTTACTCATTAACTTGGACTTAAATTACCTATTTTTTGATAAGAATTTAAACCAGAGATCAGTGTGTTGGTGGTGAGGGGTAAATATAGAAATTTCTACCTTGGAATTGATCAAAGGGAACCATCCCTCAGTCTTCCTGTCAAGGATGATGTAATAATTACCCTGAAAAGAGGCAGAGGAAAGAATACCACATTGGTTTGTGAGATGGGCTTTGTGAGGATAAACTTCCTTTTTCATTTTAATTGCGCTTACCTGACATGAAACATTTTTCTTCCCAATTTGGCCACATGAACCGATGATAATGACTCACACTTACTTACTAATCAGTGAGAATCATTAGAAAAACCCTTCTAAGCAAACAGCTACCACAAAAAAAAATACTGAAGGAGAAAAGAAATAAACCTTTTTCTCTTAAGCAGAACTAGTGCCCACCTAAATCCTTTGCCATCCTTCAAAGAAAACGTTTACATTTTTTGACTAAAAAAAACCCAAACCACTTCTTTTGTAATCTTTTTTATTATCTATCACTATCATTTTTTTGTGTGTCTGCTTTTTAAAAATCTTTTAAATCAAAACTTCCAGCTCAGTGGAGTTAATCTAAGTAAAATTACTAAAATCTGTGGGATTGGCTGGAGAGAAATACACCACAGTTTTATCGTGGTTATCGCATATTGGGATTACAGGGTATTTATAATTTTCTATCTGTGTGTTGAGAAGATTATGGATGGGAAAGCAAGAAATTGAAGCTCTAGTTCTAACAGCACCACTGTTATTTGTGTGAACTCGGGCAAATCGGTTAGCTTCTCTGTGCCTCGTTTTCCTTACCTATAAATTAAAGGGACCACCAGGATGATCTCCAGGTTTACTTTCAACTTTATCATTCTCCAGGTCTAGCTGAAAAGAAAGTTCAGCTTGATACAACCCTTAGGGAGGGCAATTCGGCAGTGTCTCAAAATTACAAATGCATTTAACTGCTGACCCAGTGATCTCTTTTCTGGAAATTCCTCCTATAGACGTACTTGCACATATGCAAAATGAGTTATATAAGGTTATTCACTACAGAAGAAGGGTTTGTGACCATTAAAGAGTAGAAACAAGCCAAATGTCCACCAGCTTGTATGAGTAGATTGATACATACCAAGGTATTTTAGGCAGCTATAAGAACCTTTAAATATATATTTTTAATTTTTTGGAACCACGTGTCAGGGACATTGGTGCTTGTAGGTACTCTGGGCCTGCTTCAAGTCAAATTTTTAAAAAAGACCAAACAAAAGCAAATATGTCACTTACAGAAACAATTAGGCAGGATAGCTCAGAAGATTTCAAGGATCTGGGGAGAAAGTTTGTAAGAAAACCCTCTTAACCAAATACTTTCCTGCAACTGAGGCCCTGAAAAACCGGAATTGAAATGAAGGCAAGGCCAAATTTGCCAGCTGGCTTCCTTTGCCAAGAATGACCCACTAGGGCACCGCCTATTCGAAGGGTGCGGCCGTTCGAATGGGGGCTGCCCCTGCAGAGTGCAGTGGCAAAGGTTGAGGGAAGCAGTAGTTCTACATTACGGCCTTCCTTTCAGCTCGTCTGGGTTACTGAGGTCCCCTAGCGGCGGGCAGACGAGGCCCGAACAGTCCAAATTTGATAGTAAACGCAGAGACCGCAAAACGAGGATGGGAACCAACCCTAGCTTCCATCTATCAGGCTCACAACCTCCACCCAGCCCCCTTATCACTGGGAAGCTGTTGTGATAAGCGGATTATGAAGAAATAGGAGTTTGGACGAGTGAGAATGTCAAGGAGGAATAAATCTTTCAGTCTTTTCAAACTTCTGTAAACGAGGCCTCATTTTCTTTAGATGCCACTTTTTCAACTGAAGAACCACCTGTCAGAAACAGGGATTTTTTTTTTTTTTGGAATTGGGAGCTGTCATTTTGGACAAGATATTTAAAACCCTACGGTCAATCTTCCATCTTAAGTGATCCCATCCCTCTGAAAGGAAATGCCTTCCATATTCCTCCTAAAAAAAAAAAAAATGCAAAAGAAAACAAAACTTGAGGACTGTTTCTTCTGCTCCCTGAGACACAAGGGCCATTGTCTTCCTACCTTTTGCCCCACTGATCTCGGCAGGACGTCCTGGACCTGGAGCCCAGATGGGGAAAGGTGGGGTGGGTTGATGGACGCACGGGGCAAGCGGCCTAAAGGAACATCTGGGAGTGGGGCAGGGCTGCACCCCAAGGCTTTGGTCCTCTCCCTTCTTCCATTTTCACTTCTCAACACCTCAGCACTTCCATTCTAAATAGCAAAGAAATGGCAAGCAAACAGTTAAACTTAATTAGGGTAAGTAATAAAGTGACAAGGCTCTCACTAAATGCTCTCCTCTGACCCCTTCCCCGTCGCCCCCGACTGACTCAGTGGAGGGTCTGAGATTCCCGCCCAAGGGAAGAGGGCACGAGGATGAGGATGCCTTTGGGCCCGAGGGTGCGTGTGAGGTAGGACCATCTTCGGCCCACGCCGAGCCCCCTTCCCTCATTTCTAGTTAAGTCAAGAATGTAGTGAACCCGGCTGGTGGCTGCTGGGCTGGACAACTGGCCCCCGTCTACATCCAACCGCAGAGGCTCAGCCCACGGGTGCGGACAGGTGGGTTCCCGGCGCGGAAGCTGCAGCGACTGCGTCGTCCGCGCGGACTTGACCGTCAGAGCCCCTGCCCCGGGGGGCGTGTGCGGCTCGCGCCGGGGCCGGAGGACTCGACACGTCGCAGGGAAAACAAAACAAAACAAAACAAAACAAAAACAAAACCCACCGACTTCCCCACGTTTCTCTGCAAAGAAATCGTGGGCAGAGTCGAGAGGGGGCGATTGAGCAGAATGCAGCGAGGCCGCCTCCGCCCGCCCGCCCACCCAGCGCCCCCGGAGCGCTGAGCGTCCCCGGCCCCCGCCCGGCCCGGCTTTGGGCCCCGAGCGGAGGTCGAGGCGAAGCGAGCGACTCGTTCCACTCGGGCTTCCCGAGTACTCTCTGGTCCTCAGTAGTAAACAAAGTGTCGCCGTCGCCTCCACGTTGGTTTTCCTCCTAGCAATCAAAACACTGGGAGGGCGAGAGACTCACAGAAACACTCGAGAATTACCAGAAAATAATAACAGAGAGCTTAAAAAAAAGAGTGAGAGAGCGAGAGTGTGTGTGCGTGTGTGTGTGGGAGAGAAAAACACCCCACTACCCCCCACCAACCCACTGCGGCCTCCCGGTGGAAAACCGGGCCCCGCCCAGGCCGGCGTCCACTGGCTGCCTGGGCGGAGCCGCCGCGCGCTCATTGGTCTCTCGGGCTGTCAGTCAGGGGCGGGCCGGCGCGCGCGCCGCCGCGGGCGGGGGACGGCGGCAGATCCAGTAAGTCGGGCGGCAGCGTAGTTGCTGCAGCTGCCGCCGTCGCCGCCACATTCAACAGGCAGCAGCGCCACGGTCGCGCAGCCCGGGAGAGTGAACGGTCCGCGGCGTCCGTCCGTCCTTCGTTCCACGGGCCGTGTCAGCAGGAGCGCGACGCCGGCGCTGCCGGGGCCCGGTGACTCTGGCCTGCCGTCCCGTCCGTGCAGCGGACCCGGAGGAGCCTAGATGTTGATGGACCTGAGAAGTTAAGTTCTGGGCTCGCGCTTCCACTCTGCCGCCGCGCCTTCCTCCCGGTTTCCGTCCGCTCGTGGCACCGACATCAACCCCCCCCGCCCCCCGCGCCCGGCCCCGGCAAATCTCGGACCGGCTCTTCTCGCTCTCTCTCCTCGGCCCCCGGTGCTGCACTCTCTCACTTCTTGGCAGTCCCGCGGCTGGGGGAGGGGCCGGGGTCACCATGGCCGAAGCGCCCCAGGTGGTGGAGATCGACCCGGACTTCGAGCCGCTGCCCCGGCCGCGCTCGTGCACCTGGCCGCTACCCAGGCCGGAGTTTAGCCAGTCCAACTCGGCCACCTCCAGCCCGGCGCCGTCGGGCGGCGCGGCCGCGAACCCCGACGCCGCCGCGGGCCTGCCCTCGGCCTCGGCGTCCGCTGTCAGCGCCGACTTCATGAGCAACCTGAGCCTGCTGGAGGAGAGCGGGGACTTCCAGCAGGCGCCCGGCTCCGTGGCGGCAGCCGCGGCGGCGGCCGCGGTGGCGGCGGCGGCGGCCGCAGCTGCCGCCACCGGGGGGCTGTGCGGGGACTTCCAGGGCCCGGAGGCGGGCTGCCTGCACCCGGCGCCGCCGCAGCCCCCGCCGCCCGGGCCGCTATCGCAGCACCCGCCCGTGCCCCCCGCCGCCGCCGCCGCCGGGCCGCTAGCGGGGCAGCCGCGCAAGAGCAGCTCGTCCCGCCGCAACGCGTGGGGCAACCTGTCCTACGCCGACCTCATCACTAAGGCCATCGAGAGCTCGGCCGAGAAGCGGCTCACGCTGTCGCAGATCTACGAGTGGATGGTCAAGAGCGTTCCCTACTTCAAGGATAAGGGCGACAGCAACAGCTCGGCTGGCTGGAAGGTGAGTGGCCTCGGGGCTAACGGCCGGAGCGGGAGGGGGGCTCGGGCAGCCTGCCTGCCTCCTCCTGAGGTCGCGGTGGGGCAGATGAGGGGGCGGCTGGGCAAGTTTGCTTGGCCTGAAAGTGCAGAGCACGCGGGCAGCGCGTGAAGGGAGCGGGCGAGAAGCGGCAGGGGTGGGTTGTGGGCTTGACCCGGACTCGTCGGGGGACCGGAATAAGTGTCTCTGCGCGCGCTCTAGTGAGAGTTGGAGCGGGACGGGGAATGGGCTCGTTGAGACCTAAGGGAGTGAAAAAAGTACGCCAAGAAGTGGACCTCCGAGCGGGCAGAAAAGTTCGCCAGTGGAAGGAAAGGGGGGTTCACTGGGAGCTGCTCCGCCACGGCCCGCGCGGACTCGTGCAGCTGCTGCTTTTCTTCCAGGACCTCGGGGGTGAGGGCGGCTCCCCTCCGCCCCCGCGGCGCGCGTCCTCCTAGCCCCGGGACGCCCCGCGGAGCCGTTTCCGCCGCTCTGGGCTGCGGAGAGCGTGGCGAGGGGCCTCAGAGCCCCGCCGCCAGGGGACCGGGCTGCAGGTGGAGGGGACAGGCAGGGCGCGAGCCGGGAGGCCCGTCGGGGATGGCCACGCAGATTTTGGAGGCCGGTGTGCATTTTGTTTTGTTTCGATTTTATTAGAAGTGGCCTCGAGTGCGGGGGGCCGGGAGCGCCCATCCCGAGGTAGCGCCTCCGACACGTGCGAAGGGGCGGCCACCGCCTGCGGAGCGCCGGCGCCCGGCCGCGCGGGGCGAGCTAAAGTTCAAGTGTGACCCTCGGCGGGGGCGGGAGCTGGCGACGGCGAGGGAGGGGCCGCGGGCGCAGGAAGCGAGTGCCTTTAAAGGGCCAGCGCGCCCTGGCCTTGCGTGCCTCCGGGCCCGGCCTCGGCGCCGCGCGGCCAGCTCTTATCTGCGCCGGGAGGTACCCCCAAACTTGGCCTCGCCCAAGGTTTAAGGCCTTTAATTAGGCGAGGAGAGGCTCCCCCGGATGACCAGGGCCGGGGGCGTGTATAATCTCTTGCTTTGCCACCTCAGTGCCTTCGAGCACGGAGCTACGGATCCGAGGGGCAAGGCGGGGGGCTTTGACACTAGTGTTTTGGGGGAGTTGGAGTGGAGGTTCGAATCTAGGGAACCGTAGGGAACTTCTGCCTGCATGGAGGCCTGTAGAGGAGGTGCCTCGCACTTTTTGCCTTTCTGAGAGAGACAGGCAGACAGACCCGAGGAGAGACTCTGTGGGCAGGCACGTCCCTACCCCGACGTGGAGAAGGCCCTGGGACCCTCGGGAGGTCAGGCTCGGGGCTGGCGGTGCGGAGGCTTACCGGCCGTGCGTTCGCCCTGCGGCTGCCAGAAGCTGCCAGTTTCTCACTGTCACAGGTGGAAGGATCGATGCGAAGGTTCTCTAGTTGAGCTAACCTCCTTCCTTACCCCTCATCCGGACTGTACAGCATAATACAGATTTTCCTTTGCTAAGCACTTGTTACAGCAAGGTGGTTTTACATACCCTGTTATCTTTGTGGTTAATGTGTGTAAAAAAGGTTAAGTTAATCACTTCGTATTAAAGTTCCTGGAGAAGGAGTCAGGATCTTATTTTTTCCAAAGCGTATTTTAGAGTAAAGGCATCACTTATAACCTCATTACTAGGCATTACGTGCAATTTTACCAAGTGCTTCAAAAAGGTAAGGTGCCTCCTTACTTTAAGCTAGGTATATATTCTTTTAAGTCAGAAAATCGGGGTTGCCTGCCAAATCCAATTTTACTTTAACATTTGAATTTAAGTATTTGACTGACTTGTTTATTTATCAGTCCTACTTGAGCTGTTACAAAGCATTTGCTGTTAAAAAAGCCATTTTTTTTGTTGTTGTTGGGCATTCAAGGTACAGTATGTACTTACACCTTTTCTCATGTCCTTGGGAATGGATACAGCCTGCTTCAGCTTGCTGGAGTGGCGTTCTTTAAAGATAGGGAAAGGCAGAGTTTGGGGATTATTTTTAGTTTTGCCTCTCAAATGGCCTTAAGTCAAGGTATTCTTAAACTATTGTAGGACTATAACTTAAACGTTGAAGCTTTAGTGCTTTTTATAAAAACAGATTCTAAGGCCAAATCACCCCCCCCCCCGGCCATTTTTATTAGGTTCTTTACTTGTTCTAATTTTTTCCCCAAATGCAATTGTAAGTTTTTAAAAAAATTTACTGGTCAGAGCTAGAAGATCTATTAAATGTTAGTGAGAATTGTCTGTCCAGAATTGGAGGCCAGGTAGCAGCTCCCAGTGGAAACCTAGTGGAGCTTTGGGAGAGAGCAGGCTGCCATTCTCAAGTGAGGAAATATTTCAGGTGCAATCAGAGTCAGTTGGTGGAAGTCAGATTACAGCAAGCACATTTTCACTTTGAGTAAAAGGGTATTTTAAGAAGAAAAGAAACAACCTGAAGTGTTTCTAACTCACAGCTAGTCTTCTGGTTGGAGTTTTCATAAAAATGAGTTACTTGTTAAAACTAAGTTTCACTCTCAGATCTGAAAAACTTGCTTGTTTTAAACATTCATAAAAAGGAGAAATTTTACTATGACTTTTAGCTTAAAAAAATTCAGTTCTAAAATGCAAATCGACCAAAACTTAACTGTTTGAGGACTGAGGAGAGGCTGCTTTGGAACTAAATTATTTCCTGTGATTTACTACAGGGAATTAGACTGAATCTTTAAGTAAATATAGTTTCTTGTGCTTTACTTCCTGGGGCCTGCCTGAGAATTTGAAAGTCATTTGCATGGGACAAAATGGTTGGAAAGCTGTTGAAAAGTTCAAAACCTTTTAGTTCCTTCAACACTGGTAGTATTTGTGGGGTATGCATTTTGTATTTGTAGGAATGGTATGTTAAATCTGCTTTGCAGTTGGTTAGAACTGTCATAAGGTTACACACAAAGTGGAAGTTGAGACTTTTGGAAATCCCGGGATCTTTTAAACCATGTGCAGTATTTATACATAGTGAAACTTCATTTCCGTGACCTGTTATTTTTTCCCCCCCTATATAGAAAGCTTTCTAGAGCTTGGGAAGTAATATTGTGAGCTCTGGCTCTGTGTTTTGTTTTTTTAATAGTTGTTTTGAGTTGACTTTTGTGTTTTGCTTTGAAATTATTTGGAACACAATGTAGATTAAAAGAATGCTTCAACAGTAGAACTTAACACTTGTTAAAATTTTAAATTGTTTTATTATGAGATATCACAGATATTCTTTATTTTGGAATAAGGTTTCTTTAATTTTGTCTGTGAACTGAGAGTGCATTTCCTCGTATTTAAAAATTCATATCTATTCTATTATTAGGGTTTGCAACCTGCAGGTGAGTAATTTAGCCACAGAGGTTCCACGGCAGGGATGATGGCTGCTTTCTTGCTGCACTGTCACGTTTGACAGAATCCTGGTGAGGATTACTGAAATCACCTTACTTAAAGCCTTTCTTACAGTTGGGTGAAAATCTCAAGATATGTATTTGGGGAAAGGAGCATGAGGAAAGAGAATTGGGAAAGGGCATAATACAGCGAAGTATGCTCTAAGGCTGAAAGTTATGTGGGACTGATGTGACCATGTCTCATGGCTGAGATGTTTTGTTCAGAAATTCCCAAATAGTTGTCAAATATGAATACCTTAGTTGCTCCTCAAAGGAACTTTATTTTGATTTTACTTTCGGTCTTGTGGCACATCCTTGGGGAGATGTGGCAGGAGGGGTGGCTTCTATTTTTGAATGATACTCATCTTTGTTTTTCTTTTTTAAAGTGGCAGACATTTGAATACTGGAAAGAAGGCATTTTTAATTCTCATGTAAACTTCAAAAAAGGTTAAAGTTTGTTGAGGCACCCCCTTCCCCCATTACTGAAAGGCCATCACGTTGGCGATGGACACAAATATCGCCAGCTATCATGAGCTGCACAGGGGTCTTCTAAGTGGATGTATGAAATGGAGAGGGAGGAGCGAATACTCAGTGGTTGGTTAGAATCCCTAATAGGGTGCCAACTTTTTGCTCGCCCTTGCGCTCTAACCTCTTCATCCAAGCTTCTAAACTGCAATTCTGTGTGACTTTCTAAGAGAACATCTGTCTGTATTGGCCTGGAATTTCTTTAGGAAGCCCTATTTGCATTTTTCTGGAACGCTCTGCCCTTGGAAACTACCCAGTACCCTGGCATCATGGGAATTGACTCTGCCAGTTTTTTTTGTCTTCGTGTGCCATCACTTTGGGGCTTCCTGGAATCCTCTTAGCAAGGCAATGTAAACCCCATGGTGATGCGAGAGAGCAAAGGAGTTTGCACTTGTGCTCTGCATGGAATGAGCAGAGTGGGTTCAGCCCTGCCTGTCTGCACCTCAGGACTTGCCTTGGCCTTCATAGTAACAAGTTGCAGAGACTTGCACCCGCCCCTTGGGTCAGATGACCACCTTTTCTTGGTGCAGTTGTTCCTCAGTTGTGAACCAGAGAAGACCAGATGAACTTGAAGGTGTTTATTTTGCTGTCTGAGGGGTAAAGGCTTGTATTCCAACGGATATGCTGTATACGAATGTACAGTGTATACAGTGCACAGTAAGGTGTAGAAGGAGTCCCCCTTTTTGCTAATTCTTGATAAGGACCAACAACACTCAAGTCAGTGGCACAGAACTTCTTTGCAGGGTATTACTACTTTTTTTTTATTGGGGTCTTCTACAGAACATAAGAAACATGCAAATGAATAATTGAACATTATTGATTTCATATGGTTCAACCTTTATGGAGAACTTTTTTTCCACTGGCATCCCAGTTTACTCCACTCAGTCTGCCTATGGTTTATTGACTTGTGGGTTAAGCAGTGCAAATAATGAATCTTGCCTTCCTTCCCCCTTCCCCCCTGGCTCTTTTATCCATCCTCATATAGCTTTGATATAACCAAAAGAAAAGAAAAGCAAGCTAATTTTGATATTGGGCCACATAAAATTGAAAAGCTAGATCTGCAACCGTTTTTCAGTTTATTTAGTGAATTTTCACCTTAATGCATTACTTAAATAAGGACATAAATTCAACTTGTGTCCTTTTTTTCAGGCCATATTCCTTATAGAAAAGAAAAATGACAGAGCTGCGTGATGAGCTTCTGTAGCCCCCAAGTTGGTTTCTGATGATTGCCGAAGCTGCACTCTTTATGGTCTAAGTTCTTCCCTTTTCTCAGTTTTCCCTTGACCTCTCAGTAGAAATCCTTTCTTACCTTGGGCTCAGTTACATTGTCCTGATCCTTGCCCGCATTCTGGCTTCTCCTCCAGTTGGTTCATTTTTCCTTCTATGCTCAGTTGTAAGTATGCCTAGGACTAGGTGTAGACTTATTTTGATTCTTTCCTGGATAACTTACCCCTTTATTGTCCAAGTCTCCAGTTACCTTAAGGCTGTAGATGTCCCACTTTCACCTCCAATTCGACATGTCTAAAC
The DNA here is from genome assembly GCF_963455315.2 of Globicephala melas. Lineage (NCBI taxonomy): Eukaryota > Metazoa > Chordata > Mammalia > Artiodactyla > Delphinidae > Globicephala > Globicephala melas. Next base: position 15,057,610 of record NC_083331.1, on the reverse strand, counting down.
CCAAGCATACTATATTTCTTATTCCTCTCAGATGAGGTTCCCATCTTGAGTTCCCTGATTTGGTTAATGGTCTTTAGCCCTTTCCCCCATTTTCACTCCTCGATGTCCCCTTCAGCACTTTCTTCTCATGGTGTTAGTGTCCCCAAGTCTGTTAGCTCTTCTTTCTCAGGGTCTCTTGAGACTTTCACTTCCCAGCTTCTAACCACTCCCTGGGTTAACTCTTATATCAGGCCCAGTCCATCCTATCCCCAGGGCTTGGAGCTTCCTGTGCGTCTACTGGAGCTTCCATAAATTCTGCTTAGTCTGCAAGGTTCAAGTCAGTTCCATCAACTTTCAACCTTGGCTTGTGTCTGAAGGCATTTTCGATTCTCTGAGTGAATGCCTGGTAACCGCTTAATTCCTGCTGCTGCGTATTTTATTCTTGCTGTACGCGGGCCTCTCACTGCCGTGGCCTCTCCCGTTGCGGAGCACAGGCTCCGGACGCGCAGGCTCAGCGGCCATGGCTCACGGGCCCAGCCACTCCGCGGCATGTGGGATCTTCCCGGACCGGGGCACGAACCTGTGTTCCCTGCATCGACAGACAGACTCTCAACCACTGCGCCACCAGGGAAGCCCTGCGTATTTTAATTTAACTTTAACATCTGCATGTTTTTGGTAGCTCAGTTATGTTGTAAATACATGGGTGGAAAAAATGTTTTCTTGAGACATGGATCTTTTCTGTTTCAGCTTCCTCTGTGTTCAAGATGCTTACATTCTGACATAGGGAATATAGCCAATATTTTATAATAAGTATAAATGGAGTATAACCTTTAAAAATTGTGAATCACTGTATTGTATGCCTGTAGGTTATAACTTACATGATATTGTACATCAATTATACTTCAGTAAAAAAGATCACATTCTGTAATACTTGAGGATAATTTTATTAGTAGTATTACTAAAGAACAGTGATTATTTTCAGTCTATAGTCAAAGTATTTCTTTCCCATTTGTTGAATGATTATTGTGTATAAGTTGTATTAGATGCATTTGAATGATAGAAAAATGATTCAAGTGTGGATCCTGTAGGGAGATTAGATGTGACACATAATAACTATGATACATGGTAGCATGGTTAAGTGCCTTCGAGAAAAATGGAGTTCTGGGTTGGCCATTTAGGTGGGTCTTGAAAATGGGATGTTATTCTCCCAAGATTTCATTATAAAATATTTCAAACATTCAGCAGAGTTGGAAGAATTCTCCCCTGAACACCCATATACCTACCACTTAGTTTCTACTTCTGCCATTTTATTATACTTGCTTTATCATATATTTATCCATTGGCACATCCATCTTCCCATCAATCCCTCTTAGTTTTTAAAATTTATTTTTGGAATGATGGACTGGCATTCATAAAGGCATGAAAATTGGGGAAACAGTTTCTCTGAGTGATGGATGTATGCAACACACAGAGAAGGTTTGAAAAGTGTAGGAAGGAGAGTTTCTATTGTCAGACTGAACTTGGACTTTATATACATTATGAAAATAATATTGTGTTATAGACCAAGTTTTTCTATGAGACTGTATGTTTGTTTTTGTAATATAAGAAATTATGAAAATAGGATTATATTTTTAGTTTTTTAAATGCAATTTCTCAGAAACGTGTTCATGTGTAAATATAGAGCATGGAATGCAGTGTAAAGACAATATGCTGCATTTGATTTAAAACTGATATACAGAATTTGGTAATGCAGGGAACAGATTACGTAATTGCCAATGCGACATTGTCATAGTAGACATGTATAAAATGTTTAGATTTTTGCTTGGTTTGTTCTTTAAAATCAACTTTCACGCCAGGTGTCCTGGGGGCAGAGTGATTCAAACAAAGAAAGATCACTATTGATTGTAATTCTTACTGGTTTATTTTAAGTGAGATATCTTGAAGTTGAAGTTAGCAACCTTTAAATATACTTAGGGCAATTATGAGTGAAAGTTATATTGACTTGAAAAGATGCTTTACAATTTAAATGTCAGTTCTCATATTGTCTTAGCTAAATATTAGCTATCCTTGATAGCTTTCTCATTGTATTATATCTTTACCCACTAACCCAAGTACAGGATGAAGAAGGTTATAATGAGATGTCTCAGCAGATCCAGAGGAGGTTAAATTTGGATAGGCTAAACCCCAAATTGATGCCAAGCAGATAGACATAACTGCATGTATTCAGAATGCTTGGAATGAGTCGGATTAGCTTTCGGTGAACTAAAAGGTTTAAACGATAAAAACTCTACTGTGGCACATCAAAAGGCAGAAATACAGATTTATTGAAACTTATTAGCCATTTTAGAAATGACAGGTGTTGAAGAAATGTAGGAAACTATTTTATTAGTGTTAAGTAGTAGCAGGTAGCACTTTATTCATAAGATACCCTGCTGTGGGGCGGGGGACAGTGAAGCAAAAATAGACTGCAAAACTCACCACTGTGAGGTTTTGTTAAATGAGCAAGTTACCTTCCACATGGATGAAACAGCTTTCAAAGCACGCCAGGCCATCACAGTTGCGTGGCTGCTAATGATGTCAGGGTAAACTAGTCAAACGCAGGTAGGAAACAATATGGAATTGGCCAATCTCATTTTTTCCCGCTATTAATGTTTGTAGATTGAGTGAGGGTCAAAATTGCAGGCTGTGTCTTTGGTCTTTTCATTCCATAAGTAGAGAGAGATGTGAAACATCTTCATTCTTCAACGTGAGGGGTTTTACCTCCCTCTGGGAGGAGAGTCAGAAGCAGTGTAGAGATCTGTGGGAGGATAGGTCATTTCTTCCAAGGTAGCCCCATTCCTGCTGACACTAAGTCATATGAGTTCTTTAACTCTTAGTGATCGTGGGTGGCACTGCCGTCTTTTGAGAAGAGAATGTCACCTCTGAAGCATGTGGCCCACTGGTCTGGGCTGTGCTTTTACCTGCAGCAAGCCCTGCGCCTCTTAGTTACACCCCTGCTAGCCACATGCGTGGAAATCCCGAGGCTGCCACCTTTTTTGAGTGTGACTTGGTTCTGAAAAATCTGTGTAGATCTTTGACCTGAAAAGAAAATCTTTTTCTGCCTTGATTAATTTTCCCCCTAGATGATATTTGTGTTAATTACAGTGTCGTTCTTTGTGTGGCTTAAGTTACAGAGCTGATCCTAATACTAAACTCCATGACCTTAACAGCTCTGGAGATGCTGTTTAAAAGCAAACAGCTGATTAAAAGCAAAACTGTAACGAGAGACAGGGTGGCAAGAGCCAGTGGCCTGTGTCCATTTGTTTTTCCTCTGTTTAAGTCAAACAGATATTTCTCAGTTGCCATTCCTCCCAAATCTAGAAAATGGGTCATGGTTTTGTGAATCTCTCCTTTTGTTATATTAGAGATTTGTTAAGAACCAGGGTTGAGAAAAAATGTTTTTCTGTTTACAGCCATGATCCCGAAGTTGTTACACAGCTGCCTTTGCATTGCTAGTGAGGGGCCTGGTTTGCTGAGTTAAAACTTTGAAAGTAGCTAAAGGAACCTGGCTTCAGGAAGAGGGAGGGGACCTCAGTGGTTGCGTTCTGTACCTGCAGTAAAAAAGTCTCAAAGAGCATGATTAGCCCCCTCAGTCTTATTTGGACTCAAGCCAAGAGAGAGGCCTAGCGAAGGAAGGAGGGAGAGGAGAACCAGTTTGGGTTTTGTGGGAAGGTCTGGAGGCACTTAGCGCCTTCCAGCACTGCCCCCCAAATCAGTTTTTCTATTTTAGTTAGAAAATCAGTGCTTTTCCTCCACTAGTATCATGTCTCAGAAGCCCACCATGCAGGTGGCTTGAGGGAAGACCCATCTTGTCCGAGCTGAAAATGCCTGCACACAGAACTGGGGGCGGGGGCGGTATCTTTGCAGTGGTGTTTGAGGGTAAGAGTGAAAAGGGTCTGTCTGAAAAGAAATGCATTTGAATTTCAAGTCCAATTTGGAGAGATAAATTATGACTGAATTACATAATTCCTAGACTTGTAAATATTGTGCATCCTTCAAAGGTTGAAAACAAAATAACCATATAAATATCTGGATATGGTCTATATAAGTAAATATATCATACCTCAGACAGCTTGGTTGCTTGGAAGCTAGGTCAAAGGAAATGGTTTGCATATGGTTTAGCTAGAGGCTCTTATTTTGGCAGATTCTCGAGGCAGTGTATTTTACTGCACTCCTATTTTGACATGAATTTTTTCACTTGTTAAGTGTAGGGTTGCATCAAGATAGGTGCATTCGAGATGTTATAGCGTCTTTATTCTGTGATGCTTGATTTGCGGAATCATCAATTTGTCACACCAGTGAGTGTTCCTTGTCAAGTTTCAGCCCGCCAAACTGTGATTTGAATACTGGAGAAACCCAGCTACCTTAAGGCAGGCGTTACATCACCTGTCTGTTCTGCAGGGCCAGCTCTGAAGGGGTTGGAGGGGAGGTAGTTGCAGAGGGGAACTTGTTGAACTTGGAAATATCAACGGAGGTTGTTTGTGTACCTGGTACCTCACTGGTTTGGTTGCATCTCTCTAAACTTGAATGGAAACGTTTTTTCTCTGGATGGGTAGATATGCATGCCATCATGAAATTTACATGCAATGAATGTGAAAGCTTCCTGTGGACCATCCTACTGAGAGACCTTTTTGTAATCTGTGTGACTGTATTGGTCTCTCTCCTTCAGCCTTTTGGAATTTAACTTTCTCTTTAGTGGCCCATTATGACATTTGCATACATTGAATGTGAAAAATTCCTCCTATACACTCACTCTTCCGTTACCTGTGGGCCCAGAGGGTTTCTTGACCCCTTTAGAATTCATGAAATAGAATGACTTATGTAGGGCCTGGATTTATATTTACTGTATACATTTGCATTAACGTGCAGCCTTTCAGATTGTGATCTAACACTGATTTTAAACACAGTATTTGATGGCTTTACATTTTAGAAGAGGTCACCATAATGGTTTTTATTATCTTCTGAAATACGTGGGATAATTAAAAAATTAATGCTAAAGAAATTTTTTTAGGGTTAAAAATTCCTATAATTAGGCATGTTTTGATGAGATTTACATCCTCTTTTTTGCTTCTGTAGTGGATACTTCCCCAGCTGTGACCACATGGCTTTGTAGTAGTCCTGTATTATTATATTCCAGTATTTCTGAGGTGCTTCCTTAAGGTGCTTTATATTTCTTGAAATGCCATTTTGACGCCTTTGGTAATTATACTGAGAACATATTTTTAAAAAGCAGAAGTCACATTAAAATTTTGTAAGAATGATTGTCAAAAGCTTCAAGAATTACTTTCCCCACACTTCAGTGCTTAGGCGGGTCCTTGAGTTGGAGGACTAGTGCCCCCCCCCCCCCCCCCCGTCTGTCACCATCGTTTCAGAGATCCTTTCAGAGACTGCCCTTCCTCATGATCTTTTTAGCCTGAATTTCTCACTGTGCTGTCTAACTCAGAAGTAAATATTCTTAATCTGTTCAGCCTAGTTGTTACAAGCCATTTAGTGAGTAGCTTGAATATTAAAGTTTGTGCCATTGCATTCCTTAGTGTGACTGCTTTATTTTGAGCTAAAGGGTGGGTAGAGAATAAAATGGAGAGAATATTGATACTGATACAACCCATATTTACGCTGTGTTTTTTCTCCACGAACAATGGGACGGTGCATGTTTGAAGTTAATCAGTTTCAGAATTTACCTTTTGATTGCATGCCTTATAAATTGTATTTCTAAGAAAAAAATTAAAAATACTGATTATTGTGCTGTGTGCTCCCGTTGAATAATGTAAATGATCTTGGGTTATATCAAATGCTGAATGTATTCCTAGAAGGAATTCCTGCTTAAATTTCTTTTGTGATGAAATTATGGAGACATTTTAATCAAAGACAAGCTGTTGATGGCTATGTTCTTAGACTAACCATAATTTCTGCCTATATTTATATTTAAAAGCCAAGAAGAGAAAAGGGAAAACACGTTCAGTCCTGGAAGTCTTGAGCTGAGATTGATTCCACTGCGATTGACAACTCAGGGCCTGCAATTAAGCCTCATTTACACTCCCCACCTCCATTTGTGTTTCAAATAACTCTCTTAAAAGAGTCCTGGAAGGAAGAATTAATGAAGTCAGAGGATAACATGAAAACTTAAAACATTTCAGAGGGATTCCTTTCATGACTAAATTCTTTGTGATCCTTAACTGTGTGAATACACCCCTGGGATTGGAAATGGAGACACCCCCCTCCCTTTAATCACGTGCCCCATTCAGCTTGTTTCTGGGTGGCTTGCTGAGACTGTTTCAGGGACTCACTTAAAACAATGACATTGAATTTTATTAAGCAAACGTTCAAGTCCACCACCTGCCTTTTGCACAAAAGCTCACCTCTCCTGGTGAGCTATCCTTGCTCCCCGGGCTGCTGTCTTGTTACTCAGGCCTGAAACAAGGTAGCAGCCGGCTTTCTGCAGACCTGCACAGCGGCACATCACCACCTCACGGCCCACCAATAAGAGCATAATGACTTGTTAGACCACATTTACTGTGCAGATGAACTTGAATGTCAGTAGGACAGCATACCCCTGTAGGCTTAAAAACGTTTGAATTTAATGTCCCTTCTGTCTTTCATCAGGTTATAGCTTTTGGATTTATAGTTACTCATCCTGGCTGTAATTATATTAGTAGTATTTTTGTTTGGCCAAATCTGAGGCATGACCTTTGCCATCCTGCTTGGCTGTGCTTGGGAATTTGACATCCTTCAATGTAGATGGAATTCCCTTGCTTTGTTTCCTGTGATAGTGTGGGGAATACACATTTTGGCTTTTTCAACAGAAGTGGAGGAAGACAGGAAAAAAGTAGAATTGGAACGCACAAAGAGGGTATTAATTTTTTCTGCTGGGCGTGGTTCACTTGGCATGCTTTTTATCAGGAGTCTGAGCCTACAAAAGTAGTTAATGCAGAATACTCGGAAAATGTTATACTCATCCCTAGTTTTATTTTTTCTGATCTGGATTTAAATTTATCACTGGTTTGACATTTTAGGGTCTTTGAACTGTTTTTCATTTAAGTACACTTGGTAAAAAGAACTACGTTTTTGTGATGTCTTTACGAGTCCTAAGTATGCAGTCAACTGCAAAGAAAACTGCAAAGGGGGAACATATTTGCACCCCTCTCTGAGGGGGGAGTGTTTTGCTGCTACTGACTAAAAGTTTACATGTGTGATTCTGTTTCCTGAATGTAGTCAAAACCGCCGTCAAAAATTATCCCCTTTGAATTGTCATGAAATTTTAGTATCTAAAATTTGATGAAGTGGAGAGAAAAGTTGAAGCCAGAGTTTTACAATGTTTTCCTTTTAAAAGTTGCAAAAGTCACCTTTTGCTTTAAGTGCTTTAAACAGAAGATCATAATCCGTGTCTCCTGCCTCCCAATAACCCATTAATAGGCTTGCTTTTGTGTTAATTTTCTCATTTCCCATCTAAGGTTAATATCCGGGGTAGGTTAGTTAGCAGTGTACACTGTAGGGGGAGTCGATCTGTTCTGTTCTCAATTATGCAGTAAGTGAAGAATGCCCCGTGCAGCCTTCTGAGCTTTCGAGGGCACACATCCAAATGCCTGTATTAAAAGAGCGCTTCTTTTTGATTATCTCCTACTCTCGCTCCCTACTTTTTCATCTCCTCTTTGCTTTCCTTCTCATTTTCAGCCCCCTCATTTATTTGTTTTGAATACATTTCTCCAACTTATTAATGTAAATTAGGCGAGATCTTTCTTTAAAGGTTGTTGCTGGTTACTGGTGTGTTTTACTTCATTACAGCTACCCCATTGTATTTTCGACTGCCATTGGAAATGGTCATTAAATTATTAATAGATCTGATCCCATTAAGAAGTATTTACAAGGAGATTTCTGTCTGACAGGTTGTCTGTATAGGAGTTATGTTAAATTGTTGGCATTCCCGTTTATCTCCTAGTCCTTGGGTTTTGGCTAGAGGCCTTTAAAATTTACTGAACTGTGTGTAAGAGAAGGTATGAGGAATCATGAAGTTTTTAGTTGAACAAATTTTAAAACTGCTTGGTGTAGGAGCCTCCGCTTGGCCACTTGGAGATTCTGAGAATCACTACCTCGCACGCTGCTGAAAAGTTTATTTCTATATCGAGCCTGTGTGTCCACGTGTAATTCCCTTCCTCCCTGCCCCCGCCTTGCTTCTGGATTTTGGAGCTACATTGACTTAGCTTAATTAATTTCCCCTTCAAGTACCTGAAGCCAATTCCCATAATTATTCTTTTCCCAGCTAACCAGTCCTAACTCCTTAATAAACCCTTCCAGGGACTTAAGATTTCTGTACGTTGTCAAAACACAGAACCCCAAACCCAGTTGTCTGTGGATGGGGAATGACCAGTGGAGTACACGGCGGGGCTGGTAGTGCCCTTGTCCAGGGACGGCATGCTTCTGGTAGGGTGGCTTGAGAAAGCCTGTGCTAGCTTTTGGATGCTGTGTCACCCTTTGACATAGAAGAGAGGTAAAAGAACAGGGCCAAGAGGCCTGTGTGGATTCTCGTCAGTGTTTGGTTAGGATGGTGGTCCTGTGATTCAGGTGAACAAGCGACAAGTCCCACATTAAGCAAGGCACATAAAGAGAAAGTCCTCGAGGAGGAGAGTAACTGATGGGAATAAGCTGAATGGAAGAACTCAGTGTATTTTAGCCTTTTAAGCTAAATATCTGTTAGTATGTGTTTGCCTGTCTTGACAGTTTTTTTCTTTTTTTTAGACTTCAGTTTGTACTGGTAAGTAGGCAGGGTTTTGAAAGGAAGGAAACAGCTTTTTGGATGTGGGATAGTCCAAATGTATAGATGTAAATTTCTACTGAATCTGCACTACCAAATCCATCCCATTCAGTGATGTGTAGTTAACCTATATTTGACTTTTGGGACGAGAGAACCACACCAAGGTGCAAGATGTGAGTAATCACAGGCATATCGGTGTTACGCTAGGTGTGTATTGTCACCAGCTCTTCTTACTGAGCTGAAGTGTGTCTTCGAGCTTTTCAGTGGTGAATCTTGAACTTTGTCTTTAGCCATAGTCTGGATTAGTAAAGTCTGCAACCTTCCTGCTCCATCTGTGTTAAATGTGGAAATTACTAATATTGAGATGGGTGGTGTTGGTTGATTTCACATTCTGAAGTTTTAAATTTTAATTTCTGGCCTAGAGAATATGAGGTCATAGGCTGGAGAAGTCTCTGCATTAGTAAAAGCAATTAAAATCTCAGGGTTGTTTGGTTTTTGTGCTTTAATGAGGAGAGAGAATGCCTCCCCTGCGTCTTGGGTGAGTAATTCCATAGATAGACCTTTTATCTATTGATTACAGAGATTTGACCCAGTCAAACCAGGCTTTATGGGGTTGGGGCCTGCAATACCAAGGATGCTAAGTTCCTGTAAACCACTTAGGAAGCTCCTGAGCCATTACTGTATGTGTGACCTGGTACATTCCTCACGTACAGATCTTTTTACATCATGAGTTCTTCTCTGGGTCCATTGGATTTGATGGTCACCCTTATCACTGCCTTCTCATTGGTCCTCCCAGTAACTTCTCCTTTTCTGTTCAAGGCAGCAGAGTTCCCACTCCTTCCTTGTCAGTCCGAATGGAAACTTTGCTTACCTGGCTCCACTTGGGGTCAGCCAAGGTGGGAGAGGAACACTAGTCCTGTTTTAATCACAGATTGTTGGGAATAATTGGCTAGCCGGTGCCAGTGTCTGCAAAACATGCTTAGATCCATGGTTAGGTATCTTTTGTCACACGCCTGGGAGGATGACCTTAGATCACCAGGGTGTTTGAGAATCGATGTTGGGGTCATTTCAGAGCTATAAGAATTCCCTCTAGCATTTGCTTTTTGTAATGCCCTCATGAGCCTAGCCCAGATCTGTGATTTTTCAGTAAATATTAGAGGTCCTGGATTTTGTTTCTAGATTGGTAACCTGATAATTCATATTTAGACAAGTCACATCACCGCTGTGTTAGCTTGTTTATCTGTAAAATGGGGTTAATGATACCACTGGGGAGTGCCTGTAGAGCAGGTTGGGGCGCTCAGAGTAGGGAGCTATGTAGTTAGGCCGCGTTGTACATTTTAGTATTAGCCAAGATACTTGGGCTTAAAATTCAGAGTAGCTGAGAGTCTGGGGCTTTCATTTTTTGTTTCTGGGCTTCTTGATTATATAAAATACGTTTAGGTAAAAAACAGAATAGAACCAAAGAAAGCTAAACCACTTGACTAGGTCTTTCTTTCCTAAACTTTCCTAGTACTTCCGTAGCAAGTTTAAGGAGGGTGTCTGGAGACTCGTTTTGTGTTTTGGAAGAACTTTGGATAGTACGGGAAAAGAGCTGGTGGGTTGTATTTGGATTGTATAAATATGGGTAATTTATTTTTTCTTTATATTTTGCCTTTTTACATTTTTTTAAACATCTTTATTGGAGTAGAATTGCTTAATGGTGTGTTAGTTTCTGCTTTATAACAAAGGGAATCAGTTATACATATACATATGTTCCCATATCTCTTCCCTCTTGTGTCTCCCTCCCACCCTCCTTATCCCACCCCTCTAGGTGGTCACAAAGCACCGAGCTGATCTCCCTGTGGCCTTTTTATATTTTAAGCAACAAACACCTGTATTAGAAGTATTAAGTGTTTGAAATGAAAATGCAGTTTGGGGTTTTCCATCCCTCCTCCTCGAGAGAGAGAGAATATTGGATTCAAGCAAGTGATTGCATAAACGTATAAGATAGCTATCATTACTATCCCCATTTTTTAGACAAGGAAGCTGAGGCATAAAGTTAAACAGCCCAGTGTCACACAGTAAGTGATGGAAGCAAGAAGCCATGGGTTTTTATTGTAGATCTCAGACTCTTAAGCACTTCACTTTGCTACATCAGAGAGAATGATTTTCTTTGGAATCTTGGAGGAACAACTAGGACTGAAATTTAAAGTTGGAAATATGAAGGTAAAATTAACGGGTAGATAATCAGTTAATTAACAGAATCTAAACAATTAATGCACATACCGACAATCCGAAGACAGAAATTTTGCTGACCTGTCCAGTTAGTTAACTAGACTCCTAAAGATGGAAAAGTACATTGGTGTAGTGAGCCTTTGGGGTAGTGAATTCTCTTGTCCTCTGAGGAGAGGAAGGAGTGCATCTATGGTGATGATTAATGAGAGGTTGGGAGAAGTGACCCAGTGACCCAGTCGTGGCTCACAGCGTGGCAAAAAGGAGTTTTTGCCCCATGTTTTCCTCACCAGATGGACGAGTGGGTGCTAGAGTGTTCTGTGAGCTCTGTCACTATGTCCACACACTGCTTAGGAGGAGGAAAAGTACTTCCTGTCACAGGGAGATGGACTTGGCCTGTTGATGCTCTGGGGTTGACAAATAGAAAGAACAAATACTGACCCATTTGGACAGAAAAGACTTTGTTTGGGGTGAACTTACGCTTCAGGAAGGCTACTAAGCCCTCATTTAAGGGACAACGATGAGGTGAAATTCTTAGCTAAGCTGTCACCCAAACTTTACTAAGTGCTAGTCAGTCGTCTTTACCATTTGGCCGTGTTTCCGTTGCCCGGATGGGACCTTACTAGATAGTTCATCAGTCTGTATCATCCCGGATTCCCCTTGTTGAGAGAAAGTCTTTGGTTTTGCTTTGGAAGTTGCTTGGCGAGAGTATTGTGGTTTGGAGGAAATGATAGCCCGGGCTTCAGAGATAAATACTGCTTGGCTTTGGGTCCTGCTTCCAAATACTGTTCCTCCTCCCTACCTTTCCCATACAGCCTTTAAAAATCACGTCAACCTACAGTGATTATTTGTTCCAACTACTTTTGTGTATGTTTCTTGTGTGAAGTGGTGGCATGTTAGATTTTTCCTGAATAGGTAGTTCCTAATAGATGTACAGGATTTGTGCCATTTTATTTAGCGTGGGGTTTTGTAGAGGGTTATTAATATTTATTTTATTTAGATAATGGAATTTCTGTTTCCCTAAGTAAAAGGGCTCCTTTTTGGAGAAGTAGTGTTTAGAACCTGGAGTATTGTCACCAATCCATTCAAGCTTGTTGAACTTAGCAGAACTTTGGACAAGTTAACATTAAGTATAGGTTTCCTCATCAGTAAAATGAGAATAATACATCCTGGGATTTTTGTGAGGGCTAAGAGATTGGGGTTGCCACATAAGAAGACAAAGGTGATTGTCTCCTCTGTCCTCGATCCATTTTATCTGGAGAGATTTTTCAGATAGAAGAGAGAAAGGAAAAAATTCTCCAGACATACCTCATTTTATTGCACTTCGTTTTATTGTGTTTTGCAGATATTGCTTTTTTTTTTTTTTTAAATTGAAAGTTTGTGGCAACCATGCGTGGAGCAAGTCTATTGATGCCATTTTTCCAACAGCATTTGCTCCCTTTGTGTCTCTTTGTAATTTTGGTAATTCTTGCAATATTTCAAATGTTTTCATTATTACATTTGTTACGGTGATCTGTGGTCTCTGATGTTACTATTGCAAAAAGATTACAACTCACTGAGGGCTCAGATGATGGTTAGCATTTTTTAATGAAGGTACGTATGGCTTTTTTAGACATAATTCGATTACACACTTAATAGACTACAGCACAGTGTAAAGATAACTTTTATATGCACTGGGAAACCAAAAAATGTGTGCGACTCCCTTTATCGCGTATGTGCTTTATCGCGGTGGTCTGGAGTGGAACCCGCAACATCTCCGAGGTATGCCTGTATTTCTACATTCCCTACAAAAGACTAGGCCAGTGGTTCTCAACCGGGAGGGATTTTGTCCCCCAGGGGACATTTGGGAAAGATTTGGTTGTCAGAATTGGGGATGGGGGGGTAGGGTTGCTGCTAGCACCTAGAGGGGAAAGACCAGGACTGCTGCTGAACACCCAGCAGTGCCCAGCACAGCCCTCCAACCAAGCGTGGTTGGGCCTCAGATGTCAGTACTGCTGAGGTTGAGAAGCCTTGCTCTATGCAAAATTACCCTCCATTATTCTTTTTCCTGCACTAGAATTTCGTTATTTATTGTTTACTAAGTGACTTCAAAACTTCTTCTGCCCTCTGCCTGGTGTGAATATAAAGTTTGCTTCAGTTCTTTTCTTAGGACAGTTGCTGCCTTCTGAAATCTTAGGTCCCCCGGGGTGTGTGATGGCAAAGGCTGGTCCTCGCACGCTTATGGGGTGGGCATTGGTCGTGGCCCACTCCTTCTGCAGGGCTCCCTTCCTCCCCTGCTGCCTCTTTTGCCCACCTCCTTTAGGAAGCTTTTCCTGATTCCCTCCCAGTTGAATGGGATCTCTCTCTTTCCTTTGATTCCTATGATGGGTACGCTTTCTCATGGATTTGTCTCTTGCTTTCTGTCTCTCCATGGGCTGCAAGCTCTTTAGGGCAGAATTCTTCCCTTCTCTTTTCTGGTCCCTGGAAACACCTGAGTATAGTTCCTCCCACATAAATGGATATGAAACAGACATTTAGAAAATAATACATTATTACACTGTTCTTGATGAGGACAGAAAAATTTATTTTATTCCTTCATATTACATTTTCGTGCGTCACTTTAATATTCCCCTGTAATTTAGATGATGGTGATGCCAGAGGTTCTCATCTGGCTTGACGTGTTTTTCTAGAGCAGCTTTTTAAATTACTGGGTCCTTAAATTATCTGGTTCACTGTCATTGTACTAACCTAACCTAAACCAGTCCATGCTGTTCCTAAATTTAGGAAGGAATGGAATCCTCCGCAGTATTCCAGTCTTCTCTGCCGCTGAACTGTGCTGGCAGAAAAAGAAATTCCAAGAATTAAAAAAATAGACACAAAAGTGGGCAGCCATGTCACTGTTAACTAAGTAATAGATGTTGGTAAAAATGTGTATTGCAACTTGAAGTGATCCTGAAGTGTGGTGCTTCAAACATGTTATTCTCATCTGTAGTTAATTTACACATTAAACATACAATTTTCCTGAAATTCTGTAGTTGGTTATCTGAACTATAGATGTGACCGTTATAAAGGTAATTGTTGCTGAGGAAGTCCATATTCTAAAGTGATGAGAACTCGGGTTTGCTAGTCACATGCCTGGATTGACTCCTGCCCTTAGCACTTAGCAACTTTGTCACTTGGGCCTCACTGTGCTTTAGTTTTCTCATCTGAAAAATGTAAATAGTAACTCTCTTATAAGTTGTTGTGAGAATTCAGCAAAATATGAACTATTCTAGGGCAGTGTTTGGGATGTAGGAAGTGTTTTTTTATAAATGCCAGCTATTATTACTTTAGCATAGAACAGAGTATATATAGAAGGCAAGAAAGATGAGACTGACATTTTTTGAGTTGGTTAAAATGTGACAGATAGGAACACCTGGGTCAAGGGTGAAATCCCCATGTGGACCTGTTGTAAGCTTTTACACTAGCATCAGTAGCCGTTGCATACAACTGCCACTGCTAGAAGGGCTGATGGCTGTCGAATTGGGAATCTTCCTGTCTGATTTTTGAATCCAGACTTCCTGACTGGTGAGTGAAATTCATAACCTCTTTGCCTCATTTTTCTCATCTGTAAATCAGGGTAATAATGACTGAGGGTTGTTTTGAGAACTGTATGAGTTAATATGTGTGAAGTGCTTAAAGAACAGTGCCTGGCACAGTCATCGTTCAAGAAATGTCACAGTTTATAATCACTGTCGTTTATTCAGCTTGTACCTGGTGGCAGGGACTGTGCTTGGCTTGTTGTGAGATGTTATTTGGTTCTCACAGCAACCTTTCAAGGTAAGTATTATCCTCACGAGACCCCTAGAGTTAGAAGAACTCGCCCAAGATTGTGTCATTTGTTGTGGCAGAGGTATAACTGACCCCACAGCTTTTCCCATAGACATGTGCTACTGTGGGACTGTGAAATGCATGTATTGGGTCCCCCAGCTAGACTGCAGCGCATCCCAGAGGCCAGGGCCACTCTCAAGCCCCTGAGATTGGGCAGGGTGGGCCCCCAGTGGAAGGCAAAGGACTCGGTGAAGCCATCACACTCATCAGGGTGTTCCTGACCGCCAGAGGCCCTTCCTGCAGAAGGGACCAGCCCTGCCCAGTTGTAGAGGGCAGTGGTTAGAGGTGAGAAATCTAGTCCAAGGAATTGCCCAGACATGACATCTTCTACATTTCTTATACACAAATTCTCTGCCAGGATTGTTGTAAAAGTATTTTCATTATAGTCTTAGCAGGGTATTTGTTTAAGGATTATAAACCTGATTAACAAAAATTTCACTGGTTCTGACAAGCAAATTATGAAGCTGAGTAAAAACAAAACTGACCATGGTAATTTCTTTTTTTCTTTTTAAACAACCTTGGCAATGTATAAAGTGCCTCCTCCTCATTCCGATGTGTCGCAATATTAAACTGTAAGTTAAGTCTTGAGAAGTTGCCCTTCTGTGTTAAAAGCCTTTTTATTAGAAACAATTAAAATTTTTTCTTAATATTAAGAGAAGCTTGTAATGTAATGGTTCTGTAAAGCTGCAGACTCCTTATCTTCTTTCTTCCTAGGAAGAATTGAAGAAGCAGAATGAATGGGAAGCAATATTTTTCTTAACTTTTTTTTGGATGATTAATGTGGAAATAGGCCTTAAGATTTCTTGATTGAAAGGCTCTTCTGGTAATAAGCATTTCGGATGTCTAATATTTCATTTCAAGCATGTAGAACAATGCCAGATGCCCCATAAGGTTGGTTATGACTTGTAAATGTCATGAGTTAGGTTTTAGACGCCTAGATTTTAGTGAATGATGCTAAAATGATGTTGCAATTGTACATTTTTTAAAAAAAATTAAGACCAAAGTCACTTTTCTTAGTAATTATTACTCAGAGTGACTTAAAAATTATATGTGTTCTACTACAACTTTTTAGGTTTGTATTCAGTTTATTGAACATGGGACTTCTTTGTTAATGTCTAAGTGAGATTTGTTATTGCCTATATAGCAAGATAATTAAATATGTACTCTTGTAGGCATGAACCAGTTAAATTGCTGAGTCTTCTGAAGATTTCCCCAACACAAAGCAAGATTTTGTGATGTCATTGGGAAAACTCTAAGGTGACTTTGTCATGGGCAGTTTTATTAGAAAAGTGAGGCTTCTTTATCTTTTGCTGTAAAATCACGTAGCTATGGAGTATCAAACCTTGGTATCCTGTCATACCTGTCTGTCGCGTGGGCAGACACTTCGATGTTCAAGAGCTTCCAGTCTTAATAGTAAGTGCTTTACTCGGTACAGTGCTTTGTAACTTTGTTTTTATGACCCTGGTTGCTTGGCTTAATACATACAACAGGGATTTCTACTGATGATGTGTGCCCGGGCCAGTGTCACCCAGGGGGCTGCTGAGGTAGTTTGAGTTCCTATAACTGATTATAAGGAGACTGTGAATTCTTTCCTTTGCCATTCAGAGAGTTACTGTGTCTCAGTATCTTTTAGGTAAGGAATGGATAGACGTTCACATTGATATTTTTTCATAATAGCTTTATTGAGATATAATTTACATACCATACACTTAACCTATTTAAAGAGTATAATTCAGTGTTTTTAGTATATCCACAGAATTGTGCAGCCACCACCACAATCAATTTTGGAACATTTTCATCACCCCCAAAAGAAACAGGTAACCGTGGCTAGTCACTCCCCATTGCCCCCTACCTTCCAGCCCTAGGCTCCTAACTGTTCATCTGCTTCTGTCTTTATGGATTTGCCCATTCTGGGCATTTCATATAAATGGATTCATATAATATGCAATCTTTTGTGACTGGCTTTCACTTAGCATAACATTTTCAAGGTTCGTCCATGTTGTACATACGTACTTCATTCCTTTTTATTGCCAAATAGTATTCCGTTGTGTATGAATATACTACGTTTTATCAGTTGATGGACATTTAGGTTGTTTCCACCTTTTGACTATTATGAATAATGTTGCTCTGATCATTCATGTATAATTTTTTTGGTGTGTGGACATAACTTTTTATTTCTCTTGGCTTGGATATATACCTAGGAGTGAAATAGGTGGGCCATGTGGTAACTCTGTGTTTAGCCTTTGAAGAACTGCCAGACTTTTCTAAAGTGGCTGCATCATTTTACATTTCTACTGGGAGGGTATGAGGATTCTAATTTCTCCATATCCTTGGCAATGCTCGTTACTGTCTTTTATTTTAACCATCCCAGTGGATATGAAGTGGTACCTCATTGTGGCTTTGTTTTCCATTTTTCTGATGGCTAATGACGTTGAGCATCTTAATGGCCATTTGCATATCTTCTCTGGAGAAATATCTGTTCAGATTCTTTACCCATTTTATTTATTATTATTATTATTTTTTTATATAATGTTTATTTTTTTATTTTTACTTGTTGACAGTTTGCTTTATATATTTATTTATGGCTGTGTTGGGTCTTCGTTTCTGTGAGAGGACTTTCTCCAGTTGTGGCAAGCAGGGGCCACTCTTCATCGCGGTGCGCGGGCCTCTCACTATTGCGGCCTCTCTTGTTGTGGAGCACAGGCTCCAGACGTGCAGGCTCAGTAATTGTGGCTCACGGGCCCATTTGCTCCACGGCATGTGGGATCTTCCCAGACCAGGGCTCGAACCCGTGTCCCCTGCATTGGCAGGCAGATTCTCGACCACCGCGCCACCAGGGAAGCCCTATTTATCATTTTTTAAAAAAGGTTTTTGTTTTTGTTTTTATTTTGGTCTTGCCACCTGGCTTGTGGGATCTCAGTCCCCGACCAGGGATTGAACCCAGGTCACGACAGCGAAAGTGCCGAATCCTAATCACTAGACCACCGGGGAACTCCCTAGGTTCTTTACCCATTTAAAAATTGTGTTATTTATGTATTTTTAAATTGAGATTTAAGAGTTCTTTATATATGCTAGATACAAACCCCTTATATATATGATTTGCAAATAATTTATCCCATTCTGTGGATTGCCTTTTCACTTTCTTGGTGGTGGTGTGATATTTTTTTTCTTTTACTTTTTAAAATTGTGGTAAATCCACATAAATTTACCATCCTAATCATTTTTAAGTATCTAGTTCAGTGGCTTTAAGTACCGTCATGTTGTTGTGCGCCCATCACCACCATCCATCTCATACAATATTTGTCTGTTTGTGACTGGCGTTTTTACACTTAGCATAATGTTTTCAAACAGATATGGTTATATAGGACAGAATTTCCTTCCCTTTTGAGGCTGACTCATATTCCCTTCTGTGTATGTACCACATACGTACAATTTATCCGTCAGTGGACACTTGAATTCCTTCTGGTTTTTGGTTATTGCGAATAATGCTGCTGTGAACATGGATGTAGAAATGGCGGTAGTGTTCTTTGAAGTACACAAGTTTTTAATTTTGATGAAGTCCAATTTATCTATGGTTTTCTTTTGTTGCTTGTGCTTTTGTTGTCATGTCTGAGAATCCATTACCTAGTCCAAGGTCACAAAGATTTACGCTCACATTGCCTTCCAAGAGTTTAATAGCATTAGTTCTTACTTTTAGGTCTTTGATACCTTTTTTTTTTTTTTGGCGGTACGCGGGCCTCTCACTGTTGTGGCCTCTCCCGTTGCGGAGCGCACGCTCAGCGGCCATGGCTCACGGGCCCACCCGCTCCGCGGCATGTGGGATCTTCCCGGACCGGGGCACGAACCTGTGTCCCCTGCATCGGCAGGCGAACTCTCAACCACTGCACCACCAGGGAAGCCCGGTCTTTGATCCTTTGAGTGAATTTTGGTATGTAGTGTGAGGTCACATTCATAGTTTAGGGAATGGGGGCTCTAAACGTATCCTCCAGTTGTTAGGTTTACTTTGGTTCTGCTGCGAAGCTGGAGCGTGAAAGCCCTTCTCCACCGCAGTGCTGCCACGCCCACCTCCAGCAAGACCCCCAGCCCGGCCTCTCAGCCCCGCGGGATTGCGAACTCTGGAGCAAAGACTTAGGCAGTAGTTATTTTTGTATCCTCTTCATTTTTCTGTATTCGTCATCATGGATTCATTCTTTCTCGCTTATCTACCCCTACGACATATTTATGTCAGGCAGAAAATTCCCCCTTACTTGAGCAGGCCTCTTTGGGAGTCGGAAGTCACACCTGTGTTGGAGGTACTGCCTCTTCCGTTCTTCTGTTCTTCTTCTGAGCCACGTTCCAGCAGAGTGGTGCCAGGAGGGAATCTTGGTGTCATATCTCAAGGCAACTTCCCTCCCATTTAATAAACGTAGAAGATTTAAACAAAGAAAACGACTGAGTGATGTTGCCAAAGCGGGTAGCCTTCACAGTACTTCAAGGGGATAAATAGATCGTTTTAGGCCCTTTTCTTGTTTACCAGACCAACCATTAAATGGCAGGCCTTTCTTGGTTTTTCTAGTGTTGACAAATAATTTTTGTTCTTCAGTAGGAACAAAGGTAAAACTGGCCCAGGCTGTTGTGAAGGATTCCCCTGGCTGGCATATGTATAGACTACATGCAGATTTTCTATATAATCAGATTCGCGGGGTTTTGGTTCCTCTTGCTGTTGAAATGAATAGTACTTGAATTCCTAGAACAAAATGCCTAGCATTTTGTCAGGTCTGGGGTTCCTGGTTTAGCGAATTACATTTTAAACCTCCCTCCCTTATTTTTTGGAGATAGAAAGGTAGATGATATTATCCACGTTTTTAAAGTCGTGGGCATTAGTAAGTTAAAAATCCTAAATGTGACTAATTAAAAGTTCTTGTCACTCCATGTGTTGATGAGCTCCATGAGTGCGGAGCTTGAGAGAGGCCTGAGCCCAGCTACTTGTTCTTTCTGGAGGCTTCCTGACCGCCAGTTCCCATCTGCCTTCTAGGTCCCCTGGTTTCAGAATGAAGCGTACTCACTCCACTAGTGCTTGTTTAATCATCCTGAGTCCCGTCATCTGTAACTTCCTCTTACAGAACTCAGTACCCCAGAAGGGCCACGTGGAGCCAGATGGCCGTAGGGAAACTAGATCTGTGGTCTCCTCTGAGGTTTTAGCCAAGGCTCACAACTCAGTATGTAAAAAGAGGGCCACGGGTGGGTGCGCCCCACGTCCGGCCACTTCATACATCTACAGGTTGTGAATGAAGTCGTAGGCAGTTCAGAGCTTACTGTTGTAACTACTCAGCGCCATTTATTGGTTGGGCCCCTTCAGTGATTAGGATCTAATCATCGTAGTTCAGTATGTTATTGAATTCAGATATTGAGCTCTTAGGATGTGCAAGGAGGACACGTCAAGATGAGGCTGTTACACTTGGGGAGTTGAGATAGGTTTACCTCATTCACAGGGTACACTGTGATGAGCCTGGTGGACCGTAGGTGGTCTCTATAGTACTGTGTGAATTCAGGGGAGAGGTGAGTCTGTTTCAGGAAAGGCGCCTGGGAGAAAACTTGGGGAAGAAGGTTGAGCCTGCAGGCTTTAGATGTGTGGAGGTAATGACACTTAACACTGTTCTGTATTATTTCAGCTTACAGAGCACTCTCACACTTCCCACCTCACTCAACTTGAACCTCAGCCACCAGGCCTGGTCGCATCTGCACCTAGACTGTAGGTGGTCATAATCCCCACTTCACAGGTGAGGAGCTGGGCTGCCAACCGAGCACATGACTGGATACAGCTGAGATTTGAGGCTAGGTCTTGTGAGTCCGAATTCCACTGTCCCTTTTCCAGGAAGTCGTAGTAGAAAGAACAAAAAAGAGGAAGAAAGACAAACTCAGACAGCACAGTGAGTTTTTCAGGACTGTGGAAAGGAAGGATGAAAAGTGCAGAAAAGGGACGAGAGGGCCACGGGCACAGGGTGTGTTGAGATGCTTTTGTGAGAGAGCCCACGAAGACTGAAACCCTCAAAGGGCTGTGAATGTGTATTTTTAAAAAACTGCTTTATTGAGGCATAACTAACATTCATTGACTGCATGTATTTAGCGTGCCATTCGATGAGTTTTGACACACATATGCACTTGTGGAACTTCACCACAGTCAAGATAATGAACATAGCCATCACTGTGAAGTTTCCTCGTGTCCCCTCAAAAGATAAGCTTAAAGAATAAAGAACTTCTGCACACCCTTTACCCAGATTTACCAATTTTTAACATCTGCCACATTTGCTTGCATTCTTATGTGTATATGCATGGGTGTGTGTAAATTTGTGTAGACATACATTCATTTTCCCCCTAGTTCAAGAGTAGCATATATAAAGAGTGGATATATGTATATGTATAGCTGACTCACTTTGCTGTACAGCAGAAACTAACACAACATTGTAAATCAACTATACTCCAATAAAAACAATTAATTTAAAAAAAAAGAGTAGCTTATATAAGTGGTGTTGCTTTATTCCTTAATGTTTCAGTGTATATTTTCAAAGAACAAGTGTAACCTCTTGTGTATCTGTCGTACAGCTATCACATTCAGGAAATTTACCATTAATACAGCCTTTTTTATCCTTTTCCCGCCCCCTCCACCATGTTCCAGTTTTGTCAGCTTCCCAGTAATGTCATCAATAGCAGCTTTCTTTTTCTCGTGGTATGGGATCCAATGCAGGATCACACATGCATTTAAGCATTACCTTCTGTAGTCTCCTTTGATTTGAACAGTTCCTCAGTTTTCATCTTCCATGCAATTGACAATTTGGAAGAATGCAGCTATTTTATAGAGTGTCAAAGGGTTTTGAGCAGGTGGGTGAATATGATCCTCTGGGCTTTGGGAAGATAGGTGTGAGATGGACAGGGAAGGTGGAGAGCGTCATGGGCAGTGGCCTTGTTGCTTGGTTTCGAGAGGCCAGGTGGGTGGAGGAAGTACTGATAAAATTGCTTGGCTGTAGATGGCACTGGACAAGAGCAGAGCTCATTGCAGGGTCCTAGTAAAGCTTTTGATCTGGAAAATTAAAGAAATAATGAAAGAGGAGGGAGGAGGAGTAAAGAAAAATTGGGAAGGCATTTTTATGTCCCTGAATTGTATATATACATTTCTGAATATTTACTGGACACCGTGACACCTCTGGTTTAGAAAGAGGTTGTGAAATCTTAGGAGTTTTGGATCCTTTGGCCAGGTTGAAGTTCTTTGCATGCAGGGCCCGTGCCAGTGACGTCACCCTTGGGCGCACATTGGTAGCTGGTAGCCCTTTAGCCTTAAATGGAGGGAAGTTTGTCCTCTTGAAGGAGTCAAGGCTGGTGTCATCTTAGGCTGAGTCTGGTGTACCAAGTTTTAGGGAAGCTCACGGGCCCTGCAAGTGAAACTAGGCATCTTTCCCCAGCTGAGACCACACGGAGAGCGTCACCTTGAGGACAGGATTTGAAGGGGGAGAGGTATGGGTAGAGTTTACAATTTTGTTAGGTAGCCTACGTAGTGTAGTTACCATTTCTGTGGGTGTATAACAGTCCACTAAGTGCAAGGAGTTACCTCTGGACTTTCTATATAGTAGAGCCAGGAAAATTTGGGAATCTTAACTGACAAGGAATTATTATTATTATTTTTTTGCGGTACGCGGCCCTCTCACTGTTGTGGCCTCTCCTGCCGCGGAGCGCAGGCTCAGCAGCCATCGCTCACGGGCCCAGCCGCTCCGTGGCATGTGGGATCCTCCCAGACCGGGCCAC
The DNA here is from genome assembly GCF_963455315.2 of Globicephala melas. Taxonomy (NCBI): domain Eukaryota; kingdom Metazoa; phylum Chordata; class Mammalia; order Artiodactyla; family Delphinidae; genus Globicephala; species Globicephala melas. The sequence continues at coordinate 15,035,007 of NC_083331.1, read as the reverse complement.
GAACCCGTGTCCCCTGCATCGGCAGGCGGACTCTCAACCACTGTGCCACCAGGGAAGCCCAGGAATTATTTTTATAACCCTTGTGACGCAAAGAACATTGCCGGGTGTGGGGCAGGAGACCTCTCACTGATAGGACAGCTTTAGAAACAGTGTTAGGTTTTCCATTTGGTAAAATGTTTTGTCACTTATGTTAAACGATCATAACTACCTAAAATCAGTGATCTTACTTGGTTCCTTTGTCGGAAGACTTGGGAATACTGTATTCAGAGTTTTTACAATGATTTAAGGGTGGGATTCCTTTAAAATACATCCTATTAATCAGAATATCTGCTGGCTGGGAGTTTTCTATTATTCTGTCTCCTTAGAACATATCATAGAACCAGGTGTTTTCTAAAATAGATTAGGTTTTAAAAGAGTAGTAAAGATGGAAAAAACTTTTCACCCAGGTCCCTGATCCCTGGTCAGGTTTATCATTTAAACACTCGTGTTTCAGTTTCAACATCTCTAAAATAGAGATGATAATCTCTTCTGTCCTGGATTGGTTTTGACAGTGTGCATGCGAAGATGTGTCTTCAAATGGTAGGGGGAAGGTTGGTATCCATACAATGTACTTATCGTGAGCCATATTTTCCTTTAATTTGCACCTAAAATATTTTAAAGAGGCAGTTGCCTTGTGTAGAATTATCACAAGATCATATAACTACGTTCTCCTTCTGTGTGGAAAATTAGACTTTTTAACTGAGTCTGAGTTAATGGAAATTTAAGTATTATAAACTCTGTTTTATAGAATTTTCTATTAGGCTACTACATTTGGATTTCTGCTCTTCCGTCCTAAGTTTTCTTATTCTAATTAATTAATTAATTAAATTTTGGCTGCATTGGGTCTTAGTTGCTGCGCGGGGGCTACTCTTCATTGCGGTGCATGGGCTTCTCATTGCGGTGGCTTCTCTTGTTGCGGAGCATGGGCTCTAGGCACGCGGGCTTCAGTAGTTGTGGCTCGTGGGCTCTAGAGCGCAGGCTCAGTAGTTGTGTTGCACGGCCTTAGTTGCTCCGCGGCATGTGGGGTCTTCCCAGGCCAGGGATGGAACCCGTGTCCCCTGCATTGGCAGGTGGATTCTTAACCACTGTGCCACCACGGAAGCCCCCTAAGTGTTAATGGTGGGAAATTGTGGGTACTTATTGAGTAATAGTCAGAATTCGCTGGATTTGTTGGAAAAGTAATCCATTAGCATTGGAGACTATAAGCAGTATAAATTGCTGACACCATATTTATTTTATTTTGTTTAAGTAGGAAGGAGACCCCTTGAGTGAGAGTTTTCGGGTGACACATTTTATACTTAATCATGAGTGCGTTTGTGCTATGTCAAATTAGTTCTAGGTCATAATAAGCAGTTTATCAACATGCCGCATTTACGGTAGTCCCGGCAATGCTGTTATCTCCCCACCCCGACCTTTGTTTGCTTGGATCCAGATTAATTTACTGCATTTTGTGTTTCTTTTAGTTCACTGTGGTAATTCTATTGCATTAAAGCTTTAATCAGTTTTGTCTTTACTAGCAATTGACCTTATCACAGTAAATAGTGCTTTCCTGAATTCTGCTGACTTAAATTTTTCCAATGAAAACTTCATCTATTACTAGACTTTTTGTTACTTTTCCAATAGCATTTAAAACCATGTTTTATAATTGATTGGCAAAGGACCCTAGAATATACACACAAATCTTTACTGCTGAAACCGGTATTATTAAATTTTCTACCTAATGGATTGCCAGAAATATTCTTTGCTATATACATGAAAAACTATTATGCATACTCAGTGAGATAGTTATTTCCATTATTGAAACAGTCTCACTGAAAGTTTTAATCATATGTTCCTTTTCATGTTTACAAAAAGATTTGGAGAGTGGGTAATTCCATACACTTTAAAATTTTCCAAAAAATAATTTAGAGTGGAGTTGATAAGCTTTAAAAAGTATTAAACTCATACACAGTGTCCTCCTGCCATTTGTCCGGCCAACCCCCGTTTAATTTACGTTGAGACGGTTGCTGGGACTGTGATTCCCCACCCCCCCTCCTTTAGCGTACCACCCTCATAATACAGCATGAATCAGTGCTAGAATTTTATAGGTGGTAGGGTAGGGGGGGCGATACCCGCTAACTGAGATTTGGCTGGTACAAGTTTTAGATGTTAGGAAGTAGAGCATTGCTGTGGGTTCTGGTAAGTTTTGGGGAAGCTCCTGTAGTTCATTATTTCTCTATGGTCTTAGGAGCTTCATGAGTGGTCTCCTTTTGCAGCAGTATTCTTTGCTGACAGCTTTGATCACATTACTGATCTGTTTTTTTGTTGATGGTGCTATCAGGCTGTGATATGGCAACAGTTCCCAGGTGCTTGAAATTTTAGAGTCGGGACTAGGTCACATCCCCTCTCAGCATCTCCTGCAGAGGGTCGCCTAGTCCCTGTTTTTCTCCAGGGGTAGGGACTTGATTGACCCAAGTTTGCAGAACTGGCTTCCATTCTCTTTTTGGGATGTGCTGTCATTTATCAGTGTGCTTCTTAAAGTGTGATAATAAAGAGCTCACCTATCCTCTAGCTATTACGTGGCCTCTTCCGAGCACATGGGACTTTAATTTCCTGTGATCTGGAAACTACACTTTGGTTCTGCAGCCTGTATCTTAACAGCTTATTCAGGATCCGCATCACTCTGATAGTTCGGCTGAAGCCTGCCGTCAGCAAACATATCTCTGACTACCTCCAATCACATTTCCTCCAATTTCTCACATCCTTTTTAAAAAAATTTTTATTGGAGTATAGTTGATTTACAATGTTGTGTTAAGTTTCTGCTCTACAGCAAAGTGAATCAGTTATACATATACATATATCCACTCTCTTTTAGATTCTTTTCCCGAATAGGTCATTATAGAGTATTGAGTAGAGTTCCCTGTGCTTTGCAGTAGGCCCTTAATAGTTATCTGTTTTGTATATGGTAGTGTGTATATGTCAGTCCCAATCGCCCAGTTTATCCCTTTCCCCCCTGGTAACCATACGTTTGTTTTTTACATCTGTGACTCAATCTTTTTTTATTAAAAAAAATTTTTTTGCCCACGCCACGTGTCTTGTGGGATCTTAGTTCCCCTAACAGGAATTGAACCTGCGCCCTCGGCAGTGAAAGTGCGGAGTCCCAACCACTGGACCGCCAGGGAATTCCCTTTTATTTTAATTTATTTTTTTTTGGTGTTTTGTAAGTAAGTTCATTTGTACCATTTTTTTAAGATTCCACATATAAGTGATATCATATCTCACATCTTTTTTTTTACATCTCTGTTGAACTCTCAATTTTATCTTGATTTTTAACTCGGCATTCTAACCTGTCAGTGTAATTTAATTCTGTTGTTGATTTTCTTGCTTATCTCATTTTGCTGCTTGTCATTGGCACGTTTGCTGGTCTGCCTTCTGGGTTATCATGTGATACACAGATATGCATAGAGTAAAAAGAGCTTTATTAATAAGTCGGCACCAGTAAGAACTAATGTCCCACGTGATTCCCAGTGCCGCTTTAAAAAGCCTGTGCTTGTAGAGTGGCCTTCCAGTGGATTAATGTTTTATGGTCAGATTTTTGATAGTTGGAAAAATGTATTTCAATATAGTGGTTGTGCTATTTTTCAGAAGCCAGTTTCCTGTTTCCAGTGTTCCTCTTGCCCTTTACCTGTAGTTCATTGTTTTTTAACTCTCCCATTGGAGGACTAGAGGAAAGGTGAATCAGTGCAAATTAGGTTGTTTTGTTTTGATTTAGTGGTACTCTCCGCTGAGAATTTGACTGTATAAATGTGTCAGCCATCAGCATACTGAAGCCATAAGAAATGATTGGCACAGGCTTAGATCTGTGACTCTAACCCTCCGAGCAGATAGTGCCCTGAGCAGTCTCCTATCGGGACACGTAGCACCCTCCCTCCTCCATGCTAACTTTTACCTCTAGGAGCTCTTGGGGAATGGGCAAAAATAGGCGTAAACTGGAAAATAATTCTTAAAGGATTAGAATTTTTCATTAATATTAATAATAACAACAAAGAGCTAACTTTTTGTTTTCCATCACTCTGTCTGCCAGGCATACACTTTGCGTGTATTATCTTCTTTAATCATCACAACAGTCCTGAAGTAACCACCTGCTATGTAACCCTGTTTCATAGTTGAAGAAGTGGGCGCAGGGAACAGTGGAATTATGTGGAATTGGCAAAAGGTTTGGATATTTTTTGTTTAGATATCTTTGACTTGGGAAAGGCATGTTTGCCTTCTGCCAGAAAAGAAACTCCATAGGTGACCAGGAACCCCAAGGAGTGATATCTCAGGGTGTCATGTTGAGACTCAGCCAGTTCAGTCAAAGGTTTTGTTTTGTTTTAAACAAACACCTCCCCATTTGTAAGTCTAGCTCTTTCCATAGTTGTGATGTTTGAGATTTTTATTTTAAAATGAAGGATAAGTAATGGAATATAGGCCATTACATAAGAGAAATGTCAAGCTCATTAATTAGGAGAAATTATACAAATCATATATAATGCTTTATGCAAATAATTATATAATGCTGAAGAGTAATAGTAATCTTTTGAGGAGTAATATCTTTTGAGGAGCTCAAACATATGTAGACACCCGCCAGTCTCTTTTTCAGGATTTTAAGGAGTAAGAAGAACTCCATTTTCGTACAGCTTTCTCCTTCTGGAATGGCAGTAGAAATAAAAATCAAGCTTAAGTTGGAGACAAGCTAATAAGATAGCTGCCTTTTTCTGAGTACTACGTATCTTATGCGCGATTCTAATTCTTAATTCCATCCGTATAAGGTAGATAATGTTGCTGTTCCCCTTCTTCCAAGTGGAAAGTGAGGCTTAGCTATTTTAGGTAGGTGATATAGTTAATGAAAAGGACAATCTGGAATCAAATCCAGGTCTGTCTGTCTCCACGGCTCTTAGTTTTAACTCCTGCCCCTTTCTCAGTTTTGTCACTCAGCTCTTCAATAAAATGATAGTCACTCTGCTTCATCGACCAGTTTATTAGCAAAATCACCCATCAAAATGTAATCCTGTAACATGGAACACAGCTCTTGGGAGATTGGAAGTGTGAAGAGTGTTTATCTTATTATGAATTGGTATTTGTACATGTACATTGAAGGTTCCTAAATCTTGAACTACTCTGGAAGGAATATCTAGAAATGCAGATAATGTAATTTTTTTAATATATAAATTTATTTATTTTATTTATTTATTTTTGGCTGCGTTGGGTCTTCGTTGCGGTGAGTGGGCTTCTCATTGTGGTGACTTCTCTTGTTGCAGAGCACGGGCTCTACGCATGTGGGCTTCAGTAGTTGTGTCATGTGGGCTCAGTAGTTGTGGCTCGCTGGCTCTAGAGCACAGGCTCAGTAATTGTGGTGCACGGGCTTAGTTGCTTCGCGGCATGTGGGATCTTCCTGGACCAGGGATCGGTCCTGTGTCCCCTGCGTTGGCAGGCAGATTCTCAACCACTGCGCGTGCACCAGGGAAGCCCCAGATAATGTAATTTTGACAGACATGTCACCTGTTGGTTTCTATTTTGTCAATGAAAGAATGAGGCTGAAGCGGTTGTTTTTTGTTCAGTGGCCTCAAGCGTGTGTGAGGACTAGACTTCATTTCTTGTTCATTGTAACCTTAACTTACCCTCTAGAGCTTTTCATTCTCTCCAGAGAATTTCACATGGAATGCTTCTCATTTATTGTGTCCATGTATGGCACAGAATACCCATGTTTTAATTGCATAGGAAACTCTGAAGTAAAAATTAAATACTGCTTCTGTTTTTGCTTTCTTCTTAGTTGTTCTTCAGCGTTGTTACCTGACTCTTTTTCTCCTATTTGAAAGATCACGGTCCCTGCCCCCCTCCCCCCGCTCCCCCCCCAGCCGAGCAACTCATTTGATAGCGTTTCTCTTGTTCCTTCACCCAAATATAAGTTAGGACAGCAGGGGTGCCGGCCTGCCGAGGCTTGTGTACTGTGGCTCCGTGTCTCCATTGGCTGGAACTGAATTCCCACTCAGTGACTCCCGTTACCAAGTGCCCTTTCTGCTGCTCTAACCCGTGATTTTACTGATAGACTGACTTCTTGTCCTTGCCCACGTGCGTTTTGCCGTCTGCTGAGCCTTCGTTTGAAATTCTTTTTTCCAACCGCCTCATTAAACCTACATTGTCTCATCCTCAAGACTCATCTCCTCTGCAGAACTTTCTAGAAGTACCTGTTTGGTTCTTCCATTTCCTTCCTTCAGACGTTTCTTCAAACATTAGGCCCCCTGTAGAGCTCTCTGACTTCATTCTATGTCGCGTGTGCAGTTTTCTTGTCTCAGCGTGGTCTGCTGAAGATATCTGTGTTCCGTTTAAGTAAATATTTCAAGTAACTTTAAAGCACCTTTGAATTCAGAAGACCTTTTTCCTTTCCCATCCCAACCCACCCCACATGCAATTTGTCAGCAAATTTGGCCATCTCCTGGAATTCCCTGGCGGTCCAGCGGTTAGCGCTCTGTGCTTCCACTGCAGGGGTGTTCGATCCCTGGTTGGGGAGCTAAGATCTCACAAGCCGTGTGGTGCAGCAATTTTGGTCATCTCTACTTTCAAAATATATCCAGATTTTCTTCCACTTCTCACCTCCTCTGCTACTATCCCCTTGATCCAAGTTGTGTAATTTCTCACCTGGTTGCTTGCTGGGTCTCCTCACTGGTTTCCTGCTCTGCCTTTGCTTCCCTTCAGCCCTTTCCCAGCAGCCCCAGAGTGATCCTCTGCTCACAGCCTTCCCCCGGCTGCCTGGCTCCCTCAGTGTAAAAGCCAAGGTTCTTCCAGTGGTTCCTCCCCCTGCCTGACCCCCAGTCATTTCCCTGAACTCATTTCCTTCTTCATGTCCCTCTGGTCACATTGACCTCCCTGCAGGCCAAGCATCCTCCTGCCTCAGGGCCTTGGCACCATCCTTTGCCTCCGCTTGGACAAGCATTTTCTGTGTGTTTTGTTTGTTTCTTCCTTTGAACCCAGGACATGTAGATGCCCAGCAACTGTTTGTTGCACGAATGCACTTTTCCTGTACCTCTGATTTCACTGTATGCTCTCTACCTTACTTCGTGACTTGGGGTGATCCTTGGGAATATCTCCTTTCCCACTTCCCACCTGTGTCATAATGTCTTCTGGGGCTATTGGAGCATCTCTTCTCGACTGTGCATTGACTGGTCTCTCAGCTACTTAAAAATGGTCTTCTAGGGCTTCCCTGGTGGCGCAGTGGTTGAGAGTCCGCCTGCCGATGCAGGGGACACGGGTTCGTGCCCCGGTCCGGGAAGATCCCACACGCCGCGGAGCGGCTGGGCCTGTGAGCCATGGCCGCTGAGCCTGCGCGTCCGGAGCCTGTGCTCCGCAACGGGAGAGGCCACAACAGTGAGAGGTCCGCGTACCGCAAAAATAAAATAAAAAAAAAGGTCTTCTAGCTAGGAAGGAGTGAAGATCTCAGGACAACCTGCATAATATGTTAAGTAACTGACCTTATTTTATACGAAGTTTAGATCCAGCAGGCGCTGGAGGGTCTCAGAGGGTCTCTGTGCTCTGTGGATTAGTACTCTGCTTTCATCATTTTCTTTCTGACCTGACTTTCTGGTTCATGTTTGTTCACAGAGTCTAAATGCTTTCTGAATGGTTGAGGTTTTTGGAAGGCTGACCACCAGATACGAGGCGTATTGCTGTATTTGTTCTTTTTCCTCTGCAGGGTCCAGGCCTGTGCAACACCAAAATTCTTCTAGCATCATTCTCAGTAACAAAACCCTCTACATGAAGATTTGTCCCCTCTGTTCCGTAGTGTTCTGTCTGCAAAATGAGGTGGACTGACTGTATTTTCAGGTCTTTTACAATTCCAGTGACCGTGACTCATGTAGGCCACTTTCGGGGTATCATTTTCAGATGAATCAAGTGTGGTACCATCACTTTGCAGGATCATGCTTTGAAACAGAGTCATATTCCCGGCAGTGCTCTTGCCTTCCTAAAGCAGATTTAGCTCATATATCCTGGGAGTTAAATGTATCTAGCCTCAAAATTTCCAGCCACTGAAGGAGATGGGGACAGTGGGGATCAAGCCTATAGCAAACACTTAGGCTTTGGGAAGCATCCTGGCATGGCTGGGTGAACTTGCACATAACTACTGGCACCAAGTCAGTTCTCTGGGACTTTTCCAACATTCGTCTCTGTACTGAATTATGTTCTTATTCCTGAAACAGAGTGGCTACTGAAATCAGGAACTAGAACTGCTGGAAAATACCTTTGGAAGCCACTCTGCTGCTTGGTAGAGGAAAGGTAACTGCTAGTAGTTCAGATGCTGGGTCACATGCTAGTTTTTTTTTATTCCGTCTGATTTTTTCTTTTTAAAGAGGGGCTTGATTTACTGTCCCTTTTGTCTGTTAAGGCTCTTCTCGGGCTCTTAGAAAAATGAGCCATTTAATGGTACCAGCCATGAGGATCCAACTTTAAATCCTGTGAGAGCTGTCCCATCAGTCCTGGTCATGGGACCCGGATGGAAGACTGTACAGCTGAAGAGGTGGGGCTGCCAAGCAGGCAGTCAGATGGTTCTGGTGTGGCATGTTTGTTCAAGTGACCTGAATGTGCTTCCTCTTTGGGGACCTGTTTTAAATGCAGATGCTAACACCCCATAATCACCCGCTTAAATTCAACCAAGGAAGAGTCAGGAGATTCAAATTCACAGTGTCTGTGATTTGGCCACGCTGCCCACACACACATCAGGGTCTTCAGTCAGAGATACTAGCGTGTACAGTAACACTCACATTGCACATGGGAGCCGAGTTGCTGCTGCTGGGGGAACTGCAACTTTGAAGTTCCAGACTCTGATGTGATTAAAGTCTCAGACTTAAAGTCCCTCTGTGTGTGGTAACTTTTTCTCTTTGTTTAAACACCGAACTGAAAATAAAAATTGATTTAGATTGGGGATGGGGTGGAGAAGCAGATCATAAAGGAAGGAGACTTCTTGCAAACCACATGTCACTGTGTCACATCCTTAAATGCCTCAGGAAGTGAGAGATGACAGACCCCTGACCTTTTCACTCTCTCTTTGTACTCACAGCCGTTCCCCGCCCCTACCCTGCCCCCAACACACATACCACCCCACCACCCGCCACAGGAGAGGACTCTTACACTTGGCTGTGTTTCATTGACCTAGTGGTAATCCTGATGGGGAAATAAGAGTTTATGTATGCTAGGTACTCTTCTTAGCCAAGATCCAAGGTTGAAATACTTGGGATCGTTTAGTAGGTTTCTTAAAATTGTGGCTGGTAAACGTTTGGTTCTTTGCCTCTATGTTGCTGATGAAAGAAATATGGGGAAAGGGAAAGCAGAGTTTGTGGGTCATTTCCTCTTTAGAAAGTTGCCATTAAAATTCTAGATCGATTGATATACCAGTCATGGAATTGACTTAAAAAAAAAACAGCAACCACAAAACCAAGAAATTTTGTGCCTGGGAGTTTTAAGATTTCTTGGCCACAGAAATGATAGGGTCAGCTTTCTTTTTGAAAGAAATCTTGTTAGGTACGTTTGTGCTTGTATACGTGTGCGCTGGTATTTGTGTGTGTGTATGTATGAGTAACATACGCAAACACATATGTCAGGAATCCCTTCTGGGGGATTCCCTGGCAGTCCAGTGGTTAGGACGCTTTCACTGCCGTGGGCCGGGGTTCGATCCCTGCTCGGGGCACTAAGATCCCACAAACTGTGTGGTGCAGCAAAAAAAAATAAAATAAAATAAAAAAGAATCCCTTTTGTTTTTTTGTTTTTTTTCTTTAACGTTGAAAACCTGAGGTATCATCCCGATACTTAATTTCACAGGTTCATGGAACCCCTGTAACACTTTTTCCCCTCACAAACGGCACGATCTCTTAATATTTGAGTGTCTGTGATGTGCTGTGTGCCTGCCATGCTCTATCCCATTTGAGCTTTATGGGACCCAGCGGGAGAGGTGGTGAAGCCAGATTTTGTCAGTCTCCATGGTGTGGCAACTAATAAATAGAAGAGGGAGAATTGGAATGCCCAAGTGCAGTGCTTTTTTTCCACCAGCCCTCTACCAACCTGCGGATCCTGTCCTTGGTAATCCCTGCAGGATGCAGGGTGAAAGGTAGACCCCTGGTTCTTAGGTTTTTTTTTTTTTTAAACTGTAGATAACACTACAGTTGTGATGGGAGGAGAGCGACAGTAGGGCTTGTGACAGACTGTATGTAGAGTTTCTGCCTTTTAAAATTCATATTTGAAAATGAGAAGAAGAACACACAAGCAGCTTCTGCTGTTTGCCTTTATGTCTCCTTTCCCCATTTCCCCATCCGTGTTCAGGGCCCACAGGTGACAAGGGAATGGGCAGGTAAGTCAATGGTAACTCCTAGCAGGTTTTTCTGCCTCTCAGCACCATTTCAAGGAGATGGAATGGAACTGTGATGGCTTAACTCTCTCTCTTCATGTCATAAGTCAGCAGAGCTATGAATTCGTTTGTCTTCAAATGTATTATATACACTGAGTACTTTATATGTAATTCTCAATTTATTGGTGAAATCCTGAAATACACACTGTATGTACCTAATATTGGCTGCAGCAGTGTCATCTTGTTAATTTTTTTTTTTTTTTAATATACTGAACCTACTCTAGCACAATTTTGGGTAACAAGCAAGATTACATTCTGAAGTGGTGGCATGATTGACCTCTAGAACCCCATAAGGTCATGTAGAATGTGTTGAAATGGCAGGACAGAACAAACTCATTGTTCTAGAATATACCGCTCACTCACTGTAGTTATTTTATCCACAGACAAGACGGGTTCTGCAGTCTGTATGCATTACAGATGTCACTGAAGAAGCATTCACCTTTGGTGAAGATGTAACCTTTCCCTTAACTTCTAGCTGAGCGGGTGCAGTAGCTAAGACTTCGGGTTCTGGAATGTATGTCTGTATCTGTGTCTAAATAGATGTAGTTTTATGAAACCTGGCAACCGTGGCAAATGGCGGTGAAAGGTTTTGTCTGTCATTTAACAGCATTACCACATGGTTGACAGTTTAAATAAGCAGCACTTTATCTTGATGAAGTGAATGCATTTAATTGGTTATCTTGGCCCACCAGGGTATTTGTTGGTCAAAAACTTAATTTTCTTTCTGGATATTTATGTTATTTTTCTTTCTAGATGTTTGTGGGGCGTTGTTTTGATAGCTTATATTGAAAACATGCCTTTTCTTTTTAAAGTGGATGTAGTAAAGATCTCTGTTAATAAAAAAAATTAAAATAAAAATGGTCAGGCAGAATGACTTTTTATATTTTCCTGTAAAAACAGCCTCAGTTAAGTGAGCCACAATGAGCCGTGATGTATTTCCTCCATCAGGATGGAAAATAAGCCATTTATTATTTCAGGTCTGACTCACAGTGAACCTGCTGACACTGTGATGTTTTAAAAATCGTAATCATAAGGAACAGGTTAGGGCAGAAACTTGGATGCTGGGCCTAGGATTACCTGCTTATTACAGTGCTTTACAACTTGGATGCTTTAGGTTTTCTGGTACAGTGTCCTAAACCTCACACACTAAACACCCCCTTGTTGTACAATTACTGCTTGCTGGTTTTAGATGGTGCCAGATAGACAGATGCCTCATCGTAATTACCATTTTTTAATTTCACTGCTATAGACACATATATAGGTTGTTATCTCCTCTCCCCTCCCCAGCGTGCGTGTCTTCCTCCCTGCCGTGGGCTCCTTCGTTCACAAGGACTGGGGAGTGAGGTAGGTGGGTGCAGTGCATGGGATTGCAAAGCAAACCAGTTATAGCTAATACAGTTATCAAAATTGTCACTTGGTAAGACGTGTGCTTCTTTATCAATACATTAAAATAACAGGATTTAGTGGCACGTCACCGTAATTTTGAGGTAATTACTCATCGCAAGTAAAAAAATCTTTTGAATTTTGACAGATCCATTTCCATTGGTGTCAAAGTCACAGGTACTGCTAATACTGTGTTGCGCTGCCTATTTTCATAATTGAAAGAAATGCTAGATTTCAATGATTGGTTAGTAAATATCAAAATGTATGTCTCCCCCCGGCAGTCTAAGTTTCTTAAATCCCTTGAGTTCTATACATAGGCTCCAGGTTAAGAACCCTTGGCCTTGAGGGATTTTTTTTTATACATATATATATTTATAAAGTGGAAATTACATCCTTTCTAAAGGAAGTATATCCTTTTCATTTTATAAGACAGAAAGAAGAACATAGAAAGGAAACAAATTAACCTTGTCATGGCAAGCAGAAGGAAAAATAAGCAGTAGATTCTCAGTTTGGTATTCTGCCCTCCAGATGACTCTGTTGCGTGATGTGTTTTGTCATCCAAACATAATTTTATTTCAAGTCTACTGAGCTTTAAAAATTACAAATGATAATTAATTAAATTGGAGTAGTTTTAACAACATCGGGGAGACTTCCCTGGTGGCACAGTGGTTAAGAATCCACCTGCCAGTGCAGGGGACAAGGGTTCCATCCCTGATCTGGGAAGATCCCACATGCCGTGGAGTAACTGTGCATGCATGGGAGTAAGCCCGTGCACCACAACTGCTGAGCCTGTACTCTAGAGCCTGTGAGCCACAACTGCTGAGCCCTCGTGCCACAACTACTGAGGCCTGAGCACCTACAACCTGTGCTCTGCAACAAGAGAAGCCACTGCAATGAGAAGCCCGCGCACCGCAACGAAGAGTAGCCCCCGCTCGCCACAACTATAGAAAGCCTGTGCACGGCAATGAAGACCCAATGCAGCCAAAAACAAACAAACAAATAAATAACAAAAACAAAAAAACAATAACAATGTCGGGGTATGTGCTGGAATAAGCAAGTGCCTAAATTAAAGGGCGTTTACGTTGAGTGTCATTGTTTAATGTTACCCTGATTTGGAGGGCCTTTAAAAGTATTAAGAAAAAAAATCAGTGTTTTTAACATTTATTCCAGCTGAGGGCTTTAAAGCAGCCTTTAAAAAATTTTTAGTACCTGCCCTGAAAGATACATGTATTCCCTTCCCATATATCTGTAGGCTCTATCACATGAGCTGAAAATTATCTTTACTAAATTAATGGTGATGGTGACAAATCTTACTGCTTTGAAGGGAGAAGGGGGCATTTCATGAGATTATACTGAAAGGATACATTTTTCTCTCACTTATATCTACCATAAGAATCAGTGAAGCACTTGGAGATGACACTTTAATTTGGAGACAGGTTCTTTTCTGAAGATAATTCAAATAAGAGATGGCCTCAAGAAATTAGCAAAATGGAAGTAAAAGAGAATAAGTCAGTTTCTACTTATGCTAATATTTTCTACTTAGGCAGATACTCTGAGGAGATGCAGTATTGACAGATAACCATAAGTATGGCTTGAAGGATAGATGAGACATTGTGTCAGCCAGCTTTGCTGCATAACAAATCACCTCGATGTCTCAGTGCCATACACGTATAAGCATGTATGCTTATACATCTTGCTCACATGTATGAAGTTGCCTAGGGCAGCTCACTCTTTCTCACTCTGAGGCCCAGGCTGGAAGGGATACGTTCTTCTCAGGATGATGTCAGATGCACAAGAAGGGGAGCCTTACTGCGCAAGTTCACTTCCAGCCTCTGTTGGCCAAAATAAGCCATATGGGCAAGCCTGAAATCAGGGAGGAGAGAAGTGCACTTTAGCAAGGGGCCATGGAAATAACCACACCGGAACAATTGGGACCAACAATTCTATTTACCACAAATTCGAAAAATGCTGGCAGCTGGAGGAAGCATTTGGTTATGAGATGATGTGGTGCTGCTTTGTTGCCTTTGGCTTTTGTTCTTTCCTGTGCCGCAAGAAACACCAGTTCAGCTTTTCAGATGACCGTGATCTGAATTTAACACATCACAGGGGACACGTTACTGTCAGGTGAGGGCAAGACAGAGGAAAAGAATGGAGCTGAGACAGGAGATCTCGATGCTGAGTCAGGTTTAGCTGTAACCTGTTGGAAGACCCCAGGCAGTTGATGTAATTTGTCTTGGGCTGCTTTGTTCTGTAAAATGAAGTTGTTGGGCTAGTCTGTCTCTGTAGTTACTAACACGACTAGAATTGAGATTTCGTTCCCTGTCTGTCACTGCACGTTTCGTTTATTGGCACCACCAGTGCAGCTTTATGTTGCCGTGTGTCATAAGGGTATAAAACTTGGGAAACACCCAAGGGCAACAGAATGACTTTAAGTAGCCAAAGGAGGTTAAATAGTGGATGAGAATAAAGGCACCGAATGTGTAGTTACTTATTATCTATGTGTATTGTACTAAAAAATGTGGACTAGTTACTGAATGCTGTATTGGGCGGTTATAGACTCCCCCAGTAGGCTCTCAATTCCCTGAGAGTGGAGACAATGCCTTATCTATCTTCCTTCCTCCCTCCCTCCCATTCTCTCTCTCTCATCCATTCATTCATTTGTAGTGCCTAGTACAGTGCCTGACATGTAGTAGAGCACATTTGGAACAAATGGATGAAGTAAAGAAGCCTCAAATGGGAAATTAGTGAAGGCGTAGCCTAAAAGTGTCTCCAAGAAGAATGTGGGTTTTCTGCACTCACATGTAGTAACTAGGATGGACAGATGTTCACCTCAGGGCATTCGGAATGTTACAGTAGTCCGAGGATTGCACCACTGCTGAGACGTCATACACTCTCAGACTCCTTGCTCTGTCTCTGGCATTTTGCTAGGCACTCAGGGTGCAGGACAAAACAACATAGTCGGTGTCTTCCAGTTTTTCTGGAGTTGCAGCACCACGTGCCTCCTTCTGTAACAGAAGCCTGGACATGGCGCAGGGGAGATGTGCAGGAGGCAGCAGTGCAATGTGGCTCTAAACCAGAGAGCTCTGTATTTGCTGACATACTTGCAGATATTACCGTCATCCCTAAAAACAGTCCTATATAGAACAAAAAGCCACATACTACTAGGTTAAGATGTTTATTAACTACTATTAAGATGTTTATTAACTACTATTAACTGCTAGGTTAATAAAGGCACTGCATCTCCTGCAGGAGGGACAGGGAGCTCTTGGGAGAAACTTGAGGGCTTTATGGAGAGCCTCTGGGAAGCGTGAAATGACACAACACATTTTGGGAGCCCAAGTACAAAGGGAGTTTGAAGGGAGAGGGCAGGGTGGAGTAAGGCTGCAAAGGCAGGCAGGGTCACATCTGAGAGTGTTACATGAACTTGATCTTTACCTGATGGAAAGAGGAAGCCAGTTTTAAGCAGGGTCAGGGATGCGATCAGATGTGCTTTTTTAGAAAGTGGGGAATAGGAGTGGCTGCGAGGAAATTGCATTGTCAGGGATGCAGGACCCTCAGGTGGAAGTGTGGCTTGGGGATGATGGAGGAACAGGGGACACCTGCCAAGTAGAGTCTCCCAGGGGCAGACTTCCACTTCCACAGCCTTCCTCAGTCCCTGTTGGCACCCTGCCTCTCTCCCCGCCCTTCCAAAAAATAGAGAGCATGATGTGCAGTTTTTTTTTTTTTTTGTGGTACGTGGACCTCTCACTGTTGTGGCCTCCCCCGTTGCGGAGCACAGGCTCCGGACGCGCAGGCGCAGCGGCCATGGCTCACGGGCCCAGCCGCTCCGCGGATGTGGGATCTTCCCGGACCGGGGCACGAACCCGTGTCCCCTGCATCGGCAGGCGGACTCTCAACCACTGCGCCACCAGGGAAGCCTTGCAGTCATTTTAAAACCTTTTCCTCCGCTGACAGAAGCTGCTGTACTGCTTCTGAAGTGTTGCTAGGCCTTGAAATCGTCTGTTTTAGACTAGATAGCTTCAGGTGACAGGATGGGTGTGGTGTAGTCTCTGTTGAAGGATGATATAACCTCAGTTTGGTAAAACGTCAACTTGGGGTGTTTGAAAACCACCTTGGTCACCAAAGTACGGCTGTTATTTTGATCTTCAGTGTTTACATTTGCTTCATCTTGCTATCTAACATTTGGGAAAAAAAGTTTTTTACAATATTTTGGTTAGGTAGAACATGCCTTACAGTAAATTCCACCACGTCATTGTGTCAGAATATCTTTTATGTTGGTCTTAGATTTGTCGATATTTTTATTGCTCGGTCCATGTACATCTTCTAGGTTATTAGGTTCATACTTACTAGCTTTAAACACTCGTCAGCTGATATTAAGAGGCATCTCTTAGCGGTTAGTGTTGGCGCCACTGTTGGTGTAATTTGTGGCATCCTTCCACACACTAGTTGGTTGTTTTTGCCAGCCTGCATCTCCGTTGATCACCAGTGGTATTATTCCTTCGCCTTGTGCAGCCGGTGATAATACAGCTTCTGCCTTAAGAGGCTAACAACTAGTCAGGGCTTAGATAGCTGCTGGTACACAGATATTAAGGGCAAGTGACTGGAGAGAAGTGTAAAAGGGAGTACTGGGGTTTCAGGAACTAGAAAGTTCACATCGGGTTGGAAGCACCAGGAGAAGCATGGCCCACGCTTAAGATGAGTGCAGAAGTGTGGGTAGAATTTCAGCGGGCTGACACTACTTTTGGGCCAGTCAGGGAGGAGATTCAGGGTGGAAGCAACCTGAACACAGGGATTGGTGGGAGAGGGTCGGCATGTTAAGGTAATTGAGAAGTGTAGTGTAGTTGGAGATGGATTCCTGGAGATAATGCTGGAGTGGGGACCTTGTCCCCATCATTTGTAATTGAGAGCTGGGAGCTATTGAGAAGGGAATTTTTCATATGTGTATTGCTAACAATGATGCTGTTAATTAATTTTTTAATTGCCAGTTACGGTAACCTGGACTGCTTGGATTTGTGACTGAGCATCTGCGAACAGATTGGAATTATCCTGGAAATACCCACTTATTCCTTGGTCAGGGAATAAAATGATATGATCACGCAGTGAATTTTAAGAGTTTTATTTTTCTATTTAGTCATTTACTCCTGTAGTCATGTACTGGTGACTGACTTTTAGTATCTTTTTTTCTACAGTATGTGGTTTTGCTCACTAAAAATAAGGACTGGATTACAGTTTATCAAGCAATATGTATATTAATTATCACGTTGGAAATTTTGAGTTACCAATTTTGCCTACCTAAGCATGTTAAAAGGACTTTGACATAACTGAGCGTAATTACTTTTCCTGGGGACGCCAGTTCCTTTACTATTACAAACTCAGAGTGTACATTTCAAAGTTTTAAAAAAAATGTTAAATCTCATTTTTTAAAAAATCATGATTTTTTGAGCAAATGACAAAGAACATTACTACCCAGTTTTATTTGTTTTTTAATAAATCAAGAAATACATACCAATTTTTAAATTTTGGAAACAATTGGAAACAAAGACTTCAGGTCTCTATGGTGTTTAATAAATGTGATTATTCATAGCAAAAACTGCATTCCTGAAGCAGTTTAAGAACCAGGAGAAAGAGTTTGTGTCAAATAGGAACCAGCTGGATTTTAGAAGGAAGGCGTTAACATATAGCTGTTTTGCTCTCTATTATGTTAAGTAAATACACTTTAGGTTTCGTCTGCAAAAAAAATAACATCTTAACCTAGTAGGATGTGGCTTTTTGTTCTATATAGGACAGTTTTTAGGGATGACGGTAATATTTGCAAGTATGTGAGCAAATACAGAGCTGTCTGGTTTAGAGCCACATTGCCTGTTATGACATTTCTAAAGAAGAAAGTTTCCAGCAGAGAAAGGCTGGTGGTGATTAAGTGGCGTTACCTTTCAGTATCTGCAGTATAGACTGTGTGTCTGTCGCCTTTTCATCCACACTGGCGTCTTGGTGTCCTTACCTACTACCAGTATGACGCTGGGCTAAAGGCCTCTGAATCAGTTCTAATATAGAGAGCACAAAGGAAAAGAACTGTGCTAAGAGAACTCCGTAAAGACCATACCATGTATTCCAAAGCCGAGGAGAGTTAAAAAAAATTATCTGGCACCCAGCTAATTATGAGATAATTGGGTTACATGCGGGTCATATGTGCACGTTAATTAGCATGTACGTACACGCACATACATATACAATATCGTTATTCAGATTTTCCAGAAGGTGGACTTGTAGGAACAAGTAACATTCAACTCTTAACACATTTAATGTGTTAATATTAGTACTTCTTGGGTGGCAGGTTTTTTTGTTTTTTTAAGGAAGTGAAACATTTCAAGTTAATTCAGTCGCATTTAACAGAAATCAAGTGTTAAAAAAAAAAAAAATCCTGTAGTCTTCCCTGTCTTTACCCCCATCTGGCAGATAAATGTTCAGGGTACACTTTGGTGGTGGCATCAGCATCCGCGGGAGCAGCTCTCCTGGTTGACCGGCGCTTCACCAGCACATGTGAACACAGGCTCTCCACTCCCTCCGTGAAATACCCTTCCTGGTTCAATGCCTCCCTGGCTGCTTATGCTACCCTCTAGTACACAGGCTTAGTTGTGTTTTTCTTGGAACTCATTTGTGTTTCTTCAGACATGTTTGTGCAGTTGTAGTGCTTTCCCAATTAATAAAAAATTAATTAAATGTTAAATGAATCCATTCAATATGAATGTGAAATAATTATCTTTAGGAAAACTAAGTTGAATACTTTGGAAAGACTTAAATTGCTGATAAATTAGGTGTGGTCAGACCCCATAAAAAATTGGGGGGAAAGCATGAAGAATTCTGTAGTTGGGATTGCTGCGTGCAGTGGTTGGGTAGATTCCTGTACTTTAAAGAAATCAACGTTGTAAATCTTCAGTGACAATGCATTGTGGGTTTATAAGAAAGACTGGACCTTGTCTCAGAGGAAAGATTTTACCTTATCTCAAGCACATGTACATGTATTTATTTTAAGTTTAATGTTTAAGCCCTGTATATCAATTTTTAAAAATTCTGTACTTTAACTTTCCCTTTTCTAAAATTAATTGGCCAGCTAGGGTTTTGATCTGGTTTGGATTGTACTGGGTAACAAATGTTTTTTAACCTAATGGTCAGTGGCATTAAAAACTTCGACCACCAAAAGCCACATTTGTTTGGGATATGTCTTGTTTCTCTTCATTACCTTGTGTTGGAGTGACAGATTACCTCAAGAACGTGCTGGGAAAGTCTGAAATGCAAATAAAAGGCATAGGCATAGTAAGAAGTTCAGAGGCTAGAAGAATTATTGCCAATGCCTTAAGGTAAAACTGGGGAAATGGCCCTAACAGTGGTGTAGCTGCTGAGTGACTGAGGCAGTGAGTGGGTGAGCGTGTGTGGTGTGTACTTGCGGGTGGGTGTTCACTTCATCCCTTACTCATCCTGCACAAAATTGCCTCTCCACTGGGACCTTGAACTCTGTATCAGTTTTATGGTAGTGTGAGTGAGGTGCAGAAGATTTTGCTTATGAAGTAGATGAGTTTGATAGTGCGGTTTTGGGCTTTGTTTTGCATTTGGGACCATCTTTACTTCTGTCAACTAAAAAGGATAGATTGTTAATCTACTCACAAATCCTGGAAAAGCCTTAAAATGATTGCCAATTAGTAGCCAAAGGTGTGGTGTGTTAGGGGCTATGTAAACCATGCCTGCTAGATAGAATGCTCTGTGTTGGGATGAAATTAAAACAACAGTTCCTCCCCCCCCAATTCAAATGATTTTGTGTAGAAAAACATGAGCATTAAAAAAGCTCTGTTAGGGCTTCCCTGGTGGCGCAGTGGTTGAGAGTCCGCCTGCCGATGCAGGGGACACGGGTTTGTGCCCTGGTCTGGGAAGATCCCACGTGCCGCAGAGCGGCTGGGCCCGTGAGCCATGGCCGCTGAGCCTGCGCGTCCGGAGCCTGTGCTCCGCAACGGGAGAGGCCACAACAGTGAGAGGCCCGCGTACCGGGGAAAAAAAAAAAAAAAAAAAAAAAGCTCTATTAGCAATTGAAGGTAAGTATCTCTCCATTGGTGTTTGAAATAACCTTTTATATTGCTTGTATGGATTTTATTCTCATATTTATAACATGTGCATTGGTTATGCACCTTCCCCCATCCTCCACATTTAATCCCTAAGGGATCTGTATTAATGAGTTTTATGCTTTGAACTTAAAAATTGTTTCTTGTCCTCAAAAGTGAGACTGGGGAGAAAGAGAAGGAAGGCTTTTCAAATTTCCTTTGAAAGCTTTTATTTATCTCACATACCTCTTCCTTTTGAAAATTTCTCTGTGTACAGCAGGCTTAGGTTTTTGCACGCGACCAATTTAAATGCCAGAGAGTAGGTGCAGATTCACTGTCCCTTGGTTGTTCATGTCCCCGTTCCTTTGCTCAGATTCATCTTCAGAGTTAGGGAGAGGAAGCATAACTTGCCTACACTTAAGGCCTAGGTTGGTTATTTAATTTGCACTTAGTTAAAAAAAAATTTTGACAGAAACTGTATTTAATTTGTTCCTGCCGTGATGGAACTAAAAATTAACTAAAAAGAAAACCAGAATGCCTGTCTTTTTGCAAAGGTCTATGTGAATTTTTCTGTGTGCTCTGAAAGCTATATGTGTGTGTGTATATATATATATATATATATAATTTCATTATTAGTAATAATATATGTACCTCTGTAGGGTTCCAATTACCTTACTTTTTAATCTCTAATATTTGAAAATGTAGTTAGATCTTCTACTGGTACTAATTTTAGATTACATAACAGGTCTGAACTGAGGATCTTTGATGATACTTCTATTTCAAAGTATTTTTCAAATGAAGATATTAATGATTAAGCTGTACTTGTACAAATATATGCCTGGGTATTGCTCTATATAGCAAAGCAAAGGTGTTATTCTTAACATTTTTGAAAACGTGTGCCAAAAAGTGGAAGTCTGACAAAAAAGCCATTCAGCCACTGAGAATTTTAATGGGAATTTCAAAATCATATTTTACTCAAGTGTCAATGTTTAGTGTGTTGGGCAGTTCAGAAGAGTGATTTGTTCAGATGTGCTAGGAGACTTGATGAGAAGTAATTTGACTTTAAATTTGTATTTATAATTTAAAAAACATAATCATAAAAGAAAACTTGAAAAATAGGGAAAAGAACCATATTTCTTTTTTTTTGCCATATTTCTTTAATGAAAGAAAGCTTAATGTTTTAGCAGTGTTCCCCTTTTCTATGCAGTATCTTTTAAAAATCACTGCTTAATGCTATGTATAAACTTGCCAACTTGCTTTTGATTAATAAAGTAAGTTTAATCAGGGAATAATGTAAAATACGATCATTGGCAGCATAACTGGAAGTGACTTGAGCAGATAAAAATCAGCTTTTTTTAAAAAAATCTTTTACTCCCAGTACTGTTTTTTTAAAAAATATTTTTATGTATTTTATTTATTTATCGCTTGCTTGCTTGTTGGGTCTTAGTTGCGACACACGGGATCTTTGTTGTGGCGCACGGGCTTCTCTCTAGTTGTGGTGCGTGGGCGCTCTCATTGAGGCGCGCGGCCTTAGTTGCCCCGCGGCATGTGGGATCTTAGTTCCCCCACCAGGGATCGAACCCGCATCCCCTGCATTGGAAGGTGGATTCTTTACCACTGGACCACCAGGAAAGCCCCCTAAAAATTAGCTTTAAATCAAAAGCTAAATTCCTCCTTTCATATTATCTGTTGTCATCGTTTAAAGAAACATACCTTACCTTAGGAATTCTCTCTTAATATCTCCTGAAGACTGGACTTTAACAAACAAATTTACCAGCTGTCATCTGGTGAAGGGGGAAGATGAATGCAGAGAAGGAAGATGGGGGGATTGAGCTGTGGCCCATGCCTGTGGGATAATTTTATACCTCGACTAGACCCACCTCAGGCTCATGCTTACAAACATCATTACCCTGCAGACATTGATTTCAGCTTTTCTGTTTTTCTGTCTCTTTTCAGCTTTTATTTGTAGTAGATTTCTTCATGAAAGACCACTGTTGATTGGTTGTTAATCATCTAAACATTGGTTGTCATGATGACTAGGAAGTCTAAATAAAAATCTATTAGCTTCAATTTGGACAGAAATGTGAATGCCCAGTTTAGTGGATTGCCTTTAAATCATCATTGGTGATACGTGAATCGAGTTAGAGTTTCGCATATGACGAGCACCTTAGGAGTAAATTAGACAGTTTGAAAGCCGCATTAACTCTTTCAGAGCACTAGGCTACTATTTAGTTCACCCAAACAATAATTTACTAAGTTTAGCATACCCAGACAGTAATTTGCAAAGTAATACCTTGAAGACGCTAGAAAGAGTTAATGAAGCTTCTGAAGTACCTTGCACTTCCTTGGAGAATCTAATTTCAGCATTTACAATGGTTATACTTGAGAAAAAGATCTTTAAATTGAGTGCCTGTTGCAGGAATTGCTGCTAAACGTATTCTACCATCTTTAGGTTTTTATCCTACTCCTGCCCTATTCCTGTCCTTGTTTTGCATACTCTTTTTTCTTCTTTCCTGTGAGTATCCCCCAAGGTACAGTCCTGTACCTCCTGCTGTTTCTTGGTGGTCTCCTCTCTTCTCACTGGCTTCAGCTGCCTTGGTTCAAAGACGTGGGTTTCCGGACACCGTTTAGCTCTTGCTGTCTTGTTCTTTATCTCCCACGCGACATCTTCGCATCTTTTTTTGCTGAGCTTTAGTCTCATTTGTCAACCAGCTGGTGACCAAATGGCCTTAAACTTAACTTATTTTCCTCTCTAAAACTGGTTTCCCCTCCTGGCTAATTTATTTTTAGAGTAGCACCTACCACTCTTCTTTCAGTAGTCTCGTCCTGGAGCTGTGGAGAAAACTCCTCCCATCAGCTGCAGCCCCTACAGTGGGGTGGCAAGTGCAGGCTCCCTTTGGAGTTTCTCCTCCCTTCCCTTCCCTTCCCTGTGGTCCTTACTATGTCGTACCTGGATCACTACACTGGGCTTGTTGCTTCCAGTTTCCTCCTCCTTCACTCTCCTCTGGGTGAGCTGAGACATCAAATTCCTTGACACGTCACTTTAATTATATCATTAATTATATCATTCATCCCTTCAAGCACCTTCACACGCTCTCTATTGGCATTCAGGGCCACCCACCATCTTTCCAACTTCCTTTCCTATGAACTCCTCTGGCAGCTCCCCCTTCCATGCTCTAGGGCATTCTCCTCCCTCATTCTGTTCCCCCAGCAGGGCATTCCCTTTCCCTATCCACACTAGATAGATCCTTCTAGAACTACATTCTGCACAGTTTCATTTATATGAATTTCAGTAAACAAGCAAAACTAGTGTATCTCCCAGAAGTCAGAATAGTGGTTAACCTGTGGGGAAGGGGCTGCTGACTTTGTGGGGCACGGGAGCCTCCTGCTGGGGTGCTGGCCATGACCATGACCACCGTGGTGGGTGGTTACACGGGGGTGTACAAATGCAAAAATTCACTGAGCTGTACGCAGCAGATTTCAGTGTTTGGCTACGTGTAAGTTGAACATCAATAAAATGTAGGCTAAAACACACCCACCTTACAAGGCTGCAGTACGGCTTAAATTCAATACCGTATTGAAAATGCTGAGGACAGAGTCTGGCATGTGGGGAAAATCCCATTTCTTTCAGTGAGAAGAAAGTTGTCATTCTCACTCTGAATTGTATAGCAAATATTCCCCAGCAAGACTCATTTGGCAAGTAATTTTGTCTTGGAGACATGTTTTGTACCTTCTTCACTTGAATTGCCATGTTTATTGCTCAGTTGATATTGTTGATATCGTGTGGATACCTGCTTTTATTTTTGTTTATTGTGTACATTTTTGATCATCAGTAGAAATAGTGACAGTACGGTGTGTCATGGAAAGCTTATAGTGAATTTAGAGATTTTTTTCCCCCTCAAACATTGCACACAGTTAAAAAGAACTTCAAGTTTATTTTGAAAGTATTTCACACAACAGGCTTAAGATTGGAGTTCTTTCCCTGAGTATTCTAGTTACCAGGGAAGCATCCGTAAATGGGCTTATGGGAGGGCGTATTACAAGTCAGTATAAGGAAGAGTTTTTAGCAGAGCTGTTAAAATGGGTTTAAATGATTTTTAAATAAGAAACCATCTTCTGAGATGGTGGTTAGCAAACTTCAATATGTGTACGAATCTTACACACCCGGGGATCTTATACAGACATAGGTTCTGACTCAGCAGGTCTGGGGTGAAGCCTGAGGTCCTGCATTTGTAACCAGTGCCTAGACGATGCTGCTGGTCTCCAAACCACCCTTCGAATAGCACAGAGTCAGGGGTGTATTCAGGTTTAGAGATGTGACATTTTTAAGGGCAAAACAAGAACAGCTTAGCCCATAAAAACCACTCCTCAAATTTGGGTGGTTAGTGGTCACGTGAGCCACGTTTGTGTAAAAATATTCCTGAAAGAATCCATTCAAGAAAGTATTGACTCTTTCTTTTAAAGTTGTGGTGTTACAGGATTTTTGTTTTTTCGTGCTAGTGGGCAAGACTGGCTGATTTCATTAGTTTGTTTTTGTTCCCTCTTGTAAATAATGTTGTATCAGTGGAAATGGTTGTGAATTCAACCAGAATTTTTAGGGGAAGAAATTGAGAAATAACTCGGAATCATTTGTGAATGCCCTTCCTTAAAAACAAAAACAACCAGACAAACTAGAAAAGTATCACCACAGGCCACAGCCCTTGCCTGTTTGTGACTCTGCTCCATGCACAGTACTTGGCGGGATCACCACCGCTGTGCCCTGTGCCATTTGAAGAGCCAGCTTCACTACTTCATGCTCTGCCACTTGTGTGGTAGATTTCCGTCTCCTTCTCCGAACGGGGGCCTCTTTTATCCTGTTGTCTCCTTTCGCTGGTCATATTCTTGACTCACTACACAATGATTTTATACCCTGTCAAGTCTTCAACCTCTGTCAGCCTGTGATTTGAAACGGAGAAAAATCCAAGTTACAAATTGAAGACGCGACCTGACCCTTTGATGTTGGGAAAGCGGTGCTGTCAGAATACGTGTCCCCAGCGCTGCTCCAGCCCCGTCTGTCCGCCTGCCCGCCCGCCGTAGCAGGGTGACAGGAGGAATGTGGCTCTGCCTGCTGGCTCCCGGGCACATTCCTTTCTGTTTGGGACTGAAGTACCAGACGCTCATTATTAAATTACTTAGCGGAGATTTTGTAGCACCTCTGATGCCTTTGAAAAGGCCCTTTCAGCCAGAGAAAGGGTGTGTGGGCAGATGGAGGGAGAGAGCAGCTTTCACACTGGTGAACGGGCCCTCAGACGGTGCTCGGGATGCCTGTGAACGTGCCGAGGCTGGCTGTTTCTTTTCAGCTCTGATTCGGCAGAAGAGACTTTCCCAAGCTCGACGGAAGGTTCTTCATAGGGCCGGGCCCTTCCCTCACCGAGGGAAAATGTAGGGTTTCGGCTTCAACCTTGACTCAGCGTTGCCATTTACATTCCAACACAGGAGACCTTGTTTAGGCTATGATTAAGGGCCCACAGATGGTGGGCTGTGGTTTACAGATCCTGATAACTTAGAGCGGGCAGGCGCAGCTCAGGCTGATAAAATGGGCTCCAGTGGTCTCCGTCAGAAGGATGTGTGTAACTGAATTACGTCGGTGGTTCTGGAATGTCCTCACCACCGTCTTCCTGGGGAGATCTCTCTGTCTTAGAGAATGAGAGAAGATACAAAGGCGAGGTGGCCATGAACTTGTCTCGTTTATCAGACTTTGTAAGCCTTTATCTGTAATGATGGTAATAAAAATAGCAGTCCTGAATACTTCACAGGGTTATTGTTGGGATTGATTGAGATAATGTATGTGGAAAGACTATGGACTTTAAAACATTAATCACACGCACTTATTTGTAAACAGTGGTCTTCCAGGGTTTTGCTTTTGTAAGTAGCCTTCCTGTGTGATCAGTGCTGAACTCTCAGGGAAAGGCGGTCTATTCTTTCTCACATGCTGCTGGGGAGACCAGTTGCTGTTGGCTCAGGAAGGACACGTAGTGGGGAGATGGGGTGAGGGGACAGGCTCTCTTCCTCCTCCTTGGGGTGCTGTGCTGTCTTCAGACAGAATGAGGATGAGGGGATGTGGTGGGAAGCAGGGAGGTTTAATGACGAGATGGCATTGGGGACAGTCTTTCTCCTCTGTGTACCGCAGTGCTTAGGTGAGTACATAGAGATCAGGAATTATCAGTGATGTTTAAAAAATCGGCGTGACTATACGTGTTGCTTACTGAGAACGTAAGCTTGCTGAGAACAGAGCCTGCCAGTGACATGTATGTTTAGTAGAGCGTGGATTGGGGTTGCTCGGCTCAGCTGGAGAAGGTGGCCGTGATGGTACCGGTGATACTTCTGCCACTGAGCCGCACTGGGCTGACTGCCGAGCTGCTGGGAGCTCAGAGTACCTGAGCTCGCGGGAACCTCCCTCGGTGGCTCTTGTCCTCATTTTATAGTTGAGGAAAAGACTTAGAAGGCTTAAGTACTAGTGACTGTCAGGGTTTTGAGCCAAGATCTCCAAAGCCACATTGCTTCCTAAGGCTGGTTTTAAAAATTTGATTCCTCAAATGTGGAATAGCCCACAAAGACTATAAGATAGTCTTCAGAAAGCTTGCATTTCCACTAAGGCACGTGAGACCGTGGAAGGAAATGGTGTCAGGTGTTAGAGAAATGATTGTATGCCTGGATTAGAGCAACCCTGCTCCACGGTCTTAGCCCAGGCTTTCCCGTGGGTTGTCACAACAGAAGCCTCAGGACTCCTGGAAAGTAACACAGGACCCATTCTGAGTGCAAATGGGGAAGATTAGCTTTCATGCAAAAGAACACATGGTCCATTTGGCCACCCAAGAGGACTTAAATCAGGTTCTATTAACTCCGGCCTTTGCTCTCCCTTTCTTGTCTGACAAACATACAGGCTATGATTTTTTCCCCCCAAACCCGGAGCCACTTCTGTTGTATTAAATAATCACAATGCCGTGTACTGAATGCTTTTATGTTTACTTGTTGGACTTGGAACCCGCCCCCCAAGAAAAAAAAAGTTATGTTGACATTTCTGCAGAGCCTGTCACTCACCAGAAGGAAAAAGACTCACATGTCACTGTTTTATAGCCAGCGATCCAAGTTGTGAGATAAACATGACTTGAAATGTGGTTTTCATACCTCATGTTGTTTTATGGCCTTGCTGCCTGAAGTACGGTCCATAAACTGGTCTGGTGGCATCAGCATCACACAGGAGCTTGTTAGAAACTCAGGCCTGACCCTAGGCATCTGGAATCAGAATCTGCATTTTGATAAGATGCCTGGTGATTCCTGTGCAAATTTAATAGCAGAAGCACTGGATTTTATGGTACTCACTGCCCTAAGTTAACGGTTAAGCTTACTGAATAGAGGTTTTTTTTCCTTTTCTACAAAGCCTGTTTCAAGAATATAACCTTATATTTTTAGAGCCAGGCCCTAAAGAACAGAAGCCTCAAGTATAGCTGTTTAGCACCAAAGGGGCATTTTGCCATTTCTAGCAAAGTCTGACATTTATTAAACCTCTTAATCACTCCATCTCAGTTTTCTCCATTTGTAATGCAGAGTTGCTAGTGTTCCTTTATTTGGGGAGAGGAGTTGACCTTGGCTTCTTAAGAGTATAAAAACCACAACCCAGTTACAGATCTCTCACGTAGGTACCACTGAAGATCGAAGCCCGTAACCAACTGTACGGTCCAGACGGCCCCTCCCCCCGCTGCACACCTCTTCTGCCGCCCTCTTCTTTTTTTTTTTTTTTTTTTTTTGCGGTACGCGGGCCTCTCACTGTTGTGGCCTCTCCTGTTGCGGAGCACAGGCTCCGGACCCGCAGGCTCAGCGGCCATGGCTCACGGGCCCAGCCGCTCCGCGGCATGTGGGATCTTCCCGGACCGGGGCACGAACCCGTGTCCCCTGCATCTGCAGGCGGACTCTCAACCACTGCACCACCAGGGAAGCTCTTGCTGCCCTCTTCTTGTGCTCCTCCTTGGAGGGGAGAGTGTGAGGTGCACACGTAGAAAGGTGGTCCACACCAAGCCGTTTGAACCTCTTCATTCATTGTCCACGCATCTTGCCTTCTCAGCGGTGGGACTAGCAACCCAGGCCTGATTCCTGTCGCTTCTTGGCTTTGTGAGCACAGCCTTAGTTTCCTCAGCCCCGAAATGAAGGCGTTAGATCCTGACACCCCGGAGATCCTCACCAGCCCATTTCCACTGCCTGCAGCCAGCTCTTCGTGACCCGGGGCCACTTCTGCCCCTGCACTGCTGACAGCCTCCTTTCCGCTGAGTGCCTTGCCTTCTGCTTGGCTCCTGCTGCCCTCACGGGCCTCCTTAAACTCCAGAAGAGCGTAGCGGTGACCACGTGGGCTTTTTGTGCGCTGTCCATTAACTGCTCAAGGACTCGGAGGTGAACTTGTGAGTGTATTTGAATGTATATTACTGCTCACTTGATAATGGTGCAGCTCTCTTGGGGGCCCTTCAAACAGAAGACACCCCTGTATGAAATACTATCTCTTTATTCCCCCATTTTTAGGGAAGAGGGTTCCCGAAATCCTTTCCAAATTCAGAGGAATTAGGAAATCTTGGATCACTTTAGTATTAACTAATTGTGGGTTGTTGTCAAGTGAGCCTTTGTCTAAGAGGACCTCATTAGGCAGTGCTCTATGATGGTGACAGGGCGGCTTACGATGTCTCGCTAAATGTAAATGATCTCAGAGCCAATTGTTAGGTTTCACTTGAAAGTCTATGAAACATCTAATTAAGGAGCAAAGAAGGATGTCAGAGAAGGATCCAAAGTCCTGAATTTTTGTTATATTGGGGTAGATTTTACTGGAAACTAGAGGATTCTTTATATAATAAATTGCTGTTTGAAAAAACAGCAAACAACAGAAAGCTATATCTTCACTTTTCTTTACCTGTGGTGTAAGTTAGAACCAGCTTATAGGTTGGGATGTCCAGTAGTTTAGTTTGTATTATTTATTACCAGAGTTCAAATTTGAACTTGAAATATTTTTAAAGCACACTGTACAGTGTACTGTGCTTTCTTTGCAGCATGTATAATTATCTTGCTAAGCTTTTTCATATCACCTAGGTAGAAGACAGTAACGTCTCGGAATGATTGTACACCGGGGCTTGAGACCCCGGAAGTGAACTGTTTTCTAATGACTGTATTATGTGTGTGATCCAAGGTTCAGTACCTCTCCGAGTCTTAGATGTTAAATGATCTCATTCAAAATGCCTCCTTCTGTTCTTGAGGCATAGTTGGTATTTTATCAGTGTTAAGTTTTATAAACATAACTGCTATGTAGGTGGTGAAATGATTGCTTATGAGATTGGTAATATCGTAAGCCATGTACCTTTTTATTGTGTTTAATAATGTGAGACCCAGAAATGCCCCCAGTATATTTCTTTACTATTTCATGGCAAGACAGTAGGGGCCTGCCATCCCTGTTAAGCAGTAAAGTAATACAAGGAATTGGAATATAGGAATTACGACTATTGAAATTGGAAAGAAGGAGGGAGTAACTTGGATTCTTCTCAGTTATTAGAAGTCTTGTTTCCTGACTGTGCTAAGCACTGCAGAAAGACAGAGTCAGAGCTTTAGTCCCTCGGGAGCTTACATCCAAGGCAGGGGTCACCTGATGCTGCATTTCCAGTTGTAGAATTGGAGCTATTCAGAAAATGTTCCCGAGGAATGTAGTAATCAGGGCACTCTTCTGGTTTAGTCTTGCTTCTTCCCTGCTTTCACTGCTATTCAAAAACAGAATGTTCTTTGTTCTGGATCTTTGAAATACAAATTGATCTGCTGCTTTTAAAAATTTAAGATAATTCCCGGGAAGGCATTGTAGGCTTAGTTCACAAAACAAATTGTGCAGTGGGCAGGAAGCAACTGGCCATGTGTCCTGAGTTTTGATAATTTTTTTTTTTTTAATGGAGGGCAGGTACACAGGTTCTTAAATTAGTTTGTCCGTAGCTTAGTAACCTGAGAGCCGTTGGAAGCGGAGATGAAAGCATGAAGATGAAATGAGACGGGGATCGCACACTATGATATATACTCAGCTGGGAAGAGTGAAGCGTACGTAGCTATGGAATGTTGATGGGTGAAGATGCCAGTGTGTGAGAATTCAGCCTAACGATTTATTTCATTTAATCTACTTGCAAAGTTTTAACTTATTTACCGAACTACAGCAACCAAAAATTTCAAATGGTCTTTGCTGTAGTTTTAAGTTATGCGCTGTCCCCAGGAAATAACAAACAGCCGGCAGCCCACAACACCACGGTGTGCACAGCCTCCTGTTAATTGGAAATTTAAAGTCTCTTCCATAAAAGACGTGGTTAAACAATAAAGTGATTGGGAAGATGATGCAGTCACACCTTGATGTATCTGTGTTGATTCTGACTTAAGGTGAAGTATGCATTGAAACCTCTTATCAATAGAATTTCACAAAAGTCACTGAATGAAAAAGCCTTCAGTTTCAGCTGTTTTCACTCTGAGATGCAGCAGGGCCGCATTCAGTGTTTCTGTACAAGTCGTGTTTCTTTTGGAGATCTTGAAGAGATCAAAAGTTAACAAATCCAGGAGGAAAAGTATTGTAAATTCAGTTTCGTGTATGAATTCTTATGACAGTAGCCATGTCAAGGATATGCAGAGACTTTTCTTACTGTTCCCCTTTATTATTCACCTGGTCGGTGTGTACTGAATATCTAATACGTGCCAGGTACCATCCTGGGGACTGGAGACCCACCGGTAGACAATACTTACAAAATTCGTGCCCATGCAGAGTTGACAGCCCCAACAGGAGAGACGGCAGTAATTGGTGCGAGTAATTAGATAAGTAAAGCGAAGGAAGTGCGCCCTGGGGCTAAGTGCCCTGGGAACAGCCGAGCAAGGAAAGAGGGCAGATCCTGAGTTCCAGGGTGGACTTACTAGGGTAACACTTATGCAGACACCTGAAACAGTGAGGTCTTCCTTCAGATCTTTTGAATTTTGTACCGCATACATATATTACGTATATTAAATATGTATATACGTAATAAATATGTACCACATACATATATTTCCATATTAGAAATAAATCCTCAGGAAAAGAATATATGGTGTCAGCTCTTGGCTGTGCTATGTCATTCTTTCATGATCCTGGCCCGAATGGAATCTTTGAACCCAAAGGTGGGAAAAGTCGCTGAATATTGGCTTTGTACTTAAGGAGATGCTAGTTTCAGCTGCCTCAATTTTTATATTGAAGGTTTTAATGAAATAGGATGTTTTTGTTATCAGTTGCTGATTAACAAAGTATTCCCAAACTTAGGGGTTTAAAATAACACACAGCCCTGATTTCACAGTTTCTGTGGGTAAGGAATCCTGGGCTCAGTGTAGCTGGGTGCCTGTAGGGGAGGAGAGCCTGTGACATCTTAGAGACCCCTTCCCATGTGGGGCCTCAGGTACTGTGAATCTCTTCAGACTGGCCTTGAGACTGGAGGGACAGTTGGATGGAAGTACCTTTCTTTCTGCCCTCTAAGGAAGGAGAAGACACTCTTTCTTCGTTTTTTTTTTTTTTCATCCAGTTTTTCAATCAAATATAACACTTATCACAGGGAAACAGTAGTAGTAAAACGATAAAGTGACTGTCCTTTAATGGTTTTACGCTTTCTCATTTATACGCCCTTTGGGGGTTCCCTCTCTCCTCCTCCACTCTGCTCTCTGTCCCACCCAGCCATCCTGGGTGCCCCACCTGGTGGGCCTGCTGGGGAAGGATGAGGCTTCCTGTTCTGGGCCTTTGGCTGGCAGTACTGACCTCTTCATCACTCCCTCCACTTCCTGGCTGTCTCTGGCTCAGCTGCTCGAAATGCTTTTACCTCCATCTAGTTTGCAGTTCTGCCCAGTTTGGCCGAAGCTCAGTGCTGGCGATGATTTCTTCTTTTTGTGATGCTTGCCTTCTCCGTATGAGCCACTGTCTGCTGGACCACGGCTTGACCCAGTCATAATGCTCCGTGTCCGGAAGGTGGGAGCTCCTAGGAAACGGTCTCCATCAGTGCCATCCCTCAGCAGCCAGCTGCCAACTTGCCCTCTTCCAAAGTCTGCGTTCCCTCTTGGATTTCTCGTTGCTCCCCCTCCATCCTCCTCACTTGTTGGCAGAAGGGCCTCTTTGATTCTCAGTGGGTTTGCAGAGCAGAAATGATGGACTTCTGATGAACTCCCTGAGTGGCCGTCCTCTCTGCCTGGGACTGTAGTCCTCTTGGCCTCCCTGCTCATCCTGCACCCATCAGTCATGCTGCAGCCCTCCAGAGGTCTTCTAGAACCTACGCATGGTGTTTTTAGCAATACCTACCACCTTGAAAACCAGAAGGGAATAAAAGGAAGAGGGGAGAGGACATTAAGTAAAAGAGCGTTTTGCTGGGCAACTTGTGAAGTGGAATGTTAAATGAAAAACTGCCACGTGCCAGGCAAAATGTTTAGTTAAATTTAAGTCCACTCCACTCCTCAAAAGTAATTTGATTTTCCTTAAAAAAAAAAAAAGCTGCATAGAAGGCATTAATATAGTTCTTGGTGTGTTATTTAAACAGGGTTGGCATTTCAGCATGTCTCCTCATTCTCATTGCAATTCCATTCACAGCAAATCTGAGCCAACGTAACAAATCCAGACTTTCAGACTGTTGGGATTAACCTACGCTGCGGAGATGGAAAACTCAGCTTTATCTGCTGAATTTTCTGGGTTTGTGCTCTTTTGGGTTCATCTCTAGATTTCCCTAGTTCCGGTTTTGAGTATCTATATTTTAGTTCTGGTTAGGGTCCTACTTGGGATACAGGTGTGCCTTGTTTTACACTGAGCTTCACAGATACTATGTTTTCACCGGTTGAAGGTTTGTGGCAACCCTCTGTTGAACAAGTCTACTGGCACCATTTTCCCAACAGCATTATTTTTAAATGAAGGTATGTAGACTGAAGGCAATCTCTGTCTCCATTCTGCACCCTTGACAGACAAATGCTTCTCTCAAACTTGAGTCACTTTAATTCTGGAAGGGGTGGGTATTTGGATAATGGTCATTTTGGAAAGAAAGCTCTTTTAGCAACAGTAGCAGCCAGGAGTTATTATGTAAGAAGGGACCCAGGAGTCTCAGCAAGGAGCAGATTTCCCCATTTGTGGCATTTATGCTCTGGTGTAAATTCCTCTCATAGTGTTTTGTTTGCATCCTTTGGCTTAGATGTTATTAGATGTTACTAGTCTAATCCAATCCCTTGTTTTGTGAAAACAGGTTTTCTCTTTATCCGAGAGAGCCTCTTCTCTGCAACTGTCCTGGAGTAGTCATTCTGGGACAAATGATGGCTTTCGAATCTGTTACATTTTCAGACTTGCTGTAGGCTTGTAAAATAACACCACTGTTACTGGGAAGAGTTGGGCAGGGGCCACGAGCAGTAGGGAGAGGAAGACTGCCACAGGACCAGATTGCAGACTCTTGCTAAAACTTCTTGACTTGCAGATTATGGCAGAGAGTAAGACCTCTGTCACTCTCCAAGTTCCTGGTCTCTTCGTCTTCACCTTGTTGTTTCCAGGCACCCCTCAGACACCTGCTGCTTCTGCTCTTGTCCAGTCATGCCCTGGTGATCAGCCCCAGAAGTCTGGCGGCTCTTCCTGCCAAATCCGAACAGCCGCGCTGTTCTGAGCACCTGGGAACTGTGGCACTCCTGAGCACCTCTGCTGCTGGCATACAGAAGCACATGCCTTCCTTCTTAACTTCCAGGCAGAGTCACCGTGATGGCTTTGAAATGTGTTCTGAAACGGAATAAACTCAAAGGATTCTGTTAATCTATTCTGATTTACTTAGGAAGCAGCAGCGTTCATTATTTGACTTATGTTACTGGTTAATTAACCAGACTAGAACATGTTTCCTTTTTACAAATTGAATGCTGAGGGAGTAACAAAGACCAAATATTTTATAACACGGATTCTTGAGTTTGACTCTGAAATACCATATTTTATTTTGCAGCAACTTCCGGTTTTAGTGACAACTGAAATACTTTCTATTATTAGCAAGTTTTGAATTTTAAGTAAATTGAAATGGAAATGAAAGTTGTTTCTAAAAATAATACTGACAGTGCTTATGTGATTTTTTTTTTTTTTAAATTCCATGTTGTTGGTGAGGAAGGTCTTGATTGGGACGAAAATGTAAATTTCATGCCAGTCTCTTCTTGTTTAGAATTAATGAGAATAGATGGGACTGTTTCAGGGTTCTTTTAGTGTCGGATACTCTTGGCGTCATTTCGTGATGATCTACCCTGACTGACGGCCCTATGGGCTGCTGGCATCAGCGGCATTTCTAAATCCCTGTCTTGTTGACTGTGAAGGACCTGCCCTTTATTGTACCAAGGAAGGCTCCTTCGTCGCTTCGTCTGAATTCTCTAGAGAAGGTCTGGTTGAGGACTGCTCCGATGAGGCTGGTGCCTTCTGCCAGTAAGGGGGTGCGGTGGATAACGGGGGGATGGGCATATTGCCTCCCGACGCCTTTTTAGCGGGGGGCTTCTTCAGGTGACTTTCTGCTTGGAATAAATTCCCCTCCAAACCTGATACACTCATTCAGATATAAGGATGGAGATATATACCAAAGCTTAGAGGTATTTTTTTCTGGACTTTGGGATTCTGTGAACATTGCTTGCTCCTGCTAGCGGCGATTAACACCCTCTTTTTCACTAGGGTTTTAGATGACTCAGTGGAAAATGAAAAGGAAGGCAGACAACTTTGTTTCACTCATGGCATCACTTGGCTTATCCAGCTTCAGCTGAATCAAGATGTGATAATGAAAGTAGAGGTCCTTTCTCCAGATACATCTGACCTTCATGCTGAGAAGTACAGTTCAGGGAATTACCACCAGAGCCTGTCTTGGGAACACACAAGTCATTCGGGGAGGAAAGGTGGGAGATGTAGCACTCCCTTAATCCTCCACTCTTGGTTTCTTTAGGATGAAATTAACAGTTAT
The DNA here is from genome assembly GCF_963455315.2 of Globicephala melas. Lineage (NCBI taxonomy): Eukaryota > Metazoa > Chordata > Mammalia > Artiodactyla > Delphinidae > Globicephala > Globicephala melas. The sequence continues at coordinate 15,000,100 of NC_083331.1, read as the reverse complement.
TTAAATGTAGACTTCGGTTTGCCTGAACTCCTAACCTTTTGTTAATTGAGTTTAATCTGTGAGATTCCAGGCCTCCTACACCACCTGTACCTTAGGACATGTGGGGGCATGGAACACGATGCAGTATTCTGTACTCTGCATTATATAATTTGAAAAGCACTGTCCTAACCTGAAAAAGTTTGTATGTTTGTTCTCTTTTGTATGGAGGACCCTATGGTTTGCTTGGAGGTCAGCCTACATAGCACAGAGGCAAAGACCCATTTCCACTGCCAACCCCCTGGCCATTTTCAAAGACGGGGAAAGGATACTGTGAATGCCAAAGACAGCACTTTAATTGGATGGGTTTCATAATTAATGTCTCCTTAAGTGAAGACTTCTGTTTAATTTGCTTTTCCAGACCATTTGGTAGAAATTGCAGAGGAACGGAGGGAGAACAGCACGTTGTAGTTGGCAGGCGGTGGTGAGAGCAGCCGTGGAGGTGCCAACTCCTTTGTTTAAAGGTGGCTGTTTTCTTCAAGTTCTTGAAGGAGATTTGAGCTGTGCTGTACGTGCAGGAGAGTAATTCCTACGGTTAGTACAAGTTTTTCCCCTCAGTTCTCGAGTCTTTCTTTTAACAAAAATGACCAAGGTACATACCAGCCTTGGAGAGGAGATGAAATTTGGATAAATACTTTAAAATTTGTATTTGAAGGGGAAGATGAAAACGACTCATGTAAATAACTGTTGGGCTTATCTGGACTTTTCCATTGTTTCTGTGTTCCTGCCTCTTGTGGATAATTGACCATTGGCTACCAGTTGATGCCTGGGGACCTTTTCACTCTAGTCTGCTCTCTCTCTCTCTTTTTCTTCTTTGTTCTGAGCCCTGCTTCCCAGGCAGAGGAGGTCAGGCAGGTACACGTGCATTTGGGAAGGAGGAGGTGGGGAAAATATGCAGTAATGAGCCCTTCTGACTTTGGATTCAGCAATTTAGCATTGGTGCAGTAGGTGGAGTTATTCCTGGAGCCCCATTTTGAAGATTGCTATGCAGAAACCCATCTGTGCTGCTGGTTGCCAACATTTCTGGTACAAATATTGTCATTTGCTCTTGAGGCAATCTGCTATTTCAGTCCTAGATGCAGTTTTGTAATATGCTGGGCAAAATAGTAGAGAAAAAATATCTTAAGTGGTGGTATAATCTTCAGTTTAAAAACACTTTAGCAATGTTTCCAGTAGAGGATTTGTTCAACGTGTCTTCTTTTCTCCTTTCCTTGGCTTGTAAACATAATCTAAATTCATTTTTCTCACTTGCCCGAGCCATGGTTTCGTTGTGCTGACTCTGCACCCACCCAAAGGAAAGATGGAGACTTAAGTAATAGTTCTTTAAAATCACACTTCTAAAATGTGAAGGTTTAGCATACCACGCTTCTTCTCTTGACGAGAAAGTAACTTGGCCAGAAGTTACCTGGTTAAAAAAAAAATTGTCCAACATGATAGTACCCTTTCCAAGCCTGTATTCTTCCCTGTCCCAGATAGTGAGTCACATCTGCCTCACAGGACGCTGAGAAGAAGGCCCCCTGTTGCCTGCACAGAGTGGGCGCTCCCTGAAGGTTTTGGGGTATCTCCGGAAACCCTGGGGATGGAGTTGTGCTCCGTTTCATTGGGCTTTGTCGTCAGGCCTTTCCTAGAGAGGGAAAGCGTGTCCTCTAGGAAGTAATACGTTTCTTTCTGTTTCTGTGGCTTTCTCATTTTTGTCCCCAGCCTGATGCATAGTAAGAAATCCATTTTCCAGTATGACTCAGTGTACATGTGCACAAACGTGATACAAGAGTTTTACAAAATAGAAAAGCTTTCTATTAATAAAAAAAAATGCTGGCCTCAACCCTCTGGATTGATTTCACTGCTTTATGGATTGTGGTCCAGAGTTTTTAGCATGAGGTTCTTTCCCACATTTATTTTTAAAAGAGCTTCATGTCACAGTAACCTTGGAGTTAGGGGAGAAGTGGATGCCTCCATGTATGGAAGACTGGCCTTCAGTCATGGAATGGAAGGAGGGGCTTCACACTTCCCTTGGCCACACACTGAAGGAAGTAGCCCCTTTTTGGATTGGTCTTGTCTCAAACATGATCTTGTTAAAATTATGTACTAAGTTAAACACCCTCAAAGATGTCTGATGCCACGTGAGCCCTTATGTGACATACTAGCCAGGATAATTTTTCACTTTTCTGGACATCTTTGTCATTTAGATTCTGCTTTTGACCCTTGAAAACTGGCGGCTGCTTGGATCCACTTTGCTGGATGGGGTTTCACTCTCCTTTCCTTCTGCAGGAACCTGGGTCAGGCTCACCTGACCTATGGTCAGCTGTGTTCAGAACCTTTGATCCCATGAAAGTACTTTCCGCTGTTAATTTCCAGAGCAGATGTGAAGTCTCCCTCCACCCTGGAGTCAGATGGCTTGTCAGAAAAGTCAAGGAATTTTAGGTGATATCAATGTTTGATAAGAAATGATTATCCTTTCTTGGCCAAAGCAGGAGCAGTGGAAGCGCGTGCAGTCAAGCTGCAATAGTGTTCCTCCCACTGAGTCCCTGGCTGGCCTGTTGGTATCTGGAGCAGTGATCTTGTAAAGACTTCATTGTGAAGTTGGCTGTGTGTGTGTCCAAAGGAAATACTATATATTAAAGAGGAAAGCGGGGGAGGAGAATTCCAGGAAATTGAAAGGTGAGGCTGACACGTCCTCATTCCCTAACGATGCTTCTGTTTTTCTTTCTGAAAAACAATGATGGTTTAAAGTTTGATCTCAGAACAAACTGGCTTTTATCCATAACCTTATAATTATATTTTTAAACAGCCTTTCTTAACTACTTGTTAAATAACATCATACTAACAAGTTGCCTTATATTATTTGGTGTTAATGACCCATCCAAGTACCACTAACAGTGTTTCTCAAACTTACCTGTCAGATGAGGTAACTCGTTAAGAATATTCTGGGACTTCACTCTCCTCCTGTTGAGTCAGACTCAATATGGAATGAGACAGTTGAGTTATTTTCTTAGAATATTAGAACTGAAAGGAATGTTGGATGTGAAGCTAGTCCAGGTGTTCCCAAACCTGGTGACCCTCAGTATTATTATGACTTTTTAAAATATAGAACCCTGGGCCACACTCCGTATGTGCTGTGAATCCCAGCCTCCGAGCCAAGGGCTTTAGGGTTTCAGTTTTCACCACACTTCCTAGAAGATGCCGATCATTAGTCCGGAGTGGTAACCACCCATCTCTTCAGACTCCTTCAGGAAAGGGAAATTGACCGGGCGTGCTTGGTTATCGGGCTACGAGATAGCAGCGCAAGAAAGCCTTTACTGATAGCTATTGACTCACTCAAGGAATATTCATGTCTCAGGTCCTGACTAGGTAGGTGAGCGCTGGCAGTTTCGGGATGAGTGAGTGTGGCGTCCCTGCCCTCGAGGCGTGTGGACTGCTACTCAGCCTTCCCGAAGGATGAGCTTGGGGGTGCGGCATGACAACTTGGGGGAGCTTTTCCAAGCTGTGTGCAGTGTTGCCCCAGCCCTCAGATGGGCATGCGCCTGGGTGGGGGTCAGAAGGTCTAGGGCGCTGATTCTCCTTCCCTCTTGGCTGCTGCCCTGCCCCCCCTTGTCTTTCTCTTACAGCTCTATGAAATAGTCCCAACACCTAGAAGTGCACAGAGGCTAGTACAGTTGGTACGCACATGCTACCACACGGTTTTAACAATTGTCACCCATCTTGCTTGAAGCCTTCCTGTCTCCCCAGAGGCAGTCACTGATTCAGAGGTGGGCTGTTGGGGGCTCCTTTCCTTAGAGAAGCCTGCCCCACCTCCCCAGCTGGGCTGATATAGGCGGGTCCATAAGTCCTATATAGTCACCCCCCGCCCCTTTACATTTATATAAGTGTTGTCAGTGTAGGTATCATTCTGCGACTGTTTTAAAGTCAGCATGGTGTTTTTGAGTTTTAGCCATTGTTATTACATGACCTGATGTGGCCCCATACTTAACCGTAAAGTCAGGAAATTGAAGCCAGACAGCTTGAAAACCTTCTTAATGGAAAAAGTGCAAGAAGATGTGGGTGGGAGAGAGTTTCTGTCGAATTTTTAGTATAGAACTTTGTCATTTATGGGAAAATCGTTAATTTGAATCAGGCACTGTTTTGAATAGCCCAGTATCAACTTAACAAGAATTAATTGCACGTTGTATGAGAAGTTCATTGTTTTTATTTACTATGGGTGTAATTATTGCAGTTTGGTTCCAGACAGGTGAAAGTTAAGATTTGTGGCATAAAACAGGAAGCAGATGGGGGCTAATTAAAGTTCTGTTGATGATAAAAGGATGACTGATCAAGGAACAGCTGGTTTCCCAATTTAAACACAATTTGTACTACTGTATGAAGACAGCCCTCCGCAAGTTCTCATGATTGCCTTTCAAAGGTGAAGGAATGTGTTTCAGCAAAGTGTGAAGGCTGTTGCACTCTATTTTTGTTCACCTTTTTTGCCTTTAAGCGGTTTCTCTTCAGGGTTTATCCACGATGAGGGAAGGAGTCACAAAACACAGCTGAGATTTTCAGTGGTGCTCTGTCCACTCCAGACACCTTTTTATGCCCTGGAAAAACCCGAATTCCCTTCTGTATTCTCCAAAGACGTGCCCAAGCATTTGATTTTATTCTGTATTTTTTTCTTATTTCTTCCGACACCCCCTCCTGCTGGGTTTTAAAATGTTGGTGCCCGTATCTCCCTAACTGCATCACCCTTGTACGTCTGTGTGTAGATGAGGGCTCAGAAGTGCTTTGGACGCGGTCTTGAACTGGTGTGTCTTTGAGCTCCTGGCTGAAATTATTTTGTTTGATCGTGCGCTGGATGACTTTCATCTTCAAGTGGCAGCATCTTTTGTTGCTACTGCTAATAATGGTTGGATAAACATTAAGACCCAGTGTCCAGGGATGTGTTTTGCCTAAAAAAGGTACCAGCACTCGGTTCTCTTTGAATCTGTGCAGGGCGGCGACATGAGGTTTGCTTTGCCTTTAGTCAGAGGCTAGACGTTTGCTTGACATTTTGTGTTCCTAAGTGCTTTGTGTGATTATCTCATTTTAATCCTTATAAAAACTCTTTAAAGTGGCAACTGTTGTCCCCATTTTGCAGATGAGGCAGTTGAAGCGTGGGGAGTTGAAGTGCCTCAGCCACGGTCACGTTCACTAAGTGCTAGGACTGGGTTAGCCTCCAGGCTTGTCCGACAACAGGCTCCTGGTCCTCAGCCACCCTATTCTACTGGTTTTGTGTAAAACTAGCATAAAACTATTGGTTTTTCTACTTCTGATTAAGGAAAGAGCTATTTCCTGAAAAAATAAAAAATCAGGATGTAGTTTGTGAACTTCATCTTATTTGATTATGTAAATGTGTGTGTGTGTATTATATGATACAGGTCCTGGCACTTGGTAGGAAATCAGTTTTTTGAATGAACACATGAAAGAGGAACAGGCATCATTTTTTTTCCTTTTTGGGCCCCCCCGCCAAGGAAGTAGCTTTATTCTGATCTTAAAAGTTATACGTGCTTTTTCTTTTAACAACAGCAAAAAGGGCAACGTACAACTAGAAATTAAAAATCCCCATTACCTTCACCACCGAGAGACATCATCGTTATTATTCACTGAGGTTGTCTTGTAAAAGAAATGATTGACCATATAGATCCCATGTAACTGGTAATAAAGGTCACCGTTTATGTTAGCGACAGATAGCATGCACTAGAGGTTTCGGGGATGTGATAGTTGACATTCATTGTCAAATGTTGTCTGTAAGTAAACTTTCCAGTCCTAGCTGCTGTTTTTCCCCAATCTGGTTCTACAGTAGTTCTGCTACACGTTGTACTAATGAGGAGCGCCTGTGTGCAGGTTCCTCTCCTCCAGGCTCTGTTTCCATGACCCTAGAAAACTGTCTCCCTGCTCACATCACAGCTCTTACAGTGTGTGGTGTCACGGCCAGAGCTGGAGTATTTTCCTGACCTGGGAGCTGTCTCCGGAATCATAGTCATTTTTTTCATTCCGCTGTCTGAGCAAATCAACCTACCGCACTCTTCTCCTACCTTCTCTCCTCCCCTTTTCTTCTTCCTCCTGTACCTTGCTTGCCTTCCTTCCTCTCACAAAAGCATTAAGGGAGGTGGGAGAGATTTGGAAATGAAATTAGAGTGGGCCCATTCTTCTCCCCTGGTAACTCTGCCTTGTGTATTTTTGAAGATACTGATGTTGGCTCTTACTGTGAGATCTCGGGCGAGAGGCCTGTGCGGGACCTGCTTCGTCCTGAGTAACCTGACCTGCTTGGAGAGTCTGCGTCTCCTTCGTCCTTCAGAGAGTGAGAGGGCATGGTTCATGGTTCGCAGAGCGCCTGGGCTTTCCAGGGTACCTGGGACAGGTGTGTTCTTTGGTAGGAAGTGTGGATAGCTCTGCAGCTTTCAGGTAGCCTGCCCTTCTACCCTGGGCGTAATCATGAAATCTCACAAGGGCACAGTACTCTATTTATGCTTTTTGAAGAGGTTGTATCCATTACAACTCCTTTGCGGAGTTAGGACAAGTGTTATTTTTTCCACTCTGTAGGCAAGAAAGCGGAGATACACAGGATATAAAATTTGTCCAAAGTCATACATACAAAGATAGAGCCAGACCTAGGTCTTCAGTCTCTTGACCACTGTCTTGCCATTAGACCAGCATTTCCCAAAGTGTGTGCTGCTAAACGTTGGTTCCACAGTATGGGCTGTGAGGAAGTGTCAGAGACGCGGTGGGTGCATGGGATCACACCCACAGAACAGAACGAAACATCTTAAGTTAGTGAAGGGCGTTGTGTTTTGCTTTGCTTTGCTTTTGTACATTAACATGAAATTAGTGTATTAGAGACTCCAAGAATCCTGCAGTTGGGAGTCCTGTTTGAGTCGGTGTGGCCAGATATCCCGAACATACTTCCTCAGTGAACTCCTTTCACCCTAGGAGGAGCCGTTATTCTTTGGAGTGCATGTTGGAGATGCTCTCCTTGGCCATAGTGTACCGCCTTGTCCTGGATTTACTTTGGAGGTGCTCCAGGAGCCCTCAGTGGTTAGAGGAAAATCTAACCTTTGGCGACCTGGAGGACGAATCCACATGGGCAGTGGTTGGAGATAGAGACTACCCTGGGGCGGGGGGGGGGGTGGGAGGCTGGCCATGGGGAATCCTGTCATCATGTCATTGTCGGCAGTTCAGCAGGACCTTTGTGGAGTAGGATTTTAACCGGGACGCAGGAAGGTTCTCAGTCAACAGGATCAGCATTCTAGGAACGGTTGTCAGAGTTGTTAGGTAAAGATTCATGAACTATAGCCTGAGTGACAGCTGCACTGTTTGGCAAGGATGGACTTAAGAAATTTGGACCCAGAACAGCACACTGCTTCCTCTTGGCAGGTGTTGGAAGTGAGGCACATTCCCCGAGTGAGGCCGTCTGTGTCAACACCCCTCCCCCCAGCTCTCGTTTAATATTTAATATTCAGCTTTGCTGCTTTTGTTGCTCTCATTAGATTGCTTGATTATGATAGCGGGGCAGGTTCTGCATCCCTCTCATCAGTCAGCCCTCTGCTTTCGGGGAAGCAGAACCTCTTAACAAAACTCTTTTATTTTGAGGTGAATTGTTCCATCCAGGCAGAAATGATTTATTATTTTGCATTGAAACCTCAAACTAAGGAAGCAAATGCAGCTTCTCAGAACTGATCTTGGGCATTGCACTTGATGTTCTCTTCTCTCCTCTCCTCTTCTCTTCTCTTCTCTTCTCTTCTCTTCTCTTCTCTTCTCTTCTCTTCTCTTCTCTTCTCTTCTCTATTCTCCTCCCTCCCTTCCTTCCATACCTAAGCTAAGCTTTTCCAGGAGTTGAGTGTACATGAAAAGTTCACATAAAGTATTTTCTATCCAGAAGATACAAACTCTGAATTAAGGGAACTGCTTTTGTTTGGTTTTGTTTGCTTTGGTGGGGAGAACAGAAGGATCCTAGTAGGAGCAATGGTTGGGAGAAAGCGCTGTGAAATAGATGGGAGGTTAATAACCTGTGGTGTGGTATTTCTCTCAGCAAGTGTTCCTCAGGGCTTCTCCAGGAAAGTGATCAGACCAAGTATTGGACTGTGAGATCTTCCTTTTACAAAATGTTTGAACTGCCTGCTATTGTTTGTTTGCTGGTAACTTTGTGACTTTTAAATCTGGTTGTAAATTGCACGGCACTAACTTATTTTGGGGGCAGAAAGGAAAGGAAGCAGATAGAGGCCAGGGCTCCTGGGCCGTGGAAGAGGAAAGGTCGATGGGATCTGCTGAGGGTAGGGTTTACACCCACAGTCATGCTTTTATAATCAAATTCTGATGGGATAGTCAGCCGTTAAAAATTAAGTTCCCAAGATTTAGACCTCTTTCCTGTGTGTGTGCGTGTGTGGTGCCTTTCAGGATGATGGAAGTGTGTATGTGGTTGGAGGGAGTGTTGTGTGTGTGGGTGGTTACTGGGGAGAAAATGCCATCTCAGTTTATCCTCATGCCACTGCTGTCCAGCCATGGGCCAGTCTCGGCCCTGGATCTCATATGCATCTACTAAGGTACTGAATAACTGAGTGATTTGTTGTAGCTTTATCCTTGTTTATGTGGAACAGTCCATGGTTACATTGTAGGGCATTATTTCCTTTAATTTCCCTTTAGCCTTTCAAAACAACCTGAAAGATGTTATGGTTGAGCCTAGACAATGACCTCAAGAAACAAAAATAAACCTTTCTAAAAGTAAGAACGGGATTTGTATGCCAAATGTTGTGAACGATGGATAAAAGTATGAAAACACAGCAGACTTTACGAATTTTAGAATTTGTTTTCAAAACAAATGGTCCCGGTCCCAGTCTCCTGCCCTCCTCTGACTATGAAAAAATCAGATATTATACCACGAGTTTCAAAACAACCAAGTAGCATTTGAATCATGAGACAAAAGCCCGGCAGCAGCTTTAATATAAAACCCCATCATTTTCAGCGAGATCCTCAAGGTGACCCTTGTCATCCGCCTCTCCACACAAGCTGTGGCAGCCTCCTGTTGGGGGAGTGATTTGAACAAAGGGCACCTTTCAGGGTGGGGAAGAACCATACTGAAGACAGCACCTCCCCGAGGTGCTTTTGCTTATCAACAAACATTTATATGCACATGAAAACACAGACGTCGCACATACTTAAATTTTTGGATAATCAAAAATATCTGCTTTCCGAGCAGGACACAGTCTCTCCATTTTCCCCTGCTGTCTCGTGGGAAGACAGGTTGGCCCTTTCCTCTAGGTTCCACGTCGTAACTTTATTCTGATCTTTTCTCGCTCTCCTGAGTGTTGCGTGTCGGATAAAATACAAGCTCCTAGCTCATTTTTAAAAGTCCCCTCCCACCTTATTTTCCCCTCTTTCTGCGTCTGAACTCAAATACAGCCACTCTTACCCCTTCTTTCTTCTCCAGACACGTCTTGTTAGTGCTTTTAACAAACTTTTTTGCATGTACTGATACTAATATTTGTTGGTCACTTTGTACACACTGAGCACTTAGTACTGTGGTTCAGTAAGGTAAGTACTGTTAGATTGTAAGTCACTTGCCCAGGATTACTCAGGTTTGGGTTTGAATCCAGGGCTCTCGGGTTTTAGAACACGTTATGTAGTATACCCATCACCTTTTATTCGTGTTCTGCACTCACGTCGACAATTCCCTTTTATCCAGCGATCTGAATCTTGCCTTTCCTCAATTCTAGGTTAGGGTCTTTCCTTTCTTGTTTTGAGCATGTGCCACCTTTCATTTTCGTGTTGTCAGCCATCTGTATATGACCCTGGGAGGCAGGAAAAGAGCCTCATGTTACCTAGTTGTTTCAACAGTACCAATATACAGTAGGGGCCCAATAAGTACCTGCTGAATGAAAATGACATTGATTGCTTTCCATTAAAAGACCCTGATTTATGTTATTGAAATGTGAATGGAAATAAATTAATTTCTCAGATTGTCTGGATTTAAATAGTTTACGTTAGACCCATTTCAACTAAGCTTTGCTTGATTTCTTGATTAATTTTGGATGGATTTTTCCATGATAAAAATGAGGGTGAAAGTTTATCTTCTGTTTGTATTCCCAATAAAAATGACTGACTCAAGATTCTGTGAGATCCTTGGTACCTCCACGCCCCTCCATCCCCCAAGAACAGAACATGCTCTGGTGCTGGCTGGGGCAGTGCTGATGGGACATGTTCTGCTCCAGCCCTGACTGACCCTGGGGTCCTTTTGGAACAGTCGGGTGTCTTTATAATTTAAATAAACAAAAAACTAAATAACCCAGCCTTGAAGACTCTTCAAAAGAAAATATTTTGTTCTAAAATTTCATGCTACTCCAGTTTAATTTATAGTTACTTTGAGGATTAAAGTAATTATACAATATATTGGTGTCTGTCTTCATCAGTTGTTTGATAGAGTTGTATCATGGACTATAAAAATGGTTAAAATGTAAAACTTCTTACCTTTGGGGGTAGAGTTGTAGTGAAGAACGATTGTTTGAAACTTTGTTCACCCACTAACAATTCTGAATGCTACTTACAACCTTATTTAGGTTGTCAGAATTTGTCTCAGTTACTTTTCCGAGTAATAAAAAAGAAAGAAAATAAATTAATACCGAAGAGACTACCTGTTGTTTAGAACAAAGCGAGAGGAGTTGAAATTAGACTGACCTCACTGCTCATAGTTGTTTGAGTATCCGTGGTAATAGGGTTAGCAACTTCTTCCAGAAAATCCTGCTTTTGTTTTAGAATATCAAGGATTTCTAGAAATTGAAATTGTTATTGTCGTTCACATTTTTAATATGCTGTGTGGTTTCCAAACGCACTCTCACTTAGCTTTCACCGTGCTCCTTTGTGTTACATGGTGGTGAGGCACAGGGCGTCATCTAAATAAGCCCTTACTCTTCTGGGAAGACCCTTAATACTGAACCATTTGGGCAAATGCATCATTTTAAGAAAGTGGAGAAAAGGCACCCCAAATGTATATACTAATATATTGTGGTGGAAGCTGTAGCAGTGGTTCAGAGTATCCTTGAATGCAGTAGCTCGGAAGAGATACAAAACATTTGTAGCATGTGCAAGATTCCAGCCACAATGGTTGCTATGCACAGTTCCATTTTGGACAAAATTCAAAGTGACAAAACTGAAAACAGTGAGCAGTGAAGTTGCAAAGAGGAGTTTAACGTGTACCATCACAGACTGTGGGCTCAGGTGAGAAGTTCTAATTCTCCATGGGTTTGAATCATCTTAAGAAATGGTTCATATAGTTATTTATTCATTCTTTCTTTGTTAGTTTCCCTCCAGTATTTAAAATAGAGCTTAACAAAACTCTCTCATTGTTTTCTCAACCCAGAACAATGAATGTGTGTTGTGTGTAGCCGGTGCATTGACAATGTTGTTCATATTTCTAAAGAGGTTATGGGTTCAAACTGCAGCATTAGAGTAAAAAGTTTAATACAAGGAAAACTTTCCAGATGGGGAGGTTTACTGATCGCTCAGTTGGGGTTCCTCAGGTGATTTGAGGATCCTTTTTGTCCTACTTGGCTTTCTTCCTCTCTTCGCTCTGGAATGTGGACCAGCCTAACCCTGGGGCTAAGCTCAAAAATAATGGAACCCACAGGAGTCATAGTAGATGTCCCCAGGTCATCTAAATCTGGTTCCAGGGCAAACTCAGTTTGGAGCCTTCCAGCATCCCCTGAGCCCTGGAGTGATCGTGGCGAAGCACATTCTCCCAGAGCTGGCCTTAATCTTGACCTGAGACCTGATTTAGGCTGCAGGTCCTGTGGGCATCACTTTGTAAATGTGTTACTTCTGGTGGAGCGTCAGTGACTCTGCAGGAGTCGGGGGACGTTCTCAGGCTCCTTCCTTGTTCAGTTGATGCAGTTTTCAGAGGTGAAGTGCTGTTCATATCATGGGTGACAAACAAGCACAGCACCATGTTGTCGTGACAGCGCCGTGGACAAATACTGCTTGAGAAGTTAGGTGCAGGCCTCGTGTGCAGGACAGGGGCTGTGCTGGTGAGGAGGTGTGGTTTTAAGGTGGACACATTCTGAAAGGCCTTGAGAGACATGTATATGTAGGCTTTTAGGTAACCTAATAAAGCTGCATTTCTGAAACATTTTGGGGGGGTTCTTTTGGAGTCCCTGAACTGGCGTGGGTCCCGGTGGTACTGACGGAGGCTTTGTTGTTTGGAAGGAAGGTGTGGAGAGTAGGGCTGTTGTGCAGCAGACCTGCTGTGTCTGTGGTCTGTTCACTGAGGTGGATACCTGACATCTGCAGGACCCTTGGGGACAGCTCTGGCTGGCCCAGTCTCCCACGGTGGGGGGCGTTTTGCTTTATCATGAAGTAAATGGGCCCAAATGGTTTTGCTAATATTGGGTCAGTCAGTGAATATTTGTAACTATTTGACTTGGGACAAACTGAAGAATTTTTTGGGGGGTAGCCCTAAAACAATGTGTACTTGACAAATCATTGTTGCATTAGGTTCCTTAGCCAGAATGATGGGCAAGAAAGCTGGTTTCAAGATTCTGTATAACCAAGAAAACCGTACATTGCAAATAATGTGTAATTCAGAGTGTTATATTTTATTGCAGTTTGTTGTTGTAATCTGGGTTTATCATATTTGGGTTCCAAAACAGAAAAAAAAAACACCCCACATGAACCGAGACTTTGTACTTTTTAATTCTGTTGACCATGAGTAGCAGTTTTTGGTAAATAGCTTATGCATTCAGTGGATTCATCTTTCCCTAGATTTTCCAGACAGTGAACATATTTAGGGTAAAAAGCAATTATAGATAGTACGTCCTATGGGTGGGATCTTATCCTAGAGATTCTAATCTGTCCAAGTTTCAGCCTTATTGCCTTTACATTCGTAAAGCTTTTTGTGGCTCTTGTAAGCAGTTTGGTTGCAAACCTTGAATAAACATTTACTTAACACGAACAGGTTTAACGGGCTCATCGCTAACTCTGACAAAATACTTTAAAATTCACTTTAGTTCTCTTTAGAAAACTTTAAAATGGATCAAACTATTGATATATGCTATGTTTCATTTTATGCCTAATTTAAGTTCTTCATCAGAAGAGAGTAAATGCTAATGTGTTCTTTGTTTCTGGCTTTTATTTTGTTTTGCCTCATTCCGGTAGCCAAATACATAAGGTCGTTAATTGCATTGTAAAGCGGTGTGTTTCTAAAGCCACTGAAGATTCGAAAAATGGTATGGCCTGTAAAATAGGCAAAGATTTTCATTAGGAAAATGGCAGAATCACTTCAACAAATGAGTTTCCTCTTAATATTCTGTGCTGGTGGGGCCTTCTGTGTCTGAGGCAGTCATTAGGCAAGAGCACAAAAGAGTCTGTATTCTGGGCAGTTAATGAAAAAGAAGTTTCGCAAAGGATAGGCTCCTTCAGGTCAGCTGATGGGCAGGGTGGGGAGTGGTGGCTCCTTGCTGTGGGCTTGGCAGTGCCCGCCGGTCTCTGTGCCTCCCTGGGGAAGGAGTGACTGGGTTAAAGGGTGGCCAGGGATGCCTGCTTGCCGCACTGGAACTAAATCCCAGGAGAAACAAGCTCCACTTTGAAATCCTTAGTAGCCGACACATCCTTTTTATTTATTTATTTTTTTAAAAAAAAGGCATTTAAAAGAATTTTAGCTAAGTGAAATTTAGTCTCTGTATATCCATTACGGGGACCTTCCTCGCCAGGGTTGATGACATTCACTTGAGAGTGAGCTCTCTGGCTAGTATATGGCAACATCAGGCCCAAGTGTATAACCGTGGGAGGTAGTTTCTGTTTTCCAGACTTTACTAAGCAGGGCTCCACAGTAGCAACTTTCACGGAGATTGTACAAGGACAGTGATTCAGATAGATGCCTCATGATCTGGAACAGAAGGGAAGATGCTTGCATCTAAGGTTTCAGCCTCACCTGGGTTGTTCTGGGTTTTGTCTTTCGGAGTTCCTGGTTTCTGATAGTGTGTAAAACACAGGGCATGAAATGGTATAGGTTTTCACATCTGAAAATTAAGGACTTACCCCTTCCTCTCATAAAATGTAGCTTTCTCTGATACAGGGTTTTCCTATGGGACACAGCATGGGGAAACATGGTGCTTCTTTTTTAATTACCACCTTCTGAGAAGCAAAAGCTTGGGATACTTTTAAAATCATTAAGTAAAGCTTCTCTTCCATCCCTGAAGATTTTTTCTTAAGTCCTAAATGTCTGAGGTTGTTGGCTGAAAATTTACCCTGAAATATGGAGGCTTTTGGCCAACAGGAGAGCTTATTAAAGACCAGGCGAGCTGTGGAGCATCGTCTGTTTCTCTATCACAAGGTTTCCTCCTTGGCCGTCGTTCTAGGCCAGGGGTGCGTCCGTCTGCACGCCTTGTTTCCTGATACCACGGTCCCGTTCACTTTGTAACCCACCCCTTTACCCAGCACTCTGCCCTGCAGTCTGCTCTAAATCCCCCCCACCCCTCGGGGGCTCTTTCAGGGTTTGCTGTCTGTGAAGCAGGCGGCGGTGGGTGGCCACTGTGTGGGAAGAGACGCGGAAGAGCGTTGTCCTCGTAATTGCCTTCCTGGATACCAGCTCTTCACTGGCCGACTGGTGTATGTCCCGCTCCTTGAACAAGCTCGTGGGCACAGGTTATGACAGGGGTCGCCCCCACAGCTGACGGAATACGGGAGTCAAACGATCCAGACTTTTACCTTTGAAATCCTCTTAAAGGGCGAGAACAATTTCTCTGTCAAAGAAGGGTTTTGCAGCTCAGTTGTGAGGACATGGAAACAGCCTCAGGAAGGCTGGCTGCCTGTTGAACAGGAAGTTTGTGATGAATGGTTTTTTAATCAGGTTGTAGCCACTCATGATGGCTAGAAATTCCTGTTTATACATCTCTTTACTTCCCATCACAAAATAGCCAACCTCTGTTCCCTCACTCTGCGCCAGGTGATGCGCTGAGCACTTTCCATGGAGATGATGCCGTCCCGCCCCTAACGATCCCAAGTAACAGTTGGCATTGTGTCCCAGACATCAAGACTGGGGCCTGGGGAGACCAGCTGACTCGGGGGTCCCACAGTCTGACCTTGGGATCCACCTCCCCACTGCCTCCTGAAAACACGAAGGTTCGCATGAGATCTTACATGTGTCTTTCTGGTTCTGTTTTACGTGAGAGCATAGTCTCCGATGTGCTTTTTTTAGTAGAAGCCGATTTAATGTAGTCATCTTTTCCTTCCTTTGGAATGATTTGAGTCAGAGATAGAGCTGCTTCGAGCCAAATGTGTGTCTGTCTAGCCGCTGGAGAAGTCTGTAGCTGAGTACTGGTCTGGTCGGGGGAGGGTCATTGCATGTCCTTGACACTGGTTCTTCTAGGACTAAAGCCCCATGTGATTCTGCTTTTTGTAAATGAACACCCATAAGCCTTTCACCTGCATTTTAATCTTTCTGAACTCTATTTTCCCTAATATAAAATGAGGGTGTTAGGCCAGGTGACCTTCCCAGGGTTTTCCAGCTCACAAGTTTTATGAGGCTTCGAGTCCTCTGTCCACAGGGGTTCCCAGGGAAGCCTGAGTCCTAGTACAGACTGGGGGTGAGAGTGGCCTTTGGGGTCACTGATGTGCAGGCAAGAAGGGCAGGTTTCGGGGAAATGAAATCAGCTTTACAGAAGAGCTGGATGCCAGGGCCTAGTGTGTAAGCGTGTGGATCAAGCTCTTCACAGCAAATCCTCCACTGCAGCACTTTCTCAAGTTGAATTTTTATGCTGTCGGTTGGTAACATACATCTTTCGACATCACCTGTAAAAAAGAAGCATGGGCAAAGGTCACATGTTTCCTTCTGTTTGCAAGCAAAATGCATTATTTTATGAAGTTGTTGTTTTATTAGCACCTCTAACGGGAACTCTGTTGAACAGAGATTATTCCTGCTTTCTCCTTAGTTTGTTTTCATTCTTGGAACTGCAGGAAGGGATGTGTAAAACAGAGGAAGCAGGAGGAGGGGGTGAGTCCATGCTGGGAGCCTACGAAACCATAGCGCACGTTGACAGAGTTCACAGAAATTAGACAAAATGCTTTTGGAAAAACCTAGTGTGTCTAGCGTTTTGAAAGAATTTCTAGAATTTCTAGAACAACAAGTTCATTTAGTCACGTGTTCCAGCGCCTTAGTTTGGAGCTCTTTTTGTTTGGCTTGGTGACTGTAGCTCACACCCACCCTCTCCCAGGGCGACGGGCAGTTCTAGGCTGTGGGACCTCTGAGGGCCTTTCCATTTCCCTCGTGGGTCCTCACAGCCCCTTTGCACAGGCTTTCCCTGGGCGGTGCTCACATTTGAAATTCACACTTGAGCTGCTCTGCTTTCCTTCCAGAAAGAGTAACCAATTAGAATTAAAAGCAAACCATATTTTGTAAATTTATTACCCGTTGAGGCAGAACACGAGTTTTCTAAACTAGTGTTTGTAGAGAGAATTATTTCCGCTCCCTCAAGATGCATACATGTAACCTCAGTCTTAAGTATGTTCCTTTGATTCTTCTTCATGATGGTGAAGCCAAAAAGTGGTTTCTCCAGCTGGCAGTGGTGTTGTATGCAGAGTTATTTTGCATGAGATTCATTTTCTGAGCCTCAGTTTTCCTATTTTTAAAATGGGACCAATAATACCTGCCTTATATAGGGCTCTTGCAAGGGTGGAACGAGACATGATGTATTGAAAGCCGTTTGTAAACTGTAAGGTAAATCCACGTGTAAAGTATGAAGGCCAGGGGATCCTGAGCAGGATGTATTCAGCTTAAGTTGCTGGTTTTGTTTTATTCTTGGTTAAACACAAAGACCAGAGTAGTCTTAGAATGCCCAGCAGAAAGTAGGGTGCTGCAGTGATGGGTAGAGTGGTGGCTGAGAGGTGGTGGTCTCCACGTACACTCGTGGGTGGGCTGGATGGAGCCGGGTGGGAGCTCAGGTCTGAAGGCGGGATTCAGGAGGGCAGGGGAGGAGGGAAGCAAACCGAGGGCTGGACCCCAGGCCATTTTTTCAGCCCTGGCCTTGCGGGACCAAAGAGTTCGTTAGACTTGACGGAGGTCTAGTTCTGTCTGCTCCCTTGGTTTTCTTTGTTGGGGCTTCTAGTAGACTGGAAGTTTACTGTAATAGACTAGTGCTCTCTAAACGTTTTTGTAAAAATCACATCCTTTTTGATGGTACATTTATTCATTTATACTGTACCAACATATTGTATATATTGTATAATGCATTTGCTCATTTTTATTTACTTAATTTTTTTTGAGGCTGGAACAGACAATCTTTATTCAATGGCTAAAGAATGGAGAAACGGAACTTAGTTCTCAAATCAACTTCTCCATGCTTATTTTTTAAAAATGAGATAAAAATGTACAGTAGGTGAAAAGTGTAAAGATTTCTTCTTGCACGTCGATGGCTGTCCAATTATTGCTTTAGACATCCAGGCTAAGGGCGTCCAGGGAAGGGGCAGTTCCTGCCCTGTGTCTTCAGCGTCTCTGGGGCCCAGCCTTGGAGCGTGGCTTCTTGCAGCCAGGAGGGCGGTGGGCCCGCAGAGCTCAGTCACAACAGTCCCCCGAGGAGACACACCAGCCTGTGGCCTTGGGAGTGGCCCTGCTCTAACACCTGCCACCGCCCCCCCCCCCCCCCCCCCCCCGTCACACGCCAGCTGAACTCAGAGCGTGGAGCCCGCACGCAAGGCTCGGCAGCCACCTTGAGGATTCTGAGAACGCGCCCGGCAAGCGCGTTTACAGACCAGCTGTAGTATCTAAATTCCTTCATTAACACCTGCCCACAGCAGACACTGTCTAGTGCAGAGAGAAAATATCTTAACTACTACCTCAAAACTGGTCTATTTTCCCAGTAACTAACATGTAAAAGCCTCGTCTTGGTGGGAACAGTACAAGGTACAATTACAAAGAAACGAGACCAATGTTTGTAATATGGGTGAGTCTCTAAAACACAGACATGTTATCTTATAGGTGCCATTATCTTAATAATAACAGCGGGCCTATCGATTGAGGTAAGGACATCTGTTATCTCATTTAATCTTCACGACAACCCCGTACATGTAGGACCTATTAATCCATTCAACAGATACTTGAGTGTCTACTTGGTGATGGAGCTGTGAGGATATAGCGCACAAGAGGACAGCCCAGGTCCCCGAGCTCATGCAGCTCACAGGGTAGTGGGGAGCCAGACATAGCAGAGTCATGCTTGTGGTGAGTAAATCAGGTCCTATGTTAGCTGCAGGCTGGGATGGGCTTCTCAGGAAATGCTTCCGGAAGGAAAGGACACTTGGGCTGAGACAGAAGTTGGGGATGGTGGTGACCTTTGGCAGGAAGAAGTCGAGGCTCCTGGACAGTCCTTTATACATCATTTTTTGTCCTGAGTGGCCATTTAGGTGGACTTGTTCCTTTCCCAGGTAGATCATAAAACACCCGGAGGGCAGACTCTGTGACTAATTCCTTCTGACATCCTTCACTGCACCCAGCATAAATCAGTCCCAATAAAAGTTACTTGGCATGAACTGGTGCACGAATGGATAGAGAAAAGATGTGGTGGAAGGCATTACATCTTCCCTGTGATGTTTTTGGGATGTCAGTCAACAAACGTTCATTGAATGTATCGTGTGTGTAGAGCATCTGTTAGGGGCTTTGAGATTAGGAGATAAAAACACACTCAAGCCCCTTGCCCTTTAAGAAGCTTGGAATCTGGTCTGTAGAGTGCACAAAATGAACACCCGAGCATTTGAAACAGCTGGCAGAGCAGGTTGAGCAAGCCAGGGCACACCGGGTGCAGGCTGCCCCTTCCCCCAACACGATCCACGGACTTCCATTGGGTCAGGCTTCCCAAGAACTCGCTGCCCTGCTCGGGGTGGCCAGGCACGCAGAAGGCGAGGGAGAGTCAAGGGCCAGGCGGCCGAGGGGCTTGTGCAGAGGGGAGCCAGCCGGGCACCAGCGAGCGGCAAGCCCGGACTGCGGAGACTACGGCTAGTGGAGGGGAAAGTTGTTGAGTGGTCTTTTTCTCTGATGGTCTCATGCAGAACCTCAGGATTTAGGTATGTGGTTTGCAGTGCACGAGTCTCCTGTCCTCTCACCCTACCTCTCTCCTCACGTGATATTTATTCGTGGTCGAAGAACTGAACAGCTCAGAGCACTGCTGTCCGCGTGTGGCTCTCTGCACAGGTCACGGGGAACCGCAATTTCCCTGCCTCGGCTGTGTCCACCGCATCCGGCAGAGATTTGCAGACATAACATCATTAATAGCGACACGTATTTTTACAAGCTTTACCTCTTCAACACCCTCCACTCCGATATTCCCCATTGGAAATCATAGCTTCTTTAATGTCCTGCCGGCTGTGTGAAAAACAGGAATTTATGTAACAAGCCCTGCGCAGCAAACCTTTTCCTGTTCGGAAAAAAATTTTTTAATTGTTGGCAAAGTTAGGAGACAGCTCTGTTGCTCAAAGAGCGACCTGAAATGTCCTCTTAGGAAAATATGTAGCATAATGTTTGATAAGTAAGGGATTGTTCTACGTCCACTCCCCGCGCCCCCCCCCCTTTTTTGGGTAAATCTAAGTGGTAAGTTAGCGTATGTCCCATCCAAGCTAGTGAATGCTTCCTGAACTTTTTAAAGATTTCATCATGACAGATTCTGCAGTCTTGTTAGAAATGTCCCCCAGGGACGTCCCTGGTGGCGCAGTGGTTAAGAATCCGCCTGCCAATGCCAGGGACACGTGTTCGAGCCCTGGTCCGGGAAGACCCCACATGCCGCGGAGCAGCTAAGCCCGTGTGCCACAACTGCTGAGCCTGTGTTCTAGAGCCCGCGAGCCACAACTACGTGAGCCCATGTGCCACAACTACTGAAGCCTGCATCCCACAACTACTGAGCCTGCGCTCTAGAGCTCATGAGCCACAACTACTGAGCCTGCACTCTAGAGCTCATGAGCCACAACTACTGAGCCTGCACTCTAGAGCCCGCGAGCCACAACTACTGAAGCCCGCGCACCTAGAGCCCGTGCTCCACAACAAGAGAAGCCACCACATTGAGAGGCCCGTGCACTGCAACGAAGAGGAGCCCCCGCTCACCGCAACTAGAGAAAGCCCGTGCGCAGCAACGAAGACCCAACGCAGCCAAAAAAAAACCCCAAAAAACAAAAAGAAAGGAATGGCTTCCAGGCAAAAATAAGATTAAAAAAAAAAAAAGTCCCCCAATTGCAGTTGCAAATGATCTGATCTAATTATGTGAATCATAGAGCTGTGCCACCCCTCCCCCAGGCAGTGCAGAGCCAGGAAGCCACTGTCTAGGAAGATCTTCCCCCCTTTATCAGTTACTAAACGTGACAGGGACAGGAGTCAAGCTTCCTTTCCTCCAGAGATTTCATCGTCGCTTATCTGTGTTTCTGTTGTGTTCAAAGAACAAAATAGTCATGATGGAATATTGGGAGCACACAGTATGTGCGTGCGTGTGAGTGTGCGCGCGCACGCGCGCGTAAGTAAAACCTTCCCATGGGGTTTGGGGAATCTTATGGGGATGAAATAGGACATTGGGGAATTGCAGTGCTGGGACTCTTTTTAGAGGGTTCTTGTATGTCCACAAAGTCCTCAAAGCCGGTCTTGAGTTGGGGATATATCTGTAGGTGAGAAGGAAGAGGAGAATCTTGGCAACAGAAGAAAACCCTCACTGCCATCCACTTACACACCTGCCCAGTGTCCAGCCTGGAAGTCCCCATTCAGGGCCGGGGCTGACCCACACTCGCCTGGGCCTGGCAGAAGGGCGCATCACATAGCTGCTGTGTTGCAATCCTTAGGTGGAATGTAGTACAGAGGGTCAGAGGGCGTTTTGAAATGTGGATTTCTCAGCCTTGACTGTCCGGCCTCACTCTGACTTTTGCATCTCCTTTTAGAAAGTGAGATTTTTTCCCTTTGTTTTCTGCCTCCTTTTAATGAGGAAAATTGTGAACTCACAGTCTGTGTTGAGTCCCGGCCTACCCTGCTGTGTGCCAAGGCTTTGTTGTGGCGCAGTGATTGGCATTCAGGCATCTGCGTCCCACGGCGATGGCGTGAGGGTGTGGGTGTCGTGGCTGCATCCCGGGCGACCACAAATCCAGCCAGAGCCTTTCCGTGGCCAGGGAGGGGGGCCGCAGCGGTTCGGGGGGCTCGGTCGGCTGAGCCTTGCATTCAGTCGGCAGAGGAAGCCAGGGAAGTCTGGGGGCCACGCACATAGCACACACAGCCCTGCTCCAGGTCCCCAGGTCCCCGCCCCTGGACTTGGGATCAGGGCCCTGATGACGGAGTCTGCTGCGTGCCCTGTCTTGTGCTGGGGCAAAAAAATCTATCAGAGAAGCTCCCTCCTCCTCGGAAGCCCCCCTTTCCTTGTCCACATGTCCCAGAGGCTCTCCAGGTGCTGTCAGTCTCGCCGTGTGTCCAGTAGGGGAATTGCATTCGGGCTTCCTTGTTTACCGCCTGGCTCCACGGCTTCTGCTGGAGCTTGCGACCGTCTCTGGCACCCGTTGCAGCGTGTTCCGAGTGGAGTGGTGGGTTTGTGTTCGTGATACCCGTAAGCTCCTACCGACACCCCAGTGACTAGGAGGGGGGAAATGGGCTCAGAATGGGCGGTACCTTGGGCCCCGCCTCCCCACCCCCCAACCAAGTTGGGATCTAACACCTTCTTCTTGGTGACCGCTTACCATGTTGCACACACCACTGAGCATTTGACCTACCTTATGTCGTGGAATCCATAGAACAGCCCCAAAGGGGCTATAAGGTACATGGGGACCAAGCAGTTACCCAAGGTTTGTAGCCAGTGAGCAGCAGAGCCACCTAAGTGCTCCCAAAACAGTTGATTTTCTTTACTAACTGTCCTAGGGGGCATGCGATTTAGTTGTGGAGCCGTACTCAGTGGATCAAAGCCACCAGCTCTCTGTCCTCTCCACCACTCTGTCCCTCCCAGACCGGCTTTTTGGCCAGAGTGTAACCTCTGACGGGTGTCAGAGGCTGAGCTAGGTGGTGCGTGCTACTGGTTATTGCTGGGAGGAGAGGGTTGTGAACAACGTTTGAATTTAAACTTTCTTTTTTTTCTTTTCTTTTCTTTCTTTTCTTTTCTTCTCTTTTCTTTCTTCCTCTCTCTCTCTCTCTTTCTTTCTTTCTTTTCTTCCTTCCTTTCTCTCTCGTTTTTTTTTGGCAGTTCAACTTTCTAAAATTAAACAACAGCCCAGTTGTCCTTATATTCACCTATATCTGCCATGGACTTTAAGGATGTAAATGAGTCTATGTCTTACTAGTTTTCAGGCTTTTAATTCTTGACTAAGAATATATCCTGCTTCTTTTCTCTCCTTTCCGTGACCACGTGGGCCCCATAATATAAAACTTCTCACTTTGTGTAAGTGGCAAATGTGCCATCCGAAGAGAATTTGCAGTAGTTCTAGGCGTGATGGAGTGGAAAGGGGTTTTGATAGCACTTTGTTGTGGAGTGCTATTTGCATAGCAAATCCAAGTGGTTTAAAAACCAGTTCCTGTAATTTCCCACAAAATAGAGCTGTGTAAAAGAAGGTGTTTATAATAATGCTCATTTAACTTTGTCCCGTCGTTAAATTAAGACACAGATACTGTTTTCAAGATACGATACTGTTTTTCCTTTACTGATTTGAGCTCTCACCTAGTGACTGTACCGGTTGAAATCTATACCGTAAACCCTTTCAAAACTTGACTTGTCTTCCATGTGATACGTGTCTGTATCGAATAGCGGGTTTTCCCATTGGAGGAGTATTGTATTTCTAACGTGGTGTTTTGCTTTACAGAATTCAATTCGTCATAATCTGTCCCTACACAGCAAGTTTATTCGAGTGCAGAATGAAGGAACTGGAAAAAGTTCCTGGTGGATGCTTAATCCAGAGGGAGGCAAGAGTGGGAAATCCCCCAGGAGAAGAGCCGCCTCCATGGACAACAACAGTAAATTTGCTAAGAGCCGAGGCCGAGCTGCCAAGAAAAAAGCATCCCTCCAGTCTGGCCAGGAGGGTGCCGGGGACAGCCCAGGGTCTCAGTTTCCTAAGTGGCCTGCGAGCCCTGGCTCTCACAGCAATGATGACTTTGATAACTGGAGTACATTTCGCCCTCGAACGAGCTCGAATGCTAGTACTATTAGTGGGAGGCTTTCTCCCATTATGACTGAACAGGATGATCTTGGAGACGGGGACGTGCATTCCATGGTGTACCCACCGTCTGCTGCAAAGATGGCTTCTACCCTGCCCAGTCTGTCTGAGATAAGCAGTCCTGAGAACATGGAAAACCTTTTGGATAATCTCAACCTTCTCTCATCACCAACGTCATTAACTGTTTCAACCCAGTCCTCGCCGGGCACCATGATGCAGCAGACACCATGCTACTCGTTTGCGCCGCCAAACACCAGTCTGAATTCACCCAGCCCGAACTACCAAAAATACACGTACGGCCAGTCCAGCATGAGCCCTTTGCCCCAGATGCCTATGCAAACGCTTCAGGACAGCAAATCAAGTTACGGAGGCATGAGTCAGTATAACTGTGCACCGGGACTCTTGAAGGAGTTACTTACTTCCGACTCTCCTCCGCATAATGACATTATGACACCAGTTGATCCTGGGGTGGCTCAACCCAGCAGCCGAGTCCTTGGCCAGAATGTGCTGATGGGCCCTAATTCGGTCATGCCAGCCTATGGCAGCCAGGCATCTCATAACAAGATGATGAACCCCAGCTCCCACAGCCACCCTGGACACGCTCAGTCGACGTCTGCGGTTAACGGGCGTGCCTTGCCCCACGCGGTGAACACCATGCCCCACACCTCGGGTCTGAGCCGCTTGGCCCCAGTGAAGACAGCTTTACAAGTGCCTCTGCCCCACCCCATGCAGATGAATGCCCTGGGGGGCTACTCCTCCGTGAGCAGCTGCAACGGCTACGGCAGGATGGGCATTCTCCACCAGGAGAAGCTCCCAAGTGACTTGGACGGCATGTTTATCGAGCGCTTGGACTGTGACATGGAGTCCATCATCCGGAACGACCTCATGGATGGAGATACGTTGGATTTTAACTTTGACAATGTGTTGCCCAACCAAAGCTTCCCACACAGTGTCAAGACGACGACACACAGCTGGGTGTCAGGCTGAGAGCGAGCGAGTGAGCAGGTAAGAGCACCCCGATATCAAAAGACCTTCTGAAAACAGGACTTAGAAGAGAGGAACCCAGTACCTTGCCTTGTATCTTCCATGGTCGGGGAGTTTTGGATGGCAGCTGGCCGCCCCTTGCCGAGAGGCACCTTTTATCATTCATTCTCCACCCCTTTTGCAGCTTATAAATTTTCCTTTGGAGCTTAAACGTAAGGAAGCTTTTCCTCTAACTGCTTTAGAGAGTTTCTTTCGACAGACTAGATGGCTGCATCTTTTTAGCAACTCTTCAATAAGTGAATACATTTGATACAAATCAAATGCTGAAGGGTTTTTTAAAGTGGAATTTTCTCCCACCGAATGATTTCAGAGCTGTTTGAGAAAGTCCAGCCCCCCCTGCAAGTATGTCTGTCACCCTGATATGTTGAGTTGAATTGATTTTAATTTGGCTGTATATTCAATGAGTGTGTGTGTGTATGTGTTTTCTTTCCTAGGCTACACTTAAAAGTACTTCAGATTGTCTGACAGCAGGAACTGAGAGAAGCAGTCCAAAGATGTCCTTCACCCTACCTTTTCGTTTTCTTGATTAAAAAAAAAAAAAAGAAAAAAGTGTTTCTTTTTTCCTTTCGTCAGACTTGGCAGCGAAGACACTTTTCCTGTACAGGATGTTTGCCCGATGTTTGCAGGTTACGTGCTGCTGTAGATAAGGACTGTGCCATTGGAAATTTCATTACAATGAAGTGCCAAACTCACTACACCGTATAATTGCAGAAAAGACTTTTGGATCCTGGTGTGCTTTCAAGTTTTGTATATAAGCCGTAGCTACAGAATTGTATTTGTGTGCATTTTTGTTTTTTTAAATATTCATTTGGTCCAAGGAAAGTTTCTACTCTTTTTGTAATACTGTGATGGTCTCATGTCCTTGATAAGTTAAACTTTTGTTTGTACGACCTGTGTTCTGCTGAACTGATGAATGACAAAGAACCAAGCTCTCCATTCTACACCTCCATGGAACGGCTCTGGACCTGTTCACGTTGCCACATAACTCACAGGAGAACCAGTAGCCTGTTGTCCGACTGCTGAATTAATGGACTTATCAGAACTCTTTTGGAAAAAAAAAAAAAGAATAGAAAATAGGTTAAACGCCAGCCTTGTACAAGTCTTTTCTATTTTTTTTGGTTTGTTTTGTTTGTTTATTTTGTTATTTGCAAATTTGTACAAACACTTAAATGGTTCTAATTTCCAGATGAATGAGTTTTGATGTTATTGTTGGGACTTGAGATCATTTTTGGAATAGATATTGAACTGTAATGTTTTCTTAAAACTAGAGTCTACTTTGTTACATAGTCTGCTTGTAAATTTGTGGAATCCCAGATATTTGAAGCAGCATCCGTAATTTTCATTTTGTATTACTAACTGGATTAGTACTAATTTTATACGTGCTTAACTGGTTTGTACACTTTGGGATGCTACTTGGTGATGTTTCTGACTAATCTTTCAATCATTGTAATTAGTACTTGCACACTCAACATTTCTGTCCCTATCTTGGCAGGAGAGTGATGTATAGTTATGAACATTTTGTGTTTCACGTTTAGGAGAACTTGATATGTTTTTATGTATGCGTTTTTAAAAGATTCCATCCGCTTCTACTATCCTGTGAATTAAGCATACCACACAGCATTGACTCTGCTGACGGATGCCTGTATGCTCTTTGTTGCAAATACTCCTGGCGGGGGGCCTCGTAATATTTGTAGATCAGAAGGGGAGATCCACCTCTAAAACAGTGCTCCTTTCTCAAGCTGGGGGTTTTGATCAACTTAACCGTTTTGAGTTGAGCTTCAGCAAAAGTTTTCCCTCGTAATACTGTGCTCTTCCTGGTCTAGGTGGAGGTTGGTTCTGTAGCTCTGCCTTGAAGAATCAGGTCCACACTCATGCTTCATCCCTCTTTCCCTCTGTCCTTGGGCTACTTGGCACCCTGTGGAAGGCCAAGTCGAAGCGGGGAATTTTTAAGTGGCACTCAAGTGATTTTTAGAATGTTTTGTGTTCATGAGTGCAGGTGGCTACCAAATGGAATAGAGCTTGCTTAAAAATCGGGGCAATGAATTTGAAAACCAGTGAACCAGCTGTAAGTGGTACATTTGAGTTTATTTTAAAAAGCCTTAGCGTAAGTTAAGAATTGGAGTGTTTCTTCTGCCTTTAGCAACGCCAATTATAATTGTGATCATTATGTTGTAATATTGATCTTTTCCAATTACCTGTACTGATAGACCAAGTTAATTGGCTTTGCGTGCCATTTAATCCACCGGTGTGTTCACGTCATGTGGAACGCTGAGAATCCGCACAGTAAAAGGAACAGGTGCACAAAAACGTTCCTCTGGCCTTCTTGAGAAGGCTCTGATTTCTGTGAACCCAGCCCACTTCACACTTGCTGTGTCTTGCCTGTGAATTGCGTCTCTGTTGGCTTGGTTTTTCCTCCGTGTTTAACAAGAACACAGGTGTTCTGATGGCGCTCTCCTCCAGGAGACAGGCTCTACTGTAAGCTCCCACAGTGACTTCTGTGCTTCTGAAAATTCATTAAAACAGCCGCCTCTCTAGCCATCTTCATTGTTGGCCACTCCAAAATAAGTCTGGTCATAGAAACCCTAGTTGTTCTGAGCAGTGCCTCCTGCACATGTGCTAGAGCTCGCTGGAGCCAGAGTATTCGTGTTCCCCTCTGGGTCCACCTGCCACCACTCCCCGCCTCCCAGGCATCACACGGTGAGACTCCCCACCGCCTTGTTCATTGAAGAGGCAACCGTAGCTACAAATCACTGTTAAAATCTTACTACTTCGTAGAGTGACTTTTAAAAAGATGTTGCTTCCTCTTGAGTCTGTGTAAATATCTTTTTTTTTTTTCCTTCAAATTTTTCTTTGTGTTGAAATTCTAACAGGAATCCTGGGTAGCTCTCCGGGGTACAGTGAAGTCCAGTGAAAGGCACCTTGTCTATTTTGAAAACAAACATTATGTGACCTCTAGTAATTCTTTTTCTGTAAGAATACTGACTTTCTGGAGTAATGAGTATATCAGTTATTGTACATGATTGCTTTGTGAAATGTGCAAATGATATCACCTATGCAGCCTTGTTTGATTTATTTCCTCTGGTTTGTACTGTTATTAAAAGCATATTGTATTATAGAGCTATTCAGATATTTTAAATATAAAGTATTGTTTCCGTAATATAGACGTATGGAATATATTTAGGTCATAGATGTGTTACTTGGAAAGTTCTGCTTTGACAAACTGACAAAGTCTAAATTAATTAGCAAATGTTGTACCCCAGTGAGCAGTAAATCAGTGAAACATCATCCCCAAAAGAGGAGAAGAGACACTTAAAATGGAAACAGTTACCCCCAAATATACAATGCGGACCCGTTCAGCTGCTGGATATATGTTATCAGTCCTCCCCTCCCACCCACCATTCCCCAACCCCCAACTGGAAATTCTTACATTCAGCTCCTAAGAGTTCTTAATTTATAACTGACTTTTAAACAAGAAGTTTCTCTTGTGGTTTTAGTTTGGGAGTAACCATTCAGTAAAAGTTGCAGTGTGGTTTATGCAAACAGAACAGCCTAGCATTACTCTTGGCCTCCTCCCTGACGGGGGCGGGGGGCTGACAGCCTGGCAGCGTGGCCAGGTGCGGCCACGTCCATCCCGTCGGGACGCAGTCACTCCCGCCCACATTTCGCTACTCGAGTTTAGTACCAGGTTCCACGTTCCCGTTCCCATACTCTCTGAGAAGTGCCTGATGATGCTGATGTACTTACAGACACAAGAACAATCTTTGCTGTTACTGTATAAAGCCATAAATGTACATAAATTATGTTTAAATGGTTTGGTGTCATTCTTTTCTAGTTGTGCAGAATAAGCTCTTAGGTTTATGGGGTTTTTTTTGTTTTTCCGTTTTTTCATGTTTTGCTCTCACGTGAGTTCAAACCTTGTCAGCCACGGTGCCGTGGTTTATTCAAATCTGGTATTTCTTTGGGGGGTGGTGGAAACAGTCCCTCTGGGACCGAACTGTCATCCCCAAGAACTGAAGAGCAAGTAGACTCCCTGGTACCAAACCTCCCTGAAGCACTTCATCCGTGGAGCGCCTGACACTACATCTGGCACAGAAATGACCAGGCATATGAGATCTCGTGTTGGAATAGGTGGGGCTGAAGGGAGAAACACCTGAAGGGCAGGCTGGGGAGGGCCCTGGCTAGGAGGTCAGCGAGCAGGGATGGGTGGTGTGGTGGGAGCAGTGGCTTTCCAAGGCCACATGAAGGGGACGGGGGCATTGTGCCTTCCACTCAGTGGCTGCAGGTTGAGGTTTCTTTCTTTGCTTTTTTTTTCAGAAAGTGCCCGAGGAATGAGCTGGGATTAGATTAATGATGTTACTAAATCCAGGATTAAAACCAGGATTAAGTCCCGTCTCTCCATGCTTCTGACTCTTTTGCTAGGCAAGGGGACATCCAAATGAGTTGGAGTAGCAAAAAGGAAATAGGTCATTCTAATGTTTGTCTGTGTAGACACTGGAAGATCAGTCCAGCTTTCAGAGTTTTCGTTTTTTCCTTACTTCCTTTCAGCAATGGAACCCTTGCTTTAAAAGACACGATAGTCAGAAGTCCAGAGTGTGGAACAGATAAGAGCATCTACCCCCAGGCCTGGGTCTTGTGCGTAGATCACTTTGAAAAGTGATCTAGTCCAAATGCAGAAAAACGCCTTGATTGTACCACCAGAACTCAAACCAGCAGGCGCCTTTCAAAACCCTCTGTACATATACGTAAAATCACGCACCTGATGTCATTCATTAAGACCAATCAGTTGATAAGAAGAAGCAACACAGTGGGAAGCAACAGATCCCATGGTTGGAGCCCTATGGTTAACATGGAGGGAGAAACTTCCTTCCTCGGACAGTATCTAGGCCCCTGCTGTGACCAGAGACGGACGGATTGTCTCTTGACCTGTGGACCTGCCACACTGAAGGACTCTGCCTTGGCTATCGTTCTCCTCGTTGGAGCTGACCTACTGTAACAGTGATGGTGCTGGTTAAACCTACACCCGTTGGTGTGGTTAGGTAGGTGGCAGGCTGTTCCTAGAGACGTATTGCACTAAGTGGCAGTCTTGGCAGTAGTCACTGTCATGTAGACATTGAACCTTGTATCATCTGTTAGTGTTCCTCATGGGTCATGAGCCTGCAGCCAGGCTGGGCCGTGACCTCTAAAATGACTGTGTTCACGTTAGGTTTCCTTATTCTCATTTATTATTTCGTGTAGAAAATTAGCCTGGTGATCACATGGTTACATGGTCTCTAGGATGTTTTCCAGTTTAAGTAACTGGAAAATGAGTGAAGTTAGTGTGGGATGGAAAGGGAGGTCTGTGTTGGCATGAAAGAATGAGGAAGGGGCTTCCCTGGTGGCGCAGTGGTTGAGAGTCCGCCTGCCGATGCAGGGGACACGGGTTCGTGCGCCGGTCCGGGAAGATCCCACATGCCGCGGAGCGGCTGGGCCGGTGAGCCATGGCCGCTGAGCCTGCGCGTCCAGAGCCTGTTCTCCGCAGCGGGAGAGGCCGCAGCAGTGAGAGGCCCGCGTACCGCAAAAACAAACAAACAAAAAAATGAGGAAGGCAGGTAGTTCTGGGTGGTGGTGGGTAATCTGGATGTGAGATGGAGACAGCCGAGGTACGAGCTGCAGGTGAAGGGCAGGCCTTTGGATCCTTTGACCAGAGGAAGCTGCAGAGTGGCATGGGCATCTAGAAGTTCAAGAGAGAACTTCTAGTTTTGCAGGTGGCTGGGAGAGGAGGCTTTCTATGTGGATCCCAGGCTTCGCCAACATGGCTGTGAGAGGGAGAAGCTGCATACTTGAGAAGCATTCACCTGTTAAGGAGAAAAGGAGATGGAGGCCAACTTTCTTAGGCCATCTTTTCTCTGCTTGACTGGTAACAGGATACTGTTTTCAACCCTACTGCCCATGAACTCAAAGGCAAAGTTGAAACTTCTTGGCATTAGTACTTTTATCACGTTCATGTCTTCGAAAAGTGAAAGTCTTGTTTGCACTGGCAGCCACTGGTGGGAAGTAGAGATTTACATCCTCCAGGAGAAAGAGGGCAACTTTTGGGGGGGCTTGTTAGTCATTCTTTACATTTCCTTCCGCGAGCTCCAATCCCCGACAAGCAACTTTCAGAGTTCCCATAAAACTTAAAATTGCCTAAGATGGTAGCCCACTTGCTGGAGTTTCTCTAAACCCACTCTGGGGATTGTAACGTTACTAAAATTGCTGCTCCAGGGAGGTGATCTTCGCTGCTTAGAACAGAGCTCACAGTGGGCCATTTTAACACAGATTTCTCTCTCTGGTGAATTGGGGTAGAGGACGGTCCGCTTTGCACTTTGGTTGCAAACTGGTTCGAGAACAAACCAGAGATGCCCACTGCTTAGTCTGTGCTGGTGGCAGGGACACTCGGAGTGTTTGCAGAGCAGTGAGCTTCCCTGATGCGTGGGCAGTGATTTCCCCACAGATGAGGTAAGTTGAGGATACCTTCTACGTGCCTCACCGGTTTGATGTGAGGATTGGAGGGTGAGGTAATGTCTGCGGATGACTTCCCCTGTCAGGGGAAAAGCCTCCACTGAGGAGTTGGTGTCAGCATAGGTAATGGTAGGCCTTGGAGATTCGTTTCCTTAGTGGGGCTTCTGGACAGTCAGCATTTCCCCGCAGGGCAAGTGGAAGAGCTGCTTGGCTCATTTCCGTGGTTTTTCCGCATCCCCATTTGCAGGCCTCCGTGTCTTACACAGGGGAGTCGGTAGACATTCTACCAGACCCAAAGGCCAGGAGAGTCCATAGCCTCTCCTTGGTAACTCTAGAAGCACTTAGTAAGTTGTAAACCCATTATGTGCCCAATACAAACTAGTCGAGATACTTGTTTCCCAAGAACGAGTGGACCTATATTAAGAAAATTGAGAGACATTTGTAGACTGTTTGACCTCGACCTCACCCTACTCGTGTTCACCCAGAGGCTGTGGAGGACGTCAGCTCCATGTGCCCTTATAGGCTAACCTGTAAGATAGGGAATGAGGAGAGGAGAGGGCCAGGCTGAGGTTGAGGGGGCCTCGTGGTGTGCTGGGGCCCGATCGCCCATTTCACAGGAGCTGATGCTTAAGTGTGCAGGAATTCTGTGAGCCGATTTCAGATAGCACCATTATTTGCAATTAACTTAGACAAACTTACCAAGTTACATTTAAAAGCAAAGGCAGTAAATACTCAGAACTCATCATGTCCTCGTGAACTACACGTGGCTCTTGTCTGCTCTGGAAGTAAATATTTGCCCTGGTTGTGTCTTAGGATGGGGATGCTGCCACTGCTGGTGCTGAAGCTGAGCAAAGTTTCAGTTTAATAAATATAGTTTGAACGAGGGTGGGAAACGGCTTAACAATAAATCATATCAGTTTTTTTTTTTTTTTTGGCGGGGGGCCGTGCTGCGCAGCTCGTGGGATCTTAGTTCCCCGACCAGAGATCGAACCTGGGCCCTCGGCAGTGAGAGTGCGGAGTCTTACCACTGGACCTCCAGGGAAGCCCCATGTCAGTTAAATTTATTGAGAAAACAAATTTATTAAGAAAAGAGTTAGTGGATTGGGATGCAAGTCCCTTTGTCAAATCCTGGCTGAATTGCCTTCACTGCCATATGTTGGCTACAGATGAAAGAGTTTGCCAAAAATCAATTGGCCTGATAGAGTTTACAGTAAAGGCTGTTGTGTATTTTGTTATTTATAGAGTGTGTGTTGCATATTCTTTATATCAGTAAATTCATAATAAACATATACATATGCGCAGGCATATGTTATATATGCAGCTCCGTGCTGCCTCCACGGAGCAGGTTAAACATTGACCAGTGCACCACTGACGGGTGTAACGAAGGCATTAAAGGACTTGCGGTTTGGATGACACAGGAGAACAGGTGGAATGGCAGTGAGAGAGGGAGAGAACAGGAAGTTGTCTCAAGGTCCAGGGTGTAGTCACGCCAGTCGGTGATTGACAGGCAGTGAGGATGGGGCCCTAGAGTGGAAGAGGTCGGGGAAGAGGAAGCCTGAAGATTGCATGGGGCGTGCAAATTAGACTTCAGAGCCAACAAAAGAGACTGCAGGGCTGGGGTGGAGAGGAAGTCTCAACTTCAAGTGCCCAAGCCTTTAATCTGGGGGAGGAACCAAGTGGCAGGTAGATGTCAGTGGCTAGGAAAGGTACACGGGGGAGTAGCTGAATGCCCTAAGCATCGACAGAGGTTTTTAATTTTTAAAATTTATTATTATTATTTATTATTGTTATTTGCCATGCCGCATGGCTTTCAGGATCTTAGTTTTCCGACCAGGGATCGAACCCGGGCCCTCGGTAGTGTCCTAACCACTGGACGGACAGGGAATTCCCCAACAGAAGTTTTTGAAACAGGAGGGTGGAAGGGGAAGGTTCTGGAGCTGGGAAAGGAATACAAAAGGATGCCAGTTCTGCTTTGGGGACTCATGATGGTTTGCCAGATGGAAATAATCACAGCTGCTCAACCGGAGTTACTGAGGGAAACAAATGACCCGAGATAAGACCCTATCACAGTGCCTGGCACATAGAAAGGGCTCACAAAATAGTGGTGACCAGACATTCTGGTTTGGCCAAGACAGGCTTGGGCTAATTGTGCCCAGCACGATTATTATTAGCTGTTCTTGTCAAGTGTTTGGGTGGTTAATTATATGTTCGACCCATCAGCAAATGACTGTTTTCCAGTTAATTACTTCCTAGAACCCTCACTTCACAGTGGACATACCAAGAGTCCCCCTGGAAGAAGCGGTCTCTGGCTGGAGGGTTTTTCTTCTAAAGGAATGTTAGCCCGGTGTCTGAATAGCATAGGTTAATCTAAGGCGTGCAAGGTCTTTCCCTACCTTCTTCCGCATTCTCATCTCTTCCACCCAATGTACCAGTCACACCCGACAGCCATTCCCCTTTATGCTTCCAGCTGTTCCACATGCTGGAAGATTTTGTCTGGAATGCCTTTCTCCTCCTTTCCTTGTCAACAAGGTACAGCTCAAAGCCTCCTCCTACCCTTCAAGGCCCTCATATCAGAGTGGTTCCTTGCATAGGTGGGCTAGATGGTTCTCAGGACTCCTTTTCCAAATGCAGGCACGTGCCTTTGTTGAGCTCTGGCTCCATCGTCATAATCTTCAATAGTCCTCCCTAGGCAGCCCTCTAGCCATCCTGCTGAGAAATTCAGAGCCCAGCCTGACTGACTGGGGTCATCACCAGGCTCCCAGTGAGGCTGAAGCAACTGGTCAGTGCTTGCCACTGGACACAGCCAAAGGCATTCCTCTGGGGTGAGCCAGCCTGCGTCCGCCTACATTCCAGCAAGTTAAAAGCAGACCAAGAAGCCCAAGGTATTTGGACAAGTCCGGAGCTGCTATTCACTTTCTTCAACCAAGGAAAGTTCAGAGGCAAGAGAGGGGATGTGACCAATGATGAAATGGGATCATTGGCTTTCCTTCCAGCCAGCCATCCCCACAGGCTGCTGAATCCTCCCTTTCTGTATACCTCTTCTCCGGGCTCAGGGACCAGGGTCAGTCCCCTTTGCTTAGTTCCCACCTCCAAAATTGCCAATGACAAGACTGAAATGCCAGTTTATCTGCTTACCCTCCGGAGGGTTGTACGTCTATAGAAATGGCTAGGTTGTGTCAATCCTGGAACAGTCCTAGGCTCTCCACTTAAAAAAAAAAAAAAAAAAAAGGCACAGCTGGTCACCCTGAGATAGTTGCTGACTTGTTTTCACAGAACCTGGCTGGAGAAAGACACTGTCATTTGTAATTTTTGCCTTGGTGTTGTGTCATTGGATTGTCTCCACTTTTCCCCTACAGAAAGGAATTAGACAAAATAGGTGGGTTTTGCATTCTGATTATAAAATAATATTTTGAAATTAATTTGAAATATTCAAATATTTTTTGAAATACAATGTTATTCTGAAAGGAACGTAATCATTCTCCTTTACAAGATAACAGTTTTTCCTACCTCAATTCACCACATGTACCAAAACAATGACTTGGTAAAAAGGAGACATTTCCTGAAGTCAGGCAATTCTGTTTAGAAGTACGTGTGAAGTTGTGATAAAACACACCCTGAATAGAAAATTTCATTTATTCTTAAGAAAGTGTCTTATGAGATCTCAACAGTTGTTAGAGCCCTATGGGCTGTATTTTAGATTAGTATTATCTTTAATGTTCCAGTTCCCTTTTGACTCCTTTTTTTCTTTGTCTTGATTGATATTGCATTAAAAGCATGAATAATTTTCAAAAGCCTGGATTGGACTGGCTGGAGGCATTTAACAGCTGTATGGAATCTCATGTAACTATCATGTGCCTTTCTTTGGAAACAACAATTGTCCTTGTCTTTTGTAAGAAAATCACATGATTAAAAAAATAGATGGCTAGCAATAATTCTGTTGTCACTTGGTTACTGGCAGGAGTAGGAATAGGGAGGAAGATGTAAAAAAAATGCATTCTTGGATCCCTTAGCCACACCAATCTGCAAACCTTCCTGGAGTAAATAATTTCCTTTGTCATTTCTGGGTAACTAAAAAAAGGCTTCGGAATGTTTCCAGGCTTGGGCATTCAGTTGTGTAATACTTTTGGAGTCTGAGTTACCTTACTTTGCTCCAAAAGTTGGCTCAAAACCCAGCCATCGTCCCCCCTGCTGGATCTGAGTGTCAGAGAAACTGATATCAGTTGAATGAATGAAAATTCAGCCTTTATTATGGACAATAATACTCCCACTGGGATTAGACTTTCTTAATATTCTTGACAGCAAAAAGAAGTTTGTATCAGTTTTGGATCCCAAAGATGCTGTTTTGACCTAATCGTCTTGAGATGAAGCCTGACTCTGTCTCAAATGTCCCCACCTGGGAAGGGAGCTGCCGGCTTCCACTGCAGAGAGCCTGCCCACGTGGGGAAGGGGAAGGCCTCCTGCCACCTTCTAGATTCCAGAGAGGGAATGTTCCAAATACGGAGTGTTTGAAAGCTGTAGGGCTGGTCAGTGACCAGCACAAAAAAAGTGTTGGAATTGAGTGCTTCTCTGAGAAATGAGCCAATGTTATTTTCCAGGGCAGTTCTAAGACTTATGGAAGAAAAACTATAATTAAGGAAAGTGGGTGGATTATTAGGAAAGGTTTGTTTCTTCCAAAGGTTTTGTGATCTTAGTAGCATTTTGCATGGGCCATACCTAGCATCTGCTGAAGTTAGTTCCTCAGCCTCCCTTTGAATTAAAATGACCAGAGGAAACCCACTCTGTATGGATCACAGACTAGGGAAGATGTCTAGAGACCCCGAGGAAACTTGCTGAAGTAAGACACGGTGTTTCTCTAAGTGTAAACTACCAATTGCGGTCAACAGAATCATTTGGGAAGATTTGTAAAAATGCAGATTCCTGGGCTCCTCCTCAGACCTATGGATTCAGGAATCTGGGATGGGGGGAAGGGGGGGTATGATGGCTGAGAAATCTGCATTCTAATCATTCCAGGTGACTTTTGTGAACACTGAAATTTGAGAACCACCACCAGTCTCTGGAGATACTGCGACATTAACTGCTATTCGTTCGTTCATTCATTCATTCATTCAGCAGTTAAATGTCTCCTGAGAACCTGTGTACCTGGCCCTCTGTGCTGGGATGCCCCGTGTGGTGCACAGGACAGACCCGCCCTCTGCCTTCATGAGGCTTTCCGTTTCCTGCCCTCTTCAGATGTGTAGTGAGGTTTACCAGAAAGACGTCATGAAGTGTTCTTTAAAAATAGGCTACTGGGGTCAGGTAGAGTACTGGCCTGATAACTGGTTCTGAAACTCTAAAATTTCCAACATCCATCAAAGGCTTTTACCTGCCTAACCTGCGGGGCATACTGAGTAAGCTCGTTGAGAAGACTGGCCTTCTGTCCTCGAGGTGCTAACAAATCCAGGCCCGGTCTGGCCTCTCGCCAGCACCAGGATCCATCCCTGAGTGACACTGTGGAGTGGCACTGAAGTCGCTTCAGCCAAGAGGCAGACCTGGAAACACAGCCAGTTTGATCCCTACTGACCAGAGGGCAGCGCTAAGCGCATCCAGGTCTGAGGAAAAGAACCCAGTCTGTATAGGGTCTGTTTTCCATTGGGAATGAAGCTTTTTTTAAAAAACAATTTAATTTTATTTTTTAATAGCTGCAGGAGAGAAATAGCTCATCTTGCAAGATTTTCGAAGGAATGTAAGCTGGACCCAGATGTCCCGGCTGAGATGAGCTTACAATACCGAGCTGGAGAGCCAGGCTGGGCCAAGCCTGCACAGCTCCAGGGCAGAGTGCTCCAGGGTGGAGATCTCCAGGGTGGAGATCTCCAGGGTGGAGAGCCTCTCTTCCAAACCCTGGTGAGGAACCGCAGCCACGGCCCTGGGGCAGGGTCCATGCCCCCGTGATGATAGCACCTTGACACTTCATTTGGGTGGTGTCCCCAGGCTGAGCTCTGCCCCAGACAAGGGAACAGTTCCAGATCACTGGAAGTCTCCGCCTCTGCGGTTGCCTGGATTTTTTCTATTTTGTTTGTAAAATATCCTCCAAAGTAGGACATAAGTCTCTCTTGCAAAAAGAACCATATCCAATTCAGCTTGACCAGTTCAGGGTCATCACAGGCATGTCTATGATTGAGCCAAGTTGATGTCTGGAGGTGTCCTCGAGGCCAGAAACTTGGCCTCCGAGCACCGGTGCTGAATTGAATTTCGGAGAAAGAGTTTTGGGTGAAGTAGAAAAGAATAGCTTTATTGCTTTGCCAGGCAAAGCGGGGCACAGCGGGCCCATGCCCCTCAAAACTGTGTGTCCCGACCTGGGAGGATTTGGTGAGGAGTTTTATAGCAATGGTTCAAGGGCAGGGTGGCTGATAAGGGTCAGGGCGCAGGGCCTGCAGTCCTTTAATCTGGCTTCAGGTGGTGTCCTGATGAGCTTCTCAAGGTTATCAAATTGTGATCTTCTGTGGAATGAAGAACGCTAGCATCTTCCATTTCTTGGGGGTTTCAGTTCTGTAGAAGAGCTCAAAGATACCGTTTTATGTGTATCCCTTGAGGCGGAACCAGGACCCTGCCCCAAGGCTGCACTATTGTTTCTTGACTGCCCCTCCCTTGTCCCTGCATCCCCTCCCTTCCCTGATTAGCAATTGTTTGAACCTGCCCTCTGGAACTCAGGGAAGGTCATGGAAGCTGGAGTCTATTCCCTACAAACAAGAAATGGGGGACACAGAAAGGCTTTCTTCATGCCCAGGAGCCCCACAGGGTCCTGCTTGGCTTCCTCCTCAGTGCTTTGAGGTGGATCTCATGGTTGGACCCTTACTCCTTCGTTCCCTCCCTCCATCTCTCTCCCTCATCCCCTCACCCCTTCCCTTCTCTTTCTCTCACTCCCTCTTTATTATGGAAAATTCCAAACATAAACAAAGTAGGAGGAATAAAAAGTATCAGGAATCTCCACAGACTCATCACCCAGGTTGAGTAGTTATCAACTCCTGGCCAAACTTGTTCCATGTATACTCACCCTTGCATCTGGATTATTTTGAAGAAAACCCCATATATCTCATAATTTCACTTGGTTAAAAATAGATATATAATTATATAGATAAGAATTCTTTTAAGTTAAAAAAATTTTTTGGCCACATAATTTACATACATTCAGATCCTTAGAACTTGTGTACCACTCAATCAGTTGGACAGCTGCAGATCAAGGAGCAGCATGTTTTTATCACCCCATCCCTTCGTGCCCCTTCCCAGTCAGTGCCCTGCATGAAGAAGCAACCGTTGATCTGATTTCTGTTGCTACTGGTTATTTTTTGCCTATTCTAGAATTTCATGTAAATGGGCTCATATACTGTACTTTTCTGCTCCTGGCTTCTGGCACTCAGTGTGTTACTTTGAGATTCAAGCAGGTTGTTGCTTGCATCAGTGGCTTGAGCCCTTCTCTTTTTGAGGAGTGTCTCATTGTATAGATACGCCAGTTGGTTGATCCGTTCTTCTGTTCATGGACATCTGGACTGTTTCCAGTTTTTGACGAGCATGAACAAAGCTGCTCTAAATGTTCTTGTACGGGGCTTTTTTCGTGGACATATATTTTCATTTCTGCTGAGTAAATATCTAGAAATGGAATTGCAGGGTCATAGGTATATTTTCCTTTTTTTGTTGTTGTTTTGGGTTTTTTTTTTCTTTTTTTATTCCAGTATAGTTGATTTACAATATTGTGTTAGTTTCAGGTGTGTGGCAAAGTGTGTATATGTATTATCTCTCAGATTCTCTATTTTCCTTTTTAAGAAATGCCAAATGGTTTTCCGGAGTGACTGTCTCCATTGTACATTCTCACCAGCAACATATGAAGAGTTCTGATTGTTCCACATCCTTTCCAAAATATAGTATTTTTCATCTTGTTAATTTTAGCTATGCTAGTGTGTGTAGTGGTATCTCATTACGATTTTAATTTTCCTATCCCTGATGATTAGTGATGGTGAAACTTTTTTCATGTGCTTATTGGCCATTTGTGTGTCTTCTTTTGTGAGGTGTCCATTCAAGTATTTTGCCCATTTTTTAATTGGGTTGTTTGTCTTTTTATTTTTGAGTTATAGGAGGTCTTTATGTATTGTGGATACAAGATATAGGTGTTTCAACCAATCAATACATAACCTTGTTTTGTGTGTGACTGTTTAAAGACACCTTATTAAAAAAAAAGATATAGGTGTTCTATCTATGTATCTATCTATCCATCCAGATATACGTGTTGCATGTATTTTCTCCCAATCTGCTACCTATTTTTTTGATAGTGTCTTTTGATGAATAGTACTTTTAAGTTCAGTTTATATTCATTTCTCTTTTATGGTTTGTGCTTTCTGTGTGTTCACCAAGAAATCTTTACCTACTTCTGTATTCTCTTTTTTCTTTTTTTGAATAAATTTATTTATTTACTTACGGCTGCACTGGGTCTTCGTTGTTGGGTCTTCGTTGCTGCGTGTGAGCTTTCTCTAGTTGCAGTGAGCGGGGGCTACTCTTCATTGCGGTGCACGGGCTTTGCATTGCGGTGGCATCTCTTGTTGCAGAGCTTGGGCTCTAGGCACACGGGCTTCAGTAGTTGTGGCATGCGGGCTCAGTAGTTGTGGCTCGCGGGCTCAAGAGCTCAGGCTCAGTAGTTGTGGCGCACGGGCTTAGTTGCTCCGCGGCGTGTGGGACCTTCCCAGGCCAGGGCTCGAATCCATGTCCCCTGCAGTAGCAGGCGGATTCTTAACCACTGCGCCACCAGGGAAGTCCCCTGTATTCTCTCATGTTTTCTTCTAATCACTTTGTTGTATACATGGGATCAAGAACTCAAACAATAACAAAAACATAACCACAGTACCATTATTACACATAAAGAATAAAAAAGTTCTTAATATTATTAAGTATCTAGTCAGCATGATGTTCAAATTTTCTCAATTATTTTCTAATTTTTCCTTACAGTTTTTGACATTTACATTAGAATGCAAATAACATTTATATATTGCTATTTTTATATGTTTCTAAGAATCTCTCTTAAGCTATATATATCTCCCCCCACACACACTTTTTTTGCACTCTGTTGAAGAAACTGGGTCACTTGTAGAGTGTCCCACGGCTTGGATTTTGCAGATTACATCTTCACGGGGTCGTTTATTATATTTCTCATCCCCTGTGTATCCTGAAAACCAATAGATCTAAAGGCGTGATCATATTTAGGCTCAATTTTTGTCAAGAATACTTCATAGTATTCTGTGAATACATAGGGCTGGAAGTATATGGTGTTTGATTCTCTCTCTTTTGTATGATGTTAGCAGCCATTGACGATCGTTGTTATTGTGATTATTTCATTAGGGTCATAAAATGGTGATATTCCATCATTTCTTCTAAATTCACTAGCTGAAACTTTCAATGAAGAGACTTCCCTGAAGTAATGATATGGATGTCCTGTGGACTTTATCTTGAGTAGTTCTGGGAATGCCAGTGTTTCTGGAGTTATTAATCTGCTTTGTATCACTAGATTTAAATTTTTTGCAAGGCATTAGGCTGAAGTTGTTGCTTATTGATAGTTACAACAACAGCAATAATAATCACTACATGCTGAGCACCTTGGGGACAGGTTCTAACCTAAGCACTCAATGCATTTCACTCATCAGATATTCTGAGTTGGAAATTATTACTCATAGATCCTCATGGCTTCTACCATAAGATAGCAGACTTATCTAATGATCTCTGATCTTCCAGGCCACTGTCTCCACTATGGATATGTGGAAGACTTTCCTCCTCCTTTAACTTTATAGGTTTGAAAAGATTTATATCATTAAATGCCTTTCCCTGTGTGAAAAAATATGAACTCGGGACAAACAGTCACATAATAGGGTGTTGACTTTCCCATTAAAGTTGAAAGAGAAGGGCCGTGGCTACGGCATGAGTAATCCCAAATCTGGCTGCTTACTGATTCAAGCCAGAAATTTAAACACATCATTTGCCCCTTACAAAGGCTCCATTTCCTCCTTGGTAGAATGGGAAAAAATAATACTGGGTCATGACTTGCTGCCAAAGAGGTGTTTCCTACTAGAGACCAACTGGAGACAGCTTGGGTAGGTGGTGAGGTCTGTAACTGCTCCCAAATGAATATAGAAAAACATTCCAGAGAACACACCTTCCCTGGTGAGAGCCCCCATTTTTCCTTCTTTATAGCTTCGTGTCTTTTAAGAGGAAATGATCTAAGTGACTAGATGTTTGAAGGAAATTATTAAACAGAATACTTAAAATTGGGTTTGACTTGAAAGAAGAAAGTGTTTAAGGTTTGAAAGACTAATGAGTTTATGCTGCATAGCAGTCCGTTCTGCTGGGATGTACCTTTCAGCTGGTTCATAGGCAGAGAGGCTTGCATTCTCTTTCTTGATCTGAGGAACAGGATTATGTCTTGTGTGTTCAGCTGCTTGTGCCTCCTTCTGTTTCCTTGCCTTTGAGTCCCTTCCACAAAAATATCCTCCACATACCCAGCAGTTTCTATCCCTTTGCACATTTAACTCCGTTATAAGACAATCTGTTCTCCCTGAAAACTTCACTGAGGATTGCTGTTGGCTTTCCTGAAGATACAGATATGTTTAGTAAAAGTTTACCAGTCTCCATTGCTTTAAGGGTGGGATTCTGTTTTACGTAGAATGAGGATACACCCCAGTTCCTCCAAGATAGCCTCAACTTATGATTGTCACCCAGTTGTGATTATTAATAGTATCCTCTTTCCCTTTCAAAAGTGTCTTGGTGTAGATGAACATCATGTGGGCACGTTACCTGTACTCACTAGTCACCCATTACTTTTCTTTAGGCCCAGCCATGAAATGGTGGAAGTGAGCCCAGGGGGAATGAAGATTAGAGTCAGCAGGTTGCGCAAAAGACCTCCTGGCTCTTCTTGAATAAA
Source organism: Globicephala melas (assembly GCF_963455315.2). Lineage (NCBI taxonomy): Eukaryota > Metazoa > Chordata > Mammalia > Artiodactyla > Delphinidae > Globicephala > Globicephala melas. The sequence goes on along the minus strand of NC_083331.1, from coordinate 14,958,474 downwards.
AGAATCATTAGTGTTTCATGACTGTTCCTCTGATATGGTCAATGAGACTGAGAATGCCACCTTATTCTTCTTTAGACCTGTTACTTTTGATAACTAGGAAACATGTTTTTCATCTGAAGCCACTTCAAGTCAACCATGAGGCAGCATATTTCAAGCCAGTTTAGCAAGAAGATAGCAACGAACATGCTCCACGTAAGGCTGTCCACATGGATCTGAGTTGCCGTCTTACAAAATGAGGCCAGATGTTCACGGCTGGATATAATACTCCAGAAGCTTTTGCCCAACAATCGAGAACAATATTAAGAGGGTGTGATGGCTGGGGATGCTGTCCACTTCAGACGGGTATCTCAGTACTCTCTACCTGTGTACCATAGCAGATTAGCATCGTCCAGATGAGCAGAGAGGCAGGGGAAATTTAGCTTGATTTGAAACACAAACACGCAAGCAAAAACAACCTAAGATCTACTCATAAGAGCCCTATACAGAGTTGGTCTGAGTCAGAAGTGGACACAGCTGGAAACAGCTAAAATAATCAAGTGTTTTGCCTAATAGCGGCTCTAGACTCAAACAAGGAAAGACAGATAAAAGTTGAGCTCCTAAGTGAGTTCAATTTAGGTAACTTTTTGGGATATACACAAAAATCATTCATGAATTAGTCTGGTCCTTATTCATTTATACATTCTTCTAACAATGTAAGAATCAAGATAATTGACCTGAAAACATTTGAAAAACTGAAATGTATATAAATATTATTATTGAGAATCAACTATATTCATGATGTTGTGTTTGGGACTGTGGGAACAGAAAGACCAGTAAGACATGATTCTTATCTTCAAAAAGCTTATAATCTAGTAAAGCAAATTGTAGCAATCCAGACGAGCTCGCCCTGACCAAAGCTAGAACAATTTGAGCAACAAAATAAATCACGATAGTATTTATATTTAATATAATTTAATATAATTTATAGACAATACATTATAATTTATAATTATATATTATATATATTATATATATATTATAATTATATATATTATATAATATATATAATTTATATATTCCATAATGTCATATATAGCACAATTATATTTAATATTAATTTTATATAAAGTAAGCATCCTTGAGTTAATACTGATAAGTACAATATAAGTGACTGAAATAAATAAATATGTGAGGAGGAGGGACAACTCTTCTTTACAGAAAAATCCTAGTGAATAAATGTGGAAGGAGTGAGGGAAATAAAGATTACTGATAGAACATCATCACAGTGGGGCTTCCCTGGTGGCGCAGTGGTTGAGAGTCCGCCTGCCGATGCAGGGGACACGGGTTCGTGCCCCGGTCGGGGAAGATCCCACATGCCGCGGAGCGGCTGGGCCCGTGAGGCATGGCCGCTGAGCCTGAGCGTCTGGAGCCTGTGCTCCCGCAGTGGGAGAGGCCACAGCAGTGAGAGGCCCGCGTACCGCAAAAAAAAAAAAAAAAGAATATTGTCATAGTAATTATTGTAGGAAGATCCACTGATGAATAGTAAATTAGAGGGCCAACGTTTAAGGAGAAACAGTTCATCCCCTCTGGGGTGGAGGGATGGAATTACCTGCCGTCAGGTGGGAGGTATGGACCTGGGTGGAGGACGTGGATGGGGAATCAGGCTGCCTTCCTGGGCAGGGAGTGTTTGGCTGGGCCTTAAAGGCTGGGAGAATTTCGACATGCATGTTTGGGCTGGGCAGGTGAGGCTTCTAAGGTGGATGGTGTTTTAAAAGTCTGGGCCAAAGCACAGGGCGGGAGAGGGCAGGAAAAGAGTGAGTGGGTAGCTTTGGCTGGAGGTCAACAGCCTCGAAGAGGAATGGCGGAGGCCAGGCCCCTCATGGCAGTAGGTGGAGGGCCAGGAGCCAGGCCCCTCATGGCAGTAGGTGGAGGGCCAGGAGCCAGGCCGAGGCTGTTGAGAACACTCCTGGGCCGAGCATGGGGAGACTTCACCCGCTGAAGGGATCAGGGACACAGTCTGAACCTGTCCCCATTGCCCTGAGAACAGCTAAAGGTGTGATGAGGGAACAGATGGTGTATTTTAAAGGCCTTTGTGGAGGTTGAGGCCGCAGTGGGGGAATGACCAGGAGACCAGTGTGTGCAGAGAGGCGGGTGAGATTCCCATTGCACAGGGGGTCTGTTCCGTGAACGCTGGGCCACTGGGGAAGCAGGTCGGGCCCCAGGTCTTTGTCCTTGGCTACTGTCTGCTCTGTGACTCTCTCATAGCACCAGGGCTTGCTGCTGTGACGTGGAACCTTGCCTGCTCAGAGGGAGAATCATCTCCTTGTCAGGCTCGTTCACGTTCTGGGAGTCAGTTCGTTGGCCTGACAGAGTCACTGGGTCCAGGGGTGTCGGGAAGGTTCTGTGGGTACGCTGAATGTCTGGAGGGGATGTGTGGGGCTTGGCCTAGTTCCTCTCACTCCCAGTGGAAACGCTGTCTCTGGAGCTTCCCCCTACACCTTCCCCCGCAAAGTGGGGGTGGATTTGGGCATGAATGTTCCTCTGAAGAAATGTGCTGGATTCTTATGTCATGGCTAGACAGCCCCCCGCGGGGCCTGTTTGCTGTCCCTTTCCTTTTGCTCCCCACGGTGTCAGGAGATTTGGGGAACTTGTGACTCATCGTAGCCAGTGACTGTGGCCATTCTGCTGAGAAGCCCTGTCTCAAGGGAAGAGGCAGGGGTCACCCAGGTAGGTGCCAGCAGTCACTTGGCTCCCAGGGATGACAAGCTCAAGTGGGACTTTATGGCTGGGCGTGATGGAAACCATAACACATGGCTCTCTGGAGCAGGGCCGTGCTGGCTGGGAGGATGTTTGGCTCTGCTTGTGTTTGAACGGTCTGACGACAGCTGTAAAGCTTAGCAGCTGTGAGGTAGATCAGGTACTGCAGGACTTTTGGACTTAGGTTAACCCTGGGGTCTTGAGACTAGAGCTGCAGCTTTGAAGAGTTCAAGCAACGAGACAGCACGTACTGAGAAGAGTAAACTCTTACGCTCTCTGCATGTTCAGTTCCGGAGGCTCTGTTGACAGCAGCCCTTCCATTTATTACTTTTCTAAAGAGATGAATTACCATCTGTCTCCTTCCAGGAGCTGACCTCTAGATGCCAAATACATATCCCTTTACCTTCCGGGAACCTAGTGTTTTGACTTGGGCCCACTGTAGACACTAGAACTAACTCCTTCATGGAGAGTTGGTAGCAAAACTAGGGAGGGAGATTAGGCAGGCCTCTGCCACCTCTTCCTTCGTGTCACTGTGATAAGGGGTCACGAAATCACGGGGATTCGTGTAGACCTAAAAACACCGCGTCCCGGCACGAGTGCGGTCCCGGGCCTTTCTGTGTCCAGAGCGGGAAGCTGAGTGGCAGGCGGTAGGCAGGAGTGGTTGGAGGGTTGGGATCTGTTCTCAGACTCAGTGTCGAGTCCCGGCGCCTCCACACACAGGTATGTAACCTTGGGCCCGTGCCTTCTCCCAGCCGGGCCTTTCTTTCCTCCCTGATAAAATGAGATAACGATGCGTTCTTTTCCGGGTGGTTGTGAGGCTTCAATAAGTAACAGTGACCGTGAACTCCCTGTACAGAGTCTAGTCCCGGGCAGCGTGAGCTCCCACCCTTCCTTCTTTTAACGTCCTTCACGAGGTAGATGTTCCCAGCTTCACTTTCAAGGGAGGAGGCCGAGGTGAAGCAGCTTGGCCAAGGATGCAGACGCCCCAGTCCACGCTCTTTCCGTCACACCAGGCTCCCTCCGGAGGTCAACAGGCTGTGTGGGCCCCGAGAGGCCGGCGCCGACCTTTGAAGCTCTTTCAAGCGTCTTTGCCATTTACCGAATCATGCCTGGAAAAATCTGTTCATCAGACATGTGCCCTGCCAGCTCGTCCAGCAGACCAGGCGCTTTATTTTTTTATTTTTATTTTTTGCCAGTGAAACAGGCTGCAAGGTCCACCTCCAGTTTCATCTTCTGCAAGTATGAGTGTTAGGAACCATCACAGCAACTGCTTTTGGTTAACATGTCTTACGTGTCAGGCATGGCGCTAAAAGCGTTCCCTGCATTGTCTCATTTTATCCCCTGCGTCGACCTTGAGAGGAAGGTGTTTTTATTCCCATTTCCCTGATGAAGAGTGTGAGGATTAGAAAATGGAAGAATTAGCTCCATCCTGTTGAAAAAGAGCCCATCTGTCTAACTCCGAAGGCCGTGTTCTTTACCACCTAATTCAGATGAATCCAGAAGAAATGTCAGTCGTTTTCTGTAGCTGAGTGTCCAGGGCAAGTGATGTTCAAATATGGAAAACCACATTACACACCTGACAGGTGTGACCCAACACAGGCCACACTTCAAGCAGCCCCTGGGAGGTAAAGATGGTTTATCATACTAACGCTGTTATGGGTTGAATGACATCCCCCAAACCAGCTCCTGGAACTGATGATTCTGGAACAAATAATCTAGGATTCAAGAAAAAAAAAGAGGTGGGGGAGTTAGAATGAAATAAACTGTGTAAACCAATATGAACCATTACGCAAAGCTATTGTGAGGCCTTGGTACTCTGCAGGGCTATTTTACCAAATTTTGTGGGGAAAGCTCACCTCTACTCAGAATCTTTCTGCTATAACGTTACTCATGGATACGTAAGCTCTGACTTCCATGAAGTGTGAAGTATTTTACTTTATAAAAAGCTGTTGAATGGATCTGGGGATCTTACTTCATCAGCCTGACTATAGTAAATCATATGAAGTCTGTATGCGGCATTGGGACGTGTGTAAACCACGACTAAAACATACTCTGATCATTGCCCATCATTTGTGGGTCAAGTCCATGTACGTGGTTGGTTTCTAGTTTCCTTGCAACATCCCTGGGGTGAGAGGCAGTAGTTCCATGCATTGTATAGTTATGAAGATACAGCATCTGGTTTACAGTGTTATTATTTATATGCCATTCATTCCCACAAGGCATTTGCATTAACATCAAAGGTGGAAAGATAAGAACTAAATAATTAAGGAAGAGAGAACTGATTTATTAAAAGACTTTCTCTTCCTCACTTTTTCTTTTTTCCTTTTTGTTTCTCAATCATCTTTTTATACCTCACTCTTTTTATTATAGAACACTTCTAACAGGCACAAATGTAGAATAGTATTGTTATCCAGATTTGACACCTCTAGCCCTCATTCACCCCACACCAGAGAGCTTTGAATTCAAATGCTTCAAATTCTCTGTATCTGCAAATACTTCAGCATTAATCTTTAAAAGATAAGGACTCTTTATTTAAAACCACAATATGATTATCATGCCTTAAAAAAATCAACAGTTAATAATAATTCTTTATTATCCATTGGTGTTCACATTTCCCTGATAGTCTGACACACTTTTTTTTCAGTTTTATTGAGGTATAATTTACAAACTATAAACTTCACCCATTGTAAATGTACAACTCGATTTTTAGTAAATTTGTACAGTTGTGTAAACATCACCACAATCCAGTCCTAAAACACTTAAACATTTTTAATGGTTTGTTTACATCATGATTTTATTAGGGCCCTTATACTATGATTGGGTGATGTCTTCTAAGTCTCTTTTAATGTATAGGTTTGCCCTCTATAACAGTTTTTTTTTTTTTTTAAGTGAAGAAATAGGTCTTTGCCTTTAGAATTTCCTGAAGTCTAGATTTTGTCAACTGCATCGTTGAGATATTATTCAACATGTTTCTCTCCCCCTGTATTTCCTGTAAGTTGGGTTTAGAGACTCATTCAGGTTCAAGTTCAGTTCTTTTCTTTAGCATGATTACATCATGAATGGTGTAGTGTGCTTCCAACAGAGTGTCATGGTGTGTGATTTATCTCTTTTCTTGATGTTAGCAACCTTCGATAATCATTGCCTAAGTCTATTATTTCATTAGGATTGCAAAATGGTGGTTTTCTACGTCTGCCTTTATTACTTCTGTAAGATAAACTTGTCCTCTTAAACCATTTGGTCTCCTAAGGATGAATTTGAATATGAAAGGCAAGATAGATGCTTAATTCTTTTGCTTTATTATTTTTCAGAATAATGAGTTGATTCCCTAGCATCGTCCAAAGACAACCATTGAGTTTTGTTTTGTTTTTTACTGTCATTATAAAGTCAGAGATTCAGACTTACTGGAAGTGTTTCGATTTATTGTGGTAATTGTCCTCTTTGATGCTTGGTTGTTCCATTTTGTGAAGATTGGAATCTAATCAACTTGGCATCTCCATTCTTTTGGACATGACTCTTGTAGTTGTTGGTAACTTCTTCTTTTTTTTTTTTGGTGGTATGACAAAAATTTCCAGGCTCATCTGGTACATTTTGTGCCACAGATCTGGAGTCAATCATTTCTTCAAGGAGTACTTGTTCTTTTCGGTGGAAAATTGTATTCAGAGACCATAGTCTGGGTGCTAGGAGGCTCATTAATACTGGGTAGGTTATTTTTCACTAGGGTTTTTAGTGGGCAAAGCTAGAAAAAAGTGTTTAAGGTAAAATACATCTTAATTCATACTGTTTAAGATAAAATACATCTTAATTCATGCTGTTACTTCCAATTCAAACTCAAGAGCATAAAGTTTTTTAACCTAATTTATTGTACAATTATATTTCCTTCCTCCTCTCTATCAGCCGTTTGTTCCTTTTAATTGCTGAACAGTATTTCATTGTACAATATAACACAGTTCATGTATCCATTTACCAGCTGATAGACATTTGGATTGTTTTCAGATTTTGGCCGTTATAAATAATGCTGCTATGAATAGTTTCATCCAAACATATGTTTTAATTTATCTTAGGCAGATACCTAGGTGTGGAAACTGTTTTCCAAAATGGTTGTACCATTTCACACTCCCACCAGCAATGTATGCAGGTTCCAGTTTCTCCACATCCTTGCCAATGCTTGCTTTGCCCTGTTCCCAGCCTATCTTTCTGATTATAACCATTTTAGTGGGCGTAAAGTGCTTTCTCATTTTGGTTTTAATTTGCATTTCTCTAATGTTGAACATCTTTTCAAGTTCTTATTGGCCATTTGCATATTTTCTTTGGTGAAATGTCTATTTAAATCATTTGCCTAATTTTAGAAATTGTTTTTGTCTTATTATTGAGTTGCATAAGTTCTTTATATATTCTGGATGCAAATCCTCTGTCAGATATAGGATTTGCAAATGTTTTCTCCCAGGTTGGGGTTTGGCTTTTTGTTTTCTTAATGGTGTCTTTCGAAGAACAAAAGGTTTTAAAGGTTTAAAGTCAAATATAATAATTATTTTATGGACCATACTTTTGGTGTGATTTTTAAGTCTTTGCCCACCCCAGGATCATGTAGATTTTCTTTTATATTTTTTTCCAAAAGTTTTAAAGTTTTAGCTCTTTTTTTTTTTTTTTTTTTTAAGTTTTGGCACTTATAGTTAGGTCTTAGAGGCATTTTTTAAAAGCATTTATTGACTGATTGATTGATATTTATTTATTTATTTTGGCTGCACTGCGCAGCATGCGGGATCTTAGTTTCCCGACCAGGGATCGAACCCTTGTCCTCTGCAGTGGAAGTGCAGAGTCTTAACCACTGGACTGCCAGGGAAGTCCCTTAGATCCATTTTTGAGTTGATTTTTGTATATGGTGTGTGGTAAGGGTCTAAATTAATCTTTTTTACTTGTCAGTATCCAATTGTCCCAGCACCATTTGTTGAAAAAACTATCTTTTCCCAGTTGAATTGTCTTGGAACTTTTGTTGAAAATCAATTGACCGTAAAAATAAGGATTTATCCTTGACTCTTAATTCTCCTTGATTCATCTATATGCCTGTCTTTACAATAGTACCACACTGTTTGCAGTAGAGCCACACTTAGCTATATAGCTTTATAGTAAGTATTGAGATCAGGAGATGCAAGTCTTCAATTTTGTTCTTCTCTTTAAATATTGTTTTGACTACTCTAGGCATTTCACATTTCCATATAAATTTTAGGATCAGCTCATTGTTTTCTGCAAAATCATCTGCTGGGATTTTTTTGCTTGGGTTTGCATTAAATCTAAGATGAATACTCATTCTTCTCAAGTGCACATGGAACATTCTCTGGAATAGATCATATGTTGGGCCACAAAACTAGTCTTAATAAATTGAAGAAGATTAAAATCATATCAATCATCTTTTCTGGTCACAAAGATATGAAACTCAAAAGCAATTACAAGGATAAATGTGGAAAATTCACAAATATGTTGAAAGTAAACAACATGCCCCTGAACAACCAATTGGTCAATGAAAGATCAAAGGAAATTTAAGAAATCTTGAGACAAATGAAGATGGAAACACAACATGGAAACACAAGATGCCTAAATGTATGGGATGCAGCAAAAGCACTTCTAAGAGGGCAGTTTATAGTGATAAATACTTTCATTAAGAAAAAAGAAAGATCTCAAAGAAACAACCCACCTTTACACCTCAAGGAACTAGAGAAAGAAGAACAAATTAAGCCCTAACAAAGCCCAACAAACTAAACGAGTTTAGAAGGAAATAAAGATCAGAGAGCAAATAAATGAAATAGAAAATAAAATGAAAATAGAAAAGATCAATGAAACCAAGAGCTGTTTTTTTGAAAAGATAAACAAAAGAAACAAACCTTTAGGTAGACTTGCCAAGAAAAAAAGGGAGAAGACTTAAATAAATATAATTAGAAGTGGAAGAGGAGACATTACTACTGATACCACAGAAATACAAAGGATCATAAGAGACTACTATGAACATTATACACTAACAAACTGGACAAGCTAGAAGAAATGGATAAATTCCTAGAAACATATAACCTACCAAGATTGAATCATGAAGAAATAGAATGCTTGAACAGACCAATTACTGGTAAGGGGATGGAATCAGTAATCAAAAACTTTTCAACAAAGAAAAGTCCAGGACCAGATGGCATCAGTGGTGAATTCTACCAAACATTTAAAGAATAATTAATACCAATGCATCTCAAATTCTTCCAAAAAACAGGAGAGGTGGGAACATTTTCAAACTCATTTTATGAGGCCCGCATTACTCTGATACCAAAGCCAGAGAAAGACACCACAAGAAAAAAAAATTATAGGCCAATATCCCTGATGAACACAGATACAAATTCCTCTACAAAATATTAACAAATTGAATTAAACATTTCATTAAAAGGATTGTACACCATAATCAAGTGGCATTTATTTCAGGGATGCAAGGATGGTTCAACATCCACAAATCAATAATGTGATATGCCACGTTAACAAAATGAAGGATTAAAATCATCATCATCATCTCAATAGATGCAGAAAAAGCATTTGACAAAATTCAACATGTTTCATGATTGAGAGTCTCAACAGACTGGTTATAGAGGGAATGTACCTCAACAGAATAAAAGCTATATGAGACAAACCCAAGGCAACATCATACTCAATGGTGGAAAGCTGAAAGCTTTTCCTCTAAGATCAGAAGCAAGACAAGGATTCCCACTCTCACCGTTTTTATTCAGCATAGTATTTGAAGTCCTAGCCAGAGCAAAATTAGACAAGAAAAAGAAATAGAAGGCATCCAAATTGGAAAGCAAGAAATAAAGTTGTCTTTATTTGTAGACAGCATAATTTTATATGTAGAAAACCCTAAATATTCCACTGAAAAACTGTTAGAACTAACAATGAATTCACTAAGGTTGTAGGAAACAGAATCAATATACAAAAATCAGTTGCATTTCTGTACACCAACAAGGAACTATAAGAAAGAGAAATGAAGAATATAGCCCATTTACAATTATTACAAAAAAATAATAAAATACTTTGGAATAATTTTAACTGAGGAGGTGAAAGATCTGTTCACTGAAAACTGTAAGATGTTGATGAAAGTCAAGAAGACACAAATAAATGGAAAGATATTCTGTGTTCATGAGTTGGAAGAATTAATTGTTAAAATACTCATACTACCAAAAGTGATCTACAGATTCAATGCAATCCCTGTCAAAATTCCAATGGCATTTTTCACAAAATAGAACAGTCCTAAAATTTGTATGGAACTAAAAAAGACTCTGAATAGCTGAAACAATCTTGAGAAAGAACAAAGCTGGAGGCATCACACTTCCTGATTTCAAACTATATTAACAAGCTAGAGTAATCAAAACAGTATGGTATTGGCATAAAAAGAGGCACAGAGATCAATGGAACAGAATAGAGATCAATAAACCCATACATATACAGTTAATTAATTATGACAAAGGAACCAGGAATACACAATGGGGAAAAGGTAGTTTCTTCAATAAATGGTATTGGGAAAATTGGATAGCCACATGCAAAAGAATGAAACTGTACCACTCCCTTACACCATAGAGAAAAATGGACTCAAAATAGATTAAAAACTTGAACATAAGACCTGAAACCATAAAACTCCTAGAAGAAAATATAAAGGGTAAGCTCCTTGATATTGATCTTAGCAATGATTTTTTTAGATTTGACATCAAAAACAAAGGCAACAAAAGGAAAAGTAAACAAATGGGACTATGACAATAAAAAGCTGCTACACAGCAAAGGAGACTATCAACAAAATGAAAAGGCAACCCAGGGAATAGGAGAAAATATTTATAAACCACATATCTGATTAGGGGTTAATATCCAAAATATACAAGAAATTCATACAACTCAAGAGCATAATAATAATAACCTAAGTAAAAAATGGGCAAGCTACCTAAATAGACATTTTTCCAAAAAAAAAAAAGATATGCAAATGGCCAACACATACATGAAAATGTGCTCAACATTGCTAATCATCAGGGAAATGCAAATAAAAATTATAATGAGATATTGCCTCATACCTGTTAGGATATCTATTATCAAAAAGATGAGATTGGGCTTCCCTGGTGGCGCAGTGGTTGAGAGTCCGCCTGCCGATGCAGGGGACATGGGTTCGTGCCCTGGTCCGGGAGGATCCCACATGCCGCGGAGCGGCTAGGCCCGTGAGCCACGGCCGCTGGGCCTCTGCGTCCAGAGCCTGTGCTCCGCAACGGGAGAGGCCACAACAGTGAGAGGCCTGCGTACCGCAAAAAAAAAAAAAAAAAAAAAGTTGAGATATAACAAATGCTGGTGAGGATGTGGAGAAAAAGGAACTCTTGTGTTCTGCTGGTGAGAATGAAAACTGGAATTATAGCCACTAGGGAAAACATTATAGAGGCTCCTCAAGAAATTAGAAATGGACCTACCATATGATCCAGCAATCCCACTTCTGGGTATATATCCAAGGGCAATGAATTCATTATCTTGAAGAGCTATCTGTATTCCCATACTAATTGCAGCACTATTCACATTAGCCAATGTATGGAAACAACTTAAGTGTCTGTCAATTGCTAAATGGATCAAGGAAAAGTGATATAGATATATACACACACTGGAATGTTATTCAGCCTTAAAAAAGAAGGAGGCTTCCCTGGTGGCGCAGTGGTTGAGAGTCCGCCTGCCGATGCAGGGGACACGGGTTCGTGCCCCGGTCCGGGAAGATCCCACATGCCGCGGAGCGGCTGGGCCCTGTGAGCCATGGCCGCTGAGCCTGTGCGTCCGGAGCCTGTGTTCCGCAACGGGAGAGGCCACAACAGTGAGAGGCCCGCGTACCGCAAAAAATTAAAAATAAAAAAAGAAGGCAATTCTGCCATTTGTGACAATATGGATGAAACTGGAGGTCATCAAGCTGAGTGAAATAAGCCAGACACAGAAAAACAATGGTGTCACGTACATGTGGAGTCTAGGGGGAAAAAAGTCAAAATCACAGAAACAAAGTAGAAAAGTGGTTGCCAGCAGCTGGGGATGGGGGAAATAGGGAGAGGCTGGTAAAAGAGCATAGATTTTCAGTTCAGAAATCCCACTTGGTCGTGGTAATTCTTTTTATACATTGTTTGATTTGACTTGCTAATATTTTGTTGGGATTTTTGTGACTATGTTCATGAGAGACATTGGTCTGTAGTTTTCTTTTCTTGTAATATCTTTATCTGGTCTTGGTATTAGGGTAATCCTGGCTGCATAGAATGAGTTAGGAAGTATTCCCTCTGCTTCTATTTTCTGGAAGAGATTGTGGAAAATTGGTATAATTTGTTCCACAAAAGTTTGGTTAATGCTCATCAGTGACACCACTTGGGCCTGGTGCTTTCTTTTTAGGAAAGTTACTAATTACTCATTCAATTTCTCTTATAGATATAGGTCTATTTAGATTATCTATTTCTCCTTGTGTGAATTTTGTTCGTTTGTGTGTTCCAAGGAATTGGTCCTTTTCATCTAAGTTATCAAACTTGTGGCCATAGAATTTTATATAATATTCCTTTATTCCTTTTAATGTCTATGGGATCCGTAGTGTTGATTCTCCCCATTTTTAAATGAACTTCTAAATGTTATCATTAGTAGTTGTAAAGAATATAACTTTAATTCAAATATCCTTGGCTGAATATAATGTTGTTTGAATGATACAAGATTTGATATCGATTCTGTAACTAATTTTCATTTTTAGAGATGTAAGTGCTAAGAAATCTTGTCTGCATACGTAAGTAGATAGGAGTGGAAAGATTCTATTAGAGCAGTGTCACCCAATTCTCTGAACTCCTTCTGATTTAAATACCCAAATCACTTGGGGATCTTTCATCAAAAATTAGTTTTAGATGAATATAGTGAATAAATCTATTAGGAACGTCTTCCATTTTGTTAAAAACAATGAATTAGAAACTACTTGAGCTGCAAGAAAATATTTTATTTACTCGTTAGTGTTGTACACTTTCTCAGATGCAACCTCAACCTTCCAAGTAAAACTTTGCCTGGCAACCTGGAGGTTTTACGTGGACAAGCCATCATTATAAGATCTGGGATGAGGAAGAGGTAAATATTTCTTTTGTAAAGTGAGAGAAGGATCTGTTTTGAAAGAGGAAGTAAGAAGAAGGAACTTGTAAGGTACTTGACCCTAGTCAAGTCAAACAGTTCAGGAGAGAATGAAGGTAGAACTTGAGGCTCCAAAAGGTATTTCCCTTAAAACGATATGAGTGCCTAGGTGTTCCTTGGGAAGATTTCGTATATCTGGAGGCACGTACCCTATTTTGAGGATCCTCCTATGGAAAAGGCAGGAAGGCATCCTTAATAATGTGGCATTGGATAAGAGACCTGAAGGAAGTGAGGGTGGAACCATGTAGCCATCCAGGGGAAGAGCTCTTCGGAAGGAACCACACAGGCAAAGGCCTTGAGGTAGGAGTGGTCTTGGAATGTTCTGGAAATAGCAAGAAGGCCAGTGTTCATTGTTGCAGAGTGAATAAGGGAGAGGGTGGTAGGATATGAGGCCAGAGAGGCAATCTGCATCATGTTAGACCTTAGAGTCCAAGGTAGGAATGTGGGATTCTATTCTGAGTAAGATGGGAAGAATGGCTCTCCTTTGGAGGGTTTTGAGCTTGGGGGTGACATGACCTGATTTTTGTTTTAAAAGGCTCAACCTGGCTGCTGCGTCAATTATTACCTAGAAATATTGTTGTCTTTGTCATTTCTGGGCAGTTTTGTTTACAACTCTTTCTGGGTTCACAACTGAGGATGACAGTTGTAACTGCGTGTGATTGTGCAAATAAGCTGACCTTGGAGGAATTTGGGCTGCCAGCTCGCTCTGAGTGTGGCTTTCTCAGCCCTGTGGCCTTGGGACGCTTGTATTCAAGAGGGAGCCACCTCCTTTCTGGCTGCCACACCATTGTACTGGAACCGTAAATGCTGGGATTTGAGAGGCAGAGAAGCTCACTAGGGTCCCAGCTGATGACCTGCAGCTCGTGGAATCGCAGATACTCTTGTAGGTCGGTGCCCAGGACACGGACCCTGATGATCAGGCTGGTGCGGGGAATGTTTATTGGGGAGTGCTCTTGAGTCCATTACCTGTTAGGGGTAGGGGAGCCGGACTGGGCAGAAAGAGATGCTGGACTGTGAAGCATTTGCCACAGAACGCTTGGCCTTCCATAAAAGAGGAAGGCCCTTCAGAGTCTTCTCAGTTGATGCTTGGTCCTGGGCCTTCATACCTTCCACATCCACTAGTCAATGGCCATGGGTAGCGCCTAGAAAGGGAATGTGAACTTGGGCCACAAATAGTTTCTGTGGAGGGACTATCTGTGAGCCCCCGGCCGCCAAGATGCCAGGCAACCTGGGGATCGAGTGTCCCAGTGTTGAAGGGGGGGCCGGTCTCCACCCCAGCTGGTTAACTGGAAGCACCTTTTTTTTTTTTTTTTTTTTCTGCGTTACGCGGGCCTCTCACTGCTGTGGCCTCTCCCATTGCGGAGCGCAGGCTCCGGACGCGCAGGCTCAGCGGCCGTGGCTCACGGGCCCAGCCGCTCCGCGGCATGTGGGATCTTCCCGGACCGGGGCACAAATCCGTGTCCCCTGCATTGGCAGGCGGATGCCCAACCACTGCGCCACCAGGGAAGCCCCTGGAAGCACCTTTTGAAGATCATCATCTCCCTCCTAGACGCCACCGTTGTGAAGCTAAAGAAGCTGAGGCCCAAAGGGAGTGCTAATGTCGTTTATCCGTTCCTCATTTTCTTTTATGTGAATTAGAAAACACAAACATGACTTCAACAGCGAGGCCTTATTTTCTAAAGGAGGGAGAGTGTAAAACTTATTCTTAATTTTAAAAAGTATTTCTGTATTTCAAAGGATAGTTTGCAATGATTGTTAGTGCTGCATTTATATATTTATTTATTTTGAAGAAAAAGTTCTTTTACTTCCGGACAACCACATTGGTTATTCAGGCGATCACCAAGTTCACTTCTCACCCGTGCTATACACATTCTGTTTCCTTCATTGGTCCACACATTATTCATTACAATAAAAATACACTCTGTGCCCACAGCTGTGACAGGAATCTATTCATAACATTGAGATAATTTCAACCAACGGGAAGGACACTGCCCAGATAATGTCGTTTGCTTGGGTGGTTCTGTCTTCCTGAGCTCACTGTGAAAGGAACATCTTTGACCACCCAGCAGTCAGATTCCCTTGTTTGTGAAATATTTTTCCCTAAAAAAAGAAATCGGATAGGACCGAAACAACCATATTTTGTAAGGTGTGGACTGAATTCAATAAACCAACTCTAGGGAATTCCCTGGTGGTCCAGTGGTTAGGACTCCGAGCGTTCACTGCTGAGGGCCCGAGTTCAATCCCCGGTCGGGGAACTAAGATCCTGCAGGCCGCGCTGGGAGGCTGGAAACAAAACAAAACAAAAAAACCACGACTGTAAGAAGACATTTCGGAGACAATTGGGGGAAAATCGAATACATTAGGAAATATATACACTAACTAATATGTATAAAATAGATAACTAATGAGAACCTGTTGTATAGCACAGGGAGCTCCACTTCGCTGTACAGTAGAAACTAACACAACATTGTAAAACAGCTATACCCCAATAAAAATTTAAAAAAGAAATAATATTAAGTAATGATTACTACTTTGCTTGGGAGCGATAACGGATCTGTCATCATGTTAAATTTAAGTCTTTATGGGTGATGATCAGTACTGAAATTTCCAGGTAATATAATATGAGGCCTGGGACTGGCTTAAAATATTCCAGAAAATAAGAGGAATAGATGAAATAAGAATGGTAAACTGTTGATGGTAGTTGGAGCCGGGTCAGGGTACAGGGGGGTTCATTTTTACCACTTTCTTCACTTTTGTGTGTGTTTGAAATTTTCTGTAATAAAATGTTAAAAATATTTTTTTCATGTCTGGTTTTTAAATTTTCTTTTTACTGGGTAGAAGCTAAAATAAGGGGTTGTCTAGCTCAGTGTTGGATTTCTGGCAGTATGTGTCCTAGTTTAGAGAAGAGGCATAGCCCAGCCCGCAGAAATGCCCAGCTGGACCCCATGTGATTATGTTCACCCTCCAAGGCGAGCAGTGCCACCCGCTGTGGGTTTCACTGGGAACGACCTTAAGCGTGGCAGAAGGAAGGTTGAGCTGACAGAGCACAGGGGCCTGGGTTCAAAACCTGGGCCACCTTGTATAATGATCTTTCCTAAGTATAATAAACATAAATATAATGATCTCATATGTCTCTTGTGCCCTCTCAACCTCATTTATAAACTGAGACTTGTTTTGAGGGTTGGCAGTAATGCACAGAAAGTGGCTTGTTTTGAGGGTTGAGGGTTGGCAGTAATGCACAGAAAGTATCTAACGCATAGTTGATGTCTGATAAAATGAAAATCATTATTAATGAAAAGCCTGTTCGTTCTCCTGTCCCAGGGAATAGTCCTTTGTCTTGTGTCACAGAAGTCACTCACCCAAGAAAGCCAGAGCCATGTTGTGGGAGAAGTTTTCCCTGGGAGCTTATCTTTGGGAGGAAAGGGTCCTTATCACGAGATTTCTTTCATGAAGTCCCTCAGCGCCCTGAACTTCTACCCTGTAATCCTTTTATGAAAGTTTATTTACCAGTCTGTCTTTAAGAATTTGAAATACATGTTTATTTAAAACATGAGGCTATGGGAGGAAGCTTAAAATGTCTCTAACACATTTTTTTAATTGTTTGGTTGGCCATGTATATTTTTGCGTCTTTGGGCAGCTAATCAAATAAAAAGTGCCCAAGGACCTTAATTCCTTGGCTGCGGCTCTATCCCCTAGAATGAGGGAACCTGTTCCTTGGTGCAAAGTGGAGGCTAGTATAATAATATTTGTAATACCATGCAGAAAGATTTTTCAATAGTATTTTTCTTACAATTTCTTTTTGCTTATAAAAGTAACACAACGTGAAAATCCACCCAGTTCTCTTATATTTCATTTGTCTACTTCATAAGTACTTTTTCCGTTTTTAAAAATATGTATTAATCATTCCATCTTATTTATACTAAGGACATTCCTGGGAACTAGAGAGGTGGGAAAGACTATCATTTGGAGACAGAGAGGGTCAAGGTGAAGGACTTCATTCCAAACACAGATCTCACTTCCACCCCAGGATTCTATCCATTCATTAGACCCGGATTATAACCCACCCATTGCTCTGGAAGTCACGCCTGGTTAATTTCCCAGCTGACAACTGCCCTCCGCTCCCCTCCCCCTGGGAATTTCCCAAGGGGAATGTGACCAGTACTGACTCAGCCAGCCCACACCTCACAGCCTTCTGGCAGCCCCCCCAACTTCACCCACCTTGATCGTACTTGAAGGAAATCAAAAGTAACACCTAGTTGGGAAAGGGCTAGGTCTCTTGCAGTAGATGATACAGCCTCCCACTCATCAGTAGGTGTCTTGTTCATTTGGACACACAGATCAGGCTGAGGTTCAAGAGCTGCTGTGTGGACCAGAACTGGGGGCAGAAGTTCATTTCCCGGTGAACTGTGTGGGTGGTAGACTTTGCGCCTCTGAATCCCCTGCTTCTCTGCTTGGAGGTGGCAACAGAGGATACAATACTCGTTCCTTTTTCATGGAGTCCACTTACTTTCTCAATACTGAGGTCAAAGGTCTCAGCAGATAGCCTTTGGCTGACTAGCAATGTGTCCCTGTTTTTATCAGTTTGAGCTGAATGTTAATAAGAGCTATCATTTATCAAGCCCATACCGTGCACCAGGAACGGTGCTGAGCGAAACATTCTGTCAGCAATTATAGAGCCCCCGGGAATATAGTTGTGAATAAAGCTCTCCAGAAGCTTATGATCCACTGGGGGCGACAGCCACTGAACAACTGCTATTTGAATGATTACAAGAGAGCAAAGCCCTATGCAGGGGGAGGCCAGGGCACGTCGGGAGTGTGTAAGTGACTTTACTTCTCTTTTATTCTCACATAGCTGTAGGAGGTAGGTATTGCTGTTCCTCCTTTTTCAGACAAGACAACTGATGCTGAGAGAGTTTAAATAAATTTATTAGTGAAAAGGAGTGCTGGGATTTGACTCAAGATCTATCTAATGCCAAGGACTTGGTGTCCTCCTCGCCTGTACTTAGTGCTCATATACAGAAACAAAGCTACTCATCATTGCAGGAAGTGTACATCTTCTGTAAGTTTCAGTTTAGCCATATCATTGTTGTATTAGACAATCGAATCTTCTTACCCCATGGAGGGGCTTCAGGGGACCTGTGAAACTGCTGAAACTCTATGCAAATTTGAGGGGATATGTGCATGTATTTCTTGGGAGAGTGTCCTTAGATCATACCGTGTTCTCAGAGGGATTAATGACACCAAGCGTTTAGTAGCCACTGTATTAGTCCGTGTATTCCTAGCCCTGATCCTGACTTTGGTCTCAGCCTGCCCAGCAGGCAGCTGAACAAACCCACCGCAAAAAGAGGTGGATGTTCGTCCATTGACATTTTGCAAGGTGTCAGTAGCGATGACTGAGAGTTCACCCAAGTCTCAGTCTTACTTTTTCCTCTCACCTGCCAAGCCCCGTGGTTGGGGGCAGGTAGAACAGGTGGGGTAGGTCTCTCCTAGGGCGCTGAGGATCTTCTCCCAATATCTCTCTCCCACAGGTTCCCTGGTGCCTGGTAATCCAGCATTTCAGATGGCTTTCTGGGCTGCTGTAACCAAACACCTACACAATCTCAGTGAATTAAATCAGCAGAAATGTGTTCTCTCACAGTTCTGGAGTCCAGAGTTCCAAAATCAAGGTGTTGGCAGGACCATGATCCCCCTGAAGGCTCTAGGGAAGACTCCTTCCTTGCCTCTTTCTAGCTTCTGGTGGTTTCTGGAAATCCCTGGGATTCCTCGGCTTGTAGCTGCTTCACTCCAGTTTCTGCTTCTTCACGTGACTGTCTTCCCTCTGTGTCTGTGTCTTTCATGGGCTTCTAATAAGGACGCTGGTTGTTGGGATTTAGGGCCCCCCCAATCCAGTATTACCTCACCTTAATTTAACAATTACATCTAGAGAGACCTTTTTTCCAAATAAGGTCACAGTTTGAGGTTCTGTGAGGCGGGGGGGACATGAATTTCAGGGGGATACTATTCAACCCAGTACAGATATATTCTTTGACTTTGGCTTCCGCTAACAAAATAAGTACTTCTCAGGAAAGGGCAGTCCCATCAGACGCCTTCTCAGTAGTTTATACAGTGGTAGGAATGAATTTATCACATCTTTTTCCCAAAGCAGGTTCTGTCTGGGCATAGGTCTGAAGTACTGGGTAGCTGGGTAGGGAGGGCTTAAGCTCCTCACGGGGAAGGGCAATTGGAGATACCAAGGACAAGTTTTCTTCACTTTATAGTTTTGCTGAGGGTAGATCTTGATGTGGAATCCATTCATTGTGTGATACATTCGTTCTATAAAGATTGAATAGTTGGTATGTGTAAGGAAGTGTGAGGACAAAAAAATGAATCAGATATGACCTCCACCCTAAAGGAACCTGTGGTCTCACAGGGGAGGTGAACAGACCTGACTTACCCAATAGCGAGGCTCTGAAAGTGGTAACAGCCCCACTCGGTAACAGAGAGTCTTACCCGAGTTGAGAGGTGGGAACACCTGTGCGTGTGACTAACCCCGGGTGGCGGGTCGGGAAACGCCTCATGTCAGTGGAGGTATTTGAAGTGGGATTTCAAGGACGGAAACGTGGAGAAGTAGGAGAGAGGCGAGGGGAGTCATAGGACGAAGGCACCGAGGTGGGAGGTCTGAGGCATGAGTGGGAAATGGCCTGGTTTGGCTGGAGCTTAAAGAGCATGAAGCAGCTGGATTGTGGAGGCCTTGAATGGCAGGCTAAGAAAGTCAGGCTCTAGATTTTAATGCCAGGGCCACGAGGGGTCACTGAGGGTTACTGAGCTGTGAAAGGCAGGTTTAGTTCTGCTTCAAGAAGGCTCACTGGACCGCAGTGGGTTTGAGGGAGGGAGACGTGGACCGGGATCCAGTTGTGAGGACTCAGCAAGGGTCCTGCGGAGAGGGGACCGGGGCTGGGAACTGGACAGAGTCCATGTGAACGGGGCAAGAACATGGGTAAATGAACATGAGACAGAATATGTAGTGAGGCCAGGACTGGGCCACTCATTGGGCACGATGCCAAGTGTTGTGCTTTGCTTTTATAAGTTGGAAACATTTATTAACCTAACATTCTTTTTTTTTTTTGCTTGGGCCTCTCACTGTCGTGGCCTCTCCCGTTGCGGAGCACAGGCTCTAGACACACAGGCTCAGTAGTTGTGGTGCATGGGCCCAGCTGCTCCGCGGCATGTGGGATCCTCCCAGACCAGGGCTCGAACCCGTGTCCCCCGCATTGGCAGGCAGATTCTCAACCACTGCACCACTGGGGAAGCCCTAACATTCATTTTTTAATCATTTTTTTTATTATGCAGTATATGATACAGAGCGGAATATAGGTAATGTATATGTAAGTTATAAAGCGTAACATTCAAATAAGTACCCTTGAACCTACCGCTTACCTACCACTCACAATCACACCTGTGTGCCGATCTCATCCCTGGTTCTACCCTTAATTTTGTGTTTGACCATTTTCTTGCATTTTTCTTATAATTTTACCTTATCTGTTTGTATCTCTAAAATGTTATTTTGTTTTGTTGGTTTTGAGCTTTATAAAAGTGGTATCATACTTATGTACTCTTTCTCTCTATTATATTTTTATATAGTAGATTATATCATAGGTTATATAATATATAATACATATAATAGCATATATAATAGATTATATAATAGATTATGCCTTTAAAAGAAATGGGAAAGGTGATGAGTGCTATTTGTTTTTTTTATTTTTAAATTACTTTTTTTATTGGAGTAGAGTTGCTTTACAATGTTGGGTCAGTTTCTACTGTACAGCAAAATGATTCAGCCATACATATACATATATCCCCTCCCTTTTGGCCTTCCTTCCCGTTCAGGTCACCACAGAGCATGGAGTAGAGGTCCCTGTGCTCTACAGTTATGTTCTCATTAGTTCTCTATTTTATACATAGTATCGGTAGTGTATATGTGTCAATCCCCATATGGGTGCTATTTGGACATTTCCATATTGTGCGCAGAAGGCACTTCCGACTGAAGACTTCCAGGAAGGGAGAAGTCTAATTCCTTGGACACCACCCCCCCCGCACCCGGAAGGCATTTCTGAGGAGCTAGCTTAACCTCTCTGTTCTATCCCTGCCCTACAGAGCAGCTTCTGCCTGGTGGTAACTGAGGGGCAGGCACCATAGTACATTCTGTGCCAGGAAGCTCCGTAAAGAGAACTTGCTGGTTTAAAAACGACAACAACATTTATTTTGCTCACAAATCTTCAGTCTGGGCAGGGATAGCTCATTTCTGTTCCACTCTGTGTTCAGCGGGGCGATTTGAAGCCTGGGGGCTGGAATCGTCCGGAGACTCACTCATTCACACTGTGGTGCCTGGGCTGGAAAGACTGAAACAGTTGAAGGTTAGAACAGCTGGGGCTCCTTGGGCAGCACCCTCTCCGTGCGGTCCCTCTGCAGCTTCCGAGGGCTAAACTTCTTATAGGGCGGCTCATGATTCCCAACGTGTGCATCCCAAGAGAAGGAGAGCCAGAGGGAAGCTGCATTGCCTTTTCCAACCTAGCCTTAGAAGTCCATTAGCTGTACTCTACTGGCAGAAGAGTTACAAAGGTCCACTCAGGTTCAAGGAGATGGAACATAGACCCCGCCTTTTAATGGGGAAGTGTCGACATCACATTGTAAGGATGGAACATAATAATGCGGTCATCTTTGGAAAATACAGTCTGCCACAGACTCTGACCTAGAAGAATGAAATGCCTTGATGTGTTTTCACAGGAGGCTCCTGTGAAGCAATAGGAATGTGCATATAAAGAATAATGGCCCGGAGAATAACCAGTTAGACATCCAGGTCCAGGGTCTAATATCTATCTCTCCTGCTTCATAAAGCAAGGAAATGGCATTGACGCACAGAAATTGGGCTTGTGTAACTAACAATCGCTGTGCAGTAGCATTTAATTCAACCAACAAGAATTAATCTCGAGCTCCCATGTCTCATGAGGTGCCGTGGTAGGTGCTGGCATACAAAGACAGGGTGGTCTGCATGCCCTGACTTGTTGGTCAGCTGCTTCCTGGAAAATGTGGTGACCAGACAGGAGAGAGCAAGATGAAAGAGGGACAAAGGAAGAAAGGCGAAGAAATAAGACTAAATAAAGGAGAAATTAAAAGGATGGAAAGAAGAGTTCTTAAAATTTTCCGTTTCTCTGAGTTTCTACTTTTCTGCTCCAATATAACTTTTGAGTTCTTTCCTCACAATCTCACACACCCCAAATTTTAACTACCAGGTGGTTAGGAGGAATTTGCAATAATACTCTGTGAAGATGGCTTTTTTTATCTTAAAAGCTCAAAACCTCAATACTCCCTTTAGAGGTAAATCTTCAAATACCACACCAGAATCCTCTCAACTTGTACACTGTTGCTAAGCGGGCATATTCTCTAGTTTCCTCAGTTCCAACTTCTCGGGATGCCATCTTCCAAAACACAGCCTCCCTCGTCGTGGTCCCTCTCCTGAGGGTTCTTACAGGTAGATTCATGTGATTGGGTTTGAGCAGGGAAAATGAGCTGCTTATTTGCGTTGTGACCCAGTTCTGTTTTATTGGGGGGAAGAGGGTTGGTACTGTGTGTCTGCATCTCCACAGAACTTTTGACAGTGAATCCAAAAAGGGAAGGGGTACAGGGAATTCACACAGATTCAGCAGCTGGTTCTGGAGGCTCTTCCAAGCGCTCTCTCTCTCTCTCTCTCTGGATCTATCCAGGCAGTTCTGTTGCCAGCCCCTACTGTTTCTGCTGGAAGATAAAAGTCTGGCGCCCATCTGAAGTTCCACAGAATTGGTCCTCCAAGCTGAGGAGGCTTCTGAAATTTCCATTGTTATCTTTAAAAACAGTTTTATTGAGATACGATTCACACACCATACAATTCACCCATTTAAAGTGCACCATTCAATGATTTTTAGTATACGCAGCTGTGCAGCCATTACCACAATCCATTTTCGAACATTTCCTGATCCAAAAAGGATGTCTCATACCCATTAGCTTTCACTCCCCATTTCTCCCTAATCACTTTCCTCCACACCGCCACCTCCAGGGAACCACTCATCTACCACTAATCTAATGGATCGATTGAGATTCTGGATTTTTCTTATGTCTGTAATCTATCTATACAACATGTAGTCTTTTGTGACTGTCTTCCTTCAAGGTTTTCAAGTTTCTTCCATGCTGCAGCATTTATTAGTACTTCATTCATTTTTATTATTAAATATTATTCAAGTGTATGGATATAACGCATTTTATTTATGCATTCATCAGCCGATGGACATCAGTTTCCACTTTTTGACTATTGTAAATAGTGCTGCTTTGAGTGTTAGTGTACAAATTTTTGTGTGGACATATTTTTATTTCTCTTGGGTATATACCTAAGAGTAGAATTGCTGGATTGTATGTTAACTCTATGTTTAATTCTTTGAGGAGCTGTCAGGCTGTTTTCCAAGGTGGCTGCAGCATTTTACATTCCCACTAGCAGAGGGTTTCAATTTCTCTACATCCTCATCAGCACTTCCTATTTCTTCCTTTTTTATCATATTCATCCTAGTGGGTGTGAAATGATATCTCATTGTGGTTTTGATTTGCATTTCCCTGATGGTTGGTGATTTTGAGAATCTTTTCATGTGGTTATTGACCATTTGTATGTCTTCTTTGGGGAAATGTCTATTTAGATCTTTTGCTCATCTATTAACTGGGTTATTTATCTTTTTATTATTGAATTATAAAAGTTCTTTATGTATTCTGGATACAAGTCCCTTATCAGATATATGATTAGCGGTTATTTTCTTCTGTTTTCTGGGTTGTTTTTTCACTTTCTTGATGGTGTCAGTTCAAGTGCAAAAGTTGTTGATTTTGATGATGTCCGATCTGTCCATTTTTAAATTATCGTTTGTTGCTTGTGCCTTTGGTACAGTAGCTAAGAAACCGTTGCCTAATCCAAGGCCACAAAGATTTATGCCTGTGTTTTTTTCTAAGAGTTTAATAGTTTAACTCTTCTGTTTTGGTCTTTGATCTATTTTGAGGGAATTCTAGTATATGATGTGAGGAAGGGGTGCAACTTCATTTTTTTGCATATGGATATCCAGTTTTCACAGGATCATTTGTTGAAAGACCATTCTTTCCTCATTGAAATGTCTTGGCATACATCGTTATGTCTTATGGCATGGAAAAAGCAACAATGAGAAGTTAAAGAAATTGCAGAGAAGTTTCTTGATGAATCCTGGACAGTAATGATTCATGGCAGCTACACTGTGCTGTGCCTGTCACAAGCATGATCTCATTTAATCCTCACAAAAACTCCAGGAGGTACACTATGATTATTCTCATTTTATACACGAAGAAGCCCAGGCTTAGAGAGGTTAGGAAGCTTGCCCAAAGGGCCATTGCTAATAACCAGTGGCGCTGGGCTTTGAATCCAGGTTCATCTGACTCCAGCACTGCTGTGGACAATTAGTGGCTCATGCCAGACATAACAACAGCAGCTCACTGTATGTCAAACACTATTCTAAACACATTACTAACTCATTTCATTTCTACAATAACCGTAAAAGGGGTGCGTATTCTTTTTGTACACACATAAGGATGGATAAACGGAGATGCAGAGAGGTTAAAAAACAGCTCAACCAGTAAGTGGTAGAGTTAGGATTTGAACCCAGAGTCTGCTTTTTAACAGCCACCCTATACTCCTCAAAGCTTGGTTGCTGGCGTTTTAAATTTTCGACTGCAGCTTCTCTGTTTGGAGAACTTTAGGATCTATTCATTTGTGATTTCCAGAAGCAAGTGGCTTTAATTTCACCAGGGCACCTTTTCACTGGGATTGCTCATTGGAATAGTCTTGAAGAAATTTCCAGGAGCTATTTTTGTCTTAATGAGATGAGCAGTTTTCATAACGCTGAGCATCTGCTTTTCTAAATTAAGGGAGTTTCTTGTAATAACAGGGCATCGATAGCCTATAGGTAACCAACCAATCCCCACTGTGGATTACATTGAAGGTGAGATGGATGAGTTTCACCCTTTAGGCATGGACCCTTGTTCTTGGCCTACACAGGTAGAGTAAATGCTACCGTTCCAAAAGATGTCTGGTGCTGTGCTCTCCATTTTTAGTGTTTCTTTTGAGTCATGAAATGTCACAGTTCATTAATTCCACTTGTTCTTTTTGCACATGAAAAAAAAAACAACCTGAGTCTCCCAAAGGTTATGAGCCTTGCCCAGGACTTCTGATCCCGGTCCAGTACATTTCCTGACCCCCAGGCTACCTCTCACTGATGTCAGTATATTTGTTCTCGTTTTCTTGAAAGTGAACTATCGCAAGGTGTCTGCTGTGAATGTCTTAATGGTGGAATGCAGAGTGATACAATGCTTTTCAGCCGTTTTATTGTGAATTTACTCCAGATAGTTTTTGTTTAATCAGAACAATATTTTCTAGGTTGCCAGGCAACGTAGTGATGGAGTTTCAGGCTTTGTTGCCAGCCAATGAAATAGAAAAGGCTCTATCTTTTGCTTCCAGAATGGACTTCTCTTTCTCTCTCTTTCTAGATTTCTGTTCACTTTATGTTGAGGTCAAAGAATCAAATAGGCATAAAGAAAAAGAAAGTGGAAAAAGCTCATTTAAGAGGAAATTAGCATCCATCTTTTTTGGTTCTTGTACCTGACTGAGTAAGTGGATAGGTAGACATTCAGTTTGTGTGTGACGCTGTGTTAGGCTGGGGAAGTTGGCACCCTCGAGAGTTACATTAAATCAACATAGATCTGGATTGGGATTGACATTTACACACTACTATACAAAATAGATAACTAATAAGGATCTACTGTATAGCATAGCAAACTCCACTTAGTCCTCTGTAATGACCTATAAGGGAAAAGAATCTAAAAAAGAGTGGCCAAATGTATATGTATAACTGATTCACTTTGCTGTACGGCAGAAACTAACACAACCTTGTAAATCAACTGTACTCCAATAAAAATTTTAAAAAAACCTCAACATAGATTGGGACAATTGGGGAAGGAGACACAGTTAATCGAGATGAAATTAAAGGTTACAACCACAGAGTAATTTACTTAGTAAAATATGCACCCATCAAAGGAAGGGCTATTGTGAAGTTTGAAGCAGAAGGGGAGGGAAAGATGAGGTGCAAGTAAAAATACAAATTCAAAATGGAGTAAATTAGGTTGTACTGTTCTCTCACTGCTTATCAGCATGGTTCTAACCCTGTCAACAATGTTGTCACGTTTGGGAATCCTGAGTGGAAATGGGAGGATGGCGATCCTGGAGAAACTGAAGAAAATGAATGAATGATTTGTGATGAGAGGAAAGAGTAGAAAAACCTGTGTTGTGTTAATTAATTGGGCTGAGTCAGAATGCTTCTTGTTTCCCATCAGTACCTTTCCAAGCGTTCTAATCCCGCTGTTGCCATTTGTAGGTGCTATGTGTTGCTTTCTCTCCCATCACGTCGTGTCCCTGACGACCTCACCTTCCCCCTCTAGGAGAAGATTGTGTTGTCACACTCCTTTTCACCAGGAAGCTCATTCACTTGTGCTGGTGTCGTGGCCCTTGAGGTAAGCATTTCCCTACAAGGGGCCAGGAGGCATGTGTAATGATCCAGGACCCCATATCAAACATACCCATTAAGTCACTGGTTTCATGAAAGCCCTTTGCCACCCACATCTTGACACCTCCCTGCCCTGCCTCTTCCCTCCTAGCTCCCTTCTGTACTTTGGGTCCTAGCCCTTATTTTTGGATACCTTCTCTTGTAAAATAAAACCCAGATGTTTGGCCCTGTGTACAGCTGCACTCCTCTCCCCCCTCCCTCCCTGCGTCCTGAAGCATGCATGCACAATGAGTCTCCTTAATAAACAACACTCTTCCGGAATTTCTCTGATCTGATTTCCTCTGCTTCACCTTTGCCAGAATCACACTTGCCAAGGGTTTCCAATGACTCCTAACCACCAACAAACAAGGACCGTTTCCCGTGCTTGATCATTCAGCCATTCGCCCAGCAATAAAGCTGATTTTGCTTGTACCAGGCTGGACACATGAGATGAAGGATGCCATCCTTGCCCTCAACACACTTAGGTTCTAGCTGAGGGGAAACCAGTCAACAGACCGGCCCAATCTGAGGACAGGCAATGGGTTGGAAGATGCTTCTAGGATTCCCCATAGCTTGGTTGGTTGGGTCATCAATTTACTGCTTCATACTCTTCTTTGCCTGACCTTGCCTTTTAATTCAAGCTACTCTTCCAGCTCCTTTGGAGATATGTTGTTCTGTGATGCTGCCTTTACAAAGCCCCTGAACACAACACATCTTTTAAAATGTCTAATTTACCCAGATCAAGTTGCAATATCATAAAAAATGAGAGATTAAGAATGCAGAAAACGAGTTTAAAGGGAGGCGAGAATGAACAGTTTAACAAAAGAAAGGATGGCAGAACAGAACTTGTAACGAGTTAGAATGAGAATTGGGTCTTTATGGGCATTTATCATCTGTGGATACTTATAAACGTCAGGAGTCAGCATTCAGGGATGTTCATTCAGCCAGTATGTGCCAGATGATGGAGCGGGTTGATTACACCCAGCATCTGTTCTGATTGGTTGGTGCCAGAGTGGACTTGCATAAAGGTAGTCAGGCCTCAGCTTCAGAACCCTTTATTTTCACAGCTGTGTGACGGCCCTAGGAATGTGTTCATTGCCACGGTCATGTGTTTTTGTAAAACTTGTGCACCTAAGAGAAATTAATTCTACTTGGTTAAGACCACTCCCTCCTTCTGTGGGACTCGTCTGCATACACGTCTCCTTGAATTGGTGGCTACAGGCACTTTTTGGATCATGCTAAGGGACGTGGAGTTGGGCAAACGTTCAGTCTGGGTTAGAAGCATATATTGATGAGACTCCCAGTCACTTCCGTGCAGAGTTAAGTGTCTCTGGCTGCTCTTATTGAAGAGTGGTCTCCAGAAATACTCCCAATGCCCATTATACTGACTCCACCAGTGCCATGACTGAGCTGGTATTTCATGTGAACAGGTGCTGAGGCACCTGGCACTAGAAATATGTGGGTAGTAGAAGATAATCGGGGTTGGAAATGGAAGGAGCCGGAAGCTATTCTATAGTAAATTATTCCTTTATCAGATATGTAAAAGTTTAAGCTGAGGATTCAGTTCTTATCCATGCCTCGTCAAAAGAGTTCTCTCCTATCCAGTATGTACTCGATAATGCAGCGTCTCAGTTATAAATGTACCATGTAAAAATTATTTTTCATGCATTTCCATAGGAAGTCCATAGAAATATTTTGATGTTAAACAAGTGAATTGTAACAAAACATTTCAGATCACAGTAAAAGCAGCAGGATGTTAAGAAGATAAGATCGTTCAGGGACTTCCCTGGCGGTCCACTGGCTAAGGCTCGGAGCTCCCAGTGCAGGGGGCCCGGGTTCCATCCCTGGTTGGGGAACTAGATCCCACATGCTGCAACTAAAGATCTCGCACTCGGCAACAAAGATCCCGCGTGCCGCAACTAAGACTCGGTGCAGCCAAATAAATAAATTAAAAAAAAGAAGAAGAAGCAGCTAAGATCTTTCAAAAGAGGTCATGGATACACGCTTGGATTCTTGACACTCTAATTAATGAAGAACAAATCTGCTGTCACCCCTGGACCCCAGCAGGGTGGGCCTCTCTGCTGTGGGCACCTGCTTCCCAGGACCCAGCTCTAGCTCTTCTCCCGCTTTGCCCACTCCAAGGGGAGAAGTCCATGTGGAGCCAGGCGCCCCTTGTCTCTCAGTTGTGAGAACCGGCAGAACATTTTTTTTTTTTTTTTTCCAGTACGCGGGCCTCTCACTGTTGTGGCCTCTCCCGTTGCGGAGCACAGGCTCCGGACGCGCATGCTCAGCGGCCATGGCTCACGGGCCCAGCTGCTCCGCGGCATGTGGGATCTTCCCGGACCGGGGCACGAACCCGTGTCCCCTGCATCGGCAGGCGGACTCTCAACCACTGCGCCACCAGGGAAGCCCCCGGCAGAACATTTTTGATGAGAAATCTAAATGCTGCTCCCACACTGGAGACCAGTGTTTGGAAAGCACATTCAGGAAAGACTGTGTTAAAAAAAATTATTACTTTTTATTGATGTTCAGTTGATTTACAATGTTGTGTTAGTTTCTGGTGTACAGCAAAGTGATGCAGTTATACATATAATATTCTTTTTCATTATAGGTTATTACAAGACACTGAATATAGTTCCCTGTGTTATACAGTTGGACCTTGTTGTTTATCTACTTTATATATAGTAGTTTGTATCTGCTAATCCCAAACCGCTAATTTATCCCTCCCCTCCCTTTCCCCTTTGGTAACCGTAAGTTTGCTTTCTCTGTCTGTGAGTCTGTTTCTGTTTTGTAAATAAGTTCATTTGTATCATATTTTAGATTCCACATGTAAGTGATATCATATAATATTTGTTTTTCTCTGTCTGACTTACTTCACTGAGTATGATAATCTCTGGGTCCATCCATGTTGCTGCAAATGGCATGATTTCATTCTTTTTTATGGCTGAGTAGTATTCCATTGTATATATGTAGCACATCTTCTTTATCCATCTGTCAGTGGACATTTAGTTTGTTTCCATGTCTTGACTATTGTGAATAGTGCTGCCATGAACGTTGGGGTGCACGTAGATTTTTGAATTATGCCCAGGAGTGGGATTGCTGGGTCATATGGTAGTTCTATTTTTAGTTTTTTAAGGACCCTCCGTACCATTTTCCATAGCGGCTACGCAGGAAAGCAATTCTTAAAGAACCCTGGAGAGAGAGCGGCACACCAGGTCATATAGCTAGTGTATGAGAGATGCCAGACAACAGAAGATGAAACACAGCCTTGTGACGTGTGGAAGACAGCCTCCCACTTGGGCCACCCCACAGGAACAAGAATGAGCCAAGTACCTCCAAATAATAGAGCTCAGAGGAAGTTGGCCCGTGAGCGAGGTGAATGTCTTTGCTATGGGTGGATGTGGGCTGGCGTAGCCCTGGTCGTGAGAGGGCTGTGCTTCCAGAGTTGGGAGGGATATGTGGTGACCTTGCCTCCTGCCTGCCTGCCTAGCTGAGGCTGCAGCCAGACCTCGAACTGAAATGAAAATATCCTTCTAAGGGTATTTCAGGTTCACGATCCAGTTGGCTAGTGGGAGGAAAAGGATATTATCTGATGACAGATAGTGGTAGCCAATGTCTGACGATTACTCATAGAATCAACATATGCTGGGAATTCCAGGGAGGTGCGTTCCAGAAAGCCTGCATCCCAGTACTTGACTTCTGGTTTAGGGAAACAATGGGGCCTGGCGGGGGTGAGGGCTGGGCTGTTTGTGGCGCTGAATATTCATCTCTAGTCATGGTGTGACTGGCGCTGTGAGGTCACACTGCCATTCTTCAATAGCTTGGGGGATTCCTCAGAAAACCAAACCCCGGAATGTGAAGCTTACCTTGATTCAACTCACTTCACAAATATCTATGGTGAGCTTGGTCAGCCATTTGTGTTAAGAATGGGAATGTAAAGACACAAGAGAGAGGGCCCCTCTCCTTAGGGTTTTGCAAATTGGGTAGGAGGCTTAGAGAGTTCTGTTCTGACGAAGCACAGGGACTGGCAGCTCCTTGTTAATTCTTTGGAAGCTGGTGTTGGCTGAATTGTGTGACTGACTGGGAACAAGGATGGATGTTTGGAGTAAGTTAATTTTGGGCTCCAAGACCTTCTGTCTCATAACAAATCTATTTTCCCTTCACTCTGCTTTTCAGCACATCGAGGTCGGCTGCCTCGTGGGTCTCTGGATGAGTACAAGTACTTTGAACATTCAGAGGAGGTCATGACTCTCTGTTACTAATCTTGTAACTATCTGTTAAGTACAAAGCCCTCCAGTGGCTCCTTCCAAATTGGTCCATTGCTGCTTGGATGGTGAGGATGGCTGACACAGTAATGGCCCTTAATCTGGGGCCCATAGCTCCAGCTGTTGGGAATTTTGCCAAAGCCAGAGTGTACTTCGGTTAACCCTGTGAACCGACACAGTGGTTCTGCTGTAAGAGTGTATACTCCTCCCTCAAGAAAGCCAGTTAGGCCAAAACAGTGGAATGTTTTCAGGGCTGTAATGTGAGTAAATTCTGAGACAAATGGCTATGAAGTCAGTGCTTTATCTTCTTCCAACGCTGGAAACACGGATGCTATTCTGTGCTTTAAAGTTTAATGGCTTGTAGCAATAGGGTGGAACATTCTTACATTATGAGGTACGGGCTGTTCTGTATGGTGGTCAGCGAGCTGGCTGAGGTGACTCCACGTTTGGGGTAAAAGGGAGAATGTCCTAAAACAAAGGATCAGAGAAGTGAACAAAAGTTTCATAAAAACTTATAGTTGACATTCTAACTATATAGTTACATAGTTGTAGAACTATATAGTTATAGAACTATATAGTTTATATAACTATATAGTGACGAGGACCACTTAGCTATAGTATTGCCTCTATGAACTCTGAAATTAAAGGAGCAGAAGTAAGATTACTATAGTTATAAACCCCTCATTCAATGGGACTGTGGGTGAACTCCCAAGAAATAGCCGGCTTCAGCCTTAGGGCACCTAGCTGACGAATATCCAGGCAAATGGGCTCTTCTTTGTTCTTACCTGCTTTTCAAAGGAGTTTGAATTATTTATAGGGTTAAAAGCTAATGCTGATGGGATATAATCTGCTTTGTAGTTCACAAAAGGGGAGATAGTGATAGCTGTTTCTCGAACACGTTTAAATTCATTGTTAGTTTGATAAATAACCTCTTAAGTTTCTCGGACATGCTTCCTAAAGGGAGCCTCAAAGTGTCTCCTTCAGTGCCTTGGACAGTTCTTTGAATGTAACAAGTGATTGGAAGTTTGGGGTTGCTGATACCTGATGATGATGATAAAGATGATGATAAAGATGAAGATGGCTAATGTTCTGAGTGTTCAGTATGCACCAGGCTCTCTATTCTGTGCTCTGCATTCATTAGCTCATCAAATCATCACCCCTCTATGAGTCAGGTACCCTCAGCTCCATTTCATAAATGAGGAGAGCGACACAAGGAGAGGATAAGTAACTAGTCTATGTTCACATGGTGCATTTGTAGCCATGCTGGGAAGGGTTCCCAAGTGTTTCAGCCTCTAAAATCTAAGCTCTTGGTCTCTCTACTCTCCTGATTTCTTTTTTTCTTTCTTTCTTTCTTTCTTTCTTTCTTTCTTTCTTTCTTTCTTTCTTTCTTTCTTTCTTCCTTCCTTCCTTCCTTCCTTCCTTTCTTTCTTTCTTTTCTTTCTTTTTAAATCTTATTTAGTTTTTGGCTGTGTTGGGTCTTCATTGCTGTGCACGGGCTTTCTCTAGTTGTGGTGAGCAGGGGCTACTCTTCGTTGCAGTGCGCGGGCTTCTCATTGTGGTGGCTTTCTTGTTGCGGAGCATGGGCTCTAGGCACGCGGGCTTCAGTAGTTGCAGCACGCAGCCTCAGTAGTTGTGGCGCATGGGCTCTAGGGTGCACGGGCTTCATTAGTTGGGGTGCGTGGGCTCAGTAGCTGTAGCGCACGGGCTTAGTTGCTCTGCAGCATGTGAGATCTTCCCGGACCAGGGATCGAACCCGTGTCCCCTGCACTGGCAGGCAGATTCTTAACCACTAAGCCACCAGTTAAGTCCCTCTACTGATTTCTTGATGCTAATGAACCTTGGCTCCTTTCTGCTCCTGTGCTTACCATATAATTTATATCAATCCTTATAAATAAACCAGGGTTCCTCCCCACCCAACCCTGACAAAGATGTTATTGTTACTTTATAGGATGTATCTCAGAGATTTTTTAAAAAAAGCTAAATTCTTTTAATGGCATATTTCTGCCAGGTCCTGAGGTGTATCTGAAGATGTGTTTACTTTGTCGTTATCAGACACTTTTTCCCCCCCCTTTTTTTTTTAACCTACTGAAGAAAAGAGAAAGCAACATTTACTGTGCAATGGGCCAAGCAGTTCTGGTTTGGAGCCCCTAGTTCTGGCCCCGTCACCCTCACTCACAGGCTGTGTGGTTAAATCCAAGATACTTGATGATCTATCATGCAGAAAACTCATGGAGATCAGACAGTTTGCCTCCCAGCCTGGAAAGGATGCAATGGTGTAATGTAGGGATGGAGATGGCTGGTACTCAAGGGGAACAGGGCAGGGCCTCCGAGGGATGGGGGCAGTGGCTGCTGCTAGATTATTATTATTAATCATAACCTTCTACCACTTATTATCATGGCATCTTCAGTCTTTTAGCTTCTAATGCAAGTGTACGTATATTATCTCATTTTCTTCTTTTTACTGGAAAAAGTGGATGGTGCAGAGATTACCCCATTTTCCACTTAAAGCAATGGAGGCTCAGAGAACTCAATTGACTTGCCAAGAGTTAGTTTACTGTGTGGATTGATATTTGAGGCTCCTTGACTGTGAACTTGCTCCATGCTATACAGTCTGCATTTTTCAAGTCACAATAATGACCTGATAGCAAATGCCATTTCTAAAACACTGGCCCCTGGAAATTATAAAGAAAGAAACAGTTTTCAAATTGAACGATTTAACATGCATTTGGGCATAAAGTGCTACAAAAGTGTAATTCATTCTTGCTAGTGAGCCCAGAGATTAAGAGACTTGGGGTCTTATTTTTTCATAACTCTACTTTTTAAAATCTATTTAAAGAAGAAAAAAAATCATCTGGAGGCCTATAATTTTTTCCTGTGTGCCTACAATGAACAGGGATTTATGTTTTCTTTCTGATTCTTAAGTAATAAAGCATGATCATTATATAAAATTCAAATAATATATAAAAATATAAAGAATGTAAGAGAATCCCAAGGTGATCACCATTCATAGTTTCAAGATCAAGATCAGCGTTCTATCATGCATTTGTCCGCATACTTGGAGCTTCCTAGATCAAGAGAGCTAAGCTAGCAGACTTTTATAAAGAGAGAGAATCACCCGAGATTTTCTTTTAAAATACAGATTTTTCCTAACACCAGTTTGCTTAATGTGAAGCCCAGCTATGCTTGATAATCATCTTGTAAAAATAGAGAAAATGAATACATTTGGGTCCAGCCTGTGTTGTGAAGGGCCAGGAGCTGGGGAATTGTAGGTGACGGAATGAGCGGGTATCAACGCTGAGGAGAGGGGTTAGTCTGTTCAGTTCAATAAGCTTATCTTGAGATCCTGCTCTGTTCCAGGCATGAGTGACACAGAAAAGGAAAGCGTCTGTCCCGCTGGTGGGGTCTCATGGGCCAGCAATGGCGGACAGCTTTTGAGTAAGGGGCACGGTGGTCAAGGTGGATCTGAGTGCTGTGCGAGCTAGGGCTGAGCATGAGGGTGGGCACAGAAGGTTTCCTGGAAGGAAGAGAACCTCAATTGGTTCTTGAAGCTCCAATTGACCGGGTGCAGGAAGGATAAGATGTTCCAGGCAGAAGGAAAGGGGTAGAAAAAGGCTTGGAGGTAGGAAGGAAAAACCACCGACAGTAGTTCAGTATCACCAGAATTTGTGTGTGTGTGTGTGTGTGTGTGTGTGTGCGCGCGCGCGCACGCACATGCGTGTGTTTAGTGGTGGGTGAGGAAAGATGAGCCGGACCACGTGGGTCTTGAATGTGACGGTAAAGAACTTAACATTCAACCCTGTAAGCTGGGCAAAGCAGTCACATGGTAGGTATGCATCTAGAAAGCTCGCTAGGGCAGCGGGGGAGGTGTGCAGGGCGGGTCTGAGAGCGCCAGAGTGGGGCGGAGAGGAGACTAGGCCAGAGTCCAGGTGAGGCGTGAGGAGGGCTGGGCGAGGCAAGGAGCTGGGCTGGAGGGGAGGCTGGAAGGGAAGGCAGAGGGTTCAGGGCAAGGGCCTCAGAGGCAAATAGGAGAGGCTCAGCCCAGAGCTCCAGCAGCAGGACTCGGGGCCCAGGACCCGCCACCCTTCCAGAGGCCGGGGTGCTGAGGAACCGGGGGGACGACTTCCTGACTGTCTCCTCAGGTGAGCCGAGGCAGTGGAGAGAACACTTGTTACCTTTGCTGGGAAAGAGGGAAGAATAAATTAAAAAAATAATACTGAGACCTTTGAAAGAAGAGTATAGGAAAAATGTACAAAATTGGCATGGCTTTCTCCTCAGACCCAATCCAGACATCTTCTCAGAGATGTGAGAGGTTTGGAAAGGAGGCCAGAGGACAAGTTCAGTGTGATGGGTGCCGGGTGCCCACTCAGATAGCAGTCATTCCCCCAGCAGCGGGGACCGGTGGCAGCTGACAGCTCTCCGACGAGTCCCTCTCTGGGATTTGCGGGGCCAAGGTCATGCCCACTTCCTGGGGCAGCCTGCACCCAGCGACTGCTCATCATGGGGTACAAAGGGACAGCCCCCTTGACTTAATTTGGGGCACTTCTCCTCCCTATGGGTAAACTGAGGCTTAGGTTCTGGCGGCCTTGAAGTTCAAGGTCTCTCTCTACCCAATCCGACTTCCTCTACCCACCCCGCTCCCCTGCCCCAGGTCTTGACCCACAGAGCACTCCTTAGGGACCTTAAGCATCAAAGACGGGAAGCTAAGGGGATGCTCTGAGAGGACGATGGAGACAAACTGGATTCTTCTTTTCTAGGAAGATTCGTGTCAAGAATCTGTCTTCTCAGCGAGGCGGTGAAGGTGTTCTCTGGGACTCTGAGGTCTGGAAAGTAGTCTGGCCAAGTGCCCTGAGAATGTTTTTTTTTTTGCGGTACGCGGGCCTCTCACTGTTGTGGCCTCTCCCGTTGCGGAGCACAGGCTCCGGACGTGCAGACTCAGCGGCCATGGCTCACGGGCCCAGCCGCTCTGCGGCATGTGGGATCTTCCCGGACCGGGGCACGAACCCGTGTCCCCTGCATCGGCAGGCGGACTCTCAACCACTGCGCCACCAGGGAAGCCCGAGGATGGGTTTTGACATCGGACAGACCTGAGTTTGAATCCTGCTCTGTTACTTATCAAGTCTGGGATTTTGGGAAAGTCACGCCATCTCAGGGGTTTCATCTGTGGAAGAAGTCGTACTCACCTCTCAGGCACGCACTACCTTACATGCTTTTGTTGTGAGGACAAGCGACATGGCTGTTCGCACTGCAATTCCTAGTGCTTGGCGCCTGGAAGGGTCTTCGGTGGATGTCGAGAAATAACGAGTGAGCGACACTGATGGTAGATGTCATTCGGGGCGGTGCTGGCAGTGATCCAGGCTTCAGAAATTAAGGAAAGAAGTGTAAAGGATTAAAAGGAAAGTATATCATGGAGGAAAGAGGAGGTCGTTGCTGCCCATAGATGAGTAGACGGATCCGAACTACACACATCTGATTCCCGAACGATGTCCTAGCAAGTGAATCCAGTTTAAAACATTTTAAAGCACCTGCTATGAATAAGATGCTGGAGGACCCTAATGACAAGTCTGTTAGTGGCTTAAAGAATTTATTTTATGAGGAAAAAAAAAGCATATATAATCATTAAATGTAGTCAGAGCACAGAACGGGTGCTCAAAAAGTATTTACTGGATGAAGTATATTATATGAAACGGTTCAAGTTGTTGAGTGTCTTAGAGCTAGTAGAATTTATACCATATAAGAATGAGATAGTTAAAAGTAATGATGATATGCCCCAGAAGTGAGGCAGATGAAGAAGTGGAAATTAGGAAAGAGTACTTAATACAGGAACATTCTAAAGTCTCAAGGGGCTCAGTGAGAGGTGGGAGGGTACAAGATAAGGAATTTGAGAGTCCTGAATGGATCTAACCCTTCTTATCTATGCACACAGAAAGAGCTATCAGAAGGCAATAAAACAAAGCAAGGATGAGCTCTCAAGAATTCCGTTATTTGTCTTCGAGTGTTCTATGGGCTGATTCTTTTGGCTCACGTCTACTGTCCTGGTTATGTTGGTTCCAGTGTTGCATTTCCTGAGCACGTGCCAGCTAGTAGGAAGGGATGAGAGCCAGCTATGTGCTGGGGAACCTTTCCTCCCTGGGATTAAAATTGTGACCTGTATAATCCACAGAATGGACAGATAGAGTTGAGAGGAAGTTAATCGTTCTGGATATCTGAGTTTTCCAGATCCCAGGTAAGACTGTACCCTAGAGGTCACAAGTTCAAATGCCCATGGGGGTGGAGGGGCAGATGAGGCGGGTCATGTAAATGAGGAAAGCGGCCTGTGTATATAGGAAAGAAGAGTGGTGGCCATGTCCTTTAATGACTGTGTCATCCATGCTATGGACCACTACTCAGCAGTGAAAAGAGACCACGCATTGATACACTCAGCAACTCCGGATAAATCTCCAGGGAATTATGATGAGTGAAAAAACCCAATCCTATACACTGTATGATTTCATTTGTATCACATTCCTGAAATGACAAAATTATAGAAATGGAGAACTGAGGAGCAGCGATTACCATGGGGTCAGGGATGGGGTTGGTGATGGAACGCGGGTGGTGCTCATGAGGGATCCTCCTGGTGACTGAACTGTCGGTATCTGGACTCTTGTCAGTGTCAGTCTCCTGGTTGAGATGTGATGCTAGAGTTTTGTAAGATGCTACCATTGGGGGAGACTGGGGACAAGGAATGTGGCATCTCTCTGTATTATTTCTTACAATCGTATGTGAGCCTACAATTATCTTCAAGTAAAAATTCAATTGAACAAAGGAAGGGTGGGGGCTTCCCTGGTGGCGCAGTGGTTGAGAATCTGCCTGCCGATGCAGGGGACACGGGTTCGTGCCCCGGTCTGGGAAGATCCCACATGCCGCGGAGCAACTAGGCCCGTGAGCCACAACTACTGAGCCTGCGCGTCTGGAGCCTGTGCTCCACAACAAGAGAGATCGCGCGACAGTGAGAGGCCCGCACACCGCGATGAAGAGTAGCCCCCGCTCGCCGCAACTGGAGAAAGCCCTTGCACAGAAACGAAGACCCAACACAGCCAAAAATAAATAAATTAATAAACAAATTTTTTTTAAAAAGTGATATGAAAAAAGGAAGGGTGGGAGCTGTAGTGAACTAGACAGCCCCTGACCCTTTTAACGGGCAGCGGCCACGGAATTAAAAAAAATGTTGCCATACGTGCAATCCCAAATAACAAACACCTTCCCCAGACTAACCAACCCTCCAACCAAGGAATAAAAGTGTCTAATCCCTGGTCTACCCACTTAAGCTCTCAAAAATTTTTTTAAAAAATTGTGAGCATTTTAGATGTAGGTCTTTTAAAAAATGTATTCCATAGTCCTTTGCCTTCTTAAACATAGTATAGTGAATACAGCAAAATAATCTCAGTTGTTCCTGGAAGCAGGATGCTGTCATCTGCAAATCATAGATAACCTCGCTGGAAACAGCTTAAACACTGAGAAGAGGGCATTTGTTTGTATAAGAAGAAGTTGGGTTGGAAGGTCAGAGTTTAGGGCTGTTTGACTGTTTTTATGTAAAGCCGAGCTGCCACGCTTTGTAAGGTTTCTGATTGCTTTTAGGATTTCTCTGCCTCTTTTACTGCCAGGCTCATAGGAATATTTTCTTGATGCTGTCAGCATGCAGGCTTGCAGTAGAATTTTGTTTCCTACTAATTTATTATGTGCTAAGAAATTGGGTAGCAAAAGCTATCGGTGTGACTGTGTGTGAGTGTGCATGAGTGTGTGTTAGGAAACAGGTGTTGAGTGGGACTCCGAGGGGCCGAGTACTCACTCTTCTGTGTGCAGTCGTTTTAAGATCCGTTTGACTACTCAGAGGCCTCACTGGTTCCAAGTAGCAAAGACTTCTGAGATACTGCATTTTGAAAAGGTAAAAATGAAACTTAAACATGGAAATTTCATGGTGCCTTGCTAATTTCAGACTGGCCAGAATAATACTTCTGAGAGGCACTTTAAGAACCTAGACTCTGCAGCCAGGCTGGTTCACATCCTGGCCCCACCACATATTAGCTGTGTGACTTTGGGCAAGGTGCCTAACCTCTCTGTGCCTCAGTTTCTTCACCGATAAAATGGCGAGGATGATAATATCTCTCTCATAAGGTTGTTAGGAAGATTTAATGGGTTGCTATGTGTAAAACACTTAGACGAGGACCTGGCACATAGTAAGCACCGTACCTATCCATATATATTAAGCAACAGTAGCAGCGTGAATAGGAAATGTTGCCAAGTACTACTTGCCATCCTCATGTAACTCCCAGGACCAGCAGGTGAGGTCACATAAGGCAGTTTTTCCTAAGGTTTCTGGATTATTATCACCTGACCAGGCGGTAGCACCTGAGCCCTTGTGGGAGGGAGGAGATGCAGATTGTTTCCTATGATATTCCTGTGCCTGGACCCGCTGTTCCTCTGTTCCAGCTATCACTCTGGCTGCCCCTCTTAACCCCCATCTGCTGTCCCTTTGGGTGCCAATTGCAGATCGCTGGGAGAGACAGTGTGACAGGCCAGCTCGGGTATCAGCTGTTATGGGGCAACTCTGGAGAGCTGTCACCGTGAACTGGGCAGGCACCTCACAGTGTGCATGTTGCGCTGATAAATCAGAGCAAATACTGGTTTGGGAGTTAGCTGCTCACCAGCAGGGTGACCTTAGAGAAGCCATTTAAGCTGCCTGACCCTCAGTCTCCTCATCTCTAAAATGGGGATGTTGATAATACCTGTAATGCATAGTTTGCAGTTTTCATTGCAAAATGAAAATATGGAGCTCTTTGTTCCAAAATGATTAAGAATATCACGGTGGTGACAGCAGAATATAAAACCAAATGTGGGGTCCTTTGTGGCTGCCCGCGTCACACACCCAGGGAGCTTATCCTGCACAAGATTGTAATAATGACCTAAAATAAAATCTTGTAAGAAGGTATCATATACTTTCATTTATGCATTTTTGTTGTTTTAATCTTAACGTGTTCTTTTAAAAGAACTTGGCTTGACGCTTCTGTGAAGGCTGCCTGAGAGAGCTGATCTTCAGGTGATGTGCCCGGGGGCTCGCTGGCCCTGGGTCAGTAGCTTGCAATCATGGGGGCGGAGCTTGTGGTTTCCAACCTCACCCCTGCACGCAGCCATCAGGGAGGAAGATGGGTGCTTCTCCCGCCTCCTCCTTTGTTCTGGCCTTGGCCTCACTTGGAGGGAAGGATCCCTGAGGGGCTACTGCAGGGAGCTCAGGGGTGGGGCTGGGAAAGGCAGACCGGAGAGGTCTCCCCCGCCCCCTCCCCGCCACCCAGAACTCCCACTGGGGAGCCTTGGTGAAGGACCGGCACCTGGGAGGCTCTGAGGGACCATCAGGGAAGGAATTCATTCTCCCGTGTATTGATAGAAGGGACGGGGGCCTCTTCATTTTTACCATCTTTTAGAATCTGCTACATGTCCTCTCTCTAGAGACAATCCCAAACTCACTTTCAAGCAGTCTTGCTTTGCACTCACCTGGTCCGTCGCTGGGCTAAGCCACTGTCCTGTTCAGCCTTCTGCCTTTGCGCAGTCTGGCTCCCTGGGAACTGCCAGTCACTTTCTTGATCAGAAGTGGCTCCTTGCTTCTAGGTCTTCTCTCTCCTTGCGGCTCCTTCCTGAGCCCCTGATTGGGGGTCTTTATGCCAGGTTGCCCCGAGGCCTCTCCGTTGCCACACCACGCCCCAGTCAGGACCACGGCTTCAGCCATCGCCCCCTCCCCCAGGGCTCCCCCTTTTTGGTAAAGCTTATCCCTAACTTCCTTCTGGGACATCCGTGTGACCCAGTGATGGCTTATCAGCTAATAAATTGGCGAGGAGGAAGGAAAAGAGGAAGAAGGGGGGCGGCAGGAGAAAAGGAACACCGTCTGTCCAGAGGAAATTCAAGATAAGCACATTCCTCACCTCTGAAATAATGGGAGAAAAGTGTCCAATATTTCAGGGCAGTTTCCGTCTTACGAATGGCTTGCATTCCAGATCTCAAGGCAGCCCCTCGGAAATCAGAACTGATTTTCCTAAGAAACACTATGGTGCATGGCGATTCTCAGCACAGCCCCCAGGAGCCCTTTGGCCTGGGGACCTGCAGTACCTCACCAATAAACCAGGTTAGCAAAAACAACTCGGCATCTGTTCCAAGCTCTGTGATGCATTAGTGAAATCTCAGGTATGTTTTGGAGGTGACAGCTGACAGAGGGGGTATAGTCCTCTGGGGTCCAGCACTTTGCATAATTAAAGACACTTCTATGTTCTGTAAGGCTCCTCCCCAGATAGGAATGTCCTCATAAAGGAGGCACTTTTGGAGGGGGGTAAACATGCTATCTGGCAAAATCTGCCCAATGGAGGTGAAGGTTGGACTCCAAACCCAGACTCCCTTGTTCCCGGTCGCTCACAAGAAGAGTTTGTAGAGCGTTTGTGTGTGTGTGTGTGTGTGTGTGTGTGTGTGTGCGCGCGCGCGCGCGCGCGCGTGTGTGCGTGTGTTTCTCAGAAAGCCCATTTTGTATGCATTCTCTGCAGATGCAGACCTCCAGGACTTGACTGTTTTTATAATGATGATGAATAAAAGCAAAGTCTTTGAAGAAAAAAAAAGTTCATTTTGATTTTTCAAGACAAGTCAGCAGCAGCCCCAGAGACTTTCCAATCCTTTTTCGCCCTGTGCTTCCTGCTCAGCGCTTCACATTCATGTGCTGTTTGCTGTAACTGAAAAATGCCTTGGCCTCTGGAAAGCTAAGTGGATGCAAATGGATTTGGAATTGTCAGCTTGGAGCAGTCTCCAGTGGCCCGGAGCCCCGGCACAATTTTGATGGCCTTGACAGAGCCCCCCTCGTACCTCTTCGGAAAGCCGGCTGCCTGGGCGTGCTTGCTGCCATCTGTAGCTATCTGGGACCTCGCTTCTGTTGGTGAGGCTGCAGGAGATGAAAGCAGGAACCACGTTAATTATTGCAAAGTGCTTTTTACTTTTAAAGTGCCTCGCTAGCGTTAATTAGTTATTCCTACTTACAGCACTGTGGTGAGGTAGGTCAGAATTATTACCCCTTTTTTTACCTTGGAGGAAATGAAGACACAGAAATTTAATGAGTCCCCAGGGGACCTGGGGGAAGTTGGTCTCCTAGACAGAGTGAGGTTTTCAACTGGTGTGTCTGGCTTCCTCTGGGGGTCTTGCAGATCTGCATCCCTGCTGCCACGCTAATATCCCTGGCGTGTCTTAGGCAGGGATGACTTCTGTCTGCCGTTGTCAAAAGGAATTGGATTTGCCAGAGGCTCAGGTGGCTGGAAACAGAGAGGAGAAGTCGCTGCCCCTTTTCCCATCCATACCAGGCAAGGAAGCTTGTTGGTCTCGGTCCTTCGCTCCTCTACAGGAGGCGAGGTTTGGGAGGAGAGTCCCCGCTGGTTAGATCCCCAGTGAGGGTGATGGAGCAGGGGAGGGAGGGAGAGTGTGGGGCTGGGGGCTGTTTCTAAGCCCTCCTGTCCCTGGCACACATTTTCTGGGTGGTTTCTCATCTGTGTGGATCTGGAAGCAGAGGTGCTGATGCAACCGCCTCCACGTTTTGGGGCAGAAAGCGATTAAGTGTTGGGAAGGGATAAGGCAGGGTGGCAGGCGGAGACACGGTCCTTGGAACCAGACAGCAGC
This sequence comes from Globicephala melas, assembly GCF_963455315.2. Classification (NCBI taxonomy): domain Eukaryota; kingdom Metazoa; phylum Chordata; class Mammalia; order Artiodactyla; family Delphinidae; genus Globicephala; species Globicephala melas. The sequence goes on along the minus strand of NC_083331.1, from coordinate 14,916,008 downwards.
TGCTTCACATGCTTTCTGGCCATTCCTCTCACCAGGACAATGGCTCTTAGTGGCTGTGGCTCATCTGTAAGACAGAGGTGATAAACGAGTTCACGGGTTTGAAGCTTCCGGCACAGACTGTTAACGGTTGTCACTGAATCGCTGTTTCATTCTCGTTTTTTCATTCCCCACTTGCAGGCTGAGTTGGAATTTGGTCTTCTCACCTCAGACCCTTCACTTTCCAACTAAAGTCTCCAGATCTCCTTTAGCAGATCTCCTTCTTGCCTGCAAATTTATCAGATCACCTTGGGTCATCAGATAACCTTGAGAAACTCCATCCCAGTGGAGTGATCTCCTTCATTTCTACACAGAATTTGGGGTTGGCATGGTCCAGGCAGGACTGACAGCTTGAAGAACAGCAATCACAGGCTGAGGACAGCAGGTGGGGGTGGAAGACACGGGTCCATGGGGGAGGGGAGGGGCGGCTCTGGAAGCAGCTCAGCCCGCCCACCCCCAGCATCAACCCTTGACGGAGCTCACAGTGTGTGATTCCCGGTGCTTGAGGGTGGCTCCGTCTTCTCTCACCTTCATGCTCGTGTGTCCCCCAGAAGCACCTGTGCTTTTGGGCAGCGTCACCCTCTCTGGGCTGCTGTGCCTTCTTCCCGGGAGAGGCGTGATGTTCTGTCCCACGTGAGCCAGACTTTCCTCCGTGGAGGGAGGTGAGATGTTTTTTGTGCCCACCTGGAGCATCTTTCCTCTGACCCATCGGGTCCCAAGAGCCCTCACGTGGCAACCTGACTTCCCCTTGGGGCACGCTGGCCACTCTTGTGCTGGGACCCTCTCCTGTGCTGGCAGAGGAGCCTCCAGTCCTTTTCTGGCAGGCTCTTGTGCTGGGCTGCCTGCTTGTCCACTGCTAGTTGGGTGACCTTGGCTAAGTTCCTTCATGGCTTGGGGTCTTGCTTCCCCATCCGTAAAATGAGAGAAGAATATATTGACCTTATTTAGGAGGATCAGATGAGTTAAGAGAGTCAAAGCCCTTCGAACAGAGCTGTCGGCTCTTCTTACACCTCTGGTGTGCATAGGAGGGAGAGGACACCCCACCTTGATTATAACGGAGCATGAAGACATGCGGCTCATTTCCTTTGAACGCGGGAGACCTTACTGTAGTCTCCCTCGTTTCTTGAAAACTGTTTGTGCATCCGTGGACAGGAAATAGGTACCTCTAATAAAGGAGGAGGCCCCTTGTTGCCTACTGACTAAATTCCACATTCCTTAGCGCGGCCTTCAGGGCCTGATGCGGGATCTGGCCCGACTGGCTCGTCATGACAGCCCCGGCCCCGCATGGGCAGGGGTCATGTCCTGTGTGCCCCTGAGTCTGGCCCCATGGGAGCCTTCCTCCCCGCCCCTCCCCCACGGCCCCCTGGCTCTGGGTTATCCCCATTGCTTCTGTACACCTTGAACTTTCACACTTCCGTTCCTTATCTGTGCTGTTCTCTCCCCATCTCTCCTCCTAACTGAGACCTATTTCCTAGGTCACCTCTCTGTGAACCCTTTTGTGACTCCCCCCCCCCGCCCCCGATTAAACACCTAACACGAGAAAGATGTTGAAGCCTCGGCCTGGATTTGTGAACTGCCCACGGGCTCTGTGGCCCTAACGGATCAGTGTGGCGTTACCCACTGGGCGCTGTCTTGGGGCTGCGCCCTTGGCGCTTCTGCTGCCGTTGCCTGGAAGGCTCAGCTGCCCAGTCACTACTAAACTCTTGAGTTAGCTCAGGTGCTGGTGCCTCCAGGAAGCCTTCCTTCCCTGCCCCTCTCTCCGATCACTCAGGATAAGCCAGGGCTCCCTTCCTGTGCCCCCCTCGGTCCTTCCCAGCATTTCCTGTGGGCAGTTGTGGGTTCCTAGCCCACCCCAGAGGATGTGGGCTTTGCTGGCTTCTGTCTCGCATCCCCAGGCCTCACCTGGGCTCTGCCCAAGAGCGCGTGCACCACAGATCCTGCGGAAGGAACGCAGAGTTGCAGAAATGAGGCATGTTTTTCTACCTTGCAGGCTGCAAATTCCAGCTTTTCCAGAGCAGGTCTGGTACATTCCCCTGGTGCGAGGCCATTGGGGAGGGTTTTGGGGGAGACCGAGCTAATAACCTTCTTAGCTCTGGGAAAAATGTGTGGTTTCACGGCAGGTTTTACAGTGGGTCTCGCCCTATTGGTCTTGAGGGCAGTTCAAGTCTGTACGCCGATACCCGGGAGTTGGATGCTAGAACATTGCTTGGAGATTACTTTGCCCACCTCTGCAATTCTACCGCCCTTGGCAGCAGAGAGGTTGAGAGACTTGCTCAAGGACCCTAGAACTAAGGGACAGAGCTTGGGACGGGGACTGGCGGCCCTTGTTTTCTGGACTAGAGCACATTTCTCAGCCCTTGAGGGGGTTCACTGAGGGGAGGGAGGGCTTTTGGCCAGTTCTGAGGTGCAAGGGGCCGTCTGGTGGGGCTGAAAGCGGAGCAGCAGCCCTTCTTCAGAAGCCTCGGGCTGCTCGGGGCACTGGAGCTGCTGCTGGGACAGGAAGTAATACTTTCAGAGTTTTAGCCCCAAAACCTCAGAAACTTTTTGATGATGCATTAAATGTCAAGTATATTGTCGAGAGGAGGAAAGAAAAAAAAACCCCAACGAGGTATCAGCCTTGTTCCTGAGATGACAGGAGATACTCAGTAATCTTACAGGAAGTCATACTGTCAAAATATAGAGAGGGTAGTGTCTGGGGGACCACACCTTATAATAAACCGTACTAGTACCAAAGCGCTTTCGCAGGCACCTTCCGAGGCGGAGCCAGCGGAGGGGGGTGGGGGGAAGGTGGTGGGACTGCCGTGTGCGGATCTTTGCTGTGAGGGGCAGAGCACAGAACTTAAGGGCAAGACTGCTTTGTCTGGGAGGGACTGCCCAGGCTTCAGGCAACTAGCGTGAAGATGTAGGTAAAATGGAGGTTTAAAGAAAAGCACAACTGAAGGAAAAGGATTTTTCCATCTTCTTTTTTGCCTATCTGATTTGTCTCCTTGGGCGATCAGCTCCAGATAATTATGACCTTTGGGGACTGGAGGGGAGTCTGGGAGATCATCTTGTCCAACAAATGAGGCCTCGAAGCCTGCAGATGGACTTGGCCCAGGTCCTCGGCCAGGTAATGGCCCAGCAAGCCCAGCCCCCAGGCAGCCTGCCACCCCTCACCGCCCCCCCGTCCCCGCCCCTGCCCCTCCTCTTCCTGTGGCCATACCCGTAGGTTCTCCCATCTCCTTTTCAAGTGAGCTGGCTCCCCCAGGGCAAGAGTCCTGTTCTCCAGGGTAAGTATTGGGCCCAGCAGGACACGGGTTTGCTGAGCGAATAAACGAAAGCCCGGCAGGACCTGGGCCGGGTTCCTCCACGCAGTCGTGTGTGCAGACTGTAGGGTTGTTTGAAACACAGAGGGACTTCGGTTGCAAAGGGTGCGGCTGCCTGGGTGCGTTTGGAAGCTAGGCAGTGTTGCTACGCTGCTCATCAACGTCTCTCTCTCAAGCCTAAACGTTTCTCTCCCCTATTTATATCTCCAGCCCTGACCCTCCACTGAGCGCATCTGTCCAATGGCCTGGCTTGACATCCCCACTAAAATACCCAGCAGGCATCTCAAGCTCCGCATGGCCTTTTTCTCTCACCTCTGTTTACCCTGAATCTAAGGAGTCGCTCTTGGTTCTTCTGTTTCCTACCCCTCCGACCCCAAGCAAGTCCTGTTGGCTTCACATATCCCAAATCAGACCACACGTCACCCCTCCACGTCTCCCTCCCTCGGTCAAGCTGTCACCATCTCCCCCTCTGCCCTCGGGCCATTCCAACCTTCCTTCTGTTCCGAGGCTTGTGTGCACCTCAGGGACTTTGCACCTGCCGTTCCCTCTTTCTTTGCACAGCTGACTCCTTCGCACTTGGACTGGTCTTGGCTCAGACCTTACCCCTTACAGAGGTTCCCCCCCACCCTCCTTGTCGCCATTACTTATCACCGCTTTTTGCTTTTGCTTTGCTTTGAGGACACTTACCCCCAGTGAATACTCTCTTTTATTTATATGTTTGCTGGTTTATTGTCCAGCTCCCCACCCTGAAGAGTAGCCTCCAGGAGGGCAGGGGCTTGTGTATCTCCCCACGTAGACCCGCGGCTGCCACATAGTAGGAGCTCAATGAATACTTGTTCCATGAACAAAGCCCTGGCATCTCACGAGCCTTTGCCGCCTTCCTCTCTGCCATTCACCTGGAAGTGCCACACAGCGCTGGAAAAGCCACAGAGCAGTTCAAGGACACGCACAAAACCTTTGAAAAGAAAAGCGTCTCATTTCTTACAGTTGTGGCAGGGCCGGGGGCAGCACTTCCTGCTTTGAGCCCCTCAGGGGAGGCACGCACCTCACCTCCCCGAGACCACCATGCCCCCATTCTCATTCGCTAATGAGAAGGCCCTGAGCTCCGCTGGGGCCGGAAGGACAGTTATGGGCAAGACTTGTGCCTCTGCTCTCGCTAACTGTACTGCAGGCTGTTCCATGGGGGAGGGTAATTCACGTTCACCAAGCACTTAGAAACGCTTGCAGCTCACTTCATCCTCCGTGACGTGCTTGGCACGCAGGAGCTGTGGTGGCCCCAGGCATGCGGCTTTCTTGCTCAACCTCAAGCATCCCCAGACATCTCCCTCCGTGGAGCCCTGGGCCGGGGCCACGTGTGACAGGGCTGTGCGTCCTCAAGGGGAAGCAGCAAAGGTGCACATCTCGGCTGCCCCCATGGAGCGGGCGTCCCTTCTGGGGAGAGCTGCTGGTCATGCAGGCTGCGATCAGGGCAGGTTCCCATCTCACACCACCCGGGAGCTCCTGGGTGCCACAGACTGTGTGCTCTCTACTCCTTTAAGTTTAAATCCTTGCAAACAATCCTATGAAGTAAGCGTTTTGAGCACTCTTTTTAGAGGGGGGAAACTGAAGCTCAGAGCAGTGACGTGATCTGTGCTGGGACCCACATCTGGGAAGTGGCAGTCGGGGAGTGGACAGAACCGGGAGTCTAACTCCTCAGCCCACATCTTCAGAGTCCCAACAGCCTGGCAGTACATCCCTGAGCCTCCCTAGACCTGGATCCGGGGTGACCAAACCACTGAGGGGGTTTCTAGGACACGGGATTGTCACTGCCCAAGCCGGGAGAATCCAGCAGCCCAGGACGGTTGTCACCCTACCTGTGTAGGCTGGGACGATGGAGCCAGGACAGTTGGGTGCAGGCCTGGTCTAGGTTTCTGAGAAAAGGAAAATATATCCTCTTCCCCCCTGCCCCCTCTGGCCCTTAGCTCATCAACTTTTTTTTTTTTTTTTTTTTTTTTTTTGCGGTACGCGGGCCTCTCACTGTCGTGGCCTCTCCCGTTGCAGAGCACAGGCTCCGGACGCGCAGGCGCAGCGGCCATGGCTCACGGACCCAGCCGCTCCGCGGCATGTGGGATCTTCCCGGACCGGGGCACGAACCCGTGTCCCCCGCATCGGCAGGCGGACTCTCAACCACTGCGCCACCAGGGAAGCCCCTCCTCAGCTTTTAAGACGTTTTTCTTTTGTCATCTGTTTCTAAATGACGTTGCACGTTAAGTGCCAGTGTCGAAGTTCGGTGGAACCTGATCTCGACGCCAAGCTTGCTGGGGGTTGGGATATTACTTTTTGGTGACAGGATCTCAAGGTTGACCGTGCATTTGCTCTCTCATGTTTTCCAGTCATGCCTTTGTTGTCTCTTCTTCATGTGATAATTTAGCAAGTCTTGGTCAACTTTGCAATGATTCTGACAGGTCATGCGGGTCGTGAGGTCAGAGGTTAACAGCAGCAAACCTTCAGTGGCCCTGAGACAGCCTGGAACTGGAGCACACCGTGCCCTGCTGGGGGCCTTATCTGAGGGTGGGCCTGGTGGAGCTGGCAGGGTCCCCTGAGGAGTTAGGACAGAATCCTGGGCTCCCCGAGTTCCACCCTGGCTCCTTAGGCATTCTCCAGTGACCACCCACGACTGCCGGGCCGTTTCCCCCCAGCGCTCGGACCCCCGTTCTCCTTGGCTGTGTCACCCTAGCATCTTTTGTCTCTTTGTTTCTCCATCTCTTCTGGCCTCTGGCCTCTGGCAGCCTTTGCGATCTTAGGTGGTTTCTGCTGAGGCTAATTGCACTGACCTTTCTGCTGGCCAATGGGAATTCACTTCAGTTAATCAGTTAAGGGGATTATTTAGCTAAAACGTAAACACAGATGAAGATATTCTAGTTAATTAATGAGAAAGAGGTTAAAAGTTTAAAGGAATCTTCCTTTTTTTTTTTTTGGCCGTACACGGGTCTCTCACTGCTGTGGCCTCTCCTGTTGCGGGGCACAGGCTCCGGACACGCAGGCTCAGCGGCCATGGCTCACGGGCCCACCCGCTCCGCAGCATGTGGGATCTTCCCGGACCGGGGCACGAGCCCGTGTCCCCTGCATCGGCAGGCGTACTCACAACCACTGCGCCACCAGGGAAGCCCTAAAGGAATCTTCTAGACTTTCAATTTTTTTTTTAAGTGACTGGAATCGGTGTCCCTTCTTAGGCAGTGACACTGAACAGTCAAGGGTGGTGGGGTGCAAGGCATCTGGGCTGTCACCATGCTCCCCAGGGGCCTGTTGCACCTATCCTGACCTAGTCACCACTGTAGTCACCTGCACAAGGAGCCAGGCAGGGACCCGTATGCAGCTCCCTAGCTTACTAGCCATCTCTTTGCATTTCAGTTTTAAAGCCAGCTCATTGGTTCGTTACTTGGTAGACGTTTCTACAAGCCTGAATTGTTAACAGCTCAAACTGGGCTTCTCCTTGACTGAATTCAACATTTTCCTTCCAAGCCGGCTCTCACTCCTGTGTGTGCTACTTCAGATACGTGACTTGGCTTTCCACCCTCCCCCGAACCCCCAACGTGTCCAGTCCAGAGACCTCAGTGTCACCTGCTCCCTGCCTTCTCCCCGCTTCCTCCTTCCCATCCCCGTGGGCCAGGCCATCATGCCTCGGCGTCCTTCCTGGGTCATTCTAGATGACTGTAATGTCTTTCGTCTCTGCAGGTGGGCCTCCCAGTGTTGTCCGAGTTATCCTAAGACAGGTAGAATTACGCTGCGCTGCCCCGCACCCCCTGCCCCCGAATTGGCCATGTTCTAGGTCTTCCAGGTTTGGCCCAGCTGACTTCCAGCCTCACTCGCTTCTCCCCACCCTGTGCTTTGGCCACGTCACAAGCTCTCCTGACTCCTAGTTTTTGCTTATGCTTTTCCTTCAACCTGGCTTCTTTAGTCATGGAACTCCTACCCAGCCTCAGAAGCCACCTCCTCTGTGAAGCCTTCTTTGCTTTTTCCTAAAATGAATGAATTGCTCTGGGGCCTGCCAGCGTCTTCTCTGCACCTCTTCAGTTGCCCCTGCCATGTATTACTGTTGGTCTCTCCACTGCATTGGATTACAAGCCCTCGGAGGGTAGGGGCTGTGCTGACTCACCTGCGTGTCTGTGTATTAACTGTACATTGGCCTGGCCGCGTCCACCTAGGCTTGCAGCTAAGTAGCTTGAGCAGCTTAGCTGCAACACGCTGGAGTCCTTGATCTCCCCCTTAAAGGGCATTGGGGGTTTCCCTAGAAACTGCCACTTCAAAGCAGTTCAAAAAAAAAAAAGAGCTAAATTAGGCAACGTTGTTTACTTCTTAAGAAGATGCTTTGGTGCGCCTTCCTGCACCTGTGAGAAGCCTCCAGTTTGACCTTGACAGTTCCCTGTCCAGCAACAGAGCTGTGAAAATCAGGGCTGGGAGGGTGTGAAGGGCGCCCAGAGAGGCGGAGGGGACCAGGGCTACTCTCCCTGAGCCCCCAGCCTGGGAGAAAGGGGTGCCAGGTCTCAGCTGGCTTGGCCACGCGGCACCCCTCTCCTCACCTGTCCGCCCAGAGGGGTGTTTGTAATCTTCCCCCTCTGGAGGCTATGCCTTCTTCTCCTTCACAGAAACGCTAGGACTTGTGCTTCTGCCTTGATACTGACCACACTTTTGTTTTGCTCCTAAACTCTCAGCGAGGGGAGCCCTGGGCTGCGTCCTACATGGGAGTCCTGCCCTGATCCTTGCTTCTGGGTGCCCACATTTCCACAAGGGCCCTTTGTGTTAGCTAGGCCCTCCCTCCTGCCAATGACCTTGAATAGCACTGTCCTCCGCACATTTCTGGCGGCGGGAGGAGCCGTGACCGCTGTGAGTCCAGGGCCTGGAAGCCATTTTTGACTCAGGCAGGAAAAATAAACAGATGGGCAAGGTGGCCGCCCTCGAAGTCTCACTGTCATTATTCACCCATCAGCGGTGGTCAGCGGATGGAGCATTTCGGACTCGGGTTTGCAGTTTGTCGAGTGATTTAACAATAGGGCTCTATTGAGCCACTGCCGTGGGCCCACGTCTCATAGGCCTGTTTTACGGAGGGAAAGACTTGAGTGACAACCAAGAAGTTGCACTTGAGCGAGAACCAAACACGCCGCGGGCTGCCATGCCGGTACTTGTTGTGCTGAATCACGGGGCCTTCTCGCGGACCCAGAGCAAAGGAGAACAGCCTCTGTGCTCAGTGGATTTTTCCTCCTACCTTTTAGGACTTACAACTCCTACTGACCCCCGTCCTCGCCCGGCCACTCCTGCCCGTCCTGCAAATGCGGGCCATTGTGCCAGGCGGGCCCCAGGGGGGCGCCCAGGAGGACAGAACAGCAGCCGAGAGGGGCTTTCTGGGTGATGGCAAAACTGCTGTCCTTTTCTCAGCCGCGATTTAGCAGTCGGGAGGCGTGTGTCCCGAAGCAGGGACTGCAGCGGGAGAGGGGCCCCGACAACCAGCCTTCATTCAGCGGCCCGGGGCCGCCGGCTCCCTCACGGGTGTCACATGGGGCCCCGATGAAAAGAGCAGGGGGTGCCCGCCAGGGAGGCCCGGCCAGGCCAGGGGCTTTCTTCCCCGGGCACTGTTCCCCGGGCCTCCCAAGTCCCACGAGTCAGCAAACTGGAGGAGCGTTTTCAAAGCGAGGCCTTCGCCCCCCTTGGCACGTTCCTCAAAGCCGGCCTCGCTCTCGCTGCGCCCGGGAGAGCCTGGAAAAGGCTCTTTGTGTTCACGCTGCTCAATGGGGACATCCTCGGAGGGATGTGAGCTGGAGGACGCTGGAGGCGGGGACGCTTGGCGGGGGGGGGGTGGACAGCAGGGTGCAGGGCCAGGCAGCCGGGAGGAGGGGCCCGGGATGCAAGGCAGCTGGCAGCGTGGAGACCGGTCCTGGGAATAGTGGTTAAGAATCCACACACACGGCCTAACAGATCCTTTAAGAGGTTGGAGGCAAAGAGCATTTATGCTTTTTCTTTCTTTTTTTTTTCAGTGTCACAGCAGTGTTTGGTATACAAACAACACCTCAGGTCTATGCTGGTAGGTCCTTAGGAACAGACAGAAAGAGAAGTTGCCTTGGAATTTAGGGACTTCAAGACTTGGCTTCTTTAAAAAAGAAAAAAATTCATTTCCAGACCTCAACTAACCATTTTTCACAGAAAGGTGGGTTTTTCATCCGTTCTGAAATAAAGGCCGTCTGAGGCTCGTGTGAACGTGATTAATACCAGAGTCCAGCTTAGAAATCATGGGTGACGGCCCAGAAAACGTTGTCAAGCACAAATACCATTTCTGCTTATAGCAACACAGAATTCTGGGCCTGTGAAGCAATCCCAGAGGTCCGTTCCACGCTTTGTCTCTGGCAAACCTTTTTAATTGAAATCCTCTAATAGTGAGCACGATGGCTCTCTAATTCAATTATATTAACCTCTTAAGATGCCTTGACTTAGCCTATTTACTTACAAAAGTTGATCATAAAATATCCTTGAACCAGCTGAAGGTTTGTATGTTTTCTATGAAACATAAAAAATAAATTTCATTTGGAGCTGATGAAAGGTGAATTAACAGATATACCCTAAGTATGGCAAGAATGTTGAAGAAAAAAATGAATGATTTTTCTCTTGAACAATTCTTAGTAAGCCAAAAAAGAAAAAAACCCATCAACAAACCAAACGAACTAAAACAATAACAGAAGACCTCTCCAGCACTGTAGTTAGTCCAGTTTGTGCGAAGTTGGGACCCGGTTTTATGACCTAACTTTTCCCCCATTGTTTCCATGCATTTGGACATTATCGTTCAAACGTGCCATTTCCAAGGAAGGTCTGAATTGGTTTGCTTTTGCCATGCATTTACAGAGCGGACTATCGAACTGGTTCACGAGCAAAACAGAGGCCCTGGAAAGACGATATGCCTTCCTTCCTGACGCAGATATTTCAGGATTGGGGAAGCAGGGCTTCCTGTGTTCTCACACGGGGTTGAGATAAAGAAACCCAGGGCCGTCTCAGAAAGAATTGAGCCTGGAACGAGCGGGAGGCGGTTGTTTTCGCGTGCCTTCTGTGGTGAGAGGCAGGCCCCGCCAGACTGCTTGCGGACAGGACGTGACGTGGGATGGAGTTTGTAGCTGAGAGAATTCTCTCGAAGCCTGTGATGTCTGCTCCCTGGGAAGTTCAGCCTTTCTCTTCCTCCTCTCCCACCAACCCCCATGGTGCCAACCCTGGATGATGAGCACAGCGGTGTCTTACGTGTCTGTCTCATTCACACCAGCAGAGCATCAGCCATCGTGGTGCTTTCTGGGAATGTTTATTTAGTCTACTTTATGTGTTCCCTTTGTTTCTATGTTTGACAAAAGGCAAAACAGAGAAGTAGGTAAAATTTGCCTTTCGTGTATTTCCCCATCCTCCATCCAATTTCCCGTTTTGTGTTTTCCCCGCCCACTTCTTCCTGGCTGTCCTGCAGCCTAGGAGCCCCTACTGCCTAAATGAAAGCAATTTGAACATTTAATTCATCCAAAGAGACTGGTGTCTGATAACTGAGGCCTCTTCCAGGTATTTCTTGCATTTAAAAGAAAAAAAAAATCAGCAACTAACAAATGTAAGATAATAAAAATAATAAAGATAATAATATAGCCACATGGTAGGAAAAATCCAGCAGCATAATAACAAAAAGTTTATGTTTATTGGGAGGGCAGGAGTAGGTGGAAAGGAAATGGGAGGAATTATAAGATCATTAATTTTCTCATCTTTCTTAGTTGGGAGGTAATGGATACGACTTGATTTCTGAAGCTAATTGAGAAATAGAAATTTAAGCATCTTATTTAAAATGGAAAAGGTAACCACTGTATGAACTGAAATTCAGACTACACAGTAAAGAAAACATAGGAATATAAATGAAGCGTTAAAAGGGAAAAGGATATTCAAGATGATAGTATTATGACAAACAAATGTATTACAATAATAAATGTAAATGAGGTCAACCTATTTATTAAAAGAAATAAACTAACAGAATGGGTAAAAAAAAAGAAAAAAAAACCTAAACACAACTATGTACTGTTTTTAAAAATATATATATATGTACCTAAAACAAAGTGACTCAGAATCAGAGATAGAGCTTAAACTCCCAGAAATATCTCTCTAATGGTGGAATTCCAGGCACTGTGGCATTTGGGAGGGGTAGATATTTTTGGACTAAGCTTTCCCAGCCTCTAAAATCAGCCCATGTGGTTGCCAGCTCACGAAACCAGCCCTGTGTGCATCAGTGTTTGTTCTAGATTGCTGAGCTTCCAAAGGGCAGGGGCTGCGCCTGCTTTGTTTAATTCCAGGCATTTCAGAGAAGGACCATGAGAGGACACACTTTTTGATGTCGAAGGGACACAGAAGTGGCGGGGGGTCACGAGTCCGTAGGGTAGCGCGTCTCGGGTCAAGTCTCTCCGGAAGTTATGGTAACTATTTTGGGCTTTGAGCGAGCTATTTGATATCTCCAAGCATTTGTATTTCACAGATCAGGGCTCCCCTACACATCATGATTTCTGAGAAGCAGAGTTAGACAGACCTGGAGTGAGACTATCAACTCTTTCACCTACCCGCTGTAGGAACTTTGGAAAATTACTTAGACCTTCTGACCCTCATCTGTACAATATATTCGTTCATTCATTCAATAATTATTTGTTGAAAACCTACTCTATGGCAGTCTTTACCCTGGTTGTTGTGAATACAGAAGTCTCTGTTTTCATGGAACTTATAGTCTAATGGACTAGGGTAGAAAATAACAACAGTCAGCAAATAAATGCATAATATGTCGGGTGAAATAAGCAATTAAGGTGATGGAGCAGAGAGAGTGATGGGGATGTGAGTGTGCGTGTATGAGTGTGTACCTGCTGCGGTCAGGGAAAGTCTGCCTGGGGAGGAGCCTTTGACACCTGAAGGAACTCAGAGCTGGGGAAAGACTCTTCCCTGCAGAGGGGACCCGTGAAGACTCTAGTGTAGAAAAGTGGCTGGAGTGGGATGAGCAGGGAGAGCAGAGGGGACAGAGAGCTACCTGGGAGCCACATGGAATATTCTAGGCTATGGGAAGGACGGCGGATCTATCAGGAGCCTGCTCAGAAACCTCTGCAGGGATTTGAACAGAGGAGTGATACAATCTGATTGATTTAAAAAGGATTAGTCTGGCTTCTGAGTTGAGACTAGACTGAATCATCAGAAGTCAGAAGTGGCAGCAGGGAGCCGAGTTAGGAGAGATGATGGATTCTTAGAGCAGAATTCAGCAGTGGAGATGGTAGGAAGTGGACGATTCTGGGTCTGTTTTAAAGGCAGAGTTAGCAAGATTTCTAGTGCGTTGGACGTGAAAGAAGGAAGTCAAGGATGACTCCAGTTTTTTTTGGTCTGAGCCACTGCACGAATGGAGCTCCTGCATCCCGAGATGCGGAGAGGCAGATGGGGGACCAAGAGTTCTGTTGTAGCCATATGAAAAGCCTGCTCGATATATAAGTGGAGATGTTACGTTGGAAGTCGGGAATAAGAGATGGGGACTCGGGGGGTGTAGTTGGGGAGGAGATGTATAGAATTAGAAAATAAAGCCTTGGGTTCAGAAGACATCACGTATGGGGTGAGGTAGCCAGAGAAGGCATCTATGCCCTGGGTCACTCTGGCATTTAGGGGGTCGGATGGATGAGGGGAAACGAGCATAGGAGCAGCCGGTAGGGTGGGATGGCAAACAAGATCGGTGAGATTGGGAAGCCAAGTGAAGAGAGTTTGAAGGGGGCATCTTCAGCTTTGCCAGAGGCTGCTGGTGGTCAAAGGAGATGCAGCCCGGAACTGGCAAGATCATGAGGATTACATGAGGTAATGTTAGTGCAGCGCCTAGCACACAGAGCAAGTACTCAACAAGGGTGGCTGTAACCAAGTGGCTAGAGATGCCTTCCTTTGGGTGAAGGTGCCTGGGAGGTGTATCTCACTTTGATGGAGGGAGGGGGAGAGAAGGAATGCATTGGGTGTGGGTGCTTAGAGGAGTTGCCCAGAAGGGAGGAGGAGCGCAGGAAGGTGGAGGAAGGTCTCTGAAGATAAGTTTTTGTGTTAAAGGCTCCCCGAGACCCGCTGCTGGCATTACAGTCCACACTGAGGATGTGTCAGCCAAGCTGCAGTTATTTTCTCATCTTTGCACATCTGCCCGATGTCTGAGTCTGTTTCTGGAAGGTTCGGAGACTGTTGAGATTTGGCAGGGCCTTACGGGCTGTCCTGGGCTTGCACCGTGGGCCACCCCACCCTCACTCCATGTCCTGGTTGGGCTGTGGCATCATCACAGTCAGTAAGGACCCAGCCCTTGGGGACTTTCTTCTGGTTTGATCCAAGTGTTCTTTCCTGAGCTAGGATACAGCCTCAGATCCTTCTCAGCACAGGTCTTCAGGACGTCCCTAGTGACTGGTCACAGGGGCAAGCAAGGTGCCGTGCGGCGTAGTGGTTGCGAACGGAACTGTGTCTTATCCCCGCTCTGCCGTTCACTGCCCGAGTGGCCTTGGGTGATTTCCCTAACCGTGTCTCGGATTCTGCATGTAAAACACAAGAATGGCAGTAGGACTCACGTCACAGGGTTGCTGTCATAATATATAGAGAGCACTTAGTGCCTGATGCAGAAAGTGTTCAATACATATTAGCTGCTATTTTTATGCAGCGTGAGGTCTCTTGCCAGATAGTCTAGTCAGTCTCCTAGGTACTCTAGCTGGGAGACTTTGAAGGCAGAGCCCCACGTTTATTGTTGAAGGCATCATTGAATTTGATCGCTAATGAGAGGAGGTAGCAGGGGAGATGTTGCTGTGGTGGGAGACTGAGCATCCTTTCTCAGTCCTTTCTCACTCCTTTCTCTTTCTCTCTCGCCCCCTCTCTGCCTCTTCTGACTCTTTGTCGGTCAAGCTCTTCTCTTTTTGCAGAGCAGTGCCGATCTTTAAATCTGAATTTCAGTCCTGGAAAGGCTTTGGCAGTGGATGGGTTCGACTGTTTCACCTGCAGGTGTCTCAGGAGCTGGGGGGCCACTTGGCCTGGGTGTCTCCAGGATGATGGCCAAGGAGCCTGTGGTGGAGACACTGCTTTCCCTCCCTCTCCTTGGGACCATGGAAACCCACTGGGTCCCACCACCCCCAGTTTGGTGATTCAGAAACACTAACCAGTCCACCTAACGGACCCCTGAGGGAGGGTTCAGATCCACCAAGTTCATACTGGCCACCAGTGGGCCCCTGATCTTGTAGTCAGCTGACCCTCAAGTCCACCAACACTGAAACGTAAAGAAATCCACGTTGCTGTTTTAGGGAAAGTAAGTGGAGTCATTGGGCTGGCAGCATGGAGTGTTGGCTAAGTGCTCTGGAGCCGGAAGACCTAGGTTCAAATGTTGCCCCCGTCACTCTCCAGCTGGATCTTCTTGGAGAAATTACTTAATTCCTTTTTGACGCGTGCTTCAAAGGTGAAGCAGGACCAATGACAGTGTTTACCGTGCTAAGTGATGCAGGGTTAAAAGGAATAATGCTTGTGCAGTGAGCAATGTTGCAGTGGGTGCAGGGTCTTCCATCTTCGCCCATTTCCTCTTTCCATTTTCAATCCCTGTCCTGCACCTCCTCTTCCCTACCCCGGTTTGACAGGGGCAAGGCTTATGTTCCTTCAGTATTAAAAACAATCACCTGGAAAGCTTGTTGAAAATGCAGATTCTCGGGCCTCGAGCCCTAAGATCCTAATTCAGTTGGTCTCAGGCAGGGCCCAGGAATCTACATTGTTGATGAAACGTTCTCTGGGATTCTTTTCTGTGCTATGAGGGTCATGCTTCCAGAAACTTTTCTCTAAGGAGTTTTTTTTTAAAAAAAAATAAATTTATTTATTTATTTATTGACTGTGTTGGGTCTTCGTTGCTGGGCGTGGGCTTTCTCTAGTTGTGGTGAGTGGGGGCTACTCTTCATTGCAGTGCGCGGGCTTCTCATTGCGGTGGCTTCTCTTGTTGCGGAGCACGGGCTCTAGGCACGCGAGCTCAGTAGTTGTGGCTCGTGGGCTCTAGAGCGCAGGCTCAGTAGTTGTGGCGCACGGGCTTAGTTGCTCCGCGGCATGTGGGATCTTCCCGGACCAGGGATAGAACTCATGTCCCCTGCATTGGCAGGCGGATTCTTAACCACTGCGCCACCAGGGAATTCCCTAAGGAGTTGTTAATAAGAATTTAAGGTACCTTCCCACATTTCCATTTTAATAAGGAGTAAAAAAAAAATAAAAATATCCATTCAAACCTACTAAGACTTAAAACTGAGTTCCATAAAAATCCTCTTGTGATTATACTCCAGTCCCATAGCAGCTCTCTCTATTTTCTGTCTTCCATGCTTCATTCTGAAGCATTTCTTCAGTTCTGCTCACTCAGTTATACAGTATTTTTGTTTTTAATTTTTATTTTATACTGGAGTATCGTTGATTAACAATGTTGTGACAGTTTCAGGTGTACAGCAAAGTGATTCAGTTATACATATACAAGTATCTACTCTTTTTCAAGTTATTTTCCCATTTAGATTATTACAGAATATTGAGCAGAGTTCCCTGTGCTATACATTGGTCCTTGTTGGTTATCTGTTTTAAATATAGCAGTGTGTACGTGTCAGTCCCAAACTCCCAATCAGTACTTTGGGTGGTGCTTCAGCCTGGCAACCCCCCGGGAGCCCCAGACCTGTCTACTGGCCCTTCCACCCGGAAGGGTAACAGGCATCTCACGCGCCACAGGTGCAAAACAACTCACAAGTCTTGACCTTGACCCCGTCCCCTGTCTCCCCCCTTTTCAGCTGGTAGTTCATCCTCCACCCAAATGCTCAGCACCCCCTTCCCCTGTCCCAAACGTCTCCTTTGTTCCTCACTTCCTCTCCCCCGTATCCAACCCTTTAGCAAGTTTTAGTGGCTCTTTGTTTAATTATCATTTTATTAAAAAAATTTCCAGTTCTACTGAGATATGATTGACATATAATTTTGTCTTAGTTTAAGGTGACATATGACAATTCGACATATGTGTATATTGCGAAGTGATCACCGCAATAAGTTTCGTTAATATCCATCACCTCACATAGTTACAGAATTTTTGTGTGTGTGATGAGAACTTTTAATATCTGCTCTCTTAACAGCTTTTAAATAGACAATACAGTGTTGTTAACTACCTGCATGATACTGCCCAAATAGGACCCCTGGGCACCACTGCCACTGTCGCTACTGTTAAATTAACCAAACAAGGAGGCTGTTAGACTGAGGAGGCCCTGATGCCTGGCAGCCTAGGTCTAAGTCTGTAAATGCCTCGAGGTTACAAAATCAAAACACTAAGGACCGCCCATCACAAACAGCCAATCAGGCTTTATGCTGTAGCCAATCAGATAATTCCCTTGCTTTGCTTCCACTTTTTCTCTGTAAAAGTCTCTCCCCAGCTCCCAACCACTTCCGGTCTGGCCCTGCCCACTTCAAGTAGATTTGCCCAAATAAACTCTTAAGATTTTTTTTTTTTTTTTTTTTTTGCGGTACGCGGGCCTCTCACTGCTGTGGCCTCTCCCGTTGCGGAGCACAGGCTCCGGACGCGCAGGCTCAGCAGCCATGGCTCACGGGCCCAGACGCTCCGCGGCACGTGGGATCTTCCCAGACCGGGGCACGAACCCGTGTCACCTGCATCGGCAGGCGGACTCTCAACCACTGCGCCACCAGGAAACCCAACTCTTAAGATTTTTAATTTGCCTCAGTTTGTCTCTTAACACTACCCTAACCCAAGTTATCTTTACCTCCTGCCTGGTTTGTTTGATGGTCTCTTACTTGGTCACCCTTGTTCCCCAGAAGGAGCTTTTATTTTATTTTATTTATTTTATTCTGTGGCCATGTGCTGCGCGGCGTGTGGGATCCTAGTTCCCCAACCAGGGATGGAACCCACGCCCCCTGCAGTGGAAGCGGGAAGTCTTAACCACTGGACCGCCAGGGGAGTCCCAAGAACGGGCTTTTAAATGTGTCAGGTCATGTTAGCCCTGTTCACTTAAAACACACACGCACTCTGTCTCTCTGTCTCTCTGCCCCAGCCCTCTTGCCTGAGCCTCAGAGCCCCGGCGACCTGGGCCTTGCTGGCCTCCCTGTCTGAGCCCCCTTTCGTCCTCTTCCCGTTCCCCGTGCTCGGGCCCCTCTGGTCTTTCAGCTCCTCGAGGACCACGCTCTCCCTGGCTCTGGAGCTCTGCCCTTGCTGTACCTCTCTCTGCCGCGCCTGGCCGCCAGGTCGGCTTCTGGTTTTTCAGCACAGAGATGGAAGCATTGGGCAGAGCTCACCCCGAGCCCTTTGAGGGGGCTGCAGACCACCCCTGCCTCCCGTCTCGTCTCCCAGTATCTTGGGTCTCGGGAGAAAAGCCGAAGGGAAGGCTCAGACGCATTCGATCTGCTCCTTCACCCTCCCAATTTCATCTGCCTCTTCAGACCCACGATTTTTTGTCTGGTTCTGGATTGGCTTGGGAGAATCAGTCTGTCTCACAAAGACGTCCGAGTATAATGTTTCTGGTAAAGAGTAAGTGTTCTCTTCAGGGAACTGCATTTAGGCTTTGCGCTGTTGGTGCTGGGGATTGCTGTGCTGGTGGAGGCCTTTATGAGCTGCACGTGGCCTTGTGATCAGCCCTCCCTCCATCCGAGGTGAGCAGGCTACTGATTTAGTTGCATTTGGAAAACCGATTCAAAATCCTCATTATGAATGCGAGGCTGGCCTCTGACTCAGAGTAGACTTCTCACAACCTCTTTTCTGGGTTTCAGAAAGATATGGAAAAGCTCCTGAACCCTGGAAGGGGCCCTTGATGACACCTAGCCTAGTGCCTATAATTTCTTCTATAAGTGTGTAAAAAAAGGGGCTTCCTGCTTTACAGGTATGAGGCCCAGTGAGGTGGGTCGACCTGCCCAAGGTCATCTGCTTTCCTTGGGCTTCGGCCAAGTAGCGTCTTCACCTACTGTTAGAACTCAGGGCTCCGGAAGGATGAGGGTCCAGCCTGTCCAGGAGCCATGGGCCCTGCAGCAGGGCCGGATCCCCCAGGGCAGGGCAACCAGAAGCACTACCGGGGAGAGAGGGAGAAAGAGGACGGGAGAGGACCAGAGCAGGGAGAGAGGGGAGAGGGATGCTAGCAGGAAGGGCGTGGAGGTAGAGGTGGGAGAGAGCCGGGGAGAGGGGCTCAGGAACGTGAATTTCCCATCTGCAGGCACAGTCTGCCTTTGAATGGCAAACACTTTGGCAGGAGTCTGTCTGCTGAAGATCCAAGATAGTAGCTGCCCGCCTCTTAGCATTTTAGAGCAAGTTCCTTCACTCTCTTATCTTCTTAATTTCACAGCAAACAATGGGCTATTGACTGAGCTTTCAGAGCTGTGGGTGTTCTCAGAGGGAGGCCGGCCAGAACACTGACATCTCCAGCTTTTGCTCCAACTCCCAAATCGGGCTCCATCTATCAGAAATATGAAACCCCGGAGCCTCCCTCCTCCTTACTTCTTTACCTTAAGGCACAGGCAGCTGGGGAAGAGAACCTTGGGCGCAGGGTGTGTGCGCGTGTGTGTGCGCACATGCATGCCTGTGTGCACGTGCGTGCCTGTCGGTGTGAGTGGCTGTGTGTGGTTTGTGTGTGTTTGCGGTGAGGGTGTGTGAATGGAGGACAAGGTGCGTCTACCTGGTCAGTGATGTCAGCGCTTCCCACGCACACCTTTCCTAGGGCAGGACTGCGCCGAGGTGAAGCGGTGTGGGCTGCAAAATGAGAAAGCTTATCAAGTCTTTTCTTGGAGGGGCAAGATGAAGCTCCAGGGTCCTTTTCTTCCCACGTCAGGAGAGCCAAGAAATGGGCTCCCAAAGCTTTTGCGCCCGTGTGCACATGGACCCTTGGCAAGGACACCGACCTCAGCGTTCTGGGATGTCTGCCCTCCAAGTGCGCGCAGGAGTTAGCATGGTGCCCGGCACTTTGATAGGAGCCAGCTGAGAAAGGGTGTCCTGGGACCGCTTTCTGGGACCAAGGATCTTTCTGGGACCAAGGATCTTTCTGGGACCAAGGATCTTCAACCTTGGCTGGACAGCTCAGCTTTTGCTTCTGACGGGGTTCAGGACACACTCCCCCCGAGTATGGCACCTTGGCACATGGAACGCTACCAGCTGAAGGAACATGAGAAATGGCATGTGCACGAAGACCTTCCCCGGAAGCAGGTCGTCAAACCCTCTTGTGACAGGTGCCGTCCCAGTACCTGGAGGAAAGGCACATCCTTATCTTCAAAGAAGACCACGCGGGGACACAGAGGAATTTGAACGAACAGGTCTTGCGCGGTTTCCGCCTTGCACAGTTTATCCGTTTTACTCTTATCTTTCCAGGACTCGCCACTCTTCAGCAAGCAGGCACAAAAACACCCAGGTTGAACCATTTCCTTGGGTCTTCATTTCCGTATGAAAGCTCCCGTGTCACATAGAACTTGTACTGAATACACTTGTATGCTTTTCTCTTGTAATCTGTCTTTTGTTACAGGGGTTCCAGTTAAGAACTAAAAGGGTAGAGGACTGCCTCCCCAGCTCCAATTTCCCTCCTGGGTGAGTCCCTCTCCTTGGAGATAAGGCTGTTGGCAATAATCTCAACTTGCAGTAGAATATCCTACGTGGGCCCCAAAGATCGAACAGTTTAACTGTTAAGCTTCCTTGCCCCTGTTCCCCTGACATTGGCTATCCTGAGGTGAAATATGGGAGTCCACTGAAGGCTTTTATTCCTGCATGGTTATGGGAGGACAGAAGTGTTTGTTTCGCTGGGTTTTCAATTGGGACACAAAAAGGCAAGCTAGATCGCTGTGTCACTGCCACCATTTCTGGATCCTGGTGATGGAAATTCCTTGGGAATGTTTTGGAGGCTAGTGTGCGCTCACTGGCCTTCCCATCCAGGCCACAAAGCAGGGTCCGCCTCTGCAGGTTTCTCCTAGAAGCATGGCTTGGCATGGGTAGCACCACATCAGAACACACCAGGACAGGTTTCTGCTTCCTGCCGAGATGGAGATACAGAGACTGGATTTACTCCCTCATCTAGAGCTGCTACGACGTTGGATAAAATATATGGACCAGACACTGGACAACAGGCAGGCAGTGAAAAGCTGCGATCCCTGTGAGATGAGAAACAATTGAGGTGAGCCCTGTGATTGCCCAGCTTGTTGTCTCGAGAGAGTTCCGGGCCACAGGGCAGGAAAGGGCCACCCAGGCTGGACTCCCGGAGTTGAAGACGTGGAACTGAGTGTCCAGGGAGCACAAGTCCGCAGGGCTGGAGGTCACAGCCCAGAGGAGGAGAGGAGAGAGCTGCAAAGAGAGAGCACTTTAGGGACCTGCAGAGGCTCCCTGCGTGTACTTAGCAGAGTAGGGATCTACACAAGGCCAAGGCAGCAGTCTCCTGAGAGGACTGGAGCGAACAGTGCCGACACCCACACAGGGCAGGTAGTGATGCCTGCTCCCACCAGACAGACTGGAAAGTCTCATGATACTTGGAGCACTGGGGAGAGTACTTGAGAAGGTCTTGCCTTGGACTTCACCAAAATTAATAGCTTTTCCTCTTTGAAAGACTGTTGAGAGAAGGAAAAGCCAGGCCGCAGAGTGGGAGAGAGTATTTGTAAAGCATATATTTAATAAAGGACTTGTATCTAGAATATATAAAGAACTCTCAAACCCAACATTTAAAAAATGAACAACCCCATTAAAAAATGGGCAAACAATTTTAACAGACACTTCACTAAAGAGGTCGCTCACCATCATTAGTCATGCGGGCAATGCAAATAAAACCACACCGGGGTACGACTCTACTCCTGTTAGAGGGGCTACAATTGTAATGACTGTTCATTCCAAGGGTTGACAAAGATGTGGACACATTGGAACTCTCCTACCCTGCTGGTGGGAATGCAGAAAGATGCAACCACTTGGGAAAACAGTTTATCAGTTTCTTAAACAGTTAAGGAGACATTTACCATCTGATCCAGCTTTTCCACTCCTGGGAATTTACTCAAGAGAAATGAAAGCATGTGTCCATCTGTATTAGTTTCCTAGGGCGGCCATGACAAAGAACTACAAACTGGGTGGCTTAAAAACATCAGAAACATATTATCGTGTATCTCTGGAGGCTAGAATCTGAGATCAAGGTGTTGGAAGGGCCAGCCTCCCTCTGAAAGCTGGAGGGGAAGCCTTCCTTGCCTCTTCTTAGCTTCCAGTGATTTTCTGGGACTCAGGCATTCGTAGGGTTGCAGCTGCATAACACCAGTCTCTGCTTTCATTGCCACATGGTGTCCTCCCCGTGCCTCTGTCTTCTCATGGCCATCTTCGTGTAAGGGCACCAGTCACATTGGATTAGGGACCCGCCTACTCCCGGGTGACCTCATCTTTATTTATTTATTTAATTGGAGTATAGTCGCTTTACGATGTTGTGTTAGTTTCTGCTGTACAGCAAAGTGAATCAGTGATACGTATACATATATCCACTCCTTTTTAGATTTCCTTCCCATTTAGGTCACCACAGATCATTGAGTAGAGTTCCCTGTGCTATACAGTAGGTTCTCATTAGTTATCTATTTTATACATAGACCTCATCTTTAATTACATCTGCAGTGACCCTTCTAAATAAGGTTATTCTGAAGTTCTGGAGGTTAAGACTTCAGCATATCCTTTATTGGGGCACATGATTCAACCCATCACATCATCCGAAGATTTGAACAAAACTATTAGTAGCAATTTTATTTATAATAGTCGAAAATGGAAATAATGCAAATGGCCACTAATTTGATGGATTAAATTAGGTTAATGGATAAACAAGTGGTGGTGTATTTATACATTAGACTGTGACTCGGCAATAAAAGGAATAAACTATTAATACAGGCAAAAACATGGACGAATATTAACAAAACTGTACTGAATGAAAAGAAGTCAATCAAAAAAGAGGACATACGATATGATTCCATGTAAATGAAATTCTACAGAATGTAAACTAATCTATAGTGACTGGGAGCAGATAAATGGTTGCCTGGGGACAGCATCAGTGGTTTCCTGGATATATACCGTATGAGTTTCCTATTGCTGCTGTAACAAATTACCACAAACCTAGTGGCTTAAGTGTATTCTCTTATAGTTGTGGAGGTCAGGAGTGTGAAATGAGCCTTATGGGACTAAAATCAAGGTGTTGGCGGGACCGTTTCTTGTGGAGACTCTAAAAGAGAACCTCCTCCAGCATCTGGAGGCTGCCCTCGTTCCTTGGCTTGTGGCTGCATCACCTCATCTTCTCCAAACTTAGGTCTTCCTGCCTTCCTCATGTGGAGGCCCTTGTGACTACATTGGTCCCATGTGGATAATCCAGGATTCTCTCTCCATCCCAAGATCCTTAAGTTAACTGCACCTGCAAACTCCCTTCTACCGTGCCGGGTAACATATTCACAGGTTCTGGGGATTAGGATGTGGGCATATACATTTGTCCAAACTTTCAGTTGTATACTTTAATATGTGCAGTTTATTGTATATCAATTATATATCAATAAAGCTGTTAAAAAAACAAAGCCAAAACTAAGCCTAATAAATTACTTTGATTAAAAAAACGCCCACATTAGTCTTCTGCGTTCCATCAGCTTGCCAGAGCTCTTTGCTCTCCTCCTATAGTCATTGCTGAGCTGAGCAAGGATTGGTCCCGAAGGTCAGGGCTCCTCCAGGGAAACGTGCTTCCGCTTCTGGCAAATGACTCTTCAAGCCTGGCTTAGTTGGCGTCACCAGGGCACCCCAGAGGGGCACAGCTGGGGGCGTGCTCTGCAGAGCGCCTGCTGTATTTTTATGCTGATGAATCAAGGTAAAGCGAGGGATAATAATCAGAGAAGGGCAGCCAGTGTGTTCTGTGCCTGGCAAACTGGTCCATGCATATTTGCTCCAATTGACTTTTCCAGCCTTACTCCCTGTTTCCCTACATGACACTGGATTCAAAGGGGTTAAAGAAATTGATCCTGATTGTGTAATTAGGAAGACAAGAACAGGGACTCAGTACCTCGGTCTCCAAACCTTGTGATTATCTCACAGGCACATCCACGGGGAGGGTGTTAGGAGCTGAGGGTGTGATGGAGAGCCTGGGGTCCTCTGCTGTGCTGACAGGGAGAAGTTGTCTTTCTCTAGTGAGGGCTGCTGTCAGCCTGGACCTCAGAGACTTCTCTGCCTGTCACTGCCTATACAGCTAACTTTATTCCTGGACGAGAGAATGATTCTTCTACCAGCGAGCTCAAGTCCACATGGGGCAGAGATTTAAAAATTGCTACCTCAATTTCTTTTTCTTCCTTCCTTCCTTCCTTCCTTCCTTCCTCCCTCTTTTTTTGGTATACACTTGACATATAACATTATATTAGATTCAGGTGTACAACATAATGATTTGATATTTGTATACATTGTGAAATGATCACTACAATAAGTTTAGCTGACATCCGTCGCCTCACATAGTTACAGAATTCTTTTTTCTTGTGATGAGAACCTTTAAGATCTACTCTCTTAGCAACTGTCAAATGTGCAATGTGGTATTATTAACTATAATCACTATGAATGATTTATTTTATAACTGGAATTTCATACCTTTTGACCCCCTTCACCCATTCACCCGCTTTGAGGCAGGGCAGGGTGGGAAGGACATGCCTTTCCTGGTTGAGGGAAGAGGCACTTTCAGCTGCCTCTCCTCAGGACCATCCTGGCTGCAGCTGTAACTCTGCTCTCGGCTGCCCTGCAGTTGGGAATAGCTTTCTTGCTCTCTACTGGGCACACGGAAGAGTAGTGTGTGTGTGTGTGTGTGTGTGTGTGTGTGTGTGTGTGTGTTTAGGCTGGAAAGCTAAAAGTGAGAAGTGGATTGACAAGATCCCCAAAGTCAAAGGCTGCACAGCTCCACAGTGGTTACCCCCATCCTTGACCTGCCTGGGCTGGTAGACATTGGTAGGCACAAGGGGACTGGCTGTGTATGTCCTGTGTCCTCTAGGCTGAAGTCCCAGCGAAGAGGGAGGTCCATGAATATTCTTCTCCCTCCGTACCCCGCATGGGGGCAGAGAGACCCTGTGCTGGGTTATGCTTGAGGCATGTACACTATATATGTATGTGTGTATGGAAGGAAGGAATCTTGGCTTGAAAACACCTTTTTATTGGCAAAGATAGCACTTCTCCTAAAGGAGACGGCAGAATTTGCCTAACTAAGCCTCCGGAGGAAAATATAACAGAGAGTGTGAAAGAAATCCATGTTCAAACATTGGCAAGTGTGAAACATTCAAGAATTCTTGTGTGAACATCATATTGTCAGAGCAAAATTAAATTAAGCTGGTCTCTGGCAAGTGTTGGGAAGGAACACAGAATCGGAGCAAGCTGATGGAGACTGCTCTGACATTTCTGCAAGAAGGCAGACAGAGTGCAATCGGGCGAGAACCAGGAAAGCTGAGGGCTGGGTTCTTCAGTTAATTAATGCCCAGAAACTTGACTGCTTTGTGTCCCAAGGGTCCCGAGGAGCTGCCAAAAGAAGTACTGGAATTTCCTTCCCCTCCACGACTCAATCACGGGCAGAGTAGGAATTAAGTTCATTTCAAAACTATTTATCGAGCGTCCCCATAATAGATGTTGGACAAACTATTGTTCTAGGCATTTCAGGAGATGGTCCCACCTCCTTCATACAGTCTACAGTCTACAGATGTGAATGCAACTTACTGGAATCAAAGGCAACGTGAAACAAATGCTCCGTGGGAGGTGTAAGCAAAGTGCCAGGGAATGCGGGGTTCAGAGTGATAGGTTCTGATAGAGTCGCCTTTGTGGGGTCGGGATGGAGTTGGGGAACACTTCGCAGAAAAGAAGCAGGCATTTGAGCTGACCTTGAGGCATGTAGAATTTGTAGAGAAGAAGGCAAAGAGGGATGGTTTTATAGTCAGAATTGACCCCGGAGGTCCCAGGAATACTAGGATTCAAGCAATGAGCCAGAGATCCCATACACCCCCCTCCATTTTTGGATACCCTTCTATGGCCGGGGTCGGGGGGAGAGTGTGGTCTTTGCTGATGTGTCAGAGGTGCCTGAACACCGCAAGGAGGGCTGCAGCCCAGCCACGGTCTCCTGTGCGGCCGGCCCCCATCCTGCCCCAGTGACGACTCAGCCACGCTCTGCTCTCCTCCGCGCCTTGGCACTTGTGTTGGCCTTGTGGGTGACGGTAGATCGGCAGATCCGGGGGCCCCGTGGCTCGGTATTCTCTCCTGGGACTCGTCAGCCCATGGCTGTTGTGTTATGTCACGGCAGGGCTGGGAACACGTGGAGAGTCATTCCCTCCATCCCTCTTCCTTCTCTGAAGGCACGGAAGCTCACCATCATGGTGGCCACTTAGTCAAATTTTTTTTTTTTTTTTGCGGTACGCGGGCCTCTCACTGTTGTGGCCTCTCCCGCTGCGGAGCACAGGCTCCGGACGCGCAGGCTCAGCGGCCATGGCTCACGGGCCCAGCCGCTCCGCGGCATGTGGGATCTTCCCAGACCAGGGCACGATCCTGTGTCCCCTGCATCAGCAGGCGGACTCTCAACCACTGCGCCCCCAGGGAAGCCCCACTTAGTCAAATTGGAGAAGCAAGGCTGGACTCCCGTTCTCCCTATCCTGTGCCACACTTTGCATTTTGCATCGCAGCTTCTCCCTCTTAGACTTTTGTCAGCATCCTCCTCCAGCTCAGGGCTCTCTTCTCCCCACCACTGCTCGTGTCCGCAGGGGGCACCTCCCCCAGGAGCCTCAGGCTGTGGCTCTTTGGATCGCAGTTTGCTCTCCAGTGGGGACGGTTCTGGCTGGGCTGTGATGTTGAGGACCAGCGGAGGACAACTTGCTCAGAGCAGCCACCGCTCCCCACAATTGTTCCCCACTGACATCAGCTCTTCTCATTACTGGTGGCACCCCTGAGCACCTGCCCACACCTCCGGGTCCCAGCCAGGTGCTCCAGGAGCCTCTGCACGCTGTTCTCATTGCCAGTGTCGGTAATTGCTGTTTGTCCAAAGTTAGGAGCTCAGTAGATGTTGCCTGATGAGACTGAAGTTCTTCGGGGCACTTGCCTGACTCGTTCACAGTGGATTACCTTCCTTGGTATCTTAAATTATCCAAAGCAGCTTATCTGAGAATGTAAAATTACTTACTGGATGCTAGAATTTTTGTTGGAAATGCTTTGAACCTGTGGATCTCTTTGGGAAGAACTGACATCCTTACAACATTTATGTGGTTATTTGTTTTCTCTTTATGTCCTTCTATAAATCATTCTATTTTTTATAGGGCTATACTTACATATTTTGTGCATTGCTGTTATTGTGAATTAGATAATTTTTTCATTACGTTTTCCAATTCTGTTTGTATGTATATATATCTATTTATGATAATATATAAAAAACATAAAAGCTGTTGAACTTTTATTTTGCTTTTCTGTTTTTGTTCGTGTGTGTGTTCATGTGCGCTTTGTTTTATTTTTATATAGATAGTTGTACATTGGAAAGAAATTTTATTTCTTTCTACTTAACTATGCATCTGCTTTGTCTCACGTCTTCTAGTACTGGCTAGAAAATGTAAATATATACACGCACATACATGTATACACACACATATATGGATTTTAACTGTGGAGAAAAGAATTGTCTTTGTGTATCTGTTATTTATTTGTCTGTTGATTTTTATAAGAGTGCCCATAGCATTTCATTTTTAGTTAAAATATTCACTATTGATCTAAGAAATTTTATTATTTGGAATGTTAAGGTAGTATCTTTTTTTTTTTTTAACATCTTTATTGGGGTATAATTGCTTTACAATGGTGTGTTAGTTTCTGCTTTATAACAAAGTGAGTCAGCTATACATATACATATATCCCCATATCTCCTTCCTCTTGTGTCTCCCTCCCGCCCTCCCTATCCCACCCCTCTAGGTGGGCACAAAGCACCGAGCTGATCTCCCTGTGCTATGTGGCTGCTTCCCACTAGCTATCTATTTTACATTTGGTAGTATTTATAAGTCCATGCCACTCTCTCACTTCGTCCCAGCTTACCCTTCCCCCTCCCTGTGTCCTCAAGTCCATTCTCTACGTCTGTATCTTTATTCCTGTCCTGCCCCTAGGTTCTTCAGAACCATTTTTTTTTTTTAGATTCCATATATATGTGTTAGCATATGGTATTTGTTTTTCTCCTTCTGACTTACTTCACTCTGTATGACAGACTCTAGGTCCATCCACCTCACTACAAATAACTCAATCTTGTTTCTTTTTATGGCTAATATTCCATTGTATACATGTGCCACATCTTCTTTATCCATTCATCTGTTGATGGACACTTAGGTTGCTTCCATGTCCTGGCTCTTGTATATAGAGCTGCAATGAACATTGTGGTACATGACGCTTTTTGAATTATGGTTTTCTCAGGGTATATGCCCAATAGTGGGATTGCTGGGTCGTATGGTAGTTCTATTTTTAGTTTTTTAAGGAACCTCCATACTGTTCTCCATAGTGGCTGTATCAATTTACATTCCCACCAACAGTGCAAGAGGGTTCCTTTTTCTCCACTTAAGGTAGTATCTTATTCTTAGTTTGCTAAGTACTTCTTTTTCAGGAATGGTTCTTAAATGTTTGGTATCTATTGAAAAAATTATCTTATTTTTCTCCCATGTCCTTGAAGTGATGTGTTATATAAATTGATTTACGAATATTTAACCACCTGCACATGCACAAATAAGCCATATTGGGCCATTTTGCTGTGGTTGCTGTGTAGCTGCACTAGATTTATTATTTTGTTTAGATTTTTTATATCCATATTATAAGTGGGTTTGATCTGCAGATTTCTATTTTGTGTTCTCTTTGTTAGGCTATAGAATCTGGGTTATGATAGAGTCATAAAATGAATGGAGAAGTTTATCAGAATTTTCTGTGGGACTGAATATAGCACAAGTAGTATTTATTTGAAAAAAAAAGTATATAATTTGCCTGTAAAACTAACTGATCAATCACAGCTTTTGGGGAAGGCAGTTCTCTGATGACAGTGTCCATTTCTTTCATGCTTATCTGTCTCTTAAAATGTCCCACTTCTTAATTCAATATATCATCTCAGTAAACCATCCATTTCAGAGTTATTAGCAGAGTTACCATAGTTTTCATGTAATAAAATAACTTCTTCAAAGCTCTCTTGCCAGCCATTCTTAATTTTGCATATTTGTACTAACTTTCTTTTTTTTTTTTTTTTTGGTGTATGCGGGCCTCTCACTGTTGTGGCCTCTCCCGTCGCGGAGCACAGGCTCCGGACGCGCAGGCTCAGCGTCCATGGCTCACGGGCCCAGCCGCTCCGCGGCACGTGGGATCTTCCCGGACCGGGGCACGAATCTGTGTCCCCTGCATCAGCAGGTGGACTCTCAACCACTGCGCCACCAGGGAAGCCCTGTACTAACTTTTTGTTTTCAGTTAGACTTCTGAGAAATCTATGCACTTTATTGTTTTAGATACCATGTGGCCAGTTTTTAAAATTTTACTGTGTATATGACACGTTAGTTACATTGCCCTATAACAAAACTTGTGGAATTGAATTAATATCAATTAATTGCCCCTGGAACTTAACGTCAATTAATTCATATCAATTTCTCTAGCAGGAGGCAATTTTCAGTCAGTAGTTAGAATCGGAATAAGGAGAACATAAATAGTTCTCCTTGGCGAGGCAGTAGGAGTTATCAGCAGCAGGTAGAGCTATAGAAGGAATAGTGAGAAGAGAGTGCACATCCAGGTAAAGTACAAAGTAGTGGACACTGATACGGGTTTTAGGCTGAACAGGGTAGTTGAGTTCACGTAGGTGGTGTGTCTTTTACTTCCCCTTTCTTCACTCCTCACTCTAACACTTTTCAAGTCTCCTTAAGTCTGGAATCTGACCTTGGTTCTTCCCCTGTATCCTTCACTCCATCTTTAGGCTTGAACTTTGTCTCCAGACCAGGTTTTCGATAGTCATATCTAATCTTTGCTTCAGAACAGGAAGGTAGCTTGCCTCAGTTTGCTAAATTTGTTCCATTTTTGCATTCACGTTATTCCACAGAAAAATGGATTTTTCTATAAAAATGAGAATTGGCAACTTACCCCAAGTTTTTGAACTTCACTGGAAAACAATTTTTGAAAAATATTTAAATGATGGTGGGAGACACTTAGCAAGGCAAGACTTTCTCCTTTTCCTCTCATTGATTAGTTTTAGGATACGTAAATGGTAACTAATTTGAATGATGAAGAAATCAGACATGAGAGCAGGACTCAAGTGTTATTCATATCTTTTAAAACTGAACATGCTTGTTGAACAAGTCTGGGGTTTCTGATAAAATGGGTCTTTACATTATATCCTTTGAGAGAGTTAAACCCTCTCAAGTTGCTAAGCTTTCAACCAAGGCATTGGTTACTTAATGAAAACCATAGAACCGCTGGCAAATTTCTAAGGGAATTCCTGATCTTCAGTTTGCTTCTTTTATGAGAAAAAGAAGAAAATCAAATATTAGAAATGTTAATTCTCTATTTCACCTACCATTTTTCTCAGGGGGAGATGCCAGGCATGGTATTCTATAATGTCATCAAGGAAAAACTGTGTATCTAGATCCCTGTTTTCTGTGAAAAGTGACCAGAGAAAACTGAGCGTTATTTCTATCTTTGTGACAAAGATTAGGTAGTTGTCAGTTTTCACAACTTTCTCTCTGGATCTTGAAAATGGTATTGCTGAGACTGGCATTGGAAGAGTTAAACCACACACAGGTTCACTTTCTACATCAGTCTGGTTGAGTGAGTTCTCTGACATGTTACACACTGTTGTGAGGGGGTGACAGAGGGGTAAAGAATATGTCATCCTTTGCCAGAATAATTGGGTGTTTAAAACATCTTCCAGGACGTTCTCCACTCTGTTTTATATGCCCGGTTAAGAACTCCGCTCCAAGAGAAACAAATTTGAAGATGATCCATGAAGTGAAATTCTACCCCATGCCTCTCCTCCTACTTTAATGAGAAAAATTCTGCATTCAGATGATATCTAAACATTTCATATGTATATGTCTTTGCCCTCACTGCCCACGATGAAGAGAAAGCTCTCTTTTAGGCCAGTGGTTCTCAAACTTGAGCCTGCTTCTGAATCAAAGAAGAGCTTGTGAAAACACAGACTGTTGAGTTCCACCCTCAGAGTTTCTGATTTAGTAGGTCTGGGGTGGGGCCTGAGGATCTGTATTTCTAACAAGTTCCCAGGAGATGCGGGTGCTCCCTGGCATCCTTTGAGAACCTCTGCAAACGTGTGAGTTAAGTGAAAATGCTTATAAAATTTCTTCACTATCTAAGGTTTTTCGTAGCACAGTTTCACAGGTATTTGAAAATTTGATCTGAAGTATGTGATTGGAAAAGGAAACCCAGAATAACATAGGCTGATGGAGCAGTTATGGAGAAGGTCCAGATTAAGCAGGATGATCAACTTCACAGAACACACACCTGAATGATTCTCCTGAGTACACGGGTGGAGGTACCTCAGCTGTGAGGTAAGGTGTGTCATAAATGAGACCTAATGTGACCTAGTGGGACGTCTCGCCTTCCAAATACGGGCTTCGTTGGGGCACCTCCGGGGGATCCCATGGTCATGCCTCTAGGCACCTATGCAAGGGATCAACTATCAATGCTGAACCACCTCTAGCATGGCTGTGGAGCATGCCTGACAGGGACCTGGGAGCTGTCCCTCCAATGACCAAATCACAGAAACACACGTGCTTTCAAAGTGGCCGTTTTCTTTGAGTTGCCTCCCCATGCCACCTCCCACGGGACTGGAAGAAATGGCTTTGCCTCTAGCTATACAGGCTCTTCACGAATAGAAGCTCATGTTCTTTGCCAGGGTTAAGCCTGGCCAGACTGGAGAAGACCATTGTCCCCAGCCTGTGTCCAGGAAGACTTGTCGGCCTCTGCCAGAGAAAGCTGGGGATCAAGCTGGTTCATCAGGGAACCCAAGGCCAAGGGCAGAATTTCTGCTGCCCTCTCTTCAGTTGGAGGGGTCATATCACAGGGAACAGGGCTCACCTTCCTCCTTCACATTGCGTCCTGAACCACAGGGCCGTCAAGCCTCAGGATCTACACGGGGAGGAAATGAAAATTTGTGCAAAATCAGGCAGTTGCCTGATTCTTCCTGTGGCTGAGGAGCCGCAGTGAGGTCAGTCCCCAGCAGCTGTCCCCTGGGACAACTCAGTGAAGTCCTGGGCCACCAGGAACTGCCGCCTTCCCATCTGAATACTGGAACCAAAGTCAAGCTGGTTTGTCTTTGACAGAGTGGCCTTTGAATTCTTAAAATATGTTCTGACTGGTGTCTAGCCAGTGGGAGATGTGATTACAGTAATTGATGGGCCTACGATAGAGACTACTTTCTGAAAATGCAGTGTCGGGTATTTTGAAAGTGATTCCATGAGCGCTTATTTATACATGACTCCGGTTTTCTGTATGTGAAAGGCTTGTGGCTAATGCGTCAGATGAGGACAACCAAACCACCAAGGTCTTTTCCCTGGAAGATCACAGTAGAAGAATTTAAGGCTAAGGAAATGCAAGCATTTGAGACAATACCGTCATTGTTGTAAGATAAGCTCCTTTACATTTTCTTAAAAAAATTTTTTTTTTTTAGTTGGGGATAGAGGGAGATAAACGTAAGGCAGACGTTTACCCTAAATTCAGAATCTATGGTCACATCTACCCATATCCTACTTTTCTGGAACATCCAACTTTATTTAGCAGGTTAAAGCTGCAGTTTCAGAATTGAGTATCTTTCTTAGCACTCTGAGAAACAGCGACTTTAAACGTTTATGAAAGAAAAGAACAGCAAGTCCGAACTATACCTAGTACTTCGTTAAAATAACTATCTTTGTTCAAGGCTTTTTGGTATTGTTGTTTCTTCCATTTCATTATTTAGAGATTGTTCTTGTATCCTTGATTTAATGGGTTTATTGTCTAAGTTTCTATTATTTTAATTCCTGTCATAGACTCAGGAAGGAATAGTAAACAAACCCAAGGCAATAGAGATGATGTTTTCAACTGTTCAGTTTTATCTGTAATCTGCCTTCAGTGGTGATAATGTAGTTTATTCCAGCTGTGTGGGTACCAAAATGCTTTTATGCCCAATTTTCTTGCTTGTGAGGAACCACATGGTATAAACCTAGGGAGAAAATTCACCCCCAAATAAAAGTCTCTTTCAACTTGGAATGTTGGTGCTTATTTGTAAGGTTAATTTTTTTTTAAATAAATTTGTTTATTTTATTTATTTATTTTTGGCTGCGTTGGGTCTTTGTTGCTGCGCGTGTGCTTTCTCTAGTTGCGGCGAGCTGGAGCTACTCTTCGTTGCGGTGCGCAGGCTTCTCATTGCGGTGGCTCCTCTTGTTGCAGAGCACGGGCTCTAGGCGCGCGGGCTTCAGTAGTTGTGGCTCGCGGGCTCTAGAGCGGAGGCTCAGTAGTTGTGGCGCACGGGCTTAGTTGCTCCACGGCATGAGAGATCTTCCCAGACCAGGGCTCGAACCCGTGTCCCTTGCATTGGCAGGCGGATTCTCAACCACTGTGCCACCAGGGAAGCCCTGTAAGGTTAATTTTATTTCCATATTTCAACTATTTTCAGAAAAAGACACTGGGAAGAATTTAATTATTCTGTTGTTACTTATTTGTCAATTTCATGAATGTGTGGTGGCAGTGACAATCACAAAGTGCTGTAGTATTCCATAGTCTGGAGAGAATTAGAATGTTGTTATCACCTTCTCTAGTTGTTCTAGAATGAGGTTGGAAGAGATCATTATCCTATTTGAAAATTAGAAACAGATATAGGTGTGAAGAGACCTGGCAATGGCCATTTAGCAAATGAAAGGTCCAACCAAAGATGGGTCTGATTTCTCATGCCTCAGGTACTTACTTGTTATCCTGGGCAAGATCACGAGGACCACCAAGACAGTCAGAAGAGTCACTTGATCTTTCCTGGATATTCCAATTTTGGAGCCCATAAACATATGTCATTCGCTTCACATGCTTACTAAAAAGTGGTTGGTGACATTGTTCTTACCTGATCTGCGTGGGTGCCAGTTGCAAGTGGGCAAGTTGAGCCAGAGACGTGGCGATGATTATGTCAGAACAGGCAATCTCTGCCTTGCAGTTTTGTTAATCAGGATTGTGTAGTTCATACCAGCAGCTTCCAAATGTGCTTCTCCACCCAGTGACGGCGCCTCGTCACTGTAACAGGTAAAGGCGGCACCACAGAAGGACAACTGTGACATCCTTTGGAAGTAGGTTATATGCCTTTTTCATATAAGAAAATCCTCATAAATACTTTATGATCTCATTTTCATGGATATGGATATATGTGTGTGTGTGTGTGTGTGTGTGTGTGTATATATATATATATATTTTTTTTTAAATTTATACCTTAGTGGTGAATAATCATCTAGCTGACTGAACTGAAATGTCAGAGCCTGGTGGGTCCTCTTCCACATCAGTGATGGAATCTCCAGGCTCCCAAATAGGAAGCTTCTACCATCTCCAAAAGGCTAGATCGATTGTCTCCTCTCTCCTTTGACTGTGTCCATTTCCCACTGTCGACAACATCCCACCCAACAAGCCAATAGTTTCCACTAAGAAACTATTGTAGTGCAATGTGAAGAATCTGGGCTCACAAACTCCATATATATGGGAAATTTGTGGGTGTGCTGGCAGAGATCATGCTCTTGTGACCCGTGGGCCACGCGGCAGTGTTTCAAAGGCAATGTCGCAGGCAGGTAACGTGCAAGAACTTTACACCTGCATCCCTACTCTAACCTCTGCTTCACCCTTTTGTATTGTCTTCCTGGTTCCTATAGTTTCCTTGGGATCCTTGTTAGATTCATGGGGTCCTAGGCCAGCTTCTTTAAAAATTATGTTTCTCTTCATAGTTTCATCTTGTTTCTGCCATAGTTGAATCAAAGCTCTCTCTAACTCTTTATGGTCCTTGAGGAACAGTGTTCCTTTCGTTTTCGGGTACAGCAGTTGAATCGAGGCCACACTATCTTGTCAACAACACCAAGCCCCTGGGCTGCACTGCTGTTCTGCAGACTGTGGCCCAGTGTTATCCCAGAACTAGGCTTCCTTATGGGGTGGTTTCTCGGTCTTTTCTTGGGCTCCTCATCACCCCTCCCCGTCTAGGCCTGGGTTATTTGCCTTTTATCTTCTGTCCAACTTCCTCCTAGATAATCTGTGGCCCATTAAAATTAATGGTGCAAAACCTCTTCATTGACATATGCTATATATAAGATGATTCTTGACCATAACTATGAAGGATGCACACTCCTTACATACAACTGAAAAAGTTCAGATTCAATTGATATTTATTAAGTATTTACTATAAAAAAGGCATTTTACTGGTGCTTTCACATATATTTCTCCTTATGGCATTGGTGTGAGGTAGGGATCATCATTGCCCAATGTGGAAATAGACTCAGACTCTTTAGAGAACTTGTGTGGGTTCACACAGCTGGTGAGTGATGAGCAGTGGTCAGGATTCACAAGCCAAAGCATTTTCTTAGCACAGGATCAAAGGTTAGGGTGGGGGAGACACAGGCAACACCTCTTCATTCAGCTCCAACCGGAGGCAGCCCTGTAGGGTACCTGTGCCTGGGCAGGTCCTGTGGAAGGAGGGATAGGTGTGGGCAGCAGTGCCATTTAGCAGGCTGTCAACTTCAAGGGGCATCAAACATTAGCCACTTTTCAGAGGCTGATTTAAGTGGAGGAACAGCATGAGGCAGCATCACAGATGTTCATTCTGCTCTCAGATCAGTCTGTCCCTGGTAGCCATGTTTCACTGGGACGTGGGAGGAGAAAGACACAGGTGGGGACCATGGGGAGCTGAAGCTGCTGAGACTTCCCAGAGGCTCAGGGTTGTAAGTTTGGGGGAGGAAGGGGCAGTTAGGGAGTTTATCCTTCAGGGAGAATCTAGGCACCTTTTGGCTCCATTGTCCCCTTTCACGGGACTCTTGCTGTGCACACAGAAAGGTGAAGGAAGGAAGAAGGTAAGAGTGAAGTGGTGATAATGCTGAAATCGATTTCAGATGCTATGGGATGTAACCTAGCTTTCCTAGTTACCATGTATCGCATGGGACTATTTTGGGAAGTTTTCTGCATTTATCAATGGCTAAGACTTCAAGTTCACTTGAATTTCTTCAGAGTCTTGTAGAATTCTAGACATTCATGTACTCTTAATAAATGTTCACGGAAGAAACTGAACGAAGGAATGAATACATGAGATGTTCCCTTCCTGATTTCTTAATTCTTTTCACTTTGTGCTCCTACTCAACAAATATATATTCAGCTCCCATTAAGATGCATGGCTGTGATCAAGACAGACAAAAGTCTTCCTTTCCCAAGCTTACATTGTGGAGGTGCAGAGAAAGAGGATAAACCTATAAAATAAAAACTGGCAAAGCGAGTGACAAGTGCTATCAAGGAAATCACTCAGATACTGAGCTGGAGTGATGGGGTGGGGATGACGTCCTTTAGCGGGAGTGGTCAGGAAGGATCTGAAGAGGTATGGTGTGAGCTAAGGTCTGCATGGGAAGAAGGAGCCAGCCGTGCGTGGATCTGGGGAAACCTCAGCTGTGAAGGCCCTCACTGAGGTGAAGCTGTGTGCACTGAGTGTACTGGTATCACTCATATTCATTTGCCAGGGCTGCTGTAACAAACTACCCCAAACCGAGGGGCTTAAACAACAGAAGTTTATCGTCTCAGTTCTGGAGGCCAGAAATCTGAGATCAGGCTGTCAGCAGGGTTGGTTCCTCCTGAGGGCTGGGAGGGACAATCTGTTCCAGGCTTTTCTCCCAGCTTCTGGTGCTTCCTGGCAGTCTTTGGTGTTCCTTGGCTTGCAGTCCTCTACCTTCATCTTTATATGATGTTCCTCCTGTGTGCCTGTCTCCAAATTTCCCCTTTTTATAAGAACATCAGTCATATTGAATTAGGGCCCACCCTAATGACTTCATATTACCTTGATCACCTCTGTCAAAATCCTGTCTCTAAATAGGGGCCCGTTCTGGGCTACTGGGACTTAGGACCCAACATATCCTGTTTTTTGGAGACACAATTCAATCCATGACATCACAACTCACGAATGTGATGAAATGTCTCTGTCGTATGTGCTCACAGAAGTTTGTCTGGGTTTTCTCCTCTCCTGGATTACGTAGCACACCGTGTACGGGATGCACGTGACTCACTGTTCCTTTTGTATCTTTCCAGCCCCTCATATAGAGTTAGCTCCCGGCTGATAGAGGAGCTTGGGGAAAGCTAACAACAGACTCAGTGCTTAAGGAGATCACCTCCACTGCGGGAAAGTGTTCTTCACGCCAGTTTCCAGTGGGTTTTAGGAAGAGACGCAGTGAAGTCCAAGTATTTGAGAGGGGGCTGGGCAAATGGACTTGCCTTTTTTTTTTTTTTTTTCTTTAATAATAAATCTAGGCTTCGTTTCCTCTTTGGACACCCTGATCAAAACAAACGGATTAGGCCAGCACATGGTCACAATAACAGGTGGTTGGGAGGTCCCCTGTGGCTTGTTGCCCGCGAGCCTGGCCTCCTTCGGGCCTGGGAGGAAAGCAGCCTGCGGTCGGGCCCCTGGAGGAGGTGACCGCACACAGGGGAGCCAGCGGTGCGTGTCTGCAGCTGGCCCCGGCCAGCTCTTGACTCATGGGGAAGTGCAGACAATGCAGAGAACAATGTAGGGCCGACAACTGTTAATGAAAGGAAGCGAGATTTGTCAGGGCCTTTTCCCCTGGCTGCTCTCACCGTTGTGCTTCGTGAAGCGTGCCTCTCGCCTCTGGGTCGGAATGGAACCACGCACGCAATGATGGCGGAACCGCACACGCAATGATGGCGGATTCACCAGCCACAGTGAAGAGCCTGCTGGTCTCCTAAATAACGTCCCCTCTGTAAAAAGCACACCTGACGGGGTGCAGGTGACCTGCGTTCAGGTCCCAGGGCCACTCTCAGTGTGGCTCCGTGACCCTGGGCAAGTCGGCCAGGCACGGGGAGTCACAGGGTTTCCCCGCTTTCTCCCAGTGGTTAGGAATTCAAATCAACAACGTAGACGAAGGTAATGATCGGAGTATAAGGGGATCTGTACACCATTACCGATGCTACTTTTGCGATTTCCAGATGTGTGTGTTTCATCAAAGTTAGTGAGATAAAAGGAAAACATTGCATCAGAAAACAGAGGCTGAGGAAGGGGAGCAGGGGACTCAGAAGGATGAAGGTAGATTTGTCCTAAGAAGGGTCTCAACCTTTTTTTTTTTTGCGGTACGCAGGCCTCTCACTGTTGTGGCCTCTCCCGTTGCGGAGCACAGGCTCCGGACGCACAGGCTCAACGGCCATGCCTCACGGGCCCAGCCGCTCCGCGGCATGTGGGATCTTCCCGGACCGGGGCACGAACCCGCGTCCCCTGCATCGGCAGGCGGACTCTCAACCACTGAGCCACCAGGGAAGCCCCAAGGGTCTCAACTTTTGTTTCCTCCGAGCAGGCCCAGAAACTGCCCCACGCGAGCAGTTGCTGCAGTGTATTCAAATGGCTGAGAGAGGGTTTTGAACCAGTGATTATGTGGCTCACTTGGGAGTGTACGTCACGTTACCCAGGAGCAGTTTTCTTACAAGGCTCTGGGAAGGTAGGTTGGCTTTAGGGTTAACTAAACCCTCTAGGTCTGCTCCCTTTGTCTGGGATTCTCTTGGCTTTGCTCCCTGTCTGTGGCTGGCACCCTCCTGGGGGTCAGAGGTACCATGTCTACAGCAGTTCATAGCATCCCTGTGACCACCAGCTGCACCAGAGGGGGACGCTTCTTTCCCAGGCCCGCCAGCAAACCTCTCCGCATTCCTTATTATTTCTAACTTAGTTACCTACGATTCTGAGGCAAGGGGACAGCATTACCTGCAGGAACTAGTGGGTGAGGGCACAGGAGCTGAACAAGATCCATGTCCTATGAAGTCAGAGGAAGGGGGACTGAGGCCAGGTGGGAACTGGCTATGATGACCCCGTAGCAGAGCCGGGTCTGGAATTGGGTTCCCAGTTTCCTGCAATACTCTCTTCCTCCCTGGCAAGCCCATAAGTCATTCAGCTAAAGGGGTGCAATAAAGCTGTGCAATGTCTGAGCTAGCGATCTGAGCACGATCTTCACATGTTTTATTCTGGACGGATGGGGGTTGTGAGTGGGGGGATAATATAAGGAGAATCGATGAGGGGCTTGCAGGTGAGGACATAGAAATGCTTTGGGTTGTGTCAGAATTGAGGAGCCACTTCAGTGGGTACAGATTAAGGGCTCAAGTTTCCCTGACTCCATATTAGCTGAATATCAGGGAAAGCTTTGTATTAAGTAGAATGCCCCAGACAGGGCCCTGCACTTGGTTTAATGCTCTGTTGTCGCATTGAAATTCTTAATCATTTTGAACGTTGCATTGGGCCTCCCAAATTAGGTAGCTGGTCCTGGCGTGGTGAAATAAGAAACACAGGTATTACCAACAGGCCCATTTTATAGATGAGAAGATTGAGGGTTAGATTAAATGGCTTCCCTAAAGTTACCCTGCTAGTAAGCAGCTCACGTCAGCCCCTATATCTTGCACCTCCCAGACCAGTTTTTGGGCTGATTTATCAATGCAGTGTGTACAGTTTTGAGTGCCTGCCTCGTTTATGACAATGGCTCTCCATAACTTCCCCACACCTTCTATGATGAGGCCCTCAGCCCTGTTTACACCATAGAGACTCCCCCTGGTCAGAGTTGGTACCTGAGCTGGGCCCAGCTGGGCCCAAGTGGGGAGACTGGTCATCTTCCCTGGCGTGGTTTAAGCAGAAGAGTCAAGGTCATGCCCGGGCTCACCATGATGGGACAATATGCTGAGACGTGGCTTCTGGACTTCAAGTTCTCAAGGTCTCTGCCACTTGACCTTCTACAGCTTCAAGTCTTTATTTTCGTATGCTGCTGGACTAAAAGCAAGAGACACTTGAGTTTTGTTGAGTTTAGAATCCTACTTGGTCTGAATGAACAGATTTGCCCTTACTTTGAACAGCAAATACATCTAGGATTTTCTTTTTGAAATGGGGCCTTGTCCGAGGCTTCAATTTTGATGTAATAAAGTTGAAGTACTCATGTAAAGTCCACAGTTTCAGCAGGCCCCTTCACCGTGGTCAGAACTGATGTGGGTGTTTTTCAAGTCTATTTTCTGTACTGATCAAGCTTCCACATGTTGACCTTTGAGACAGATATTGCCATTTTGGTAACATGATATACACATTACTGAATAATTACATAAACTCTGGGCAGCCGCATTTCCTAACACGTGGGCCTCATCTCAGGGGGCCAGGACAGTACTTTCAGTGCAACAATTCCAAGAAGTTTTATACAAATAGCGCTCTCTTTGAAGCATCTTTCCTGTTTAATGGGAGCTAGGGGATATCATTAACTTGAACACTTGATTTGGAATAAGACATTAGAGATTTTAGAAATTGAGGGCTTTGGAATATCAAACTACCTCCTAGGATTTAGACCCAAACAAGAAAAAGCTTCAAAATAAAACAACATAAAAATTACTCAATTATTATCAACCAAATTTAGAAACATGTAATGAATATTCATTTTTTTTATCTGGAGGCTGTGCAATCCCACGTGGGGATTTTTCCTTGAAAATGAGAGAATAGAAAAACAAGTGTCAAGGAATGAAGGGTACTTGTGACCTTTCCCCCAGGCTCCCAGAGTGACGTTTGGGGACACCTATCTAATCGAGAAGAGCTATTCACGTTGAGGACAGCATGAGAATGTAGCACAAAACTATGGGGCAGGGGAAAGAGGAGAGAAAAGAGATCCTTTTTACTGTCAGCTTCAGTCTTTAGAGAACTGCT
Source organism: Globicephala melas (assembly GCF_963455315.2). Taxonomy (NCBI): domain Eukaryota; kingdom Metazoa; phylum Chordata; class Mammalia; order Artiodactyla; family Delphinidae; genus Globicephala; species Globicephala melas. The sequence continues at coordinate 14,875,780 of NC_083331.1, read as the reverse complement.
CTGATTTTTGAATTGTTAACATTATCACTGGCTAGCAAGTTAAAGTTTATAAGCAAAAGACATTTTTTCAGATGGTACCTTCGCATCTCAAAACAGTGTCATAAAACACATGTAGAGTCAGGCCTGGGAAGTTTGGAGCCAGTGTCAAGGTTTCATCACTAGATTTTTTTATCTGCATTTCTCACAGTGGTTCCAGACCTCAACTAAAAAGGGGTTGTTTTCTAGTGCTCTCTTTGAGGATGCCGAAGGCAAACCTTTCAGGAGTTTCTAAAGGCATTTTAGAACCTGAGCACTGTGCTACACCAGAGACTCAGTTTGAAGTCCCTCCTTTCTAAATGACGCCATTCACACGGCTCAAAGTGTGGTCCATTGCTGTCTACACCTGTGGAAATGTGTGAACCTCACTGGGCTACAAAGTCTTCATTAGTCAACGAGGGCCGTACTGCCTTCCATAAAACATCCCCTTGCTCACCAGGCACCTGCGGGAAGCTCACTGGAAGTTACGGTGTCTGATGATCAGAGGTGCATCTTAGGACCAACTTCTCACCTAGACGCACAGTGCAAGGCCCCTTGCTTTGCCTAACCTTTCAGTCAGGAAGAGGCGAGTCTCCTTTTCGGCTTATGTTTTTTTTTTTTTCCTTCATGAAATTGATCTTAAATTGTGGACCATGCACTCACTGGGATTGAACTTCATGGTTCTCGGTAGAAGTGGCAACAACACTGGGCTTTGTTCAAGTGAACTAGTTCTGTGCTGGGTGCTGTGAACTTGGTTCGTCCTCTGAGAATCAGGAAAGTGGCCACCCAGTTCAAGTGTCTCTTAATGACAAGATCTGTAGCGCATTCTAAGATCTATAGAGTGCTCTAAGATCTACAGGGCTTCTAATATTTCAAAGCCTGGAGTTCTAGAAATGTAAGAAAGCAATTGGTTGAGAATGTATAAATATACACCACGCAATGACTTTTAAATAGTTTACCAAAATGTGTGTGCGTACATCAAACTAAAACATAAAGTAAATACTGGTATATCTAGAGTGCAAGCCAGGTGCCAAGCCCAGGACTCCTCACCGGGGCACTGGTGATCCTGAAACTCTTTTTTGGACATGATGGGAAATGAGCATGTACACACACACACACACACTGCTCTCAGGCACACACGTTGGTTGAGGTGCTGGAGAACGTGTCCTCCTTTTGGCTTCTCAGAGGTACCTTCACCCCTCTCTGTCCTCCACTGACCCAGGGTCACTTATGCCTAATTACAGTTAATCTCTGTATATTAGAGCTGATGTGTTACTTGCGTCTCACCTCTGCCTGGGGTTATTCAGAATCTTCATCATTGTTTCATCAAATGATGGCTCACCTTCATCATTTTCTGTAGCTCTAGCCATTTCTGTTCCCATTTACAACCACACTAGTTGGTACAAAACTAAACCAGAAGTCAGAAGATCCAGTTTAGTGTATCTGCACTCTGTGAAGTATCCGCGCGATGCCCCTGACGGCCGTAATGAGAGGGAGCCTCCAGACCTCCTTGTTTCAGGCTGCGGGGAGAGCCATGCCCTGCCCTGAAGATGACGGGCAAGTGTTTGACAGTTACTCATAAACCCTTTCTGCTATGAGCTTCTCGTCTTTATCCTGCTCTCTTTTCTGTGGTCCTTTTCTCTTTCCCACTGTTAACTGGTCTTCTGGCTGCAGCAGCTGGAGTTATAAACTGCCCCTTTTGTAACCAAACGCCTCTCAACGGGGGCTTTGCTGTTTGAGGATTTCATTCTTACCATGACGTGAGTTACACCAACAGATTCTCACTCCTGGGGTTCATGACAGCACCAGCACCTGGCACACATCCTTCTTTAACTCATTTGTAACACATCCTTATTTCACTCGTCTGTCCTTATCAGAGTTGGCGTAATCCTGCATTGCCGCCCATCAGCAAGTGGCCAGGCCTGCTCCTGTTACGCTCAGGAAGTGGCTGTGCTGAGTGATGAGGCACCTGGCAGGTCTCAGTGACCTGTCTTGCCCAGCCACCCAGTTCAGGACACCTTTTCAGCCTGGCCAGTTGCTCCAGGGTGATGACAGTTCAGATACAATTCTTGTTCACAGATTCCTTAAATCAACTGAAGTCAATTCCAGACTTACTGCCAGAAGAGAGAGTGTATTAGAAATCTCATCAACCCCCAGAAGATCCTGAACACATGGCGGGGAGTCAGGAATCCCTCAGTTGTACTTGCGATGCATCTGCACCTGTCCTTAAGTAGAGTCTTCTTTGAGATCAACTTAGGGTCTTGCTAATACGTTTATTTGAAAATTTGCTTTAGTATCTATTTCACAGAAGTGATGGGAAGTTTATTTTTTTCAAGCAAGTATTAATCATGTTGGATAATTTTTTTTCTTTATCGGAAGCCATCAAATAAAGGCAAGATTTAGAAGACTCTGTGCCCATGTTTGCACATACACAGCAGGGTCACATCTGTCTAAAAGATCATGTTGATGTGATTCTCCATAGCCAGCCTCTATTGCCTTTTTTGTTTGTTTGTTTTGTGGTACGCGGGCCTCTCACTGTTGTGGCCTCTCTCATTGCGGAGCAGAGGCTCCGGACGTGCAGGCTCAGCGGCCATGGCTCACGGGCCCAGCCGCTCCGCGGCATGTGGGATCCTCCTGGACCGGGGCACGAACCCGTGTCCCCTGCATCGGCAGGTGGACTCTCAACCACTGCGCCACCAGGGAAGCCCTCTATTCCTTTTATTCAGTTTGAATCTGGAAACTCCTATATCGAACTGACGGAATGGTCAGTCGTTTCAAAAGGCATCTGCATGTGAGCAGTGATGACCGTTTTTTTTTTCCTGGTGTAAACCCCTTAGTAAGTAAAGAAGTCAGGATAACATGCTGATTTTGAAAAAGCATTTCGTTTGGGTTAAAGCCATTAGCTGCAATGGAGAGAACATGGCGGAGTGGATTTAACGGTTAGGACTCTTTGTCAGTGAAGGATACTTAATCTAGGTCTGGGGTCAGGAAACTCAAAAGGGGAAGCTCCAATTCCCACACTGAATTGCTTGCCTACCCTTTGGTAAGCCTTGGCAGGGTTCCACCTCTGTCCTGCCCCAGTCTGACCCCTGGAGCCTGTGAGCGCCGGCACCCTCTGAGTACTAGATGGCAGGAATGGCCAGTGGCCAGCGCCATCTGAGACTTCAGTCAACTCAATACCGAAGGTTAATCTCTTTCAAGCGAATCACTGAATTTGTAATTGGCTGCTGGTACTTTCTAGCAGAAACCCCTTTTTCCTATAATACCTATTGGTTCGTATTTTTAGGTATGGCTCACAGACCTCTTTAATTTCTGAACTCTCTGTTTTGCACAGTAAATTTTTTTTCTCTTTTCTTATAGATCTTGTCATTCCTCAGGCTCGGACAGATTGCATTCATGGAGTTCTCTAGTGTGAGATGTTAACGTATTCCATTTTTCTTTTTAAAAAAAATTATTTTAATTTTTATATAATTTTTAAATATTACTTTGCCTTTACAGTTAGTACAAAATATTGGCTATATCCCCCGTGTTGTGCAGTACATGCTTGAGCCTAGCTTACACCCAATAGCTTATACCTCCCCCACCCCCTCCCCTGTGTGCCCCTCCCACCCCCACCGGTAATCACTAGTTTGTTCTCTTTATCTGTGAGTCAGCTTCCTTTTTGTTATATTCACTTTGTTGTATTTTTTTAGAGTATGCCATTTTTCTTGTTTTTTTTTGGCTACGCCATGTGACATGCAGGATCTTAGTTCCCCGACCAGGGATTGAACCCGCGCCCCCTGCAGTGGAGGCGCAGAGTCTTAACCACTGGATGGCCAGGGAAGTCCCCTAGAGTATTCCATTTTTCTCGACTGTCACATCCAGGTTTGGAAATGTTTACATGAGAGACAGGAATGCTATTTAGACTTTCATTCCCTCTGAGCAAAGGGAAATGCGATAGAGATAGAATCTCACAAATAGCTCGTGATTTTCCAGATACCTCAGGAGGAGGCCGTTGGGGTTTTTATTAATGGAACCTGTCTTGCTCCAACCCATCCAAGATGATCAAAACGCTCCTTCAGGGAAACAGAAGGTCAGCTTGGGCGATTCCCCACTTCAGTAAAATAAGCACGTTTTCTTCTCTCCCTTTCTCTGTTTACAGCCTTCTCCTTCCCTTGGAGTTTGCGTCTGATCTGTGTCTGACAATTTTGTGGCTTTTAGGCCATTCTAGGAGCTAATGTGAGAGGGGAAATGGCAGCAAACAGTGGTGGTCAACTGCCTCCTTTACGTTTCTCCACAGAAAATTGGAGACTCCAATAAGAAGGAACTATGAGGGCCAGTGACTTTTATCTGAAGTGTCACCCCATGTTACTGTTACCCTGCCATGCCCTGCAGATTGGTGCTTTCCAGAATGTGCTAGAAAGATGCCCCTACACATCTGTGCAGAGCTTGCTAGCCTGAGCCTTAGGGTAGTCGGCCCTGGGTCTGAATCTCATGTCCACCTGTTAGTCGTCACCAAGTGTCCCAGGGCAAGTGTCTGAGCCTCTTTGAGCTTTAAGGTTGTGTCTTTAAAATGTGAATGGTGGTTCTCCTCTCATAGGCGGCTGTGAGGATTCAATGAAATGATTGCAGGTAGTACTGTGCTCAGCACAGGGCAAACCTAGGAAATGCTAATCAGCGCTCAGCGTTAGCAGGATCATAGTATTGTTTCCACGAAGACGGAGCCAAGTTAAAATAAACATTAAAGGAAAAACGTGAAGGAGGATAAGAGAGGCGGAGTGCACGCAGATGTGTGTGTGCGCGCGCGCGTGTGTGCTTGTGTAAGTGGGTTTCAGCTATGTCTCTTTGATGGCGATGATTCATTAAAATGCTGCCACAGCACTAGAAGTGTCCACAACCCTCTAGGGTGTAAACGCAGGGTCGGTTGTTTAGAGGTGAATGAAGGGACAGGAGTGAGCTTACACACGGATCTGGTCAGTTCCGGGGTCTGGAAGCCAACAGCCAACCACGTTTGTTCCAAATTTGTGCTACTGTGGCATGTATGGGGGCCCAGTGCAGGCAAATTTGCGAAATTGGCTGTGTCTGAGGGACTTAGCCCCTGTGAGCTGCTGTAGCTGTGTCCCTCCAGTTACCGGCCAGCTGGTGTGTGGCCTCTTGCCTTATTTCCTGCGCCCTAGGGATGGCTTGGACCCTTAGCAAGGGAGAACTAGGTTTCTAAGGAGGACATCAGGGCTGGAAGGAGCTCTGGATCTAGCTGAGTGGCTCTTTCCTCACTAACGCACAGCAGAGGGAGCTCAGGGTGGGCAAGGGGGAGTGGCAGTAGGAGAGGAAGGACACGGAAGGAGAAAGCAAGCATTCAGATTCCTTATGAGGGCGTTCTAGGCTCCAGGTTACCCACTTCATGAGCTGCAGCCAGCAAGCACAAAGGCTTCTGAGTTAAAACCTGCCTTTTAGCTGAATGTGAGGCTAGTTACTTCCCATGTCTCGTTTTCCTCCTTTGTAAAGCAGGGATAGTAATGGTAATGACAACGATGATAATAATAATATTACCTTGCTCATTGGGCCGCTGAGAGGAGCTAATCCCTCCAGATGGTTTCTCACTGTGCCTGGCACCGAGTATGTCTCTTATAAATGTTAGCCGTTAACATTTTTACAGGAATGGGCCTGAGATTCTTGTACCTTTGTGTATTTCTATTGTTCTGACCACAGGAACATTTCTTCTCTCAATCTCTTTCATTTGCCGCACTCTTTCAGTTCAAGAATCTTCCAAATCCTTATCAAGGGCACCTGTTAAGCACTGAATTGTGTGTAGCTCTCTGCTTGATGCTGTATAATTGTCTGGGTTCTCTTCTGAAAGGGAAAGTGGTTTTCTTTTTCTTTTTTTTTTTAACATCTTTATTGGGATATAATTGCTTTACAATGGTGTGTTAGTTTCTGCTTTATAACAAAGTGAATCAGTTATACATATACATATGTTCCCATATATCTTCCCTCTTGCGTCTCCCTCCCTCCCACCCTCCCTATCCCCCCCCTCTAGGTGGTCACAAAGCACCGAGCTGATCTCCCTGTGCTATGTGGCTGCTTCCCACTAGCTATCTACCTTACGTTTGTAGTGTATATATGTCCATGCCTCTCTCTCGCCCTGTCACAGCTCACCCTTCCCCCTCCCCATATCCTCAAGTCCATTCTCTAGTAGGTCTGTGTCTTTATTCCTGTCTTACCCCTAGGTTCTTCATGACATTTTTTTTTCTTAAATTCCGTATATATGTGTTAGCATACGATATTTGTCTTTCTCTTTCTGACTTACTTCACTCTGTATGACAGACTCTAGGTCTATCCACCTCATTACAAATAACTCAATTTCCTTTCTTTTTATGGCTGAGTAATATTCCATTGTATATATGTGCCACATCTTCTTTATCCATTCATCTGATGGTGGGCACTTAGGTTGTTTCCATCTCTGGGCTATTATAAATAGAGCTGCAATGAACATTTTGGTACATGACTCTTTTTGAATTTTGGTTTTCTCAGGGAAAGTGGTTTTCTAAGCCTGATTTGGAAGATATTGGGTACACTGTTTTGGGACCAGTAGGTGCTGAACAGGAATATGGGGTTTTTCTGTTGGCTGTAAGTTATTAGTAGTGGGAGTTGGGGAGTTTTCATCAACTGACCAAAGAGAGCTTTGGGGCTGGATAATTCTAGTCCAACTCAATGCTTAATAGAATGACAAATGAATGATTAAAATGTGGAATTAACTGCAATCAGATTTTAAAAATGGTAACTCTATTCCAGGATAGTCATCTCTAGACATTTTTAATAAAATTGCTCAGCTGTGGGTCCTGCAAAAATAGAATATATAGGAAGGTCTTAGTCTTATCATTTCGTAGAAATAAGTGCAATTCAAATAGGATTTCTTTTAGAAGATAATTCATGTTCGTGCTCACAAATTTGTTGATTTCAGCAAACAAATGTTAAGAAAACAGACTTCAATAAACTTCCATAAAGTCAAAGAAAATCTATGGAGCTTCTTTGCATAAGGAGCAAAGGAGTTCTGAATAACTGGATTTATTTTTAAGGAGAAAAAAATAGAAGGACACAAGAAAATACTCTTTTTGGTTCCAATGAAACTGAGACAGGAGGAAGAAAACAAGCTCATGTAAGAAAAAGATGAAATAAAAATGTGAATACAGCAAAAAAAGGAAACGGGGTCAGACTCTCAAGCAACGTCACTGCGGTGACAGCCTTGGAAGAATAAGGTCACACTAGCCAAAGCAGCTCACGAGACACCACTTATAGAAGACGTAAAAGAGCAAGAAAGGCTAAAAGAAAGTGTCACCTCTCTTCTTTATTACGCTGGGATGAAGAGCCAATAACAAGCCGTCAAAAGAACAGAGATGTTGGATGCTCCTTCAGAAAACCTCCATAGTTTAAAAACAAAAAAAAGACAGGAAATAGGAACAGAAGACACATAAATTTGGAGGGTGGAGGACATAGGCGTGGTGGCTGATGTTTTAAATGGGTTGAGGGTATTAAAGTCAGGATGCTTGGTGTACGTGCATTTCAGGGCCTGAAAATGAAGTCGCCAAAGTCATTTCAAGAATGATTTTGTGCAATCAGGGAGGTATCCCCAAATTGTAAAGAGCTGTCACGCCCATACACACCCATACACATTGGCAGACACACACACACACACACACACACACACACACACGAAGATTTAGGCAAGGACCCTTAAAGAAGAGTCTCCAAATAAATCAACAAGCATATTGAAGAAAATACCGCACGGGGTAAAATCTTTCATACTTAAAATGGGCATCTCCATCTGGCCAAGGCAGTTTCTTGCTCTGCAGAGGGACTGGCCTAGTGATCAAGAGGACTTACTGGGTATGATATCTTTGGCTTCAGAGAGACCCTGTGACCGTCAAAAATGATCAGTAAACTAAGCAAGCTGACCAGCCCAGCTACCATATGTGTTTGTTCAGAGCTGAACCATTTTCATAAATCCTGGGCTCTCTGTGTCTGATTTTCCCATTTTTTTTCTAGTTTAATTTTATGGAAGAATGTATTTGGAGAGATTTCATGCGTTGGATGATGATTTACCTCTATTACAAAAGGTATCGGAATCTTTGGTGAAATTTGAAATGAATTTCGATTAGACTATATATATATATATATATATATATATATATATATATATTTGAGGTACGCGGGCCTCTCACTGTTGGGGCCTCTCCTGTTGTGGAGCACAGGCTCCGGACGCACAGGGTCAGCGGCCATGGCTCACGGGCCTAGCCGCTCCGCGGCATGTGGGATCTTCCCCGACCGGGGCACGAACCCGTGTCCCCTGCATCGGCAGGCGGACTCTCAACCACTGCGCCACCAGGGATGCCCTAGACAATATTTTTAAATTAATTAATTAATTTTTGGCTGCGTTGGGTCTTCTTTTCTGCGCACAGGCTTTTTCTATTTGCGTCGAGAGGGGGCCACTCTTCGTTGCGGTGCCTGGGCTTCTCCTTACGGTGGCTTCTCTTGTTGCGGAGCATGGGCTGTAGGCGCGCAGGCTTCAGTAGTTGTGGCGCACGGGCTCAGTTGCTCCGCGGCATGTGGGATCTTCCCGGACCAGGGCTCGAACCCGTGTCCCCTGCATTGGCGGGCGGATTCTTAACCACTGCGCCACCAGGGAAGTCCCTCGACTATACTTTTATTGACTCTCAATAGTAACCTAAAAACCAGCCCACAGTTTTCATAGGCTTGAAATAAAGTAGTACACTTTAGAACTCAATTGTGTGTATAAGTATTTATTCTTTAAAAAGACAAAGTAGCACCAAACATTTAAGAATATTTAATAATGTATCCTGGGATTTTTGTTTTTTTGTGCTTTTGCAGATCGTATTATCAAATTCCTTACGGAGAAATTCTGTTAATATTGTTCTCATCCACCCTTATCAGTGAAAATCGTGCCATCTTTCCAATGGGGGGATCGGGGCCAGCAAAATTGATACTGTCTTCATTTTTAGAAAAGGCTGGGGGCCTTTCCTTGACCTACAGTATGACCACAGGGTCTATCATTCATTCAGTTATGCATCAAAGAGTTTCTCAGTTTCTACTAAATGCAAGATAATATGCACCTTTGTTTTCTCGGAAAGAGTGGGTCCTCCTTTACTGTGGAGCCGTATAGTAAACCTAATGCCGCGTATTGTGACTTGCGTATGATGGTGCTTAGTACATGCTGGGGACTTGAAATGAGCGCTTAGCATCTGCCTGACTCTATGTTAAGCTCTGGCTCCCACCCTTCTGATTTTCTGCAGAAGCCCAAGAAGAAAGCTTAAATAGGGGTGGGGACAGAGGAAGGGCTGCTAACAGAGTAGAAGAGACATTCACTTGAACCACATCTAACAAACCAGAAAAATAAAGGCAATGTTTTCCTGCTTCAAGCACCTCACTTTTATCTGCCCAAAGTTTATCTGAGAACATAGACATTTAGTTTATTGTTCACGTTGCTCAGATCTTCAGTTTCCAAATGCTGCCACATGCACCTGGACATTCGGCACAGTCGATGAACAGGCCTGAAGGGAATGCAGTTTCATCTTCCTTGGTCCCTGTCCAGCTAAGGGACCTAAGCGCTTAGGTCATTGTCACTGTCTTCATTAGACCTTCTTCTTTCTCTTGCTGCTGAAAATGGTCTGTGGGGAGAAGTCGTCACCGGCCAAAGTGATGTGGGCAGGTGTAAATGGAGTCTCAGATGGTTATGCTCTAAGGATGGTCGGGGCTTACTAGGAGAGTTGTGTACTTTGCTGCCAATATCACTAAAGAACCAGAGTTTACCTGCCTCACAGAGCACTTGGCTTTGTGGGGTCATGGATACACGTCTCTTCTACTAAAACGACAGGGGCTATCTAAGTGGGAAGGTACTTTTCAGGGCCAGGCCTAGTTTTTATAGATGGTGTAATATTGAGGGGAGCCTGACTCTTTCATATTATTGATTCTGTCTTTAGTAGTTGTTTTTAGAGGTTTTAGTCGTTGTATTTACTAAATATCATGAAACAAATCTACTAATAGGAAGATTGTGAATTCATCGTATCTCTCTTTGAATAGTTAAAATGTTTATAGATCCGAGGGCCTGGCTTAAAAGTTTATTCAAATCTTAATTTTGGTTGATGCACATGAACACATGCTGTCTTTTAAAAACAAATAGCTTATACCACAAACTTTTGTTGAGGTGTGTGCCGTTTACTTCTGAAATACCGAATTGTTTAGCTTTTTAAAAAGGTGTGCACCAAACCAGTTTCCTCTTTTTCTTGGGTAGACAGCTAGACTACATTTTTCAAAAGGGGCCATATGACTGACTTCTAGACAAAAGGATGTGGGCAGGGATGATGTGTGCCCCTTCCAGGCCTGCCCCACAGATGATCCCCCATGCTCTTCCCCTTCTACTTTCTTAAGACGAGCATGACCACCGTGGAAGCCGGACCTTGCAAGGGCAGAGCCACAAGGTGGGAGGAGCCACCAGGTGTATCGCTTCTTGGAGGAGAGCTATGCCCTATTAGGAATAGTCACTTGGGACTTGGTGAGTGCAAGAAATTTCTAATCTGTTTGAGACATTATATAGTTTTGGGCTTGTTTGTTATAGCAGTGAATGTTACCCTAACTAATATTAAAGCTGAGAATCCTTAAGAAAAATGTCAAGCAGTGCTATACAATGGAAAGTTCATGCACTTTGGAGTGCAGCAGAACTGGGCTGGAGTCGTGGCCCTGGATCTTCATTGCCGCGTGGCCTCTGACGTTTACCTAACTTTTCTGAATCTCCACTGGGACAGTGTCAGTGCAGTCAAGCAGTAAGGCCTGAGCTCCTTGGTTTGTATACATTTCGGGCTTGTGTGAGAATACCCCCCTCAATGGACTCATAATCTGGGGAAGCTGGTATGGGCCAGATAGGAAAGGATTAGGAAACTTCTTCTTCCCTCCCTGCCCCATCATGGCTGACGTTCAATACTTAGCTAAAAGTTCCAGTTTGCTAAGGGGCCCAGGGAAGATGAGAGTGAAAAGCATTCCTATGAGATGCCAAGAATAGCTGAATCTGGCCTCACATCCGTGTTCCTCAGAGCTAAACCTGCCAGAAATTATATTTGCAATTACCATTGAATGAAGGCATCACTTGGTCCTGCTCTGGAAAAAGAGGTGAAATATATATTTTTAGCAGAGAAAGGAGGGCTTCACCAGCCTCAGTTGGCACGTGAACAGATTTGCTAGCAGCTGGGAGCTGTGATCTGAATATTACTGACCTAGACCAAAGGAAGTAAAATTCCTAGCCACAGAGACAGCCTTTCCCTCCCTAGGGGGTACCTGATTAAGAGCCATTTTTGGCTTCTTCCTTTACTGACGCTCAGGGGTGAGTGGGTCTCACTGGGCCCGCAGGTGTGAAACACATTCTCTTTTCAAGTCCTTGGGCGTTTTCTCCTTTGGGGAGTTACTCGGGTTGTGATGTATCTGGAGGGCTCAATTAAGTGGCTCAGCTGGGGAGTCCACTTTTTCCGTTGAGAAGAACTCAGGCAGCTCAGCGCACTGACACTTTCAAATTTTTAACTCTACATTGAGTAGAAATATCTACTTTTGGAGACTGGTTAAATTGCTAAATGTCTTGAAAAGCCTCCACTAATGGACAGATTGCAAATTACTTTGTATCTCTTTTTGAATATTTAAATTATTTCCTGCTTGTAGGGCCTGTCCTGATGCTAGACTCAAATGGAGTTAACTTCATGGTGTCAGGACTGGATTTTCGGACAGTACTTTCAGTGTTGACATTGTTTTGCCCATGCAGGGAGGCACAATCAGAACTCTCCTTACTTTGGTTTTCATGTGCCTTTTACTTTGTGAAAGCAGATGCTGGAATAGTTCATCCAGGCTACTTGTATCAGCTTATAACCATGAGTGAAGGATGAAAATTTAAATCCTTATTTTAATGATGCTCGAGAAAACTTAGAACACTCTTATTTGAAGACAACTATCTGTTTGGGTAGCGTGAATGTGTTTTTGTATTATTTGATACAGTCCATCTGGAATTTTCCAAGAACTCAGGTTATCTAGGTCAATGGCAAATTGCATAGCTTGGCAGAATGCTGCTGGTTAAGATTCTGTCTTATTCCTTTTGTATGTAAATTGATTGTTTACCCAAGAAAGGGGCCGTGGTCAACTCTGCTTTTTCCCTCTAGCCTTCTTGGTTCCTCAGACAGTAGGGGTAAAACTGACTTAGCAGTTCAAGAATCTAGGACTAAGAGAAGTAAATGATACGGGGTTTCTGACCAATGAGACGCCTTTTCAACACCCAAAGGCCCACAGGAGTAGACATCGTTGCCATGGTGCGCTAATGATGTCATTCGTCATATAAAGGAATGCAAGCCTGCCGAGCGTGTACAAGGTCAGCCTTAAATGGAAGAGAATGGATGGAGGTGGCCAGGAATTCTCACGCTCGGCTCACTTCCATCCTAGGTTTCGCTGTCCTCCCAGAAACCAGAAGAATTACAGTGAATCTTTTTCTTACCCAGTTTCTGTGTGAGCGCATGTGCATTCACACATGTGCACGTGTGCATGTATGTAACAGCGTGATGGCCAGTCTGAGACATTCAGGGAGTGGTGTGAATGACAAATCCAAGTTCAGTGGTTTGGGGCTTGATCGCTTCAGCCAACCTTGCCGTCATTAGCTGTGTTGATGTCAGGTCTGTGTCTCTGTACCCATCTCTGTCTCTCTGTCTCACACACGTGTGCACACGTACCTGGAGAAGCACAGCAGCGCACTAAGGAGGAAGTGAAGCATCCCAGCCTGATGCCACACACACTCACCTGTGCAGTGGGTGGGTCTGACTGACTCTACTTTTTCGCTGGGGACAGCACGCAACATACAATAGTGGGGCATTTCAGCGGACCCCAAGAATTCTATAATAAACCACGGGCTTTCATCTCTGAGTGCCTGTGTGGCTCTGCAGAGCCCTGGCCCGAGCTTCCTACGCAGGTGTTTCTGGCCTGATGCTCAGAGAGCCTGGCGCCCGCAGCAGCTCTAAGACGGGCCTGGATGGGTGTCCTGACCCGTATCTCGCTCCTTCTCCTGTCTGCACAGGCTGGAGAACAGAAAACGGCCTCTGGCCACCTGGTTTCCTTAAGGCTGAGGGCTTATGGGCAAGGTCCTTTCCAAGCTTGTGTAACCACGCGGAAATCCCTGGGGAGCCTCTAAACACAAACTCCTGCCACGCGGGGAGGGCACCTGCCATACCACAGATTCCTCATCTGCAGCCAGGTTGCCATTTCCCACCACGAACGGTATGTTCTGCAGCCTCACGCCACACCTAATTTGTGTCGCATTTTGAATATTCTTGGAAATGCCCGTATAATGAGAGGAAAACAATATGTGTCTAAGCAGAGCCTTGTCTCCATGTGCAACTTTTCCGCTGGCAGAAGTCACATTGATGCTCATGAAATCTGAATGCTGACGTCCTGTCCTGCAGTGGAAGATGGTCTCCTCTGTGCTGAGACACAGTTCCTTCTCGTTAGCCCCACCATCTTTATCAAGATTAACAGGAATAATGAGAATTAGAGAGGCTGGCTTCTGGCAGAATGCAGAATTAATGGGGAGGGTGGGAGGAAGATGAATGGTTGAGAAGTTAGGATTCACTGGGATAGTGAATGGACCGCATCCTTCTGGGACCCTCGAGAGGTATTTTGTTCTAAATGAGGTATATGGTGAGTCACCGCCACCCTGCAATTTTAACTCTAATGGGGAACGTCTCACAGCTGAAGCCCTAGTTTGTGACAGACTCTATCTTGTGATGGTTTTGCAGCTGGTGTGTGTGTGTGTGTGTGTGCGGTTAACACTTGGATCTAGAGTCAACAGCCAGCTTAGTCAGGATTTATTCACCACGAGAAGATCTGCTGCAATGGTACATCGTTAAATGCATCTCCATAAGCATTTCATAATTTTAATGTGTTCACGATGGTCTCACCCACCAATATGAAATGTTTTAAAGGGAAATGCAGTGAGGGAGGTGGGGGCAGAGTCAGGGAAACGTTCTTTCATCGCAGAAGAGAAATTTTCATGCTGAGGGAAAGTCAGTTAAAAGTGGTAGACGATGTATCTCCTACTGATTTCATTCCCCTTGGAAGTTTCTCTGATTTTTGCTGCTTATTCAAGCATTGGATGTCACTATGTCAAATCCCCCTACTGTTCCCAGGGCTGTTTGTGACTCTGAGAGGGGCTGAGACACCTGTCCCGAGGCAGGCAAACTTCAAGGGCAATATGGGAGTGGGGCAGCCAGGGGGCCTGCACAGTTTCTCGAGAATTGCTGGTTTTCTATTTCTCCAAGAAGTTGCTGTGCCATGGGGATTATGTCTGGTAGCAGGAGTGACTCAGATGTGGTCCAAGCAGCTGGAGGCCATGCTGCTTGTACTCAGAGGGTGTCTAACCAGCAAGCATTAGGGCAAAGGGAAGGAGTGCACTCGGGTTTGTGTCTTCTTCTGGAGCTGTGCACCAGCCTCAATGTGCTCACACCTCCCTTTCCCATTAGGACGGGGCCACGAGGACCTCAGCACTGTGTGGTGCGGGGAAAGTGCCCCAGCTTACACGCTGGAAGACCCAGGCTTGGGTCCACGTGCTGACAACATAGTTGCAGCATCAGTGGTGTGACAAGGCTGGCAGAGAACTTAGTGTGCCCTTAGGCGTGTGAACAGAGGATGCATCTAGCACGGAGCGGGCAATGGATCCGCTGGGAGGGCCATGTCTGGAGAACGGAATCGGGTTGTGCATGCCGCACTTCTGGAGCAATAGAAACAAGGCAAAACACACTCGGAGGATGGTGTGCGGAGCTGGGAGAGGATGCGAAACCACATCACATCAGGAACTCATGGAGGACTGAGGCCCCTGGCCTGAAGAAGTGATTTGGGGGAAGGTGTGATGATCTGAAGAGCTGTCACGAGGAAGAGGAATTAGATTCTTTTGATGAAGCCCTTTTTGGTGAGGTCTGGGACCCTGGCAGAAGCCGTGGAGAAATACATCTTAGTTTCCCATAAGGAAGATCTTTCTAATAGATGGAAATGTCTAAAGGTACTTTAGATTGTTGTTATTGGGGATAATCAGACCAAATCCTGCAATTTTGACATGGTTGTCTGGTTGCTGTGGAAATTTTGATGCAGTGTTGTGGTGAATTGTCGCCATGGACATTTTGATATGCCTTTTCAGATAGAATCAACCCTTTCTGGCAACAGCAGAACATAACAAATGGCTTTGTGCCTACTATTAAACTTTCTTCTCTTTTGAACTGACTGTGAAATAGACGCCTTTGGCCCATTCCACCACCCGCCCCCACCCCTGCCGCGGCCTCCTCCTGGCTCACAGCTCTTCCCTGACCCAGGCCCCATTCCTGATACATCTGTGGGCCTCCCCCACTCCCTGTCACTTGTCCCTTTTGATTTGCCTTAAGATGGGGATATGGTGACATTGAAGATCAATGACAGGTCTCTGGGGTGGAGTGGAGTTGGGGTTAGGTTGAAAATACTGAAAGGACTCACATCTTTATTTGTATTTTAGAGTAGCTGGGTTTTTTCTACTGTTACCCCAAAGCCTCAATTATAATTTTATACTGTACATGTCAAGATGTCCACATGTCAAAATGGCCTCATCAAAATGTTGTTCTTACAACTAGCTGTACGCACACTAGTCAAGTATATTACACAGGGAACTTAAGCATCGTAGGGGTGGTTGAACACGGTTGTTTGAAAGATATTTTGTAATTCTAAAATTGTGTGCTCTAACTCAAGAGTTGCCAGTTGCAGGTCCATGGGCCGTGCTGGTCTAGGACAAAGTTTTCACCATCTGCATTAAAATGCAGGAGAGTAAGAACAATGGGTTTAGTTTTCTCTAAGGCTAAATTTATTCAATTTTAAGGACTTTCTTCTAAGATAAGGGTCTTTTTTCCTTCTGTTGTAGTTAAAGTATTCTTCTTTTGTTTTTAGACACTGGTGATAGGAGGTGGTATTTAAAAATGTCAGTGGACAAGATAAATATGCCTGTCTCATTATTACATATTTTCTTTTACTGGTATGTAAAATCTCAAAGGCTGGGGGTCCTGATTTAAGTCACCCAGTCTTTGGAACCTCGTTTGTTCAATTGTGAAACGGGCACAGACGTCTCGGTTCCCCATCAGCATAGCTGTAAAGTCTCACACTGGCTACTGTTCTTTCCAGACACAAGTGCCGTATGCTTTGTATGATATAAATGCCCTGATCATCGAGTGGACAGCAGTGTCAATACTGGTAAAGAGAGTTGTTGCATGAAAGGCTGGTGGAACAGAAGTAATCTCTCTCCTCTTGCCCTAGTTTTTCCTTGACTAGTATTCCCTTCTCAGCTTCCAGTAGCGCAACTGAACGCAGCCAGGGAGTTTGCTGTGTTCTTTCAGACTCATGACAAAATTTCTGCCAGGGCAGCCAGAGGAAGACTAGAGTGCCTGGGGCAGCCAAAGCGGGCTCTTCTGTGGAACATGGTATGGGGGGATGGGGGTGGGAGGAGAGTTCCAAGAAGCGGGGAGAGGGGTGGTCTTGCCTGTCCCAAGGTAGGTGTGAACTTGCGGAGTGTTTATCAGGGCAGTGCTTCCAGGCAGGTGTGAGGGACCCGATGGTGCCACTGAGACCACGCCCCGCACCAATTAAATCATGCATCTCTGGTGATGCTAAAGCATTCCAGGTGATTCTCATCTACAGCCAAGAGAACTACCCTTTCAGCTCTGAGGGAGAAACTTTGAAAAGATTAACCAGGAGGTAGCTCCTTCGTGCCAATGGCTATCAAATAGAGCAAATTCCTCCTTCAGTTTTCAAGGAATCATTGCAGGTGGGAGGGGTTTTTGTTAGTGCTTGCTCTAGGGCACCAGCTGGTTATACTTGATCTCCATCTTTTGTCTTAATATTTCACTAGGGAATTAATAACATATTGAGGTTAAAGTTTCAGCTTCTGAAGAAATTTTCGCCTTGTGTAATGATGTTCAGAGCAGCAGTGTTTCTGGTGGAAGGTAGAAACAACTTAGTGTCCATCAATGGGGCCTCAGACACATCAGCAGTGGCATGAGATGGAATCCTGCAAACAAATCAGATCTGTAGGGCTTCCCTGGTGGCGCAGTGGTTGAGAGTCCGCCTGCCAATGCAGGGGACACGGGTTCGTGCCCTGGTCCAGGAAGATCCCACGTGCCGTGGAGCGGCTAGGCCCGTGAGCCATGGCCGCTGAGCCTGTGTGTCTGGAGCCTGTGCTCCGCAATGGGAGAGGCCACAACAGTGAGAGGCCCGCGTACCGCAAAAAAAAAAAAAAAAAAAAAAATCAGATCTGTAAGTATCATCATATCACATGCAAAATATAATGTGGCCTGAAAAAAAGCAAGTTACAGAGCAACACATAGGGAATGAGACAGTTTATTTGGCTATTTAAAACACACAATATGACTTGTCACTTACTGTTGCAGCTATCTTACTGTTTCTGGATACCTATACATGTGGCCCAATGAAAGCTGAAGGACTAAAGGGGACACAGCAGAGCCACCATAAAGGTGATCTTTGGGGAAGGAAAGGAATGGAATTGGAGAGAAGTCCAAAGAGGACATTTCTGTAGATGTTTTGGTGCCTTTATAAAAAATAACTGAAGCAAATATGAAAATGATTAAATGAATTCCAGGTTATGGGTACAGAGATATTCATACATTCTTTGTTCTTTATTGAAGTTATATATTTTTTCTAAATTCAACAATATAACGACTAGAAAAAAATTAGCCTCTGGATTAAGATCCTTTCACCTTCAGGTCTTGGTCTTCCACTTGCTGTGCGTGTGACCTTTAGCTGTTTCACCTTTTGGGGCCTCATCTGTAAAATGAGGACAGCGCAGTGCCTAGGGTATGGTAAGCACACCGTGCAGGTTAGCTATTTTTATCAGCGTCCTCCAGCTGAGATGATAGAGGCTGATTCTTCCTCTTCAGGCTTTGGAATCCAGCTCAGGTGTCATCTCCTTCAGGAACTGTTTCCCAGCCATCCCAGCCAGGTGCTTCTATAATACTTTGCTCTACCCTGCGTGGTACCCTACGTGCCATCGTCTTCTAATGATGATGATTCATATTTATGGAGTATTTACTATGTGCCGGGCTCTCTTCTAAGCATCTTGCCTGCTTGCATATTATCTCAGTTCTCACAACATCTTGTTTCATATCATCATTAATTCCCATTTTACATCAAAATTTAAAAAAATTTTTTATTGGAGTATAGTTGATTTACACTGTTGTATTAGTTTCAGGTGTACAGCAAAGTGAATCAGTTATACATGTACACATATCCACTCTTTTTAAGATTCTTTTCTCATATAGGCCATTACAGTGTACTGAGTAGAGTTCCCTGTGCTATACAGTAGGTCCTTATTAATTATCTATTTTATATATATAGTAGTGTGTATATGTCAATCCCAATTTCCCAATTTATCTCTCTTCCCCACCTTATCCCCTGGTAACCGTAAGTTTGTTTTCTACAGACTCTATTTCTGTTTTGTAAATAAGTTCATCTGTACCCTTTTTTTAGATTCCATTTGTAGGTGATATCATATATTTGTCATATCATATATTTGTCTTTCTCTGCACAACATATCTCTAGGTCCATCCATGTTGCTGCAGATGACATTATTTTTTCCTTTTTTATGGCAGAGTAATATTCCATTATATGTATGTACCACATCTTCTTTATCCGTTCCTCTGTTGATGGACGTTTAGGTAGCTTCCACGTCCTGGCTATTGTAAATAGTGCTGCAGTGAACATTGGGGTGCATGTATCTTTTCAAACTATGGTTTTCTCTGGGTATCCGCCCAGGAGTGGGATTGCTGGGGCATATGGTAGTTCTATTTGTAGTTTTTTAAGGAACCTCCATACTGTTCTCCATATACATTCTAGTTTAGAATGACCTGTTAGTGTGTCTCCCCTAAAGGGTGGTGAGTTTCTGGAGCCTAGGCATTATGATCGATGAAACCCTGTACCCTCCATGCTTGGCACAGTGACTGAGAAAAAGAGGTCATTCAAGAAATTGTCAAGTGAATAATGAATGCATAAAGTTAGGCCAAGCAAACCCAGCCTCTTGGTCACCACGTGGCGAGAATGTGAGATGGTTTGAGGATCTTTTATGGGTTCTTTGGCTCTGCTTTGCCGTCCTGAGTGCCATGACTCTGAGGGACCATAGCAGAGAAGTGGGGAATGTCTCCTCTCAGGGACAAAGCTTACTGACTGTTTTATAGGTAAAAGTGTGTGACGTGCGATCTTTGCCTAGCTCACTCTTACTGTCTTTCAGACATCAGCTCATCCTCTCCTTCCCCAGGATGGCGTTTCTGATCCCTAGGGCAGAAGCAAGTCCCATCACATACCTTCACCCAGTCCTGTGTGTTTCCTGGCTCGCGTCAACAGTCGCTCTCAGATGGCTGTCTCTGGAATGACTGCTTACTGCCCGTCTCCCCGCGAGCCACACCTGCCGGGAGGGAAGGGTTGTGTCCCCCATGTCTCTGCTGTGTCCCCAGGGCCTCTGCAGTATTGGGCCTGGCATGTTGCAGGTGCTCAGTACATCCTTGATGAATGAATGGAGTCAGGAGAGGCTGAGAGTGGGAAGAGTGGGTTATTGAAATTCAACTCAATATTCCAATTCACAGCTGCTACTGATAAAGACCATGGCTCATGTCTTCAGGCCAATATTCTGGGGGCTTGTGAGCCTCTCTGTACCTTGGAGCTTGGCACGGCTGATAAGTGACTCTTCTAGAAGGAATCTTGCTCAATGGGCAGAATCTTCTGTGGCTGGCATCATTCCAGACCCTCTTCCCCATTAGAGTGGTTCACAACTTACACTCTTGAGTCAGGACCACCTGGGGGCATTAAAAATACAGACGTTACCCGCTCCCTGGCCTTTACATCTATGTATACACCCACGCATACCCTGAATCAGAATTTCTGGGGTAAAGCCCAGGAGGGCATGTGTATGACATGGTACATCATGGGATGATAACCACTGTTGACCTCTTTCAGGCCACTCAGTCGATTTCCAATGTCCTTAGTTTATAGGTAGGGAGTTCCTGACATACCTCACCTTTTAGGTGGAGAAAATGGATCAGGTATTGAAGGGCAAAGAGATGGATTGTTTTTTCCTAGTACAAAACCACAGACTTTCTCTGTCTCCCTTTTATTCTCATCCATCTCTGTTCTCTTTCTTGTTGTCTTTGTTGAATCATTCTTACCTGAATCTTAAGAGATGGATGGAAATAGCCTGAAACAGACAAAGGTGAACTCAGGACTCAGTTGTGACCAGAGGCTGCCGGGTGACTTGTGGCCTCCCAGCCCTGGGCACGCAAACAGGAGATTTGTGGCGTGCTGGGAACCCCTGGCGAGGGCTTATCATACAGCGGGGTCTCCCAAAAGCTAATTTACTGGATTATGGCCACATTTCCTTCCGCTCCCCTTTTTAAGTTTAAAAAAAGGACTCCGTCAAAACAACAGGAGGCGTCACAGATGTAAACCTTCAAGGCTTTCTGAGCATGCGAACCATTCCTTGGCTCTCAAGATGATTGAAAATGAGACTTTCCTTCACATCTTCCCATAAACATCAGCTCCTTCTTCCCCCTTGGTGCTCCCAGGGAGGGGAGCCGGCCCGGGGAGGGACTCTGTCCCCGCCCCTCCCCGAGTGGATGGACACACGGTCAAACATCTTCAGCCACACTCAGGGTACAAGTTGCTTGCTCACGTAACTCTTAGTTCTACCATTGTAAGAACACTGAGGGTAGTGTTCTTTTATTTACGGGAACACTTATGAGGTCTGAAAGAGTCAGTGATTTGCAGGCCGGGAGCAGATGCAGGCCCCATGTCCAGGTCTGTATGTCAGGGCCCCCGTCACCACTTTCTCTCTCCCCACTGGCCTGGGTGGGAACACACCCGTAGCTCCAACACGGGTGCAGGGCGGCACCCGCCAGGTGTCTGGTTTGGCCTTTCCTTTGGCCTCTGGGCGCTCTTGATGAATATCCCTGTCCTACCCTTGAGACAGGGGCCTGAAGCTGAGCCTGAATTAAACCTGAGTGGAGGCGCTTGGAATGAGAATGTGGTCTGAGATATTTGTTAAGGTCTATGAGGGAGGAATGGAACTTAACCTATTAGCCTTTCTTAGTTTATTCTCCTCATTTCTATTCCACTTGATGTTCTGAAATTGCCGTTTATTAACTGTTCCCTGAACACGCACGTCTTTGCGGAGCGCTTGCTCCGTGCCGCGCGCTGGCGTGGGGCTGGGGGCGCGGCAGCGTGGACTTTCAGGGTGGGAGCAGTGGGGACGCCGAGAGGGCAGGGGGACAGGTGTGGCGCTCTCGAGACAGGAGGAAGGCCCAGAGAAAGCTTCTGGATGTACTGGGGGCCGCTGGCTCCAAAGCCCTGGGGCGGGCGCCGGCTTGGAGGAGGGAAGCGGGGCAGCGAGGAGGGCGGCGTGGCTGGAGCAGACCAGAGCCGAGCACGAAGGCCGGGGCTGGACTTTGGATTTAATTCTGAGTGTGATTGAAAGCCTCCGGGGGTTCTGGAGCTCTGACTTGGGTTTTTTTGTTTTTTTTTTTAATAATTAAAAAAAAATTTTTTTTTTTTTTGTCTGCGTTGGGTCTTCGTTGCCGTGCGTGGGCTTTTCTCTAGTTGCGGTGAACTGGCGCTACTCTACATTGCGGTGAACGGGCTTCTCATTGCGGTGGCTTCTCTTATTGCGGAGCGCGGGCTTGAGGCGCGCGGGCTTCCGTAGTCGTGGCACGCATGCTCAGTACTTGCGGCTCGTGGGCTCTAGAGCGCGGGCTTGGAAGTTGTGGCGTATGGGCATAGTTGCTCAGCGGCATGTGGCACCTTCCCGGTCCAGGGATTGAACCCGTGTTCCCTGCACTGGCAGGCAGATTCTTAACCACTGCGCCACCAGGTAAGTCCCCTGACTTGGGTTCTTAAAGCATCAGCCTCGGGAGACTGGCAGCTCGGATTCAGGTGGGAGGGCAGGAACTGGGGAGGAGTGGTCGGGTTCACCGTTTGTTCTGAAAGCAGAGCCAGTGGCATTTGCTGATGCGTTGAGTGTGGGGTAGAGAAGGAATGAGTTGTTCGGATGGGTAATGGCGTGTCTAGATGTGCACACCTGAGAAGCTTCTGTGAGCATTGGCACTTGGAGAGATTCAAATCCAGGAGGCTCCTGGCAGGAGATGGGCCATCGGAATAAGGACTTTCTCTGGAGCTGCTGCAGCAGCTTCCTGGCTCGTCTCGACTCTGATTCCGGGGTTGTGTTTCTAAACGAGGGCTGGCTACTTTCCACTTCCCCCAGATCAGCAGTACGTCTCATTGGCCTTTAGACCAAGTCCCAGGCCAGCCCAGTGGCACTCAAGGCCTCATCCTAGCGTCCCACCCCATCTCCAGCTATTGTCTTGCCTGCATTTACCGATGTTCCGGACACAACAAACTCCCCGCCCCCCGGCTCCCCCGCCCATGTTGTCACAATCACACCCACTGCCTTACTTTATGCTCCTCATATGCCTCAACCTTTCAAGAGTCTTTGGAAGCATATTCAAAATTCTGCCTTTTTCAAGTTCACATCCCATATTCTTCATGATGGAATTATTTCTCTAATAAAACTTGATTTGTACATTTAGTCTAGTCGCCATTTAATCTTCCTCTATATTACAGTTGTATATCTTTAAATGTATGTTATATATATTTATATTATATTTTTGTATATATTGTATATTTTGTGTTATAGTCATATAGCCCTATAATATTGCTTTTATTAACATAAGGTTTCTATTACTAGATTATGTACTTCTCACGGGTGAAACTGGGTCTTACTCTGTATTCCAGTCTAACCTAGATGTTTAGAACCTCAGTCAGTGATCTGAATCATATTCATTCAGTAAAGGTAGACAGGGGCTAAGAGAACAGTTCTGAAGCATCAGATGCCCTCTGATTACAGCTCTTAATGGTACATGAGGGTGATAGTAAAGGACTTGTAAAAACCTGGAAATTGGGTAGTTTTCTGTTTCAGATGCAGCTAGCACTCTCCAAATAATCCAGTGGTCCACCACGTTTCCCAGCTTCCTTTGCAGTTGTATTGGCCACGTGACTAGCTCTGCTCAGTGAAGTGTGAACGGGAAGTCAGGGGTCACTTTGGCTGAGGCTCTTAGGAGCCCGTGCTCTCCTCCATCTTTGTCTCCCTCTGCTGCAGTCATCCTATAGCCATGCGTTAGTATGCAGAGCACAGAGTGGATGGAACCTGGATCCAGACTCAACAGATGGAGAAGGGCCCTGCCATCTCACATTAGACCTCGCAATGATAGGAAGTAAATGTTGTGCTAAATCAGTGAGATTTTGATTTGCTTGTTACCTCAGCATAGCCTGTCTTATCCTGACTACTGTATCTTTTCAAAGTAGAGCTAGTAAATTCTGCATATGATGGCCTTGATTAGCCGTCTGAGAAAGCAAAGTCAGAAATGGTCTGTCTGTAATTTGCAAGGCATCAGACATCGCATTCAGGATGATTCAGAGAATGAGCTCATGGAGGCAGAAATAGAATATGATTGTAAACAAACATACAAACAAACAGCAGAAATCTAATCTGTTGTGATGTACTGTGTTTCAGAAGGGGGGTGTAGAAAGGGAGATGAAGAACCAGAAGTTGGACATGTGCTTGAGAGAGGGTGTCTTGTGGAGGAACCGCATCTGGCCATTTGGAAGGTGTAACTATACTGTGGCGATGGGCGCACCAAGTTGTTTGGGCCAGATGTCATTTCACATTCAGATTCTGTAACTTCCTGCTCCTGACGTGAAGCCATGCTTGTGGTATAACCTGCAGATAATACTGAACTTGCCATTAGTTTGTACAAAAGGAGAGAAGACCCTCATGTGCTATCATACATTCTAGCTGGTTTCATCGACAGGCCATTCTCTAGCCAGTTAATTCTCTAGCAGGCTATTTGTTTGTATCAGCCTCCGTAAGGCAGTAAGTTCATTCATGAGAGATGGAAATCAGACTCCATCTTTGAGTCTGTGGAAATCAGACCCAATCCGCTGGCAAGCCACCTTGTGAGGTCTTTAGGCAGCCAGGTGGGCAGCCAGCCAGCCAGGTCTCAGACCCTCCCCAGGCTCCACCACTCAGCATTGCCCTGGGGGGTTGTACTTGGTACAGCGCGTGTTCTTGACCTGCACCCTTCAGAGGCTCCCAGGAACAGAGCTGACTGGGAAACAGTCAGCTTTGTCTGTATGATCTCATGAGCCTTTATATTAACATTGGAGGCCCCAAAACACCCCATTAGAGAAGCTTCTCCTTGAAAGTAAGGTTGATTGTTGCACTGAAAAATGTATAGACCCAGCCATAAACAGAACTGATTTTTGTTTACTTAGATGAATTTTAGGGAGAGGAGTCATGCAAACATACTCTCATTCTGCCATTTCCCCCAGAAATCTCAAAGACAGTTCTGGATCATCAACAATATGTATATCTGCAGCTGTGTGTTTGAAAGCTACCAGCAAATCCATTCTCAAATAAATAGTTGTCTCTCATATGAGCATCATGTTTTGGAGATTTTCAGTTCCCTTTGTTCTCCTTTCCGATTCCAGACTTGACACATTGGTTATGTTCTCATATCCCAAATACCAAGCCCCAAACTAAAAATAGAACACAAATCTTTGTTAATGTTTTTTAATAGTAAAAATATTCATATAAATAAGAATTTCTAAAAGTGTAGAAGTAATAAAAAAAAAAATAGAAAGTAGGACCCTTCCTAGTTCCACCCTGTAGAAAAAGGCACTGTGAAAGTTTGGTGAATATCATTCCAGATCTTCTCCCTACACATATACAACCGTATGTTTTATTATTTACAAAAATGGGATAATTTTATGCGTGCTGTCTTACAGTGTGCTTTTTTTCTCTCGGCGACATATCTTGGGCATATTTTTCATGTCAACGCACATTTGTATGTTTTAGTGGCTGCGGAATATTCCATTTTATATGTGTACTATAATTTATTTAGCCAATCCCCATTGCATTGCTCTCAATTTTTCACATTTATAAACAATCCTGAAATGAATGTCCTTGATTACAGATCTTTGAGTACTACATGGTCTTAATATAGTTAAGTTTCTAGATGAGAAAGAAAGAATTCTGTATTTTAAATTTTAGGTCAAAAGAATTCTGTATTTTAAATTTTAATAGCTTCCGCCCAAAGATCTGTACAGTTTACACATTCACCACTGCCATGCTGGCATCTTGGTTGGATTTGCATTTTGATAATCTTAGATAAAAGAAATCTCAGGGCTAGAATCTGCTGTGCAAGGTAGAGGTGTAATTTTTGAATTACAAAAATGCAAAAATTACCCCATACAATGCCATTTTGGTCGTAGTTTCATAAGCACAAAATGGTAACCTTGACTCCTGAGTGAAAGCAGAAGTGCAGCCCGTTCTGACATTCTCTGTCGAGTTCCCACCTCTCAGCTCCCAATCCCGACAAAGACAGCCATACACATGTGAGGAGGTTTGCTGGGCCGGCTGGAGTAGGAAGTGCTTTGCTTTAAATCTGCCTTTTACGGAGGAGTCAGTGGGCTGAAATGGAAAGGTCCTTAACTCCCACACTTGCTGGCTCTGCACCCTTGGTGCGCCACTAATTCTCTCTGAACTGATTTCTTTATCTGCCTAATGGCATTTTGTGAGAACTAACTGAGAAATTAAACGTTAAGTCCCTAACCAATGCCTGACATGTAGCATTTGCTTGTTTTCTCCATCAGCTGAGCATCCTTCCTCTGTGGAGAGTAGAGCTGCTGTTCTAGGACCAAACTTCACTGTGACAAACGACTCCAGTTTTAAACCATCTCCTAGAGAAGGGTAAGTATTACTTGTAGGGATTCTCTATTCCTCTTGACTTGTTTTCAATATATTGGACATTAAGGTACGTTATTGAACAGGACACTTTTTTTGTTTGTTTTTTCAGAGCAATTTTCTCTAAGAGTCTTAACCATGTCCATTTGGTTTTGCCAAGCGCATTGTGAAATAAGTCATATTACTGTTTGGCCACATTATGTAGATATAGCTCATTATGTTTAAATCTGCTATTGTTTCAAAGGTAGCTCTGTTGACGCTGGTTCCAATGGGGGTGACTGTCACCAAATGAGACCAGAGTTGGGTCTGTGAGGCTTTTCACTCCGTGCACGTGTGAAATTGTTTCCTGGGTGAGCTGTTCTACCTGAGATTTGAAGAATCTGTCACTCGTGGTAATTTCCTTCTACCTGACGGTTTAGACAGACTCTTGCTATGCTTGTGCCCATTCAAACTACTCCAGGGTGTTCTCAACCACATGGCTGCCCATCTGGAGTATCCAAAAGGATCTTGGTGGATACGTGGGAAGCAGCTGCAGGTGGAGACTATTCCTGGAGAAATGCAAAGAGCCCAGTAGGCAGGTGGGGAAACAAGCCCTGGACAGGAGGGAGGCAGCACAACCTAATTCATTATCTTGCTTTTATTTAACCACCATCAAAGGTGGGGAGTGTAGTGAATAGTGTCCTTAGTCTTCAGATGAAGAAATGGGAATTCACAGGTTCAATGACTAAGTCGAATGAGATTTGTAAAGCTCGAGCTTGGGCTCAAGACTTGTGGTCCAGTGCCGTCTCCACTGGGGAAGACTGCGATGGTGTAGCACCCCAAAACTGTTCCTGGGCTGCAGATGCAGGAGGCCCAGATTCAGCATGCACAGCAAAGGGTCAGGGTTCAGCCACATACATGAAGCTCAGCGGGAACACCACCTAGTGGGAAACTAGAGGGAAACTGAGGCAGACACCCTGTTCTGTGGAGTGTGTTGCTGAAGCCAGAGATGGAGGGACCAAGGATGTCAAGGTGTTCAGGGCTCACCTCAGATACCAGTTGCTTCACCCAGTCCAAGATCCACCTGGGAGAGGTTGGAGGCTGTTAACTTACCCTAGTTCATCAGGGTTCGTTAGGTACGAAGCATGGCAGAG
Organism: Globicephala melas; assembly: GCF_963455315.2. Taxonomy (NCBI): domain Eukaryota; kingdom Metazoa; phylum Chordata; class Mammalia; order Artiodactyla; family Delphinidae; genus Globicephala; species Globicephala melas. The sequence continues at coordinate 14,848,753 of NC_083331.1, read as the reverse complement.
CTCAGGAGAAATGAAGCCTCGTGACTTCAGGTCAGAGGGGCTGCAAACAGCAGAGACTGTATGTAGGTTTCACAGTTTAGCCCACAGAATTGCCCTGTTCCAGAAGCTTCTTCTACCTTCCTTGCTTCACCTCTGCATTGTCGATTGAGTGCAGCAAGCAATGCCAACGATGCCAGACTGTGATGGGCTCCGTGAAAGTGCTCTGAGCCCACTTAACCAGGTTCTCTCCTTTCCTGTTGGAATGAGTCAGCCCGTCATTGAAACGTGTGCTGTTCGTGTGGCAGGCTTCCGTGGCTGATAAAGCTCTGAGTGAAGTTTAGGCGGCCGCGTGACCTCGGTCCCCTTCAGATTTATACCTGTTCATAGTTCTGTTTAGTCTGCAAAGTCACTTGTAGATAATAACAGCCTTTTTTTCTGTTATATTCTCCAAGAATCCAGTTACACTAAGCCTCTTGATACAGGTTCATGAGCTCAGATCATGCTCATGACCAATTGATTGGGAGTTTTTCTACTCCCCTCCCTTCCCCCCTCCCAACCCTTCAGCCGCAGATTAATATCTAACATCTTTCTAGAAGGCTGATAACAAAGTATCTTTGTAAAGAGCAAAGGCTTTTTTTTTTTTTTTTAAAGCTGAGTTCTGGTTAACCAAGTTTATTTTCTGTTGAAGCAGAGAATAACTATAGAAGGCACAGACCTGGCTGCTCAAATTCTTTCTTTTAAAATGAATGTTTTCATTGCTCTAAATTAGAAGATGCTGAGGATGATGGAGTGAGAAAGTCCAGGCAGGGCCTTCTGTTTAGCTACGATGTCCAGTTCTTGCAGTGATATGGAGAAAAGCAAAGAAAGTGATGTGTTGAAAGGCAATAGTGCCATTTTCAGTCTTATTTATCTCCTGCTCCTTGTTTTTATTTTTAAGGAACTAAAGGTAAATAATTTGTACTGAAATACATAAGGATAAATATTGGGTGGGGTGTTTCTAGCCACTTTTCTGTCTGAAACTTTTTGATACTTTTGGGTAGGAAAATCAAATGTGTTTCCTTTGTTATATAAACTCCAAGGGATTGAAAGCTAGGAGAGAAAATATAATCAGTAAAGCTTTGGCTTAATCAAGCTTCCAGACCCAGTGACCAATTTATAGGAAAATAAGACACAGGAGCATGTTAAGATACATCATGGGATGCAATTAGCAAAACTCAGATATAGGAAGTTCTAAAGAACAGATAATCTAATTTCTTCTTTTTCTTCTTCTTCTTCAACATCAACAAGACATGGGAAAAATAAATGGGGGAACCCATAATTTAAAAGAGATTTAAGATATATAACTGGGCTTCCCTGGTGGCACAGTGGTTGAGAGTCCGCCTGCCGATGCAGGGGACACGGGTTCATGCCCCGGTCCGGGAAGATCCCACATGCCGCGGAGCGGCTGGGCCCGTGAGCCATGGCCGCTGAGCCTGCGTGTCCGGGGAAAAAAAAAAAAAGATATATAACTAATAGTAGTGTATGGACCTTACTTGGATCCCAGTTCAAATCCCTACCTAAAAGATTTATAATCTTGGGGTAGTTGGGGGACAGCCCAGTAGCAATGAGAACTGCTAACATTAGACTGTGGGCTCTAATATCACTTTCCCCTAAAAGAAACCAGGCTTCCTTAAAGAAGTGGCCACTTCCATGCATAATATACGGCGTGAATTTAGAAAGTCTTGTCATATCAGTTAGCAAGGAAAATGGCAAAGACTTCTAACATCATCTTAGAACTCAAGAGCTACCTTGGTCAAAGATGGGAAATACGGGCGTCAGTAAGAACAATTACTGCAGTGGATGGAAACAGTTCAAATATGCTTAACTCCATGAGTTCAGAATGCTACTTGAAAAAGTGCAAATGAAGGGGTCATTATTGGAGGATGCCAAGGAACCAACTCATTATTTGAAACCTGATAGACAAGAGGGAAAAAGCAAGCATTTATTCTTCCTTTTAAATATGAACTGTGCCATGAGATAGTCAAAAGAAGACGGGAAGTTTCTCACTCTAGAAGTAATCCAACTAATAATTGAAGAAGAAATATTACCATTTCGTAACCATTAATTAATGGATGAATCTAGGCATTGAGCATGAATGAATACTAATATCACAACACTACAAACACATATTGTGCACCCCTGCAATGGAAGAACATAGTACCCCTATGACACAGTCTTGACAAAAAGTACTTGAACGTGCTTAAGCCTCTAGATCCAACTACCAATTTATAGGAAATACAGATGACAGGGAAACATGTTAAACTGCACCACGGGGCTACAATCACCAAAATCCAGATTGTGGGAACTTTCACAGGACAAACAATCCAGTTTCTTCAACAAATGTATTGCAAGGAAAAGAAATAAGGGTTGGAAAAGGAACCTCTATGCGCGAAGGCAATTTAAAGGATGTAAATCAATTATAATATGTGGATCTTCTTTAGATCCTATTTTTAAAAAGTGTCCAGATTCTAACTAACTGTAGTAACGTTAATGACATTCACGAGATCAGGATATTTGAACACTGTCTAAGGAATTATTATTTTGTTACATGTGATACTGGTATTGTGATTATGTTAGACTCTCTATCTTTTATAGGTATATATTGAAATATTTACAGAAATGATATGAGGCCTGGGAGTTACTTCAAAAGCATAAGGTTAAGGGGAGTCATCTCCTGGGGTGGAGATGAGCCAGACAGACCATGGGTTGATGGCTGTTGGAGCTAGGTAATGCTCATAGAGGAGGTATTATTTTGCCTTTTTGGTGTATGTTCAAAATTCGACATAATAAAAAAAAAAGATTATTTTAAAGGATAGGTAAATGTGAACACTGACTTGGTGTTTAATTATGTTGAGGAGTTAATGTTATTTTTAAAGTTTGTGGTAATTTGGATTTACACCTTTGAAAAGATAAAATAGTTTCTGGGATTTGCTTCAGATCATTGGTGCTTGTAGGGATAAAAATGAAATAAAAGTGTCCACTATTGTATAAGTTTGAACATTTCCTAAATTATAGGTAACATACAAAAGCTAGGCTAGGCTGTAATTAAAGAAAAAAAAGGGCTGCAGCATAGAACAGTTAATGTAAAAATGCCTTGTGTCTTTGACTAAAGTGAATGAAAGCCAAATGTTCATTTTTATTTTTCATGCTAAGCTTTTGGGTTAGCAAAAACAAAACCTAAACACAAATGCATTTAAGGCAAAGTGAATAGAAGTATATAAACCTGTTGACAGTAAAGAATTCTTCTTTGTAGCAATCGTATAATAAAACAAGGAATTTTTCAGCCCCATTTCCTCCCCCTATATCATCTGAAGGTCAGTAATGCTATTGTGTGTAAGATTTGTAGTGTCATTTATATAAACTGCCTATTAAATTAAGTTTCTAAGTTAAACTTGAAATTTATCAGAGGTAGACCTTGAAATTCATACATACGAGAAAAATAGGTAAAGTCGCATATTACAGAAGAGAAAAGATAAGTACCCATTTGTTTGAGCTTTAAAATGTACTGAAACGAGATAAGAAGGATGTTTTTATCAAAATGGTAAGAGCTACAAAAAAAAAAAGACGATTATATAAGGTCTTAGATTCTAGATGCTGAAGAGTAGATGGAGAGGGTGGCGGGAAGGAGACATTTGGCAAAGTCAGAGTCAGAATCTGTGGAGTCCGAAGTCTCTGAAGCACAGGGGGCTGTGGATTGCTTGCTCAACCTCCATTCCACTCTGCTTCTAGTTGGAGATGTTGGGACTCTAAACCTGATGCGTGGCAGATTCCCTTGCAGCAGGGATTCTGAATGAGAATTAGGCCTTGCTGATTATACATGCCTGCGTCTGGATTTGGAAGGCAGACGTGAGGTGGAGGCCGTCTCACTTTCATTTCTGGGGAGGCTGTCCTGCAGCAGCACTGCAGTTTGCTTTCTCCAGGCTCCTGGGTACTGAGAAGCAGTTGCAGAAGCAGAGCAGCTGTGGGGACTTCCAGACTCTGGCCTCCTTGTCCCTGGTTTACAGCTATGGGAGCGGGTCTGGAATGCATAGCTTCAGTGTGAACCTCAGGCTGGTAGCTGGTCTGGTGGCCCCATCTGCATTGTTGTGGGGTCCCTGCTATAGGCTCATCCCAGAACTTCTCTGTCAGCCCTTCCAAAGACTTTGTAAGCACCCAACTCCCTGGATTAAATTTCTTTCTGTTTAATGCATCTAGCGTGATATTGTTCACGATATTGCTGATGGAAACAAGCAGCATTTAAAAGCGTTCACGCTTTCACAAATGAATGTTAGGCCTGCCAAAATTCACCTTCTCTTCCCCACACACAGTTACCAAGGCCTCACACGTCCAGCTCCATCATCCCCAAGTCCCAGTTCTCTTGGTTCCTTCGCTGTTTCTTGCCAGTGGTCTCAACATTCAAGGTATCTGCAGTCAGCGAAGGACCTAGGCTTCAGAGTGGCTGGCAGGGTGTCCCACACTCAGCTTCAGTTGCAGATTCAGCTGTCTTTGAACTGTGCCAACTTCTCCTCCCCCCACACCTATTGTCACAATAATTCTAATATGTAGAGTTTTTTAAAAAATTTTATTTATTTTTGGCTGTGTTGAATCTTCGTCGCTGCATGCGGGCTTTCTCTAGTTGTGGCAAGCGAGGGCTACTCTTTGTTGCAGTGCGTGGGCTTCTCATTGCGGTGGCTTCTCTTGTGGAGCATGGGCTATAGGTGCGTGGGCTTCAGTAGTTACAGCATGTGGGCTCAGTAGGGCCCGCGGGTTTCTGTAGTTGTGGCTCGTGGGCTCTAGAGTGCAGGCTCAGTAGTTGTGGTGCACGGGCTTAGTTGCTCCACGGCATGTGGGATCTTCCCGGACCGGGGGTCGAACCCATGTCCCCTGCATTGGCAGGCGGATTCTTAACCACTGCACCACCAGGGAAGTCCCACATGTAGAGATTTTATCCCTATTCAAAGACAAGGTGCCTGAAGCTTAGAGACATTAAATAACATGTCCGATATCCATGTTTAAGGGCAGATTTAGGATTTGATCTCAGTTTTGTCTATTGAATGAGCTTTTGAAAATACACTAATGTAGGTATATAGTAAGCATCATAGTTTAGTCCTGCAGTCCTGCCGAGGACTGAGTAGAGGCTATACAAGAAACAGAATTTCTTTTCTTCTGTGCTGGCTTCCTGCCTTTCAGTTAGTTCATAGAAGACAGCCGAGGAAGAAGGCGTGGGAAAGAAGCCATAAAATATGAGTGAACAAAAGGAGCCAAAGGGTAGTGGAGACGAGCTGGTGGTGTTGGTGCTGTCGGTGGTAGAGATGGGTGGCATTGGCACGCTCGTGATGCTAGCTGGGGCAGTGGCAGCCCTGGTGGGCTTCGAGGTGTGGTCCGTCTGCTGCTAGCGCTCAGTAGGGGAGCAGATTGAAAGCTGCCTAAACATTTGTAGTGTTACTTCACCCTCGCTTCCGCTCCCTCCTTTCATTCTGTTGATAGAACGAACCTCCCTCTGCCGTAAAGGAGGAGTCTTCTTTCTGGCCTAGCAAACCCCACGCAGCTCAGCCAGGCCGCAAGGCTTGGTTGAGGCCTGGACCCCTGTCTTTTCCCTGTGAGTAACTTGACCTCCAGCTACAGACTTGGACCTCCTATATTCTGTTCCGTAACTGTGCTGTCTCTAAAACGCCAGCATGTGACTCCACGGGTGCTGTGCCCTGCCCCTGCAGTGGGCCTGGGAGCTAAAATACATGGCTCAGGATTCCAGTTCTGCAACTTTCTGTCTGTGTGATTCTGGCCCAGTTCCTTAACCTCTTTGAGCCTCTGTTTCCTCATCTCTGAAATGGGGGGAAATAACACTACTTCACAGGGTTAGAATGTGGATAAGGAAGTGAGTTAATTGCCTAGAACATGGCAGGTGCTTTATACATGGTGTCCCTTATATTAATTATACACACTCTGAATGGAGTCAATGCATCTCTCCACTGGGGTAAGCGGATGAGAAAACAGGGGGGTATCAAAGTGTATTTCTTCACTGACCAGAATAGATTTTCCATTAAGAAACTTACTTTCAAACGCATGCAGAACAGTCCAGTTCCTCGCAAGTGAAGTGTTGTTTTTTTGACTTGGCAAGGGCATGGTGTGCTCTGAGCCACTTACTGTCTTGTGTCATCAACGAAACACAACAACAGTAAGCAATTGGTGTTTGGCCTTCGTGACTCTGATCTCAGGTATCTGCCCACAGCCTGGTCAAGCTCTGGAGGCACACTTCAAATAACCCTTAGATAAATATTATTTCCTCTTAAGAGGAACCGTCAACCTAATGAATCATATTAAAATAATTCCTGACTGTACATTTGCCTAGTGTTAAATGTTCATAAACTTTATTCTGAACAACTCAGGTGCCATTAGACTTAGAGCTGTTACAGGAATTTTATCGTCTCTCCTTTTTCATAAATGTTTGTGTTTATTTAAAAACAATTTGCACAGAGTTGAGAGCTTAAATTTTATATTTTCTAAAAGGAAGAAGGGAATAATTAATTGTGTATCTCCCTATTTCTATCTATAGACCATCTCACTAAATATCTAGATCTGAAACTCTATGAGATTGATAAATATGCAAAAATCTGTGCTATCGGAAGTTGAAACGAACATGTTTAAATGAGATGTTTTTTATAAAGTGCTCCCACAGTTCTTGACTCAAAGTTAACAGTTTATAAAATCAGCTCCTTTTGAATATTTACTAGTGCCTTCGTTTGATGATTCTGACTCATACTATGTCCAGAAATTGTGTTTTCTTCACTTTGAAAGTGATTCATTTTTTTTCTTGCAATCCACTGGATATTGAGATCATGTCATGATGTGACTTAAACGTGATGTAACCTGGTGGAGGAAGGAATTACGTGACGTTGAGAAGGTCAGGTTGAATGAAGTGTTCCTAGTACCCTAAGGAAAGGAGATATTACCCTCTATTGGTTTACAAGTCATGTTTCAAATGTTTTCTTTGAGGTTAGGACTCAGATCATCCCTTTGCTATATACACTTAGTAATTTGCTAATTCATTCCTCAGGCTTTTAAGTAGCATTCAGACAACCTTATTTGTCTCCAGTCCCCATCTATAAAGTGGATGGCACGCCTACCCTACAGGTGTGTCATGGCTAGCAAGGCATAAGTATTTACTGGGGACTTATTTTAGCAAGAACTTAAGAAAGACGTCATGGCCCTTAGCCTTCATAGAATTGACTGTTGAGCCTTAGAGACCAAAGTGAAAGAAAACATTGTGAAAAAATGTTTTCATTGTTCCCTGAGAATTGAATACAGATACCAGGCCATGCAACCCCGGCTTCTGTCACTGCATTGAGTGCATATCCGGCTCCCTGGATAGTCTGGCCTTTCCCCCTCATAGCCCAGACCTCCTGAAGCTGCATGTTGGATTTGAGAAAACAACCTTTCCAGATAAAGCAAGATCATTCTTTGTTATCAGTAGACACATGGCCCACCCCCCCACCGCCCACCCCCCGCACCCCCCCCACCCCCGGCAGAAATTTCAAATAGCACTCAAGGTCCATTAGTAGAAGAATGAGAAGTGAAATTGGATCGCCCATTGAGGGTTGAGCTTTGGGTCTTGAGTCGTATTTAGTGATTAGTTTCTGAAAAGCCTTCTGCTGGTCAAGCTGCAGCACACTTTGGTCTTCTCCTGGTCCCATTAGGGTCATGGTCCGCAGTGAGGAAACTCAGCTTCTGATAAGGAAGAAGCTTGAGGGTTTTTTTTTTCTTTTTGCAGGTAGTACAGGGGGGTCAGGAAGCAGGAGCAGAGGATGTCCCCTTGACCTATGAGATAAGAAAACAAACAAACCCATGTGAGGCAGGAGTGACATTTGTTCCGAGGCCTAATTTTAGAAGCAGAATGTGAGGAGATGAGTTGGAACACACATGGGCAGCTCCAGTGAAAAGTTGAGATGGAATGTTCTTGCTCTTACTCTGAATGTGCTGTGGGACCAGCATGCACTGGGTTTTGCAAACAGATAATTGCTGATAGATTATAGTTTTCTACTGGAGGGTCTGAGATAATCTGGCTGGCTCTCTGTGAACAAGGAAATGGACTTGGTAGGAGCTGAAGGATGAAAAGTAACTTTCCTACATTAACCATCTAGGAAGCAAGTAGGAAGGGGAAGTAGAAACCCCCCAGGATGACTCCCTTGATTGAATCTTCATGGTGCTTTGTAATTAGGGGCCCTAAAGGGGTGTCTGAACGTTCAAAGGAAACTGGAAGACTGAAGGCTGTTTAGATGAGGGGTGGCAGATACATGGCATAAATGCCACCCTCTTCTTTTCCAGGCCATGGCAGATACCGCCAATCAGTCACGGCACTTTTTCCTACTAAGATCTTCAGTTCTTTTATGCTGAGATCTACAAAATTATGAAGACCACCTCTTCCTGTGTGAGTTCTCATTTTGTACTTCTGGTTGGAATAAATTAGAACTCACAAGACATCAAGAAACTGATATAAATCAAAAGGTTTCACTCTCCCTTTATTCCAGTTTATTGTGGTGGTCATGAAGTCTCTTAAAGTGAAGTTGATCTTGGTGATTTATTCTGGTCGAGGCACTTGTCTTATTGTTATTTTATTTTTTTTGCATAATGAGATTAATGTCAATTTTCAGAGACCGACTCATACTAACCAAGCTTTAGAAAACTAATGTTGTGGTATAATAAGAAATATACATGGGCTTTGCTCCCAGTTCTTGGTACAGAGCTCCTAAAACTCGGCATTTCTTGAGTGACAGGACTGCCTTTTGTTATTCATAAGAAGATCCTTTTCAGCACATCTGAGTTTATGCTAACGAGGTGACTTAACGTGTCCCCTGGATAGTCTGGGATGGGGCAGATTATCAGCAAGACCAAGCGATTAGAGGGTAGGAACTTTCAGCCCCCATCCACAGCCTCTAGGAAGGGCAGCGGGAGGAAGGCTGGAGATGAACACTCTACAAAAACTCTTGAACAATGATAGGTGATGAGCTTCCAGGTTGGTGAACACATAGAAGTGCTGGGAGGGTGGTGTGTCTGGAGGGAGCATGGCAGCTCCATGACTCTCCCCCCTTGCCCTAAGTATCTCTTCCAGCTGGCTCTTCCTGAGTTGTATTCTTTTATAATAAATCAGTAAACGTAAGTAAATGTTTCCCTGAGTTCTGTTAGCTATTCTAGCAAATTATTGAGCAAGAGGGGGGGGGTCAGGGGAACCTGATTTATAGCTGGTTGGTCAGAAGTGCAGGTGACAGCATGGACTTGCAATTGGCCTCTGAAGTAGGGGTGGGAGGTAGAGGAAGGGTGGGTGTGGTGAGACTGAGCCCTTAACCTGTGGGATCTGCTGCAATCTCTAGGTAGATAGTGTCAGGATTGAATTTGTAGGGTACCAGTTTGTGTCTGCCCGAGATTGGGGAATTGCTTGGAGAAGGAAAAACCCACACATACTTTTAGCTTGCCCTGGGCCTTGTCTACCTGAGAAGTAAAATTATCATGAGAAAGTTTCTTAAGAATTATGGAACCAGAACTAACAGAATCAGTTGCCTGAATTCCTTTATTCATTTATTTTTTTGATCATTCTACATTGAAGACAAAGAGTCTGCTCTCTTAGGGCCTACATGGCAAGGAAGGGGGCAGATGATCAACAAGGAAACAATGAATGAACAAAGTTATTTCCAATAGTGTTACATGGTATAAAGGGTATAAGACAGGATATTGTGGTCGTGAATCAAACATTTGATTCACGCTTTATCAGCAGACTGGCCTTTCTACAATTGGTAAATTCCTGACACCAGAAGCGGAATGACTCAGGCCTCAGGCAGGGACACGCCTTCTCCCTTGGACGGTGCTCTAACGGGGACTGCAAAACATGCCTCAGTGTGTCCTGCTCATAGACCCCTTCACATCGATCAGCAATCCTTATGCTGGGGAGCGGAGTAGCACAGAGTTGTGGTTAAGAGCAGGAGCCCTGCAGCTGGGACAGACCTGGAGACATACCCTGATTGTGCTTTTAGTCATTCAACAAACGTCCATTGAGTATATATTATGTACCAGGTGCTGTACTGGTGCTAAAGACAGGCAGTGAACAAATACATATGAAATATGACATTTATCTTTGGACACCTATGTTCACAGCAGCATTATTCACAATAGCCAGAAAGGTGGAAACAACCCAAGTGTCCACTGATGGATGAACGGATAAACCAAAGGTGGCATAAACACACAATGGAATATTATTCAGCCTTAAAAAGGAAGGTAATTCTGACCCATGCTGCAGCGTGGATGAACCTTGAGGACACTATGCTGAGTGAGATAAGCGGTCACAAAAGGACAAATACTGTGTGATTTCACTTATGTGAGGCACCTAGAGTACCTCACATCAGGTCCACATAAATTCATAGAGACAGAAAGTAGAAGGCTGCTTGCTGGAATCGGGGAGAGATGGGAGTTGGTGTTTAATGGGTATAGAATTTCAGTTTTGCAAGACGAAAAGAGTTCTGTGGCTGGGTGGTGGTGATGGTCGCACAACAATACGCTTAAAAATGGTTAAGATGGTACATTTTATATCATGTGTATTTTACTACTATAAAAACAACATAAATCTAAAAGGGCTGTTAAACACTGAGAAGAATACAGCAGGTACAGGGGATAGAGAGTGGCCTGGGTAGTTGCTGTTTTGGGAAGGGTGGTGTAGGCATAGCCTCTCTTAGGACATGACAGAAGAGACCCAAAGGAAATGAGGGTACAGGCCATGAGGACGTTAGAGAGAACATTCCAGACAGAGGGAAGAGCAAGTGGAGGGAGCCTGAGCTGGGAGCAGGCTTGGTGTGTTTGAGGATCAGCCAGGAGGTCCTGGACTGGACTGGAGGGGTTGGGGGTGAGCAGACAGGAAACGAGGTTTGAGAGGGAGACCGAGGCCAGATCAGGTCGCATCCTGCCACCACGGTAAGGACCTCAGGTCGTTCTCCAGGTCAGCTGGGAAGTCACTGGAGGGTTTTGATGGAGGGGCGACATGGTCTCAGTTATATTTTCAAAGGAATCATCCTGACTCCCTGGCAAAGAATAGACTTCAGGGGACCAAGAGTGGAGGCAAGATGACCAGTAAGGAAGCTGATGCAGCTAGAAAGCAAGTCAGGGTGAGGGACGAAGGTGGCGTGGACCAGGGCGGGTATTGGTGGAAGCAGCAAGAGGCGGTCTGATTCTGCGTGTTAAATGTTGAAGGTAGCGGACCAGTGTGACGGTAGTTAACAAGATAACTTTTACGCAACAGGGTGATGGCCGGCTTTTCCGGTCCCCTCTGAGGCCCCTTCACTCCCACGCGAGGTCTGTGCCCACCCAGCTGCCTCTGCCCACCTCTACTTCTCATCACCGAGGCCCAAGGAACACTGGGTCCTTGATCAGCCGTGGAGGCCCTGGGTGCTGCCTCCAAACGTCCCTCTACCTGCCTCCCCACCCCCACTCGGCACCACTGCTCCCGCTCCAGGGGGCAAAGGCCAACTGCCATGAAGGTCCCCAGAAGCCAGCGCATATCTAACCTGATGCATCTCAAGCCCCGCCCCTTAGCCCCGCCCCTTTGCGAGAGGCGGGCCTCTGGGGTGTGGGCTTCGCAGCCTCTGGCCCCGGATTTCTACCTCTTCTTCATCTTCCTTCTCTCGTTCATCCGGCAAGAAGCATCAGGGCTTCCCTTCTTCCTGGAGGGGACCTCCGTCAGGTGGGACTCCCTGAGCTGGTTTGCCGGCCTTGCTGCTTGAAATGTTAAAGGGGAGATAACGGGATTTTGAAAACCCTTTTCTCTCTTGACAAAGCCTTTGCATGGATTTGATAACCCTTTTATAGATGGTAGACGTTGAACTTGAATCTTTTTCTTGGCTTCCTTACTGGAACATTCTAATGTTCTTCCCTGCAACACTCCTCCCCCACCCCCCGAGCTAGGACTAAGGTCATTTGCAGAGAAATGCCAAAAAGAAAAGCACAGTGATAGATTCCAAGATACTACACCTCTCACATAAGTGGACTTTAATAATGTGAAGCAGTTTCCATAAGTTTCCCAAGGCAAAGTTGCCTGTGTCCACGAGCTGTCTCCAGCGCTGCAGGGAATGGCGGTGACTTGGTCTCCTCTGCCTGGTGCTGCATGGACCAGGCTCATCCCTTGCCCTGATTGTTTGGCTGGGGACATTTTTGGAAACTCTCCAGAGAAAAATGTTAAAACCAACCTGAAACAGGTTGTCACTGGCATGGAGCAAAGCAGGAGGTGTGGAAACGGGCAGCCGTTTGGAGGTTTGCAGTCAGATGCAGTCGGATGGAGGTTTCTTGAAAGTTCAAGGGAGCCATGGATACAAACACAGGGTGTAAGGTCAGGACCTTGGGCGCAGGGTGGGGACACTGGACAGGAAGAGAAAGACCCCAGACTCCCGTTGGAACCAAGTCAGTCGCCATTTTCAGCACTGGACTGGCATGTGGTCCAGCGGTCTGGAAGTAAGTTCAGAGGGTGGTGAGTTGCAGAAGCTGTGGGCTGTGGTCCAGGCACTGCCCCTCATGAGTTGTGTGGTTAATTTCCAAGACTCAGTTTCTTTATCAGTAAAATAGGAACAATAGTGTGATCACCTCTGTCCAACCCATTTCACAGGTTTCCTGGCCACCTGGTATATAAAAGGGCTGCGTAAATTCCTAGGTTGGGACACATGAGGGCTGGGAGGCAACAGTTGTCCCCAAGGCAGAGATGTCATGATTCGCAGTCTTCGAGACCCCTGCCTGGGAGCCTGGACCACTCGCCTGGGTCCGAGGGGTCAGTGGGCTTCTCATCCCTTACCAGGAGTGGGGATATTTGGAGGCAACTAGAAAGCTCTGTGTGATGCCCCCAGTGGGGTCGTCCGGGGCTGCTGACTGCTTTTACTTAGCAACAGGCGTTTCAAATGCACAACACGAGACTGTAGCCCCTAGGAATGCAGCATTTTTGAGCAGCGATGTACAGCATGCCGGCTGTAAAACATTGCCGTGTTCACACTAGTGCTCAAGACATGTGAAGAGAAGCGAATATATTACTGCTGGAATATTTCTGTATTGAGGAGAACCTTGCCATTACCCTACAGAGCCTTCTGGAAGAAATTAGGATCAGTTTTAAGAGGCCTGCTTGAACGCAGTGGAGCATTCATTCCTTTTATTTTATTCCTTACACATTTACAATTGGAAAATGTCATTATTCTGGAATTATTAAGTAGTTGGGGGAAGGATTACTTATTTTTAAATTTATTTTTGAGAGCTCCTTTCCTTATTTCTTTTCATGTTAAAAAATGTATTCTCTCAGAAGCCGATTTCTTTTTCTTTTTCTGGCGTGTGTGTGTATTAAAAAACCTTGGCCTGAGCTTGAGAGGCTGACCTTTAACTTCAGAGGAGGAAGTGCGGTGTCGGGCAGCTGGGGAGGGCGAGAGGGAGGGCAGAGTGAGTCAGAGGCTTTGCAGTGCCCTCCTCCCTCCTCCCAGACAGGAGCCAAGCGCGTCCATCCAGTGCTACATGGGAAAAAGGAGTCCTGTAGAAGTGACCGCTGTGGTGACGACAGCGTAAGTGGTTCCTCTTTTGAAGTCCTAATGCTCCCAGAGCTGTGGGAACCGCAGTCGGCGTTCACCGTCCTCCCTCCACCACTGGCGAGCCATAAGGAACCGGGCGTTTTCCCTCCAAGATGGAGGAGAGGGGCTGTGACTGTGAAGAACCGTTGACTTTAGGAGCCGAGCTGGAGGCTGATGAATGGGCAGCATTTCAGGGTGGGCCCTGGGTTCACAGTGACCTTGAACCATGACTTCAGTGTTTTGGCAGCTGCCTCTCCAGAAGAAGGGGGGCCCACTGCATTTATTATCTGAGAACTGTGGTGTCCTGTATCTGAGTAGACCGGCCACGTCCATGGGGCAGCCCGCGGTGAGCTCTCTGTGCCGATGGAAGGGGCTCTTGTCTGCCTGCCGCCTCTTCTGTGGAACTTCGCCTGTGCAACTGAAACCGAGGCGTGAGCCTCCCACTCCCACACTTCTGAAATCTCAAGTCACGTACCCACCATCTTTCTTTTTTTTAAAATCACTTTTTTTTTTTGGCCGCACAGCATGCGGGATCTTAGTTCCCCGACCAGGGATTGAACCTGCAGAGTCTTAACGGTTGGACCACCAGGGAAGTCCCCAGCATCTTTTTTCTTTTGACTCCATAACAGTGATTTTGGGAATGGTCTCAGCATCCTCAGCAATGGCAAGCCAGCAAATGAGCAGTTACTCTGTATAAGCTTGGTCCTAGGAACAACAGATGGAGAGAGAAGGAGGGAGAGAGAGTGAGAGAGAATCTTCTTTAGGGTCTTACAAAGAATCTGAGGATAAGGACATGGATTCTTCCCTCAGCATGCCACTAACACTCTTCTCACCCGGGTCATACATGACCTCCTAACCATCAGTTCCAGCAAACATTTCCCATCGCCTTCCCTGCCGTGGGAGAAACAACCTCCTATTTGGACATCCTCTCTTGAACTCCCAAGACAGCACTCAGCCTTGGTTCCCCTGCCCCCTTTCACACTATGTCTTGAGGTCAGTTGTTCTCTACATCTGTCCCATGGATGTAGCTGCTGTTTCTCAGACTTCCACTTTTGGTCTTCTTCTCACTCCTCCATTTTTTTTTTTCCTCAGCAATTTCATCTTATCCCAGAGCATTTGATTCCACATTTTTAACAGGCTTCCCAGGTGTGCTGATTCCCAAGCAGTTTTGAGAATCTCTGGACTTCTTAATCCCTCTGGTCTTAGCTTCCCCACCTATAACATGGGGATAATACTGGTACTTGCCTCACTGGACTGTTGTCAGGATGAAGTGTGTTCATGTATGTCAAGCACTTAGAGCAGTGCCTTGCTCATAGTCAGATTTCCATACGTGTCTGTTGTTGTTAAGTTTAGGCAGAGGCCTGATGGGAAACAGGTCTTCAAAGGAGCATTGAGGCCTTTTGCAGAGACATAGTTGTTCCCCCAAATCTAGTCTCCCCTTCCGGAATCCCCACGTGGCCACGCAGAATCTCTTGCAGCTAGGGTGTGCCTGTGTAACTAGGTTCTGGGAAACAAGGGCTAACTGGAAATGTCCTGTGGCAGTTTCTGGGAACTTCCCTACAAGCCAGCTTTGTCCTCTCTTCTTTCTGCCATTCTGCTGCCCAGAACTTGAGGTGGTGGCTGCCATCTTGAAACATGAGCATGAGGACCATTTATGAAGCTCGTCAGGATGCTGAGCTGAAAGTGCCTGAGCGCTCAGGAGTTCATGTAGCACATCTCTTTACGCCCTGGATTGCTCACCTCTTGAGTTTTACATGAGAGGGGAATAAACTTCTGTCTTTTTTTCTTTTAATAAATTTATTTATTTATTTATTTTTGGCTGCATTGGGTCTTTGTTGCTGTGCGCGGGCTTTCTCTAGTTGCGGCCAGCGGGGGCTACTCTTCACTGTGGTGCACGGGCTTATTGCGGTGGCTTCTCTTGTTGCGGCACACTGGCTCTAGGCACGCAGGCTTCAGTAGCTGTGGCACGCGGGCTCAATAGTTGTGGCTCGTGGGCTCTAGAGCGCAGGCTCAGTAGTTGTGGCGCACGGGCTTAGTTGCTCCGCAGCATGTGGGATCTCTGTGAACCTGTGTCCCCTGCACTGTCAGGTGGACCCTTAACCACTGTGCCACCAGGGAAGTCCCTAAACTTATGTCTTTTTAAAGCCACTACGTTTTTGGGTCTACAAATTGAATTGTAGCCAACCTAATCTTAAGTGATACAGAATGCTGATACAGGCAGTACATATTGAATTAGGCATCGAATGCCAAATTATCTTTTATTTGGTAGTTAGTAGGAGAACCATTGAAGGTTTGGGGTCACACAATGGGGAATTCACTTTAGGAAGGTTAATCTTCCAGTCATCTCCAGCCATGTGAAGGTGGTGAGAGAACCTATAGGTGGGGAGAGTATGAGGAGACTGATACGGAGTGGGCAGGACAGGAGGCAGTGACGGTCTCAGGCAGGAAACGGTGGTGGAAATGGAAAGGAGAGGCTAGGTGGCAGAATCTGTGTTAAAAGAGACCCAAGAGTACTTTGCAGCTGATAGGATGTCTTGGTGAAGACATGGGAGAGGGAAAAGGTGACTTTGAGGCTTTGGGGGAGAAATTTGGAGGATGAGTCAGTGGTTTCCTGGAACTGTCATGTACTGGTCTCTAACCAGACTCTGCAGTCAGTGACTTCATGTTGGTAGCTTGAAAGTGGCCACGGTGGGAATATGGAAACACTGTGGAAATCAAGAGATGCTACACATCAGGGCTCCTCCGTCTCCCCACAGAGAGTCAGTTTATCAGCACACCACTGAATTCAAATGCCCCAAACGTGAAAGTCAGGAGGAAGAGCTGGTCTGGGAGATACAATGAGCTTCACTTTACCCATGAAAATTTGAGGTGTTGGCTAGCCACAGTGTGGGTGAAAGCTAGTTTGGAGGCAAGCACACAGCAATAGAAGTGCTGAAGCTGTAGGTGTCATAAATCATCAAGGGGAGATTGTGGACCAAAAAGAAAAGGGCAGAAAACAAAACCCTCAGGAATATGTCCTTTTAGGACTCAGAAGGAGGAAAAGAAACCAATGGAAACAGAAGAAACAATCGGAGAGACAGTAGGGAAATATAGGAAAGTTCTGTACTGTTGAAAAGAGAAGGAGAGAGAGAGAGAAGGGCCAGGAGCTGTAGAGGAGCTGAAACAAGTGAGGTCTCAGAAAAGGCTGCTGAATTTGGGGATTAAGAAGCCATTGGAGGGCAATGTCTATAAAGGGATGGTTGCAGAAGCCAGATTCCTTCTTCAAAGCCGGGGCCCAAGAATATATGAAGCTAATTTGTGCAGCATCCAGCAAAACTTCTAGTGCATCACAGGCTATACATAAATGCACTTTGATGCATTTTATAAATGCAAAGTACTTTGGAGATTACTTGACTGTGTCTAAAGAAATTGGGTCATTTACTGATCTTTAAGACTACATGGAGCCTGGGGCTACCTAATCACAAAAGGAAGAGTGATCTTGGGAGTGGTGGAGGTTTGATGTGGGGCGAGCGTCTTGGCCCACGTGATTAAGCTGTCATCCAGTGACTAAGGAGATAAGCCTGTCTCTACACGGGGGCTGTGGAGCTGACCACATTGTATGTGCCTCAAGCTGCGCTTCGATTTGCAGCTGATGCTGCGACATTTTACTGTCCTTTGCTCCATGTCTCAGTCCTAGCCCTTGTCTGCAGGAATTGCTTTGTCTTTGGTATTCTATCCACATGTTGGCCTCTATATGCTATAACTGTGGTGATGTTTTTCTGTAGTGCAATATCCTCAGAGGTATGCATGAAAGTTCCTCAAAATATTTCTCTATTTCATAGTTACCTGCCTCTTTTGGGAAAGCAGAGGGATGGGAGACTGGAGGGATGAAGGAGAAATCACACTTACAGAATGCCCACTGTTTTAAAAATTCATTTAGCAACTATTTATTAGACACCTCTAGTTTCCAGGCCTTTTGCATCTCATATCATTCTTCCAAGAACCTTTCTGGGAGGTTATCATCCTACCCATTTTACAGATGAGCACTTCTGTGCTCACTCATTCCCCTGCAGGTATTGGAAGGCAGATTGATTTCTAGAACTTTATGATGAGTAGGGTTTTTGTTTGTTGGTTGGTTTTTTAGCATCATATATGTTTGATTCAGAGTTGACCTTCAAGACTCTGGATGTGACATCTTCAGCAAGTCCTGGAGTTCTGCCTACCTGTGGGAGTGGGACCTCATCTAGAGTCTAACACTTAATCATGCTCATCTCCTTGTGGATTCGGCTTCCAGTCACAGGCTCCAATTATTTCTTGATGTAGAAATATAGGACTTGGAAGACTGGCTCAGGCTGTCATCCATTTTACATTCATTCATTCAACACAAATGTGATGAACTCTTACTCTGCTGAACACTGGGATTGTAGAATTAAATAATCCTTTGTCTCTGTTCTCAAGGAGCTTGTACATTGCATAGCAAGCCTGAGATCAGAAAGTAGGTCCTTCTCAGCCAAGTCAAAATCAATGATCAAATACCTAGTACTACTTTGTTGTGTAACCTGTGGTTTCTGTGCAGTTTTGTTCTGTGGTTATCCTTACGATATTTCCTCCATTTATTTCATATGACATCAGCTCCATGAGGAGTAAGTGCCTTGAGATCTGGCACTCTGTCTCATATGACTTTGTACCTGCACCAAATGGCACAATGTCTGGCACATAATCTGTGTTCATCGGATGTTCGTTGAATTAATAGATGAGTTACAAGGACTGTTTGTTAATTAATAGTAGTATTCTTATATATCAAATATGAGGCCCAAAGACTGACTTAGTAAATTCAGAACATGTTAGAATTCAGATTTCTGATATCTAAATGTTAGTGTTTTATACACTAATTTATTTTATTTTTGATTTTAGTGCACAGAGTTGAATTCAATATATTTTTTAAGTCATGATTCACCAAAATCATCATTCTGTGCAGAGCCCCTCTTTTTGTTATGTTTTGTTTTTTTCCCCCTTACTTTTCTCATTTCCTGCTGCCTGCTGCCTGACACCCACTCTAGTTTGTTGTTTGAGTCCTTAGATATGCATGTATTTTTGAAGAATAAATAGTGTTTGGATTATGTATGTGTGGTACTTAATTCCCAAGCAATTAGAGACTTTCTGGTTACCTTTCTGTTATTGATTAAAGAACATACACTGTATCCTTTCAGGTTTACTGAGGTTTGCTTTTTGGACTAGGATATCATCTATTTTGGTAAATATTCCATGCATATTTCAGAAGAGGATGTATTCTGCCGTTGTTGGGTGCAGTGTTTAATATTTCTTGATTAGGTCAAGTTTATTAATCACATGGTTCATATTTTTTATATTTTTATTGATTTTGTCTGCTTGGAGAAATGTACAATCTGCTACAATGATTATGAATTTCTATTTTTTTTTTTTTTTTAGTTTTTTTCTTTTGCTTTATATATTTTGAGACTATGATGTTAGGTGCTTAGAAATTTAGAATTGCTGTTTCTTCCTGGTAGACAGAAGCTTTTATGATCGCGAAGTGTCTTTCTCTAAGTGTTTCTTGCCTTAAAGTTTATATTTTCTCACGTTAATGTAGCTACATTAACTTTCTTGGGGTTAGTGTTTGCATAGTACGTCTTTTTTATCATTTTACTCTTAGCACTTCCATTTCTATATATTTAAAGTGAGTCTTTTGTAAGCAGCATATAATTGGGTTTTGTTTTGATTTCTCAGTATTTCAGCTGAAGTGTTTAGTCAGCTTGCAGTTAATGTAATTACAATATACTTGAGATAAGAAATTTCATCTTCCTATTTGCTTTCAGTGTGTTTTACCTTTTCTGTGTTTCTTTTCTGCCCTTGTTTGCCTTCTCTTTCATGTAAGTTCTTTTTTAAAAAACATTCCTTTCTTTCCTCTGTTAGTTTATAGTTCTTTTCCTATTGTTAGTGCTTACTCTAGAGATAACCACATGCATCCTTGACAGTGTCACATCTAACCTAAATTTGTACTGTTACCATTCCCTAGACACAATGAACCTTAGAACATTTCAACTCCCATTAACCCCACTTTCAACTTACTTACTATCGTTTGTCCTGTATTTTAATTTTATATGTATTTTAAACCCCACAAGACCATTATGTGGTATTGTCAATGTTTATTTAGATAATTATGTTTGTTGTGATTTATGTAAATTATGTTTATTCAGATTTGTCATTAGTGCTACTCTTTATTCTTTCCCGCATTTAAAAAAAAATGTATTTATTTATTTTTGGCCGTGTTGGGTCTTCATGCTGTGCGCTGGCTTTCTCTAGTTGCGGCGATCGGGGGCTACTCTTCGTGGAGGCGCACGGGCTTCTCGTTGCGGTGGCTTCTCTTGTTGCGGAGCACAGGCTCTAGGTGTGCGGGCTTCAGTAGTTGTAGCTCGCGGGCTCAGTAGTTGTGGCTTGTGGGCTCTAGAGTGCAGGCTCGGTAGCCGTGGTGCACAGGCTTAGTTGCTCTGAGGCATGTGGGATCTTCCTGGACCAGGGATTGAACCCATGTCCCCTGCATTGGCAGGCAGATTCTTAACCACTGTGCCACCAGGGAAGTCCTTTCCTGCATTTCTGAACTTATGTCTAGGATCATTTTCCTTTGGTCTAAAGAAAATCTTGTAGTATTCCCATTAGATTTGATGTGCTGCTAATATTCTCAGTTTTTGTTTGAAAATATGTTTACTTAAGCTTAATTTTTGAGGGATTCGTTTTTTCTGAGTATAATATTCTAGATTGGCAGTTATGTTCTTTTAATACTTTAAAGATATTATTTCAAAGTCTTCTGGATTCCATTGTTGCTACTGAGAAGTATGGTGTCAACGAATCTGTCCTTTTCCTCTGACTGCTTTTAATATATGTCTTTGGTCTTTAAGTAGTTTTTCAGTGTTTCTCACTATGTGCAAAGATATAATTTTCTTTAGTATTTGTTTTTGCTGTTTGTAGTACTTCCCGAGAGTGTAGCTGATGTCTCTTGTCATTTTGGGGGAATTCTCAGCTATTCCCATCTTTCCTGGGATTCCCCCTACATTAGGCCATTTTCTTGTATTATACGTTTCCTGCACATCTAAACGTTTTTACATTCTTCTGTATTTTCTTCCTTTTGTCTTTCCTTGCTTCAGTTTGGATATTTTCTTCTAATATCATCTAGTCCACAAATGCTCTTTTGAGATAACTTCAGTAATTGCACTTTTTCACTTCTAGAATTCTCCTTTAATTCTTTGAAAAATATGTGTTCCAAGTTTTCGGCTCAGCTCTTGGCCAAGATTCTCTCTCTCTTTTTTAATTCTGAAAACATATTAAGCATAGTTATTCTAAAGTCAGTGCTTGATAACTCCACTATCTGGATTTCCTCTCGGCCAGTTTCTGTTTAGTTTAGCTCATTGGCAAGGTCTTGGTATAGGTGGTGCTGGCCCAAGTAAGGCTGTTTCTGTGTAGATGGGAATTCTGCCGTGTTCTTCATATGCACACAGTGTTCTGGTCCAGATCAGACAGGGGTTGGTGAGCTGCTGAGAGGAACCCCAACTCTGTCAGATTTAACAGCGTGTAAGAAGATACGGGAGCAGAAATTTAAGAATTCTAATTGAATGCTGTAGTTGGTGAGCACAGCTGCAAGTTAGCATAGAGTTGAGAGAGAAATGGTTTTGAGAAAGTATTTCAGGTCTCTAACAATAACAACAGCAATAATAATAACAACTAATATTTATTAGAACTGGGTTTGTGCCAGACAATGTGTCTGGTAAGTGTTTGTCTGGATTATCCCTTCAAGGCACACAAAAACCATGAGCTAGTTGTAGTTATTAATCCCATTAGACAGATGCCACATCCGAGAATTAGAGAGACTGACTTGTTCTGGGTCACACAGAAGTAAGTGGCTGAGCTGGTCCGACTGACCCAGGACTCCTGTGCTGAATGACGAGCCAGGCTGCGGCTCGGAGCTCGGGCCCTTTTGTTTGAAGAATGGGCTTTTAGTGTTCTCCACGAGAAGGCTTGCTCTTGTACCTTTCCTGAGTTGCTTATTTAGTAGCATGAGCATCTGGTTCTAGAGGATTTAGTGTTTAAAAAGCAGCAAAGGTAATGTAGAGGCAGAGACATTTAACAGGCTTCCTTTCTTCTGCTGCCACTACTGGCATTTTGCTCCTGGGCTTGTTTCATTTTCCCCTGGCAATGAGCTAGAATACATCAGCAGGGACAGACACCACCAAAGTGCAGCTGCCCCGGTCAGTGGGTAAGATGGCCAGACCTTGGCGGCTGAGGGGGACAAACGAAGCCACAGGTGACCTTCAGAAATTCAGCTGCACGTATAGCTTCTCTGAGCCCCCCAGTGTGAGCGGAGATGCAGGTTTCACTTAGATTTTCTTCTACCCTTTTGGTATTTGGTATTTTCCTCATCTGGGTCTGATGATCCTGGTGTTTTTCATCTGTTTTACTGATTCATGCTCTTTCTTTCTGAAGTGGACAGAGTGCCGTGTTTCCAGCCAGGCACCTTTCGCATTTCTCTTAAGCCAGGTGCGTTTATAGAGAGGTGGCATCGTGTGCTTCTTGTTCCTGTTAGATTTACCCACGTAGACTCCCCTGGATATCCTGAGGGAGCCAGCAGAGCCATTCCATGCATTTTCTCTTTGAACCAAGAAGTTGTTTTTAGTCCAGATGAGATGGAACAGTTGCTGGAGGCTGAGTGAGGCCGAAGGAGTGAATGGGGATTTTGTGAGATTTATTCTGTAAAGCTGGCCCTGAGCCTAAAGCAACCCCTCCTGGCTCCTGGCACTTACTTGGGAACGTTTGAAGGACACTCCTTTCAGGGCCTGAACCCAGGCATAAGGAACAGAGGAAAAGGCAAAGTAAATCCAGCTTTATCGCCTAAGACCTGGAACTCAGAAGAACTCTGACTGCAGTTTGGGGTGAAGTTGGAATGGATTCTTTTGCTCGCTTCATCCTGAAAAATATCTGCACAACCTCCTCCGTTAAAGAAGATAGGGGAATAGGTTCATTTGTATCATTTTTTTTTAGATTCCGCATATAAGCGCTATCATATCTTGTCTTTCTCTGACTTACTTCACTTAGTATGATAATGTCCAGGTCCATCCATGTTGCTACAAATGGTGGTTACCCGGGGGGGAAGAGTCAGGGGGAGGGGTAGATTGGAAGTTTGGGATTGACATATACACGCTGCTATATGTAAAATAGATAACCAACAAGGACCAATGTATAGCACACGGAACTCTGCTCAGTACTCTGTGATAACATAAATGGGAAAAGAATTTGAAAAAGAATAGATACATGTATATATATAATTGAATCACTTTGCTGTACACCAGAAACTAGCACAATGTTACTAATCAACTATACTCCAATATAAAATTTAAAGGAAAAATGAAAAAAAAAAAAGAAGATAGGGGAAAAAAGGGCCTCAGTGATGTGATGTCATCTTGATTCCCTTTGCAACAAAAAATCTCGATCTTTTTTCATGAACCAGGTGCCAGCCTATCAAAACTCTGGAAATGACACAGTGACATCTCCCCCTGGTTACAGGTAGGTGTGAAGTTAGGAGAGACGTCTGTTCATAACTTTTTTCCGGATAGATTTTCAAGTCATGCATACCAGTAGGGGTAATAAAGATAGCGCGTGAGGTCTGCCAGGCAGTTTTCTCGAAGTCGTTGGTTTTCAGGTTGTGCAGGCCGAGCTTCCCTGCAGGCCAAGGCCGGTTGATTGTCTTGCCGGCTCACAAAAGAGAAAGTAGGTGTCTCAGTGGGAGTGGAGTACAACCGTCATCTCCATGGGGCTGTGTGTGCAGGGGACGCGAATAGAAGTGGATTTCTGTGGAAACCTTATGATTGAGCTTTTTGCTTTTATTATTTGGTTTCCATGGTAAGTCCTTTCAAAAGACTAAGATAGCAGTGTCTTTACATACCCAGGAGAGGAGTGCAAACGAGGCATCAGCAGAGGCTTGAGGGTTTACAAAGCAAGCTCGTGGGCAGTGCCTCACTGGGTCCTCACAAAAGCCCCGCGATATAGGTAAGGGTTGTTACTCCCATTTTGCGGAGGAGGAAATTGAGGTCCAAGGAGGGTGACACAGCGGGAATGTAGCTGCATCAGGGGTTGTCAGGCAACCGCTCGGAAGCTTTTCACAGGGTGCTCCGCATCGCCCAGGTTCAGGGCCGTCACCTCAAGACCAACAGCAGCTCCCCGCCCTGCAGGCCTCGTGGTGCAACCACAATGAGATGAATTCTCAAGCGGGATTGGTGCCTGCAGAGGGCATTTGGGAAGGTGTGGGAGCTTCTTAGTTTCAATCACTTGGGGTGGAGAAAGCCATTGATATCTAGAGATGGGGGCCAGGAACGTTAAATATCCTACGCAGGACCATGCTACAAAATGAAGACTTCTGCCCACGTTTTCAATAGCATCCCTGTCAAGAAACACAGATGAGCATCTTTTTCTTCTATTTAAAAAATACATATGGGGTTTAGACATGTGATTATATTTGAGGTGAAGAAGTTTCCCCTGCCGAAAGGAACCTTTGAAACTGACTGGGCTGGCTGTCTTTTGGGGCACCTCCAGCTCGAAACGCCCACTACTCTTGGCATCCTTGGTTCTGGAATTCCCCAGAGTACCACAGAGAGGAGCGCTGGCCTGCTGTTGCTGGTCTAAAATTCCCGGGTGGAACCATTTCAGCCTTTCCAGCTGAATATCGTAAAATGGGTGGGTGGCTTGAGCCCCGAGCACAGGGACTGGCCCTCGCCGATCGGAACCACTCAGGTCGAGACCCTTAGGTCCTCCCCGCCCACGAAAAGGGATCTTGCTGCAAATTCTGAGACTCAGCCGACTGCCAGGTTAAAGGCAAGGCTGCCAGCTCTCCTCACTACCCTGCCGAGGAGACCTGGATCCCAGAGCCCTCCATCTACTTGAGAGAAGCTCTTCCCATGCAGCGTCAGATTTTCCCACTGAAAGTGTCAAGGTTGGGGGTGGCAGGGAAGAGGGTGTCGCAGGAACCCATCTGTCACAGCCATGAGCTGGTGAGAGCTGAGCTGTGACAGTTTATTCACAAACCCTGAGAGCGCTGCTGGCAGCATCTCAACCCTTCCCTGATCGTCCTGGCCACAGGGTTTCCTCACATCTGCTGCCATCTGCCTCCCCACAGGAACTGGGGGCCGCTGGAGAAGCCTGGCATTCTCTTAGTAACTCTTATTTGCACTCAGTGACAGAAAGAGGCTTCAGTGTGGATGAGGGTAGAAAGAGAAAGCTCTTCGGGGCTGCCATAAGAATCGAAACAGACACCACACGCCTTGCAGTAATGCTGGGCCCCTCACAAGAACCCTGAGGGGTGGGTATGGTTATGTCCACTTTACAGATGGGGAAACTGAGGCTTGGGATGAGGACATAGACCATCCAAGACCCCATAGCTTCTAGGCAGTACGACCAGATTCCTACCCACATCAGCCAGTGTTAAACAGCATCTCTGAGGTCACTGCCTACCCGGCCTCTGGGAGCCTGGGGTTGCCATTTACTTCTGGGGTCCAGTTTCTTGCGTGAGGACTGCTGGGGTTCTGAGGGGCTAGTAGCCCAGACTCTTGGGTCTTTGCTCATTGTCATATCCGCTTGGCTAGTCTGATACCCGGCGTATAGGGAGTACTTAGCAGCTCCTGTTGAATGAATGCGTTTGAAGTCTAGGCTTCCTTCACATATGTGTGCAGTAATCACGTTTTCTTATAAATTCAACCGCCCAGCTGCCTCGCAGCTGAAGTAGCTTCTAGATCCGGGTGAGGGGTTTTAGGAAAGAGGACGGGGGTCCTGGCGTGTACCATGCCTGGAGTTCAGAGTATGGCTATATACAGGGGACAGCTCCTAGGAGTCGCAGAAGCAGTTGTGGTCTGTGTGAAGTGTTCCTTCACAGATACGGGGGCCAGAAAGTCTCCAGCTGGCCTTGCTCCTGTCTGACACAGGGAGGGGACTGTGACGCGACAAGCGAGGCATTTGCTCCAGTCACAGAGGTTAAGAGGGAACAAGATCTCGGTCATCAAGATGAATAAAGTTTTGATGAACTATTAACAGAATCCAAATCAATGCACGATAATCCATGATGAACAGATCATCAGCAGGTTAAACAAAGGGAGGGTCAGTAGCCCCAGCGCCTGGACTGAGCTGTACTAGAGCCTGCAGCGAGAGGGACAGTCACTCCCACTGACCCTGTCTTTTTTATTTTTATTTTTATTTTTTTTGCGGTACCTGGGCCTCTCACTGTTGTGGCCTCTCCCGTTGCGGAGCACAGACTCCGGACGCGCAGGCTCAGGGGCCATGGCTCACGGGCCCAGCTGCTCCGCGCCACGTGGGATCTTCCCAGACCGGGACACGAACCCGCGTCCCATGCATCGGCAGGCGGACTCTCAGCCACTGTGCCACCAGGGAAGCCCCCACTGACCCTGTCTTTATTTAACATGTTTATATTTTGTTTGTCGTGAATTTTTTTGCATTAGTTTAGATTTTTAAAAACTACTACATTAAAATGCAATTCTTCCTGTATTTTATTTGTGGTGCCCCTTACCTTTGCACCCAAGGTGAGAGCCTCCCTGCCCTCACCCTGGTCCGGCCCTGCCCTGCCCTTGAGTCCTGCCACCTCCCCTCTTGCTTCTCCAGCCAGACTGTCCATCGTGCTCAGAACGCCGCAGGTACCTTCAAGCTCCAGGGCCTTTGCTCAGGCCACTCTCTTTTCCTGGCCCTCCCTTTCCCCACAATTCTGGTTGTCTGTCTCCAGCCTCCTGTAGGTCTTTGCTCCTTTATATGCTGATTATTCTTTGCTTTCTTCCTGTCCACTCTAGTGCCCCAGGAGGTCAGGTGTTTTCATCTGTCATGGCCAGGTGTGTGGTTAGGTGCTCGATAAATATTTGACACACGGAAGAATAAACGAAGATGATGAACAGGTCTCACTGTTGAGGAGCCTAAAAGCCACAGTGAGGAGTTTTAGTCTAAGCGACAATAGCCACTGTTGGTTTCTGGAAAAAGAAATAACTACCTAGCTACGGTGCATATGTTGCAAGGCCTGTTGCATACTTTTTGTAGGTATATTTAACTCCTTGAATCCTCCTGACCACCCTCATCCCCATGTTTTACAAATGAAGAGAGACCTGGAGAAGTTACGGATCATGTCCAAGTGCAAGGGCCTTGGATTCACACATAGATCAGTCTGAGCTTCTGAGGACTCTTGATGTTTGTAGGATGTGTTGGTTAAGGAAGTTAGAGACTAGAAGTCGGTGGAAAAGCAGAGAAGGGATGTGTGAGATGAGGGAGGAAAAGGGGATGCTGCAGAGCAATCTGACTCCACCCACTGTCACCCCTCCACTCTGTCACCCCGTATCCCTACGCTCAGGACGCAAATCCAGGGAGGACCAGATGGGCTTATTGCCAGTCAGTCGGAAGGAGGTTGGGACTAGGTTAGGAGTGGCTGGCGGACAAGTCATTCACTCAACTAGACTGAACTCTGTTGAAAAAAAATGCGTTCAGGACTTGTTTTCAAATGAGGTTTTAATCGGATTATCAATGTCATCTTTTGTAGAGTCACAAACGAGCCTGTGCTTCCTTATGGCCCCAGCTTATTCATGAGGTCCTTGCCGGCAGCTCTCACATCTGCGGGGGCCGTCTGGCCAATCTCTGGGAGCTCTTCAAGGGACAAGGGCACTGCTGAATAGAAAGAGAGACCTGTTATGAACCCAGGAAAGCCTGGGCTGGCATCCTGGTTCTGCAGACTTCACCCTTCTGAGCCCATTTCTTCAGGAATATGGTGATAATAATCCCCTTCTCACAGGGTGCTGTAAGGGTTAAATGAGATAATTTATACAAAGCACCTAGCGTCTTACCTGGCACATAGGAGGTACACCATGGATGTTCATGTCCTTGACTCTTTTTGTCTTTTTTTTTTTTTTTTTTTTTGAGTTCTTTGTAGGCTGGTCAGTGGGAAAGTAGGAACAGGTAGAGGACAAGAGCTGGAAGTGGATGACCATCTAGGAAACACTGACAAATAGGGCTATAGGTGACCCTCAATATTGCCACATTACATAAGCACACACTGAAAAGTGATATATGATGATAAAACAGAATTTACAGAACACTATTTCTCTAAGGAATTCAAAGCACTTTTACACACGTGATCTTATCAACCCTGGCAGAATCCCTCAGCAGGTGCTGTTGTCTCCATTTTCAAGAGGGGACAGGGACCCTGGCATGACCAAAGACCGGTCTGGTCCCCATACTTTCTCTGCTCTCTGCTCAGCCCTGTCTGGTGAGCCACCCAGCCGGCAAGGGTGGAAAGTCAGTGACACCTTCAGAGTGCCCTGCATCCCCAAATCCCCGTAATCCTAAGCACCTTAATAAAGCAGTTCTTTCTTATGGGGAAAGGAGAGCTTTCCAGGAAAGTTTTCTGGAGATGAATTACTGGAACAGCAACTTCACCTTATTAGAATTAGCGTGCTCCGGTAAAGCCCACGAGGGGATTTGCTTCATTCCAGGTTCTGAGGGGGCAAGTTGAGACATGACTGGTCAGTGTTAATGGTTTTGTGATTAATCCACGGAATCAAAATTATCCTGAGCCATTGCTTTTCTCTCCTCCTCCTTTTTTTTTTCTTTCTTTTTGGGGGTAAACTGTTGATCCAGGGCCATTATAAAGGGACAACTCTTGGGAATGAGTTTGTTTAAGAAGAGGAACTGCAGACACAAAGTTAGAGCACAGACTTTCTGCAAACTGCAGCTGAAGAGGTAGACTTTACTGTCTCCATGATGCAGAGACGGCGGCTTGCTGTTTGTTTTAACACTGACCCTAATCTCAGACAACAGCCATCAGGCGGCCTCAGTGTACCTTCTCCTCAAGCCGTTGGTTAGGCACAGGTGACCTTCATTCAGGAGGGTGCTGGGGAGGCAGGACCAATGCTGTGTGCCGAGATGGGTTCGGCTTGACCACATCAGCCTATTGTCCTAAAAACCGGAAGCAACAACCGTAATGAGGCGGATACTGATATGTGATCTCCATTGCATTGGATGGGCCACACTTCCTGCAGCCACTCAGAAGTCCTTCAATTTTAAGTGAAACATTCAGCAAGCAGTTAAACAACAACCATGTCATGGAGTTTTACATTCATTCACTCAAAAAGCCTTCCTGCACCAGGCACTGTAAGAGATGCAAGTGATATAAGGATGAGTGCAGCACAGAGCATGTTCACAGACTTTTCTCTGACTTAATCCTCGCAGCAATCTTATGAGGATGAGCATATATTGCTCCCACTTTGCAGGCGAGGTGACCAAAGCTCAGGGAGATGACTAACATTTACTCAAAAATCTCATGTACAGGCAATACACAGGAACCAAACTCATGTCTTCTGAAAACAAATCATTATAATAACTAATGTTATTGAACATTTACTGTGTGCAAAGGCACATAGTTGTTTTATATGTACAGGATTGCATCTAATTCTTAAAATAATTCTAGGAAGTAGGTACTATTTTTGTGGTGCCCAATTCACAGAAAAAAATTCTGTTTGCTCAGATAGAGGCACAGAAAGTTAAGTGACTTATCAGGGGAAGGACGAGATGGAGCAGGGATCACACCCAGCCAGCCTGGCTGAGCCCTTGCTCACATCCCACTGTGCTGCCAGCTACAGAGGGGATCTTACTGCCCTCTGTGCGTGGGGCATACGGTAGAGTTTCCTCTTGGGAGGAACGTATCAGCTGTTATCCATTAGAAGTCTCCTTTCCAGCATTTAATGAGAACCCACCACGTTCCGGGCACACTTTGTGCCTGTCCGCAGAAGGGGTCCTTTTCAGGCTGTGATCAGTGCCCAGCCTGTGGGAGCGGGCTAACACTGAAGGGGAGGGGTGCAGTGTGGAGTATCACTCTGCGGGCTGTGGCTTTCTCATGAATATTCAGTCCCTGCGGCTCTCCCACGGGGCTGCCCGCTCTGCCTGGAGCCCCTGCCTGCTCCTGATGACCTTGGGCGGAGGCTGATCAGGGGTTTGGAGATCAGGGGTTTGGAGAAGCCCTTTCTGGAAGAACAACAGTTTGGGGGGTTTCTCTTGTGATCCTGCCAGGGAGACCCCTGTGCTGCCCGGGGGAGGATGAGAGAGGGCAGGGGAACATGTAGAAGAGGGATGCCTATGTCTGTCTCCAAGTGAGGAACTCGGTTTACTTATGACACCATAGTTAGACCATTTTTCTGTTTTTTGTTTTTTTTGCTGTACGCGGGCCTCTCACTGCTGCGGCCTCTCGTGTTGCGGAGCAGAGGCTCCGTACGCGCAGGCTCAGCGGCCATGGCTCACGGGCCCAGCTGCAACGCGGCATGTAGGATCTTCCCAGACCGGGGCGCGAACCCGTGTCCCCTGCATCGGCAGGTGGACTCTCAACCACTGCGCCACCAGGGAAGCACAATTTTTCTGGTTTTATTCACTCAAAGATAGATATTATTCGGGGGCTTGGGGGAAAAGGCAGGAAGAGATGCAGAAGACTCATTTATCTGAAGCTAGAAGAGCAAGCTTAATGTTTTGAATTTATTAGACCTTAGGCTGTAGGGTTGATGGGTCACCCTGAGTGGTCTGTACATCTGTTAGTTTGCCTGGTCCGGAATAATCGAGCACTGAAGACTGGGGGGCTTAATAAACAGCAGAACTTTATTTTCTCCTAGTTCTGGAGGCTCAGAGTCCGAGGTGAAGCTGTTGACAGGGTTGATTTCTCCTGAGGCCTCTCTCCTTGGTGCTCAGACGGTCTTCTCCCAGCATCTTTACGTGGTCTTCCCTCTGTGTGAGTTCATGTCCAAATTTTCTCTTCTTATAAGGACACAAGTATTATTGGATTAGGCCTTGCCCCAAAGACCTCATTTTACCTATATTTCTACTTTTTAGGCCTGAATAAACCCCGAAATGACATCTTATTGTGCTATGGTGTTGGTGTTTTGGGTACAGTTTCCCCTCTGTACTCCAAATTTTCTGTAATGTAGTTATATCTTAAAAAACTTTTTTCCCCTAATTACTTCTGTCCCCCAAAACAGTCACACTGTGAGGTGCTGGGGGTTAGGACTTCACCATGTGAATTTGGGGGGGATGGAATTCAGCCCAGAGCAATAGCGGAGCAGCAGTGTTCTTGGCCAGGAGGCAGTTTTGTTTTCTCTGAGTCCTAATGAAATGAGGTGGGAGAGAACGACAGGCAGTGGGTGTGGCTGACTGACAGGTGGGGAGGTCTGGCCAAACCCCTTCCCAGCTCTGGCCCACCTGGAGACATGCTGCCCAGCTGAGGCTTCAGAACTGACGGCCGGATCCTAATCGTCCTTGGCCCCTCCACCGTGTGCTGCTCGGTGCTACCTGCTTTCATCCTCCTGCAGGGCCGAGTGGGACAGGAGGGGACGGGGCTAGCCTTGGGCGCTGGTGCTGAGTCAGTGGAGCTGCCCCACTCCTGTCTCTACTCAGTGGCCGGTTCAAGGCTGGGCCATTGCAGCCTTTGTCTGGGGCCCAAGGGGATTGTTGGTTTCGTGGGCAAAGATGGGGCAGCAACAGAGAAAGTTCCCTTTCTTCATTTGATGGGGCAAGAACTGGCAGAACACACTCTCCCTGGGGAGGGAGTGGAGGGATCCGGGGCAGAGGTGTTTAGAGGTGCCAAGTCAGTGGGAGGGGAGCTTGAGCTAGAGGGACAGGGGAGAGGGGCAGAGGCAGAGGAGCCATTCCAGCCCTGGCCACCAACCATCAGATGGGGAAGGCCTTCAAGGGGCCTTTTCTAAACTTTGTTCTGTAAAGTACTAGGAAACTTGTCTCATGGGGCACATCACTGGGGCATATGATACAACTTAGGAAACACCAGGGAAGTTCAACAGGTTTGGTTTCCAAAATGGCGACAGTCTTGCTTTTGAACAATGGATTTAGGACTCACCCATGAACTTGAAGCTCCAGGCTGGACTTTTCTTATTAGCTCATCCTTTACCTATTTCCAAGTTATTTGAAACATACATATAGATAATGATAGTATTAAATAGATATTTGGATTGTTTATTTCTGATTATAAAAAAATACATATTGTAGAAAATGTGAAATGTATAGATGTTCAAAGTCACCGAGGAGAAAATGTAAAATCACTCATGAATTCAGGTATAAGAATTTTAAAAGAGTTCTGGCATTTAGCTCTCTAGTGTTATCCTTTTGCAGTTGTATGAATACATATAAATAGATATATAATATATATAAATATAAACTATATATAAATTATTTTTACAAAAGGGATCATTCAATACATACTTTTCAGTTGATATGTTTTGAACATTGCTGACAAGTTTCTATATCATGATTTTAATTAATTTATTAATTTATTAATTTATTTATTTATTGCGGTACGCGGGCCTCTCACTGTCATGGCCTCTCCCGTTGTGGAGCACAGGCTCTGGACGCACAGGCTCAGCGGCCATGGCTCACAGGTCCAGCCGCTCCGCGGCATGTGGGATCTTCCCGGACCAGGGCACAAGCCCGTGTCCCCTGCATTGGCAGGCGGACTCTCAACCACTGTGCCACCAGGGAAGCCCTATATCATGACTTTTAAATAGTTTTTTAGTAGTCCGTTGGATGGATTTACCACAATTTCTTCAGTTCTCTATTGTGGAGCATTTTTTTTTCTATTATAAACAAGGCTTAACTGAACATCTCTGTAGAAACCTTTCCATGTGCTGTTTTATAACAGGTACAAACGTCAGTCTTGGACTCCTTTGATTTTCTGAATCGTATCTGTGAGGGAATGTGAATTTGGGGGCTTAGCTGGCCGATGGGAATCAGGGTGGGATCCTGGAGCCCACAGGTTGTTGTGGCTATGTCCCAAATTAATCCAGTTTTAATCAGGATGAATAGAAACAATGTCCAAAGCAAAAAGCATCCAGCCATATCTGGGGAACTGTGCAAAAGTCTGATGTTCTGTGTAATAGGGGAAATGGCAAATGGGAGTTTGTTCACAGAAGACCTCAGAGTGTGGGGTTCTTTAACACAGTGGTCCCCAACCCTTTTGGCACCAGGAACTGGTTTCATAGAAGACAGTTTTTCCATGGGGGGTGGGGGAAGGTTTAGGTGGTAATGTGAGCGATGGGGAGGGATGGTGAGCGGCAGATGAAGCTTCAATAGCTCACCAGCCACTCACCTCCTGCTGTGCGGCCTGGGGGGTGGCAGGGGTGGATGGCGTTGGGGACCCTGCTTTAACAGATCCCTCAAAGCAGTTATAGGTTTATAGAATGAGGGCTGCTCTTTTGGTCATAGAATGTGTGGACTTGAGTTTTTTCGGTTTTAATGGGCCAAAACATGGGAGAAGGAATGCCATGGGGCTTAAGTCCAGTGACTTTCTGTAAAAGAAGCCCAGATGGCAGGCACGGTGGCTCCACCTTCATTAGACGCCTAGATTCTGTCTTGTCCGTCATCCTTAGTGTCTGGTTTCCATCTTGAAGATTACATCATGGTCCTGAATGACAATTGGAGAGCCAACCTTTCATCTTTATTTCATGCAGGGCTGATATTTACTCAGAAGGCATAGGTATGACCAATTCATTGTTAAAATATCAATGTATTTCTGAACGAGTGGGAAAGTAGCCACTGCCTCTTGGTATCTCTGGATCGTCCAGCAACTAAAGAGTTAACACAGCTGCAGCAGAATCCTGCAGGACTCTGCTCAGCAGTAAGCCTGATGTCCCTTGGATTGGTTGAACATGTTCAAAATGACCCCCAATTCCAGGTAGGAAGAAGGGAGGGCCAAGCAAAAGGGTTCACTTCCCAGGTAAGCTGGCCTCCTTTACAGAATGTTTTTCACAAGCCCCACCCATCAACTTCCACTTACAGCTCATTGGCCGCCTCTTCCTGCAATGCAGACTGGGAACTGTAGTTCTGTAGCCATCAAGATGTCATCCTTCCAACAATATAAAGTTCTCTTTCTAAGGAAGCAGGAGTGTTAGTTAGGCAACCCTACTGAAAAAACAAACTCTTTGGTGGCCACAGTGAAGGAGGCTCAGTCTTTTTACACCTTAGTGTCAATAATGTTCCAAATCAAGTCAGCAACCTTTTGGAGGGAGATAATTCTTCTCTTCCATTATTGTTGCTTACCCTGTGTGTGTGTGTGTGTGTGTGTGTGTGTGTGTGTGTGTGTGTGTGTGTGTGAGATGTGGGGAGGACAGGGATGAAAGGTAAGAGGAGGGGGCCTTATCTAGCTGGGATGTTGGATCTCCAGGAAAAAAAAAGGAACAGCATTTGTAGCTGTTTCTGTTTGTCAGGAAAAAACATGATACTTCCCTCTGCCTAGACCAACTGCCTAAGAAAACCCCTCCTACAGTTTTTGAAAACAAAAACAAATAAATAAAACAAAAACAAACCTCCCCCCAAAGCTGGTAGGGGTGTAAATTAGACGGCAGTTTGGCAGTATTTAGCAAAACAAAAAATTCACACACCATTTGACCCAGCAAATCCACTTCCTGGAATCTCATCTAAGAACTATTCATCTGCTTGTGTGTAGATGTCTGCACAAAGATGCTGATTGTGATGCGGCCTTCAAAGGGGGAAGATTGGAAACCGCATGCACATCTATCAATAGGGGACTTGTTAAACCACATTAGGGTATATCTATTCTGAAGGATTAAAATAAGAAGTAAACTTATTGTATCATCAGAGAAAAATCTCCATAGTATATTTGGAGAGGAATGAGTAAATTGCATAACAATTTGAATGCAAGTCTAGTATGATAATACTTCTGGAAAAAAAATTGTGTAATACATGTCTGTATAAAATGGAACTGCCCACACTGCTGACAGGGGAAGTGAGGTGGGGGGTGACAGGGGTGTCTATGTTTTGTTCTATCTACAGGCAAACCTCAGAAGTACTTCGGGTTTGGTTCCAGACCACCACAATAAAGCTAATCTCACAATAAAGATAAAACGAGTCCCACAAATTTTTTGGTTTCCCAGTGCATATAAAAGATATGTTCACACTACAGTGTAGTCTATTAAGTGTGCAATAGCATTATGTCTCAAGAAACAATGTACATACCTTAACTAAAAATATACTTTATTGCTAAAAAATACTAGCCATCATCTGAGCCTTCAGGGAGTTGTAATCCTTCTGCAATAGTAACACCAAAGATCACTGATCAGAGATCACCATAACAAATATAATACTAGTGAAAATGTTTGAAATACTGAGAGAATTACTAAAATGTGACGCAGAGACATAAAATGAGCAAATGTTGTTGGAAAAATGGTGCAGATAGACTTGCTCGATGCAGTGTGGCTGAAACAGAGTTGTAGAGAGAGTTGGCTGGCTGCTTCCCTAACCCACAGCCTGAGAGAAGGGCACAGTGAGCTGGGAAGAAGGAAGCCAGGAGTGAACTCCTGCTGCATGCCTCTGCTCCTGCCCCTGCAGCCACACTGGCCCTGGGCCTTTTTCTAAAACAGCAACCTCATCCTTTGGCTTGTTGTTTCCTCTAACTAAACGTCTTTCCATCAGCTCCCTTAGGTCTTTACTCCACTGTTCCAGAGAGGCCTTCTGTGCCACCCTCTAAAAATCACACCCAGTCCCTGTGCCCCTTAGCACTTGCCATTGGCCACCATAGGATATGCTTTACTTCTTCCTGTGGGTTCTGGAGCACTGGAGCATGAGCACTGGATTTTGTACTGGAGCATGAGCACTGGAGCATGAGCACTGGGTGATGCACTGGAGCATGAGCACTGGAGCATGAGCACTGGCTGATGCACTGGAGCATGAGCACTGGATGATGTACTGGAGCATGAGCACTGGAGCAAGAGCACTGGAACATGCACTGGAGCATGAGCACTGGAACATGTACTGGAGCATGAGCACTGGGGCATGAGCACTGGGTGATGCACTGGAGCATGAGCACTGGAGCATGAGCACTGGAGCATGCACTGGGGCACAAGCACTGGGGCCAAGGCAGCGCATGTTCACTGCTCTGTCCCTGGCACCACACGACTCTGCCACATGGCTGGAGGACTAAGTGAGAGGGCAGGTGGGCAGGGCGGCCTGGGAGGGGTGAGGAGGAGGACAGCCTCCCGGTGGAGGCGCTAGAGGCAGGGCTGAAGGGAGTGGGAGGAATGCCTCCACACAGATGTGTTGTAAATATGTTTCTATTGAAGGCCTGTGGCCCCTGGCCCTTGCCCCTGATCCTGCCCGCTGACGGGTGAGCAGCCTTGCCGGCCTCTGTGGAGAGTGGCCGGGTGTTCGGGTGGCCCAGGGTTCCCTCTCTGTGGGAAAGGGCCGGGCAGCTGGTGGGAGCCACGGAGCCCCAGAGCCGGGAGCGGGCACCAGGCCAGCTCCCCACGGTCTGGCCCCGGGGCCCAGGGAAGGCTGGGCACACAGCGAGCTCTCTGTCGCTTGGCATGTGGGCTGCGGTTGTCCCCTCTGGCTGGAGAGGGTGATTGGCATTTCCTGCTCCCATGCCGCCCTTGGCTCTCTGGGGTCCTGCTCTGCTCTCTGACCCCCGAGACAGGAACATCCTGTCCCATCGGGACCCCAGAGACCCTATAGCTTCAGGTCACCACATGTTCCCTTGCCTTCTTTCACTGCTCATCATCTCCCCTTCCTGGCCCCAGGGTGTCCGGTCCCTTAGAAAATCACCCAGAGCTGCCCTTTGTCGCATAACTCAGCGAGGCCCTGCGCCCACTACCTCTGCCAACCCTCAGACTCCCTTGTGAGGCTGCTACTGTTGTTGCCCCCATTTTCCAGATTGATACGAATGATTTGCATCAGTTGTTGAGAGTTTTCTGAGTGCCGGGCGATGCCCAAGCACTTCACCTTTGGGACGGACTCTGCTCTCGTTCCCGAGTGCTTGCTGCCCCTCCCCGTGGGACAGTCAGGTCCCCACCCTGAGGGTGACACACTGGACTAGTTTGGCCAATGGAAGTGACAGGCTTCAGCACCGAAGCTCTGAGAGCCATTGTGGGTTCTGCCTTTCCTCCCTCCACACCAGCCCTGCCAGACGCAGAAAGGGGTGGATCCCGACCGTCTGGTTCCCAGAATAAAGACATGTGGCCAAACCACAAAGAACATGTAACAGGAGCAAGAAATAAACCTTTGTTGTCGTAAGCCGCTGAGATTTGGGGTTGTTTGCAGCGTAATCTAGCGAAAGCTGGTGGATACAATGTGCATGACCACATTTAACCCTAAGAATAGCCCTCGGGGGGTATTCATAGACCCATTTTCATCATTAATACTATAACCCCACTAAATCCCGGAGAAGGAGTCTGTACGGCTCCGTCTCCACGTAGAGTCAACTTTAAAGAAACACGGGATGAGAGCCAAACTAATTAAAAGGGAATTTTATTTTTGTGTCTTTAGGAAAAAACTTAAAAGGGGGTCCACGTGAGACTCTTCATTGAATTCCTTCTCCTCTCCTACCCTCTTTCCTCGCCCTCCCCAGCTGCCTGTCACGTGTTTCCCAGATGCTCTCCCATCCCGAGCTCCCCGTCTTTCTTCTCCTCCGTTCTCCTCCCTCCCTTCCTCCCCACCAAAGCAGAGTAATTTTTTTTTTCCCCACTAAAAAAACATCTTGGAACCCCCTTGTGTGGGGAACTTGCCATCTCCTCTTTTTCAGGACGGACACTCTTTGCACACCCTGGAGATGATTGATCAAGGAGGCTTCCTTCCACACCCATTGGCCCAGTGCCATCACCCAGGAGACTGGGTGACTTGTTTAGCTCCAACTGCAGAGAATGAGCTTCCTTTCTTGCAAAAAGGAGAAAGAAGGGGCAAGACGGACAGAATTCTCTGTGATGGGCAGGGGAGGGGCAAAAGCTGTGACCATCCGAAGTTAATAATATTTGCCCTGTTACATTCATAATAATAGTCATAACAGCAGCCCATATTTATGAAGCATTTACTACATCCCAAACACTGTGCTAAGAGTTTTATATACACTCATTCATTCCTTTCTGCAACCCTGTAAGATAATGAAAGCCTCATTTTATGGAAGAGAACTGAAAGCCCAGAGCCGTCGAGAAAGTTGCCCAAGGACGTAAGCTAAAAAGTGATAGAACGGAGGTTCAGAACCGGTTCCGAATCCACAGCCTGCTGTGTGACCCTGTGCCATGCCGTGCTGATGAGGTTGGCTCACTGCTTCCAGACCTGGGGACTTCCGGGCCCTTGGACATGAGCCCAGCCCTGTGCATGCCCAGGAGGTCCTGCACCCCTGTCCCTGCTTCCTTCTCCAGCTTCGTCCCCCGTCATCTTCCTTGTCTTGGCCCTCGTTGCGTCTTTCCGGTTTCACTGCGTCCCCG
Organism: Globicephala melas; assembly: GCF_963455315.2. NCBI lineage: Eukaryota > Metazoa > Chordata > Mammalia > Artiodactyla > Delphinidae > Globicephala > Globicephala melas. Next base: position 14,810,901 of record NC_083331.1, on the reverse strand, counting down.
GGGCACAGCCCAGGCCTGAGATGGAGTGTGTGCTTAGTAAATATTTGTTTAATGAATGGATGATTGATGTTTATTTATTCAATATACATGAAGCGGATGGTTTGCTTGCTCTTACTGTTTGGTGAAGGTTCCAGGCCACATCTGGATTTGATATCTGTCGTCCTGTGGCCTGAAAGCCCTCAATGAGCAACATCTTCCTTCCTGCCTGGGACTCGAGTTTTTCATATTTGCCACCTGACATGTTTCACCGTTGCCACTTCCAGAGCAGACCAATTTTTTTTCCCCATTAAAAAAAAAAAAATCTTGGAGATCCTTTGTCTGGAAGACTCAGTCACTTATTTTTGTTTTCAGGATGGACCCTTTCCACACACTCTGAGATGATTGGTCAAGGAGCTGTCCATTCACAGCCCGAGACCCAAGGTCCGGACCCCCATCATCTCCTAGGAGTAACGGGAAGAGTCCACAGGGCAGAGATTGGTTGACTCGCATCACAGATTTGTCACGTAACATTTTTCCGGACCTCAGGCCTCCACGACAGCAACAGGGATATCGTTCTCATCAAGGGATAAGAGAAAATTCTTTCACAACTTTTGCAGCCGAAGAAAACCAGCCAACTTACCAACAAAAAGTGGCCAGCCTCAGAGGCGTCGCCTGAGGACCTTTCAGGCTTCCAGCGCAAGGAAGAAAAAAGCAGGCAGGCATAGAGCTTCCCACGGCACCTTGGAATCTTCACATTTGCTGCATGAGAGGTGCAGGAGGTGTTATTCTGCGTGTCTCTCCAGGGCCAGGAGACTCTCCAGGGTCTCACACTCGGCATAGAGAGTGATTGGTGGGCTTGGGGGGAGAGTGAGCAGGGTCTGGACGGCTACTCCTTTAGGTCACTTTCATTCATACCACTATACACGTACTCATAATTCAGACCTGCCTGCGCCTCCACTGATGTGTACGAAGTACAAACTGACCAGGGGGCGTGCACAGTTCTACACCTGAAAGTGTAGACTCTCCCTGGGCCCCAGCAACATGCTTGGTTGATACATTGATATTAGGCTTCAAATCAATAATCTCTCAGAAAGTCAGAGTCAAGGGTAAATTAACATTTATTGTGTGCCAAGCACTGTGGTAGAGGCCTTAAATTGGTGATTCTCAAATGGCATCAGAATCACCAGGGGGGCTTGTGAAAACACAGAGTGTGAGACCCCATCCCTAGAGTTTCTGATTCAGTCATTCTGGGGTAGAGGCCAAGAATGTGCATTTCCCACGGGTTCCCAGGCGAGACTGCCGCTGTTGATCCAGAGACCACACGCGGAGAACCTCTGCCTAAGCGTGCATTCTTTTTATTTATTTATTTATTTATTTATTTATGGCTGTGTTGGGTCTTCGTTTCTGTGCGCGGGCTTTCTCTAGTTGTGGCAAGCGGGGGCCACTCTTCATCGCGGTGCGCGGCCCTCTCACTATCGCGGCCTCTCTTGTTGCGGAGCACAGGCTCCAGACGCGCAGGCTCAGTAGTTGTGGTTCACGGGCCCAGTTGCTCCGCGGCATGTGGGATCTTCCCAGACCAGGGCTTGAACCCGTGTCCCCTGCATTGGCAGGTGGACTCTCAACCACTGCGCCACCAGGGAAGCCCTAAGTGTGCATTCTTATTCTATCCTCCCAAGACTTGAAGCACGTGAAGGTGAAGAATCTAATTCAAGGTGACATCGCCAATAACCTGCAGAGTGGGGATTCTAGCCCATCCCCAGCTCTTTGCAGAGCCTGTTCTCTTTTCCATGGCCCTTCCATCTTTCCATCACACTCATTTGCCCTGGGAACTTTGCACTCAGACAAACGAACAAACCACAAAAGAAAATCCCAAACACTTAAAGAGAGCAGTCCTCGTGTAGCTCGCTGCTGTTTTATTTCCGTGATAGTGACAAGCTTATGAGATTTAGACGTACGGCAAGCAAGTAACAATCCATGACCACAAATCAAATGCATGATGGAGTCTGGGCTTGAGAATCTGATTTCTTCCTGGTGGGGAAGTCCCAAGGCCACAGCGTATTTTAATCGATGTGCAGAATGATCAGGGATGTAGTTTTGAAACAGTCTTGGGTTGGGGGGTGGGGGCAGCCTTTTGTATTGTTTCAACGCTCCAGTATCCATCTCTCAGAATGGCAGGGAATAGACGCACAGCCCTTGCTCTGGAGTGACCTTGAGAATGGCCTTATAGGAAGCTCTGGCATCCTGGAACCTTGCTTAAAGTCTGCTGAAATTGTAAACAAGCAGAATGACAGCTGCCAGACAGCTAGGAAGCTCCAGCTCCAACCCAATGGGCAGCAGTGAGAGATGTGGAGAGTGGACTTTTCTTTTGTAACTTCGCAAGGCCGAGAGAATAGCATGCAACGTTTGGCCTTGCACATGTTTTCTACACAATACAGACATCATACCGAGAAAAGTCTGTGGACACACATCTATCTTTTGGAGTCGCCGTGGAACCCATGGGCACACACTCCATCCGTCACATCATCTTCTGTTTCTGCAGCAAGGGTTGTTACGTCAGTCCTGTGTTTGCTGCCTGTGACACAGCATCCAGCGTGAGGACAGGGGATGAGGACACTCTCTCCTCAGTGCTTTGAGCACCTTTATTTACAAAGGAAGATAAAATTATTCCTAAAGCACAAGAGGTCTCCTTACCTAGAGACAACGAGAACAACAAATTATCAGAGGGGTTCGGTTCACTTTTTTAAGTGATCAAGAGAGTTTTATGATGTTTCTTGATTTCCCTTGCAAAGATTTTCTTCTCAAAAAGTGACAGTAAGAGTAAAAATGATAATAACCCAAAAGACAAGCTAAACTCAATGAAGGAACAAAACTACCATCTTGGTCAGACATTAAAAATGAAAAATAATCATGAAACGTTCTCAAATCTTTCAAAGATTGTATACTGCATAAAAGCTTGAAGAACTCTTGGGAGAAACTCCCCCAAACAGGTTTAAGAGCTCTGCTGAGTTGAGTGACAGGAGGGCACGCATATATATATACGTTTTTTCGTTGGGAGGAGAAAAACATGCCACTGTTCTGGGTTCCAGCAGAAGCCCTTTTCCTTTGCTGGGACCTTCCCCTTTCCCTGGGCCTCCCAAGACCTTCTTTTCCCTGAGGCTTCTCTGGGGTGAGCCCTGACAATTCAGAAATACTGGCTTTTGCTTTTATAAAGCCAATAATGAATTACAGGCAGAAGGACAAAATTACATACGTGTAGATTCAGCAGATCTCCTTCATGAGGCCCCTGGAGGGGACCAAGAGTTCTATCGCCATCAGCTTAGATAATCAGGAGTTCACAACATGCCCCACTACAGTCGTTCCAGACAAGCACTGTCAAATTGCTAGTTTCTTTCTTTAAGTACAGAAACGTTTTCTCTCATTCCTATTGGATGGAAAACTTTCTAAGAGACCACACTGCTATCTGCCCTTCTGCTCTGTTCCTTGTGAGCGGAAATTGTTGATAGTTCAAAGATACCTTCCAGGGTTACCCTAAAAAGCCCTGGCCTGTTGGTCAATCTTCGTTGGTTGGTTTGATTTTTGCCTACTTTACTGCTGTGAATTTTTCCTAAAGGGAGGAACACCTTACCTGTCTTCCCCGTTGGCTGTGAGGAGGATGTATGGGTGTGGAGGTGATATGGTCATTTCAGGGCTAGAGTTGATTTGCCAGCTCATTTGATGATTAGTCATCCGTCACAACGTGAGTCAGGCAAGTCATAACCACTCTTGAAGAAATAACTCAAAAGACTCCTTGTTTTTGAGGGCTAGCACTTCTAAAAATAATTTTGTTTAGGAATTTGAGGGGGAGAAAAAGCCCCTTTTTGTTTTCCGTCCTGAAACGTATTTGGTCCGTCAGATGGTCACAGAAGAAGGAGGTGTCAGGAATGGAGCACGGGACGACTTTCAGAGCTGAGTGTCAGCGCTCGCTTTTCATCCACCTGGAGTCGGGGCCCCTAGAGGTGGTCTCAGAGGCAGCTGGCCTTAGTTTCTGAACTGAGAATGAGGGGTAGGTGTTGGTGGACCCGCCCTGGGCCCCGTGAGTTGAGAAGGCGGCCATCACGCCCCTCCATGTCTTCCTGGTCCGCTCCTTTCCCTACACTTCCTCAGAAGCCACGGTTTCCTGACCCTCCCTCCAGTTGTTCGCCAACTCAGGCTTTTCAGCCTTCAGTGGCTCAAACCGGAGTTTTCCCAACAGCTCTCTGAGGTGCTTCTTCCCCAGTGTTACTCTTCCTTCCTTGACAGCAATGGTCATTTAAAGCCATTCTCTGGAAGAGCCTAGGGGCAGGACAGGAATAAAGACACAGAGTAGAGAATGGACTTGAGGACATGGGGAGGGGGAAGGGTAAGCTGGGATGAAGTGAGAGAGTGGCATGGACATATATACACTACCAAATGTAAAATAGATAGCTAGTGGGAAGCAGCAGCATAGCACAGGGAGATCAGCTCGGTGGGTGCTGTGTGACCACCTAGAGGGGTGGGATAGGGAGGGTGGGAAGGAGATGCAAGAGGGAGGGGATATGGAGATATATGTATACATATAGCTGATTCACTTTGTTATACAGCAGAAACTAACACACCATTGCAAAGCAATTATACTCCAATAAAGATGTTAAAAAAAAATAAAGCCATTTTCTAAATTCATACATGTTCCTAGTAGCCTCTTGTGCTGCCTGACAGGTAACTTCCAAGTGGTCTCTAAAGATCACATGAGTTCGGCTTCAGAATGGAGCAGTGGAGGTGTGTGTGGTTTATTCATACAGCAGGCTTCCAGGGACAGGGGAGGGGGACATTTTCGCAAAGTATTACAGTCAGTGGAAGATGAGCGATCTGAATTCAAATGACTCGCCTGAGAATCACAGAATTTCAGACCATAAAAAGCCTGCAGAAAACCTTTGTTTTACAGATAAGGGCACAGAGGTCCGGAGAGAGAAATTGATTTGCCTGGTGCCACACGGCCTGTGGGTGGCCAGGGTTAGGGATGTAAGCTGGCTCTTCTGATCCCAAGTTTACTGCTCTCCCTGCTACCTCCCTATCTAACTTCCCTTTGATCCCTGGGGTACTTTTTCCAGTGGAATAATTTCTTAACTGCTGTGGCCTACCAATTTGGGAGGAATGAAAAACATACCAGCATGAACATCAATGGCAGACGCGTTTTAAAAAATATAAAACATAATGAAAGGTCCTGAAATATTCTTGATTTTTCACTTCCCATCCCACTGCTATGCAGAGCTTATTAAAGACTTGAAAATTTTGAAAGAACTACTTAACTTTTCACCATGGAAACCGTTTGGCAGTTCCAAACTGTGATTTTTTTTTTTAAACTTCAGAGTATTATAAATCAAGGAAAAAGCATTTTACCTGTTCTCAAGTTAGAGGGAATAAAAAGAATGAAAGAAAATGCGTGTTGGGGGTTGGTTATCCTATACTGAGCAGCAGGAAGTTCAGGGTCAGTGTTTCTTCATTGTGAAAGAGCAAGTTTGAACCTTGAGCCCAGATTACTGGATGAACCTTGGCCCCTGATCTTAATAGCTAATTTTCCTGAGTTAACTTTCCCTCCATTTATTCCTCTAGTACTTTTCAACGTACAGATTATGGCAGGGATTTCTCCAGGCATATGGGGACATTCTAACTCCTTAGCATTCAGAGAAAAGCTCAGGTTAAATTTGATCCCTGTGATTGGTCTGGTTCCATTCATTTCCCGTAGCACTCACAATTTTATTAATTCACCTGACTAGTGATGAGTTTATTTCTGATCAGTTTTTCTTTTCCTAACATAAAGCTTACTAAGGATATTAAATTAAAACAGTCATGCTTTGTAGTTAAGGTTGTCAAATAATGCATGGGATATATTTATACTTAAAAATTATTTCTTGGGGCTCCCCTGGTGGCGCAGTGGTTGAGAGTCCGCCTGCCGATGCAGGGAACACGGGTTCGTGCCCCGGTCCGGGAAGATCCCACATGCCGCGGAGCGGCTGGGCCCGTGAGCCATGGCCGCTGAGCCTGCGCGTCCGGAGCCTGTTGCTCCGCAAAGGGAGAGGCCACAGCGGTGAGAGGCCCGCGTACCACACACAAAAAAAATTATTTCTTGTTGATCTGAAATTCAGACTTAACTGAGTATCCTGTATTTTAATTTGCTAAATCTGGTAATCCTATTTGAACTAGGTAATAGATACCCTCCTGAAATCTTGCATTTGGATAGTTTTTTTTTTTAAATAAAATCATACATTTAAATATTTTAGGGAGCTAAATGTCTATCTTTTGGATTTTTATGTATCTGGATTTTTATGTATCTGGCTTGCTTTCAGTGTGATATACCCATATGTGTTTTATAAATTCAGTTTTTAAAAATGTTTATTTTGTATATCAACCACCGCTCACCTTCCCTCCCCCGGGCACACGTTACACTCTCAAAATTTGCAGACTCTAAGGCACAGTTTAGAAGTATATCATTTTCCTCTTGTTTAGGTGTCTACATTTCATGGTTTTTGAGATCTGTTTCAGGAAACAGATTAGCCTGTTGTGAATTTTGTGAGATTTTTTTTTTTGAGCTCTGAGCCATTAACCCAAAAGAGTTCCACCAAGGACTTTGGTATCCACAGTAACAACATTTATTAAATGTCTGCTGTATGCCAGGCCATATGTGTGCTTTTTGTATGCAGTGTTTCATCCAATTTGAATGACCCTGTGAGCTAGGTGCTATAAGTATCTCCATTTTACAAATGAGGAAACAAAAAAGTCCCAGTCGTTTGCCTCAGGTTTCACAACCAGTAAGCTAACGTGTCAGGACTCAAACCCAGGTCTGATTCAAACATGCTTTTAACTCTTACCTAAAACAGAATGTTTCCCACTGGAAACGTTGTTGTGGGTCTTGTGAAATATGGGAAGTGCAGAGACTTGCTGAGAAAAGGGAGGATCTAGGAAGGTTTACTGCAGTCAACTGGCAAAGTCCGGCTCGGTAGCAGCCGACAAAGAGTGGAGATGGTTGTCTCTGCTCTCTTGAGAGATTGGTTTGCAATCCAAAGCCCAGAATTTGAAGCCTTATCAGAAGGAAAACCACAGTTCACAAATGCTTTGAAATTAGGGTGTCTGTCGCATTCATGTGTGTAAGAATCACCAGGAGAACTTGCATAAAGGTTCCTGAGCCCACCCTCAGAGATTCTGATTAAGTTCTAACATGGTGGCTCTGCAGAGAACCCGACACCTCAACTTGCCGCCTACTGTTTTGCAGCAGCCTTCCAGGAACCAGGTGTTCCAAGTGGGTGCCAGTGGGTATGCACTTTGGGAAACGCTGCTTGAGCTTGTGAGTTCCTGGAGGGCAGGAATATGTCTCACCTACCTTTGTATCCTCAAACCTAGAACAGAGCCGGATGCAAATCCGATACACGTTAGGAAGGTATTACAGGGAATGCTGAAAGGGAAGGGTTTCCATTGACATTTTGGGCTGCTGAAAAGAACCAATTTTAATTCTAATCACGGTGAAAGAGTTTTATTCCAGCTTTTATAAGTGCAAAGTGTTAACTTTGATCTCCAGGGTCTATATTTCAAGGGGATTGGTGGGGGGGGGGGAATGGTGGTGATGAGCATATATTTATGTACAGCAAAATCCTTATTATGCTTTATCAGTGAAGCCGGAGCACACGCTTCTTTGTATGTGAGTATGCGTCTGTGTCTTCCTCCCTTCCACAGCTGACACTGGAGATTAGACTCAGTCTTTAAGCTTGTAAAAAGCCTTTGAGGGAAACCCTTAATGAGGAACTGATCCTCTTAAACTCAAGTCTAATTACTTTTACAGCAACATTTCTATTTTGGACGCTTCCCATGAATACAGTCTCTCTGATGCCGTTGATGGCAGGCTAGCCCCTCGAATGCATCAGAAAGAACGCCCAGCGCACGGCCTGACAGACAGACCCCAGTGAGAAAGCCAGTGACTCTTTTCTGCTTGAGCAGCTCGCTGGATTTCAAAGGCCACCAGGAGAGAAAATCTTGGCTCCCATGTTTACAAGCCCTCGAAACTGTTTCTATCTTTTCTCTGCTATTCAGCCATTTGCTTCCTCTACTCGTGGCGAGTGACAGGCATCCCGAGGTCATGAGCCTTTTGGCATGGTCTCCTTGGGGCCAAAGAAGACTGGAGGGGTTATTGTGGTCATTGTAGTCACACGGACGCTTGCCTTTTCAGTGTCCAGTATTTGATGGAAGCCATACGGGGCACCCTGGCAGTTGCACTTTTACAAATTGGATTTGGGCTCGTCACTCTCAGGACATCCTTGGCAGATGGTCCCCTCACCATAGTGTGAAAAGACTGGTCTAGGAGAAATTAGGTCTGAATTGGTCTCTACTAAGACCCCCCCAACCTGACAACACAGTTTAATTTAATTTTTTCCTGCAGACAGCTCATTTTTGACTAGAGATATAGCAAGAGTACTATACTCTTATAGTATATAAGTATATATATAGTATATATAGGAAGAGTACTTATAGTATATAAGTATATATATAGTATATATAGGAAGAGTACTAGGTTAGGAATTAGGAGGCTTTCACTAATTCACCAAGCTCCCCTGAGCTTCGTACTGAAAACACCTCCATGACCTACAAAACCTTTTATGAATGTAAGGTGTTAAACTCATGGCGTCCACCCACCAAATAAGTGTGAATGAAAGAATGTAAGGCTGAGGTTATGGGTGGGTAGATGTGGCAGGAATGAATTCCTATATCCTGGGAAGAGTGTGCCCCCTGCACTCTCACCAGGCCCCTGGGGTAGACGAGGAGTGTTGCCCTTGACCACCCTTTGTATTGGGCTCTGGAGAAAATGTGGCCAGAACCCTCTGGCTAATCAGCTGAGCATGGGGGAGGAACACAGGCCTGAGCAAAGATGGGGCCCCAATAAAACAGACACCAGATCTGCCACGTGTGGGTGTGTGACTGTGGGCAAGTCAGTGAATCTTTCTGAAATCCCATTTCCTCATCTGCAGGGCACCTGGTGTTAGGAAGCACCTTTTATGTTGTAGGTGCCTGTCACATCAGAGCTGTGGTTCTTTGGGTTTGGGCTTTGGCTTTTGGGGTTCTAGCTGCCACAGTCTTTGTCCGGTAAGTCCATCAATTGTTTAGTTACATTAAGTCAAGCTCTTTTTAATGCCCTTCCCTTAGCTCTTCCGCGCTGTGAACATGGTCTATTTGGAAACTAAGATCTTTCTCCCATCATTAGCCTCAGGACGGTTCTCATCAGTGTTGGTGAACAGTTACTAAGGTGGTTGAAGAGAAGTGGGAGAAAGGCCAATAAGAGCATTAAAACCTTAAAAGTTAAGGAACTAGTAGCTCTGGTGCCAGACTGCCCAAATGTTGGTACCATCAGTTACTTGCTAGGTGACCCTTTAACATGTACTCATTCATGGGACTTCCCTGGCGGTCCAGTGGTTAAGACTTTGCCTTCCAATGCAGGGTTAGATCCCTGGTTGGGGAGCTAAGATGCCACATGCCTCGCGGCCAAAAAACCAAAACAGAAAACAGAAGCAATATTGTAACGAATTCAATGAAGAGTTTAAAAATGGTCCACATTAAAAAAAAAAAAAAAAAACCTTTAAAAAATGTACTCATTCATAAAATGGACATCATAAATGTTTGCAGAGTATAGGAGATACTCATAGAGTGATTATAAGAATTAAATGAAAACATCTGTACAAAGTGCTTATTAGCATACTGCTTGGAATATGGCTATCCTTTGATAAATGTGAGCCTCTATGAGAAACGTGTAAAAAAAGCTGGAGATAAAAGCTTAAAAGTAGCTCAGACTATCTTCAAGTATGGGGCTGGCCAAAAAGTTCATTTGGGTTTTTCCGTAACATGTTATAAAAACCTGAACGAACTTTTTGGCCAACCCAATATATTATACAGCATGTAGAGTGCGCTAGAAAATGAGACAAAATTGTAGCAAGAAATATTTAGATCATCATTAAGAATAACATGACTCTAAGGGTGATTAAACATTTGGATAGAATTTTATCCTCCTTCCGATTTCTTAAGACTTCTCTCCTTCTGGTTCTTACCTCTCCTGGAGCTTGCATATTAATAGAATAGCAGCCAAAACAAAGGATTTAAAAATATAGTTAGAGACATTTACTCCAAATACCACTCATAGCAAATAAAATTATAGTCAATAGTACTGTAATCCCAGAATTTAAAAGTGCTCCTACAGCTCAGACTAGCTTCTAAAGGTTTCACAGGGAATGGCTGGATTTAGGATCAGGATTTAGCATCCTTTAGCATCAGCAGTTGACATCAAAGACAAAGCACACCTGCTCTGTATGTACAGAGATATAAGTCAAGAAGAACAATCCAACTGGGGAGGGGATATCGAGTAGGCAGGGAAGACGGGAACACTGGTTATTTGTAATAACCAGTGATTTGCAGAGAGTGTACTGGGCTCATTATATTTGCTGTTCGTTTATTCTTCATAATAACTTTATTATCCACAGGAAACTGAACTTCAGAGACTAAGTTAAATAACTTACCCCACTTCCAGAGTTCAGTAGCGGTAGAGGCAGTGTTCACCTTCAGGTCCCTCTGATGCCACGGGTTTTTCTTGACGCCATGTGGCCATGCACATACGGTGTATGTATATATTGCTACATGAAGTGCAAGATTATACATGGTACCCAAACGAGGGATGGAGGAACTCTGTGAGCCATCCGAGAGGGGCTTCATGGAGGAGCTGGGAGCTGAGTAGGGTTCTGATACTGGAACGCCCATCAGGCTCTTTGGGGGCAAGAGAAACCTACTTGGGCCTCCTTAATTCATTAATCGGAAAGATACTAGTGGCTCATGAAACTGAAGAAAAAGCTGAGGAGACAGAGGGCTAAGGCAGAGATTCTTAGTGGGAAATGAGGGAGTTAGGGAATAGAAGGTGACCACCCTCCCTGTCAGCCGTATTAGCGGTTCCATAGTTTTAGTTCTCAAATGTCCTGATTAAAAAGTCCTGATAACAGAATCATTCCAACATTTCTCTCATGTTGTGTTAGGCCAGCCTTATAACTCTTTTTCCAGTCAAACCTGAGGTCTCCTGAGTTACCTACTGGCTAATTTTAAACATGGACTGCAAGTTTCTCCTGACTGGAGTGTAAGGTGAAGCAGCAGGCGGTGAGGTTGGGGGCAAAGGTGGGGATGGGGGTGGTAAGTGAGAGGAAGAAGAGGCCCTTAGGGGGTTCAGGTTTGAGGCAAGAAGAAATGTGGGGCTGCGGACAATTGAGTTCATTGGATTTGGGGTGAAGAGGTCATCCTCAGTCTTGATAAGGAGCATTTCCTGTGGAGGGATGTGGGTGCTGGGGATGTGTCCTTCGAGCTCTGGCCTCTCTCCTGCTTCCTGCTGGTTTAGGAGAATTGTAGCACATGCCTCTGGTCCACCAGGCTCATGGGGCTGTGAGGACACAGCTTCAGCTGGGAGAGTGGGTGACCAGTGTGGTTACTGACAGCACCTTTGATGCATCTGTTCCACTCAGTGCTGAGTGAGAATAAGCCAGGTGCAAGTAGGAGGCGCTTCCCCAGTCTCAGGATGATTGGGGTGGTGCTGGGAGTGGGATGGGGGAGTAGATAGCATACCTTGCGTTTGGGCAATAGCAAGAGCAGCTGGGTTTGGCTCTCAGGACCCCGTGTGTGGTTGTGCTGCCATCTTCTAGGCTAGAGCAGCAGGGAGAGGTGCTAGCGAGGCTGTGTTGGGAAGGATGCTTCTAGGTGAGGAGACCTGGTGACCCCCTTTCATGATGGGTGGGCGTGCATGTGAGGGCAGCTGGCAGTGTGCCTCTAGAGGTTACAGTCGTTGATCTGTTGCCATATTACTGGAACTGCCACCGTGGTTTTATGTTTGGAGGAAATTCATGTGTTAACATCTCAACCAGTGGTTCTCAAACTTGAGCCTGCAGCAGAATCACCTGGAGGGCTTGTTAAAACACAGATTCCTGGGCCCCACCCCCAGGCTTTCTGATTTAGTGGTTCTAGGGTCGGGCCTGAGAATCTGTATTTCTAACTAGTTCCCAGATGATGTTGACACTGCTGACCCATTGACCATATTTTGAGGATGACTGTTCTAGACCTGGATTTCTCAGTTGCCTAGGGAGCATTCTGGGGTGTTCTTGGGTCAAGGAGACATTGAACCCGATGAGAAAGCCAGAAGACAAATCTTATTAAAGGTCCCAAAGTAAATTCACTGAGGGATGCCAGGGAAATGGGCGACAGGGTAAGATTTTAGGCTTGCGACTTGCCTGGGGCAGAATATATAACATGTGTTAGTCTTATTAAAGCTGCCTGCCCTCTTGTACAGAGTGACAAGGTGATTTCTTTGCTGTCTGTCACGTAGCGAGATTGCCCCTGGCTTCTGGGAGAGACCTGGCACTAAGAAAAGGAGCTATGGCGGCAAAGCGATCTGTGCCTTCCATACCCGCCCCACCTACTACTTTGAGACAATACAAGTATTTTTAGAAAAGGAGGGGATATTTGTAGAGCATCTGCTAGGTGCTGGGCATTGTGGTAGGTACTTTACACACAGCACCTCCTGCGTTTGAAAAAAATCTGCAAGGTCTGTATGACTTTTCACTTTATAAACGAGGAAACTGAGGCTCAGTAGCCTTAAAACGTACCCAAATCACCAAGTTAGCGATGGGCAGAGCAGGACTTGAAAATATGTATCATTCTTATTCCAACTCTGTGTTCTTTTGATTTATCATTGGAAATGCAGAGATCTTTATAAAAAATGTGCAGTTTTTAAAATGAAATGTTACTTCTTAATTTAAAAACAAGATTATATATTCAGGATGAAAAAGATACAGACATGAAGGAGTGGGGATTATAGATAAAGGGATAAAGAACATAAAACATGTGAAATCAGGAGCCCTGGAGATATTGACATTGATCCAAGAGGTTATTTTAAAGCTTCTTCCCTCCTCTGCCCACTTCGTGGCTCTCCTTGGGTAAGTAAGAGTTCAGAGAAGCTGAAACAAGATGCAGACGGCAGATCTGGTGCATCTTGTATGCAGAGTGTTCAGAGCAGTGCCTGGCCCGCAGGCAACGCTCAGAAAACGTTAGCTGTTCTCCTCTTCTTCCCCTGCACCATTATCACCTGCCTGCAGGTGTGCAGGTGTGCCCGCCTGCAGGGAGAGTGAGGGTGGGAGTTAGGTGGGCACCAGCAGCAGTGGGTGGAATCCAAGAAGAAGATACACTGCAAAGAACAGATTGCTTTCGTTATGCCAGCCTCCTGAAAATTCTGGGTTCTGATTTAGAAGGCAAATATGATTTTGCTGAAGAAGGGAACTGAAGGAATTAGGGTCGGGGGAGAAGGTAAGGAGAGGATATCTGAGAGAAGAAAGTGAATCAGTCAGTGAGAATCACTGTCAGGAAGGTAATTTGAAATTTGGGTTCATGTTGCCGAGATATAAAACTACCTGATTAGAAAACTCACCCTCTGTTCATCAGAAATCCTGGTGGTGTGTGTGCGTGGGGTACTTAGGTCGTTCTTGGGAAGGCAGGCTTGGCAGGAAACCTAGATGAAGACGAAGCTGCTAGGTGAGCAAGAAGCTAGGTGATTGCACCTGGCCATAAACTGGGGAGATGAACACACCTGTGGGCTTTTCAAAGAATGAGTTCAGAAGGTAAAGGAGACCACAGGACCTTTGTGCAAAGAAGGGGAGCCAGGAGGGGCCCCTGGGAGATAAAGGCAGAGAAGAGGTGGCAGGCTGGGTAAATGGGAAGAGTTGGGACAGAAACAGATGTGGCTGCCCATGTGGGGACACCCAGGAGAGGAGCAGAGCGGGCGGCAGGAGGGGGCCCTTTCAGCAGCCCAGGCCAGGCTGTTTCAAATTGATTTCCACATGGCATAAGGGAGAAATGCCGGGTGGCAGGCTGGACTCCTCTCTGTAGGAGGCTGGAGGATGCCGGGGACAGAGAGCTGCCAACCGGGAAGCAGCCGGGGAGGTAAACAACTGGCCAGATGTTTCAGGGACAACCCGTGTGGCCGCCGGAACATATGCCAGTTATCAAGGCCGATGAATAAGCAGGAGCTAGCGGGGCATCACGCTGCTGTTTATGAACTCGTGGGCCCTCTGCGCCACGCGTGCCAACGTGTGGGACATGAGATACGCCAGCGATGCAACCGAAAGTGATTCTCGTTTCCGTAGAGCTAATTAGGAGCCTGTAACAAAACAGGAGCCTGGCAGAGAGGTGAGAGAGGGAGTTTGCAGGAGCCAGTCAGAGCCCGAAGCTCGCTGTTCCGCGCTGCGCTGGATGCATTGTGGCTCGGGGGGGTAGCCATCTGAGAACGGCCTGTTCCTGTCGGCTCTGAAAGCAGAAGGCATTAACAGCCTGGTGATGTGGCCCCGGCTTAACTCTTTTGTAAGACTGGCCTCTGCAGCCTGTTTAAGCATTCTGTGACCGTGGGGCGTGGAGTTCCTGGCACGGTCCACAGAGGTCCTCCTTGCTAACAGCCTCTCCTTGTCTACGACTCCAAGGGAGTTCTCCACGGCAGCTTTTCAGCCTTCAGATCTGCCTGTCTCCGAGGGTAATTGCTGGGAAAGAACCTAGCTGCAGCCAGGAGCCTGGTGCCCACGGCAGGCTGGGGATTAAGTGCCTTCTGTCCAGCAGTGGCAGGTTCGAGGCCCCCTTTGGCCATCCCTATGGCTCTACCCGACCTCCACTGAGTAAACTCTTCTAATGTGAATAAACACGGGAGGGAAGTGAAAAAGAGCTAGCAAGTTAACAAACAGAAATTCAGCTAACGAAACTCAAGACTAGCAGACACTCGGGGGGTGCGAGACGCCCCAGATCACTCGCCCTTACAGCTGTCACCGAGTGTGTTTCTAGAACAGGCGTTAGTAACGGGAGAAGAGGGAATGAGAGAGGGAGAAGGAAAAGCCAGCAGAGTGGAGGGCTGCCGAAGTGGAAAGGGAGAGTCAGGATGCACGAGGCGAGGAGGAGAGGGCTCCTGACCCCAGCAAGCTCAGGGACTGCCCGGTGACAAAGCAGGCCAGCGCCCCAGGGCCGGGCTCGGCGGGGCAGTGAGACCTGGAGGCCGAGCAGAGGCCGGCTGCAGGTTAGGGCACAGGGATGCTGTGTGGATGTGGATTACTAGCGGGGACCCAGAGCATTTGCTGGGGAGTTGGGGGAGAGCTGCCCTTTCCTTGGGGATGAGGAAAGAGGCAGGGGACAGAGGACTTGGCAGAGCTGCTGGGACATTTAAGAGGACTGCAGAGACCTTGCTGAAATAAAACTCTGAGGTCGCCATCTAAACTTTCTTGCAGAATGATTAGAAAATGTAGCTTGGGGGCTTCCCTGGTGGCGCAGTGGTTGAGTCCGCCTGCCGATGCAGGGGACATGGGTTCGTGCCCAGGTCCGGGAGGATCCCACATGCCGCGGAGCGGCTGGGCCCGTGAACCATGGCCGCTGAGCCTGCGCGTCCAGAGCCTGTGCTCCGCAACAGGAGAGGCCACAACAGTGAGAGGCCCGCGTACCGCAAAAAAAAAAAAAAAAAAAAGTAGCTTGGGAGGCCTTTGCCTTGAGAGAAACTGCCCTGGCAATTTTTCTCTCTCTCTCTCTCTTTTCTTTTTCCCCCTCATTTTGTTTTCTCAGCTGAGGAATTGCTTTGCCAACCAGTCTGGTACAGTCCGGATCCTTCAGCTCCATATAACGTTCCCTTATGAGTAACTGCGAGCATCTAGTGAACACGCTGCATGACTGGGAATCAGAGGTGTCCTGCTGCCCTTCCTCGCTGAGGCGCTCAGCAACTACCCCTCTTGTCTGTATTGGGTGCATCTCCTGAATCTTTGAGTAGCATGGAGACTGGGGGCCATTTGCAATGACTTTGGGTCAGTGTTTATCAGTTTTAGCCAAAGGTTCTGGGTCAGCCATCCTGGTGGGTTGGAGGAGAAGCAAAGGATGGGGGTCTTGTAGACTCATTCGATGAATTCATTTTATGCTCCTTTTATCTTCCTCCCAACTACATGCTTGTTCCACAGATATACCCTGAGCATCAGTTCTGTGCTCTCGGAGCTACAGAGGTGAAAGCAGCCTTGGAAGCTTCGTTCTTCTTTCCCTCTGCAGTAGGGTTTCCAGGAAGCATTCAGGGAGCTTAACATGTAGTACTGGACAATAAGGCATTTTCCTGAATAATCATAGCGTAAAATAGAATGTGATGAGTACACTAAGAGGTGTCTAGATTTAAATACTTTAGGAGTTCAAAGGAGGAGAGATTTACTACGCATGTTGGAATTGTACGCAAGTACAGGTTGTACCGGGAGAAGATAAATAACCTATTCACATCATAGTAATATAATAAATAAAATATTATTGACATGGCTGGGAAGACACCTGATACCATTCGGGCGTTGCGAAAAAGTCTGATGTATGAATAACCATGGGTTCATAGAACCACAGAGTCTAGAATGTGAGCACACTGCAAGTGAGCTTGGAAGACATCCAGTTCAACCTCCTCATTCTGCAAATTTACAGATAGAGGTCCAGATAGGTTCAGTCAATTGCCCGAGATGGTTTGTGGCGAGGCAGGGGCCGCTTACTCACTGTTTGCACTGGAGTGGTGACAGCCACCCTCCTGCCTCTGCTGAGCAGCTGGGGGATTTATATTCCTATCCCAGCTTTCCTACCAGAATACCAGCATAACATTTTTTGTCTCCTTAGAGCATGAAGTGTGGGTGACCGTTCTTTACAAAGAACTCACATGGCCTGAGAACAGCACAGAACAAGGAAAACAAAGATGGTGGGCTGGAGTATGTATTGATTTTATAATTATATAAAACAAAATGTTGAGCAGTTTGAAGAAAAGAGCTGACTGCCTTGGCGCCCTCTCCCAACGTCTGGTCTCTCCTCTGCAGTGTGCCCAGCTCGTACCCCACCGTCTCAGGGATCCGCTCCCCAACCCAGCAGCCGTGTGTCCACCACAGCACGTGACCCAAGAAGGGAAAGTCAGCCAGTCGGATCTGTTCTGTCTCTGTCAGTCCCTCTGTCCCTGTTGGCCAGTCTCTCTAGCTGCTGGTCAGGCTCTCCTTCCATCTGTCTTCCTGCCTATCCTTCTCTCTCGCCCTTAAGGACCGCACAGTTTCTCTCCCATCACATTTTTCCTTCTCTCCTAGCTTAATTTCCAGCATTAACTCTCTCCTAACAGAAGTCAGCCATGGCCCCAACGCTGCATCCTGACTTCCTTTCAGTCTGTCTCCAAGCTTCTGGCTCAGTCTTTCCGAAGCCCCCTACTCCCGTTACCCAGCCCCTACCCCGCCACTGCATCCAATCCTTCTCTTCCCCCCCTGCTGGACAGTGGGTTGTTGCCTTGGTCAAGTGTCTCCTCGGGGTCGATTGTCAGTGGCCATTCTCAGTTGTCCTTGAAATCTGAGTTAGGAGGGCTGAGGGCGTCTCCGGCATCCACTCAGTCACTGAGTCGGAACCCTGTCTAGTACATTGTTCCCTCTCCCCTGATACCAGCCGTGCATGGCGGCCCCCTGAGCCCATCGGCTGTGGAGTTCCTGTGGCACTTCTGCAACTGTGCCTTGGGCCGTGGAGGGACCTCTGCCACCCCCTTTCCGGCACTAGAATGGAAGCTACAGCAGGAGAGGAGCCCTAGCGGGGGCGTTTTCATCACACTTAGCACACTGTCTTGCCCGGGGACACTACTCAGAATAGGAGAGAGGTTCTGAAGTGGCTTCCACTGGACTCATCTGACACACTTGCAAGGGCTCCTTAGGGAGGAAAAATCCACTCGGGGGAAGAGGGCGTGGATACATGAAAAAGACATCTTCATGAAATTATAGAGTAGCAAAGTGACACCACTAGCGTCGCCCTCATTTATAGAGCCTTTGCGCCAGGCGTGTTCTAAAAGCTCTTTGTGTACTCTCCCTCATTTATTCCTAACAGCAGCCAGGCGACTATAGGTACTATTATCTCCTTTTTACAGATAAGGAAACTGAGCCTCAGGGAGATTTAGAAACTCACCCAAGGTCACAGAGCTAGGACGTGAAAGCGCTTTCCAGCCCAAGCCTCTCTAACGCCAGATCTAGCGTAAATTGTGGCACACATTGGAAGAATGATGGGCTCATCTTCCAAACGTCTTATTTAGTCAACATATAAGAGCTCAGGGTTTCTCTTGCAGCCGTTTTGTTTCTAAATGCATGTGACCCCCACCCCTTCCCTTGGTCCGCTCGACGGTGTTACCACACAGCTGGTAGTACTCGTGTTCTTTTCCTTCTTCCAGATCTGCCTCCAAAACGGATTTCTTAATTGCCCTGCTTCTAGAGCTTATGTCATACTCTTTGATTCCTGGCATCTAAATTGTCATTAAAACGTCTCTTGGAACTGTTCCCTGTGACATTACAGACCGGGTTCCTGCAGCATAATTCCACTGGCTGATTTTTTTTTCCCTTGTATTGCATTCAGATGATGAATGGTCCCCCGATGCTCCTCCAATCTGCCTTCCTGCCCTCAGAGACCGATAGCATGGGTCCTCTTTTCCTTTCTAATGGCCCTGCTCGCCTTCTGGCATTGTCGGGGCTCAAAAGTACTTGCACGCGATGCACCTTTGGGCATTCCAGTTTGCCTCCACCTCATTGTTCTTTCTTCTTCTTATTATTACTATTACTATGATTATTTTCCGCCGTGCAGTATGCGGGCTCTTAGTTCCCCAACCAGGGACTGAACCCGTGCCCCCTGCAGTGGAAGCGCAGAGTCTTAACCGCTGGACCGCCAGGGGAGGTCCCTCACTGCTGTTTCTTTGTTTCCTTTTTCTCCACTCCGGTGCCTCCAGTCTTCACTCTGGCTTTTTTGTGCTCCCTCCAAGCTCCACCTGTGCAGAACTGTCCCCATCCTTCAGCATATCCTTGGGACTGGCGACACAGCAGCCAGTCTCTCTTCCTTTCTTTTGGGGCTTCCTCGAAACTTTCCATTACTTGACCCCTCTCCTCGCCTCTTGTTATGGCGAGGTCCTTCCTCACGTCTGTTCCTCAGTCCCATGAGAAAGCAGCTGTCCTGCCTGTCATGCTTTCCTTCAGCATGCATTTGTGTAGCCTCTTCTATATGCCAAGCCGTGTGTTTACAGAGATGGATAACATAGTCTTAGGAATTTTAAAAATTTAAATAAACTTTTTTTTAGAGCAATTTTAGACTCACAGCAAAATTGAGCGCAAAGTACAGAAATTTCCAATAAGCCCCCCGTCCCCACACGTGCACAGCCTCTCCACTGTCAGCATCCCCCATCAGAGTGGTACCTTTGTTACAGCCGCTGAGCCTGCAGTGGACACATCATGGTCACCCAAAGTCCATGGTTTCCATTCGGGTTCACTCTTGGTGGTGTACGTTCTGCGGGTTTGGACAAACGTATAATGACATGTATCCACCATCGGACTGTCATACAGAATAATTTCACTGCCTTAAAAACCCTCTGTCTCTCAGGAATTTTTAAAGCCTAGTAAAAGAGGCTGGAACATAAATAATCACCATACAATTGAAACCATGTTGAAGTAGAGTTAAGAACAAAAGAACGCAAAAGAGAGATACTCCTTAGTGGAAAGGCATGGAAGTTTGGGGGTTCAGGTAAAATATTTGAATTCTGTATATTTGCAAAGGATAAGCGTGTCGGGACCAGCCTGAGCAGGGCCACACAGGCATGTTTGAGGGAACGCAGAATGTGTGTCAATGGTGATCAAGGGCGAGACTTCTGCAATCTCATGGGTGGGAATTGGAATCTGACCTCTGCGTCATACTTGCTGTGTGATCTCAGCCCATGACTGAATCTCTGTAAGCCTCAGTCTCCTCATAAGGAAATCGGGGATGAGGATAACACTTGCTTGCAGAGACGCTCTGAGGGTTAAAGGGATGCACTCCTCTCTGCTTGGCCTCTGGTGAGGATTGTATCTTATTTCCTGTGCCCGGCCGGCCCTGTCCCAGTTCCTGTGGCTGCAAGAAACTGTCTCCACCTCTTCTATGAGGGCCTCCATGCCTTTTGATAGGCAGGGCTAGTTTTCTGATCTTCCCAGCTGGATTGTCACCAGGTTTACAAAGAAAACCCTCTCCCTTCCTCAGCTCTTCATCTTTGTTTTTTTTTAATTTTTAATTGAAGTATAGCTGTATTACAATGTCGTGTTAATTACTGCCATACAGCAAAGTGACTCAGTTATACATATATATGCATTCTTTTCCGTGATGGTTTATCCCAGGATATTGAATATAGTTCCCCTCCTTCTCTCTTCTGAAAGAGAATCCTGAGGGTTAATTGAGGTCCATAGGCCCCTGGTCCCAGAGAGCTGTTGGTAAATCCTGCGTTAGGAGTCCCTGCTCCGATTTCCAGTTTATTCTTAAATCCCCTGAACCAGCCAGGCCTTCCTCATTCTTAAATACAAAGCTTTGAGGGCTTGAGTAAGAAGGACCTCTCCTTTTGACTTTTTGGCTTTTTGTGGCTGAGATATTTGAGAGCAAATTTGTCCATTTGGCTGGTATCCCCTCTCCCCCCTCCCTGCAAGCGCCTTTCAGCGGGAGTGAAACCCCATGTTAAGTGGGCATCACGGAGCCCAGAAAGGACTAGCTGCATTGGCCCCAGGTCCCAAACAGAGCTTGTAAATGAAGTGCTGGAGCAACTGGGAAGGCCACGGCCTCAGAGAGCCCTTGACACTGAGCCTGGGGCTGACATAGGCCCTTGTTGGGGCCAGTCACCGTGGCCAGCCTTTAAGCTTTCTGGATGTTCAAGGCTTCAGAGAAATGACACATTGAGTTTCCCAATGCCACTGGGGCAACAAAAGCATAGGCCCAGCTGTTTGTGCAGCTTTCCAGAGGGATCTGGGACAGCAGGGGGCCTGGAGGGCTGTGGAATCGTCTCCTCTCTGTTAACTTTGACAGCGGCTGGACCCTCCCAGGAGCCCTGGGACCCTCCCATACTTCACTGCCTGCCGCCACTGCTTTCTAGGTCTTAGGCTGACATTAACTAAAAGCAACCTGGTGTTTTATGTACATTATCTCAAATCATGACCAGCTGGGGAGCTGGCCCCATCCCCATTTTCCATACAAAGGCTAAATGATTGACACAGGGCAACTGGACAGCTGGGGTTCACCCCCAGGATGGCACGAGTCCCACCCTGGTGATCCTTCACCCAGGGTCCCACGTTGTGTTGCCTGCCCTGGAATGAGTCAGATCATTATCCGGGGTGACAGGGAGGTTGCTTAGTAACCGAAACCAATCGAAAAGCATGAACTGTGGCTTGACAGATTACTCAGGATAAATTGGTCCCAGTGGTCACGTGTAGCTCTGGACATTCCCAGAACTCAGGGAATTACTTGGAAAGGAGGCGGTAAGAGGGAGTTAGAGCCAAAAGAGAGATAAAGTGCTGGAACTATATGTTGACAAGAGTTTGTCTGCTTAAATATGTAGGTTTTAAGTTACACTTGCCTCGTGATTTCCACTTCTTCTGTGGCTGCGGCCTGAGGTTTCAGCCCCAGCAGTCCAGCTTCCCCAGCTGTTCACATGCCAGGAGGGGCAGTGCTCAGGGTGGGAGGACGCTCCCCGGGGGCCAGGGCACCTGGGATTAGAACGAGTTTACTTTCCATGGTCTAGCAAGTGGGATTTATATTCACCATTATTATTATTATAGGTTAAGTGGTTTTGATTTGTATTTTTTGTTGTTGTTGTTTTGTTTTT
Organism: Globicephala melas; assembly: GCF_963455315.2. Classification (NCBI taxonomy): domain Eukaryota; kingdom Metazoa; phylum Chordata; class Mammalia; order Artiodactyla; family Delphinidae; genus Globicephala; species Globicephala melas. Next base: position 14,789,222 of record NC_083331.1, on the reverse strand, counting down.
GTTTTTACATTGTGACCTTTATTAAACACTTGGACAGTCTTAAATACATTCAAGGCATTTAAAATATTAAATTTTCCATGCTTAGTATGGTTCCTAAAAAACAAATTAACTAAGATTCCGATATTTCTTCAGAACAAAAATGTTGCAGATTTCTCCCACCATATCTGGCTTTGTCCCCCTAAATCTCTACGGCATGGGGGATGAATCTAGAAAGCCCAGTGTTGACTTCCAACGAAACATGAGCCAAATACTCGACCTCTTAACCCACAAAAGAATGTAATTTACTGCATAAATTTCCAGTACTCCTCTTGGGCCCTGGGTAGACCATTATTGGCTCACAGCCCTTTTAGCCACCAGGTAAGGCAGCCCCTATACTTCTTAAGCCTTGGAAATCTGGCACCATGATTTGACGTGTATTTTGATGGGCGACTTCAGTTGCGATTCCAGGAGCTCACCAGTGGTGCATCTCCCTCAGGTCTTAAAGTACGCACTCCACGCCATCCACACCTGCGTGTGATGAAGCAGTGGACGCTGATGAGATCTGCTGTCTTCAGACCTGAAGTGCAGCAATCACTGAGAGCACAAACCAGCCCCAGACCAGCAATGAGCAGAGTCTAAAGTACTTACCAAGCCTGGAGATGGATCTGGTAGAGAAATTTTATTTTGAAAACCACCCAGGTAATAATTCTGGCCTACAGCCAGGTTTGCGAAATCTTGAATGAACTGTCTTGGGCAAACAAAGAAATTCTAGTTTTTGATTGGCCAACTTTTGAAAGTTCCCCAGTTTTGAAACAAAAAGGTGGTATTAACCAGTTATCCTAGGGTCAAGATGGTAGCAAAGCAGCATCACGTTCTGGTTGGAACCTTGGGAAGAACAAGTGAGGTGTTTGCATAATCCCGATATCGTGTGGACCGGAAGTAGGAGGTCTCAGTGATGATAATAGGTAGCCGCTGGGAACATGGGTGAATCACCTCACTTTTTGGTACTCCACTCTCCCCGTCTACAAAATGAAGGACTTGTTCTGTGTGATTTCTGAGTTCCCTGATGGGTCTAAAATTCTGTGATGGGAATCTCAGCTCTCTGGAATATCCTTTCATGCCGAGTGATTTAAATCATATTATCAAATATTTATTGAACCCTTGCTATGTGTCCAGGAAGTGATATTCTTTGAAAAATTGGTTCTGGGATTTTAAAAAAAGTCGTGGGGGGCGGGTGGTGAGCGGGAGGGGACAGATGCTAGTGAAGAGAGAAAGACGGAGCTCAGTGACTAAGAATTTCTGAGCCCTAATAGTGCCCCTACTTTCTTGTTTTGAGCCATTTTGTGTGTGGTTAAAGTGCAGGTTACAGTGAGACAATTGACCGAGAGCAGCAAACAAATATAACCTGCTAGATGGGAACTGAGCTACTCAGCCCTTTGGATGACAAATATTGCTAGGCGATAAAAAGCACTAATGCATCAGGGGCTAATCTGGTGCTAAAATGCTGCTTCAGGAAAAATGTATTCCCAGAAAGGAAATGCTGGCGATTTGACTGATGGGAACAGCTGGAGGCCCCCATATTCGTCCAGCTAGGAAGCAGGAAAAAATAAAAAAGAAGGCGTATGGAAGAAACTGGTGAGCTATGTCTCTCGAATGTTCTTGTTGCCCAAGGTGTGGGAAGGTATTGATTATATGACCTCTCGGTGGCCTGCAGGGCTCCCAGTCTGGGTGCTAATGCCGCTGAGGGCCTTAGTCCACCCAGGGGCCCCCAGGGTCATGCTTTCTGTCGAGGAGGTAGTGGTCCAGGGTCAGGGCTTTCAAATAGCTCTTAGAGTTTCGCAGAAGTGCTGAAGGTAGAGGGGCTGGGAGGGTGAAAGGAGGGGTGTGGTATCACCGGCAGCATCTCCTTAAATCAGAACAGTTCTGCTCCTACCTGCAGTACATATTGGGGCCCCACCTGGGACGTTGGGACAAGTAGCCTGTTGGCAGCCTCACAGGCTACTTTGGTGGCATTAGTCACCCATCTGGCAAAGCCAAGCTGGGCAGAGACTGAGTGCTCAGTCCGCCTCGTTTGGCTGGGGCAAGTGACTAACAGTGTTTGGGTTGAGTCTGTGGGGTAATGTGACCAGATTTCCTGCAACAGAGACCTGGGCAGATGGTACATTTGTTACTGCACACCTTCTCCCGCGTCCCGCCACTGTCCTGACCTCTGGGGGTGGTGTGGTGTGAGGAGTGAGGGTGGGGTCCACGTAGGGCAAATATTTAATCTTCACAACAGCCCTCTGGGCTAGCTCCTATTATTTCAACTTTTAGAGGAGGGAATTGAGAGTCCCCAAGTTCTAGGATCTTGTCTGAGGCCATGGAGCAAAGGAAAGTGCTGGGGAGACATCAAGGGGTATGGTCATCAGTCGTCTCTTGGATCCGACTCCAAACACACCCCAGAGTAGCCTAGTGCTGGAAGCAACCAGAACCTTCTCTGGGTACCATGAAAACCAGGAGTCCGGAAGGCCGAGCTGGCCAGGGACTCTGAGGAGACAGGGGTGGGAGTTGGCCTCCGGGCTCAGGAAGACTGTGACGTAATCCATAATTCTTTACTCGCTTCAGCTCACACGCCCTAAGGCTCGTCAGCCCTGAGACTGATCTGGGGATCAGTCTAAGAAGGGAGGTCGAGAAAGGACTCTTCTGAATCTCAGGTCGGCCACAACTTCCCGCAAGAGCTGAGAAAAACCCCTCTAACCAATGAACCAGGGTCAGAAATACTGAGCCGTACCATAGGCAATACGAAGTAATAAATAGTTGAATTTTCCCCAAATTTATAAAAGGTGATGCAAAGAACTCATTATCTTTCCTTAATACATGTTGATTCAAGATCCTTCAAAATTTAGGGACCACGATTTTACTTTCCGAGGTGAAGAAAGTATATGATGTAGAATAGGCACTTCATAAACATTCCTGGAATGAAGAGATAGAAAAGGAAAAAGACAGTTATGTAAAGCATTCCTTCTGTCCCGTGATAAATGCAGGAGACTCTACCCCTTGGAAGGGAGCTTTACTATGAACCCAAAACATGTTCTTTACTTCTGTAAAGGTGCTGAAAACTTGAGTGATTTTTTTTTTTATGTTTAATACTATTTATGTGTTACATGTCGAAGGTCTTATAAAGTTGACAGACTACAAAGAAAGGGGCTGGGGTGATATTAGTGGAAGGAGAGTAAGATCTTCCTTCTTCCTTGTTTTCATGGCAGACCTCTCAGATGGAGTTTCCCTCTGGTCTCTCTCGGGATGCAGACCCCAATAAGAGTGTGGCCTGACACACCCGTGGCCTCACCACAGACACATGTTTAGAATTCCTCGGTCCCCTGGGAGGCGGGCAAAGAAAGCCCCAAGCAAGAAAGGCAGACACTGGGCACTTTTGAACTCATGCTGGGTATTAAAGGAGCATTAAATGGGAAAGGATATGTGAAAACAGCAACCAGCGGTTTTAGCTGACTCAGGAGATAGCTGTCCAGGAGACAGCGGCTGCACAGCCGGATCCGCAGTCCATACATTGAGTACGTACATTTACGATATTTTCTAGACCAACTGTCTAGACCCACTTGTGTGCCTGGTGTCACCATAGGTAGAGTAAAGCCATCTACAGAAGGAGGTGGAGCAGAGCCACATCGGTGCCTTCTTCCAGGTAGAGAGATTCGTGGCAGTTTGGATTTTTCTGCCCAGGGCTGGCGTGTAGCCTGCATACCTAGCGGTGGGTAGTCTGACTGCCTACGGCCGGTGCCCACGCTGACTGGCCGATGCCCATGTTCTACCTGCTGCTAAATACTTTGACTATCACCTCTTGTCATATCCTCTGTAATGCTGGCTAGTGGAAGGTCTCTAGACTCCACAGATCCACAGACCTCCATCCTTGTTCCTGTCCTCAGGAACGGCTTTAAAGAAATGGCAGAAAGTACCATTTAGAGGTGAAGCAAGCTTGATAAATTGGTCTCGATCTCGCTCTCCACTTGGGTAATGATCGGGTCTTGGCTTAAATGCGACTCCTCTAGAGAGGCACTCCGTGACCCCTAATCTAGACTACGCCCCCTCCTGTACGTGCCCAGAGCTCGCGGTACTCCCCGTGTTATGACATTCCATGTACTCCATTGTTCTCCCTTGTTTTTAGGGAACTTCTATCCTCTGTGAAGTGTGTAAAGGCACGACCTTGTGGATCACTCCCTGGGCCAGAGCCTAGCATCAAATAGGTTCAGTCAATATTCGTTGAACAAATGAAATGAATTGGTGTTGACTATTTTTTAGATGGCAGATACAATAGCGTCCTCAACGGAGTCATTCTGTAGAGGAGATAGTAAAAACATCACCTGGGCACAAATGCCCCATATACGGGGTGTTACAGGAAATGCAGTGAAAGGAGAAATTTGCTCACTGTCCTGGGCTGGTGGGCGTGGGGGTGAGGGGTGGTGTCACTGGTAGGATTTGGGGAAGACTTCATCATGAAGGCAAGTCTGAAAGTGGGAACTAAGAATTTGCCAAGTGGGGAAAAGCGTTCCAAAAAGAGGGAGCTGCAGGTAGAAGCTCAGGGGGTATTGGCCAGATGTGGCATATCTGGAAAGGACACTCATTCAAATTGAAAAGAGTTAGAGCATCAGGGAAGAAATAATGAAACAACAGGCCAGAGAGGTAAAGCAGGGTTTTCTAAGGCATGCTACAGAGGCTGGGCCTCCGTACAGTGGGGAACGTTTATAGGATGTTAACAAGGGCAGTTACATGTTTCAAAAACATAATGTTAGTGCTAAGTATGGAGAATGGGTTGAAAATTGGAAGATCCTGGAAGTAGAGCTGTTTTCTAGAGGGCAGGTCCTCTCTTCTTGTAGCATTCAAGGTGAAAGGGAGAGGAAATGGTTAAAGATGCCACGATGTTTCCCCAGAGGGGGAGGGTGTCTATATCTTGACGGGCTGACATGCAGTGATTTGCGATTTAAGACTATCCTGTGACCGCTTTGTAACTCAGTAACTGCATCTGTAACATGTAGGGAGTGGACTCAAAGATCTGCATGTCTCTGAGCATGAACATTCTATAACTCTACGGAATCATAAGCTAATAAGATGAAATAATGTAGGAACTAGTAGTATATTACTATTAGTAATAGTGTTGTGGGAACGCAAATTATAAAGAAATCAACACAAATACTGACTTAGCAGCAATTCTTGTGAAAAGACCCAGGACTTTTATTTGACTGCAAGTCGGCATGACCAGCAACGTGGGAGGGGGGCTGGCAGCGAGGAAGAGGATGGAGAAACAGAGGTCCCAGTCTCTGTGTGCCTGCCAGGGCATCCCTTAACTTGGAGATTGTCCTGGGCCTCCTTTTAGAGGGACATGAACATCCAAGAAAGACGAAGTGGCCAGGGTGGTGAGAAGTCTGGTGTCTGGATTGTAGGAAAACTGAATGAAAGAGCTGGGAATATGTAGCCTGGAAAATAGAAAACTTAAGGAAAATGTATTAGCTGCACTTGAAAGACTTCTGTATAGAAAAGGAATTTGATTTTATTGGACTTCAGTGGCCAGATTTAGGACTAATGATGGGACATTTCTGAAGGCATGGTTTGGCGAAAAATATGTAAAAAAAATCTATCCACCCAGTAGGTTTTTCAAAAACGAAAGAGACTTTTGTAAGTTTGGTTCATTTGCCGTACGATTTTTATGAGGGAGGGAGGGAGGAGTTCTGTTTTGTTCAGTGTTATATCCATGGTACCTGTATAGAGCCTGGCACACAGCACTTGATCAGCAAATTATTTATGAAGAAGGTGGCATTGAACTTATCATCCCTGATATTGAAATTAATTGAAATTAATATCCCTGATATTGAAATTAATGTCTCCATCCCCAGCTCTTTTGTTTACACAGCCCTCACCACGTTAGATTCTAATTTGTTCTTTCAGTATCTCCTTTTCTGGCTAGACTATGAGCTTGACAAAGCCAGGGACTGTGTTTAATGGTGTCCTCAGTGTTCAGTCCAATTCCTGGCATATAGCACGTGCTCAGTGAGGAGGGAGTCATATAATCTCTTTTGCAAACCAGGACTCTTTACGAGGAAGGGGGCTGCTGAGCATATGGGAGCTGATACCACAGCATCCACTGGCACTGTACTGGGCAAACCAGGGTGTATGGTTCCCCTCATCAGCCAGTGCTTGTTGAATGGATACAAAGTGACTGAGCTTCTGGAGCCAGAAGAGGCAGGCTGCATGAATGCCTACCTTCTACTGAGATTAAAAACCGCTCCCTAGGAGTTCCACCCGCTGGGCTCAGTTCTGTTTGACTAGACACACAGAATGCATCTAGACTTTCATGTGGCATTTAAATATTTGAGTTCGTCTCCTGCTTCCCCCTTGGGCTGAGTTTTCTCCTTTCTAGCCTAAACATTCTCAGTTTCTTTAACCATTTCCTGTTTTGCCTGGAGGATAGCCCTGCTGCACTTGGGGTTCTCTGTTCTGGATGGGCTTCCATTTGACGAGGTCATTTTCGGCATCATAGGCCTTGACCCTCAGTACACACACGTCTCCATCCTCCTGTGTCCGTCCACTCACACCTGTCTTGTCATCTGTTTTCCCTTCACACCTCAGGTCCCTGGACTCCTACCCGTTCTCTGACCATGCAGCCTTGGCAGGGTCTCTAGAATGAGTTTTGACCATGGACAGAAGGGGTTTAGAAAGTTCTGAGCCAACGTTCTGCAGGTCGTCCTCATACAAGCCTTGCCTCTGGTCCAGCCCTGAACTGGTGACCTGATTCTCATCCATGTGCTCTGTCCTCCCTCCAAGATGCAAGTCCCTGGGACCCTAGTTCTGGTGGCCAGGCTTCTGTCCTGATTCCTTGGACTGAGTGCTTGTTGGTCACCCCCAGAGGGCTCATCATGTTCTTACACTTCTGTCTCCCTCTTGGCCCAGGGGTGAGGTCTTAGCCCATGAGACCCAGCGCGGAAGGTGTCCAGTCCCTGGAGCATTTGTTGTGTCAGATTCTGGCTCCCACTGCCCACCTGCAAGCCTGGAGCTTGCCTCCTTGCCATTGGGTCTGTACTGGGGATTCTGCCTGCTGACTTGGAGGACCTCCCTGTCTGCATCTGTAAATAACCCTGCTCTGCTAGAACATTCCCTGGATGCAGCACTGTTGCCTTTTCCCCCACCTCACTGATGGTCTTCTTTCTTTTTTCACTCTCATTGTTTTCCGATTTGCCCCCTTTTCACTTTTCTTTTTTCTCTAGATTTAACTAATTATCTCAAAGAATGCAGATAGCTCTTAGTTTTTCTGTGGCTGCTTGCTTTTATGGACAAAAAAGGGGAAGAAAAATCTCAAAGATTCTAAACCCCTTGCGGCGAGGGGCTGGGCTGTATCTTCTACTTCCTTTGTCTGCATCTTACTTCCCTCGTATTCCCCTGTGCTGGGAACTCAGGGATCTATCCGTCAGTTGACCCATCGTTTCAAAAAATAACTGAGAGATACTAAATTTTGATGCTCCCATCCCCTTAGTGGAAAATGTTCCATATAAATATACAGCATTATTATAAAATTGCTAGAAGGCCCTGAAGAGGGAACTGGCCTTTTTCGAGTTAAGTCCCATTATACCCTTGAGCTACATGTTCCATAAATTCTGGAATAAAAGTCAAGCCTTGGAAAGGTTAGTCATCTCAACTGGAGAGGGATTTCTTTTCAGGAAAGGATGATGATCTTTCTTATCTGTTCCTAATCTGTTCCAGGTTACAGGTCCAACTGCATTTTTAAGGGAGAAAAAAAAAGGAATGGAGTAAATAAAACAGCATACCACTTTCAATTCCAAAACATGACTCCTTGCTCTGACTTCTAGCCGTGGGATCCTGGGAAAGCCATTTCACCTCTCCAGGTCCTACGTCCTCATTTCTAAAACAAAGGTTGGGGCCAAGCATCCTCAGAAGCCCCCTGCAGCTCTAGCATTTTATGATTTAACACAAACATTAAGAACTAGCAGTTGGGGGCTTCCCTGGAGGCCCAGTGGTTAAGACTTTGCCTTCCAATGCAGGGGGTGCGGGTTCAATCCCTGGTTGGGGAGCTGAGATCCCACATGCCTCAGGACCAAAAAACCGAAACATAGAACAGAAGCAATATTGTAACAAATTCAGTAAAGACTTTAAAAATGGTTCACTCAAAAAAACAAATTAAAAAAAGAGTAGCAGTTGTGTTGGGCTTGGAATGGAGGTAGATGCAATGTTCTCTAGGATTGTACGTGGTTTGCCCTGTACGGGAATGGAAAGCTCCAGCCCAAAGAGGGTCCCACTGGGATTCTGGAGTTCTGGAAGTTCACGGAGGCTCCTTGGCTGGAGAAGCAGCCGATATACTGCAGGGGTTCAGAGCTCAAGGGACCAAGTCGGAGATCCGGGTGCCGCTACTTCCTCAGTCTGTGACATTGGACACATTACTTAGCCACTCTTAAAATCTCATGTGTTAGATGTGGATCATAAAGCTCCCACTCTGATGGGCCATTGGGGGATGAAAGGAGGCACTAATGTGGTTCTTGGGAGATGGCCTAAGGTCGATAAATTACGTTGTTATCACTGTTCCTCATCTGTGATAGACGATCACGTAGAGGGTGGCATGGACCATCTCAAAGGTCCCATTCAGCTCCCCATGGCTATAACTTTTACGGCTTTGTGGAAAATGTATTGGCAGATGACCTCCAGGATGTTTAGTTAACTGGAGTTTGGGGAATGAGGCCAAAGTGCACGTGAGAGCTCCAAGCCTATGATAACCACAAATGCTAATTTTAGGTTACTGTGCTGACATAACGGAACCTTTTGTATTCACCGTGTCTCTTGCAGGCATTCTTGTTCTGCAGTCGCACTTATATCTTTCTGGAAGGTGGGGAAAGGCAGGGGAGTATTTTGTGACATCCCATGCTAGAGGCTAAAGAGACAGAGCTACTGATCTCTCAGAAACGCACTGCCCGAGAAAAATGGTTCCTTTATGAATCTGAGGTGATCACAAAGGAAGTAAGGTCGGATCTGGGCACGGATGGGAAGGAAGTGCTGGCTCAGGGCTGTGTCTGGCCACGATCACAACCCGGTCCAAAGTCCACAAGCCTGAGGCTCTTTGCTGGATCGCTTGCAGAAGACTGTCTTGGCCTTGTGCTCATGGCTGTTCTTCTGGGCACCCTGGCTCGGACTCTGACAGTCCTGAAGTGTCCCTGGAGACCTCTGTGGCTTTCACTCCAGTCTGTGATGTGCGTCTGACTGTGACTTGGCCTCACATGGCAGGGCTGGGGCAGGACAGTGAAAGGTAGCTTGAGTGTGTGGATGGCGTGGCTGGGCTTGGGAGGCCTCCTGGCAGAAGAAGCAAATGACTTCGATGACACATTCTGAAACTCAACGCACAGTAACTGTCTGTTAAGGGGCTTTTTGCATTTCCATGAGATCATTGGCCTTCAATCTGTTGTGTCAAAAGTCTGTAAGGTAAAATTAAAGCTGAAAATTAAAATAATTGTATGGGACTTCCCTGGTGGCGCAGTGGTTAAGACTCCACCTGCCAATGCAGGGGACACGGGTTCGAGCCCTGGTCCGGGAAGATCCCACATGCTGCGGAGCAACTAAGCCCGTGCGCCACAGCTACTGAGCCTCCTCTCTAGAGCCCGCGAGCCACAACTACTGAGCCCACGTGCCACAACTACTGAAGCCCGCGCGCCTAGAGCCCGTGCTCCGCAACAAGAGAAGCCACCACAATAAGAAGCCCACGCACCGCAACGAAGAGTAGCCCCTGCTCGCCGCAACTAGAGAAAGCCCGGGCGCAGCAACCAAGACCCAGCGCAGCCAAAAATAAATAAATAAAATAAATAAATTTATTTTTTTAAAAAGTTAAAATAATTTTAAAAAATCAATGTAAGGCATAGTAAATTGTTGAGAGAAGAAGTCCATTCAAAGGTCGCCTGTATTTAATGATAAATAACAGGATCTGTAAACCAGATTGAGTGACCTGTTAACTGCACATAAAAGGAAATTGAAGTCAATGCAAATGTAAACTAAGCACTGCACCTGCTGTGTTTAATTTGGGACGTTGCGTTTTCAAAATCCCCTCCACCATGTCCCACCCGTCCCTTGCATTTCTGTCTTGACCGGCAATGCAGAAGAATGACAGAGCAATTTCTTTCGCATATGTAGGGCCTTCTGTTGGCTCTGGACTTATCACAGTATCTGTAAGGCAACATCGTCAGGCACAGTGTTGAGACGGCTGATTAGTAAGATCAAGGATATGATTAAAGGCATGTAGATGAGTAATGTTAAAAAAATTCAGTTATTCTTTTTGAGACCATTTAATCAAGTTACAATTAAAACAGAAGTTGAGATCTGAAATTAAAGGACCCAAAATGAATCACATTTGACCCACAACTCCTACCAGTGACTTTTTATGTCTCCGTCTCCAAGAGCAACCGAATGTCACCGCCCTAGAGTGGCCTGCTTAGATCAATCCCACACCCTCCAATTCCTGCCCCTTCTGGGCCCCCGGGACGTGTTCAGTGGTTAAGCAGGGCATCTTCCTTCTTATCTCTGCCACCTCCAGTGTACCAGGGCTTGTGCCTGGCTCTGATTTTGTTCTGGTCGTGGTGATCTGCTCATCTCTCCAGTGTGGCTTCAAGGCTCCTCTCTCTGGCACAGCTACCCATCACAGGCAGCTCTGAGTCTCATCTGCTGCGTGGATTCCCTACCTGGGAGTTGAACCCCAACTTGTACTGGCCTCTGGCACACGTGATCCTCTCTAGCTTTGACTGTTCACCTGCCTGGCAAGGTCCCAACATGTTAGCGTCTGAGTACTCCTTGGGTTCAGCGAGTTCTGGTCCTGATTTGCCCAGACATTCCCATCCCTGCCTTCTCACCTCCTCTGCTTTACGTGCTGCTGTCTCTGTGTGCCCGATGATGCATGCCCGATCCCTCTCGCCCCCGACTCTTCTCATAGGATGCTGCCCTAGAATCGCTGCTGGCCCTCTGAATTACTGGATGTGTCATGGAAAGACACCGGGCTGGAGCCAGAGCTCTAGTCCAGACTTTCTACTTCCTGATTGTGTCATCTTAAGTCATGTGATCTCTTTGAGTTTCGGTTTCCTCATCTGCAAAACTGAGATGATGATGATGATGATGATGATGATGATGATACTTACTTGGCCTACCTTAAAAGGGATTACTAGGACAATGGTGTTGGGCATAGTTTGGGGTTTTTATTTCCTATCCATATCTCTTCTCTGGTGAAGTGACTGTTCAAATCTTTCACCCACTTAAAAAAATGGATTGTTTGTTTTCTTTTATTGAGTTTTGAAAATTCTTGATATACTCTAGACACAAGTCTTTTACCAGGTATATGCTTTACAAAAATCTCTGCCAGACTGTGCTTGCCTTTTCATTCTCTTAATAGTATCTTTAGAAGAGCAAAAGATTTTAATTTTGAAAAAGTTCAGTATCTTATTTTATAAATATTGTTTTTCCTCTTGGGCCCTATCTAAGAAATCTTTGCCTACCTAAGATTGCAAATATGTTTTGCCACTGTGTTTTTTTCTAGAAGTTTCATAATTTTTTTGTGTGTATTTAAGTTTATAATTTATTGTGGAGATATATATGTGTCTGCCTATCTAGCTAGATACCTCATGTGAGGTCAGGGTTGAAGTTCATCATTAGTCATTAAGGAAGTAACCATAATGAGATAATACTACATACCTGTAAGAATAGATAAAATTTAAAAGACTGGCCATACCAATTGTTGAGGAGTTGGAGGAATTGGAAATTCATACCCTCCTGGTGGGAATGTAAAATGGTACGACCACTTTAGTAAACAGTTTGATAGTTTCTTAAAAAGTTTAACATTCACTTACCATATGATACAGCTGTTCCACTGCTAGGTATTTACTCCAAAGAACTGAAAGCACATATCCCTACAAGGACTTGCATGTGAATGTTTACTGCTGCTCTATTTGTATAGCCCCAAACTGGACACAACTATAGGGAAATGAATAAATAAATTGTGCTATATCCATAAAATGAAATACTAGTAAGCAACAACGTGGACAAATCTCAAATAATTACGGTGAATGAAGAGAGACAGACAAGTACTGTATACGTCCATGTAAAATTCTAGAAAATGCATACTAGTCAGTAGTAACAGAAAGCAGATCCTCAGTTGCCTGGAGACGGAGGTGAGGTCGCCATGAGTGATTCTGAAGGGGCACGAGGAAGTTTCCTGAGGGCGATGTTTACGTTCATCACCCGATAGTGGTGACGGTTTCACAGAGTATACATATTCCAAAATGTACCAAGTAGTGTACTTGAACATGTTCAGTTTATTGTATATCAATAAACTATTAAGTGGGAAAATGTTGGAATAAATAGCCATCAGTTTAAAAAAAAGAGATTATAAGTCTCCAGTGAAGAAATGCCCAGGGAACTGCATTGATAGCTATAATCTGCTCTGGAAGTATGTGAGCCATCATTATCTGTGCCACAGAGGCTAGGAAATTTTCCTGTAAAAGAACTAGACCAGTTTCTGGGGCGGGGGGTGGGGGTGGTGGTGGCCTGATACTCTAGTTTTCCCAACTCCATCCAATGGAAAATGTCAAATTGAGGTTGTGACACCCATTATTGGACAAAGGCCTGATCGCATACTAGGACATTCGGACACTCAAAGGATCTCTTTTTGGGCTTGACCATATCCTAGTCCCCTCATCCCTGTCCCTTTCTCCCAATAAACAATAAAACAGTGGCTTCAAGTGCCCAGGCTTTCCTGTATGTAAAAGAGAAGTTCTCAGTCCTGCCGAACATTGGAATTTACTGAGAAGCCTGTGGGAAATGCTGACGCCTGGCCCTGTACTTGGAAAATTCTGATTCGCTTGATCTCTATTTTTAAACTCTCTAGGTGATTCTAAAGTACAACTCAGGTTGAGAAGCACTGAGGTGGAGCCTGGATCCTCTTTCATCACCTGCCCCACCCCTGTGGCCATGTCACTTCCAGTTCATTCTGTGCGCCTCTAACTTCCTGTTCAAATAGTGGCAGAAAGTAGTCAGGCAGGAGTGATTATGATCATCATAATAATGGACATTTAAATAGTGTGGCCTTTTCTCAAAGTATTTCCATGTGTCTCATAGATAACCTGAGAAATAGGTAGGAGAAGGTGATATTATTTATAACTTTTATTATATTTTTCCTAATTAATTATAAGTGCAACAAATGATCATTTAAGAATATTTTAAATAACAAGTATGGGAAATGACAAGGAGGAAAAAAAAATCATCTGTTTTCCAGTCTCTCAGAGAAAACCAGGCTTAACTTTTGGGTTCTTTTCATGCAAATACAGTATATGCATTTAATTTTTTTTTTTAACCACACGAGGCACAAACTGTATCCATGTTTCGTAACCTGCTCTTTTCACTCAATACATTATAATTACCCATTGGGCAGACTGGGCTGTCTGCTCAGATACATTTCCCAGCCTGCCTTGCAGTCCAGTGTGGGTGTAATTGCTTGACACCAGTTCCAGACCTTGCCTATACAAACCTGCTGCATTCACTCTTCCACCGATCTCTTCCTCTGTCTGCAAACTGCATGTAAGTATCAGGACAACTCGGTGATGCAGATCAGGTATCAAAGACGGCAGAGTCTTCATCGGTCTTGTCCCTGAGAGACTGAGTGGCGCAGAGCCTCTCCTCCATGATCTTGAACTTTTCATGTTAGAAAAAATTATTATTGAGTCAAGCCACTCACATTTTGGGATTTGTCTTTTAGAGTAGCCAGTGTTACCTTAACAAATATATCTGACCTTCAAGCCGAGCTCAGATCCCCTCTTTTCTATCTTCCTTTATTGCTCCAGGCAAAAGTCATGACTCCTTCCTTTTAGTTATTATAGCATAGAGTTCTTAATTTTACTTTGATTTCATAATGCCTGTTCCAAGCTACCTTAGCTTCCTGCCCACCTGCCTCCTAATATCGTACCTGTACTCGCGCTTAGTGTCTTCCAGGCTCTTCCACTGAGACTTAAGGAAAGGAAGTGCCTCTCCTCATGTCTTAGGCCAGTCCCCTACCTCTGTAATACATCTCCCTCTTGCTGCCTCAGGGATCTTCTTCCCCTGTCTGTCCACCCCCTTGCCTGTGGTTTCAGATTTTCCCTGAACTGGCTCTGCAGCATTTGACAATGTGCATTGCTAGTTACTTCATGGAACTCTCTTCCCTTTGGCTTCTGTGGCTGCCTCAGTTACGATGGGCCAGATCATGCGGCAGTAATCCAGTTATCAGTGATCCCCAAATTCAGTGGTTCACCGTGGCAGAGGCTTATTTCTCACTCGTGCTCTCTGACCATTGTAGGTTGGCTGCACATCCACTCTGCATCCTTGTCATTCTGGGACCTGGGCTGATGAAGGGAACTCTGTGAACAGTGGTCATTCTTGTGGCAGAGGGAAAAGAGGGATCACGGAGAAGCACATACAGGCTCTTAGAGCTTCCACCTGGAATTGACACAGGTCACTTCTGCTCACATTCCCTTGTCCAAAGCGTGTGGCATGGCTCAGCACCTCCTCCTCCCGGAAGCCTTCCTTGACTGCTCTTTCCCTCAACCTTACTGGTGTAGGTGTCCTGTTTGATGCTTCAGAATCACCCAGTATCTCCTCTACCATAGTCCTTAATACACGTAATTGGAATCACTTTTAAACTTCTCCACTTCTCCAATTAGACGGTGTTATGGGCTGAACTGTGTCTTGCTCCCCAAATTCATATGTTGAAGTCCCAAACCCCAGTACCTCAGAAGTAACGTATAAGGTCTTCAAAGTGGTGATTAAGTTAAAACAAAGTTGTTAGGGTGGAGTCCTAATCCAGTCGGACTGGCGTCCTTGTAAGAAGAGGAAGAGACACCAGGGTGGGTCTTGGTGTGGGTGCACAGAGCAAAGACCACCTGAGGACAGGGTAAGGAGATGGCTGTCTGCCAGTCGAGCAGCAAGGCGTCTGAAGAAATCAAACCTGCCAACACCTTGATCTTGGACATCCAGCCTCCGGAACTGTGAAAAAATAAATTTCTGTTATTTAGGTCCCCCCAGTGTGTGGTATTTTATTATGGCAGCCCTAGCAAACGAGCATAGAGTGTAAGCAATTTGAGGACAAGTTCAAGTTTTGTTCCTCTTGGCGTCCTTGTCATATACTCCAAAGCCTGTCACACAGTAGAGGCAAAACAAGCGTTATGGAATCGATTGATAACTTGATTAATAAATGGATAAATAAGTTTGGTATTGAGAAATAAATTGGTTTTGAGAGTTACTTTGACATGGTAAATTTGAATTCAGCTGACTTGTAGCAAGGAGCCCGATTATGAATGAATTTGCAATCACAGATGTGCAGGAAAAATTGGTTGGTTGGTGAATTATAGGGTCGTATCATAACAGCGTTTTGTATTTATAGAAACTTTCCTCTCAAGAAACAAAAAAGGGCTTCGGCTTCCATTAATACATCCCCCTGGGATCGGCAGAGAGAAGTACTAGGAACTGGGATCTTTCAGGGGAGGAACCCAGGGGTGATGGTCAGGCGACCTGTCCAGGACGGACAGAGCCATGGGCCTGGCCAGCACGGAGGAGAGGACACCGTTTCCGCTGAGTGGCCGAGCGCCGAGCCCCGCAGCCAGTCCCCGGGCTGATCTGTGCAAAGCTCCAAGGAGGTGACTCAGCCACACTTGCTCCGAAATGACAATCACACCTGGGATTCACCTTCTGGATGTCAGTGGAGAGAAAGAAATGGCAGATTTGAGGGGAAAAGAGAGACGACCCCGTCAGAGTTTTCTATGACAGACAGCAAGTCCACTGGGCAAAAAGTGGACTCCACGTCAAGCAGACACCCAGATGTCTTCTAACCACAAACATGACAATATCTGGAAACATCTGGATGATAAGTGGAAAGGCTTGTGTTTTTCCACCCGTGCGGCCCATTTGGGCAAACCCCGGCCAGGAACGGGCTGAGTCAGAAGGGAGCAGGTGAAGTCTGCCACCTCCCCACACACAGTTGCACTGGGTCGGAGGAAGCTGGATCTGGCTGGGCTTGTGGTTGAACAGGCGTGTGCGTGCACACACGCACGCGCGGTAGGAGA
Organism: Globicephala melas; assembly: GCF_963455315.2. Lineage (NCBI taxonomy): Eukaryota > Metazoa > Chordata > Mammalia > Artiodactyla > Delphinidae > Globicephala > Globicephala melas. Next base: position 14,773,131 of record NC_083331.1, on the reverse strand, counting down.
CTGCCTGCACGGATCCGGAGCTCCAGCACACCGGGGCTTCCGGGGAGAAGGCTCCCCTGGGGACTGGGAATGCCAGGCGGCAGCCTGCCGGACCCGCGGCGCTCAGGGCATGGAGCCAGCCCCCACCTGTGCATGATTGGTGGCCAGTATCGGTCCCTAGCGGCAGCAGCAGCCAGAGGATGCAGTAGGAGAACGTGCTCAGAGAAAGAACGAGAATAGGATCAGGCCAGCGGCAGAAGCCTTGGCGGTCGAGGTGGTTGGCGTAGATGGGACTCCGAAGACAGGGTTAAGTGTCAGTTCTTACGAGCAGATGTTGTCTGCAGCGAACGAAGAGGACTCCCTAGGAAACGGGGCTTGTGGGTCACAGCCGGCACGGCTCGCTGCAAATCCCTGGAGCTGCGGGCTCCCCAGACTTGAACCGGTCCTGAGATCAGGTGAAGTGGTACCATCATTCCTGTTCATCGGTCCATTCATCCTCCATCCACCTGACCTATATCTATTGAATGCCTCTAACGCACAGATCAACAGCTACCCTGTTAGCAGAGATTAAGTAGTAAATGTCTAGGGGAGGATACAGAGAAAAGAAACAGGCACTGCAATACAAGGGAATCGGTACTCTGATCGGCGAGCCATCCTGGACAGCGGGAACTCCTCCGGGCCTGATGCCTCCGCGCTTCCAGGAGGTTGGTTTCCACATTAAGATCTGAAGCGTGAGTGGAACTGAGCCAGGAGCGGGGCGCTAAGGAGTTTACCGGAAGAGGGGACAATGGCTGAGCTGCGGCTCAGAAGACGAAGAGCCAGTAGTTCAGAGAGGCTGGGATATTTGGCGGGAGAAATGAGGCAGGGAAAGTCAACGTAGCTGGATCCTAGAGAGGCTTTGTTCCTCCGGGGGGGGGGTGTGGGTGAGGCGGGACCACTGGGGCTGGATATATGGGCTAAAGTGCAGAACGCAGGGCAGAGTGAGAGGTAAAGATCTGGGCATCTCTGGCATTCTGATGGCAGACTAAGGCCTGAGAGAGTGAAACCCTGCCCAGAGAGTGTCCAGGGTGAGAGGGAGAGTCCGGGACAGAATCCCGAGAAACCTCAACATTTAAGGGATGGGCAGAGTTGTAGGGGCACCTAAGGCCAGCTAGGATGGGCAGCCAGAGAGCTGGGAGGCAAACCCAGAGAGGTGGCAGTGATGTTCCCAAAGGAAGAGCAGGTTAGAAGAACAAGGTCATGGTTAACAGTGCAAAAGGGGCTGACAAATCAAGTGAAATGGTAACCAGAAAAACCGCCTACTTAGCAACAAGGGGAAGGTTAGTGATCTTGGTGAGATCAGAAGCTTCCTGATAATTCAGGTGTGGGCAGTGAGTAGGAGGTGAGAAAATAACGTTGCACACATTTTGTAGAACTCTGGCCATGATGGCAAGAGAGAGTTTGGTCTGAACTTGGAGGGCTTTGGTTGGAAGTACTTTTAAAGATGGAAGAGGCAAGAGCACATTTGAACATTACCGAGTGCCTAGGAGAGCTGGAACACTGCGGCAGGGATGGGGTGGATTCCAGTGTGTAAGGGGTGGAAGGTGTGCCCGGTGTCAGGACAAGCCCAGAAGTGGTTTGGATATGAGACGGTAAGGAACTGGAGCTCTGGGGCCAGACCACAGGGATTTAGTCCTACGTCTTCTGTATCCTGTCCGTGTGACCTTCAGGAAGTCACTTAAGCTCTCTATGTCTCCATTTCTTCATCTACAAAAATACGACCTACCTCCTAAGGCTATTTGAAAACCAAACTCAGTGTTGTCCATAAAGGGCTTAGCACAGTGCCCGCTAAGTCTGCATCACTCCCTGGCTGTCAGCGTGCCTGCCCCGGAAGGATGGCCTCTTGTCAGAAACCTGTCCATCCAGGTGGTGGGAGCCTCCTCCAGTGCCCACCTCTGCCCTGGACGGGGTGAGGGCTCATTCTCTTTGCTCTGCTGGACTCTCTTTTCCCGGCACCAGAAGCCGAGCACACAGTCCTTGCCGATCTCCGTGATCTCCAGGTTGTGCTTACTGGCTGCAAGCAGGGAACAGCGGCTGGGGACACACCTACCAGAAGCAGCATTGCTGGACGGGTGACACCTCAGGGGGAAACCACAGCTTCGTGCCTCTTTGCTGGAAAGCTCAGCTGCCTCTTTTTCTGCAGGCAGAAATGTTGTTAAAGGGAATGTGGATTGAGGTCCTGGAACACCGTAAGGTACTTCTGAAATGGTTTCTTTGTTTTTGAACATCACGGCAAAGTGATGCCACAAGATGGGAGTGCCCGAGGGAGGCCAGGCTTCACCTTTAAACCACATTCTGTGCTTGCTTTCTCTTTTGCTACCTGTCCCCTGTTTCCTCCTAGTAGAGACCGTCTGCTCTTTTTTGTCCCCTCCCATTTGGAGCCTGATAGGTTTATTCCCATTGGAATCAGATGGGGACCCAGGGATGGAGCTGGAGGCAGGGTAGATAATCTAGTGCCTGGAGAGGAAAATGAGGCTTGAGGTCACACAGTGAGTAACTGAGGGGCCAGGACAGGACTCCAGGCTCAGGACTCCCGGTTTCTGGTCCAGCGCTCTGTTCACAGCTTCTCCTCATAGATGATGAGGATTTAGTAATCCATGCATCTCCCTTCAGCCTCCCTGACTGTTGCTGATTTTTTCATCCAACGGGCATCACACACTTCCTCTCCAGGACTCCAGAAGACTCACGGCCAGTCCTTTCTAGGCACCGGGGACTTATCAGCAAAACAGAAATAATCCCTGCTCTTGTAGGGCTTACAGTCCAGTGAGAGGAGACAGAGAAATAAATAAAATATAGGCGTACCTTGGAGATATTGTGGGTTCGGTTCCAGACCACCGCAGTAAAGCGAATATCACGTTAAAGCGAGTCACACAGTTGTTTTGGTTTCCCAGTGCATATAAAAGTTGTGTTTACGTTATACGATAGTCTGTTAAGTGTGCAATAGCATTATGTCTAAAAAACCAATGTGCACACCTTAATTTACAAAATAATGCTGTTGGAAGAGTGGCGCCAGAAAACTTGCTCAACACAGGGTTTCCGCAAAACTTCAATGTGTAAAAAATGCAGCATCTGTGGAGCGCAATAAAATGAGGTGTGCCTGTAAGCAAACAAGTGATAGTACATCCTCCACAATGTCTTTCCAGGGAATATTTTCTCAATAGAATGCCTTTTGAATGATTAAAACCCAACTTCATAGCATGTCTGTATCTCTCAGTACAGTGGTTTTCAGTCAATGATTACATAGAAAAGCGTGTGTCTTTAGGACCCCCCAAGTGCCATACAACATTTAAACAAAACAGTTGGCAGGAGTGGTCTTGCATTACCTTCTAAATACAATTCATAGACGGAATTGTTTTAAAGGCTATTGAATGGCGACTGGGGGCGAGTGCCTTGGTAGCTAAGCTGAGAGAGAAGACACAGGACATCGATCAAGCAACTCTTTGTTACAAACGTATTAAATGTTTGGTGATCATGAAGCAATATTCGAAGCATTCTACATCCTAACGTGATGTTTTATTGCTTAGGCGTGCATACATAGGTGTTTTCTACCATATTAGTTACATTTTAGGAAATTGGTTGGAGCTTCGGGGTCTAAGGTTCCCGGTTAGCGTGGTTGGGTGGAAGGCTGATTTCAGGAGTCTCTCGCTGATGTATAGCACGTGGTGCTAAGCAGTGTTACACAGGCCCGCTGTGTGCTTCTTATAGCAGTGTCTGTCTGGCACCCCGGTCGCAGCCTCAGCATCCCCAGAGGTGACAGATCCCTTTCATGGGGGAGCTAGCACAGAGACTGGTCCTTGAATCAGAGACATTTAGCTGGGTACCCTGGCTGTGAACATGACCTCCACTAGGAAGCTTGGCTCAGTGAGGACGACCATGGCTACTTGCGAAATAACTTTGACAGGAAGCGCAGAATGGTCCCCTTGTCAAGTTCCGTGCTGGTCTCTTGCCGGGAGAGGTGGCCCAATTTCATGACCTTTTTTTTCATTTTTTATTTTTTTGAATGGTAGCTCTGGAATGGTAGGAAGTCTCCCACAAAGGATTTCCTTTGGTCATTGTTGTTTTTCCCTTAGGAAAAAAATGTGGTAGTGGGGAGGACAAAGCATCCCTCTCCCTTTGTGACTTCTGTGATTCAGAGTTTAAAAGGCCAGTGACAGGATCTGGGTCACAGACTTGTGTGAGGCCTGTTGCTTCACAGGCCTGTCCCTTTAAACACTGGGACTAGGGCCTGAGATTCTGTCCTGTTTTTATACTTGGTCACATGGGTGAAGAGTGTTTTCCTTGAAGTTGGAATCTGTAGTAAGGGAAGTACCGTGTATTGGAATAACCAAATCTTAAATTTTAGCTCTGTAAAGAGTTGAAAGGTCATGTAGTCCCCCTTCCTCAAAGCAGAACCCCCCTCACTCCCAGTGACAGCTGGTGGAGACTGCGTGCGCTCTGAGCACATCCAATTTGGGTCATGTGATTACGGAGGCTGACAGGTCCAAAATCTGCAGGGTGGGCCAGTGCTCTGGTCCAGTGTGCTTGTCTGAATGTTTTGTCCCCCCGCAAAATGCATATGTTGAAATCCTCTTGCCCCATGGGATGGTATTAGAAGGCAGGGCCTTTGGGAGGTGACGAGGCCGTGAGGGCAGAGCCCTCATGGGTGAGATGAATGCCCTGTGAAGGAGGCTCTGGGTCCCTCCTTCGCCCCTTCTGCCTGTGAGGATACAGTGAGCAGTCTGCAGCCCAGAAGAGGACCCTCACCTGACCGTGCCGGCGCTCCGATCTTGGACTGCCAGCCTCCAGAGCTGTGAGATATAAACTTCTGTTGTTTATGAGCCACCCAGCCTGCGATATTTTGTCATGGCAGTGTGAATGGACTGGGACACCCAGGAAAAGCTGATGCTGCGGTTCACGTCTGAAGGCCATCTGCTGGCAGAATTACCTCTTGCCCAGGGGAGGTCAGTCCTGTGTTCCATTCAGACCTTCAACTGATTGGATGAAGCCCACCCAAATTATGGAGGACCATCTGCTTTACCCAAAGATCACCAATTTAAATTTACATCTCATCCCAAAACACCCTCACAGAAACACCCAGATTAATGTTTGATTAAACATCTGGGCACTGTGGCCCAGCCAAGTCGACACTTAAAATTAACCACTGCAGTGGGGTGCAGCATCTGGAATATTCTAGGTGCTTGTGAACGTCCAGCAATTAAACACACACACACGCGCGTGCGCGCGCGCACACACACACACACAAATGAATTGACCTCCGCCTGTGTAGGAGGAGAGGAAGAAGCAGCCTTGGATGGAGAGAGTGTCTCTGTGTTCCTTTCTGCCTAGGAAGAGGGGTGCGCAGAGGATATGACACCTGGGCTTGGATGACTGATTAAGAGCGACCTTGGCTTCAGAGCTTTTAAAAGCTGATGTCAGCCAGCTGCAGAACTTCCTGCATCCCTGGATTTGTGTAGGAACTGAAAAAGGCAATTGACTGATTGTACACACGTACACACACGTGAGGCAGTGTAACAGAAAGGTTAGGAGGTGCATGGTCTGTGGGCCCTACTGCGGAGTTAGCATCCCAGCTCTGCCATTGACTTGCTGTGTAACTGCGGGCAAGGTACTTAACACCTCTGTGCTTGGTTCTCTCATCTGTACAATAGGGAAATGACAGAACCCATACTGCGTAGGTTGTGAGAATTAAATGAGGTGGGAGCTGTGAAGTACCCGCAGGATTGCCTGGCACATGAGTCCTGGAAGTATCCACCCGTCTGTCATCTGCCATCATCGTATTCAGTGCATGTCACTTGTTCACACACGCATATCACATATGGTTATTTGTAAGCAAAGGCAACCTACACTACTGGCAAATAAACGGGAACCTTATTCCAAAACTCTACTAATGTACTATTGCAGAGCCCGTGCTGGATTCAGCTTCGTAAGAATATGTATGCTTTTGGTACTTCATTACTGAAACCCTATTGGATAGGATCCAGATCATATCTGCTTTAAATTAAATTTATTTTTTCAGTAAACAGTGTTACAGCAAGATGCTGCATGACAGCGGAGTAAATTCGGCATTTCAGGTTTTCAAGGACCACCTGCGGTGACGTGGCCTCTCTGCAGTGGAACGGGGGTGGGGGGGTGTGGGGCGGGGACCGGCAGTCTCTCTGCTGCCTGCGCGCTCAGCAAACACGCGGGCCACCTGAGGCTCAGGTGTGCCTGAGGCTTCAGGACCGAGCGCTCAGGTAATGACAGCTGGTGGGCTGCGGTGTGCTCCGGTTCCTTCTCACTGATAAATGGCTTCACAGATGATGCTGGCTTCATGCTCAATTAATCTCAGTTGAATTGATCATCCAGTTATAAAGAAAACCATTAGCAATAAAGCAAAACTTCCCAAAGAGCTTTTATGGGGAGGAGGAAAGGAAGTGAATTGGTTTTTTAAAGAAATTAAGATGATGAACTGTGTTTGAAAGGAACATATCACCAGCCTTCTCTCTACCCAGCTGACTCAGCCCTAAGGGGGTGGGATAATGACGTGATGTTTTCACCTATTCATCTCAGGCATCGTTAAAAGGAAATATTTTTAAATAAGCAAGTGCGTGTAAAGCTTATCACCTGCCAGACTTTGTGGAAGCTGAGAAACTTTACACATGCTGTATTAACTCATTTAGCTCTCAAACAACACAGTGGGGTAGGGAGGAGTATTTTTCGGCCATTTTATATATGAGGAAACTCAAAAAAAGAGATTAAGTAGCTTGGGCGGCATCACAAGTGGTCGAGCTGGTATCCAGAGCCTCGCTCTTGGCCATTTGCCACATGTGTTCTATTCCTCTATTCCTATTAGAACTCAAGAGTCCGACTGGGCTGGTCCCCTACCGCACCTTTCCTTCTGATGCCCATCGCCTTTTTTCTGAAATCTTACATTCATATTTGTAATACCACATGCACATCTTCAAAAAGATAACTCTTATTACACACGTAGTACATATTCATTTTAGAAACAAAGCAACAATGAAAAAATGCTGAGGAGCAAACAAGAAGAAAATAAAAGTTATTCATACTCCTCCACTTATTATAACCCTTGTTAACATTTTGATATATATTCCTCTAGATTTTTTTTCTATGCACATCCTTTTGTTTTTAAGCACTAGTGAGCTCCTACGTTGCGTGCTCTTTTGTAATTTGATTTTTTTCACCCAACAACAGAAAAAGTCTTTCCATTTAAATAAATACATTTCTATGACATTCTTTTTAATTCTTAAGAAGTATTTCATCCTATGGATACGTGATGACTTATTCAGCTAATTCTTTTTGGACAATTAAATTGTTTCCAAATTTTGAGATTAGTAATAAGACGACTATGAACATCCTTATAGCTTAACCTACATGCAAAACAATTTAAATGAAATTAATACTATTAATTAGTATTCATATTGTTAATAATTATTATAAATTCCTGTTCATTCAAAAGGTTTATTTACAAACTACCACCATTTTTCATTTCAAGATACTTACCTGTTAAGGGAGGAATTAGTAGTAAGTTGGAATTAGTAGTAAGTTCTATACTTTTCATTAACATGGATCTTGATTTCATTAAAATTGTATGAATTCCACATTAAAACCGTTGTGAATCGTGTTTTAGTTTTTTAAAGGATGGCTGATGACATATGAATAAAACATGTAGAGAGTGGCGTATTCTGTGACAAGCTCTCAGGAGACCTCCCTCTAACTGCTGGTTCCCAAGAGCCTAGGGGGGTAGGTGCCAGCGCTGATGGACCTTGGTCTTTGCGTCCATGCGCACTGGCGACGTCTCTGCGGCTCCTTTGGTTCAGGTCCTCACTAGCCCCTTCCTGAGACCTTTCCTCAGCCTCCTACGTGTTTTCCCACCTCCTGGAAACTTCCCTTCTCCAAATCCATTTGCACAGTGTTAGCAAATATAGCTAACACGCCAGTCTGACATTGCTCAGATATCCAAAAATCTTCAGAATGGTTTCTCATTGAAGATTAAGAGGAAGAGATTAAAGCACAACAAAAGGTTTAGCCCGAGTGTCAAGGTGTTTCTTTCCCACTGCTCCAGACCGGCCGCTCTGTCCAGGGGCAAGCTAGCAGCCTGCCCCTCCGCTATGATTATCAGTGGATTCTAAATGCTCCTGGATGCTACCAGGGGGGCTCCCTGCTTCCCCATCCCCTTGCCAGAAGGTCTGGTCTGGGTCCGCAGGCAACCCAGTGGCCCCTGAGTGTTGCAGCTATTTTCCCACCTGGCCGTGAGGCGCCCACCCCTCCCGCTGCGTTCACCTCCCCCCTTAGGCACCTGCTTGTCTGGACCTAAGGCTGAGAGTCTCCTCATTAAGAGTATTTTTCATCCATCCTTCTGCCTCTCCCCAGTCAACGTTGAGGAGTCTGAGCCCAGATGTATATTTTCTGTGGCTCTGTAAGAATTGTGTTCTTCCTCTAAAAGTGTCTTTAATTGGGGAAGCAGAAGCGGCAGGAATTTACAGCCAGATCGAGGGACAGTGTGACACTTGTTTTCTCACAGAAAAGGTGCTTGTGAGGAATTTTCCCTTTATTAATGTGATGTCAGTAGGAACTGAGCTTGAAAACAGATTAATTGAGCTCACAGGGTATCTCTTAAGGATGTTGGGCTCTTAGGAGAGTGGGTGGCTTATCGTAACTTTGCATATTTTAAATGGCTTTCATCCAAGAAAGGAATCTTCCTTTTTCCTTCCCTCCTAAGGTCACATGTGCCCAGAAGTTACGGACAGCATCGACATGCTCCCGTGGTCTGGTCCCAGGCACTGCACCTACTATGCGGGAGCAATTAAAGGGAAAGATGGAGACACTTTATTTATTATTTGTTTATTTGGCTGCGCCGGGTCTTAGTTGTGGCATGTGGGATCTAGTTCCCTGACCCGGGATTGAACCTGGGCCCCCTGCATTGGGAGCGTGGAGTCTTAACCACTGGACCACCAGGGAAGTCCCTGGAGACACTTACTAAGCATCCAGTGTCTCATACAGTGTGACCGAAATGAGGAACAGCACCTGTGTTGTGGAGAGACAGGCCTAATGACCTCGTTCTTTAACTGGCGTCTCTTTATATGTCTCTTTTTGCCTAGTGCTTAAGTGTTATTTCTGTAACCTCACTGTTACTCAGGGAAGTGGATTCATAGAAGTTAAGCGACTGCCTCAAAGTCACATTTCTTAACGTGATCAGGGTCAGACCCCATGACTTTGAATTGAGGTCCTGCCACTCAGATGCAAGTGTCTTTTGGTAAGCGATATTTCTGTGCTGTTTTTTCATTGCCTTTACGTGCAGTGTGGTTGCATTTTATGGAATGGCTTGTGGAAAGCATGACTTTAAGTCTCCAGTGTGAGCACCCGAACCCCACCTTGTCCAATGCAAGTATCTGCGAGGAGGAATGCCTCATGGTCTTGGGCTTCACCGGGGGCATTGGTGGGGGGGGAGGGGTGGGCTTCACAGGCCTAGGGGCACAAAGTACAAATGTTGGGGCTCGGCTTCCTCAGCATCCCCCCAGACTGCACTTGTACGGCTGCTGGATGCTCTCTGAGGGATTCTACACCCCAGAGAGCTTGGGCTCAGTCTCAGTTCAGGAGGATTTGGGAGGGTCCAGAGGGGAGTAGATGACCTTTCCCACAATGCTCTACATTTCCCTCAGTGCCCTTGACTGCTGTCACTGACTTTGGGAAGAGGCTGCATATGTGGAGTGGAGCTCAGCAATATATTCCCGACTCACCGGGTCCCCTGATAGGTCTTCCTTTTCACTCTTCTTCACTGGCTTTCATAAAACCTCATGTATCAAGGCAAATTCCCAGGGGAGAAAAGGGGCTGGCAGAACCCAACCGAGTCCAGTCTAGTGGACAGGAAGCCTCAAGGTGTTTAGACCAACTTGTCCTTTTAAACAGAGGTCTCTAACTCCGTGCCGTATCACACCTTCTTACTGTCTTTTCTTCCCTTTGCATGAGGCAAGGAGCTTAGATTTGATCTTAATGATAGTGGAGCAAAATAATTCCCTTCCCCCTCTCACCAACTGAGTTAGACCCTTTGGAGAAGAAATGAACTTGATGTACCTTGCTAAAAATTTGTCCCATGTTTGATGGATATGAATTTGAACCATAAATCTGCCTCGCTACCAGCTGACATCGGTCTTTTCCCTTTCTACTTTACGAGACTGTAAAAAGCTTCTGAAGTGTCACCTTTTAACCTATGATAATGCAGAGCAATGGGTGCTGCTAATAAAACCAGCTCTGAAAGCTTGGGCTGTGGGCTTGGTGACTGCTGCAGAGCTACCAGATCCGCCAAACGGTGAGCCGGTCATCTCTGAGCATCTCTTACTTGCTCTTTACTCTTTGATGATGAAGAGGGAGGTGAGGCCCTGAGTGAGAGCAAACATAGGTGATTGGGGCTGGGAGGATATCTTTAAACTGATACTGCTTTTGAAAATGCAAAAGCCCCCAAATTTAAAAACAGAGTGGCCTTTGAAGTGTTGATTATATTTACTTCTTTTTGATAAGTAGATAACTGTGTATCATTATGCATGTATCAAGTACTTGACAAGGGCCAGATGCTGTATAGGGCACTAAAATCAACCCCTGGATTTTCTCTGATACTGGGGAGTAAGGAGGAACACCATCTGTTAATTTTCCACCTCTGTTAAATTGCTAGCAGAGTGGGTTGCTGCCAACTAACAGAATGGACACATTTGACATCTGCATTTTTTTTTTCCTTCCCTGTCTTCTGGTGGCAATGGGTGTGACCAGTGACCACATACTGGCCAGGTGCCAGAAGGTTCTGGAGTACGGAAGTCTTGGGGCAGTGACCATGTATCATTAGAGCCTGGCTCTTCAGTCCCTTGAACAGTGAGGAGATTCTGACACTCTTAAAATTCAAATTAATTACACCTTGATTCTTTATTTTAAAAATTAAGAAGGCTTGCAGAAAAGAACATTACAATAAGGTTGAATGAAATAGAAATGATAATTAGAACCAAAGAAAATGAATCTAGGGATATGCTAATTGTAAGTAATTGGCCTTGATTGAGACTTTAATTTGGCTCCGGGCTGCATGGAAGCCCAGACAAAGGGAAACAGGACAAGTTGCACGTTCTTCGCAGCTCCTTGGAGGAGGTAAATCTGATCAAGCCCCAAATCCCAGAAAGGATTTTTGAGGGGCTGTGATGAGAAGATTTTTGTGTTTGAGGCTCATGTGGACTTCTCCCTGAAAGAATGACCTATGGCAGTTTGAGGTAGGGTCCAGTTTCCTCCTCATTCTTAAATGGGGTTTATAGTAACTACTCTTCACGCTTGTTGTGAGGATTAAATGACAGGCTTGGTAGAGTGTTTTCATGACTATTAGTTGGAAGCAACCTAATTTTTATCAGTGGGAGAATGGTTAAAGTAGGATACGTTCTTACCATAGCATACTACGTCCTCAGGTAATGAACCCTCCCTGTAAACACACCCTTTGTCAATGACTGCAGTTTCTCAAGGAAGAGGCAGAGAATACTTCCCCACCCCACCAGTATTGAACTTGGCCATGTGAGCTTTGGCCAATGAAATGTGGACACAAGTGACAAGGAATGGAGCCTAGACCTTCAGAGGCATTGTGTGTTTCCACTCACCCCTCTTGAGCTTCTGCCATCTATGTTAGAAGAATATGATCCTCTAGTGATTTGGTCCAAGGTGGATAATAATAGATATGTAGAGCAGACTGGACCCAACCTGAAGTTCAGAGTCCAGATGAGCCTACGTGACTGAGACACTCATTGTGAATGGAAAAAAAAAAAGATAGCTGTGGAAATTCATTAAATTTGGGGGTGATTTGTTATGCGTCATTACTGTGACAATAGCTGACTGATACAGTGACCTTCTATGAGCAAGCCTGGACTGCTATGTGTGATATATTATGAGAGAATAAACGGTTGAAAAGGAGAATCATATAAATTCTGATTTGTGGAATAATGTAAACATCTGATCTCATTTTGTTAAAAATAAGAATATGCTTATACATCTAAATAATAAAAAGTGTTGAAGGACGGCGTTCACATCTTTAAAAGCATGAATTTGAAAGAACTGCTGGCTTTTTTTTGTTTTCTGTTTTTGCCTTTCTGTGTGGTATGTGTGTACAATTTGTGAATTAAAAAGAGCTTCAAGATCCCACACAGCAGCTTCAAAGCAGGCTGCCACTGCAGCACTGTGGCGGTCACCTTGTCTAGGGGTATCTGGGCAAACTTATGGTCTGTAGGAACGTTGTGTTCAGACCTGCCCTTCATCACTGCCTGAGTGACAGAGACTGTTGAAAACAAGCTTTCATTCTGTCAGCTGCTGTTGGAGTGAAGAAGTATTGCCCAGAGCCGCACAGCTAGGGAGGAGTGTAGTTAGAACTGCAAGCCAAGGTGGTTTGCCAGTTTGCTTCCTTGCTTTTTCCCTCCAGAAATATTTGTATTATAGGCATTACGCTAGGTGCTTGGGAAACTGTAGTGGACAAGATATTCCCACAGAGCAACAGCAGCATCAAATCCTAGACTAGCACTTTATCCATTTTTCATATACACACGTACATAATTTAACTTAAGTGCAAAAGCACCATCTTACAATTTGCTTCTTTTTTTTCAGTGCTATCGTGGCGTGTTCAGGCAGCTGTAACAAAATACCACAGACTGGGTGGCTTACGAACAGCAGCCACCCAGTGGCTTATTTCTCACATTTCTGCAGGCTGGAAGTCTGAGCTCAGGGGGCCAGCATGATTGGTTGAGGGCAGTTCTTCCTGGTTCATAGAGGGCAGTCTTCTTGCTGTGTCCTCAAAGGGTGGAAGGGGGCTAGTCAACTCTCTGGGGTCTCTTTTATAAGGGCACTAATTCCGTTCATGAGGGCTCTGCCCTCATGACCTAATCACCTCCCCAAAGCCCCACCTCCTAATACCATCATTATTGGGGGTTAGGATTCAACATATGAATTTTGGGGCAACACAGGCATTCAGACCATAGCAAGCTCAGTCTTTAAAATTGTTTTTTCCCTTTGCTCTTCGGCTCTCCTCCTCCTTTTTCTGTCTCATTTTGCTATCCCCCTCCCCCACCCCACACATACCACAACACACTAGTTTGTATTTTTCCGTACTTTTCTTATGACCCTGTAACCGTGTACAGACATATTTATGGTGTGACGTAGAGAGACTAGTGTTTGTGTCTCTATAGAACCCTGTGGCCACTTTTTATTTTATAATCAGAGTAGAGGCACATGCAGTTTAATGTACTCAACGAGAAATCAAGGCCAGGTATCCAGATAATGCCATCAGGGTTCTTTTGCTCCAAAGTTCTTTGCCAACCATTCTGCTAATCCTCGTGTGGCAGCGAGGCCCTTCGTCCACAGACCGTGTGGCTCTCCTCATATAATACAGATGCAAGATTGTCCCACGTCACAGCGTCACATTCCCCTTGGCCTGTGGAGGTGGGGGAGGATGAGTTGGGGGGACAGGAGAGGTGCAGAAGAGCCATGGACACTCAGCGTGTCATTCACACTGAGTCTTTGTGGTTGGGATGACCAGTTAATGTATCTTCCAAACCGAAGACTTTTGAGGGTGAAAGGAGGCTCTACTAATAATTTCACCAGGAAGACAGACATAAATTGACACTCTCCCAGGCAAACGGAGCCATGTGGCCACAGTCCTTTTGGTGTTACTGGGTAGAGTGGACCTGGCAGTGCTTGTAGCTTCCTTTTACTTTTTTAAAAAATATATCAGGAGTGCCCATCTCTCCCCTCCAACCAGATATAAGCAGTCCAGGCCTCTCAACCTCTGGGAATCCCTGGTATGTTTGTTTCTCTTCAGTGAGTCTATACCTTAATTTTTCCCAGGAAGATATGTTTAAACGCTATGGAATATCAATCAGTCAAACTTTATCAGGCACCTGGCAGGTGCCAGACATTCACTGAACAAATGGTAATCATTGTTCAGATGGTGGTTGGAAGGCTTAACTGAGACAATGCATGTTGAGCACTTAGTACGGAGTCTGGCACATGGTAAGCCTTCATTATTATTATTGCTTTTCTGTTGTTGTTTTCATTATCACTGTAATCATTACACAACCATAAATATGAATAAGACAGGGTTCTTGTTTTCAAAATCCTGGCAATGGTGATGGGGGCACAGAGAAACAAACATTTAAAGCACAGTGGTGATGTAAGTATCTACAAAGCTATAAAACAGAGAGCTCTAGAACATGATGGGTGTGACTCATCGTGCCTGTAGGTGGAAGCACAGGGTGGGTGTAGGAGGTGATCTCTGACGGCCTTCCACTGCTGCAAAAGGCATGGAAGCTTCCTAGGAGGAAACTCCTTTTGTTTGTATAGTTGGTCTCATTTTATGCAGAGAGAAATCTTTCGTGTGAAAGGAAATCCGTTACCTAGATATTTGTATCTTATAACAGTAAAAACCAGTAGTGATGATGATTACTTTAAAATTAATGTACAATAGCAGTTAAGAGCTTGCGTTCTGAGCTGGGAGCCTGGGTTTGAATTCTAGTTCCATCGTTACGGGCCATATGAGCTTAGGCAAGTGACTGAGCCTATCTGGATCACGGTTTCCACACCTGGGCAACAGAGATATTAGTAAGGTTTACCTGAAGGAGTGCACGTGAGGATTAAATGATTTAATCACTGGACAGTACCCAGAATAGAAAATGGCGTATGGTGAGAGCCCCACAAATGCCACCCCTAACCTGACACTTCAGTGTCCCCGGAGTTTGTTAAAGTGCTATTGCATGAGTTAAACTCCTTTAAGAAATAGCTAAGTGAATGTGAATTTAAAAGTTGGTTTTTACATGGAAGAAATGTGAACCCATTGACCAAATATAAGGGCTCAAAACCCATTCTTCTGATTCCATGGAGGTAGTTAGACTGCAGTGCCAAAGATTCCAGAACTTTCCACTGTTTTTATCTAAACTTAGTATTTATATGTAATGTTGGATTGAAAAGTACAGTTGACCCTTGAACAACACAGGTTTGAACTAATGGGTCCACTACGGGCGTTTTTTTTCAATAGTAAGCACTACAGTTCTGCACAATCCTCGGTTTGTTGAATCCACAGATACGGACCCACAGATACCAGGGGACCAGGGATATATGAAGGAACCACATATAGGAAGGTACAACTATGAGTTATCCTCAAATATTCGACTGTGTGGAGGGTTGGTGCCCTAACCCCTACGTTGTTCAAGGGTCAACTGTATTCTGTGTTCTTCTGAAATAGCAATTTGTCCCATAAGGAGGTGACTTTTCAGTGTTTGCTAGAATGGGAGTGGAATATGGATCTCCTAAGGAAGGAACTAGCACGCAAAGCCAGAGCTCCCCTCACCGCCCCACGCAACCCCCAGCATAGAGCTGAAGAACTGCCGGCCTGGGCTGGATGCATGAGGATAAGAGGACCCACCAGCATAGTCCATCAGGCCTCTTGGGTAAGGAGGAAAAAAACAGGCAGCAGATAAAATAGGTTAGCAAAGGTATTTAAATATTCTTTCATTCCATCCAACAAATGTAAGGCACTGTGCCAGGCACCGTGCCGGGTGCCTTTACACATGTGATGCAACCGTCTGTGACCATTATCTTAAACCAGGATGTCACCCTGGGTGGAGAACTGGACGGGGAATTCCAGCCTGGCCCTGACCTGAGGGCTCCCCAGCCAGAGTTTGGTCATCTCTACAATGCAGCAGTCACCTAGGTCCTTCCCTCGTCGGTGCTCTCTGGTTGTAACTGCTTCCCCTTAAACATCCGAGAAGATTCGCAGGCGAGCGTTCCCTTTGACAGCTCTTGAATCTTTCATAATTAGCATCGGGCAATTAGCACAAATAACTGACCCCAAGTTCCTTGCTTGCCTGATTTAACGAACTGGCTCTTCTATTCGTTTTTTCCCTCCTGGAACTGTAAATGTTGTAACTTTGTAAAGTGAGAATAGTAATAGTACATATTGCATAAAATTATTGGGAGGATTAAGTTTTAATAGATAAAAGCCCTTACAACAGAGCTTGACCCCAAAACACTGTCAATATGTATTTATCATTATTATGACCGTTTAGCATCACCTATGTGCCAAGCACTAGGCTAAGTGCTCTCCATGTGTTAGCTCAGTTTATCACCAGAAAACATTTATTCCCTTACATTTATGTCTCAGTGATAGAATTCGGTGATCATTGATGTTTTTCTTTGCAACTTTTTTTTAATCTTGTGTTCTTGTATTCCTTTAACTGATATCAACGGCACACCAACCACGTGACTGCAGTCTTTGATTCTTCTCTCTCTTACCCTTTTCTCTCTCAATCCACCTGCTCCCCGTCAGATTGGACAGATTTAAAATCTCTCCTGTATCTCTCCTCAGTTTTCTTTTCTCCCTGCTCTTTCCTGGCCCACTGGACACTGTCATAGCTTCCTAACGGGCTCCTGTGCCATCAGTTTTATATACTACTCCCCAAAATATCCACCTATAACGTGGTTCTCAATAATGTGCCAATTCCGCCGCCTGGAGTTGAAGACCCTTTACTTTCTGGTCTTAATCTACCCTTTGGAACCATCTGGAACTAGTCCCTTTATGCCCTCTATTCTACTGCCAAACTGAGCCCTCTACTTTTCCACTTAAAATTCATGCTGCCCCACCTCCCTGGGAAGTTCTTGTAAATCATGAGAATACACTTCCCTTGTCAAATATTAAAGCATTATATAGAAGTCCTCTTTGACCAGACCGCTACCCACTCCTAGGCCCTTCTGCCTCTCCCCAGAGATCACCATGGCTCTAGATCAAAGGGCCCCCTTTTGGCTTTATTTCTATGCATTGACATTCATATATATGCACTTACAGAGAATATAGGGTGACGTTTGTTGTTTTGTGTGTGGGTGTGTCTGTGACATAAATAGTATCCAGATGTGCTTATCATTCTGCGACTCGCTTTTCTCCTCCAACAATATGTGCTGGCAGTCTGTCATCAGGATGCATCTTAAATGCCACCAAGAATTCCCCAAAACGTCACAAGACTGCATCGTACTGAAAGCACTCTCTCTACTGATACTCCTTGGAATCTCTTGAGAAAATTTCTACTTTAGATATGTGTGTAGTAGGATTATGAGTGACTTTTTGTATTTATACTTTTCTATAATTTCAAAAATCTCAACTCTTTCCTCAATATCATATTTAATCAAATAGGTGTTAGGTTAGACACACACACACACACACACACACACACTCACTCACACACACAGACACCATCACACACATTTTCTTTCTTTTTTTGCTGTAATTTTATGTTCCCCTGACACCTAACTATTCAAGTGACCTTGATACTGGGACTGCAGGTGCCTTGGAGAGGTAGGTGAACCTACAGGTCATCAGGAAAACGTGTCACTGTTACAGATTCTCCAGTCATGCCCATCTCTTAGGCAACAACCTCACTGCCAGGATATGAGGAGAGCAAGTCTCAGATGAAATTCCGCCAAATTGTGCTGTGCCCAGCCACGCTGGAGAAGCAGGTGCTTCTGTACACCTTTATCAGAAGTTCCTGCTTATATGATTAATATTACATTATGCAATCATATATTACTACACTATACATCAGATAAATATACAGCCTATTAATGTTATAAATTATATGACTAATTATAAAATATATAATATAGAAGCACATTTTATATCATTATATTATAGATGTTACTATCAAAAGTTCATAAAAACTCTACAATTGGAAAAAATGACTATACATTGCGCCCCCCCCCGCGTTGCCCAATCTGTTTGGGAACTGTGTCCACCCGCATCAACCCGCCGGCTAGGGGAGGTCCTAGGTGTGGTCCCTGGATGTGGGCTGATTGGAAACACCTGTTGCCGAGGCATAGTAATGCCGAGTTGTAAAACAAACATCAACAGTTTAGCCTGTTTTTCTTTATTTGATATTTTGTCTATCACAGAGTTTTGAAAAATTATTGCGCTAGAATATTTGTTTCGGTGCTCCTTTAAATTTTGCACCCGAGGCCAATGACGCCCTCCTGTCACTGTAGTCCAAACCCCATTGTCACACATACAGCATTCATTCCCTAAGCATTTATTACAAACACAGAAGCGGCTCGTGCAAGCTGTCCTGCGAGCTTGCTGAGGTTGCAGCTCACGGTCTACACGGTGGGCGAAAGCTCTGCTCTCCAGAGGCTGGTCTCGCAGATCCCAGAGGCGGGATTCCAGGGCTCTCATGGTGGCATCACACAAGGAGAATCCTCCAAGTTCATGGCTGTTCACACAGGACTATTTAGGGACTGGCCTTGGGTGCCTGCCGCAGGGGCAAGGCTACAGGCCTTACTAGACTTTTATACCCGGTTCCCCCAAGAGCAGAAAGTGCCTTTAAATATTTTAATCAATATCAGTCTCAGACATCCATCATGCTAGTTAAGAAGTCTTTAGTTTAACCAATTAAGAAATCCATTTATAACATTTACTCTGCTAATTAGCAAAGCCGCCAGTGTTGACCAGGACGTAGATCACGGTTGCTCTTGTGGTGGTCCCTCTGGAGGGTGGTCTTTCCCGTGTAGTGAGCATACGGCCTCTGGGGTGTGGCTTGTTTTTTAGGGCAACTCTTGAGTGAAGCTGGGACTCACTGGCACCTTCAAACACCACACCATCTTTGCTTTAAGTATATTAACTTACAGACTCTGTAACCATCATCCATGGTGAATGGACAGATCTGTGATCTGGTTTTCTTCTCTCAGTGCCTGGGGGTGTGGTCACCTCTGGGTTATTAGGCAAATCCACATTTGTACTTGACAAGCTCAGTTCCAGGGTACAGGCCCCAGGAGGCGTCCCCCGCCCCCCCGCCCCTCGTTGCCCTGGCGGCCCCTCTGACTTGCTGCCCAGCCTGCATATTGTCTGCGGTCAGCAACTACAGTAGGGGTGGCTGCCGGAACGTAGTGGTGGTGGTGAAATCAGATCAGGAACTGGAATGAGTGAGTGGAGAGAGGGTAACCACCTGCTTTCAACAACAGCAGCAGAGAGTATGAAGAATCAAGTGGTCACAGGAGGCCCCATTGCAAGGGAGGTGTGGGAAGCTCAGGGTCCCAGAAACTGAACTGGGTGAGGGCTCCAACCTCAGGAACCGTGACATTAATGTAAAGCCCAAGATACCGGACAGGACTCACCTCTACCAGAGTCAAGATAGTCCTTGGAACTTACTGATCAGTATCAACCTCTGAGATTATGGGTTTATTTTCTAGGAATCCAAAACTTTATCCTAAAAGAAAATGGCAGGAATAACATCGGACTAATCAAAGACCCCAGCTTCCTTGTAGGCTAGGCACCAGCCAATGTGTTAATGATAGCTGTTAACATTAACTGAATACTTGCTGTGTGCTGTGAACAACTGTATGTTTTATATGCATTAGTTGATCCCTATGTTCTAGATGAGATGACTGAACAGTTAAGCCACTTGCTCAAGTTTAGTGGCAGAGCTGGGATCTGAACTCTTTCCCCCTCGGAACCTGTACATCTATGCTGTCAGCCACCACAGTACTGTATGTGGCAACAGCACTGAAGAATTTCTCAGCAGAGTGCGTTTGTTTCCTTGTTTTTCATATAAAAGATGCTGCTGCCAGGCTGACATATGAATTTCTCTGCTTTAGCTGAGAAAGAATGGGTGATCCTGCTGAAGTATCTGACTTTAGAAGGACTAGCGATTACTTTCGAAGTGAAAGCAGCTGTGAGCTACATTGGAAAAGCGGTCTTTCCCACCAAAACAATCTGAGAATGAAAAAGCGCAGAATCCTCAACCCACTGCATAGCCATCTGTTAATTAAAAAAGAAAAGCTTAAATGGATGAACTGTGTTGTTATGAACTATCTCATAATGCATTCACATCTTTGATATTATTTTATATCCAAATAAATCCTGGGTTAATTTCTGGCTCACCTTGCTTGTTGGATGAACTTAGATCACTTAGTTTCTTTGATTCTCTGTATTCTTATTACAGTCGGCCCTCTGTATCCATGGGTTCAGCATCTGTGGATTCAACCAACTATGGATGGAAAATAGCCAGAAAAATTCTAGAAAGTTCCAATAAGCAAAACTTGAATTTGCTGTGTGCCGGCAACTATTTACATAGCATTTACATTGTATTAGGTATTACAAGTAATCTAGAGATGATTTAAAGTTTGTGGGAGGATGTGCGTGGGTTATATGCAAATACTACCACACTTTATATAAGGGACTGGGGCATCCATGGATTTTGGTATTCGCAGGGGGTCCTGGAACCAATCCCCCAAGGAAACTGAGGGACAACTGTATTAATAAAACAGAGTTTTGATAAGATTATTATCCCATAAAGAATTCTTATTTGTTATCCATTCTGTAAATTTGGCTTCTCTCACTTTATCAAGGAGGAAATTGAGGTCCATTAAATTTCAGTGATTAAAGCCACATTAACTGTTGGGGTTCATCGTGAGTAAATTGCAGAATTCCAAGTTCCCACACACCACTGTTTCTGGACTCAGTTATGTATTCAGAATTTATTTTGAAATTAGGAAAATTGTGAGCACTGTTTAAAAAAAACCTAGTAAATCATTCACTGTAAAATGTGCACCCAGGGTCTTCCCTGGTGGCGCAGTGGTTGAGAGTCTGCCTGCCGATGCAGGGGACACGGGTTCGTGCCCCGGTCCGGGAAGATCCCACATGCCGCGGAGCGGCTGGGCCCGTGAGCCATGGCCGCTGAGCCTGCGCGTCCGGAGCCTGTGCTCCGCAAGAGGAGAGGCCACAACAGTGAGACGCCCGCGTACCGAAAAAAAAAAAAAAAGTGCATCCATAAGAGATCAAGTAATATTGATACTTTAAAAGTTAAGAAGGAAATATGCAAAGATGTTTAATTACCATACCTGACCATCTCATCAACATGTAGATTTCAGTCTTGTCCCTTTGTGTTCCAATCTGAGGACCTTTACAGGTGCTGCAGTGGACCTATCCTTCCCTCGCCTTGCTGTCCTCCCATGACTAAGGAGCTAGAAGATGTGAGTTCTATTTCCAGATCTATCTGTGTGACCATAGACAGACCACAAAGTCTCAGAGCAGTACTTTCCTACCTGTCTTACAAAATCGTCAGGCTCAAACAAAACGTATGTAGAAGAACTTACTTAGTTACTTACAAAAGTTTATTCTCTACAAAACTGTGAGATGCTGCAATTAAACCCAGCAGTTCTTAGAAGTTCTAATAGCTATAGAATAAAAATTAATGAAAAAATTATTGAATAGGAAAAATATTTGAGGTAGCATTTCACTTTCCCAAACTTATCGCATCTGCTATGTATTTTATCCACACGATAACAAGATTGGCCGTGTAGGAAGGTGGTACAGGCATACATTTACTTTTTTTTCTTTTTAACAGCTTTTAAGAGGTAAGAAAACATTTACTGGAACATATGTATCTGGCGACAATTTTCCCCACACATTTTATCATGAAAACTTTCATACAAAAACATTGAAAGATTTCCTAAGAATATCCAGAAACCTACCACCTAGATTCTACCATTAACAGTCTACTGTACTTGCTTTACTGTGAACGTCCCTTCTAGTCAGCCTCCCATCCATTCATTAATCCATCTTATTTTGGGGATACATTCGCGGTAACTTGCAAACGTTGGTAAACTTTCCCGTAACTGGCACACATATCACTAGCGCTGAGCATCTGCTTTTAGAACTTTTTTTCTCTTGATATAATAGGGGTCTAATTTAATGTCATAAAACTCATGGCATAGTATGATTTTTTTTGTTTTTTGCTTGCTTCTTTGTCATGAGACAGTGAAACCCTCTTTTCAAGCTAAATCTCACGTAGAAGCTTACAGGTGAAACAGATGCTTGCAGAGATGCTTTGGATGAAGCAGGAATGGGGACCTGGACTGCCAGTCCCTGAGCCCCCCACTCTCCCTAGGGTACTCCTTGAAGCCTTTGAACGCCCCGGGTGCCGTGGGTTATGAAAAATGGGTGAGTTCCTGAACTCCACGAACCTCCACTGGATCATCTATCAATACAAAACAGGGCTTTGGAAATAGCTTTTTTCTCAGGTTCTTTTCAAACTTCTCTCCCCTGTCACTCAGTGATGCTTAAGCACTGAAAACTTTGCAGACATTCCCCTTCCCAAACCTTCAGCAGAAAACTTTCTTGTTTTAATTAGCTCAATGCAAGAAGCCTCATTTAAGACTGTGGATCTGCATGTCTGAAGCAAAAACCACAGCTGGAAGGGCTGCCCGTGGAATGGAAGAAAACTGGAAAAACAAGAACCCGATCTAGGTGGATGGCCAGATACGGTAGCCCGCACATGTGGGGCGAGCGTGTCAACCAGGTGTGCACGGCCACACTGTCCATCTCCCGGGGCCTCCGCTGAGTCACAGCGGAGAGCACCTCTCGGGAATTCCAGCATCCTGCCGTGAGCGAAGGCGGCCTGGCAGACCTGCCTTCTCCCGGTCCCCAGAGACACAGCACTCCTGTGCTCAGGGAGGTGTGTGGGCGGGAGCCCAGGCGGTGGCAGGTTGGGCAGGATTCACGTGAGCCGGAGAGTAAGTGTGTCTAAGGGTGAGAGCAAGGGTCAGAGCCATGAAAAGACCCGACG
This sequence comes from Globicephala melas, assembly GCF_963455315.2. Taxonomy (NCBI): domain Eukaryota; kingdom Metazoa; phylum Chordata; class Mammalia; order Artiodactyla; family Delphinidae; genus Globicephala; species Globicephala melas. Next base: position 14,750,506 of record NC_083331.1, on the reverse strand, counting down.
GATTCTCCAGATGTTGGGGGAAGAGAGTGGGTCTGAAAAATGGAGAGAAGCCAGGACGGGGCTGGCGATTGAGCTGCGAAGCAAGAGCTAGAGAGTGGGGCCAGGTCTGTGCCGTGCGAGGTCTTGGCCGCCCAGAGGTCATTCTTTTTTTTTTTTTTTTTTTTTTAAAATATATTTTATTTATTTATTTTTGGCTGCGTTAGGTCCTTGCTGCGCCCGGGCTTTTCTCTAGTTGCGGCTAGTGGGGGCTACTCTTCGTTGTGGTGCACGGGCTTCTCATTGCGGTGGCTTCTCTTGTTGCGGAGCACGGGCTCTAGGTGCATGGGCTTCAGTAGTTGTGGCTCGCGGGCTCAGTAGTTGTGGCATGTGGGCTCAGTAGCTGTGGTTCGCGGGCTCCAGAGCGCAGGTTCAGTAGCTGTGGCACACAGGCTTAGTTGCTCTGTGGCATGTGGGATCTTCCTGGACCAGGGCTTGAACCCGTGTCCCGTGCACTGGCAGGTGGATTCTTAACCACTGCACCACCAGGGAAGTCCCCAGAGGTCATTGTTACTCTTTATTAAACTCTGGGCTGTAAGCTCTGTGAGTACAGGAGTCTGTCCAAATGGACATTGTGCCCGGGCCCTAGAAAAGAGAATGGTAGGTAGTAGAGGAGTACTCAGTAAATGTTTGTTGAAGGAAGGAAGCAAAAGGAAGGGAGGGAGGGAAGGATGGGGGAAGGAAAGAAAGACGATGGGGTGGCGGGTTTCCCTGAGTTGTGGTAGGGTCGGGGCACGCAACCACACCATGGCCACCAGCATTGCTAAGTTGTCAGAGAGAACTTAAATCTAACCTCTCCACCAATGGCCACTGTTTTCAATACGTTTTGACTATGAATCGTAGTAAAAAAAAAAAAAAAAACGCTTTAATTGGCGACCCAGTACACACAAATACACACACACACACACACACACACACACACACACACACAGTCTCTTAAAATGTGATGCATTCTAATAATTTCCATCTTATCCCATCCCATTCCATTTCCAAGACACTGGCTTGTAACCCACAGACTGAACAAACCCTAGATCCAATCCCTTTGATCACTTCAGGGACATTATTCTTGCAATGATAACTTTCCTTTCCAGAATTCTTTTTTGTTTTTGTTTTTGTTTTTTTGGTTTTTTGGGGTTTTTTTTGCCATACGCGGGCCTCTCACTGTTGTGGCCTCTCCCATTGCGGAGCACAGGCTCTGGACGCACAGGCTCAGCGGCCATGGCTTACGGGCCCAGCTGCTTCGCGGCACGTGGGATCTTCCCAGACCGGGGCACGAACCTGTGTCCCCTGCATCGGCAGGTGGACTCTCAACCACTGTGCCACCAGGGAAGCCCTCCTTTCCAGAATTCTTAATCTCTCTTTCCTAGATGGGAGTTAATCCTCTCTTCCTGCAAACATATCAGGTTTATTCTGTTTTATAAAAAGCAAAGGCAGTTCTTCACTTGACTTTCCTCCCTTGCTAGTGACAGCTCTTCTCTAAAGGCGTCCCTTTAAATAAATGATCTATACCTCCTGCTGCTTCCCTTGCCAGGCTTGCCATTCTTAACCCCCTCAGTGAGTTATCGTCGTCCACCACTTCCTCTCAAAGGATCGTGAGGACCTTCGGCTCTGCAGAGTCGAAGCTATTTTCTTCTTCCTCCTCCTCATTTTTCTCCTTCTCTTTTTCTTTTCAGTTACCTCTCTTCTTGGCCGTGGATACTTTTGAACCCTGTTCTCTTCTCCTTTCTTGATTTATTCATGCATTAATTCATTTATTTGACTAGTCATTCAGAATTGGCTAAGGAACATTTCAGTGAGTAAAACATGGGCTTATGTGCTAACGGGAGAAAAAAGATGAATAAGGTGCACAACTGCTACTCTCGAACACCTTAAAGTATAGAGGACTTGGATTTACACAGCTAACTGCTCGAGCTAGAGATTGGAGGGCTGTTTGAATGGTGGAATATGGTTGAAAACTCAGGCTTTGGAGCTGGGTGGATCTGGATTCAATTTTGGCCCTCTGATTTGGAGCAAATTACCGATCTTCCCTAGGTGTCAGGTTCCTCTTATGTCAAATGGTGATTGATATTGATGGTGCCTCCCCCTAGAAGTGTTATGAGGGTTACATTATCTCATTGAATTCTTACATGATTCCTCTGAGGTAGGTACTGTCATTTGTCCCATTCTACAGATGAGGAAACTGAGGCTTAGTGAAGCCATACTGTTCTTAAGCGGCAGACCTGAGCTACAAACTCAGGCATTCTGACTTGAGAATCCGTGATCCCACCACAAAGATACCTTACTTCTCTGGGTCTCCCAGAATTCAGGGTCTGGTTTTCAGTGATACAAGACTAGAACCTAGCTTTATCTGTATTTGGAGAGGTTATCAGACTCTCACAAGACTGATGGATGAGCTGGGAAACAACTGTATTAATTTACTGCTCAAGAGATGAAACTGTGCCTCTGCACAGGATCCCTTCTCCTGTGCAGATAACAAGGACATCAAAATATAATAATGATAATACCATCAACGGGGCGTATGCTGTGTGCTAGGCAATTTACACATAGAGCTTATTCTAACTCACAGCACTCTGGAGTGATGTTATTGGCCCAGTTGTACTGATGGGAAGACTAACGCTTATTATTGAGTGATAAAAGCTCAGTACAGGGAACTCCCTGGCGGTCCAGCGGTTAAGACTTCACCTTCCAATGTAGGTGGTGCGGGTTCAATCCCCGGTTGGGGAGCTAAGATCGCACATGCCTCGCGGCCAGAAAACCAAATCAGAAAACAGAAGCAATATTGTAACAAATTCAATAAAGACTTTAAAAATGGTCCACATCAAAAAAGATATTTAAAAAAACTCAATACATTTTAGCAGCTACTGTTATTATTATTACTAATAGGAGTAGCAGCAGTAGATGATGTTAAGGAACTTACCCCATAGTTCCTGCTGGTAAATATTAGAGACTGGAAATAAACTCAGTTCTATCTGATTCCAGAGATAATGTTTTTCATCACTAAACCTTACAAATAAACAGCTTTAGACAAAGGGGACCAAGTGTCCCTAGAGAATATCTCAACCTGTCTGAATTGCTTCTTATCCAGAGAACTGTGTCTAGCAAAGAACAAGGCTTGGTCACCTGGGATGTAACAGTCTGATTCTTTGGATGGTTACAGGTAAAGATGGATGGCATGGTCTTGTTTGATTCCTTTTTCAACCAACTACCCAAATCTCCACTCCCTGATGCCGGTCAGGTCACACTCTGATTGAGTGGGTTATAACTTTATTTACAATGGTTGATTCTAGGTATTTCCTTTGGTGAAATAGGTAGGCCTGGCCCCCTTGCCTGGGAAACATAATATCCTTTGTCTGGATCTCTGGTACCATCTCCCAGGACAAGAGGCTTTCCAGAGGATTCAGGTTACATGGTACCTATGGGGTCTTCAAGGAGTTCCACTGTCAAGAGAATCATTTTCTGAGCCATGTCCCCCTCTTCGGGGCAGTGGGATATTTGAGGAGCATTTCCATGTGATGAGAGGCTTTACGGTGGAAAAGTGGAAAGAGCTTCCCAACTGCTTTTGAGCTTTTGTGGTGAGTGGGAGGATGGAAAGGAGAGATATAAGACAACTTTGAAGCTGGAGTTTAGGTAACTGAGAAAATGGTGGCAACATGGCAGAAACTGAAAGTAAGGAAGAGAAAAAAACGGTTTCAAGATTTTTTTTTTTCCGGGGTTGGGTGGACAGGGTGGACCTGAGGACAAATGGAGATTAATTCAACTTCAGACAGGATGGATTTGTAGTGTGGCTGGAGGCAGTAAACTTCTTTTACCTGTTGTGTTTTCATGCCTTTCCACTTCTGTTTGAGTAGGCAGATTTGATTTGCACAGTTAAAAATATTTGGTGAAGTAAAGTCATATATTATATGTATGTTCATATCCATATGAGTTTATACTAAGGAACAGGCTTTTATACATTCATGCACAAATCTATAAATATTTAACCAAAAGCCTTTAAAAGATTAAACAAGATTTACAGATATGAGAAGAGAAAATTGAGAAACAGATGAAAATGGACTTAAAAAATTTCAGCTAACCACAGATGTTAAATTTTAAAATACACTGAAAATACGGTGAATGAATAATTTGAAAATTATTTCTGGAATAGCAAAACAAAACATTCCATATTATTTCGTGTAGTAACGTGACTGCATTTTGGTATAGGTACATTTGGTAGATGGGAGTTTAAACGCGTTTAGAATGATTTACAAGAAGTCAGTAATTCAATAGGACTCATGGCTGTAACAAACAACTTTGATAGGTTTAAGAGAAGTCATGAGCTAGTTGGACATAAAATTAAGCCCATGAGTGAAAACAAAATGGAAAGCTCTTTAGTCATCAGAGTCTGTGTGTCAACCACAATGACACACCACTGTCAACACAACCAACAACAACAGACACAAAAACAAACCCAACCAACCATTTGTGGAGCAGCCTTTAAATCACAAGGTTCTCAAAACTCCTAGGTGTGTGGAAATGTGGGGAGTGAGGTGGAGACTGATGCTTTCATTCTGAGTGATGTGTGTGTACAGAGGGTAATCCAGGGATGGATGTGAGGATAGGGAGAGAAAGAAGGAGGCCGAGGGCATAACCACCAGACACACTCTCATCTCAGAGAAGAAAGAGGGAAAAGGACGAACTGGGGCACTTAGAGAGGGGGAAGAAACGAGAAGGTGCTGTCCTGAGTAAGCCAGGAATTCTCCAGGTTCATCAGGAGGGGTGTTTGGTAGTGTTGAAAAGTGGGGAGAATCACAGAGGGTGAGGTCTGAAAACACATGGTTGGGTATGGCTGTTGGGGGGTGCTATTGGGTCAACAGCTACGGAGATCAGTGAGGATGAAGGAAGTCAGGTTGCCAAGGGTCAGATGAGTAGAAGAAGGTGAAGGGGAGGGCTCTGAATGAGAAGGTGATGGTGGGGAAGGAAGGGGGAGAGAGAGAGAGAGAGAGAGAGAGAGAGACTAGAGCTCATTTTGGATCTTGTAATAAAGTTTTTCCTAGAAGATTTGGGAAGGCTAATATTCAGTGAGTCAGAAAGAGGTGTGCCAGAGAGTGGCAAATTCTTGGTATCTGAGAGCCTGAGGCCAGCAATAGGAAGCAAGGGAAAAAGACAACACGTTCCAAAGTGTGTTTTGCAAAACACTTGTCTGCGGGATGTTCCCAGATGCTTGGCGAGCAGGGAACTGAGTTTCCCTCTCTCACAAATTGATTTTATTCCTCTCCGCCCCGGAAGAAAGTTACCAGCATCCCCTGCCTCCTTTCTGAACCAGCAGGCCTGCGGGGTCAGCCTCTTGCTGCTTTGGGTGTCCACTCCACTTCTGGTTCACTGAGATGCTGCTTTTGTCTCTGTGCCGGGCTGTGCCTTTTTTATTTCCTCAACTTGTACTTGGTCTCTCACCGCTGTGTGTGTGTATGTGGTGCAGAGGGACGTGTCGGAGATCGAACCAGCCGTGCCGTGTGGATCGTAAGTCCTGGGCAGAACTGTCTACTGCAGGACATCTCAGAGCTTCGTGTGCCGTGAATCTCCAAGAGGTGAATAACTCATGTAGTGTTTCCCGAATTTATATGACCACGGTGCTACTTCTGCCTGCTGCTCTGTGAGATACACTTTGGGAAGCTTGTAAATGAGATGGTGGGAATGACGGGAAAGCACTTTAGAAAAGCTGGGTAAAGTATTTGAATGGAGGGTGAGGAGGGCACTCTCCAGGGAGCTCCTCGTGGCTGAGTGTGCAAGGAAGGACGGCACTTCCGGAAACAGGGAGAAGTTCCGGCTCAGGGATGCCTGGGGGGACGCCCAGGGTGGGGGCCGATGGTGGCATGCTGAGATTGCCTGGGGAAGGACATCAGCCTAAAGAGGACCCAAGCGTGAAGCTGGGCGAAGCCAGCTCTAACAGCGCCACGCATCTGACACCTGTCCGCCTGCCGAGGGGACGCTGGGTTCTCTTGTTGTAGTAAAGGGGCTCCAGCACTCTTAAGTGCTGGGTGAGGGATTCCCAAGGTATTTTTAGAGGACGGGGCGCTCCTGTGACTACGGCATATGGTGCTGAACCGCGGCACGGCCTAAAGAGAATGCTGCTTCCTGCCCGGCTAGCGGGGAAGGAGGAGGTATTTGTGTGGCTGTTCATCAGCTCACCTGCATAACAGGTATATGTTGGGATTCTGTTGTGTGGTTTGAGCACTCCGTCACTGGGCAGGAGATAGACAAGTACATACGGTTGAAAGGCAGCGTGGTGAGAGCCCCGACCCAGGAAGTTCGGGGAGCAACAGGTTGCATAGCAAGGGCACTCGACTCAGGGGCCAGTCCAGGGTGGGCTTAGGCGGGAGGTGCTGGTCAGGCTGAGGGCCAGAAGATGAGCTCGCCAGGTGAGGGGGAGATTGTGTAAATTCCAGGCACAGAAAATAGGGTTTTTGAAGGTCTTCCGACTAATCTGTTGGAGGAAGTGAGGGGTCTGTGTGAGGGGTCTGCAGTGTGGGTAGGGGAGAGAGAAATGAAGCGTCGGGCAGGCACTGCCTGGGTCCTGTGAGCCACACGTCCTGGTGCACCTGCATGGCAGAATCGCCAAAGCCTGGGCCTCGCTCCCAGAGACTGGGACTTTCCCGGTTCTCTTCCTAAAACTGATCATATATTTCCTTTGTACTTTAGTGCTCCTTCATTTTCCCACCCTTCAAGTCTCTCCTTCGGAGAATTCAGCCCACTCTGTTGGGACAGGGAGTTCGGAGGTCATGCTGGGAGTGACCAGGACCTGGAAGTGTGACCTGCCCACTGGAGCGGGTCAGGGCTGGGGAGCACAGCTGGGCAGGCAGGCAGACACTGCACTCAGAAATGGTGGTGACGGTGATGGTGACAGAAGTCAGTGGAGGCAGGTGGCCCATCAGGAGAACAGCTAAGAACCTGGCAGCAGGGAAGCTTAGAGCAGGCAACAGGGAGGCAGCCTGGCAGCCCTGGGCAGGAGCCCTGGGCAGCCCCGGGACCATGGTTCGGTAGGGGACCTTCTACCACAGCTGGAGTCTGGGTGCAGGCCTCGCAGGGACGTGACTCTCACTGGGTGGACGGGCGCAGCAGCGAGTGTGACTGGGTGATGAGTCACCTGAACTGGGGACCGGGGCTGTTCCAGACTTCCCTGGGCAGCACAGCCAGGGCGCGTAGCGAGAGCCAAGCCTGGAGAAGGCGATGGGGGGCCCACTGTGGGGAGAGGAGGCGTCTGGGTCAGGGAGCCAGGAGGACATTGCTCTCTCTGCCCTCAGCTCTCACCTCTTTCTGGCTGCTGCCCACCTTAACCTCTTACCTGTACTTTCGTCTTTTCCATGGCCGGTTAACTCTTCCTTTGGCTTCAGCATAAATGTTCCTTCCTCACGGAAGTCATTCCTTGCCCCCTAACTGGGCCAGGAGCCCTTGTTACAGTTTCTCGTGCTTTTGAGGGGTTCCTCCCTAGCCCTCAGCACGTCTGGAGGAGGATTTGGGCGATCGCTCACTGCCTGCCCTCTCTACCAGGCAGGGAGCTCAGTGAGGGCAGGGCTCTGTCTATTTCATTCACCATCATATTTCCCCTGCGTGGTACAGAGCTAGCGCCCGGCAGGAGCACAGCAGCATCTGCTGGGAGAATGAATACATGGATACTTCCAGATGCCTGCAGGACTTGTTTTAGATTACGGTACCCGCCGTTCCCATAGGTTCAAACCCAGTGGCCTTCTTTCTCATTCTGAGTGTGCATTTTCTATCTAGATCCTTGAGCTCCACTGAAACAAGAAGGATTGAGGATATAAAGCAGACTCTATATGAACACTTCAAAAACAGGTCTGCATTCCCCCTTCTACCTGTGTAAGCTCGTATCACGAACCTTAAATGCGCTTGTGCTTTGGAAATGGTCAGCTGAGAAGAAAGGGGGTATCTGCCCTGCTCCCTGCAAACCACCATTCAGCACATGCACGCCGCCTCTTGTCTGCAATTCTGACGGTCATGTGGTGCCCAGGTGGAGGTGATGCTTGTGATCCAAGCACGCCGTGCGATTCCACTGGCAAAAAGCCATCTCCTTCACGAGGTAGCAAAGTGTGTCAAGATGAATGCGGCATTCAGGCCAGTGCACGGAGCTGTTGATAGCGCTCTGTGAAAGCTCTTTGTTTCTCCCTGGCATGTGGATGCGCAGGCTTTGATGTTAGAATTTTGGCTCATTAATAACTAATTTACATTTCCCAGACAGCAAATTGTGATTTGACACAAATTTATAAAAGAACTCCAAATGGTGAAACTCTCTTATACAATGCGTCCTTTGTGGGTTTTTTTTTTTCCTCTCTTCCTAACTTAAGGAGTTTGTGATTAAAATTTTAATGCAATCGTTGAAATCTCATGGGCTACTTAAAAATAAAACACCATCTTATTCCCTTCCTCTCAGAGATCATGACGGCAGGCTGCTCCTCTGGGGGTGTTTTAAGTGCTACAATTGCTTTTTCATCTGCTCTGAGCCTCAGCTAGAGTAGGATGTCCTCGGTGAACTGGAAGAAAGGCACAGGGCAGGGACTGGAAGTGGTGGCAGGAGGCAGTGGTGCTGTGCTTCTCTGCTTCCTGAGCTCCCCGGGCAGGTTACAGGGAGGCGGATTTTCATAGGATTGTCTCACTGGTCTCCAAGGAGCTCACAGGGGTGGTTCTCACAGCTCTAGATGCCTCAAAGCTTGAATAGGTCATTTTGGAAACACAGATGGGCTGATCAGAGCTTTCAAGATAAGACATTTATATTTGAAACAAATATAAATTTGTTTTCTCCTGCCTACATCTTGGAGGACCAGATGCCTCATGGGAAACATGGTGGTTTGGGGGTGTTTTACCCCATGCTTCTTTGGGAGAATATGGAGGTCAAGGGAAGTTGCAAAAGAGCTCTTGGGAGGCAAATCTGGGTGCATCGTGGCTCCTCCCTCCCCCACCCCCCATTCATCTTTGCCAAAACCTTTGTCATCCTGTGTGTTGATGACTCATGGCTTAGTGGGGGAAGCAGGCAGGGCTCCTCTCCCGTGTTGGAAGGAGAGAGTGTCATGTGCATCCAGTCTCCCGGAGACACCTTCCCCGGGTCACAGAGGGAGACTGTGCCCTGGGGAGGTGAGGAGATGGACCTGAGGGGCGGACTGGAGAGCAGGCCCTGGGTAGGGCAGCCAGGTGGGACCAGGGGAACGAGACGCCGGGGAGCCTGGCCGATTGCGTCTCTCCTGGCGAGAGGCTGGGTCTACTGAGTTACGCTTTGCTTGGAGAAAGAGTTTAGGGAACTGCCGCGGGCCTGTTGTGTGGAATGGAAACATACCCAGCATGAAAAGATTTTGAAACTGGCACCACTGGAGGTCAGATTTTAAATGGTCGCCCAGCATGAGCCAAATTGACCTCACGCAGAGAAGCAACAGGCCACCCCAGTTCCCTATATTATTTTAATAACAGAAAGAATGAATTAGGAATTCCAGGCAAGACCTCCCCACCTGGACCCAGTCCCAGATTCTAAGTCATCTGTTCATGCCTTTTCACATGAGCCTTTGACAAAGAGGCTCTTTTTCTCTCCAGCCTCTTCCCGACCAATGAAGGAATCTGAGACTCTCCCTCCCGGCTTTGGTTGGAGGAAGCAGGAAACCCGAGAACCCTGTGCTGTGCAGGGTGGCTCCGTGGAAAGCTGCTAAGAAAATGGCAGTGCCGATTGGGGTGGCCTTTTGTTCAAATAGCAGGGTCTCCCTTAGGAGGTGGCACGAGGGCCACCTGCCTTTCCCTGGCTTGGACATCAGGGTGTGTGGAACAGAGAGGGGGCTGAATGTGGTGGTGGTTTCTGTGAGACTCTCTGAGAAACAGCTCTCTGGGAACATCACCACGTTTGGAGGTCCACCTGCTCCTCTGAAGTGCCAGGAGGATTCCTGTCGACCATTCTGAGCCGCACAGGGGAAGAAGGAAAGCCTGTGTGTGACCTGACGATAATCGGGGTCTTTCTCAGCACCTGGACCATTGCTGACATTTGAAGAAGAATGCTGCTGTCATGCTTGCTAATTTTACCCTCTTGGATCCCCAGCAGTCAATAGTAACACTTGGCTATTTTTCTAAGTCACAGAGACCAGACTGGATTTTCTCAGAAAGAAATCAATTCTGTTCCCAGCCATAGAGGGACCAAAAAAAAAAAAAAAAAAAAAAAAGACCTCCTCATTGCTGTAAACAGGATAGCTTCTCCTGGCTGTGTGGTACTCAGCTTCTCCAAACTGTGGGTGGTCCTTAGAATCAGGTTAGGCTTGAACCCTGGTTCTGTCTTTTGCTGCTGGTGAGCTTGGATTTGTTACTTAATCTTCCAGAACTATGGCTTCCTCATCTGTAAAAAGCAGATGATAATAGCGGTTAAGCAGCTTAAAGCAAAGTTCTTAGCTCCTGGCCTGGTGCATAGTAAACGCTCCAGCTCCTGGCCTGGTGCATAGTAAACGCTCCAAGCGAGCCGTTGATCTGCTCATGAGCCTTACCATGGGGTTAGGTCTAAGAAGCCTCTGAAAGTGGCCTGCCATGAAGTGAGGAAACAGGAGCACCCGGGGCTGCTCCCCTGATGGCCACTTCTGGGGAGATATCACCATTCTTATGGCATCCAGACTTCTGAGCAATTAGGGATCCCTACTGGGCTCAGACACCAACAGGAAGAGGCTCTTTCTACCCAAGGGGTTTATAGCAAACCCCGTGGCCCTCAATGTCATGGGGAGAACCCATTCTTCTGAGCAAATCTGGGTATGGAGGATAAACTCCTCAAAAGGAAGGACATTGTGTGTTTTTGGTGCACTGTTTTCTCCCAAGCAGTGCTTGGCATATTGTGGTACTCAATGAATATTGATGGAAGGAAGAAATGATAGAAAGGCTGGGTGGCTATTCCCAGGTCAAACTGCAGCTCACCTTCTGCTGAGCACATCAGAGGAAAGCAGAGCTCGTGATCAGCTTGGTTCTTAAGGACTTCACTTTGGACCATTGCACAGATACAAACTAAGATCACTCTGTAATTATTCAAAGAAGCAGATGCCTTAGAGCAGAGACTTCTCAGGATGTAGAGAAATAAGAAATGGGTCGAGGAGAGAACTATATCTCGGCTATGCTGTGTAAGGGTTTTCACCAGTTCCTTCGGGAGAGGAAATTTAGGATCAAGTTCCATTGCCTAAGAATATCTAATAAAAGCAGTGCGTGCGCAGGCATGCATCCATGGAAAGAGCTCCTCATCCACCAGGAGTGCCCTGCTCCAGCAGAACAGTTCAGGTGTGGGAAGTAAACCGTCTTTCAGTGGAATAAATACTCTAACCAATCAGCCGTGTGGCTGACAGGGTCTTGGTGCTCCGGCCGGCTGTCAGACCTGAGCCTCTTAGGTGGGAGAGTCGAGTTCAGGACACTGGTCCACCAGAGACCTCCTGGCCCCACGTAATATCAATCGGCAAGAGCTCTCCCAAAGATCTCTGTCTCAATGCTAAGACCCAGCTCCACTCAATGACCAGCAAGCTCCAGTGCTGGACACCCCATGCCAAACAACTAGCAAGACAGGAACACAACCCCACCCATTAGCAGAGAGGCTGCCTAAAATCATAGTAAGTTCACAGACACCCCAAAACACACCACCAGACGTGGTCCTGACCACCAAAAAGACAAGATCCAGCCTCATCCACCAGAAAACAGACACCAGTCCCCTCCACCAGGGAGCCTACACAACCCACTGAACCAACCTTACCCACTGGGGGCAGACACCAAAAACAATGGGAACTATGAACCTGCACCCTGCGAAAAGGAGACCCCAAACACAGTAAGTTAAGCAAAATGAGAAGACAGAGAAATACTCAGCAGGTGAAGGAGCAAAGTAAAAACCCATCAGACCAAACAAATGAAGAGGAAATAGGCAGTCTACCTGAAAAAGAATTCAGAGTAATGATAGTAAAGATGATCCGAAATCTTGGAAATAGAATGGAAAAAATACAAGAAATGTTTAACAAGGACCTAGAAGAACTAAAGAGCAAACAAACAATGATGAATAACAGTGTAAATGAAATTAAAAATCCTCTAGAAGGAATCAATAGCAGAATAATTGAGGCAGAAGAACATAAGTGACCTGGAAGATAAAATAGTGGAAATAACTGCTGCAGAGCAGAATAAAGAAAAAAGAATGAAAAGAATTGAAGACAGTCTCAGAGACCTCTGGGACAACATTAAACACACCAACATTCAAATTATTGGGGTCCCAGAAGAAGAGAAAAAGATAGGGACTGAGAAAATATTTGAAGAGATTATAGGGAAGTGAAAACTTCCCTAACATAGGAAAGGAAATAGTCAATCAAGTCCAGGAAGTGCAGAGAGTCCCATACAGGATAAATCCAAGGATAAACACACCAAGGCACATATTAATCAAATTATCAAAAATTAAATACAAAGAACAAATATTAAAAGCAACAAGGGAAAAACAAGTAACATACAAGGGAATCCCCCCATAAGGTTAAAAGTTGATCTTTCAGCAGAAACTCTGCAAGCCAGAAGGGAGTGGCAAGACATATTTAAAGTGACGAAAGGGAAATACCTACAACCAAGATTACTCTACCCAGCAAAGGTCTCATTCATATTTGACAGAGAAATTAAAACCTTTACAGACAAGCAAAAGCTAAGAGAATTCAGCACCACCAAACCAGCTTTACAACAAATGCTAAAGCAACTTCTCCAGGCAGGAAACACAGAGAAGGAAAAGACCTACAATAACAAACCCAAAACAATTAAGAAAATGGTAATAGGAACATACATACCAATAATTACCTTAAATATAAATGGATTAAATGCTCCAACCAAAAGACACAGACTGGCTGAATGGATACAAAAACAAGACTCATATATATACTGTCTACAAGAGAGCCACTTCAGACCTAGGGACACGTACAGACTGAAAGTGAGGGGATGGAAAAAGATATTCCACGCAAATGGAAATCAAAAGAAAGCTGGAGTAGCAATTCTCACATCCGACAAAATAGACTTTAAAATAAAGACTATATTACAAGAGACAAAGAAGGACACTACATAATGATCAAGGGATTGATCCAAGAAGAAGATATAACAATTGTAAATATTTATGCATCCAACGTAGGAGCACCTCAATACATAAGACAAGTGCTAACAGCCATAAAAGGGGAAATCGACAGTAACACAATAATAGTAGGAGACTTTAACATCCCACTTTCACCAATGGACAGATCATCCAAAATGAAACTAAATAGGAAACACAAGCTTTAAATGACACATTGAACAAGATGGACTTAATTGATATTTATAGGACATTCCATCCAAAAATAACAGAATACACTTTCTTCTCAAGTGCTTATGGAACATTCTCCAGGATAGACCATATCTTGGGTCACAAATCAAGCCTTGGTAAATTTAAGAAAATTGAAATTGTATCAAGTATCTTTTCTGACCACAACTCTATGAGACTAGATATTAATTACAGGAAAAAAAAACTGTAAAAAATACAAACACATGGAGGCTAAACAACATGCTACTAAATAACCAAGAGATCACTGAAGAAATCAAAGAGGAGATCAAAAAATACCTAGAAACAAATGACAATGAAAACACAATGACACAAAACCTATGGGATGCAGCAAAGGCAGTTCTAAGAGGGAAGTTTATAGCAATGCAATCCTACCTCAAAAAACAAGAAAAATCTCAAATAAATAGCCTTACCTTACACCTAAAGCAATTAGAGAAAGAAGAAGAAGAACAACAACAAAAAACCCCAAAGTTAGCAGAAGGAAAGAAATCATAAAGATCAGATCAGCAATAAATGAAAAAGAAATGAAGGAAACGATAGCAAAGATCAATAAAACTAAAAGCTGGTTCTCTGAGAAGATAAACAAAATTGATAAACCATTAGCGAGACTCATCAAGAAAAAAAAGGGAGAAGACTCAAATCAACAGATTTAGAAATGAAAAAGAAGTAACAACTGACACTGCAGAAATACATAGGATCATGAGAGATTACTACAAGCACCTATATGCCAATAAAATGGACAACCTGGAAGAACTGGACAAATTCTTAGAAAAGCACAACCTTCCAAGACTGAGCCAGGAAGAAATAGAAAATATAAACAGAGCAATCACAAGTAATGAAATTGAAACTGTGATTAAAAATCTTCCAACAAACAAAAGCCCAGGACCAGATGGCTTCACAGGTGAATTCTGTCAAACATGTAGAGAAGAGCTAACACCCATCCTTCTCAAACTCTTCCAAAATATAGCAAAGGGAGGAACACTCCCAAACTCATTCTACGAGGCCACCATCACCCTGATACCAAAACCAGACAGAGATGTCACAAAGAAAGAAAACTACAGGCCAGTATCACTGATGAACATAGATGCAAAAATCCTCAACAAAATACTAGCAAACAGAATCCAACAGCACATTAAACAGATTATACACCATGATCAAGTGAGGTTTATCCCAGGAATGCAAGGATTCTTCAGTATATGCAAATCAATCAATGTGATACACCATATTAAGAAACTGAAGGAGAAAAACCATATGATCATCTGAATAGATGCAGAAAAAGCTTTTGACAAAGCTCAATACCCATTTATGATAAAAACTCTCCAGAAAGTAGGCATAGAGGGAACTTACCTCAACATAATAAAGGCCATATATGACAAACCCACAGTCAACATCATTCTCAGTGGTGAAAAACTGAACCCATTTCCTCTAAGATCAGGAACAAGACAAGGTTGCCCACTCTCACCACTATTATTCAACATAGTTTTGGAAGTTTTAGCCACAGCATTCAGAGAAGAAAAAGAAATAAAAGGAATCCAAATCAGAAAAGAAGTAAAACTGTCACTGTTTGCAGATGACATGATACTATACATAGACAATCCTAAAGATGCTACCAAAAAACTAGTAGAGCTAATCAAGGAATTTGGTAAAGTAGCAGGATACAAAATTAATGCACAGCAGTCTCTTGCATTCCTATACATGCATACATACATACATAATACATACATACATAATGATGAAAAATCTGAAAGAGAAATTAAGGAAACACTCCCATTTACCATTGCAACAAAAAGAATAAAACACCTAGTAATAAACCTAAGGAGACAAAAGGCAGAAAACTATAAGACACTGATGAAAGAAATTAAAGACGATACAGATAGATGGAGAGGTATACCATGTTCTTGGATTGGAAGAATCAACATTGTGAAAATGACTGTACTACCCAAAGCAATCTACAGATTCAGTGCAATCCCTATCAAACTACCACTGGCATTTTTCACAGAACGAGAACAAAAAATTTCAAAATTTGTATGGAAACACAAAAGACCCTGAATAGCCAAATCAATCTTGAGAAAGAAAAACGGAGCTGGAGGAATCAGGCTCCCTGACTTCAGACTATACTACAAAGCTACAGTAGTCAAGATAGTATGGTATTGACACAAAAACAGAAATATAGATCAATGGAACAGGATAGAAAGCCCAGAGATAAACCCACACACATATGGTCACCTTATCTTTGATAAAGGAGGCAAGAATATACAATGGAGAAAAGACAGCCTCTTCAATAAGTGGTGCTGGGAGAACTGGACAGCTACATGTAAGAGAATGAAATTAGAACACTCCCTAACACCATACACAAAAATAAACTCAAATTGATTAAAGACCTAAATGTAAGGCCAGACACTATAAAACTCTTAGAGGAAAACACAGGCAGAACAGTCTTATGACATAAATCACAGCAAGATCCTTTTTGACCCACCTTCTAGAGAAAGGGAAATAAAATCAAAAATAAACATGGGACCTAATGAAACTTAAAAACTTTTGCACAACAAAGGAAAGCATAAACAAGATGAAAAGACAACCCGCAGAATAGGAGAAAATATTTGCAAATGAAGCAACTGACAAAGGATTAATCTCCAAAATATACAAGCAGCTCATGCAGTTCAATACCAAAAAAACAAACAACCCATTCCAAAAATGGGCAGAAGACCTAAATAGACATTTCTCCAAAGAAGACATACAGATTGCCAACAAACACATGAAAGGATGCTCAACATCACTAATCATTAGAGAAATGCAAATCAAAACTACAATGAGATATCATCTCACACCAGTCAGAATGGCCATCATCAAAAAATCTAGAAACAATAAATGCTGGAGAGGGTGTGGAGAAAAGGGAACCCTCTTACACTGTTGGTGGGAATGTAAATTGATACAGCCACTGTGGAGAACAGTATGGAGGTTCCTTAAAAAACTAAAAATAGAACTACCATATGACCCAGCAATCCCACTACTGGGCATACACCCTGAGAAAACCATAATTCAGAAAGAGTCATGTACCACAGTGTTCATTGCAGCTCTGTTTACAATAGCCAGGACATGGAAGCAACCTAAGTGTCCATTGACAGATGAATGGATAAAGAAGATGTGGCACATATATATAATGGAATATTACTCAGCCATAAAAAGAAACAAAATTGAGTTATTTGTAGTGAGGTGGATGGACCTAGAGTCTGTCATACAGAGTGATGTAAGTCAGATAGAGAAAGACAAATACCGTATACTAATATATATGGAATCTAAAAAAAAAAAAAAAGGTTCTGAAGAACCTTGGGACAGAACGGGAATAAAGATGCAGACATAGAGAATGGACTTGAGCACACAGCGAGGGGGAAGGGTAAGCTGGGACGAAGTGAGAGAGTGACATGGACATATATACACTACCAAATGTAAAACAGATAGCTAGTGGGAAGCAGCCGTATAGCACAGGGAGATCAGCTTGGTGCTTTGTGACCACCTAGAGGAGTGGGATAGGGAGGGTGGGAGGGAGACGCAAGAGCTAGGGGATATGGTGGTATATGTATATGTATACGTATAGCTGATTCACTTTGTTATATAGAAGAAACTAACACAACGTTGTAAAGCAAGTATACTCCAATAAAGATGTTACACAAACAAACAAACAAAAAAAGAATATCTAATGAAATACTAATACCCAATTCTCATTATAGAATATGAGCCAATCACTCCTTACTATGTCTTACTGTTAATTTAATAAAATCTTCAGACTCCTTTCAGGTACTGTTGACTGGAACCAAAATTCTGATACTCAGAGTGATCAAAACTTGGTGTGGGGCTTCCCTGGTGGCGCAGTGGTTGAGAGTCCACCAGCCGATGCAGGGGACACGGGTTCGTGCCCCGGTCGGGGAAGATCCCACATGCCGCGGAGCGGCTGGGCCCATGAGCCATGGCCGCTGAGCCTGCGCGTCCGGAGCCTGTGCTGCGCAGCGGGAGAGGCCACAACAGTGTGAGGCCCGCATACCGCAAAAAAAAAAACCCAAAAAACTAGGTGTGTTACAAAATGTAATCCTGTCTGGGTGTGGTACATGCTCCAGAGGCATTGATCAGCACTCAGTAATAATAACCCTGTGTTATGTTTTGGTAACCCATATTGACATCCCTGCTTTCGTTTTCTCCTTACATCACTCACAAGAGGTTAGCAGGACAGGTGGGGTGACAGGTAAGGTCCTGATTTCATAGCTGAGGAACTGAAGTTCCCCGTCTCTGTGAAGGCATGGATTCAGGGCTCAGCTGGAACAAGCACACAGGTTCCCCAAGTGCAGGGCTCTTTGTCAGCATCCAACCAAACATGGTTTCACGCTGCGAACCTTGCCCCTTGGTCCTGTCACGGGCCACGCGTCTGTCTTCTAGGTGGGAGGGTGGCCTGGTGGGAATGGGTCAGTGCTGTTGTAAGGAAGGATCCGGGGGGATGGTGTTAACGACTGGTACACATCAGACGAGGAGTGAAGGAAGAATTTTAAAATTATTATTATTTGTATTTGGGCTGCTCTTCACGACATGTGGATCTTAGTTCCCTGACCAGGGATCAAACCTGCGTCCCGTGCAGTGGAAGCGCAGAGACTTAACCACTGGACCCCCAGGGAAGTCCCGAAGGAATAATTTTTAAGCCATCCATGCATACTTGACTTTTGCTTCACCAGCCATCTCACCTCCTAGAAGAACTTGGACTACAGGGGCAGGCTTTGGAATGGTGTCTGTGAATAGCAGAACAGCAGCTGGGCCTTGTCCAGTCTGTTTGCACAGCTGGGAACATGATGACGGCAGCGGCGCTGGGTGATGACTCCAGCCATCACATTCTTTGACTTTCATCAAATGACTGGCCCGTCCAGAGAGATGCCTCGCTGTCTCGGCCAGTCCGGTGGGTCCTGGAAGGGCTTGGCCATCTGAGAGTCAGCACAAAGCTGCTGGTAATGGCTCTGGCAGGTGCCGTGAGTCAGCTGAGAGTTCAGGATGCAGGTCTTGTGGCTTCCAGAATGCGCGTGGTTGGTTTAAGCCTGGATTGGATGGAGCTGGGCGGGGAGTTCTTGCATGAGCTCTTTGGGAAGAGCGAGCACGGGCGGATTGGGCTGAGATGGGGTAGGCCAAGATTTTAGCTCACAGTTCAGACTGCTGTCTCATGGTGACAGGAAGATGTTTTAAATCACATGTAAACGCCTTCACTTTGGCACACGATAGGCATTCGGATCTCCTGTTGCCATCAATCTCATACCGCCTTGGGGTGAGGGCTGCACAAAGAGCCAGCCTGATGCTCTGTCCAGTACCTGGGGGGAGCAGAGGCCTGTGGGCTGCTCGTTTCCATGCTGTCATCAAGCCCATCTGTGACTTCAAGCAGGTTCCCTTACAATTGCCCACCTACTTTCCTCCTCCTTTTTCTCCCTGATGTGAAATTCAGAAGATGAATGGTTATTTCACCCTTTCATTTAGTATCTTTGAAATAAATCTACTTAGATATCAAATAAATGTAGCAGTTTATTACCTGAAGTGGATTTGACCCATTAGACGAGGGTTTTGTTTTTGTTTTTAATAATGAGGGTACTGAATCCTGGAGGCCTTCAATGAGGTCTCTGGGATCCTCTTTGTCACTTTCTGTCTAGAGCCGTGGCTTAGGAATATGAACTCAGGCTATAGTAATGGAGGCTTCTCTGTGGGCTTGGGCCGGCTGCTCTCCTGGTGTCTTTTTACTGCACGTATCAAGGTATCACCTTGTTTCTGAAACCAGTTTCTTGGGAAATTTGGAATTTGCTTATAGTGATTTCTGGAAAGACATACTTCTCCATGCAATCATTCTGATTTTGTTGAACATCTTATGTACAGAGAAGAACAGGTTGGAGCAGTAGAAAAATGCCTAGCTGGGAGCCTCCTTGGTTGGAGGATAACATGATGTAGAAGAGAAAACATGGGCTTTGGAGTTGGACCCACCAAGGAACAAATCTTAGCTCTCCAACTGTGTGACTGGGCAAACTTTGGTTTTCTTGTCCATCACATGAGCCTGTTAGCCGCTGCCTCCTAAGGTGGTTGTGGGGATAAAATGAGGTAATTTATGTGCTGATGGTTCCCTGATTGGTATCTCAGTATCTCTAGTCCAGACCTGTCTACTGAATATCAGACCCCTAGTCCCACCCGAATGCTCAGCAGTACTTTGTACCCGGCCAGTCCCAATCTGTGCCCCTCCTTTCTCTCCCTGGCCTTCCAGACCAAACCACCCACTTCCTCCTGCATTTTCATTTCAGTGAATGGACAGTTTCTCCATCGTTCATGCCAGACACCTGGAGTCACCCTCAAGTCTTCTCTCTGCCTCTATCTGGAAAATTCCGTCAGTCACCGAACCTTGATAATTCTGCTTCTCCTGTTTCTTTGTATATCCTCTCCACCCAAGGCCACCCTTAATCATGTTCCTCATTGTTTCTTGTCTGGGTTCCTGCAATACCTACCGCCAGAGTGAATTACCTGGTGTCACACATCTATTTAAAGCCTCCTCATCCTTCCTGAAGTTCAAGGGCAAGTTCAACTTTCCTGACCTGGGAAAACATGCCCTCTGTGAGCTGTGTCCCTCATTCTCTCTAGCTCCACCCCTCGCCACTTCTGTGTTCTCACCCTCAGCTGACGCCAAGCTGAAGTACTTTACGTCCTGCAGGAGCGCCATGCTCTCTCTAACTGTCCTCCAGCGTTATCTGTTCTCTCCGCCCCAAATGCTTCTGCATCCCTATGTGTCTGGCGAACTCCTAACCACCATTCAAGGGTCAGTTCAAGCGTCTCCTCCTCTTGGAAGACTTCCTGAACCAGGCTGAGCTAGATTCCCGCTTTCTGTCCTATGACCGCTTCATCTATTTATGCATTTATGGTCCACGGTTTTTCTGGTCTGCCTTCCCTTGAGGGCAGGGACTCTACATGCCCAGCTTGGCACCATCAGCTCCTGTACAAGACTAAGCATTGGTGGACATTAAGTGCTTCTTATGAATCTAGGGGTATTGAAAGTGACTAGAGCAGAGCCTGGCTTATGTGAGGCACTCAGTAAAAGGATCTTCTTCTCTGATTTGGACACTAAATTGCTGGTTGACTTGGGTGAGCCCTATTACCTCTCTGAACCTTAAGCTTTCCATGAGAAAAAATTCATAGATAATTTTATATATACATAATATCTGTACTGACATTCCTCAGAGACATTGCGGGTTCAGTTCCAGACCACTGCAGTAAAGTGAGTATAAAAGTTTTGTTTATACTATTGTAGTCTATTAAGTGTGCAATAATAGCATTATGTCTAAAACCGTGTACATACCGTCATTAAAAAACATCTTATTGCTAAAAAACGCTAATCGCCGTCTGAGCCTTCAGTGAGTTGTAATCTTTTTACAAGTAATATCAGAGATCACTGATCACAGATCATCATCTTACAAATATAATCTTAATGAAAACGTTTTAAATATTGTGAGAAGTACCAAAATGTGACCCAGAGACATGAAGTGAGCAGATGATATTGGAAAAATGGTGCCGATAGACTTGCTCGATGCAGGGTCACCACAAACCTTCAATTTGTAAAAAATGCAATATCTATGAAGTGCAATGAAATGAGGTTTGCCTGTAATAGTAAAAAATAAATGGAAAGTAATTATAATACAATTTCATGAGTTCTGTACAATTACACTAGGGAACATAATGAAGGGGTCAGATGCTTGCACTTGCTTATAAAGCATAAATCTGGTTTTCAGAGCAGTAAGACTGAACTGTGCTTACACTTTTTCTTTAAATTTCATTTTGGAATAAGGGCTAAATAAAGAATATAAGTTAAAGTGGAATACCTTTGAGTGGGCTAGTTGAAAATGCAGACTGATCAAGATATTTTTGTACTGGCGACCAACAGAATACCTAATAGCACAAGTGGCAATGCTCTTGGTGACATAATCTTCTAAATGAGCGTCCAAAATGGTAGATGGCGCTTGGTAAATTTCTAAGCAAAACATCACAATTGTCTTTTGATTTTCAATATACTTACATTCTTGGAAAATTCAGTGTGTACCATCATAGTGCAAAAAAAAGGTGTTTACATGTAAAATGGAGTTAGGCACTAGGCTCCGTTACTTATAAACAGGTGTTTCACCCAGGTGTTTCACCTACAGGAATGTCCAGTGGAGAGTTAGAAAGTCACACAGGAGGTAGCACAGTCCTCCGTGGTGCAGGGCCATCTCCACACTGTAGGATGTTCAGAATTTCTGGCCCTCACACGTTATAGGGTGGGAGTGCCCACTGCATCAATGAGACAAAAAAATACCTACGCACACAAATTTCTAAAATACCTTCTAAGTGTCTTATAGGGAAGTAAATAAGCCACAACACACTGGACAGCAGTGAAACCCTCCCTGTCTGCACACCCCTTCTCAATGGAAAAGCAATGCATTTCATTTGTCTAAAGCTAATTATTATAAAGTAATTTATTTCCTATAACTAAAGCTTTGTAGTGTTGGGGGAAAATTACTAACTTTCAGTTACAAAGGAACCGGAAAGGGTTTTCTTGAGACCCCAGCATATCTTGACTTCTATCCTGGTTTCCCAGCTGTAGCCTCTATTACGTCATTGGACATTTTACAATTTGTTACAATTACTGGCTGGCTTGGCTTGCTTTGTGTACTCCTCTTCTCGTAAAACCGTGAGCCTCTTCTCAGGGACTGGTTTCCTATTATCTGTCAACGATCCCAAACTTACCACGATGCCGGGGCTGTAAAAACGTGCTCCACAAAGAAGTTGAATTACATAGATGAATATGGTTGTAGTTTGGTTGCTCAGAGCAGGGCTCAGCCAACTTTTTCCATAAAGGGCCAGAGAGTAAATATTTTTGGCTTGCGGGCCTGATGACAATGAGTCAACTCCACTGTTGTAGTGGGAAAGCAGCCATAGGCACTGTGTAGACAAATGAGGGCAACTGTGTACTAATAAAACTTTATTTACAAAAATTGATTTGGCCAGCAGGATGTTTCCGAACCTCTGGCTTATAGTATGGTGCTAATGAAGCCATTATCAAGACCCCCTTTGGATCTCTATTTGTAAGCTTAGTGGCAATACTAAAATTTCTCACCCTGGCCAGGAGCCTTAAAAGTGCATTGTCACCATGGGAGAACTGATCAAAGCAGGAGGACAAAACGTGGCCATGCGGATTGTGGATCATAGAATTCAGAACTGCCGCTAACACTGCCCGCTTGAAAAGCACAGTCTTTCTAGCGCAGATGAGTCCTGTTGTCTTCCCATCAGCAGGAAAGAGCACGACCATGTATCTGAGCATCTGCTGTGTGCCAGGTATTTTATATGTTGTCCCTCATTTCATTAAGGACAGTTATCCTCTGAGGTGTGAGTGTTAGCATTTCTGCTTTTCAGATGAAGAGAGTGAGTCACAGGAAGTTAAATAATTTAACCAGAGTCACAGATGGGACGTGGTGAGTCCTGCATTGGTCTTTCTGACACCAAAGTCTGTATTCTTCCCACTCCACTATCACAGAGTTATTATCATAATAACTCTAGAGCTGGTGCGTGAAAAACCAAGCAGAATGTAATGTTCCTGGCGAGGCAGACTGATGCAGCAAGTTAGTATTTATGGTCTCAGCTGAGTTTCTGCTCTTGACTGTATTAATTATTACAGTTCTTCTTTTATAGTCATTAGAGCCTGCCAGTGAATAACTTGCATTGTCAAGTATACCTAAATCTCAGAGATCTTACTTTGGAAAGAGTCACTCCTAGACGTATGAATATTTTTACATAGTAGTAACTGTAATACAATTGGGATCTCTTTTAAGCTAATGGGAAATTTAAATGGGGGCAAAAGTAATAATTTTTCTCATTTTCCCTATGCAGTGTTCATCTCTGTTGTGGTAAAGCAATGTGAACCTCACTGGATTTTTAAAAACTGGTCACTTATTTTCTTACTTGTAGCCATCCTCAGGGTAAAGACAATGATTTTGAGAAGATGTTAAAGCAGACTATATAATTCAAAATCCCCTTATACCCAGATTGTATTACTAAGGCTGGAAGGGAGTAAAAATAAGGGGGAATAAAACATATTCATCTTAAGATTTTTTTTTTTTTTTTTTTTGCGGTACACGGGCCTCTCACCGCTGTGGCCTCTCCTGTTGCGGAGCACAGGCTCCGGACGCGCACGCCCAGCGGCCATGGCTCACGGGCCCAGCCGCTCTGCGGCATGTGGGATCTTCCCGGACCGGGGCACGAACCCGTGTCCCCTGCATCGGCAGGCGGACTCTCAACCACTGCGCCACCAGGGAAGCCCACCTTAGGATTTTTAAGCTTGAGTTTCCTAAGGTTGAATAACTGTACCTGCCATTTGTTCTGTCTTCTTGCCAAACCATGGTATAAGTCCAGATTCTTCCATTCTATCTTGCTGTTTTGCTTCTTACCTTTTTTCTCTTCCCTCCCTCCTCCACTCCCTCCCTCCTTCCCCCTCTTTATCTGTCTGTTTATGTATCTCTATGTCTGTTTATCCATCTATGTATTCATCTATGTATGTATCTGTGTATCTGAGTATCACGCCTCCAGGTTTTATTTGTAATCTATGGGCTGGGCTCTCCTGCGGTGCCACCGAGTCCGTCTTGCCTGTGTTGTGTTTTTCTCACTAATCTTTAACCTCTACCTGCGTCCCTAAATAGTCAGGTAATTGTCCTAAATAGAAGAACAAAAGTATACAGACGACTTATCTTCCGTAGTTATATCCACTGTTTGCTTATTCCAGCATTCCTGTTACAAAGGTTACATGTTGTGAGATTGAAGAGCCCAGGAGGTGTAGAACAGTGGGAAATGAATTCCACTGCACTTGGTACCTTTTGTAGTGATTTTCCAAAATACTGGGTTAAACAACAACAACAAACACACCACAACCACCAGCCAGAGAAGTCTTCAAACCCCAAAGGTCACTGTCTTCTCCTAGGGCTGGATACATACCAACGTATCATACCTTGAACACGTGAAAACCAGGGACTTGCTAGGAGATGCTTCAGTTTGGGACCAAAAGGCTTCAAAGGCTTCCCGCCCTCTAAATGAGGCTTTGAAGTAGAGTTGTGGTGTGGGGATGGGAGCAAGCTCACCCCTCTGTGTGGCTACTCTATTATTTCAGGCTTTTCATTTCCAGCTGCAAAGCAAACAAGACCCCCTGGTGCTCTGACTTACCCCAGGTTATCTTTATGGACAGAAAGGGCTAAATTTCCAACTAAGCCAAAGATAGAGCTTATCAGTCCAGTGTATTTATGTACCCAGGCATCTGCAAACTTCTCCTTATTTTGATTTTGTTATCATCACAGTGACCTTTGACATTGCATTTTGGTGTTGTGAAAATTAAAGCCTAATGAAATGTGATGGTTTGATTATATACTGTGGTGGAAACCACTGACAGCAAACTTCACAGCCAAGCTCAACCTTCTTTCTCCTTTCTGCCCTCACAATAGAGAGGGAGCCATACATTCACTTTCCCAGCTGCATTTGCAGCTAGGGTGGCCATGTTACCCAGTTCTAGCCAATGAGATGTTATTCCTACTGGCTTTCAGGAAACCTTTCTGCTTTTCCTGATAAAGGGGCCATTTGGGCTGGTGCCACCTTTTCTCTCTCTTTTCCTATCTTATATGCAGATAAGATGCCTGGAGCTTCTGCAGCCATTTTGTGACCAGTGATAATTATGAAGATGAAAAGTCAACATGCTAAGGATGCTTGAGATGGCTGGAGGAAAAGATAGAATGAGCTTAGGTCCTTGATGGTTTAATTGAGCAGCTGAACCAACATTAGTTGTAACCAGACTTTGGATTCCTTTGCTCTGTGAGAAAAATGAATCCCTATTTGTTTCTGCCACCATTAGTTGGCTGTTCTGTTATTTGAAGCTGAAGGCATTCTTAACGGATACAGATATAATATAATAGCCAAAAAATGGTAACACCAGGAGGGTGATTTCTGACTTCCACTTTCAGCTGTGAGACCACCATTCTTCTGTTTACTTAATCAACAAGCATATCTATGAAACAGTGAATCTGGCTTCACAGATCTGACTTTGAGATCCTAGTGTGGTGGTTAGTGCATTATCCAGTAATTAAGGATGCCACCAAGATACACAGAAATATAGCATTTTCATTGAACACTTTCTCATTTCCTCAGGGTAGTTTGTTTAATAACACATGTTCTTTTTTTCTCAGGGCTCCCAAGAATACCTTTACTATAGGAAAAGCACTAAGTTTAAAAACCCTAGGTTGTAGGAACTTTTAATGGGAAATACTTTATAACACATATATCAGTCATTGAGTATTAATAAAACATACAAACGACAAGAAATTCTGGGTGATTAAAGTCCATAAACCTGCACACTTGACCCTCAACCAATAATACGTTGTTTTTTCTGAATCAGACATGTGACTTCAGAGGTACAGTACTCTTTTGTGTTTAGCTTTCATGGTTTCCGGAGAATCTAGAGGAAATGCCAGTTTAGACGAAGCAAGAAATACTCTTCTCCATGTTTTCTTGGTCTGGGCAACAGTCACTCTTTGTCTCTCTCCCTCTAAGGAAAGTAAGGCACCAGATCCATGTTTTATTTTGCCAGAGGGAGGAGAACGTTATTACTTTTGTTTGGTGTTCCCAGAAGAGTAATTAAATGTGATCAACAAGGCAAGCTTAGGAATTAGTTTAGGGCCTAACACAATCTTCTCTTTTTATATACTTATATTCTGAAGAACCACAGACCTAATTTAGAGATAAAGTAATTCCTCTTAATAAGAATGAAATATAGTAAGAATGAAATACTAATCTGGACAACTATGCACTGCTTAGATGTCATCCTAAAATGAGAATGTCTGAGTGGTTTGAATTCAGGAAGGGTTTCAACGATATCATCATCTAGTTTCCAGAATGTGCCTCCCTCCATGATTCCATAGTCTATTAAAACATCAGTTCTAGAACTTTTCACTGCACCAGGGATGCTTCTGCATGCGCCTGCCTCTTCTTCTAGATTGTGAATTTCTAGAGGGCATCGGCAGGGTTTGTTTTATCTCTGTGTTCTGCCACATTTCCTAGTGTAAAACTTTATACTCATACGACAACTCATAAATGTTTGTTGAATTGGATTTTATCTCTGCGGTTGCAGCCTTGCAATATCTTGATCTTTAGGGTGGGTCACCTCTGAGTCACACACTCAGCTGATTCTTAACTAGGCTTCTCAGACCGTCTTAAAGATCAATTTGTTAGTATCACCAAGCTCTGATTACTTGGTGTTATATAATTATGCTGTAATTAAACTAAAAATAAGCAGCATATTTAAATATCTCTAACAGAATTAAGGCGAGTGGGTGATGCGCACAAATTTCCCCGTTCCTCTTTTCTTGGTGGAGAAACTTAAGTGCATCATTGTCGAATCTTTCCAATATTAACTGGCTTCACTCAAGGCAAGCACACTTACTGGAAATTCGGATTGATATGAAAATAAAATTAGGGCATTATTTATTTCCCTTTAAAATTTGTCTGGAAATAACATTTTTTGAATAGTAAATTTAAAGTCTGACTCAATTTTTTAAAAATCAGTTACAAGCTCTGAAAAAGAAAAAAAAAAAAAGAAATGTCTAAAAGTGGCCTTTTCTGGGGAGGAGAGATGGCAGCCTAGGAGCTAGAGATAGGAGGAAGACATTTCTCACCGAAACCCCTTCATGATCATGCATGATCTCTTGAAAGATAATAAAGACAAACAAATTTCAATTAAAAAAAATTGAAGGACTTGTACAGCCTGATTCTAAGATTTACTAAAAAATTGAACTATTCGAGGTAATGTGGTATTGGTGTAAGGATAGTTATGGATGGAACAGATACGGACTCCAGAAACAGAGACACACACGTAGATGGCCAGTTTGACAAAGATAATAAGCCAACTCATTTCAACAATTCGATGTCCATGAGGAACAAAATGAACTTTAACACTTAAGGTGATACATAAAAATTTAACCCAAAATGAATCATAGATCTAAATGTAACATCTAAAATGACAAAACTTCTAAAAAAAGAAAAAGGTGGGATAAGATCATTGTGACCTTGGGTGTGCAAAGATTTTTAGGACACAAAAAGCACAAACCATAACATAAAAATTTGATGAAATGGACTTTATCAAAATGAAAACTTCTGCTTTTTAAAATAACACCATTAAGATTATGACAAGAAAATATATGCAAAACATGTATCTGATAAAGAAATTGCACCCAAGAATATGGGCAAAATATATATATATATATATATATATATATATATATTTTTTTTTTTTTTCGGTACGCGGGCCTCTCACCGCTGCGGCCTCTCCCGTTGTGGAGCACAGGCTCCGGACGCGCAGGCTCAGCGGCCATGGCTCACGGGCCCAGCCGCTCTGGGGCATGTGGGATCTTCCCGGACCGGGGCACGAACCCGCGTCCCCCGCATCGGCAGGCAGACTCCCAACCACTGAGCCACCAGGGATGCCCTGGGCATAATATTTAAAGACATATTTCATGAAGAAGGTATACAAATATCCAATAAGTACATGAAAAGATGCTCTACATCAATATCATCAGAGAAATGCAAATTAAAACCATAATGGAAAATTAAGATGACTGATAATACCAAGTGTTGGTGAGGATATGGACACTGGAACTCTTGTAAATGTAAAATTTACTGATACTTTGGAAAATAGGTTGGCCATTTCTTGTAAAAGTAAACATACCATACACCCAAACAATCCCATTTCTGGATATTTATAAGAGAAATGAAAACCTGTGTTCACATGAAGACTTGTACTTGAATGCATTCGTTTCCTAGGTTTGCTGTAACAAATTATCATAAACTAGGTTAACTTTAAACAACAGAAATTTATTCTCTCACATTTTTAGAGCCTATAAGTCCAAAATCAAGGTGTTGGCAGGGCCATGATCTCCCTGAAGGCTCTAGAGGTGAATCTGTTCTATGAGTTTTTCTTAACTTCTGGCGTTGCCAGCAATTCTTGGCTTGTAAACGCGTCACTCTAATCTCTGCCTGTGTTATCACATGGGCTTGTACCTCTGTTTCTCTGGGTCTGTGTCTCTTCTATTCTTATAAGGGTACAACTCATACTGGATTAGGGTCCATCCTAATGACCTCATTTTAACTTGATTATATCTGCAAAGACCCTGTTTCCAAATAAGATCACATTCGCAGCTACCAGGGGTTTGGATTTTGACGTATCATTTTGGGGGACACAGTTCAACCCACAACAAATGTTCATAGCAGCTTTACTGGAAACAACTGTTTATGGAAACAAACCCAGATACCCATCAACTGGCGAATAGATAACAAATTGTGGTATATCCGTATAACAGACTACTTACTCAGCAATAAAAAGGATTAAATTACTAATATACATAACACAGATGAATTTCCAAAATATTTTGCTGAGTGAAAGAAGCAGACAGGAAAGAGTACCTCCTGTATGATTTCATATCCATCAAATTCTAGAAATGACCAATCTAATCTATAACAACAACAGATCAGTGTTTGCCTGGGGCTGGGGCGAGGGACGTGGGGTTGTTGGATCGACAATCCACAATTGTTGCATTGTGCCAACAGGCACTAGAATACTTTTTGTAGAGATGGAAAAGTTCTGTATCTCAGCTTTGGGGGTGGTCACAAAGGTGTACACATTTGTCAAAATTCACTAAACACTACCAAACTGAACACATTTTATTTTATGTAAATTACGTCTCAATAAAGTTTATTTAGACGTTCAACTGCACACAGCAATGAAGTAATCTATGGCATAAAGCAAGGTTCATCTTTGTGAATATGTTCCCATTCTTGTATTTATTTAGAATAAAGTGTGACTGTAGCATCTGTGGAAGGTGTTAGGATTTACCCATTCACCGCGGGGAGGTGTGGAGGACATGTATGTTTTTGTCTGCCCAGCATCCCTTTACCCTCCTCTTGGAAGTAGCATCCACTCCTTTGCCTTCTCTCAGTGATCTACCCCTGCCTCATTTAGCCATATAGTTTCAGGGGACCACCACTTGTAAGGGACTTCTTGCCTGTTCCCACTTCACTCCCTCCATCTCCTCCCACCCAGTATGCCACTGGGAGCACATGTAGTAGAAGATAGTAATGCTGAGCTGGGGCAAAGCCATAGTGAAAGGAGGAAGAGAGAGAGAAGACCCTCGAAGCGTGAAGTCTCTGGCTTTGGAAATCCTCCAGTTAGCCTCCACTCCATTATTTCTAGTTTCTTGAGCCAATAAAGCAATGCAATTTCCCCCCTTTTTTTTTTTTGCGGTATGCAGGCCTCTCACTGTTGTGGCCTCTCCCGTTGCAAAGCACAGGCTCCGGATGCACAGGCTCAGCGGCCATGGCTCACGGGCCCAGCCGCTCCGCGGCATGTGGGATCTTCCCGGACCGGGGCACGAACCCGTGTCCCCTGCATCGGCAGGCGGACTCCCAACCACTGCGCCACCAGGGAAGCCCCAATTTCCCCTTTTTGCTAAGTAAAGTTAAGCTTCTTTCCATTCCAACCAGAGGAATCTTAACATATTAGGATTTTTTACAATTTCTGTTAGCTCTAATCGGGTTGCTTCATACATATACAGGACTGTTTCTGCAAGTATCTTCACTAGTCTTATACAACACTTTCAAATTGTCAGCGTCCCTGTTAATGAATATCCCCTTGGATACCGTCACCTCCCGATACGGCAGAGGTAGGGTTGCCCAGCATACTGGGACTCTAACTGTTATTTTTTCAACTTTAATTATATTGCATAAGTTGGGGTTAGACATTTTGGTGGCTGCTTTACACGTTGCTGTACTTTGAGCTGGAGGGCAGTGTATTAAAACTAAGCCTAGATTTAAAAATATAAATTGCTATCAACCCAGGTCTTCTTCATCTAATACTTTTTCAAGTGGTCATTTCAACTCCAAAGCAAGAATTTACATGTATTGCTCTTCAGTTTACTTCTGATTTGTTTTTTCTTTCTAATATTATAGAATCCCTCTGAATCCTCATTCCGTCATCTTAATACATCTTAATACTCTTCTCAGTTTTGTGTCATCCATTAGTTTACAGCAGTCAGGTGGGGAAAATGACTTTCTGATGTGTGCCTATGTTAGTTCTGGTGCGCTCTGAAGGACTCACCGAGGTCTGTTCAATAATCGGTTTGGGAATTTCCCTGGAAGTCAACAGGAAGCTTACGATTGGCAGCTTTCTGCGTTGCTGTGAACAACCAATTCGGCCTTTTATGGTCATCAGGAAACAGTTTTCTATCTTTAGCCTTTTGGCATTTCCTCTGTCCTCTGGGGTATTGTGATGACCACTAATGCAGCTTTCGGATCACTTCTTCAGTCGATTTCGGTAGTAATTTGAGAGGCCAAAGACTTATACTCACTTAAGGCTACTTAGTATTCTCTAAATATCTCCTTATTTTTCTGGGTTTTTGGTCTCTTGTAGTTTTAATCTCATTATGCTTAGTGCAGAAGAGAAACAGATGAAACAAAATGAAAATGTAGTTATTTCACTCCCTACATTACCGACATCACTGAACCACTCTGGCGTCCTTTTTTCCCTCACGGCATTATTGCGGGGGATAAAAGGGACGATGTCGAGCAAGGAGCCGGGTGCAAGGTAAATGGTAGTGAAGAGCTGGGTGTGTAGCCCCAGACCTGCTGCCCGGGGCAGGGTGATCTCTGGGGATGGACACCACTGGTAGAGAAGGTTCTGCCAGGGAGTAAGGGCGTGTAACAGTTGCCCCTTTGGCAAATGGTGTCTCTGCACAGGTTCTTACTGCCGAGGGTGCTCTTGCCTCTGGGTGAGTGGCCAAAGGCAAGGCTCCAGTTCCTGAGAAAAACTGAGACAAAACCCTAGCCTACATGGAAAGGATTCAGACCTGGGCTCCTGGGTACCAAAAGGCAAGGGAACTGAGATTCAGGGAGCCCAGTGGTCAGCAGTGCAGCATTGCATCCTCAGTCAGACAAATGTGGGAGGGAATTGGACTTTTCTTCGAGCCCATACCAGCATTTGAAAAGCTTCTCACCTTTTGTTTCAGCAGAATTGAGCTCGGTTTATACTGGGGTCTCTTTCCCCTTCTGCAATAGACTGAATAAAATCTGTCTTGCTGTTTTAAAATAACTAACCAGTGCATAATTCCTCTTCAACAAAGAATTCAGTTCATGGTTGGTCTGAGATATTGGGGTGAAGCCAAACTTTGGAAATGGGAGATGTAAGTGGATTCAGCTATGGAGGTCTGTGGGTGGCAGAAGGAGGAAGAAGGAGGTGGCCTGTGGTGATAATCTTCCTTGAGGACAAGATGAACAGATGTTGACCTGATGATAACATCGTCAGAGTGTCAGATCAATGAGGTGATAACAAAGGTAGTTCATAAATTGTGAACCCAACTGGAAGCATCTCATGGGTGCTACAAGGCTCATTAGCTCTGTTACCCTTTATATCAGTAGTTTCGAGAAATGAAAGGGATGTGAATAGCATTCATGATGGCATGATTATGATTCCACACAATCTCAACAGTTTGACTAAAGAGCTAAACTAGTCAGGAGGAAATGTGATAGGAGGAAGTCTGGAGACACCAATACTCAAGGCAGGGCAGCCTACGGAGTTTGCACGGCTCAGTGCAAAGTGAAAATGCGGGGCCTGAGCACAGGATGGAGGAGTCAGTCTCCCTCACACAGGCCCACTGCCCCAATCACAGCAGTGCGTGACCCTCGAGGTGTTGCAGCCTCCACTTCACGGTGCTTCCCTACCTGGATCCAGGGGGCCTGAGAGGATGAATGTGCTATGGTACCCATGAGGCCAGGGCAGGATGGCCTTCACTTGGCTATGCCCCAAGACACTGCGGGGTACATGCCCGACCCTAACTGGCCATGTGCCTCTGTCCAGGCCCCCACTGAGGGTGAGGGTGGCAGTGGTTGTGGGATGGAGGTGGACAGGGGGTGGTGGGACAGAGGACCCATCTCAGGGGGCAGGGGAGACAGTGGGAGGCGGGCTGTTTGGGAGCTGAAGCTCCAGTCTCTGGCATGTGCTCCGTTGTCCCGTGGACTTAATAACACACGTTCAAGGGCAAAATTATTAAGAATCTCAAGATGGCAGCCACAGAGCATTAGACCTCAAGTGCGGGCCCTTCTGAAGGTGGGCCCTGTGTGAACGCACTCGTCACAGGCCCATGAAGCTGACACTGAATCTAAGCCAGAAAAGAGTGTTGAAAGCGGAAATAACTTTTTTGGACAAACCAACTTGAGCAGATGGGTGGACCTAAAAGAGAGGGTGAGAAAAGCTAAAGGCGGGTTGGATACTAAGTATTGAGAACTTTGGAGGCAGAATGAGGACTCAGACGTGGGCCTGGGGGGAGGGGAAGTAGGGAAGGTTGAGAGCAGAGGAATGACGAGGTGAACGGGATATTTTTCAACGTTGACTTCCTGTGAGGTGTCTTTTAGAAGCTTGTGCCTTTCAACTATTTTTCGGTTTTTTCATACATAAAAACTGAAGGAACGCTCCTTTCGGATCAAAGAAGGGCAACTGCCTGGAAGGCCTCTTTCGCTCACTTTTTCCTACTGTTACACGCACAAAATCTGCTGGAACTTTTGACATTCTGCTCTTCCTTGCCTCTGGACTTTAATGCCAGCAAATTAGCGTGTAAGATGTCAACAGAAAATGACGTTCACAGGACAGAATGCCCTTGCATTTTTTGGTCAGGAGAAGGGGAAAGCAGCAGACACACTAACTGCTGAATTACAATGAACCTTTCTACGATTCTTTGAATCTCTCAGGGGAGTCAAAACAAAACAAAATGAGAGCAGTGATATCAAGCAGCCGGCTTTGCATGCAGACAACAGGTGGAGATAAAAGCCAAACCCTCAACTTCTCTCAAAGTATCAGAAAAAAATGTGACCTCTGTTCCCCACGGACCGGTAGTAATTTTCATCTGTGTTCTCATTTTAGTAGCCATTTACAAAAGCAGGCATTTCCATGGCAAACACACACACACACACCTACAAGCGCATCCTATAATATTTTATTCTAAATATACGTAGATTGAAGCTGCTAGTGAAGCAATAACACAGCTTAAACAGGAGTTGTTGAGAATGTTAACGTTCTAAGTGGGAAACTCTACCAGGGTGGTGTGTAGCCAGAATAAAGGATTTTATCATGCTCAAAGCGTTTGGCAGAAAAAAGCTCTGGGCTTCACCAGAGACAGAAAAATGGATACAAACTCCCAGTGGAGGAGTTTTGTTTTCTCTCCGTCATCCTCACTTGCCTCCCTGGCTTTGAGAAGTCAGCCTGTTTCCTTGTTTGTCGTGTTCTGACTTAGAGTCGGAGAGGTCTTCCCCCAGTTGACCTGGGCATTTTTAACTGGTCTTGATGAATGTGGAGCCTGTTTTACCCTCCAGGTTATGTCCCCACCCCTCCTTGGTTATGTGCTCTGTTTCCATTCTTTCAAGCAGGTCTTAGAAATGTGTCACCTGTTCAGACAGCTCCCTGTGTAGATACACTCATTTCTTCAGCGATGGCCACTGGACCCTCATCATGGGTGCTTTTCTGTTGCATAGACAGAACGGGCTTTCTGAGAAAGTGTGGTAGAAAGAGGGTCAACATAGGAGTCAGCTTGACTAGGGTCTCGACCCTGGCGCTGCCCTTTCAGCTCTGTGACTTCTAACGGGTGACATGGCTTCTTTCCCTCCTCTGAAAATGGGGGTGCTCATAGGTGTGCTGTGAGCATGCAACAAAATCACATGCATCGAGTGCAGGAACACAGTAGGTTCCTGGG
Source organism: Globicephala melas (assembly GCF_963455315.2). Classification (NCBI taxonomy): domain Eukaryota; kingdom Metazoa; phylum Chordata; class Mammalia; order Artiodactyla; family Delphinidae; genus Globicephala; species Globicephala melas. The sequence continues at coordinate 14,716,315 of NC_083331.1, read as the reverse complement.
GACTTTCCACTCCCTCCATTCAGCTGCCTTCCCTTCTCAGCTGTCTATAGAGTCTCGGGCTGTGAAGCCATGTGGGGGGCGCTTTCTATGGAGTGTTGCAGGTTGAAAGTCCATGCCTACCTATGACCAGACTTGCCTTCCTGCTTATTGGAAGTTCTGAGATGGCTTGTTTGCTTCTCTTCAAGATGTCAGCACTTTCAGTTCACCCATGAAGACCTCTCAGTTTGACTCAATTAGGTTTGAAGAATATATCCTCTCATTGCTTATTTATTGTCTCAGAGATAAAATTATCATCGAGGCAAGTCTAGAACTTGCCTGATGATCTATTTTTAGCAGAATGTCCCTTCTGGCAGATGTTCAAACCCTTGGAGTATCTCAACCACTATGACGTATCTCCCTGAGGCCATTTTGTGATGCCCGTCAGGAAAGGCCTGAAACACAGTTCCACAGTCTTTATTTCTATAAATCAAAGTAGGCATCAGGGCAACTGGCCCTGCCGTCTAATTATTTCCCCAAAGATTGGTTTTATATTGACTATTTAAAAACTAGTTATTATTTTTACAAGCTGTGTCTCAATGGCTTATGTTGAATAACAACCCCCCCCCCAAAAAAAGTCCCCCATTCAGCTACCTTGACACAACATGGGCAACTCATTTTTTAATGTACGTTTTACCAGGATGTTATATCATTCAAAGTTAAATGGTGCTTATTATTATTTTATAGCCAGAGTGAGTATTTTGTAACATGTGCTTGAAATTTTTATTTAAGTTAAAATGATTCTGTCCGTGTTCTATGCTGTATGGCTTCAATTGTCCATTTATTTGTATAGAAGGACAGATCTACACTGATGAAAGTTAAGATCTTTCTCGGTCCAACTGCATGTGGAAATTAGGTGTGCATCTTTGGTGGGCTCCCCAACTTTCCTGAGAGGTCATCTGTTAAGACAGTGGCTGTGTCCCTGACTTTCAACATAAAAGAGCTCCATTGCAGGGATTTGTTGTTAAACATAACTTCAAACTCACTTCTGCTCAATACTTAAGAAAAATGCAAATGAGAGAGACCATATTTATGAGGGATTGTTTAGATGATGTGCAAGGTATTCCATTCAATACACTAAAATCTCTCCTTGGTTTAAGCTAAGGATTTAAAGAGCCTTGTTCCTGAAGCATCATACTATCAACACGCTAAATGGAAAGACATTTCAAAAACAGTCATGTGGACTTCACTGCTGTATTTATTGCTATAATGTTGCTGAGACAGTTTTTACTCCATCACCTCTTGTCTTTTTAGAAGACAAAGTGGATAACTTTTCTTAGTTCTTAAGATGAGGTATTATAGTTGGGTTTCCCTGTTATTCTCTTACGGACTCTGTGAGTCATTTAAAAGTCATATTTCCCTCTTTGCTTGCACTGCAGAAAGCTCAAAACCAAATGTGCACCCTGCCTTTTGTGAGTGTGCTGGTCCTGTGGTGTGCACTCTGTGTAACCTCACACCTTTGTCCATCCCCAGGATGGAGAGGTGCTCTACCTCCCCTCAGCTTCCACACCTTCATCAGTAGGAAGAAAAAGCCCTAGTGGTCCACAGCCTTTAGTAAGATATCTGCCCTTCTTTCCAATACTCAATGGTTGGCCACCATTACCAACCTTGAGATCATCATCAAGACAATTGCCTTTTATTATCTTTATATATATCGTCACCACCAGAAGAAGAGAGCTTGATTCTCATCCCCTCGTGATCCCTCATCCCTTTTTCTGACCCCATCTCCTATCCCTCCACAACTTCTACAGTCTTCCACTGTGCCCTCTGCAGTTCTGGATCACTTATTAGAATGACCTCCTGTATCTCCACTACTTCTTGAATTCTCTCACCTTCTTGCTCTACCTGAAACTTGACTCAGTATTTTCCCTGTGCTTCTTCTAAGTCATGGTTGTTTTCTTTCTCATGGTTGTCCTACCACTGGGCCTGGAGGTGGATTGGTATCTTTCTTGGTCCACAGTGCTGTTCCGGACCATTCCCATCTCTCCCCTCTACCCCTTAACCTGTATCTCATGCCATCAGTATACTCCATCCCCATCTCTCCTAGTCGCAGTCATCCAAAGGCCGGACCACCCAGGTCACTCCCCCTCATTCTTTGAAGATTTTAGCTCCTGGTTCATGGGCCCTTTCTCTACACTAGTCCTTTCATAATCATAGAGGCCTTCAAATAGAAAAAGATACTTCCAGTGCTCTACCGTCTTATTTTCTCCAACATATGGTCCTCCATCCAACCTAAGCATCTCACTCCTTTGATCATATCCTAGAAATTGCCAACACCCCCCATATTACTGTTCTATTGCTGGATATCAAATTACCACAAACTGAGCGGCTTAAAAGGACACTTATACATTAGCTCAGAGTTCTGTAGGTCAGAACTGTTGACCAGGCTGTGTTCTCTGGTTGGGGCAGACTTCACTTACTTGTGGTTGTAGAACTAAGTCCTCATTTCCATGCTGGCTGTCAGCCAGGGCTACTCTAAGCTTCTAGAGACCACTCAAATTCCTTGACCTGTGGCCCCCTAAATCTTTACAAGCAGCAGTGGGGAGAGTCTCCCTTGTATAGAATCCTTCTCATGCTTCCAATCTCTTTCATCAGGCAGAGACCTGTCTCTTTTAAGGACTCTCCTGATTGGGTCAGACCCACCAAGGCTAATCTCCTTTCCTCAAAATTCACTGTCCCACATGACATAACCTGATCACCTGAGTGCCATCCTTATAGTCCTAGGTCCCTCCCACACTCACACCAAGGAGATTATCCAAGGTCATGGGTCATTGGGGGATCCTTTTAGAATTCCTTCTACCATGCCCTTAGTATGCTCAACTTCAAGAGTCTCATTCTTAAACTACAGCCTCCTATCTACAGCTCACTTCTAGTTCCATGTCTTTAGCAATGTCTTGAACTCACCAGAACCTACAGTTTATTGATCTGCCTACATTTTCATGTCCCACATTCCCATCATTTCTTTACTTCCCTCTTTTCTCAGCTTATGGTCAATCACTGTAATCACTCATTGAAATATACCATCAACTCTTTTGTCTCTCTCTCTCTTATTTGCCTGGCAAAAATCCCAACACCAGTTAAATCCCGCTCTCCTTTCCCCATGCCTCTATCCAAGTAGATAAAAGTGGCTGGAGAAAAGCATACTCCTATGCTGACTGGTCTTCTTTCGAATCTGTGAGCACTAATTTAAGTAGGTTCTTAAAGGTGGCTGGCGCTTACAGGACACTTCCCTGCTTTTAAATACCCAAACTTTTAGACTTAGAACAAAGCGATTCAAACCTTTTCTGCTTAAAAATCTCCTAAAATAATTTTTGAAAACTATGTACCCCTTTGCATATTTTAAATGGATAAATTTTCATCAGAAATTTAAATAGTTGAAAATCTTAATTACAGTGTATTGTAAATATGTACATTTTTAAATTATAAAACTTTTAAATTACTCTGAAAGAACTTTAATATTATAGTGATTTGATATCCATCAGTATCCATTTAAAAATGCATAAACGAGTTCTTCTTTATCATTTAGGAGTTTCATCTCATTCTGCTTTTTGCTTGAACTCATTTTTGCATTCCACTTATAGATTTTTATAATTTATTTTATAATGCAAAGTATTGTTCATCCTATAATTGCTTTACTTCCAAAAAAGTACATATGTGGTTAAATTAAAAATGGCTTAAATGTCTTCGTTGTAAGTCTCTTATGTTCAATTTATTCATATTAAAATATCATGATCAGTGCAGAATTTAGCAAAATTATGTAAATATATTACATATTTTGATAAATAATCACAAAGCATGAAAGAATAAAAATTTTGAAATACATCTTACAGTAAGCATAGGACTGGTCTGTAGTTTCCAAAAATTTTGTTTTGAAAAATTTGAAAAACATTGTAGTTTACAAAGTTGCAAGGATGGCACCATGAACAACCATATCCCTTCACCTAGATTCAGCAGTTGTTAACATTTTGCCATATTTGCTCCCTTTCTCTCTCTCCAAATAGTTTTCTTCTCTTGCTGAACCACTTGAGAGTGTCCAGCTGGGCCATGCACCCGTAGTAACACAAGGGGAGCCAGAGTCCATGGGCAGGAGGCAGATTGTAGGGAAAGTGTGGTGGCGAGCATGCAGAAAGCATCTTACTCTTGTTTTCCTGTGAAAGAGGAACCAAGAGTTGGGGGAGGATTTGTAGGCAGTTTACGGAAAAGGGGAAAGTACAAGTCATGTCAGTCAGTGGACTTCAGTCCGGGGTCAGCACCCCCTTGGGGTGTACAGAGACCTTCAGGGGCTACAAGGTCATATACAGCTTTAACATGATCCATTTCCATGTGCATTCTCTCCTTAGAATGCTGCCGTTATACTTACTCTCCATCTTTAAGAGTCCCAGTATGAGACCAACGCCTACTATCTGTAGTTCACTTCTTCTATTTCCATGACTTCAACAGTGATTTGGACTCACATTTTCCACCTGATGCACTTTTTTTTTTTTTTTTGCGGTGCGCGGGCCTCTCACTGTTGTGGCCTCTCCCGTTGCGGAGCACAGGCTCCGGACGCGCAGGCTCAGCGGCCATGGCTCACGGGCCCAGCCGCTCCGCGGCACGTGGGATCCTCCCGGACCGGGGCACGAACCCATGTCCCCCGCATCGGCAGGCGGACTCTCAACCACTGCGCCACCAGGGAAGCCCATGGTGCACTGTTTTTACTAGCCTTCCAGGACACCACATTCTTCTAGTTTTCCTCCTAACTCCTTGCTTACTCTTTCTAGGTCTCCTTTGCTTGTTTATCCTCAGTCCTGACTGTTAAATGTTGGTTCACCTAGGGCTGAGCCCTTGGACCTCTTCTCTTGGATATTGTTACCTAGATAATCTCATCCAATCTTATGCCTGTAAATCCATCTGTGTACTCACAGCTCCTGAGTCTGGCCCTTCCTGAGCTGCCCCCAGGACCTTTCTGCCTTCTCCTCTGGCTGTCTCACCTGCTCCCATCCTGTTCCGGCTACACCAGCTCTTTCGCTGCATCTCATGCGCGCCAAACCTGCTCTCTCCTCCCGCTTTTGCAACGCTCTTCCTTCAGCTCTTTCCTCAGACATTACCAAGACTTACCCGCCTCCCCACCCCAGTTCCTTCAGGTCTCTGCCCAGATGCCACCTTCTTAGGAAGTCTTCCAACAACCTGACTGAAATCAACAATCCCCGCCCCCTTTTCCCTACGCCCACTCCTTGCTTTATTTTTCTCCAGAGCACCCTTATCTGTTTTACTGTTTTGTGTATTTGTTTATTATCTGTCTCCACCCATAAGGCAGAAATTTTCGTCCATCTTGGTCACTGCTAAATCCCTATTCTTTGTTTTTGTTTCACATGCAAACCTCCATCTCAGGTTTGAGACTATCCTCAGAGCTCTGTTTCTTCTTAATGTGGAATGAGACTTCACTTCCTCTCCCAACGAAGCCATTTCTTTTGGGTTGGCCATAGCTTCTGCAACTGTATCTCAATTGAGCTCCAGCCAACAAAGTTTTGGGGGTACAAGTGAAGTTGTATTTATCAACCAGTTTCCTCATTTGTGACTCAGAAATGCACATGAAAATTGGAGACTGTCAGTATTGCTTCTGACTCCCCTGGTTGTTTGTTGTTTTGAGTGAATTACTGGGTACATCCCATCCTGTGTTCTCCTTTTCATTTGAGACTGACGCCCTCCACGGAGGCAAGTCTGCACGCCCTCTGCTCCTGACCCACATCTGCTTCGGATTTCACTTGCTGTCCTGTCAGGAGTGTTCTGCTGACATTTTGAAACCCTTTACCTTAGAAGCTGGGGAAAAAAAATGGAGGTTGAAGCGTGGCACCATTAGAAGATTTTATGGATGGGATAAATCAGGTTTGTATTTTTATAGATTTGACAACCCAGCTTTCAAAGGCACAACTGTAAAACATCACAGATTGGAAAATGCCTTGGTGGAGCCCATAAACTATTCTATCAGCTATCTCACCTATTAATTATTTTCCCCAGCACTTGAAGATTTGAAAGTGACTGACAAAGGTGTTAAGAACTGGCTCAAGACAGTTTGCATTTACACACAGTTTAAATGCACATTCAGAATGATTTCCACCTTTTAAATGTGTCGGTTATTATTCTAGGGTGTGTAACAGCGTGGCAAGAACGACATGGTTAATGCAATAATATGATCTTCCATCACTTTTATGAGACATTTGCATCCTTTTATGCAACACCTAATTGACAGTTGCCCCACCAGTCCTCCCCAATGGAACCGCCTATTATATGGAATTTATGGCCAGTGCTTTTGAAGTCAGTTCAATGACATGAAATGAAAATCTCTTTTAAATGACATTCAGTGAAATCTTTTCTCTGGCTGGAAATATTGCATTTTGAAAAATATTTATTTATTGTGTAGTTGAGCTAGCCACAGTGCCAATGTGTGTGGTGTGGATTAGGCCGTCCTTTTCTGTTGGGGATATACCTGCTGTGGTTTGGAAGTACAAGTCCCAGACCCTGCTGTGGCCCTTCTTATGTATATCAGGGCACAGCCAGCAAAGTGGCTGTTCTTGGGGAACACACACCCCTCTTTACTCCATTGGTCCAGAACTTCCTTGTCATGTGTGTTCTCTCTCTCCCTCATCTCATAGCTCTTACTTATTGTCCTTCTGCTAGAGTTTCAGCTCCAAGAAGACAGTGATTCTGTTTTGTTCAAGGATGTGTCCTCTAGCACATAGTAGGTGCTCAATAAATCTTTGCTTAATGATTGAACAATCATTCAATTGCCTTGGCCTTGTTATTTTTGTGACTTTGACACAATATTTATCCTCCCCAACCCATTCAATCCTTGTTCTACAAACCATTGAGCTTTATGATGAAGCCCCAAACAGATGCTATATTTATTTATTTTTTTAAGGAGGTGGATGAGCCACTGCAGCGAAGAACTGGCACCTCTTCCAGCTGACTGATGGGTGGGTCTCCCAAGGTGGCCAAGGGCTTGGATGGCTGTTGGGCCTTTCAAACTGCCTGATCCAGTCTGCCCGACTTTTGGTGGGACTGGTGAGTGAGTAAGCACAAACACTGGTTTGGATTTGGGGAGGGTAGTTGACTTTGATTTCTGACTTGGTTGAGGACCAGCATGGAGATCATTGCCTGCATCTTCTGTGACAAAGTGAACATGATTAAAACAGGATGGATAGATGTTCACCGGACTATTGCCAGAGCTGAACTGGGAAATTTATCCTCCGTATCGTGCTTCTAGGGAATGTGAATCCACCCTGGACTCTCCAATGTCCTGACAGTCCTTACAGGGTCTCAAAATGCAAGGACCACATTGACATCCACCTGGTCTGCTCGTGTAGCCCCAGTGCCTGGCATCCTTTTATTCATCAGCATTCACTGTGCTCTGTGAGTATGAACTGGTGTTTAGCAAACATTGTTGAATGAGTGAAGTCATTCACTCTTGTTTCTGGTTGATACTATTTTAGAGACAGGTTTGAGGAGCCTGAAGCTTACGTACTTTGTGTGTGTGTGTGTGTGTGTGTGTGTGTGTGTGTGTGTGTGTGTGTGGTCTTCTTAATGTAAAAGAATGCAAAATGACAAATTAGGTATGAATATAATTATTTATTTGGAATGAGTAAAGAAATTGTAACAAATTACTGGAAGCTTAGAGGTTCAGGTCCCTTCTTGCCAAGCTCTTTTTAGCCAGTTTGCCAGAAATGCTTTCTTAGGAATGTTTTCCTTTTCTCAACTGGCTTTCCTTCTCCATTTAGAACTCCCTGAAAGTCCCAGCAATCCCCAGCACTACAGAGCTCATGCATGTGCAGGACCCCAAATCTTAACTGTCGTTAGCTTCACAGTAATCCTACCTCTGATTATTTCACTGTGGTCCTGAGAAGGCCCCAGAAAGAAGAGGAGTGGGAATGGGAGGAAAGAGAGAGAGAAAGTTCTTGACTAGTAGGCCATTGGCTCTTTGAGAAAATTCTAGAAACAATCTGGGACCTCAACTAGACTGTAGCCCAGAAATGTTGTAATGCCAGGACACTGCACAGTCTTCTTTTGGACCCCTGCCATGGTTCCTGACTTGCCCTGTCTCTTGTGACCAGGGTTTGGCAGCCACCAACATCCTGCCCTTGGGTTGCTACTGGGTCAAGCCTCAGGCATAAGCAGAGTTGAATAAATTCCCAGGCTCCATGCTCTACTTGTTGGCCATCAGTGGGGAAAAGGTCAGGTCAATGGTTCTTTCTTTCTTTCTCTTTCTCCTTCATCCTATTTTCTGTCTTCTCAGAGAGGGGATCGGTGTATGAGTAGCCAAGTCCTTTGTTCCTCTTCTGAAACCTAAAAACACATTCTGATTTATAGGAGCACGTGATCGTCATTGTTGTCTTTCATCCCCTTAAGTCTCTTCAGTTTCTTTTTGGATCTTTAAGACCACGTTTGGGTCACACAGCAGACGTTATAAGTCTTTTCCATAGCATTTCTAAGACAAAAGACCGTTAAATGCAGTCATGTGGGTCAAGTGAATTCAGTAAATGCATGTGGCATGTGTAAAGGGTATGTCAAAGAGTTGGGACAGACAAGGAGCTTTCCAGAGAGGACAGTAAGTCCCGTACATACAAACCTTCAAGTTGCGAACTTTCAGAGATGGGAACTTGAGTTCCATCAGCGTCAGGCGTGAGTGACGTTGCAGCTCGCCCTCCATCTCCTACTGCTGAGGATCCCTCAGCTCTACCATCTCCCACCTCCTCTCCCTCCTCCAGTCAGTAACTCTTCTTGCCTCTTCAGACGATGCCAGCCCCTGTGTGCCAGCTGTTGTACTACTGTACTTTTCAAGGTACTGTACTGTAAGATTAAAAATGTTTTCTTTATTTTTTGGTTTGTTTTTTATGTATTATTTGTGTGAAAAGTATTATAAACCTATTACAGTACAGTACTGTATAGCCGATTGTGTTAGTTGTGTACCTAGGCTAACTTCGTTGGACTTAAGAACAAATTGGACTTACGAACGCACTCTCGGAACGGAACTCGTTCGTATGTAGGAGACTTATTTACTATATTGCCATTTCAGGGGCAGATGGAGAATGAACGATGTACCATGTAGCTGTAACACAAAGTGGATTATGATGATGTAACATAAGGAACGTAAAAAGGGGGGAGGGGCTATAAGAATCCAAGACAGGGCAAGAACACATTGGGTTATATGTACTCTTCATGGAGCGGGCAGTGAATTTCATGGGACTTTAAAGAAAGGTAGGATTTCAGCAGGCATGGATGGGCTGGGAGGGTAGGATAAAGGGAAGCATCCCATGAGCACAGCAAGGATTCGGGAGAGTGTGGGGAAAGTTCAGGGAAAAGTGAGCATATAGCTTTGCTGTAAAGTGAGAGAATATGCGGGGAAATATTTTGTAATAGATGAGAAAGGGTAAATTAGGTACACATTATGGATGTCCTTGAATCTTGGGCGTAGTCGTTGTTATGAAAGACAGTGTGGTGTACTGAGGAAATCACAGAATTTGGAGCCGGAAGATCTGAGTTAAATTATGACGTTGTAATTTACCGGCCGACTGGCTCAGCAAATCATTAAACAATTGGAGACTCCCCAGTTGAATGGTGGATTAATGTCTGAACTAGTGGTCGTTAGATTATGGAGAGGTTCAGAATAAAGGAATGGTGTTCAGTCGTTAATTCTTGCAAGAAACACACACCTACTGCCTAGGTCCTAGGGTTATTGAGAGAACCAGGCATGCAGGGCTCTGTTTTCAAAGAGCTGACACGTTGGTACAGAGACCCAGATAAGACAGACATACACTAGCCGAAAGAAAATAAGGTAGTTTCAGATAGTGATAATTACTGTGAAGGGAGGAGAACAGACAATTGAGTAAATAATAATGAGACAGGGTGGAAGAGCTGGATTTTTCGTACTTCAGATGTGGCAGTTAGGGAAAGCTTCCTGGAGGAGTGGGCAACTGAGGAAAATGAGCCAGAAATGTGAAGACCTGGGGTCTAGAGTTCCAGTCAGTGGTAATAGGAAGACCATACACGAGGATCAGAAGGAAGGCCAGTGTGGTTGGAGGACAGGCAGAAAGGAGGAGACAAGTTCCTTTGTATTATCAGGACAGATCAGAGAAGGCTTTGTGGTCTAGAGGAAGAGTTTGTTTTTGATTCCAAGGGCAGTGGGAAACACTGCCTGGTGGAAAGCAAGGGTAGGGCATCATTTATTCTGTGAGAAAAGAATTGCAGTAGGACAGGAACAGAAGGGGCAGACTAGCCCTGGGACCATTGTGGTAATTTAGACAAACAATGGTGGTGGTTTAGGCAGGGTAGTCGTTGGGAAACAGAAACACATGGTTGGATTTGGGCTCTTTGGACCATTATCCTGAAATTGCTGTTAGATTAGATGTGACCATAGATCAAATGCAAAATAGAAATGCTTTGTAATCTGAGAGCCCTGTATACACAGGAAGGAGTAATAGAGCCTGTAGTCCATGGGCAAAGGTGAAGGTTTTGAGCTTGGGAGCGACACGAAGCAGCACCGCAGCCAGGTAATCAGGCCCTCAGGGCTCGAGGAAAATGCTCAGAGCCCAGGAGGGAGGGCGTCAGGCAGCCCAGCGCTTCTCAGCTTCCACGGGCACTCAGATCACAGGTTTGGCTCCGCAGATCGAGGGTAAGACTTGAAACTCTGCATTTGGAGGAAGCCTCTGTGATGCTGAAGCTGCTGGTCTGCAGGCCACACTTCCAGCAGCAAAGAATTCAGGAGAATAATTCAGAATAGTTCAGGTGAAATTAATGAGGGCTTGAGGGGGGCTGGGGCTATGGATAAAGAGAAGAGAGCCCTTTCTTTTATAGTCCAGGTAGAGGAACAAAGGGGAGTCATGAAAAAATGAAGTTTCAACTCACAGGGAACCATGAAACGATGGTGTCAATAATATTCATACTGAAAGCAGGAGGATGTTTGGGGGAAGGGAAGAGGATGGGTTTTCTAATCCCTGTTCTTTTTTCTTGTGCTGTAGCATGGGGTCTGACTTGGGTACTGGGGTGGGAAACCCCCCGGGTGGGAAACCACCCCCCACCCCGACCTGTCCAGTCTTGTCTGGAAGGAAGATGAGTCAAAGGTTTCATTCTCTACAAGTGTGTCAGCTGAGTACGAGCACGCAGAGTCTGCGTGTATTTATTTATTTTTAATTTAATTTTTTTTTTTTGTGGTACGCGGGCCGCTCACTGTTGTGGCCTCTCCTGTTGCGGAGCACAGGCTCCGGACGCGCAGGCTCAGCGGCCATGGCTCACGGGCCCAGTCGCTCCGCGGCATGTGGGATCTTCCCGGACCAGGGCACGAACCCGTGTCCCCTGCATCGGCAGGCGGACTCTCAACCACTGTGCCACCAGGGAAGCCCGAGACTGCCTGTATATAAAGAGCCACAAAGGGAAGGAGGACCAGGAACCTCGTTCCAAGTAATGCGGTTGGAATTTGAACCCATACATCATCTTGGAAATCAAGAAAGGCCGTGTTTCCTTGGACCGTAGTCTCTGCCTGTTTACTGTGGAGCATCCTTGAGGCCAGCCCCCGCCCCATCTCCTGCACATGACACACGGCTCACTTCAGATATTGATATTAGAGCCCAAGGACTAGTACTAGTACATCTGTGTGATGTTAATAATATGAACAACAGTCCACGTTATTGGACACTTATTATGTGCCAAGTGCTGTGTGAAGCGTTTTACAGTTATTTCATTAAACCCTCACAATTCCAAGAGGAAAGTCTCATTACTATTACCTCTCCCCGCCCCAGACATCACCCATCCCCGTTCTGTAGCCAAAGGATGTGAGGTTTTGCAAGGCTTAGTGGTTTGCTAAGGTCCCACAGTAAGATGGCAGAACTGGAAATCAGATTAATCAATTAAGTAATTCTTCCAACCAGCAGGCCCAGGGAGTCTGTTCTAGCAGCCTCGCCCTGAAGCATCAGGTAAAACAGCTCCCCTGGCAGCACCTCTACAAAATCATCCTTCCACCCACCTGGGGTTAAAACAGGGTACTTGGCCCAGCAACTGGTTTAACTCATCTCTGGTGCTAGTTCTGTCCCCAGGGATCTGTGTGACCTTAGGCAAAGCACTTGAATTCTCTGGGCTAAAATATTCCCCCTAGAAAAAAAAGAGGGGGATTTGATTTCTCAGGCCCTGCTATCCATTAGAACAACAGAGAAGCCTTTAACAAATACTGTTCCTGGGTACCCCCCAGAAATCGCAATTCACTTTGTTTGGCGAACGACTCAGGTATTGGGACTTTTATAAAGCTTCCAGGGGCTTCCAGTGGACAGCCAGGGGTGAGCCCCCAGACTGGCCGATCGCTCCTCGAAGGCGGTGAAGGAAAGCCCACCTCTGTCACTGTCCTCCTAAGACTTTGTGACGCAAACCTCTACCAGAACTCATTTCATGGTAGCTTTTATTCTGAGCACAAAGCCTCAGTGGGGCTATGCGGTCTGAAACATTAGGGAGGTCTGATCTGGTCATAAAAATCATGGATTTTACAGGTGAAAAATAGGAATGTGGGAAAGACGATCCTTTTTTTTTTTTTTTAATAAAAGAAAATGCTTCTCCAGAATGGCCCTCTGAGGCACCTGGAGGGGCCTGGGTACTTTGTGTGCTGAGATATAACCTGAGGCTGAGAAATGTGCTCAGGGCCAGCAGGACCCGCCTGGATTTGGCTGGGAAAACGTAGTCTCTGGATGCCTGAGATATTACGCACAGTGACATGAGGGCAAGGCACGAGCTCTACATAGAAATTATTTCATCCCCACGGTTGGGACGTCGGATACCCTCCTGTGCCCCTTGGGACCGGAGCTTCCAGGCGGCGTGTGTGTGAGTGGCAGCACCTGGAGCCACAAAACCCACGGAGGTGACATCATGACCACTGACCCCGGCCCGGGGGTGTTTCAGCAGAACGGCCCCTCCGCATAGGCTGTGCCGATTCCTTCGTTGTAAGGATTGGTGTATTCTCCCTGAGCTGTGCCGTCAGAGCCAAGCCTCGGCCGACTCCCTTTGATCCGAACCTTCTCTCACTTCTGGTCCTGAACTGCTGAACCCGGAGATGTTTGCCTCCCGGCGCAGGATGACGTCAGCGAGGAGGCAGCTCCTCGGCGGAGGCAGCCAAGTCCTCAGACGCGATCTCGGAAGTAGGACAAGTACATTGTGTTTCTGCGCTTCAACCCAGAGAACTTCTCGGTCCCCGAAGCCCGTGCCAAATGTGTTTGCGTAACCTCAGTCAGGCGCTTCCAGAATGTGGGCTAAGGACTTGCCAGGGTTTCACTTCTTTCGGGGATGAACATCCACGCAGAGCCTCAGTGGTGACAGCCATGCGAGCCAGCGGGCATCGGGGGCTCAGACCTCCAAAAGGGCGAGGGTCCTGAGAGACGCTCTCCCTGCCCGGGCTACACACGAGACACCCTGCCCTGGCTCGCGCCCTGTGGCCGCGAGAACACCGAGATGAAGTTGGCCAGTGCTTCCATTTTGTTTGGGCTAAGGGTGTGTTAATGCCGTGGAAAGGAGCTCGAAAAGCTACCAGTTTGGCCGCTGCTTCTGAACATTTGCTCTGCATTACTGAGCCCTCCTGGTTAAAGACAACTTCCTTGCAATTCTTTCCGCCGAGGCGGTGGGACGAGAACACACACACACTATACACATGCAAACACACACACGGAATTAAAACCTTTCGGAAATGAAAATCATTTATCGCACGTGTGCCCACATTCACATGCTCCTACTGGGAGAAATAAAGGACTATAAAAATGACCAATTTCAGGGCCAATGTTGGTGTCTTTCAAAGGTCACTGTTCTAATAATAAACTACTTTGTAGCACTTTAGAGTTTGTAGAACAATTTCACGTCTCAACTGATCAGCCCAATGACTTTGTAAGGTAAGGATTAGTTTCCTCTCCATTTTAAGGAGATGAAAGATCAGAGAAGTTAAGTGACTTGTTCAAGATTACACAGCAGTTAATTTCCAGACTCAGGATAAAAAACACGGGTCACTCGCATCCAACCTCTCTACCAAATGTGGCTCTCTAATCTTGACCTTCGAAAGACCAGAATTTAATTGCCCTGTGACTCATCTATTTATATGGCTAGATGTTAGGCCTAGTGTCTCAGAGTGTGCTTTGAGGGCCAGCCTCTCCTGGGAGCCTTTGAGAACTGCAGACATGCAGACCCACCCCAGACCTTCAGGATTCCCCTCAGGTGATTCCCAGGCACAGTCGAGTTTGGGATGCCCTGGAGGAGGGGCCTTGGGTTTCAGTCTCAGCTCTGCCACACTCAGGAGTTCCTGAGTGCCAGAACTGCATAACCTGGGGAACTAAGAAGAAAGACCCATGCCAGGATCCCACCAACGATGAGACAAAGACAGAGATTCACTTTGAAAAACACCCCAGGTGGCTCTAATGTGTCACAGATTGAGAGCCATTGCAATAGATCATTTCTGAGGTTCCTTCCCACCCTGGGTGAGTCTGAGAGCCTTCCCTTCCTCTGCCCGGGAAAAGGAGTTAAAACATCCTTTTACCTTTAAAGAGGCCCCAAAGCGTCATGCAGCACTCAGGCCCTGGGGTGAGGAGGGATGGCCTGCACAGCTGGCCCTTCAGATGAAGCTCTCCAGTGTCCCTTAGGACTGGCCCAAGAGTCAGCAGATTGCAAGGAGTGTGCCAAGGAGAAAGTTCCAGACAAGATCTGGATCCCAGGAACAGCCTGGCTGTTGCTGGTAAGGCATTGAGAGTCCCCAAGTCATTACTGTGTTAAAAAAAAAAAAAACAAATACCAAAACAAACCCCACAGTTCCCTGTGTGTACAGAGTCACGCTGGAAAATGTGGGAATGTGTTCAGGCTCCCGTGGAGCCGTCTGCTTGAGCTATCAGGAGGGAACATTCGTTAGGGAGAGATTGCGCCCGGGTCAGGGGAGGACAGCTGTACAGCCGGGGCCACTGAGCTAGCCCGTGCAGGAGGGAGCTCGTAACTCGAGAGGTCCGCTGTTTCACTGCTTCTTAGATATGCAGAGAGGATGCCAGGCAGCAGGACCCACGATGATTTACTGGGTTTTGCAAAAGCAATCCAGAAACTGGCAGAGGTTTCTGGTAGTGCTCCGTGCTGCCGGCGTGAACACTCGTGTTCTCATCTGCTATCTGCGGCTGGTCAGGTCTCACTCTGGCCACGGGAGGCCACGTGCTTCAGCTGGGTGCCACACACAGAAAGTACACAGTTGTCGCCATCCCTGGCTGCCGGACCTGCGCCTGTCACGTCCCTCTTTGCTCTCTGCCTTTCCTCCTCTCTCTTTCGCTCTCAGTTTTATGGCTTAGCAGCTGCATGGCTAATTATTTGATTTTCCTCCCCCTAAACTTCTTGGATTCCTCTCATCACCTCCTTCCTGTCTCTTCCCGGCCCTTATTCCCAGGGCACAATCCAATTCCCATAGCTAAGCCTCCCACTCGCTCTCCCAAGCTCAGGATCCCAGGGAATCTGGAAATACTGGTGTAGACTTCTCTTGGATCTTGGAATAGAGGTGGGAAAGCTTCTAGGCGTTCGGTACCCATCATCTTTGACGCTTACCCTCTCCACGTGCGTTGGCCGTCCCGTGACCACCACAGGACAGGTCAATTTGGTGACCAGCCATCTGTCAACAAAGACGCCAAGGCAGGGAAGCATCCTGTTCTCCTTGTAGGTCTAAGAGCAGCAGGATGTGGGCAGTGTGGTCACGTGGGCCGCCTGATTACAAAAGCCAGTGGGTCGGGCTTTCTTGGTGGTGCAGTGGTTAAGAATCCGCCTGCCAGTGCAGGGGACACGGGTTCAAGCCCTGGTCTGGGAAGATCCCACGTACGCCACAACTACTGAGCCTGTGCTCTAGAGCCCGTGAGCCACAACTACTGAGCCCGTGTGCCACAACTACTGAGCCCGTGTGCCACAACTACTGAAGCCTGCACGCCCAGAGCCCGTGCTCCGCAAAAAGAGAAGCCACTGCAATGAGAAGCCCGTGCACCGCAACAAAGGTAACTCCCACTTGCCACAACTAGCGAAAGCCCTCACGCAGCAACAAAGACCCAACACAGCCAAAAATAGAAATAAATAAGTAAATAAATAAATTAAATAAAGCCAGTTGGTCTCAATCCTGCTACATCTTAGAATCTGCTGGGAAATTTTCAAAACGTACCAATTCCTGGGCCTCACTCCTGGACTTCTGTCTTAACTGGGCTGGGGTGATGCCCAGGTTAGGTATGTTTTTTTTAAACAAGCTGTTGGCTGGGTTGAGAGCCACTGCTGTTCCAGGGTCTGAAATAGGTGTCAAGTCACCAAATCCCCACTTCCAAGACGGACGGTGTGGTTTTCCCCAAACTGAATCCTACAGCCTATGTAAAAGTGAACAGGGATGCCTCATGTTTGCTGGTCCATGGGGGGAGGCCCTTGTGAACGCTCGTGTTAGAAAAAAATGCGATTGTGCTGTTACCTGGCACATATTATTAACTGCTAACCAAGTGTTGTCCAGTAGTCCTCCCAGAGGGGCTGGCTGTAATGAATAGGACGGAGGCATCCGACTCGTTTGTAATTACACATTAGCGCCGCTAAGTGCAGCTCACACCTCCTGCTCTCCTTGAGGCCTCTGTGCCAGCGGGCAGACTTTGCGTTGCTTATTCAATTATGTTATGTGTGCACAGCCTAATCGCTTTTAGATTTGCCCTAATTTCTTTCGCAGGGGGGCACCTCTGGAATGGGTACCATTTGCGTATCTGTCTTAATTGCCCTTTCCTGACGAAGGAAGTGGGAACTGCCACCAGCCCTGGGATGCAGCTGGGTTGACTGGGGCCGTGGGGAGAGGAGGAACCATAGGACCACACATCTGCCTGCTTCCAGCTGTGTGGGACCCCACCAAACCGGCCCCCCCCACCTGTCCCTCCCTGTTCCTGGTGGAAGCCACGTGCGCCCTTGATCCGAGAATGTGCCTTTAGACGTCGTCTCCATCTATGGCAACAGATTGTGAAGGAAAGAGTTTTTAAAAGGGACACGTGTGCAGGGGCTCCAGTCCCTGCTGGCGGGGTTTCCCCACGAAGAAGCTGGGATGTCATGGCTACAAGGGATCCAGAATGTTATTCAGCTTGGGCCGCATCTTCAAAGGTCCATGCAGCTTTCTGGGATGATGGAAATGTCCTTTCACTGTGTTGTCCAGTTCAGTGGCCACTAGCCACGTGTGGCTACTGAACACTCAGAATTGTCTAGAAACTGAACTTTTAAGCTTATTTAATTTAGTTAAACTTAAATTTAAGTAGCCCCACGTGGCCAGGGGCCTTTGCGTTGGACAGCTCAGGTATACAGAGTCAGGCAAGGGGGAGAAACCTGGGTCCAGATACGACCCCAGGACGTGGGAGGGACTCGTGTCCTGTCTAAGGAAGGCTCACTGACTCCAAGGAATTGTTGCTGTGGGGCAGTGTTACAGGCTCAGCCGTGAGATGTTCTGTGTTTTCAAGAGAAGACAGCAATCCAGGTTTTTGTTTGAAACCTCCTAAGTTTTAAATGTTGGAAACTAGTCAAAAATTTTACAGAGCTTGTAACTTTCCTTTTAGTACAGTTCCTTCATTTTATATCTGAGGAAAGGGAGACTCAGGGAACTGACATGTCCTCCCCAAGACTGCAAAGCAACTGGGTGACACAGCCTTACCTGGTCTTATTCTAGATTTACCTCTCATCTCTTAATCTGTGTCTGTGCTCTTTCTCTGTATTCTCATTCTAGATGGTACCTATTTTATCCTCCAGACATTTTCATTTTCCCAAACTGACCTGTGAGTTTGTCCTCCCCTCTTATCCTTCCAGCCAGCGAGAATTTTCTCCAAGCATCTGAAATGCCCTCGTGGCAAAGGAGAGAGAATTTTTGCTTCTCGGATTTAGGGGGCTGGAAGCAGTCTGTCTAGAGGTCTGAAATTCCTTTGAAGTCTCATATTTTGTCTTAAAAAAATCCATGCAAACTTGGCAGTCTGCTCCTTAATATATTTGTGCTTATTCAGTATTAAGACAAAATCCTCCTTTATATTTTCAAGTAAAACTGAAGTTCCTAAGAGAAGCACCAATTTAATCTTACGGTTTCAGGAATTATCTGGCCCACAGCTCATACCATTTAGTACCTCGTACTCCAGTTTGAAACGTGCTGATGCATGGCAAACAATTTTGATGGTCAGCTGAAATTTCTCTGCCTTCCCAATGCACCATCACTGAACAGGTAGAGAGGAGACTTCTTGTTTGGGGATGTCAGGATTTCTAGTCTTTTCCAGGAAGATGTGAACAGTTTGGGGCATGAACTTGGATCGTATCTCATTATCCTTGAATTTCAGATCTTTCAAAGGCATAGATACAGAGATAGGGTAAAGCAGGGAATATAATCAGGAACAAAGAGATCAGTCCAATGTCACTGGCTGTTTGAATGGCGTTGTCTTCCAGGAGACGTTTGTCTCTAGCAAGTGAGAAATATGGAAGTAATAAGGAAGGAAACCGTCTTGCGGGGGAGAGAGTAAACCACCTTAATTCAGCCTCCCATTGCATGTTCTTAAGGCAAATGTGCAGGTATTTCAGCTCACATGTGTATATATACACCTTGAAGAGAGGATGCAGATAAAAGAAGGGTAGCTCTCATAAAGAAAAGCCACAGACTACTAGTCCTGGGTTAATTTTGTTGCTCTGCGGCTTCTTGATACATCAACTTGTTTTCTGTGTTTTTGCATTATCCCCTCCTTACCTCAAAGGCTTCCAGTCAGTTAGATGTAAAGGAAAGTTTAAGAATATTGACATTGAGTTTGCAGCTAGTCGTGGCTTAATAAAGTTAGGAGAGAAAAGTATCTTGAGCATTTTTTACTTAGATAAAAGACTGGGAAAATGTGGGACCTTTTGTGAGTTTACTGTCACTTACTGTCTGCATTTACATGCAGAGTGCAGTGCCTTATGGATTCTCATGAATGGGATTGGTTTTACGATGAGCTTTGGTTGATCTGGGCAAATCCTGAGGTCTTCTCGGTCTCCCTCCTACATTCTACTTTTTGTTTTGTTTTGATCTTGAAATTTCCAGAAGACATCCAGGATTTCAACTATCACTTTCCCAGTTCCCCAAAACATCCCCCCATATTTTGAATCGCCTACTGGATACATCCTCCCTCTTGAGATACCATAGCATATCAAACTTAAAATTTGCTAAAGAAAATGTATTATCTTTTCTCCCAAACCTGCTCTATATCCTATACTTTCTCTCTCAGACAGAGGTGAAATGGCTCACTTAGTTTCTCAAGTTAGATAATCCTCCATCATCTTTGAGTTTTCTTTTTCTTTTCCTTCCACATTCAAGTAGTTGCCTGTCTTGTCAAATTTCTCCTGATTTATCTGGCAGCATTCCCAGTGCTATGACTTTGCTTCAGAGCATCATGTCTTGTCTAGACTATTGCTATGGTCTCTAAAGGATTTTTTTTCCCTGACCTCTGGTCCCTCTCACCTCTGGAGTCACTTTAACACTGCCCTCCTGAAATCATTAAAAAAAAATTGGATAGAGCAGTCTCCTGCCTCAGATTCCCTGCAGACCCTTGCTGTTCCAGGATAAGGTTTAAATTCGTTGTAAAGGTTGCATGATTTGTCCCAAACTGATGCCAATTTAGTTTTTCAACCTAAGCTTTTTCCAGTTTTCACCTACATATTCGACAGTCAAGCCACACAGTACCCCATTCCTCAGACCTGGCACACCCTTTCATGACCCTGGGTTGCTGCTGCATCGTCCCCTCTGCCTGGGATGCTCTTTCCTTTCTTCTTATTTCTCACTCACCTTTCAAGATCAGTTTCAAATGCCAGCTCCTTTAAAAATTGTCTGCAACTCCTCCAGTCACGATTAGCTATTCTGACTCTTGTACTTCCCAGTGCCTCGTCCGTGGCTCTTCTATAGCTGTGGTGCTTTGTAATTTACTGGTTTATCATTTCTCTGTATTGTCCACTAGACAATGAGATCCTGAAGGTCCATATATTGTTAATCTCTGTGTCCCAGGGCCTGGCACAAGTGGATGCCCAGTAAGCCTTTATCCAAGCACTAATCTTACTCATCACAGTGGCCAATGATGAACTCCTTAAGAGGAAGGATCACGTTTTAGACATCTTTTCATTGTTAGTGCCCATCATTTACTGAGTGCTGTCTAAGAGTTTATGGGCATAATAAATTAGTAATTCCCAGAAAATAAATATGGTGATAAAGATCTGTGTCCATCAGTTTTGTGCCCTTGGAAGGTTACAAATCATTGTTGGGAGGGAACCAACAGTCTGAAGACCAACAGTCCATCATGATGGCCATGCTTTTTGCGTTCATTTTATTTCTACCCAGAAATTATACTAAGAATGGTGATAGCTACTCTTTACCGAGGGCCTGCAATGTGTCAAGTTTTGCATTGAAAATTACCTCATCCGAGCTTCCCTGGTGGTGCAGTGGTTGAGAGTCTGCCTGCCGGTGCAGGGGACGCGGGTTCGTGCCCCGGTCCGAGAGGATCCCACATGCCGCGGAGCGGCTGGGCCCGTGAGCCACGGCTGCTGGGCCTGCGCGTCCGGAGCCTGTGCTTTGCAACGGGAGAGGCCGCGACAGTGAGAGGCCCGCGTACCGCAAAAAAAAAAAAATTACCTCATCCAATTAGCATTTCTTTAAAAGGAGCTATGATTGAACTAAAAGCTATCATCAGAAAAACTCTGGAATTTACTTAAAATTACCTTGTACACATCTGAAAGACTCAAATTATTGTTTAAGCCTCTCAGACATTACACCACTGATCATTTTCTAATGATCTCATCTTAAGACGTAACACCAGCAGGAGAACGGCTGGGCCCCCACCGTAACAACATAATGAGCAGATTTGCTATTTACGTAATAACTCAGAATGATTTCAGGCATTTCAGACAAAATATACGGCCACTTAGGTTGCTGCCACTGCAGTTATCTCATCGCTCTTAGAAATTAAATGGAGATGGAAATGGAAAAAGTGAAAATATGGGAGTTCTTGGATCTGTTGTACTTGGTTTAGCTACTTAAATGTTGGATCTGAAGCAAAATGCCACCACTAGGAGATTTGGTTCACAGAAAATGCAACCATTAAAGCTTTGCGCAAGATATCAAAAGTCGAGCTGAGGTAGAAGCAATTAGATTCCAGAAATCCTTTTGCAAATGGCTACTCTTTGACATTTGTAGAGTGGGGAAACTGATGATCCTAGGGGTAAGATAACTTCCCAAATTCCCTATTTCTGACTCATATACCATCTTTATTTAATATTTTACTTCTAACTTCATTTTTTTAAACTTCACAAATGGGGCACCGTATTTATTATTTTGTACTTTATTTACCCACGTTTGTTATTTTCTTTACTCCTCATTTCTTCCTGAGAATCACTTTATTTCCTTCTGAGATCATTTTCTTCTTTCTGAGATTCATTCTTTAGAAGTTCCTTAACTGAGTGTTTGTGGGTAATAACCTCTCTCAGGTTTTTTTTCTTGCTTGAAGTTACGTTCATTTCATCCTCATACTTGCTGGATCATCAATGGTTTTGTTCGCGATCGCTGCTGTTTGTGAGTCAGCTGTTGGGCTAAAGCTCTTTGTAGGTTAGCTCTCCTTCTCTGGGTGCTTCTGCTCTGTCGTCAGTGATTCTGCAGTCTTGCCCTTATGTGTCTGTGTGGGGCTTTCTTTGGAAATGCTGGTGTTCATTGGGCTCCTGGAATCAGGGGATCATTGTCGTTAATTAATCAACTCTGGAAAGGTCTCATCTGTTATCTCTTTTAATATCTCCCCATCCCCCATCTCCTGTGTGCTCCCTGTAGACTGATATTAGAGCTTTGCCCTTGACCTCCTCGCCCTTTGACCTCTCTTTCACATTTTTCATCTCTTTGCCACTTTATGCCTCATTTTTGGTAAATCTTTCAGCTTCATCTTTAACTTCATTCATTTCCTCTTCAGTTCTGACTAGTTATATCAGCTTTTGGTTTCTCAAGTTTCTAACTGACCTTTTTTTAAAATCAAAATCTTTCTTCTTATATCGAGTTGGGGTGTCTCTCTCTCTTTTTCTTTGTAAATAGTTGTTTCTTGGGACTTCACTGCAGGAATTCTTTGAGACCTGGGTTGAAGTCTCTTTTATTCAATGTGTGGCTTACGTTTTTAGAATGAATCCCAGCCCCAAACCATTTTAAGTGTGGGTTTATAGTCAGATATTCTCAGCAGAGAAGACCCCCCACCCCACTTCTTATTCCTCTATCAAGAACAAAGGACAAGACAGACGTATCTATTTCTTTCTCTTCTAGAGTTTCTTTTTTAGGTTCACTTGCTGAAAGTGTTTCCCTTCTGAGGTCCTGGATTTTTTTTTTTTTTGGCCAGTGTTTCCTCTGACTGCTCATCCGACTCTAGCCGAGGTGTGTTTCCCGTCCTGCAGGCATGGAACCTGTTAACACCCCGGGGCTAGGTCACAGTGGTCGGCAGATGACGCAGGAAAGGTCCGCTCCAGCAGCAGCTTATCTCCCTGGATTCATGCTGTCTTACTGTTTCTAGCCTCTGAGAATTCACCTTACTTTCTTCCAGCTCTACCATACACTGCAAAACATATTTTAAAATTCATTCAGTGTTTCAGATATTTCCAGAAGCAGACATTTCCAGGGAGAATTAACTCTCCAACGTCTGATCAATACAATAGTTGTTGTTCCTGTTTGAAAGTTTAGAAGTACATTTACCAACAGGATAAGTGACTTTCTTGATAATCAGTGTCTACACCAGATACTCAGGCCAGTATCTTCATTATTGTCTTAGCTGACAAGACAGCAGTCTTTCTACTACCGTGTGTGTGTGGGTGTGTGTGTGTGTCCCCTGCCTCGGCAGGCGGACTCTCAACCGCTGCGCCACCAGGGAAGCCCTGTGGTCTTATTTTAAGAAACTGTCACGGCCACCCCACCTTCAGCACCCACCACCCTGATCGTCAGCAGCCATCAACATGGAGGCAAGACCCTCCACCAGCAAAACGATTCTGACCTGCTGGAGGCTCAGATGACGGTTAGCACTTTTTTAGCAAGAAAGTATTTTTCAATTAAGGTATGTACATCGTTTTTTGACATAATGCTATTGCACATTTAACAGACTATAGTATAGTATAAACATAGCTTTTATATGCACTGGGAAACCAAAAAATTCATATGACTTGCTCTGTGACAATATTCACTTTATTAGGGTGGTCTGGAGCTGAACCCACAATATCTCCAAGGCATACCTGTAATTAAAAGTGTTTTCTAAGTCACAGTTTCCACTCCTTTTTCCACATTCTCTCCTTCAGTCCATTACAGCTGGGCTTCTCTCCTTTCTAGTTGCTCGTGTCAAGATCACTTTCACATTGTCAAGACCAACAATCACCTGTCTGTTCTTCCTTGACCTCTGAGCCGCCTTTGGCACCACTAACCGGTCTCTTTCTCCTTGAAACACCTTCTTCTTTTGGCTTCTGTGATACCACACACTCTGCTTGTTCTCTTCCTACCATAACACTTCTTCCTCCGTAAGTCCTTCTCCTCTGCTGGACCTCGAAAGTTTGGAGTGCTCGGAGGTTACGTGCTGGATCTGCCTTCCCTTCTCCATCTGCAAAGGTCTCCCGGGTAATTACTGGAATTCCACTGGTTTTGACTCTCAACTCTGTAGCTCCAGCCCACAATGTCCACTGGATTCCCAGGACCTGAAATAGTGTTTAACACATAACATGTATAAACAAATATAGAAATAAGACTCAGAAGACCAAACAAGCACCACAAGAACTCAAAATCTGAAGCCTGGAGGGGTCCTAGTCAGGGGAAATGGTGATTCGAATAGTGTACCTCTTGGAATCACTGCCCCTCAGCTGGTTCATGCTGACATCTTCAAAGAATTATGGCAAAAATCCATGCAATTCCTGGTGTTCTGCAGAAGAAAAAAAAAATCCAATGTCTTCTCTTCATGGAAAGCTTGAAAACTGGCTGGTCCAACCTACTGTTCCTTTATAACATATGGAAACATTTAGAATGGGAAAGAAAGTCAAAAAGCTCCAAAGTCAGAGCCCCAAAGTCTTGGGGCAATAGACATCAGAGCCCTGGGGGAGCAAATCATTTTAAAAACTGGGCTGCTTTTTTCCGAAGAGGGAGGTGTGTGTCTGTGTGTCTGTCTGTGTCTGTATGTGTCCCTGTTGTGTGCGCTGGAGGAGAGGTGCTGACCTGGAGTGAGTGGAGAGCAGTGACTATAACATCAGTGGAGGAAAGGACAGGGAAGGTTATCTCTTTTACAAACATAAACCCGTGCAGCGTCGTGTCTGGCAGGAAAAGTCCAGATTGGTTCAGATGTAAAATCAGGTCTGGGAAACGCAGATGATAATTAATCGCAGGTCTCCTTCAACCCCTGGCGTTCTCTCATGGACTCCTGCGGGGGACCCCATTAGGCCTGGGCTTACTTGAATTCTGGCTAATGATCTGGAAGAGGGTGCCGCCAGTCTACTAATGATTCTGAATCACAGTCATTTTGAGGGCTTAAATCATCAGCGTGGACTGAAAAGAATGCACATTGTATTAACTTCCTATTGCTGCTGTAACAAATTATCACGAGTTACTGGCTTAAAACAATACGAATTTATTACCTTAGGGTCGTGTGGGCCAGAACCCTGACAAGGGTCTCAGCCAGCTAAAGTCAGGGTGTGCGCAGGGCTGCATTCCTTCTGGAGGCTCTGGGGAGGATCTGTTTCCTCGCTCTTTCCAGCTTTGATTGGTCCCTTCCGCTGCCGTCTCTCTCTGGTTCTCTGCAGCCAGGAAACGTTCTTCCCTCTGAAGAAAGGGAAGATCCTGTTGGGCCACCCAGATAATCCACAGTACTCTCCCCAGCTCAAGGTCCTTGACCTCAATGACATCTGCAAAGTCCCTTTGCCGTGTAAGGTGACATATTTACAGGGTCTGGGGATCAAGATGTGCACTTCCTTGGAGGGTGGGGTCATTGTTCTGCCCACCACACGCGTAAAGGGGTTAAAAATTGGAGCTGTGTAAAGTCAGTCTCAAAAGTGGAAATGAATGGAAGAGGGAAGATGGCTAATCTGAGCCACCTTGATTCAGCAGGGATTAGAGACACATCCTCCTCCGAGCAGGAACCAACCGCACATGCCCTTCTGGGCTGGGTCCAGAGAACCTATTTTGGAGAAAAGTGAGGCACGGGCCATTGCCTAGGAGTCCAGGGATATTCAAATGAGCGTTTGCTGTTTAGTTCCAAATCAAATGGCAGACCAGTGTGTCTTAAATAGTAAGTTATTTCTTCGGATGGGGTGTCTTAGAGACTGCAAAGGAGATGAATGTGCGAGCTGATGATTAAAAGGAAACCAGGGCAGGTCTGAGAACAATTTGCAAAAATTACGCCCGGGGAAACACCTTCAAGCGTAGCCAGGGAGGCTAATGAGGAACAACAGGCCAAAATCAAGGTTAATCAGTTTCAATCAGATATGAAAAATGAACACTACTGGGACTGGGACTGTGCTAGGCAAAGTAATGGCCCCCCAAAGATGTTCAGATCGTAATCCCCAGAACCTGTGGATACATTGCTTTATATTTTGGCGACATTATAGTATAGTACTGTATAGTACAGTATGCCATATACGTGGCAAAAGGGACTTTGCTGATGAGATTAAATCAAGGACCTCGAGATGGAGAGATTGTCCTGGATTATTAGAGCGGGCCCAGTGTAATCACAAGGGTTCTTAAAAGTGGAAGAGGCACGCAGAAGAGTAGAGAATCAGAGAAGTTGTAGCAGAGGAAGACGCAGCCTGATGCTGCTGGTTTTGAATAAAGAGGAAGGGGCCATGAGCAAAGGAATGTCAGTGGCCTCTAGAAGCTGCCAAAGTCAAGGCCATGGATTCTTCCCTAGGGCCTCCAGAAGGAACACAGCCCTACCCAAACCTTGATTTTAGCCCAGTGAGACCCATTTTGGACTTTGGACCTTTTGAAGCGTAAGCTAGTACTTTCATGTTGTTTTAAGTCTCTAAGCTTGTGGTGATGTGTTACCGTGTGTCTTTGTGGATCTGCATTCTGTAATGGAGTCTAATGCTACAGGGATATCCTCTCAGTCTGGCTGAAAGGCTGAGTGATTGAGTAAATGAACACATAAACTATGGGACAATCTTCTCAGGACACTTTGAAATAATGTCACTACTTTGCTACTTAAATTAATTTTCCTCTTGCATAAGCTTCCTTTGATCTGGAGCATAGAACACCAAGAGAACACACAGATACACACATGCAAATAAACAACTGTGGGTTCTAACGGGTAGGACAAGGCTTCCGCTTCTCAGGGTTTTGCAGTTAAGCCCGGGTTGGAGGAAACGAAATCTTCTCCAGTTTGGGGCCCAACAGTGGTGTGGCAGGAAAATCTGTAGCGTCTCTACTGTTCCAACCCAGGCTGTGAAATGTTCTTAATCATCTGACCTCAGACTCTTAGTTCAGGCTAATTAAGCCTCTTCTGGCTGTACCGAATGTGCCAGTTTGCAGCAGCGGTTGGGTAACAGTTTATACTGTACACCTTGGCCATGGGAGTTTGCTTGAGTCCCTCTATCTCTGTACAGGATTCAGGCCCTTCTAATAAGAATGCAATCTACCTGGTGCTGTGGTGGGGTCTCTGGGCTTGCAGCCATCAGAGGGACTATTTGTAGAGGTGGGCAGCGTGCTAGAACCAGCCAGCACTACCATCCAGCAAATCCCCCCTGAGCCTAAGGGTCTCTTTCCTCTTCTCCTGTGAGCTGCTTACCTACACACGTTCTCAGGTGGGTTTGGAAGAGGAGCCTGCTGCCTGCTGTGTCTGAAAAGGGACAGTGGTGGGAAAGGTCAGTGGGGGTCAGTGAGGGAAAATGTTCCTACAGATGAGCGCGTATCTCCAGAGTTAGTGTGGTGGGGAGAGGAGCTAGTTAGACTTTAAAGTCTATTTTATTAGATGTTCTTAGCCATGAACTAGGCTTAATGATGGGCTACATGGCTTGTGTGATCTGGTGTTATTTTATTTTAGTTTTTGCGGTACGCGGGCCTCTCACTGCTGTGGCCTCTCCCGTTGCAGAGCACAGGCTCCAGACGCGCAGGCTCAGCGGCCATGGCTCACGGGCCCAGCCGCTCCGCGGCATGTGGGATCTTCCCGGACCGGGGCACGAACCCGTGTCCCCTGCACCCGAGTCCATGAGAGGCGGACTCTCAACCAGTGCGCCACCAGGGAAGCCCTCTGGTGTTATTTTTAAATTACTAGCAAATCCTCTCCAGTGGTGAATAAGTAAGAATTCTTAGATTCCGAGTGTGGGTGTCTGCATATAACCCACTGTTTCATTGTCAGCTGACAGTCCCCAGTTTTGCAATGATATTTGAAGTTTTCGCAATGTCAGACCGTTTCACCTGCACCTAAGGCGATGGAGGCCCCAGGAGAGAAAAAAAGCACTCTCACTTTGGGCAAGTTGCTTGGTTTGTGTAAGCCTCAGTTTGTTCATCTGTGGAGTGGGGTTCATAACACCAAACTCAAGCGTGTGGTCATCGTGTGGGTTAAATGGGACGGTGCACATAAAGCCCTGTGGAGAGTGCCCACCACGGGGTGAGCCTCTGCAGAAGTTAGCTGTTCTTCCTGGTGACAAGTGCTTGAGTAGCACCAGGTGTCATCTACAAGACCAAGTGCTGAGGTGCAAAGATGATTAAGATAGAGCCCTGCCTGAGAGATTGTTTGTAGTTTATTGGGGGGTGGGTGATTTGTGAATATATAAGATTAAATGAAGAATCATGGGTCCCCTTTAAATTACGACTAGGGTAGAGTGAGTGGCCCATTGTGCCTAGGATGGGGATGATGATAATGAGGAAGGGCTTCTAGATGAGACGGTCTGGAGGTGAGACTTGACCCATGAGTAGGTGTTCATGAGGCAGGTGGGCAGGAAAAAGGTCCCTCCTGCTTGACGGAGTGCCTATCCTAGAGGGTCCTGGCACAGACCCGGAGCATTGCCTGCCTGTCCCCGCTGTGGTCTGCTGAGGGCGGGGGAATATTCCTTTGTGCAGGCATAGTTAGGAAAGGAAAGCGGCCATCCCAAAGGCTTCAACTTCTGCAGTCAGGCGGCCTTCAGGGCAGGCACAGGAGACCCTGCATCCCCGCTCAGCTTCTTCCAGGGCTTCTGGCAATGGAGCCTTTTCCTTTGCAAAGCTGCATTCTGCCCTTGCTGGCAGCAATGTGGGGAGGTGCCCTGAGTACATAACCCTGGGAAAGTGCCGACAGAGTAAGAAGATCATGACCACTTGCTAAGTAGTGATGAATTCCTCCCACCGTTCTGACCTGTCCTTTCCTTCCTGCAGTGAGTCCTACAGATTCCTGCCGACTCTGGGTAGTGCGTGGGGCATCAATCGTGTCTTCGTTCTCTCCTCCCGGTGGTGGAAGGACCTGACTCAGTTTTGTACATACTCGGCAGATACTAGGTGGAAGAAATAGTGATTTCTTGTACGAATGGAGGCTCTTCTCCATATATTTGGACAGCAAGTTCCATGTGCTTGGAAGGCAAAGCCCGTACGTGACCTTCCCACCAGAGTCAGCCTGGGGCCAGCGTTAAGTCTTGACATTTTGCGATCTCGAATACATTTTTCTGCTAGTTAATGCAAAGCTCCAAATTCATCTCTAACCACTTCCCCGTACTCTTAATGAGTTACTAGGCCTTGTCGACTGTGCCTACAAATATTCTCACATTTTTCTCCTTTACATTCCTACCGCTACTTGCATTCAGACCCTGGTGGTTATTTATCTAAACTCTTACAAAAACCGTTTACCCAGTCTTCCTGTTTCCAGTGTTAGCTCACCCTCTCTATTCCCCAGCCTACTTTTTAAACGTATGGACTGACCATATGTCACCCATCACCTGTGTGTGTGTGTGTGTGTGTCTGTGCACGCGCACATGTGTGTGTGTGTGTTCCTTAGCCTGGAAATAAATCCCTTCACAATATAGTCTGCATCTAACTCTCAAGACATGGTATTCTTCTGCCATTTGCTGTAATCAAATGTAACAACACGTCATTCCATTTAGATTCCATGTCTTTCTGTCTTCATGAATGTGCTTGTGTCGTCCTCTTTTCCTGCAATGCCATATCTGTTACTCAGGTCTCAGTCTGAATGCTACCTTGCCTTATCCAGAAGCAGAGGGTTTGAAATTTAGAGCTGAAAGGGCCCTTGGAATCTTCCACTTCTGCCTCCTCACTGTATATGTGGGGAAACAGAACTCTAGGGAGGTGACTGGGCTTATGTTAGATCAGCATTAAAGCCAGGACTAAAGAGGGTCTCCTGGCTCGTAATTCACTACTCTTTCTATGTGGCCAATGCCTTCCATTCACCTTCAATAACTTCTCTTATGACAGTTTTTACATTCCATTCTGATTTACACTTTTCTGTAGTTGTCTGTATTTGTAGCTCTGAGGGTAGAGACCATGTCTTAGTCATCTTAGTATATTCCACAGCAATTAGCACAGGGCTTACACACGTTAGGTGCTTTCTGTGTGCACTAAACATGAATGGATGGATGGGTGGGTGGATGGGTGGATAGGTGAGTGGATGAATGGATGGGTGAGTGAATGAATGAAAGGATGAATGTGTAGATAGAAGGATAGGTGATTGGATAAGTGGATGAAAGGATGGTGGGTGGACACATGGATAGGTGGATGGAAGGATGGATGGATAGATGCATAGATGAGGTTATGGATGGACGGATGGATGGATGGATGGATGGATGGATGAATGGGTAGATGAATGGATGACTAGATGGGGGAATGGATAGATGCGTGCATGCATGAATGAATAATTGGATAATTATTGATGTAGCAGTTCTCTAGGAATGTGCTCGGGTATCCTAATAGCCCCACAGCAGACTTTATCTGCACGTGTGTGTATTGTGGAGCACAGCTGCGGTTGTGACTTAACTCATTTTCTGATGTGATGAGGAACAGACTGTGAGAGGGGGTTTGGGTAAGGGCTATACCCTTCCAGGTGTGCATAATAATACGTCTTCCTTTGTTACAGAGCCTGTGTTAAGTACTCTGTGCACGTGATCATATCTAATCCTCACAGCAACTTTATGAAACACGTTTCTTATCATCTGCAATTTCCAGGCGCTTAATGAGGTTGAATAACTTGTCGAGGAAATTGCAGAGTTAAGATTTGAGCCCAGGTTTTATGCACTTGGAAGCCCAGGCCCTTAACTACCGCACAGAGCCAGGAAATACGGGGGTGGCAGCTGGGTGTGAGGCCTTGGAAATCAGAGCTGCTATGTTCGAACCCAGTCAGGCCACTCATTTCCTGAGCAGGCAGATCACTTAATTTGGCTTCTCAGTTTACTGTGCGGTTTAATGGAAGTAATAGAATCTTCTTAGCAGGAGTGCTATGAAAATTAATGACTGCATATAAAGTGGTTTAAGATAAAGATTCTCCCATAAAAGAACCTGGAGGGAGGGAGTTTGGAGTGCTATCGGGAAAGGGTGAGGAACTGCAGCTTATTCTATTTCCATGGGCTGGGTTGAGAGTGGGCAACGTAGTTTTTGCCCATTTGTTACGTATTTGTAAAAAATTCAGCTTCAAATTGATTTGCCTGGGTGAAGCATTCTGGGGAAGCAACAGAACCTGCTAAATAATTTCTAGATTCCATTTTTGCACATTTATAAAACGTTATTTTTAACACTATATTATTTTTAAAAGAGAACTCCTGTTATGACTTAATGATGGTAATTAAATACCACTGGGGGAACCAGGGGCATAAAGTGCCACGTGGCCTTGATCTCTGAGTCAGCCGGGCTTCCCCACTGGTAAACTCAGGGTGCCATGTTCTTTTCCTCGTCTGCGTGTGCTTGGCCATGGACATGGGTAGGAGATGGAAAAAGAGAAGCTCTTTATGTGACTCCCCGCCTCTCTAGATGGGAGTGTCTTGGTGTGGTTTCACAGGTAGGATTCCTGATCTCAGATTTTATCACCCTTCCTCATATAACATGCAGCCACAACACATGCCCCGTTGGATGGATGAGTAAACTTCCCCCAGCCAGGTATTACTGTACACTTACATACACTTTCTCATCCATTCATGTGCTCATCAGATATTCATGGAACATCCGCTCTGTGCCAGACACTGTTCTCACACTGGGGATTCAACAGACATGAGCTCTACCCCGTGGAGAGATTCACTACCAGATAATCAGACAGCGAAATAATTAAGGAGATGACGAGAGCAATGAGGAAAAGTAAAGGCAAGTGGGAAGGCCCATGACAAGGGAGTGTGACTTTGTGGGCTGAGGTCAAGGAAGACTTCCAGAAGAGGTGGTTTTACCTGGGGCTGAAAAATGAGCAGGAATCAGTGGGGTTTACAGTGCCCAGTTCCTGCACTAGGTGTGTGGGATACAGAGATGAATAGGACCCAGGAAGTAAACGCCACAGCCCTGACCTCAGGTGCTTCCACTCTGGTCCAGGAAGTGGACAGACACACCAGCAGTGATGTACAGAGAGGCAAGGGCTGTAGATAGAAGTGCCCGAGGAGGAGGGCGAGGGGGCGGAGCTCCTACCTGGAGAGTTTCCGGGGCAAGTCCGTCCTGTCTGGGGAGTCTGAATTGCTCTGACGCATGAGTGGGATTAGTAGTAGATGATTGGCAAGGGAGGGGGCGAGGGCATTTAATGGAGAGGGAACGCATCGAGGGAAAGCTCAGATTGCTAAAGCATCCCTTGGTGAAGCACAAGTAGCTTTTCAAGGCTGGAGCATAGGGACGTGTTGGGGAGAGGAGATGGGAGAGAGAAAGAGGAAGCGGTCAGGTAAGAAGGGCTTTGGGCGTTTTCATGCTGAGGAATTCGAACTTGATCCTCTTTTCGGTGGGAATCGTTGAGGGGTTTTAACCCGGGGAGTGAGTGATCACGTTGGCACTAGAGGATCCTCCCTCCGGCGGAGTCGTGCTCGGAGGCTGATACAGAAAGCACCAAGAGCATAGCATGGATGGGAGAGAAGGAGAGTTTGGGAATGACCTTCTGAGACTGCGGGACTGGATGTGACTGGGAGGGTACAAGAGGGCAGGCAAGGAAAAGGGTCTTCACCCTGTTCTCCAGGAAGCGATTCTTGGCAAAAGGTTCTTTAAACAACCAATTCCTTGATCAATTTCTCATCTTCTCTCTGCTCTTAGGGTCCACCCACAGAGGGTCACTGATTGTGCAGAACCTGGCAGCAAAGACACCTGATGGATTGGTTAAGGTTTTCCAAACGTCTTTGACCTTGGGACCGTTTCTTTCTTCTTTTTTTTTTTTTTAACGAAACATACACTAACATCCAGAGTGATCTTCCTAAAATTAAACACTGAGCATTTCAATCTTTGCTTAAAATCACTCTGTTTTTTTGGACAAGGTTCAAATTATTTGCTTTGCACCTCGAGACCCTCTGGAACTAGTGTTTGGGAGACCGTGTTGGAAGAAATGACTCCATTTGTAGATCTTCTTTTAGAGAAATGTCTCTTCAACTCTTTTGCCCATTTTATTTGGTTGGTTTTCTTTCTATCATTGAGTGGCAGAAGTTCTTTAGATGCTTTGAATATAAATCTTGTGTCAAATATATGTTGAAAGTGTTTCTTTCCGTCTGTGTTTTGAGATGACAGTATTATGTGAAGCTTCAGGAGGGAAATAGGATGAATTGAGTTTGGGGCAGGTTGCATTTGAAAAGCCTGAGGTATATTCAGTCCATGCCTGTGTTGACACTCATCTCAAGGTGTCCCGGGGTAGGGCATGTGGTTCCCTGCCTCTATAATATTACCTGTCAAATGGGGATAACAGTATTGGCTTGCTCTTTTTCAAGGGTTGTCATGAAGATAAAACAAAATAAAATAATGTGAAAGCAGTTTAAAAGAGTGAAAAGCCATATACAAACGGTAGTGCCACACTGACATTATGTATGTCCCAGACCACTCCCAGAAGGTAAAGACTTAGCATTGCTTTCAGCTTTAACCCGTCTTACCTCTTGTCTTAACTTCTCTCCAACTTGCCTTTTGCACCTGCACATGACAAAGAAAACTCTTCTCCACTTACATCTCCTGGATATTTATAACTGGGTATAATGTGTTTGAACTCCAGACCTGAACAGGATACAGCACGCATGTATTTTGATCCTCTGTTTGCTTGTGTATTGGTCATCATCTTCATCCAGTCACTCACCCAACACATATTTATTGCTTTTTAACTATATATTCCAGACACACGCTAGTGACAAAACAAGAGAGCCATAGTCCTTTGTCTCATGGCCTGAAGTCTTTAGTGAGAGTCAGACAATTACATCATCATTATCATACGGGTCATGAAAGGGGGTTACAGGAACATCAAAGAACAGAAGGCAGAATCTGGGGGAGAAGCATGTAAGACGTAAAGGAAAGCGAGGAGAAGCCAGAGCTGTTACACCGTGAAGTTTCTGAAGGAGCCACTTAGGGGAAGTAACAGAAGGGCATCCTGCATCCATCAGAGGAAGGCTGGGTTCATGAAACCCACCTCTTAGTTGGCCGTTCTAATCTTCCCCATTCACATCTTTTTTCAGGGTTAGTTGGTGGAGTCTCAAAAGGTTTCCTATCCCTGCTTCTTCTAGCCCTTTGTTGAAGGTGATCATGACAATAAGTTCAAAAAAGAGCTGGTGGGAAGGAGAGGAGAGCTGGGGTAATTCCCTAACTGAGTGTCAACTCTTGAAGAATTGACCATTGACAGAATTGCCCTTCTCAATGACCACTTCCCACCCTTTTCTGGACACGGCGCTCCGGAGTCAGCTGGATCCTTCCAGATAGCCACTTGTCTTATGTCGCCATTTGCCAGGCTAGCACTGGGAGAAGAGGCAGGACTCGGACCTTCTGGCTTTGACAAACCCCCTCTGTAGGGTGCACAGTGCCTGGGACTAGGAGCGTCCCTAGGAAAGGCGGCGCTGAGCCGTGCTCTGGCCGTGCCATTGGCACAGAGCTGCCCGGGCCCTGGCCCCTCTGCTCTTGGTTAGGCTATTTGGGGCATAGAGCAGAGGGCTACCTGTGCTCAGAGTACAAGTTCAGATGAAGGGTTTTCCATAGGTTTTTTTTTTTTTCCACAGTCAAAAAGCATCTCTCAGATCTGAGGGGCCTGTCATCCAGCTGCTTTACCGGGCATCTAGCCGAGCTGGGTGGGCTCTTTATGCTGACTTTCCCCAGAACCCACCCTCCAGAAAAGCATGTGTTGTCCATGTCCTGCCACGGTTCTGCGGAGTGAGTGGCTCTCATCGATGCAATGCTGTGGGCCAAGATGTTTTAGATAAAAATCAACCAAGAACTTAATGAGCACGTTGGCAATTCGCATGGTCCATGCTCCGAGCATCTCTGCTCACTGTTGCTGTGGTGATTCATCTGTGTGGAACGGGAGGCTTCAGTATAATGATGCGTTTTACGTGAATGTGGCCCTAGTTGACAGGTATGCGTCTCCCTTGCTCTAATGGAAGCATCATCTGCAATGCAGCTATTAACTGGTAAGTTTTTATTTTAACCTCCTGTGCTCTTCAGAAAAAAATTCCACCCTGAGGGAATATGAAGTTTAGGTCTGACTAAATTCAAGTGATGTTAACTCATTCATCTTGGGCACACTTCCCAGTACAGAGCCTGTCACCCAGGAGGGGCATGATAAACGGGTCCCTCCTCCTTCTGGAATGACTGGCAAGGAATCTAGGCCTCTGGACTGGCTCCTGGAGATTCGTGGGTTTGATAGAACAAACAGCATTTGAGGAAGGAAGTACTGCGTTCTCCTGTGGCCATTGTCGACCACGTGATTCCCTCTCCACGCAGGGGCCATCTGTTGAGATCAGGTGGTGTCACCCTTCGTCCTGCAGGTGTGAGACATCACCGCTTTCTGCTTATAGAGGTTGGGAAGGAAACTTTGCCTTTCTGTTTCAGGGCTGCCTGTGGTCTGCTGACCCCTGCTTGCTGCGTGCAGGCCGTTTCCCCGATCTTCCGCGGGCTTCAGCATCACCTGGGATTTACGGTAAACTGTAGATTCCACGGCGCCATCCCTATAGCTCTGATTTGGAACGTCCGGGGCAGGGTCGCACGCATTGAGAGATCCTGGGTTCATAAGACTGAGACTAAGAAAAAGAACGGCCTGAAGCTGGGAACAGAAAGAGTTGGTGACAGGCAGCAACGAAAAGCACGCTTCTTGTCACTGCCGTGCATCAGTTCACGCACACAGCCCTGGGTGCCAAGCAGGCTAAGTGATGTTCGTGTCTTCAGTGCCTACTAGGTGCCAGTCCCCTGCCATGGGCTGGGAATGCAGAAACGAGGAAGAAATAGCTCTTGCCCCATGAAGTTCACAGGCCAGTGTGTGTGGGCAAACAGACAAATGCAAAGCAACTGCGATGTATGGAGGCTGATGGTGCAATAATGTAGCACGGATCCAGCCTGAAGAGTCGCAGAATGAAAATACCGGCTGCCGTCTGTTGAGCGTTTTCTGTGGGCCTGGCTTTGTCTTACATATATTAAGTCAATTCCTGACAACAACCGTTTAGGGCAGGTGAGGAAAGAGGTCGAGGCTGTTAAAATAGTTTGCACAAGGCTGCCCGGTTAATAAGCAGCAGAGCCAGATTGTAAGTTGCCAGAGGCCATGTTCCTAAGAGCTGTATTGCACAGTCTTTCTGGAGAAAAGGGGCCTGTTATTTGCCGAACACATACTGTGTGTGGGACTCACTTAACTGAACATTCGTGACATTTCCGAGGGCGGCCAGAGCTCTGCAAGCGCTCACAGGCCAAGCACGCTTGTCAGATGCACCAGAGCCTGAATGGATGCAGGGATGCTGGGATGTTGATTCCCTTAGCCTTCCTGGTGGCTGGGCAGGGACTTGTCACCTCTAGCTATGGCATCCTAGTCAGTGTACCCCAGTGTGCTCACAGTTTAGGGCACAGACGGCCCTGGTCTCTATTTCCTGCCTCCGTAAGCTACTGATGCTGCGTGGATGGCAGCTGTTCCAGCTTAAGGCGATCGGGGATGGCGTTTTGCATTTCCATCCTCCGACCACTTTCAAGTGGGAGCTCGGTTCCCCGCCCAGTCCTCTGAATCCAGTCAGTTGGGCTGGTAGGTTGGTGCTGAGAGGAAGCCCCATCTGCTGGAACAGGAGTCAGGGCTCTTGAGCCCCTCACGGTTCATTTGCCGTGCCCCGGACTCACTCTGCACACGTTCTATCCGTTGGGGTTTCGGTTGAAGACACCCTTCTTCACTTCCTCTCCTAAACACTGTCATGTCTTGTGTCGCATGCGTGCAGCACGGCTGCTCCAGCATTGGCCACGTGTCACGGGTGGTCCCTGGCCCCTCGGTGTGAAGATGGGCTGCAGGGACAGGTCCTTAATCAACGTGCAGTTTCCATTTGCCTTTTAATAAGTGACTATTGGGGCCAATTCTATTATTTTAACAAACCATTTTCTTTTTCTTGTGCGTGGTTCATCAGAAACAGGAAGTCAAAAGGTATGAACACTCTTCCTGTGAATCAGCAGAGAAACCCTCCTCATTTGTGCCCATGAACATGCCACAGGGGGCCACCAGATGCGCTACTATAAGAAAGGAAGGTAGCAAGCGGGACCCTGGGGTAGTCAGCAGGCAGGAATGCCAGGGTGGGACAGCTGTGCCTGTTGACCTTGGGAGCTAAGCCTGGGAGGCAGCGCCCACTGTGAGCTGAAGTAGCAGGGGCGGCGGGGACAAGGGCCGGGACAGGCGGCTCGCTCCAGGGCTGTTACAAATAAGGTGACAGGCCAGTGCTGACAAGCACATGATGCCTTCCAGTAGCCGTCAAACTGGAATGACGGTCCTGGGCCTTACGAGAGGGCTGGCTGGGTGGGGGGAAGCGGCAGGGGGACGGGCTGGGGAGAACGCGTGTAGGAGAAGGGGCTCCTTTCAGCGCCTTGTGCTGCATCCAACACACAAACACTGTTGTTGCACACTCACTCGGCCTCGGGGACTCTGTCCATCGCTGAGTCACACAGGTCACGGATTCGTGATTAGCTCATATTTTGATATTAACCAGTGGGTCAGGAGTATCAAGGAAGAGGGGTCGATATGGTTTCAGGTCACATCCCGTGATGTCACTGGGGTTGAAAGACAGTCCTTTCTTGGCTGTTCGGGTGGCTGCTTGCCAGAGGGGAGGTATTGGGCAGGCTCTTGTCCAAACAGGCTGGTTGGTGTGCCTTTGGTAGCGGCCACCTGCCTGCATCTTCCCAGGGAAGAGGTGGGATGAGTGAGATCATGAAAAGAGAGTGTTTGAAGACCTGGAAACTAAAGGCCTTCTATACGTAGGAGCTACTCTGCCACTACCCCCAGTCCAAAATAAACAGCCTTTTCTGCCGCTGTGGACGGGCACTGAGAAAGCATGACAGCATTGGTGCCCAGACTTGTCTAATCACTCACATCCCCCGCCAGCTTCCACCTGGAGCCCGTGCTCATGCCAGGCTTTGAGCATCTCTTTCTGCAAAGCCGTGGCTTAGGTATCAATTCCCCTCAGCATCACTGACTCTGATGCTCTGAGCCAGTTATCTGGGATCAGACCGCCTCCGCTGATGTCATTTGTGTCCATTGGCCTTGCTCACCTTCATTCTTTCATCAAGATTGTATCTAGCTCCTATTATGTAGCATGCACTGTGGGCTGAGTTGGGGATACAGGGACGAAAGCATAGGATCTGTGTCCCGCAGTTGCTTCAAGGCCAGTGAGAGAGAATGGCGTATAATCCAATCAGATACAGGTGACCCAATGGTAATCGTGATTAGAGATGGGATGCCATCCCTTGAGAGACATCCAGGTAAGTAGCTTGTTTCATGTGCTGCCATATCTAATGGTTACTGAGCCTAAACTCCCTTTCTGTAACTTTGAGTCATTTATCCAGGTTCTTCCCTCTGGAACCACAAAGAGCAAATTACACTCCTCATCCATAATGATGGAACTTTGGATATGTAAGCTTCTCTTCCAAGGCTAATAGTCTCATGACATGGAGTCTAGACCTGTCCCTGTTTTAATTGCTATCTTCTGGGTATATTCTAATTTCTCAATGTCTTTATTGAAGTGGTAAAGCCAGAACCCAATACAATATTATGGGTTTAGCTGGAGAGAAATGTCAGAAAGACAAATAAATGAGGAATAATTATTTTAAAAAATAATAAAAGAAAAAGGAGCCAGGCAATGTGTGTGTGTGTGTTTAATGCACGGGGTAGAGAGAGAGAGAATTTATTTTTAATTTTCCATAATGCAAAGTCAGTTCAAAGACTTTTTAGCACAGCATAATTGATTTTGACTTAGATTGTAACTTACATTTCCATTCTCTGGTCTGTTTATGTTAAAGTTCAATTAGGAAAGCTTGATGGAAACATCTGACCTGGGCAGGTACTATGGCTGTCAGCCCCTCAAGTCAGTCTTGACCTCGTTAGGCAGGGCCTCAGCACCCTGGGTGATCCTCCATTTCCAAGTAACTTCCTAATCTAGTCACACACATGGTTTTCTCTCTGTGTCAAAGCTGTAACCAAACCCTGCTCTCCTGCAGGCAGCCAGGGAGAAGGCTCGCCCGGGAAACGCCAGGGACGGGCATTTCACTTACAGTCTCTGTGAATCGTCCACAACCCGAGGAGTTACTCCTTCCCTGTTCCGAGAAGTACAGCCTGTGTGACCGCACATGGCACGTGGCCGCAGATCGCCTGTGATGTCTGCCTCTAGAACACAACCCAAGAAACCTGTTTCTAATCTAGGGAAACTGTCAGTGTCGGAATTTACCTGTCATAGATACATTAGTACTTGGCATCTGTTCCAGCTGTATATCTCACAGGATCCCTTGCAGCTAGGGTTATGGATACAAATCAGGGTTCCCCAGTTAGAGGCACTCATGGAAGATTTGAAATGCAGAACTCTGATAAAAGGTCAGATTTCTGCAGCTTTGGCCAATGTTGCTGGCAAGCAAGGTCTTAAAGATGCTGCACTTCTCTATAGCAAAATTCTCTTGTATAATTGTCAGCTCATGTGAGTAGAGAGGCAATTGTAGCAGCATGCTGACAGTTTCCAGAATCCACAGCTCTGGGGCTGTGCTCTGGAGCTCAGCCATCCCCGGGGCAGCCTGCCGGCTCTCCACCTTCTGTTTGGGGTGGAGGGAGCAGTTCCCCTTGTGGATTGGGTCAGCAGTATAGTGCCAGGGGTCATTCCCGAGGCCTCAGCCTACAGCCTCATCCTTCCAGCCCCTCGAACGATTTTGTGAGCACTGAATTCCCTGTATTAAACCCCTTTCTGTTTAAAATAGCTACAGTACTTTCTGTTTCCTGAAACTGAGCCCTGACAGGTACAGTGTGCAAAGGTAGTGTCTGCAAGGTGATTTTCACTCTTTTGCCTTACTTCAAAAGTGTCTTGTGGTTGCTTTCAGAGAGCACTGCACTGGAACTTGAGTTTTAGTCCGTGTCTGTGGCTTGTCACCTATGCCCATGACCTTGAACGAGTCACTCAGCTCTCAAGTCCTTTTCCTTATCTATCAAATTAGGCAAATCATACCTGCTTTGCATATGTGAGCCTCAGTGGAGAGAATGAACCTGAAAATGGGCTTCAAGCAATGAAACATGACTGGCATGTTTTCTCCTCAATCTAATATCCCCCCCAATAAAACCCAATCTCCGCTTTTCACCAAGTCTCAGTTAGAAAATGTTGTCTCTTCATCATAAAGAGAGAAATAATATCAGATGTCCTGCCTCACATTTTGTCTAGGATTCCCTGTGACTATTTGCAAACCAGATGCTCTGAGACTCTGGAGAGAGAGTTGACATTTATGCAATAATTTCTAAATGAATAAGTGTAAAATTGGTGAAAGCAAAGGACCTTCTAAAGTCAGGCCACTATCAAGATAGACAGTAACATCATCTAGCATGTGAGCTCAGTGTTTTACAAGAAAGTCCTATGGAAAAAGAAGACAGTTTCTGAAGTCAAATCATACCAGGTTGGTGGCGGACCAGGCATCCCCTTTCAGATAGCTGTTGAATGTCTACCATGTGCAAGGCTTTCTGTTAGGCATTGGGCCCTATGCTAGATGTGAAAATAAGTACACTTGGGAAAATATTACTGTCTGTAAATTATGTATCAGTGAGCCTCACTAAATTAGAAGAAAGACACAGAACTAAATATAATGGTTACTCATTTTCCATTCTGAACAAAACTTGTTTGCCGCGTAAAACAGACCCACTGCACAGCACGCTGTAATTCCCTCCTCTGTACAGATAATTGCTCTTTGCCACACCCACGCCTGTCCTCACTCCACTGTTGCTTCTCGTGGGAATCCTTGCCCATCTCGCCTATCCGATTCTCAGCTCAGAAGCCCCCTACTCTGAGATGATTTTCTTTTTCTTTTTTTTAAAAAAAACACTGGAGATTCTTTTTTTTTAATTTTATTTAATTTTGGCTGCGCTGGGTCTTCATCGCTGCACACCAGCTTTCTCTTCGTTGCGGTGCATGGGCTTCTCATTGCAGTGGCTTCTCTTGTAGTGGAGCATGGGCTCAAGGTGCACGGGCTTCAGTAGCTGCAGCACTCGGGCTCAGTAGTTGCAGTACACGGGCCCTAGAATGTGCGGGCTTCGGTAGCTGTGGTGCGCGGGCTCAGTAGTTGTGGCCCACGGGCTTAGTTGCTCTGCAGCATGTGGGATCTTCCTGGACCAGGGATTGAAGCCGTG
Organism: Globicephala melas; assembly: GCF_963455315.2. Lineage (NCBI taxonomy): Eukaryota > Metazoa > Chordata > Mammalia > Artiodactyla > Delphinidae > Globicephala > Globicephala melas. Next base: position 14,675,576 of record NC_083331.1, on the reverse strand, counting down.
GCAGGCGGATTCTTAACCACTGCGCCACCAGGGAAGTCCCTGACAAGGTTTTCGTAACTCTCTAAATCTAAATTAATCCCTCTCTGCTGTCCTAATTACTCCTATATGTTAACTCTAGCATACATCATTTTTCTATCTCATATGAATTCCTGTTTTAATTATTTTGTCAGTTTTTAGTTATTTTGATCTGTAAGTATCATATCTTTGTATACTTTCTGGAAACTGGCACAGTGTAGCGCTGGTAGTAAACCAAGTTTGCTGAATTCAGTTTTGGGTGGATCCTACATACCTTTTACTGAATTGAATAGTTGAAAGGAGATAGACAGGAAACAGATACTGGTGAGGCCTCAGGGAGTCTTTCCTATTATTTCCTGTTTTCTCCTTAGCTACTGCCTGCCTACTCTCCCCACGTGAGCAAGTGTCCACCCATCTTGTTAGAAGTGGATGATATATGGTAGCAGGCTGGGGGCATTAGAACAATAGGAGATAATGCCACCTTTTTAGCTTTCATTGTAATTCTTTGTAGTGCCAGATACATGAAATTTCAGGGAGAAGAAATGTGTAAAATTTATTCAAATCCTGATTAAACCAAATAAATGAAATGCATCGGCGTGTCCTGTAAGCCCTTGCCCTGTGCACATTACAGAATGACTATTTTAAGGGATGTACCTTTCCCGTCAAATTCAGAAAGAGGGTGAGAAGAACCATAGACAGACAGGAAAAAGAAACATCAAAGAAAGTGTAGATGCCGTGCAACTGCTTGCGGGACGAAGTGAAATCTTAGGAGTCGTTAAAAATATATATTAATGCTGTTAACAAAAATGACACGCCTACATTTGTGTACAGTTGTAAAGGGTCTAGTTTTATTTTTCTTACATGTATTATCTCATTAGACCTTCACAATAACCCTATGAGGTCGATAGGACACAAGTTTCATATAAGGAAATGGATTTAGTCCAACAGTGTGTCTCTTTGACCCCTTTGAACAGAGCAGATTTCGTTATAGACGATTTAGGGAAATACGCCTACCTGAAAACTTTATTAGCTGCCAGTTTGCTTTAAGATGTCACACTACACCGCTAACGAGCTTAATACCCATGAGAAGTTTACCAGTCAGGGTCAGAATCATCTAGGGTTACCCTGAAGCAGACAGAAAAACAAAATGATTTTCTTTGAATTGGGGGCTTTGCTTTATGGGTTACAATATAGGCATGAGCATGGTCTTGAAGCATTTACTTAAGATCAAAGTCTGGTCAAAGCAAAAGATGTTAAAATGATTCTAGACATCTGTCTTTCTCTCTCCCTTGCAGTATATATCCACACCAGTAGACACAGAGCTGGAAGACGGGGTGCAGATCAGAACTGCTCTGGATTGGTTGCAGGTAAGTGAGGATCAAACCCTATCTACTTTCAGCTCTCTGTCCAACTGGTGTGATGCCACCTAGAAATCAGCCAGAACATGTGATCTGAGGAAAAAGATTAGTAAACAACTCTCTTTGGTTTTGAATAATTCATTCTGCCTCATTTATTCTGCTGTTGATTCCTTCTAATGTATTTTTTATGTCAGTTATTGTATTCTTCAACTCTGTTTGGTTGTTCTTTATATTTTCTAACTCTTTGCTAAAAACTTCTTGTAACTTCTCAATCTGTGCATCTGTTCTTTTCCCAAGTTCTTGGATCATCTTTACGATCATTACCCTGAATTCTTTCTCTAGTAGAGAACCTATCTCCACTTCATTTAGTTGTTCTTCTGGGTCTTTGGTTTTGCATAGAGACATGAAAAATAGAAAAGTATTTAAAATACAGCTGACTTTTTTCAAGTTAGACATTCATTTGTTTAGCTAAGAAAATATCACTGTGCTATAACCTCAGGACGCACAGATAACACGGTTCTCATACTTGGGGAACCCACAAGCTAAGCAAAAGCACAGGGACATGAATGGTAGGAATGATTTGCTAAAATGGTCAGTGACTCATAAAATATGTGTAAAAGTTCTAATTAAGATGGGAGAGAGAGGACAGGGCGGATACAAGAGATACTCAGGAGGTGAGACCGACAGGGCACGATGACTGGGTGGAGGGATGTGAGGAAGAGGCAGAACGAGGAGGAGAGAATGACTTCTAAGGATCAGTCACGGAAGAAGGAGGTTTGGTGCTGCCATGACGATGTATATAATGCAGGAAATGGTCAGCTCTGGGGTGAAAAGGAGCCTACAGTTCATCCAAGCAGAACTGCTTAGAAAGCAGCTATGATTCAGAACTAAGGTCTAGGAGAGCTGGATACAGTCCTGAGAGGTACAGGTGAAGCCACAGCGCTCAGAGAAAGAAGCAGAGAAATTGATGAAGGATTCAATACGGGATGGCCCGAGGGGTAAAAGGAGAAGAGCAGACATCATCACAGCAAGTAGAAGTCAGGCGTTCAAGAAATAGGTCATGTCAATGTCAAACGCTGCAGAACTGTCCCATAAGGATGAAGCAGATTTAGCATTTAAGTCATTAAGATGACTTTAGGGGAGGTAGTTCCAAAAGCACTGTGGATGTAGGCCATCTATTAATAGGTGAGGAAAGTGTGGTAGGCAGAGTAATGGTTCCCCAAAGACGTATCTGCCCTAATCCCTGGAACCTGTGAATATCGCGCCCTGGATGGCTGAGAGCTTTAGCAGTTGGGACCTAAGGTAGGGATCTTGAGTTGGGGAGATTATCCAGATGGCTGGGTGATTACCCCGACGACGAGGACTCTAATCACGTGGAGTCCTTATAAGTGAGAGAGGAGGCAGGAAGAGTCAGCCAGAGAGATAGGGTGGGACCACTCAACCCACGCTTGCTGGCTGTGAAGATGGAGGAAGGGGCCGTGAGCCAGGGACCAGGGAACGTGATGATCTCTGGAAGCTGGAAACGGTTCTCACTGTACAGCTGGGAAGAAAATGGAGCTCCTGGTCTTACAACTGCAAGGAATTCTGCCCACAACCTGAATGCAGAAGATACGGATTCTCTTCCAGAGCCCCCGGAATGGAGCACAGCCTGCCGACACCTTGCCTTTGGTCTGCGGAGACCCATCCCAGACTTCTGACCTAAAAAAACCACAAGATAACAAATTGGTGGTATTTTAGCTGCTGTTTGCTGGTAATTTGTTACAGCACGAATAGGAAACTAATGTGGAGGGGTTCACATCTAGAGTGATGGCAATAATGAAAAAGGCAGCTACTTGTTGAAGATGTTTGAAGGTTAAAAATATAAGATTATGAAGCTTGGAAATATGTTACTAGGACAAATTTTTTAAATTTTAAACATTTATTCTTAATTAAATTCATAATAAAAAATCTTTAAATTATTATTAGTGAACACTCATGTTGGAATTTCAAATCATATAAAAAAATGAACATTAAATTAAAAGTCACCCTACTCACTATTATAATTACATTCAATATTATAATTGTGTTCATTATTTTTCTAGACTTCAGGTGGCTAGACTTCTTGATGTGCATGTGTGTGTAGAGGGGTACATACCTAAGATCATACTACACACGTTAATAGGATGAATTTCGGAGTCACTTTTTCTTTGGAGTAGGAGGTAGGATGGTTGGAATCAGAGTCACATGCAGACCTTTGACACTAACTACATCCTTTCAGCTCTGCACTGGATGAGGTTGATTGATACGTACGATCCCTGTATTTGCTGCAGGGACGATGATACATCCTGTCCCTGCTTTGGACTTTATTTATTTATTTATACATGACCTTATTCTTCAGAGCAGTTTTAGGTTCACAGCCAAACCGAGTAGAAGGCACAGAGACTTCCCATTGTCCCCCTCCCCCCGACATGCACAGTCCCTCCCCCCACCATCAACATCCTGCTCCAGAGTGGCTCAACGTTACAACCTACCTGGATGCTTGGTTATCACCCAAGGTCCACTGTTTACATTAGGGTTCGCTCTTGGTCTACTACGTCTTTGAACCTCAAAGTAGAGAGATCCCGCCAGCAACCTTTTGGTAACTTGGTTCCCTGCTGTCGTCACTCCACAGCCCGTCGGAGCCCGCCCCGTGGCTTCCCAGCAGTGGGCACTTGCAGCCCAGGATACCTTTGCTCCGTCTCCTTCCATGTCTCCCGCTCAGCAGCCCGGCTGTTACAGTAAGAGCTTAGTGTGTGCCCTGGCACTGTTGTGGTATCATTTAGACGATTGCATGCTGGGCTGACACAAGTCAGAGGCGGCTCACACGTTAAGGGTTCCTCGCTATCAGCTTGCTGGCGATTTCGGTCAACGGAACGGTGGTAAACCTCAGCCGTTCCGCTGAGACACGAGCCTATTTCCGCTCTTTCCTCATCCAGTCCTCTTCCCTCCTGTTCTGTCCTCTAGAAATGCTGTCTCTCTATGTTGTTTGAAGCCAGTGAGTAGCCGGGCGGCTTTTTCAGTCTCGCCTAACCCCCTGCGAACATAGAAATATCAACTGGTGAAGACATTGTTATTGCCTTTCAAATGAGAAAGTCCCGGGCAGTAGTCACGGCCAGGGCGTTTTAAAACATCTCTTTTATAATTATATACATTTCACGTACTTTTAGATTTCTGTGCGTATTGCAGTTGTTTCCGTTATACTCATTTGGTTTTGAAAGCAAGTTTCTAGAAGCAAGGTCTAGACACATTTAATGCTTATTTAGTATGCCTTAAATACAGCATCCAGCGGCACACCACTGACTTCGCATTAGCGCTGGTGAAGGGCTGCAGATCTAAACAAGGCCTCCTTTTGCCTTTTCTGCATCCATCCCTATGTTTCTTCCCCAGGTGTCCTATGGAGCTAAGCATTTCTTTATGCTCATGATTCTATCCAATTACTAGACACATCACAGAGTGCTCCAGACTGATAATAACCAGTAATAAACAGTAATGCTTCTCAGAACGACCTTTAGTCCAGTTCTCTCTCACAGGTGCTCTGGGGGCCAAGCAGGTCTCCACTGACATATGCATGGTTTCAGGGGGCACGTGCATGCTCTCCTCCCCCCACCCCCAGAAAGGCCCAGACTCAGCCTATAGCCTTAGCCCTGGAAGAATTGCCTTTATTCCAAAGAGGTACAATTATGAGGAAAAAGTTGTGGGAGGAGATCACATTCTGGGAGCTGCTTACCCATCAAGCTACTCTCGTGTTGGTGTGTATCCTTCCCATTTTAGCTGTCCTGGGTCTCCTGACCCTAGGCAGTGGCTGGGTCAGTTTTTCTTACCATGCCCGTCTGGGAATACAGGTACTGAATGATACGGGTAAATTTACAGCTAATCCATTGCCTGCATTTGCTCTGAATCTTTAGGACCGAATCCTACTTATCCCTCCTCCTACAAAGTTGTCTTCTTACCAGCAACACTATTGCACCTCTCCTCCTTGGAGTTCTCTGATGGTTTTCTGATGTTCGAGGACAGGAAAGATGTATTCGTGTATGGATTCAGCAGCTAGCTTTATGAAGTACTGGGAAACAGGAATTTTACCAGGCAGTGAGGATGCTTAGTTGAGTGAGACACTGTTTCTATGCTCAAGAAGCTCACCGTCTGTGACTTATTTTTAATATGTGTTGCCCTGTGTTTGGGTCATTTGGCCGATACGCATCAAAGGTCTCATTGGGTGGTCCATGCGAGAGGAGCGGCTGATGCAAGCTAGAACCAAGTTGAATGTCAGGGCCCACACCTACCTCCTTCAGAGCATCAGAGGGCATCTTGGACACACGTAGAGTCTTCATCTGGGCTGCATGAGAGGAAGCCAGACAGGCCTTTGTCACCCTCTCCCTTGACCTGTGGGTACCTTATAGTCCTCCGTGAGGGCCTCTGGAGAGGTGAGAGATCTGATGGACACCTGAGTCTCAGAGTAGCTGTGATTCTGTCGACGTTGCTGTGATGGCCAGGGATAGGCACATCTTGAAACACGATCTAAAATGTGAAGTATGGATATTTTCAGCATTAAAGACACATACCTTTGCTTTGTATTCCATGCGTAGAGTAATCTAATTCAACACCACCCGTTACTAACTTGGATACCAAGACTAATCTAAATAACCCCTTCCTTTCTTATATATGACACTGTGTCAGTGATATAAAAGCTCTGCAGACATATCATATGTATGAAAACAAATGTTTACATTTATTGAAATAACTTTTCTATTTGTAAACTTAGCAGATTTGTTATGGGATGTCACCCACAAGGGAAGGGGTATTTGTGAGGAATTCTAGGTCAGTTGGTGTGCCTCCGAGCGTTGTCGATACATCGGTTGTGATGATGGTGAGGAAGAGAGGAGGGATGTTGCAGAGGGGAGCAGTTGGGAGATGTCTAGGATGGATGGTCCGGTGCTCACGTTCGGTGGAGTACACGGTGCCAGGGCTGGGTTGCAGGAGTCTGCGGGTGAGTTTTGAGAAAGCTGGGTGCTGGTCTTTGGCACAAATTCCTGACGGAACAGGTAGGAATGGGTGCTTCACGCCATCCAAGGACATCTGATTTGTCGTCTTTGGATTCTGCTTCAGTGTAGACAGAGCAGTGGTGGCGGGTTTTGTTTCATCTTGCACCGCTAAAGTACCTCAGAAAATGGGTAGCTGGTTTCCACCAACTTCGCTTTGGAGAAGTTGATCTCCCGGCTGGGCTGTGGCCGGCCGGCAGCCTGTGGCCTCAGGGCAGCCACTCCTGAGGGCACGCTCTCTGCGGACCTTCCATCTCACGTCCTGTAGACACAGAGCGCTTCAGCCAGTAGACCCATGACTGCGTCCTCCTGGGTCTGAGGCCTTCTTGGCTCAGAAAGCTTCCTGGGTTTGCTGACATCACCCTCGTGTGTAGGAGGACTGGCCTGGCCGCTGAGAACGTACATGGAAGTGGATGAAGTCTATGAAGAAAAAGGAAAATACCTCAGCCAGACACGCCTTCGACGGCCATTGTTCCACCCTTGGAATCTGTGGAGAGGAAGAGGTGACCGGGGAGACATTTCCTAAGCATAGATGAGAAAGAGGCTGGTGAGACCAGAATTCGTCAGGAGGACACGAAAGGCAGTGCTCTCCCACCAAATAGGGTGATTCTGGGGAAAAGATGTGATGACAGGAGCCTAACAACTAGGAATTTCAAAACAAAACAAAGTGCTGTTATCACTCCCTTCCCAGCTGTGGGTGCCTAGACTCCAGGGCTCTGCTGCTCTCCACACGTGACGTGCCGGGCACGTGCGCTCTTCAGCAATGTCCCAATATCCTCTCTCAGTGACGGGTTCCAGGGCCGCACATTCCTCCGTCTGGAAAACTTTCCTCACGTCTAACCCAGATCTCTCCTGCTGCAGCTGAAGTTCATTGCCTCGTCCTCAGTTCCGGAGGCGATGGAAAAGAACCTGTCACCATTTCCTCCTTAAGAATTCTTCAGACGCCTGATGGCTTCAAAACACAGCTTATTTTCCCTTGGTTGTTCAGAACCTGTCTCTGAATTGGTCGATTCTGGAGCGTCCTGATCAGATCTTTCTGTTCAAGGGGAACGAGCTTTAATTCCCAAGCAAAGTAAAAGAGCAGAAACAGGCACCCCTGTCCTGGTTTGTCAAGGAAAACCCTTTGCCCTGGACTCTGGTTTTCCTGCACAGAATGCAGCATGCTGGTTAAAGAGCGTTTTGTTTCCTTTTTATGGAACCCATTGTGTGTTGCATCAAAGAGAATGAGCGCTTCACGCAGCTGCAGTTGTCAGAGTATCAAACTTCCCAGGCGGGTCCCGGGGGCTCTCAGAAAGAGGGGTAAAGCTGCCCCACTGAGAGGTGTGTTCCTTGTGTGTGTGTGTGTGTGTGTGTGTGGGCGGAACACTGGGGCTGGGCCCACCATGCCCTTCTTCCCACCTTGAAGCCCTCACTGCCTCTTTCAGGCTCGAGAAGCTGTCCTCACGGCGACGCTCACACGCCAAGGAACCGCATAATTGTTGGCAAAGTCTGGGGGCCAGTAAGCCAGACTGGGCGGAGAGAGCATTCCATTATTATAACACAATGCCATAATAGGATGCGAAATTCTTTTCACATTCCTTCTTACACAATAAGGATCTTAAAACTGGACTTTTCCACTGAAAAGGAGGTAGAATCAGCCCTCGGTTGTGTTCCTGCAATCGAAGTTAGCTTATTCATCTTGGGGGCTCCCGTGTGGGCCTGGCTCATGTCAGCCCAGAACCTTCTCCTGCAGGCCTGCCCTGTGGGCTCCGAACCTGGCAGCCGACGCCACTCTTGGGAACGTGGCCCTGCTTGGAAGGCTGAGCTCATTTTTCTTGCCCCAGCACCAGAGGGCCTTGGAGCGCAAAGCCAAAGCAAGTCCGAGCCCAGGCCTCCTAGGAAGACTTGGGCTCGCAGTGTCTGGAAAGCCGCCGTGCACACACTGGTCTGTGAGTTAAGCACTCGTCTCCTCACCTCACCCACCGTGAGGCGTTGGTGTGATGCTCCCCCAGGCCTGGCGGGGACAGGGTGTCCTCCTTCCTCTGCTGCTCTCCCTGGGCCTAGCGGGGCCCGGTGCGTCCCTTGTCAGCGCTGTTGACAGGCTGACTCACAGATCCGGCACAGACGCTGGAACCCAGCAACCTGGATGCTATTTCTAGCTTGGCTCAGGTTCCCTGGCTCTGCTTTCCTACCATGCAACTGGGAGGACAAGTCATCTGGCGGCGCTGGGCTAGGCGGCCGATTTGGGGTGGACACCAGGAGACATGGGACTTTTTCTTTATAGAAGTGTAGAAAATGAGTTTCACAGTCCTGGTGACGCGGTCCATCCCAAGTGCAGTCTCTGACTTTGGCAATGGTAGGCAATGAAATCGATTCAGGAAATCTCTGAATCTCTGGAGAGTTCCAATCCATCTCTGAGAGTGAATTCTCACTCTTAATTCATTGTTGTACTTATTTGTGGAGCATCCATTATTTAGAATATTTAATGAGAGCCCTTTGTAAAAGTCTCCACAAAACTTGAACGCAAGTGAGCAGCGTTCTCTAAGCCTCGAAACTCCCCGTGAGGTCAGTTCCTTTACAAGCTTCCTATAAGGTAGGGGTTGCCTGGGCAGCATTTCAGACTCTCTTAATAACACCTTGTGGGGAAATTATGACACATTTTCTTATTTTCTACTAGGATTATAGTTGTTCTTTGGATGAAAGGAACTCCATATGTAAACGCAATTATTATTCTCTGAATTTCTTCTGTGCAACTGGAGCACCAGAATCTCCTGGGCTGTCTGAACAGGATTCAGGCCTGAATTTTAACGGTGAATATCAGCTAAGAGAAGCAATAAAATCCATGAAAAATTAACATTGCTAAAGAGGACCCTGGGGGTTACAGCTCTGAGGGTCACCAGTAAGTGGCCATGTTTTAATGAATTGCCCCCTCTGATTAGTGAGAAACAGGCCTGGCATCTTCCACAGCATAAATACCCTGTTTCTGAGTCTGCCAAGCAAATGCTTTCAGAGGCTGAATTTTCTCCCTGCTCTAGGGAGCTGGCAGTGGACAGCAGAGGACATTCCACTGAAATCAGGCCATCGGGAGCCAAAGACAAAGGCAGCTGATTCAAGTGCACCAAATTGGAGTTTCTCTAATCAAATATATGAAATTCACCATCATTCTTGATTGTTTTAATGGGAAGAAAGGGCAGCTGTGCCCTTCGTTTTCTAAGCATTTTATTTAGTGCCCTGGGGAGTGGGGGAGGGGAGGGGAGGGAAAGCAGGATGGGAAGGGAAGAGAAGTTAAGATGGCCAAGAAAGCAACGGGAAGCTAACGTCTTTTGTCTTAAAAGTAAAATGATTTTGCATGCCGTTCAGATCCACAATGAGGGTTCCCAGAGCCGTCACTCACCAAGAAAAACCCAAGATAACCAGTTTATAAAGCATGTTTGCTTAGGAGTGGAAGAACAGCCAGCAAGCAGACAGGGGGGTCAGGGAGGTAGGGAGCAGAGGCTTGGAATATTCGGGCGAAGGGAGACACGGGCGACTAGTGTTAGACAGATTTGCGCCACTGGTTTCATGAAAGCCTGCTCAGTCGAGCATTTCTTACCCCCTGCGTACTCATGCTTCGTACAAAAAGATTTAAATTTCAAGACACTCAGGGAGACGGATCTCCTCTCCTCTGTCACCTTCCTGGCTAAGAGCAGGATTCACAGAAGGCCTTTTTCACCATTCGTGTGACAGGATTCAAAATTCTGGTTCAGAAACTGATGGCTCGACCTATTGTTTTCTAAGACAGTTTAACGTAAAGTCCAAGCGTGATGCTTCCTGCCCGGAGTGCTGTGCTACAGACAAGGTCTTGGTTTGGACCCCCAGCTTCAAAGGAGAACTTGGGCGCGTGATGTCACTTCCTCTGTCTGCTGAGTTGATAACAGGATGAACCTGAACGTGATATGAGCCAGACATTCCACTGTGTAATTCTTTAGTTCACGCCACTGTAGGGCAGGGTACTTAAGCAGACAATTGTTTTCGTACTAAGAGCTATGCACCCACAAATGTGCTTCGTAAAGGACACAAAGGTCTAGGAATTGCAGGATGGGGCTCACAGGCTCACACAGGCTAACGTGAGTCATCCGGAGAAAGGGCTTTGGAAGCTGGTGCCTGTTACAGCCTGAAGCCAGCCTGTTTCTGAGCTGGAATGTGAAAGGCAGCTGGCTGTGTCAAAGGGGCAGAGAATAAAGCCGCAGTGTAAAATGAAGACACAGTTCAGCAAGGAGAAGATGCTATTAAAATGGATTCTGCTCCTCAGGCAGCCTCTTTTGGAGGGCCCCCTTTTGGAAACAAATGATTGTATTCCTCTTAGAGAAAAAAAAAAAGGGAGGTGGAGGTTCCTTTCAGAAAAATATTATCGGACTCTTTTTAAATGCCCCTATTTGAAGAGAATCAAAGGGAATGTGATAAGGCAGCGTCTATATACTCGGGGGCATTGTATCAAGTGACACAATGCAGGCTAAATGAAGCTCTTCATCCCTCAGAGGATATCTAATAACTCAATCAGTCAGCTCGGGTCTCCTGTCGCGTACGGTGGGCATCCAGCCCCTTTATGGTGGTTCCTTCCTTTACCAGGAGACAGCTGGGTGAGGCAAGATCAGAAAAAGGAAGAAATTGCTAGTGCATTCCTCCCCATACTCCCTCTCTCTCTCACACACAATGCCCTTTTGTCCCTGTGGCCCCCTGTCCCTCGGGGCCTGGCCTGAGCTGGGTGGAGGCCGTTGCTAGGGAGCCTCTTAGCTCCCAGCATCTTCCTCCTGTGTGGCTGTGTGGGGTGAGCCTCGTGGGCCGGCTTGGAGTGGCATCCAGAGGTGCCAGGCTCTGGGGTGGAGTCCAGGCTTCTCAGGGTGCATCTGGGTGGCGCTGAAGGGGTTTGTCTCTTCCCCCCGGTGGCTAGGGCCTGGGCGCAGGAAAGGAGCGCACAGGGGTGCTCGTGAAAGCATTGGGGCTGCAGAGAGAGCTCAGGGCCTGGAGTCAACCTCAGCGTAGCTTGGTCTTCTCTGTGAAACAACAGGCTGCAGGAGATAACGTCCAAGCTGTCTTTCAGGTACAATGGCGTGTACCTCTCAGTAATAACTGAGGACATGGGATAGGCCTTCCGAGTGGATGGGCCTCGATTTGAAACCTGACTTCACCACTTTGTGGTTTTGCTCAGGTTCTGAAGCCTCTGTTTCTCTTTTGGGAAAAAAAAAAGAGAGAGAGAGAAAAGTTGGGTTAAATCACATCTACCATACCAAGATGTTGTGTGAGTTTAATGACCCAAATTACAAGAAAGAGTCTGGTATGATTCCTGGCACATGGTACGTCCTTCTAAACATCAGCCCTCCTTGCAACTATATGATGTTGACTGTCAAAAGAAAAAAGTACGGGATGAAAATCTGCATTAGTCCAAGAGGCTTGAAGTTTACAAAGAAATTATGTACCATTTCCATGTTGTAGGTTAGCAGTTCCTAGATATTTCAATTTTAGAGATAAGTGAAGTTGGGGGAAAAAAAGTAATTAGGATTGGTTGCAAGGTAGAATTGTCAAATTTTAAATTTTGGTCAGATAAGTTGGTTTAAAAAACAATTCTCATTTACTCTCACCATCATTTCAAAAAAATGAAGGCCATGCTAAACAGTCCTTATTGGGAAAGGACACTTGTCCTTGTTAAACTAACATATATATGTCACACATGTATTTTTTTGAAAAGTCAGTTTATTTCTTTTTCTATTAATATTTTATTTATTTATTTATTTGGCTGTGTCAGGTCTTAGTTGCGGCATGAAGGATCTTTCGTTGTGGCGCAGACGGACTTCTCTCTAGTTGTGATGCACGTGCTCCAGAGCGTGTGGGCTCAGTAGTTGCAGCGCGGGCTTAGTTGCCCCGCAGCATGTGGGATCTTAGTTCTCAGGCCAGGGATCGAACCCGCGTCGCCTGCATTGGAAGGTGGTTTCTTAACTACTGGACCACGAGGGAAGTCTCACACGTATATATATATATATTTTTTTCGGTATGCGGGCCTCTCACTGCTGTGGCCTCTCCCATTGCGGAGCACAGGCTCCGGACGCGCAGGCTCAGCGGCCATGGCTCACAGGCCCAGCCACTCCGTGGCATGTGGGATCTTCCTGGACCAGGGCATGAACCCGTGTCCCCTGCATCGGCAGGCGGACTCTCAACCACTGCGCCACCAGGGAAGCCCCCCACGTGTATTTTTATTATACATGAAATGTATATGAATGTCATCCTACCTTTTCCTTGTATTTATAATTTATTGGATGAGTGACAGCTTGTCCCATTCTGCCACCATTATGGGGCTGGTCTTAGGGAATACATTTAGCTTGTTCGTGTACTGTCACGTGTTTATGTAAACTAATCTGTGCTGCTTTACTTATTTTCCTTTTTTAGTTTTCATTCTGATTGCCCTACTCCTGTGTACACAAACACAGACATTTCATATATATTGCTTTAGCCCACCCCAGTCCATCCTGAAGTTTCCAGAAGGGGGCCAAACCCTTACAAAGGGTCATATATTTCAATTCTGTATGTTCCCTTTCTCCCCCTCACTTGAAGTGACCATCCTTAGTGGCACCCTGAGCACACATATGGGGAAAAAGCCCACCGCAGCCAAGGGGGCCCCTCCTTTCATGGGCCTCCACGGCATTGCGGGGCTGTGTGGCTGCACCGCTTGCTCTGAGCAGGGTACAGTGTACAGAGAAAGCAAGGGAGACCCTGGCCTCTCCCCGCTCAGTGGACCCACTTTGCATGGGACATCCTGGGGGCTTCCGACCCTCTCTGGTCTCAGCCACAACTTGTTCTGGCTTGTTCCTCTGTTCTGGCTCAGCTCCCAGGAAAGAAGGGCCTTTGAGTCAGGCTACCGGTACTCTGTCCCCTCTTGATAGAAGGCAGGAGACCTCTGGGCTTAGCGAAGATTTCCCTCAAAGCAGGAGCCTGGGTTGCTTCTCATCAGCTGGGAATCTGGGCCGTCATCCTCAGCGTAGAGTCCCCGGCTGCCGCTGATGGAGCAGAACCTGGATGGCTCTCCACCTCCTACTGATTCGGGTTCTCCCAGTGTGGCTTCATGTGTTGCGAATTGCAGAAATACCAAACACACCCACAGTTAGCCATAAGCACCAAAACGCTCTCGAACGTGAAGTGGAGGTGACTCTGAAATGTGCTCTCGATTTGCACTGCTTGTACATGGCTTGCTTCCACGAGTGCCAACGCCACGGAGCTCGTGCTAGTCTGCTCCCCACAGGCTGGGCTTGCTTTGTTTCTGGTGCTTTCCTTCAGCTCTTCGCCACCAGGAACTGCAGTGGTGCTAGGATCATATTTTCCCTGCGAGGGGCGTGACCCTTCTTGTAGACATATTTGGTCTTCCTGGGAGGTCTCTCCATGGTCAGAAAGGAACACGCAGAAGATCCGTTAGGCCCAACATCAGATCTCTTTCTGGGGTAGTAGATGTCCGTGCTGCTGGCTGAGATCTGAGTCAGAAATCTGTGGCCTCGTGGAGCCGAGTGTAGCGGCGTCCGGTGGTCCAGCTGGCCGGCCACACAGACGTCAAGCGCAGTGCCGCCTCCCGGCTCCCCGTTTGGCTCCAGCTCCTGCAGTTTGCAAATGACAGTGATGCACAGAGGGCAGCCAGGGTCTTCCCTCTCTCCCGCTCCCTCGTCCCCAGCCCCTCCCCCCTGCTTAGTGGGGCCTGGTTCCTGCAATGCGGTGGAAGCTGCTAGCAAGGAAGTGAGGTGGATGCACATCTAAGCTGAGCTTTATCTTTCTGGGCTCGTGAATCTCTTTTGAAGTGATTTAGACCATAAAGAACAACGGTACTTGTTTTTCATTCCGGAGGCTTCAGTTCTACCAAGAAGCTTCTTAAGTGTCGAGAGGCTCCCTGAGGTTGGCGCTCTCTCCCTTCATGTGGTTCGCCGTTCTCATGTTTTACTTGTTTTTGATGTGGTGACTGTAGCCAATGAAAGCAAGTTCCCTCCTCCCCTCCCCCAGCCCCGGCTCAAAATTATAAACCAAGAGTTCTTGGTTTCTGTCTCAACATTTCCTCTTTTCGACGTCTCTGTGGGGTTAAGAATGTCATTTTCTCAGTCACTCCCAGGGGCTTCAGCTTGTTATGTCCTTTGTTCACTCACAGGGCCAGGGGGATGCATGGGAGGGAGCTGGGGTCCGGGCCATGGGACCACCTCCTGAGAGCAGCCCAGGTGCCAGGCACCTTGTTAGAAACTGAGGATGCAAAGACCAGCCCAGCACAGACCCCCTCGTGGGTGCTCCAGCTTTCCTGGGGCCAGAGAGTGGATACCCACCATGCTCTCATGAAGGTTACCAGCACTGTTTTAATTGCCAAATCCAACGATCCTTTTCAGTTCCCACACTTCTTTCCCTCCCTCCAGTTCAGGCCCTGTGGCTCTCCCCTCCTTTACTCATTATTTTATTCAACAGATACTTACTATGGGGCTGGTTCCTATGCCATGGGAAGTGGTACAGCATGGTCGTTAAAAACAGGTTCTGGGTTGTAACATCTGTATTCACATCCAGTCCTGACTTGTCTTAGATGTGTGGCCCCGCTAAGTTATGTAGCCTTGCAGGGACTCAGTTTCCTCACCTATTAAATGGGATTAATAATATTACCTACCCCACAAGGCTTTGTGATGATGAGAGAAGATAATACAAGGAGTGTGCTTGGAACAAGGCCCTGGTACATTGTAGGTGCTCAGTAACTATTGGCTACTGTTATAGTAATAATAATAATATTAATTATTATTATTAGACACTGTGCTAAGCATTAGGAATACAGCTGGGAAGCCAGTAGCCATGGTTTCTTCCCTCAAGAAGCTTATAGGCCAACAAAACAAAACAAAATAATTGTAGGAGTGAATAATAATTGGAAATTTAAAATATAGATACAATTATGCCACATTGGATGCAATTAGAAGGCTTAAGTCTAAGGTCAATCTGATAGTAATTAGCGTATTAACTTTGACAAGCCATTCAAGCTCTCTGGACTTCCGCTTCTTCATCAAATAATCAATGATTTGGATTTTATTACCTTTATAATGCTATAAAATATAGTTCTGAGATATGTGACTATTTGTATAATCAGTTAGGTGGACTTTTTATAAAACAGGTATCGTGTTCATCTCATTCACTCCTATATCAACCAATACCTAGAAATCCATCAACAAAAGTAGGCTTCCAATAAATATTAATATAAAAATGGGAAAAAAAAGAAGCTTACAGGCCAGTATGGGAGACAGCCATTCAACAGGGGCTGCCGATGTGTTAAAATAAAAACAGCAAGTACAGAGCTGTGCTTCCCACAACCCAGGCTACTGTACTCTTCTTCTTTTTCTTTTTTTTTTTTTTGGTGGTACGCGGGCCTCTCACTGCTGTGGCCTCTCCCGTTGCGGAGCACAGGCTCTGGACGCACAGGCTCAGCGGCCATGGCTCACGGGCCCAGCCGCTCAGCGGCATGTGGGATCCTCCCGGACCGGGGCACGAACCCGCGTCCCCTGCATCGGCAGGTGGACTCTCAACCACTGCGCCACCAGGGAAGCCCTACTGTACTCTTCTGTTTCCCAGATTCTCCAACCTTTCTTTCTCCAGCTCCATCCCTGACTTGTCTTTCTCTTTTCTTTCACAAAGCAATGACTCCGCCAGACTCTGTGGTTGTTTCCTCCGCACGCCCCTCCCCCTCACCCCAGCTCTCCAATCGAGGCGGCAGGGAAGCCTCAAGATGAGTGGAAGGCTTTGCATCAGTTAGGAGTCCTCCGGGCACGGGGCTGGGGTAGTGGGTAACAGCAGGAAACGCTTCGGTGTAGGTGGGGGCTTCCTTCTTGGAGGGAGATGGCTTCAGACGGCCTCCTCTGCTCCGCAGTCAAGTCTCCCACAAGTCACCCGCCCTCTCTATGACTCACTTTAACCATCTCCAAAAAGAAGATGATAATACTCTTTACGTGGGGTTCGTTCTCCATATATACTTATATATTATCAACTATATATACACATGCAAACACATATATATGTAACATTCGTACATTTACAGGCATACATAAACATGCCTGTATGTGTACACATACATAAATACGAATATATGAACAATCTCAGTTCGGTGCCTGGGCCGTAGTCAGCACAGAGTGTAGCTGTCAGTGGTAGCTCTCTGGCTCTAGCTGCTACTAAGAGCTGGAGCCTCCCTGTGGGTTGTGATTCTCGAAGCACAGTGTGTGGAATACAGAAGTTCCTGGGCCGTGCCATTCAGTTAATGAGCTAGGAATATGGGAGACAAAGTTGACAGAGATGGATTCATGCCTTGGGAGGAGTTCACAGTGCAGATCTGTGTACAGGTGACTCCAACTCGAGCCAAACTCTAGAAGACGATCTAACTGAGGACGCACATCCGGATGCTCAGAAAAGAAACAGTTCTGCTCAGGCCATCAGCCGCTTGAGCTTAGAGAAACAGAGAAATGTTGTTGGGGAGATGAGGCTGGGGAAAGGACGTTCTTGGCGGAAGACGGAGGAAAGCGTATGAGCAAGTGCACAGATCTGGGCAGCCGTGTGGCAGGCGTGGGCTCTGACCATGGTGCCTGCAGTGCAGTGGTCATGCAGGGGCTGTGTCTGGAAGGCTGGCTGGGGTTGCAGTGGAGGGTTTTTAGGCTGCTAAGGGGTTTGCGGCTAACTACACTTTTGAGCTAGAAATGTATTGTCCTCTAATGACTTGAAGACTCCATCAGGAAGATCCTAGCTTGTAAGGAGAAGACAAATTGAAAAGGAAGAGGATTTGTAAAATAAGGGACTAGAGCCAAGTTGAATCAGACCAGCAACGTCACCTTCTTTGTTTCTGCTGGCCAAGGACTCTGTCATTAAGTCACAGCACCATGGCAGCCTCCATCAGATTAAAATTGCCAACAGATTTATTTCCATGTGTAATAGAAACTTGAAACTTTTTTTATTACTTAAGAAAAGAAACATGGTGCCAGAGCGACATGTATTGTGAAGCTTTGGTATTTGAGCCTGGCCACGTGAGGAAATAATCCAAACTTTCCCCCATCTGACCCAACGTCTGTCCACATCTCAACCTCCCCATGTCTCCTCATTACCCAGTGAATAATTTCCAAACTCCTCAGCATGGTCTACTCTGCTTTACGCCCCCCCCCCCCAGCCTCTCCCCTGGTCACTCTTCCCTGTGCCCCACCCTCTGGCCATGTTTAGTGCCTTGTGGGTGCTTGAACCATGCTTTGCACCCACTCTGCTCTGTGCCTCCCTCTCTACCTTCTTGCCCGGGTTAATCTCTTCTCCTCATACCCAAAGCCCTGCTTTGATGCCACCTGCTCAGACAAGGCTTCCTGAGCTCCTGTCTCAGGCAGGGCCCCTCTTCTGTTCTTGCATAGCAACCTGTACTTATCTTTGTCATCTTGACTCTTCTGCCATATTGTAATTGCTCATTTAACAGAACATCTCCTCCACATGCCTGTGAGATCCTGAGGGCAAGATCTGCTCCTCTCAGCCTGCTATCTTGAGCGCCTGGCGTGTCCTACGGACAAGAAGAGTTTCCGAATTGTAGATGAGCAATCCTAGGAATCTGAGAGATTGCATTGTTGGCCTCAACAAGACCTTAGGATCCTTCAGGGGCCTGGAGACAGTGTCTAATCTTGAGTACTTAATATAAAAAAAAAAGGAAAGAATCCATGCTGGCGTTGCTGAAAAGGATGAGGTCCTCTGGAGGATCTTAGAAGTGTCGACTTCGACCCAGGCCAGTATGCAAACGTGGTCTTGGACCTCCTGCTTCAGAGTCAACTGGTCTACCAGCTAAACATTCAGATTTCTGAGTGCCTGCCTTATATCCTCTAAATGAAATTCCTGAAGAACAGGGCCATGGGATAGGTATTTTCAACATGTCCCCCTGGTGATTCTGATCCACCCGCAAGCATACGAACCCCTGATGGGGACAAACTCTCCAATCAATGAAATACTGGGGTAGGCGTAGAATGGAAGGGGAGATTGAGAAGGATCGGTGCACACTGATGCGGTTGTTATGGTTCAAGAATCCTCAGCAAGACTCAGACCCCTCGAGTAAACGGTACACTCTGCAGCTGTCATAGGACAGCATCTTGACTTCAAAATTAAACCTCTCTTCTGCTTCCTTCATTCTGTGGTTTTTGAAACATTTGTCAAACAGGGAACAAAACCAAGATTTTCTGGATGTCATGTTATCCTGATTGGAGATGGGAACAAAGGCCATAGACATGAGTGATCAGAACAACTTGACAGGTGAAGGGATGTAATTAGAAACAGCCCTCCCATGGAGGGAGTCCATTTAATCCCTGTCCCTCAATGTGCAAACAAATAAATAGAACGCTCTGTAGGGCCCCGAGGTAACAGGTCTCCTGGTGTTTTGCCACTTTCTGGCTCCAAAGAGTAAATTGTAAATTCACAGAAATGAGCTCTCAGCCTCCTAACGAGAGGGCCTCCATCAAACGTGGACCCCTCTCAGTCTGGAGAAGACGGGAAGGGATTTGAGGTGTGGTGGCTCTGATGACACTCAGGTGAGGGAGACCAGTGCCTTCCATTGAGAACAGGAGAAAGAGGGGACTAAGGCCATCCAGCTGGGCTTTTTCCACCTTCTCTCATTGTATGAGTTGGCTGACCTCTTCCCAGCCTGCTGTTTTTTTCTCGGGATGAACTGTGGTTTGCTTATCGTGGAGAGGGAAAGCTCTGGACCACGTGGTGGCTGAGATGAGAGGGAGGTGCATGGTCACCCCTGACTGGGGTGCTTTGCTGATGGGTGGTTCAGGTACATGACATAACCATCTGGGGATAGAAAGCTGTAGTGGTGAAACCCTGTTCAAAATAATGCTGTAACCACAAGACAAAAAAACATCAACAGATAATAGAAGCATGGCTCTGAAATTACCCTCACCTTTGAAACCAAAGGCAGAAAGAAAAACGGGATCTGTGTTGCCAGCTGGCTAAAGAGAAGATCGAGTGGTGCGTCTCTGAGGTCACAGGAGCTGTGATCCATTTCTTCATTTAATTTATTTTTTGTTTTCTGAAATCGATAATGAGATAGAAAAACCTTGAGATTAAATTGACCCAGAAGCAAAGAAATTATTGCAAGTGTTTTTCTAGCCATTTCCTCCAACACTAAAGGTAAAGGAGGCAAATTCTTTTTATTTTTTTCATATATATATATGTGTGTGTGTGTGTAGTTTGCTTTAAATATATATATATATTTATATATAATATATATATTTGTATTTTGCTTTAAATTTCGTCCTTGAACATAAAATAGCTTTAGCAAATACAGGATTGTCATCACATTGTAAGGCTCTCTTAATGAAATTATAACCTTCTACAATGACAAATCTGCAAGACGTGGCAAGACGCAGTGATTCATATTTACTGTGCAGGTACTTTAAGCTCATTTGACCTCAAGTAACTGAGAGAAAGTTCTGTATGACAGAACTACATCTCAGCTCTCACCTACCTTGTAACACCTTTAAGTGCTTGCTAATACAATCCAGAACAAAAGAAGTAATAGGCAAAAGTCTCTAATAGAAGATAGAAGCCCTGGCTTCAGAAAACTCTGTGTGCCTCCCAGATTATAATCATAGAAAAATCCCAGAAAACAAAAATTGGGGTGATTATTTGTATTTAAATAGATTTTTCAGATTTGCTGCAGGGTTGTTTTAATCAAATATTCATCATGATTTACCGCTCCATTTTTTTTCCTACTCCCAATTTTTAGAAGTAGCTCTAACACATAAAACAAGCTAAGTATACCCTATTACCCATTTATTGAATCAGCACATCTTCTACACCTCTGTTCTTTGAATAAATAGGTGTTACGTTTTCAGCTGTGGTTTAAAAAAAAATGGACATTGACACCGGGCAGGTCTTCATGACCCTGCAAGATTGAAAGCCAAGGACTGTCATTATTTACATTTCTCAGATAAGTACAACTCGTCTGCCTGAGATGCTGTGTCTGTGTGATTCTGGAACATAGTCTGTGACTCAGTACTGTTAAGAATGAAGCACTTCATGTGCCCACAGTCACTCAGACCCACGATTGCCACACAAGATAGCTTCCTACCTTGGTCCCCCTTCTGCTGACGTCAGAAACATGCTTTCGGACTTCTCGTGAGAATGGCATCTGGGTGACTGATGTACTTCTATTTGGAGATCCTGGGTCACCAGGATACACCAAAGTATCACATTGCATTTCTACTATGACCTGAAGCTTGGTAAGATGGGATTGCTGAGAAGGCAATGTCTTCTGACTAAAAGTATCTTGTCCTTTCTATTCTATCCTCAGAAATATTATTCCCTCTTCCCTCATCTACAATGTTATTCCCACTCACACAGAGGTTAACACTAATTCTGATATTAATGTAGAACTTTTCTCACGATGGGCCAAATACTGTGCTCAGTGCACACAGAGTACTTGTTGTATAAGTCAGACACCGGTCTAAATTCCTTTAAAATGTTAATCTTCATAACAACTATGGAAGATTGTTAATATTATTATCCCCATTTTACATCTGAGCAAACTGACATAAAGCAAAAGGTTAGTTAGTTTGCTAAGGCTGTGTAGTCAGCAAGAGGCAGAGCTCAGATTGAAACCCAGGTAAGTCTGGTTTCAGAGTCCATACTCTTAACCAGTTTCCTGTGTTGCCTAGGAAAAGCTTGAATTGCTATTATGGTCCTGCAAGGTAGATACATTACTGCCCCTGTTTTGCTGATGGAGAAACTGAAGGACAGATGGCCATGTCATTTTCCTAGCATCATACATTCAAACCGAAGCCATCCAAGTTCAGAGACTTCCAACTTTTTCTCCTGTGTGGGCCCCCTAGAGGTGACCATACTGGGGACTGAGTGTCTTCTGCAGGTTCTGTTTAAGAAGAATCTCTATGTAAAGGGTTAAGATAGTTAACAGCTACCAAAGGGTAAGGTATGTGCTTGACAGAAGCTGAAGAGGTTTACGATGCTTTCCAGGCTGCAGACACCACATGTACATCTTACTAAGTCTCATGGGCTTTACTGGGGGACTCGACTTCAGGGGCAGTGAGGGAATTCAAATCTCTGGGCTCAGGCGCTCAAATTCCATGTCTTTAGGAGCCGAAGCTTTCGTCTGGAGCTGAAACAACTTCTGCGGTTCAGTCTGCAGTGCACCTGCAGATTTCCCATTAAACTGCCTGCCGAATCAGGAATAATGATTCTCAGGGGGAAGAGATATTATTTGCATTTGAATTAATTTTGAGTTCAGAGTCACAGATTCCTCATCAAGAAGGATTTGGAGCAATTGCTCATATCCTGGGGATCTGTGACCAGCCCATTATTTTCATCTCGCAGGGTAGTACTAGAATTTTTAATTTTTTTTCAAGTCTTCTTTCAAAAGTTTGGCTCTCTTTATCCCCATGGTCATAATTATAATAATTTTGAAACATCAGTCTGCTCAGATATCAAGGTGTTGAACGGCTAATTTCACTTTAATGAATTTGTCTCGTATGGGCTGATTTTCCACATCTGTCCTAAGCTGAATGGCTAACTGGTTAATATGAGAACTGTTCCATTTCATTAACTTCTCCCCGTTGATCTCCTTGAGGTGGAACTGATGCATTGCCAGTTGCAAGCCCTGTCAGCTCTTTCTTTTTAGGCAAAGCGTGACCCCAGATTCTATGCTAAGACACTGATGCCAACTAAGGAGAATAAAAAAATGAAGTCGTTTGATCATCCAGGTAAACTGCAGGATTCCATATACTGGGCGGCTTCCAAGAGATTAGCAAGTTGTTGTTATGGACGTCATAAACACCTGGACCCGAGGCCATCTTGGTGAAATGTACACGTAAGGTCACAAAGCCCTGGCGGGAATGGAGAGGGAAAGAGGTTGGCTGATGGACGCAGGAAGGGACAGGAGAAGGAAAAAGAAGGCTACAGGGTGGAAGGGACCCAGGAGGCTTTGTGGAGGCTCTTGAATTGGAGTCTAACCTGTTAGGAAGGAGGTCTCTTTTTTTTTTTTTTTCCCCGGTACGCGGGCCTCTCACTGTTGTGGCCTCTCCCGTTGCGGAGCACAGGCTCCGGACGCGCAGGCTCAGCGGCCATGGCTCACGGGCCCAGCCGCTCCGCGGCATGTGGGATCTTCCCAGACCGGGGCACGAACCTGCGTCCCCTGCATCGGCAGGCGGACTCTCAACCACTGTGCCACCAGGGAAGCCCGGAAGGAGGTCTTTCGATCGCCATGGTGGGCTAGGACGATGTCTCAGGAAATAGTTTAAGGTAAAAGAGAAGATGGCAGTGGGTTACTAAGCCTCCTGGTGCCTCCTTCATAGGGCCCTAAGTTCTGCTGAGGTGGAGAAATGATCTGTTATGATGCTCTGGGCTCTAAGAGAAAACCCAATGCAAACAATCAGGATTGATTGATTCAATGGCTCTGTGTCATCAAGGATCCAGTTATCTGTGTCTTTCTGCCTAATGCTAGCATTGATTTCATTCTTAAACTTGCTCTCCTCAAGGTTGCATGAGGACTACTAGGAAAAATCAGGGCTGTGTTCTTCCCTGCTCAGCCTCCTGGGGTTAAAGGAGGAAGAGACTCTCTTCATCCATGGAAGAAAAATCCTTCACTTCAGTCTGAATGGACCAATTTAGGTCTTGTCCCGCCCCGGCACCAATAACTAGTACCAAGAGAATAGTGTTGTGAACTGCTGGCTGAAGCCTAGCTCTAGAACCCATGACTGTCAAGAGGTAAGGGGTTACCTGGATTATGCTAGACCAATCAGCGCCCGCTCTTGGGGTTGGTGACGCGATCAGCTTTCTGTGAGACACATGAGCTATTTGGAGAAATGATGGAGTCTACAGGAAGGAAGAAGAAAAGAACAGAGCTGCCAGCACTACCACGAAGAAGCTGAAGCCTACTGACCCCAGAGGTGGGTCAAGGCTAGATCGCCTTTGCCCTGATGATTTGAGACCAGGCACTTTCGCTCTGGTGTTTATGAGCCCTGCAAACAAGGTAAAAATGGAAATGAAACCAGAAAGCAGCGCCGAGAACTCAGCTATTAAAGGAGTGGGCACGTGTGTGGGAGGCTCTGTGTGCTGGGTGTGTCAGGTTGTGCCCTCCACCGTGTCCCGTAAGTGCTTAGAAGGGTGGAGACTTGACTGGGGCATACTGTGTACATCCCAGGACTCGAGGGACCGTCACTATCCAACCAGAAGAGCGGTTCCCAGTCTCCATCATTTACATAGAGAGCCCTCTTGCTTGGTGAAACTGGCAAAACCAACTTTCTAGCAGTCATAGACTCCTTTGTGCATTTTGTTAATTTTTATGCACATTATTTCAAGTGTACTTTTATTCCTACTGATTATATAGAAACATTTCATGGTTGTCCTTTCTACGTATTTGTCAGTTTACCCTTTGGGAATAATAGATGGAGTGTCATCTTTTTTTTTTTAGCTAAAGATTACGTGTGCATGAGGAAAGCACCACCTCCTCTCAGATTATCCAGTATTTGTATCACTAGTGTAAAATGTTAGGTAGCCATGAAGTTGATGGTAGCTGTCCTAGGAAGAGCTGGACGTGGATAGAGTCACTTGGTGCTTTCAAGAGGGATGAGCTTGAACTAGCCCATGTCCAGTGAAAGACCCAACAGAGGTCCTGTGAGAACAGGACTATGTCGTCCTCTCAGAGCATCCCCTTAGTTTCCCAACTTTAATGCTTAAGGTCCCTAAGGAGTGCTCTGTGGGTCAAGACCTGGGGCAGGGGAGGGAGGTGGGTAGAGGAAGTGGGACTGCGTAGAGAGAGACATTGAACTTCAACACCGTCAGAACCTAAGCCTCAGCTTACACATGGGGAGGAGAAGTGACAGTCAAACATTGCCACTGTCCCCTGTTGAGATCCTCTCCTCTCCCACCTCTAGAGAACCACTGCCCGAGTGTGAAGTAGGAACTCAAAGGTTTGGGAATAATTACGGGGTTGGTTAAATGGGTGAGCAGCTTCTCCCTAAGATCATGAGGCATTGATGAAGGGGATCAAAACAGGCACAGATTGATTTACAGCTAAAGAATACACTTTGGACCCCAGTATAGGAAAACTTGTAAAGGCAGAGCCAACTGGATTAAAACACTGGCTAGGACCAGTTTATACAAAAAGTGACATAGAGGTCCATTGAGAACTGAATTGGATGTAACTAAATATCTGAGAGTGAACAAAAACCACAAGTTACATGACACGTGTATCTATCATGACAGTCACGCCGATAACAGGACTTCAAGTTACTACGCACCTGGTACATGTCAGGAGCTGTGACAAATACAGATTATACCAACTTATAATCCCATACTGCCCTGCAAGGCAGGCATTTCCCTCATTCTGTACACGAGGAGCATGAGGCTAAGATTTCCATAACTCGCCCAAGGTCTTGCCACTGTTCTTGGCAGAGGTGGGTTAAAACTCAGTCTGTCTAACTCCAGAGTCTGTGCTGTTGTCTCTTCGATGCACTACATGGGATTAGAATGTGGGGTGTATGTTCTGCAAAAACTGTGGAACCATGAGATCCTAATTAGCATGTATGACAGTGTGTGTTCTATCCACACACCATTTATGTGTATGGGCAGAGACCACCTTCACATAGGAGATCACACGGTAGCTCGTAAGACTCTACTGAACACATAAGGCAGCTGATAGTTACTGTTGGGACCTCTGATACCCTCATTTCCTGGGAGTTTGGAGGCTCCCTGAGCTCTTTTGCTCCAAGTGGCAGGGAGGCTGCTGTGTAAGGGGAGTGTCTGCTTGTGGGGCAGGGGTTACGGCGGGGAGGTGTGCTGGGGGGGAGCCGCTGGGCTGAGCCTCTTGGCGCCTAAGATGAAGGTTCTCTAGAGCAACTTATTTATTTTTTTTTAAGAGCAACTTCTTAAACCTTAATGTGAAAAGAAGTCACCTGTTGTTGAAATACGATTCTGATTCGGAACCTGGGGTGGGAGGCCCGGAATTCTGCATTTCTAACAAGCCTCTGAGCGATGCTGCTGGTCTAGATAACCCTTTGAGTAGTGGGGGCAGTGTCTAGCAGCATCAGAGAAGGAAACCTTATGGTTCTTAACATTTCTTTGTAAAGCAAGTCAATTAAGAAAGGAACTGGCCATAAAGAAGCTACAGGACACAAGGGAGGTAAAGAAATCATGCTCAGATGATGAGTGAAGAGGGAGGGAGAAAAGGACGAACAGGACCTTCCGCATCTGATAAAGAGATTACCAGAGGCCGAGGAGGCGCAGAGTGGCTTGAAGCTTTAAAGGACAAGGGTTTCAGAGCAGTTTGTAAAGTTACAACTTCATACAGCAGGTAGTGAACTTACGGAATGCATTACCCTTAAGCTTTAGTAAAGATGAAAATACAGTTATGACAATGCTATAAATAAAAGAGTAAATTACATACTTGCAAGTAGGTTACTGAGGGAAGGATATTTTGGAACACCTCCCTACCTTTTGAGGTTGACACACGTGTAAGCTCTGTGCTTAGAGTTTCTAAACCAAAACTAAGGTTTTATGATTCACAAAGGGTTCCTTTTATCCCCGTCTTTGGGTTTAAGACATACTGGAAGATACAGTATGGATGCTAGAACACGAGCATTTCCAGGACTTTTTGATGGTTTGGGGGAGCAAAGTGCTAGACATTGGAAGTGACTACTGTCCTGGGGAATCCAGGGTCTCTGGACTTCCTTTCAGATACTACATTGGGCCAAGTTCCCCAGTGTAGTCCTTCTGATAGTAATGGGATGTGCGGATTGAAGACTTGATGAGCTTGTGTTCTGTACATCGGGGCTAGACCATCTGGACCCCACCTGCAGTACACCAGCGCTTTATTTACTCCATGGCCTGAGCTCCTCTCTGTTGATTCGCTATGGCGGTTCATAGGGCGTGTCTCTCAATGTTCTGGTCGTCTCATCTACCAGATTCTCTCATTTATTCCACAGTGATTTGTAAATGACAACATGCCCAACGCTGGGTAAATAAAAAGGAACAAAACCCTAGCTCTCTCCTCTCATAAAACTTATAGCCGAGTGGGGACAAAAAGGGCAGCAAAGTTTGTCATTTTTTATGTATCTTTTTCATAACTTATGAAAGAATAGTTTACAATTGCACACACCCGGCGACATTCTCAGACGGGATGGTTCACAAAGGGCTTCTCTAAGGAAATGATTTTCAGGTTGAAATGCTGAGGGTGGGTAGGAGTTAGCTTGACAACGAGGGAGGAGAAGAACGTGCTCGCGGTATGTGAAACTGCTAATGCAGGAGAGAGCTTGCGGGCTAGTGTCGGGGGAAGTCCTGATGGAGGTGAGTGCTGTCTGCTGACACTGGAGAGACCGTTCATAGAGGGCATTCTAGGCTGCGGTAAATTCAGGTTTCCTCCTACGGACGCTGGAAATCTGTCAAAAGGTTTTGCGCAAGGGTGTGTCCTCACTCTAGAGCTCAGGGTATTCCAACCTTCAGCCCCGAGACACGGCCTTGATACTGGGGCTGGGGATTGGAGCTGACACCTCCACTGCCCAGTGGGCAAGGGCTGCCTCTGTCACCAGATGGACACTAAAGTCTATGTATCCCTGTCCAACCTGTAAGGCACAGGTCGATGCTGTGACCAAGAAGAGCGGTGGCCCGAACACGGGCAACATGTGAAAGAAAAGAGCTACACGTCACCATCCTTCATCCTTTGGCGTGGAGCAGGGGTGAGGCCCACGCAGAACCCTCGGGGGGTCGTCATCAATTATGTCTTGTGCTGCCAAAGTCTTCTTCCAAGAGTAACAACTAGAGCGCTGTCAAGACCTCAAAAAACTATTTTATATTCCAGGTTCTGGCGCCTGCGGTAGTATTCCCTCAGGTGTAGGGGATAATTTTGATTATTATCTGCTAAAAGGATCAGCCTCTTAGTGGTAGCTGGTAGATGAAGCTGGAAAAAGTATTTTTTTTAATGGCTTGCCATGATGGATAGAAAAATCACTTGCTTTGTCTCTTTTTTTTTTGGAAAAAGAATCATCGTGGGATCAATTGGGTTTGAAGGAAAGGACTTTACACTCTTCTCATTTGCCTTAAGCCTCCTTAGTCTCACTGACCTATAATCCACGTCTTAGCCTATAGAATGGGCTGATTTTTTAGCTCATTATCCTGCCTTATGCATCAGGCATCCCTAAGCAATGAAGGGACCCAGTCTCAAACCAGGAAAGGGAAATCTTTCTTGTTGTAGCTCACAGATTTCCTAGGTAAATTTTCAGGTGATCTACTTGCGGTCTGGGAAGCAGGGAAAGATGGGGCTCGAAAGTCCCCGGAACAGTTTTTAGCCAAATAATTCACTCTTCTTGAGTCAATTTCAAACATTTTTTTTAATTTTCAATTTTTTTTTTTGGCTGCGCCACACGGCTCGCAGGATCTCAGTTCCCCAACCAGGGATTGAACCTGGGCCACAGCAGTGACAGCCTGGAATCCTAACCACTAGGCCACCAGGAAGCTCCCTCCTGCATCAATTTTAGCATAAAAAGTTTTCCCCAAAAAATTCTTATACTATTATGGTATCCCCTCCGCCTACCCATCTCCCAAAAAGATGTCTCAAAGATGGAATCCAGCAAAGAAAAGATGAAATTCAGTATTTGCCTCCATAGGAGGCCATGTATCGAATTAGAGAGACTGAATTTTATAAACTTTCAGATTCTAAATTCAGCATAACTGAGGACTTTGTTTTAATTCTACCCAAGAGTTATCCACATTTACTTGTTTTCTGAGTGTCTCAAAGCAAGTCGGGAAGAAGTTGGGGCATGGGCTCATTCTACCTATTCTGATAGGAGGTTTCCCCATCAATCACTACAGATAAGGAGCATCTCCAGATACTGTTTGCACTTGGAGATGAAGGAGAAAGTAAATCCTTAGAAGATTTGCAGGGAACATGCCTAGGGAAGCAGAGTTCTAAGATCTCCATCTCCTTGTGAAACCTCAGCTCAAGAATGAAAACATAAATAAAGACACTCGAGAGCTCAAAGGAGAAGTGTCTGTGGGACACAGAAGCAACGTTAGCGAATGATCTTTTGCTCCATTATCAGTGACAACAGTTAATTAAAGGGTTTGGGAACCTCAGTGGTCACCATGGCACTGTTTAATAGTAATTATTGGGCAATTACATATTATTATATGGGAGATATATCATTATGTAATTGTTATTATTAAGTATGATGTTGACTCTTGCGGTTCCAAGCCCTTCTTCGTTTGTGGGGCCTCTTTGGGGATGGTAACTGAGATGATAAGTGACAAAATGAAGAAGAGGGAGAGTAACTGGGTGAGGGCACGTTTGCTTAGCTGAGCTAGCACAAAGGACAGGGAGATAGAACCTCACGAATCAGCGACAGCTGTACCGGGGGATCTGCCTGGCATCTCTGACCTACCTCTGAGATAATTCTTCTCAAAGAATTTCTGGCACAGAGTGTTCTGGCTTCATTTTTCTCCACTGCCTTTGCAGGGTGTGTAACTGTGGCATCACACGAGAACACAGAACAAGTGTGTGGGATGCCCTGCTTTGGTCTTCGTGCTGTCAGGGTGCCTGGGGACAGCTGGGAGAGTGACATGGGATGTGGGCAAGGGATATGGAAACAGAAAAGAAGTGGATTACCAAGGGCGGCTCTGACCTGGAGGGCACTTTCCTGAGCACCTTGTCCTGTATTATTTGATAGATCCTCCCAGCAAACCTCTGAGAGGCAGTGATGTGTTCTCATGGATATAGAGCCTGGATCTGGAGCCTGCAAGACCAGGGTCATACCCAACTGTCAACTCTTTTGTGCTGTGTGGCCTTGGGGGGTGACAATGCCCTGGGTCTCTTTCCTCATGTGTCAAA
Organism: Globicephala melas; assembly: GCF_963455315.2. Lineage (NCBI taxonomy): Eukaryota > Metazoa > Chordata > Mammalia > Artiodactyla > Delphinidae > Globicephala > Globicephala melas. Next base: position 14,646,300 of record NC_083331.1, on the reverse strand, counting down.
TGGGGATAACAACGTCCTCCCTGCAGGGTGGCTGGGAGGGTGGAGACGGTGTGAGCGCCACACGTAGAGCAGCTCCAGGCCTGGGATGAGTGTGTAGTAACCGACAGCTGTTGGTAGAAATGGTAGTTGGCGTTCTCTGCCTTTGCTCATGGGGGAAGCAGCCCCAGAGAGAATCTCAGATTCAACTCTGACTATGAGATTCGCCCTGCATCACCATAGCTACTGCATGGCAGAACTCAGATTTAAACCCAGGTCTTCTCGCTTTGGTGCTGATCTCGTACTGAGACTCTGGCGACCCTTGCTAGGCCTTGTCTGGCGGCAGAGGCCTTCGGGCAGCTCTGAGGTGGCCGGTTGAGTCTGAACTGTCAGCGCTGCCCTCTGTGTTGGAGCACGTAAGGCAAGCCCAGGCTTGCTTGCCTCCGTCTCAAGTGTAGCCCAGGTCACAGGAAGGGAGTGGCCGAGCAACAATGAGTGGAAACTTTCCACAGGTGGTTAGTTAGTAAGAGGAGAAAGTAGGCTGTGTGAAAAGGCAACACACGACCCCCAGTACATCTCTCCCTGGGAAGTTCCCTCTCTGGAGGAGTAGGTGATTCCTACGGGGAAGAGTATAGTGGTTTTGTTGTTGTTTTGTTATTATTATTATTTTTAAAAGCTCTGGCCAGTTTTTTTTTTTTTTTTTTTGCGGTACGCGGGCCTCTCACTGTTGTGGCCTCTCCCGTTGCGGAGCACAGGTTCCGGACGCGCAGGCTCAGCGGCCATGGCTCACGGGCCCAGCTGCTCCGCAGCATGTGGGATCTTCCCGGACTGGGACACGAACCCGTGTCCCCTGCATCGGCAGGTGGACTCTCAACCACTGCGCCACCAGGGAAGCCCTGGCCAGTTTTATTAAAGAAAAATTGTGCACGAAGATGCCACTGGGGGAAGCTTATGTTCACCAACCATCGGTCGAGGTCATTGAAGGGGGCCTGAGCAGTGCCCAGCCTGGCACCCGTCTGCTGCTGGCCGGGTCCCCAGGGGGGCACCATGGCTCCTATCAAGAAAGCTCTGTTGAGGGGTGCTACTGCGTGGTTGGGTAGTGTTCCTCCCTCGGGGGTCATCGTCCTGCACAATTTCCCCGTTGGCCAAGATTAGAGCCATCCTTCCAGGCCTTGGGTCCCTGCTGGGCTGCACCTTTCCCCAGACCTCAAAACATCTCATGGGTTTTGGGTGGGTGAAGCTCCTGGGCCTCAGTGGTATCCACTCCCAGGGGCTCCCAGGCTGCTTCCTCCCACCTACAGTGGTTTTCAAAATGGAGACAAAGCCCCAATTCCTTATTCACAAGCACATTTTCAGAGGCTGTTAGGAAAATGACCCAAAGATGCACACACTTAGGGTAAGAGGAGACACACCATTAGGAACAGGACAGGGCCCACATCTGGGGTTTATTTTAACAAACTCTGGAGAGTCAGGTGGAGAGAAAGCCATTTGACATTAGACTGAGTGCAGAAAAATAAAGGACAACCAAGCTCATAAAATCAAGTCTTTAAAACTAAATACTGAGTTTCTCTTGTTCTTTCTCTCCTGAGAACTCAGGTTATTCTCAAACACTCAGCATTCGTTTACTTATTTCTCCTTTTAATAGGAAAAAAGGTAGAAATTATAATCCGTCCTAAGTGTAGGCAAAGTCACATCGTAAGATAAGGATCCTAAGATACGATTTTCATCTCCTCAAACAATTGCTTCTATTCCTGGATTCTGTGATGAACAAGAGTTTTCTCTTATTTTTTTGGCCTAATACGTATTCACTCGCCTTGGAATCAGAATACCAATTTCTGATTTCCCAATTTTACTGTGAGATACTATAAAGTTGGTGAGAACTGGAGGTAAATGTAGCACTAACATGAATAACTGACCTGGGATCAGGGGAGTCGAGGGGTAGGGTGTTCATTCTGGGTAGATCAGTGTGGCCAGAGTGATGAGGCCTGGGCGTTCTTAAGTAGTATTTGGCATTCGGAACCTCGGACCAGCCTGGGTGGCCATAGCCGAATTGAGTCAGCGACTCTGAGTCACCTTTGAAGCTACATCCATCTCTAGGAGAAGGTTCATCGTCCCAGGAGAGCTGCACTTGATTCATCACAGGCTGTAATCCCCGGTGAGCCAGACGAGGAGCAACTCTGTCTAGTTGGCTGATTGCCTGCTATTTCAGTAACCATGAGGAAGATGGCTGCAATAAATAGCCTTAGACCAAGAGCTGGAAGTTTGGGCTCCGACCTTGACCTACGGTTTGGGAGACAGTGTACCTTATCATTCAAGCCAGCACAATTTTGAGAGTTTAAGAAAGTCCTTTCATAGTTGCTGTGGAACAACATTTGGGAACAGGACTGTCCTGGGCCAACTAGTATATACAGCTCCCCACATCGGTCTTGGGTAAGTCACTTACCCTTTTTAAGCCTCAGTTTTATTGATTTTAAAACAATAAAAACTACCCTTCCTATCTCACAGGGTGTGAGGCTCAAATGAGATCATAAATGTAGAAAGTGTTTTGAAAAAAAGGAATTCCTTTACAAATTTACAGTTTATTTCCAGATGGAAAAGGCCCCAAAGCAGGTGAAACATATAAAAGGGGTCGGAAGGTATAAACTTCCAATTCTAAAGTAAGTGTGTCCTGGGGATGTCACATATGGCGTGGCATCTATAGTTAATGATGCTGTATTATCTATTCAAAAGTTGCTAAGAGGATAGGTCTTAACAGTTCTCATCACAAGAAAAAAAATTGTAACCATGTGAGTGATGGTTGTTAACTAACCATGTTGTGATAAGCATTTCACAATATAGACAAATATCAAATCATGTTCTACACTTAATACTATGTTCTATGTCTATTATGTCTTAATAAAACTGGAAAAAATTTAAAAATTAAAACATACAAGAGAGGGAAATAAGTGTGCAAATGGTATTATTAGTGATCTGATCTGTATCATTTTTTACAAATTAAATGAATAATAATAATAATAAAGCCCAGAGGCTTAGCGACTTCTTAGTAGTGCTAAAGCCTGCAAACAGACCCCACCAGTTCCAATATTTGATTACAAATAAATGGCTTCATTGTTGTTTTCCTAACCCTGTGCACCTATGGAGCCAATTTCATAATTGGATTTATCTTTTGGTGCAAAGAAGAGTGATGTGTCCCAGTGGTAGAAGTGACACAACATCTCCATTTTCTTCTCTTGCTCAGAGAGTGAGGAGAAGACATTTTCTTACCAGTGTTTTAAGACTCTCCTAACCATGGTCACAAGAATTGTCATCAAAAAGCCAGGGAATGGGGCTTCCCTGGTGGCGCAGTGGTTGGGAGTGCGCCTGCCGATGCAGGGGACACGGGTTCGTGCCCCGGTCCGGGAAGATCCCACATGCCGCGGAGCGACTGGGCCCGTGAGCCATGGCCGCTGAGCCTGTGCGTCCGGAGCCTGTGCTCCACAACGGGAGAGGCCACAACAGTGAGAGGCCCGCGTACCGCAAAAAAAATAATAATAATAAAGCCAGGAATGGCATCCAGTTTGAGGTTTTCATTTGGTTTTTAAAGTGTTTACAAAATGACTGGATATCCAAGCTTGTCCATCTCTGCCTATGACTATTTTGGTGGTCTCTAAGTGGCGATAAGTGAAACATTATTGCTTTTGTGCCACATAATTTCCCCATAACACAAAGCCTAAATATATCCCCCTCAGCTCCACTGGAAGAATATTGCTATGAGTGTGGGCTATGGCAGCCTCTGGGTCTGTTACCGCATCGGATGGGGTAGGGATGCGGGTGTTCTCTAAGCACCCCTGGGCCCCAGAGCCTGATTAACTCACTGTTACAAATACTGATCTTGACTCAGAGATAGAAGCTGGGGATTTAAGGTCAAACTTTAAAAAAAAAATGAGGAAACGTGTTATAATTACATGGTGGAAGCATGGTGTGCTTCGAGCCAAGTGTTGATTAACGTTCATTTTAGGATAAACAGAGGGAGAGAAAGACAGGAAACGCCAGTGGACTCCAGAGTTAAAAATCTTCTCGAGTTGAGACTCAGTTCTATGGGTATACACCCGGATAATTACTTCTGAAGAGTGATTACCTGTGCTTATGTAATTAACCCTGAGTTTCCTCTGAATGCTGGAGCATCTCTCCTGGGACGTACCAATCACTGTGATTCACAGAACACTGAACTCAATCCAGAAATGCCCACACGCTAAGGAGCTCCGTGCAGCTCGTTCAGAACAAGCGTCTTCTCTTGTCTTTGTGGAATGCAGGAGGGGTATTGTCCACTGGAGACCAAATCCGCTGGGCAGGTCATAAGACATTGGACAGCACTGTAGAGATGTGGCTTGCAGAGAGTGCCGTGATCTGGTAAGGAGACACAGAGAAACTTGCAGCTTATTTTAATGAAGGCCCCTTGAAGAGCCTATCCATCCTGGCGTCCTTCTCTGTCTCACTTGGGAAAGCCTAGCAAAGAAAATGGTAAGCAGCCCTTCAGCATCTGGTACCTATTCACACAAGCCGTATCCAAAGTAAAGAGAAAATGAGAGACCCAGGGAGGCAGGAGGATCTTGAAGTCTGTAAATGTGGAATGAAATCGAATCCTTTAAACTAAACTGGGTTGAAATTAAATGGAAGTAGGGGGTGGGGATGAGGGGAGAAGATCATGCTCGCTTCTCTGTTAGAGATCCTCTGAGACTCGAAGGTACTAGAATCCATCATACCTAAGCGGTGTAATTCATTTTCTAGATCATATATTGTTGGTTGCTCACCAACAGCTGTTCTCCCTTTCATCCTTATTAACAGAACCCTGTTGTTTTTGTTGTTTTTAATTTATATTTATTTATTTACGTCTTTATTTTGGCCGTGTTGGGCCTTCGTTGCTGCGCAGGCTTTCTCTAGGTGCAGCGAGCGGGGGCTACCCTTCGTTGTGGTGCACGGGCTTCTCATCGCGGTGGCTTCTCTTGTTGCAGAGCACGGGCTCTAGAGCGCAGGCTCAGTAGTTGTGGCACGTGGGCTCAGTAGTTGTGGCTTGCAGGCTCTAGAGCGCAGGCTCAGTAGTTGTGGCGCACGGGCCCAGCCGCTCCGCGGCATGTGGGATCCTCCCAGACCAGGGCTCAAACCCGCATTCCCTGCATTGACAGGCGGATTCTTAACCACTGAGCCACCAGAGAAGTCCCAGAACCCTGGTTTTATTTGGATGAGCCGCTGTCCCTCCCACCACCATATGTCCCAGTAAGACAATCATGGTCATCCCATGATTGGTTTAGGCAAGAGCACATGGTACCATTTTGCCCAGTGAGATGTGAAGGAATGTTTGCTGGGGGATGGGGGCACCTGGCAAAGATTTGTTTTTTTGTGTTTTTTTTGCTTATAAAAGGAGACCACCAGGAAGAGGTGGTCGCCTTCAGCTTCTGCTGGATGCTGGTGGTGCCCAAGCCCGCCATCTTGCTTCCGTGAGATCAGCGAGCCTGAATACCAGCCAACCAGTTGAGGAGGGCAGTGCTGAAAGATGGGAGGAACTTTGCTCACAAATGACATTAAGGAGCCCATGAATCGACTAACCTTGGAGCTGCCTTACCTTGGCACTCCTTACCGTGCGAATAATCCCCCAGGTGTTTACAGCAGTTGATTCAGGGTTCTGTTGCCAGCAGGTGAAAACATCCTAACTGATACAGCACTTTCTTAGGAGAATTGTATGTTTTATAACAAATCCATTTCTTTACCAGTACAAGGAACCTCAAATCCTTTAGGAGGGAGTCTTCTGAACCCCACTGGACAATGCTCAAGATTGGTAATAACTATAAGAAGAAGTTGTACTTGTTTAGGATATATATTTTCTGAAGTACTTTTACATTCAGCTTCACCTGCAAGGCAGGTGAAATGAATATTATTCCTATTTTCACCATGAGAAAATTAACCCAAGGAGGTAGAATGATTTACCTGACACATCTAGTGACATGTTGATGACAGAGCTAGGATTAGAAAAACCTAAGTCTGGCAAAGAGAAATGTTTTGACAGTGAGAAAGTAAATGTAGGAAAGGATTCAAAAGCATGGACCTTGGAAGCTGCCAGAACTGGGTTTAAATTCCCACCTGCTTCTTGTTAGACAAGTGACTTTAATCTCTCTGATCTTTAGCTCCTCTCATCTGTAGAATGATCACGATAAAACCCATATCACCAGGTCATTTCAAGAAATTAAGGAGAAAATATCTTTAAAGTACTGAATCCAGTGCTTGGTATAGTACAGATTTCCCTCTCCTAAAAACTGTCCATAAACCCTTACTGAAAGAAATTGTTGTCACTCCATCCTTGCCGCTTTTAAAAGATGAAATGGGCAACCATGAGTCCCAACTAAGGCAAAGACTAGATAGAACTAATTATTTCTAAAAATCCTTCAAGATGTAAAGAGTCTATGGTAAGAAAAAAAGAAACACAAGAAAGAATTAAAATCGCAAGTGTTTCTGGCCCATTGGTGATAGTGAATGATATAAAACAGGATGCCACATGATGGAGACAGGGCTGGGAAATTTATGTGGGAATGGAAATAAGACCACGAAAACAGGCCAGGAAGGAGCAGACAATGTACAAGTATGGAAGAAAAAGAGCCAGTGGCCTTAGTGGTACGCCAGCTAAACCTTAAATCAGTTGTGTTTTGCTCTCATTAAGGAGAAGGCAGTCGTAGCCTTGGAATTCACAAACAAGTGCCTGGCAGGAGGGAACTTTGAACCGATCCTCCCACCTTGACCGGCCTCTGTCAGGCCTCTCTTAGACTTCTTTCTGGCCTCACCTCTTAAGTAAGATGAAGTGATGGAGAGGGGTTTGAAGAAAATCCAGAGAAGGCAAATAAAAATGATTAAACGGCTGGAAGGCAGGACTGTATCCTCTGCACCCGGTCAGGGGTCTGCACACATGAGATGTTCAGGTAACCATTTCTCGATATCGTGATATAAGTTTTAAATGCCTTCTGGAAATATAGGTGGAACATTTAAAAAAACAATCTTTGTGGCACTAAGTATTACAGAACCTGGAATGCAAATCTTCTCTTAGGAACTTTTTAGTGACTATTGTAGAAAAACTGTAAAGTTTATTCCCTTGTATTTAAGCCTTCAGAGAAATGGGGCCAAATAAAAGGAAATCAGTATTAAAAAGCACACAGGTAGGTGATCGGGCCCTGGGTTTATGTCCTCGCTCTGTCATTTACTGACTGTAAATTCAGGCCAGTTCATTCGCCTCTCTGAGTCTCAGTTTTCTTATCTGTAAATTGGGGGTGATGTTAGCTCTCATCTTATTGGTCGTAAGGGTTAGATGCAGTAACGCCTCTTGGTATTTAGACAGTGCTTAGGACACGAGAAACGATTCAAAAGCATGGATGTTGGTGGTTAGGAATAAGTCAATCCACATTCGCTGATATATTGAGTAGGGAGAGAGTATCAGTTTGCTCACATGAAGAGGTGTCTTAGAAATTCCTTAGTCTTGGATGAGTTCGTTGCCGCAAGTCCCTGCACTGCATTCATGTTAGTCTCCTGCCCAGCTTAACTTGGACCGCCTCCCACCTGAAGCCCCATCTGGAGGGGGAAGCTGGGTGGCTGCTGTTATAACATGTGCCCATCTCTGTCCTGATCAGAGTGGAAGAGTGTACCCCTGACCCATGAGGTGGCCAGAACCGATTCCCTCCCTCCCCTTACTCTCTCTTTGAGGAATTGTAACTAAGATTCAAGGGGCCAGGACTCAATTGATGGTGGTCTCCAAGGTTGGAAGGTCATCTAGATTTAGTTGCTGAGCCCTCCGTTTCGGGACTGGCCGTGTGGGCCATGGTGAGTGGTCAGTGGGCACAGAAACTGGTCGCAGAGAGCGGACAGTCAGTGGGAGATGAAAGACGACGTGGCCTCAGAGAAGCAGAGAGTTCCCTGCCGGACGGCCTCCCAGTTTGCCCGCGGCTGGCTGGCTGCACTTGTGAGGGTTTTCTATAATAAACCTCCTGGTGATTTGAGCTGCTTAGTTCCTTGAAACCAAATGACCTTGCCCTGGACACCAGCCCACTGTCTCCTCCGTCTGGTGTGAGAAGCCACTCAGGAAATGTGGATGACCGTGACGGTGATGGTGATGACAAAGAGAGCAGGGGGACTGTGTGGACGATCCGTTTTGGTACCTGAGTTCCGCGGTGCGGCTGTGCTGTCTGCACTGTGTACCACTGCCCTGTCCTAGCCCTTGACTGAGGCCAGATGCACACAGTAAGCCCCTTGTTTCCTTGGGCGACAGGTACCACTTCAGCTCCTGTGTCAGGCCACCCCTTTCTCTCCTGTTCTTTTCTTCTTTGTTTAATGTCTGAGACTCAGACCCTTGGGTACCTGACATCTATTACTCAGCTGAACACTGGCTCCTTGAGTTTAATCATTTTTGAGTCAAGAGTTCTCCTAATTAGCATAATTAAACTACATTTTACATTTAAAAGCGTGGAATTGCATCTTTATGGGAGATTAGGTTCTAAAGTCAGTCTGTGAGGCAAAGACTAAGTACACTCAAAATTACTATGGAGGGACTTTCCTGGCGGTCCAGTGGTTAAGACTCAGTGCTTCCACTTCAGGGGACGTGGGTTCGATCCCTGGTGGGGGAACTAAGACCCTGCATGCCTCACGGCGCGGCCAAAAAAACAAAGATTACTATGGAAAGCACCTTATGTCATCCTAAAGTATTCATAGATGGTGGCATATGGGGTTTGCTGTACAGGAATAGCCGTGCACACTAGGTACTATAATATGTTCAGTAATGTAGACTGTATGATAAAGGGTTTTATACAAAATCAGGTTCCTGCTTCCTCCTTCCCTGCCTCTGCCTCTCTCTTTGCTGAGCACAGGCAGCCTGATGTACACAAGTTAGTGAACTAGATGCCTTTCCCACCTCAGGGCTTCCAGCGGGGTGGGGAAGCGGGGTGGAGAAGGCAGTGCCATCTCCGGGCTGTGCAGCGAAGGGTTCCCTCAGGGTCCTCCCGCCTCCCACACTCACGCAGACGCTTCTGCAGCCCTGCAGGCAAATATACTCATCTGAGAGCTAATCAGGAGACTAAAAGGAAAAATGAGGAGCTGGGAAAGATGCTGAAACCGTCAGTTACCCACCTGGGATGCCTACTCTTGGCTTGCCTGGTAAAGACAGATTATGATAAGGAGAGAGAGAGAGGAAGGGCAATTTGGGGCTCTCACCCCTGGGATCGTTCTACCTGCAGCCCTGAGCGCTGAAGGTCGGGTGTTAAACAGGCAGCTAGAGCCTTGGGTTTCTCCACGCTCCGCTGAGTTTTGTATCGGAAACGGGCAATCCCTCTGAAAACCTCAGGTCCTCTTCCAGTATCAGTAATGACATCCCCAGGAGTGAGAATACGCTTGTTCCCACGGAGAGCAGGATGTCTTGACGGTCCGCGTGTGCCTGTGAGTTTTGCGTTGGGCATGGCTGACTTATTAAATAAAAGTCACCTAGCGTGATTTCCCATATGTCTGACGAAATACTGTAAAAATGAAAAGCAGATCTTTGCCATGCACTCTTGAGCAGATACATATGCTGTCACATCTCAGAGTTATTTATTTCTCCTTATTTGCAGCGTGCCCAGTGCCACCATCCAGATGCATAAGTAAAAATGGCAAATAATTTCTCAATTATTTGAACATTTAAATTTTATTTGGAGCAGGTGGCGTGTTTTGGATAATAAAATAATAAAATTTATTTTATAATTTATAAAATGTATTTTATTTTTTATTTATTTTTGGCTGCATTGGGTCTTCATTGCTGACCACGAGGTTTTCTCTGGTTCTGGTGAGCGGGGACTCCTCTTTGTTGCGGTGCACAGGCCCCTCCTTGCGGTGGCTTCTCTTGTTGCCGAGCACGGGCTCTAGGCACACAGGCTTCAGTAGTTGTGGCACGTGGGCTCAGTAGTTGTGGCTCATGGGCTCTAGAGCACAGGCTCAGTAGTTGTGGCACGTGGGCTCAGTAGTTGTGGCTCGCGGGCTCTAGAGCGCAGGCTCAGTAGTTGTGGCGCACGGGCTTAGTTGCTCCACAGCATGTGAGATCTTCCCAGACCAGGGGTCGAACCTGTGTCCCCTGCATTGGCAGGGGGACTCCCATCCACTGCACTACCAGGGAAGTCCTAAAATGTAGTTTAATATATTTTATTCATTTATATTAAAGCCATTTTAATATAATACAATTGAATCACAAAATTACAAGTAATAAAATAATATAATAAAAAATTCAGGAGAAAATGGGCCAAACATGTATGTATCTCCTAGGAGCTGAAACCTTGATTCAGGGACTTGGAGATGCCATCTGAGTCCTACTCAGGCTCTGTCATGCCCTGTGTCACCGGATTAACTCCGGTTCTTCTCAGTGACTCAATTTCCTGACCCTCCATAGAGAAGAATAATTCTGCCTAGGTGACGTCATCTTGACCCGGGACGATCAGAGGAGTGAGAGGAATAAATGCTTAAGAGCAGTCAGAGTTCAGAAGTATGGCATCACATGTGTGTGAGTTCACGCACGCATCTTTTGAAGCTTGACAACTGGCGTATTGGTCACTTTTAAGGGAATCGCAGAAAAATAGTTCTGAAGCTGTTACCCCTGTTAACTCTGAGCTTGGGGTCCAGGATGGGGGTGCTGGCGGTCAGGGATGGAGGGAGAGCCTCCTCTATCCTGCGGAAGTGGGTGTGAGCAGGAGACTGGGACCATACAACTTTGCTGGCCCCTCAAGGGGCGTCGGGAGCCAGTCTCTGCACCGAAGTGTGTACGGCTGTAGCTGGCTGTCGGCTGCCCAGGTCTCCTAGCAGCTTTTCAACACGCTGGCTCCCCGTGTGGCCTGGCAGTGTCCCTGGACAGGCCAGACTCTCGGTATCCCCTGAGACCATGCGGCTCTGTGTCACAAAGAAGAGGTCACTCCACGCTGCCAATGCCACAGAGTTAGATCAGCCCCACATCCAGGAGGACAGTCACCTGAGTCAGCCCTGGTGCCACCCTGACTTGTCAAGCACCCTCCTCCATGGAGAAAGAAAAAGGCAATTCACAACATATGTAGAGCCTGGCTTTGGTTCTTGGTTCACTGGCTCTCGTACGACTCACACCAGATTCTGCAGAGAAGTGATGGAGCGTTGAAACCACTGAACTGCTTTTGTCGTCAGCAGGACAATCGGATTGGCCCGCGCTTTCAACCAACCCGCTCCCCTTCCCCTGCTGTGGGAATCCTGGGGCTTTTGATGAGTAAGGGACCTTAACCATTAGCCGGTCCTCATTCCTCATGCTCTCATTTCTGAGATAAGACATTACTCAGGCTGATGGCTTGACTAAATCTTGACAACCCCTGCCTCTGTCCAGTGGAGGAATAACCGAGGATTCTGGACTCTCGGCTCGGGGACCTGCAGCTGGGGCCCTCAGTCCTCTGCAGAGCAGAAGCCCTGAGCTTTGCTCCCCAAAGGCCAGGTTCAATCTCTATCCAGCTGCCTCTTTCTCTCACTCAGCAGGCCAGCCCTGCCTCTGGGGACCTGAGGACCTGTAAATTAGTCTGCTCAAACTGCCACAACAAAGTACCAGAGACGGCGTGATTTAAACAACAGCAATACATGTGCTCACAATTCTGGAGTCTGGAGGTCCAAGATCAACGTGCCAGCAGGTTTGGGTTCTTCTGAGGCCCCTCCCTGTGGCACACAGATGGCTGTCTTCTCCCTGTGTCTTCCCTCTGCGTGTGCCCAAGTCTGGGGTTTCCGTGACTTAATCATCTCCTCTTATAAGGACACCAGTCAGATTGGATTAAGGCCCATGCGAATGGGCTCATTTTAACTTCATCACCACTTGGAAGACCCTATCTCCAAATACTGTCACATAACCCACATCCTGGGGGTGAGGGCTTCAACATGTGAATTTTGAGGGGGACACAGCGCGGTCCACCACAGTCTGCTTCCATTCCAGCCGTCTGAAGCCCACTCCCACCTTCCCCTGAGATACTGGGCTTCCATACCCCCAGGAAATCGTTGATGACACTGGAAAGGTGGAGAAGGGGCCTCTCTGGTGGGCGAAGGCAGCGGTGTCCCCGCCAGAGGGCTCCTCTTCCGGTCAGGAAGGGGGTTCATCTCACTGGTTTCCAGCAATGCAGACGGATTCCCCAAACCCCCCACTGCTGTTCCCCTTCCCTTGTGGTGGAACCCACACGTGTGAATGTTAAAAGCAGTGAATCCTGCTGCCCTTCAGATGGGCAGCTCCTGGCCGCCGGCGCAGCAGCTCTTTGGTGTGGCTCCTGTCGGGCAGCTGTTCCCCTCACGTGATAGCTGCAGTAACTACCATTTGTCGAGGGCCTGGCATGTGCCAGATCACCTTGGTGCTGAGGACTTAATGTGAATACTTCATAGAGCCCCACGCTCATCCGGTGAGGTGGCTGTCATTACTCTCATGTTCCAGGTGGGGAAGTGAAGATTCTAGAAGATTCTAGATGGTTCTTGGTTCACTGGCTCTTGGTTCACTGGCTCTTGTCATTACTCTCATGTTCCAGGTGGGGAAGTGAAGGGGACAAAGCTGGGAAACAGAGGAATCCACGTGGGAACCCAGGTGGCTTCAAGACTTGACTTCTAACCTTGACACGACACTGCCTCCCAGCTAACCCCATCTGCTCCTCTCTTAAAATCCTGTGTGTTTCTATGGAACTCTCTCTCACCTCCTGGAATGGTTCTCAGGTTCCCACCTCAGAAGTCCCTTTCAGCATCATCTCTAGAAGACAGAGCTCAGACAGCACAGTGTAAAGGAAAGGATTTGGGAGTCAGGGTTGGGTTCCAATACTGGCCGTGCCCTTTACTAGCCATGTGACCCTGGGTGAGTTACTTAACTTCAGTAAGCTTCTGTTTGCTTACTTATGAAAGGAGACAACCTTTATCTTCCATGGATGAAATTGGATTCGGGATGCCAAGCCACGTGCCCATGGTCTAGCCCGCAGAAGGCACTCTATGAAAAGGTAGTTCTGCATTAAAAGAGACTCAAGAAACAGGAAAATTAAATACATTTGGAAGCCTTGATTGAATCTTGGATTAAAATTTTAAAATAATTTAATTACATTAAATTAATAATAATATGCGTTTGTATATATGTATATATATACATATACACATATATATGCAAAGTCCACATTCAGATTCCTCTGATCGTCCCAATAATGTGTGTGTACGTATATATACACAAATATATTTTATGTTTATATATACATATATTTGTGGCATTATATATTTTAATATATATTAATGTGACATTAATTATATGTATGTGAGGAATTTGAAAATGGACTTCATCTTAGCTAAGAGTATGGTATTAATGCCACATTTCCGGAGAGTGACCATGGTATTGTGACTATGGAGGAGGATGCCCTTGTTCCTAGGAGACACACGCTCCTATTTAGGGACATATTTAGGGATGAAGTCTCCCAATGTCTGCGACAAACTCTCAGATGGTTCAGCTAACAAACGAATACGCTCCCGTGTTCTTAGGTGTACACGTGCACCCATGCACATTGAGAAAGAAAAAGCAGATGTGACAAAAAGAGTGTATATGTCGTACTATTATTGCAACTTTTCCGTAGGTTTGAAATTTTTCCAGGTAAAAAAATTGAGCGGGGAGGGGGCTTCATGCAGAGGGTGGGGTGCAAGCCGGTGGAGCGGCACAGTGGAGCATGGAGGCTTATGGTGACTCTTCCCCTCTGTCACAAGCCATGACACGGCCTCTGTCCGGGCGGTAGGAAACTGCCTCTTCTGGCGGAGGGGTCAGCCCTCCTGCTTCCCCACAGGATCCTCCATCTGGCTGGTGGTGCACAGCCCACTTGCCCACCTAGCTGTGTCCCCGCCCACCAAGCATTTTTGAGATTAGGGCTGCGAGATTTAGGGAAAAAAAAAAATACAGCACACCCAGTTAAATTAGAATTTAAACAATGAATAATTGTTTTAGCGTGTGTTTCTCAAAGAGTGCATGGAACGTAACTTGAACTAAAAAAAAAAAGTGTTGTGAATCTGAAATTGAAACTTAACTGGACGTTCTGTATTTTATCTAGCAGCGCTACCCACACCCCTGCCCCCAGCCCCCCACCTCACTCTCACCCCCGCAGCCAGAGGTCATGGGCACCTCTGAAGACTGTCTTAAGAAGACAGAAGAAAGGGTTCTCGGTCCCCTTTTGCAAATCGCTGCAGGCACGGTTTGCAAATCGCTGCAGCGACCTTGGGCCCTCTGCCCCATGACTCAGTCAAGCAAGCGAGAGGGCAGCTGGTTGAATGGGGACAAACCCATGGGCTGTAGGGAGGGAGAGGACAGCTCCCAAGTCCTCCAGGGGCATCTGGGCGGCCCCTCGCCCTGGCCACGCCCACTTAGGTGTGCTGATGCCTGGAGTCCCTTCCTCCGTCCCTCCGGCTCTTGGCTTGCTCCTCCCCTCCCCAGCTGTGCCACGCAGCGTCACACACAGCCCAGCGGCCTCACCACTTCCAGGCTGGGTGCATTTGGGCAATAAATGAGTTAACCTGTCCCCGTCTCCTCATCTGTAAGATACAGATAATAATAGCCCCTTCCTCACGGCCTGGTTATGAGGATGAATGGAACTAATATTTGCAAAGCACTCTGGACACTGCCTGACCAGTGGTAAGCCCTATATTAAGTGTTTGTTAAATAAATAATCCACTCGTGGAGGAAGGCTAGGATCTCTGCCGAGCCCCCGGGGCACAGCCCAGACCTGCAGGGGCTGTGCCCTGGAGGGAATTCGATGACAGAGTGCTCAGTCCTCCAGGCTCCTTTCTCTCTGGGCACTTGCAGGTGTGAAATCAGGAAGGAGATATGGAGACGGAGGGGCTGGCATCCTGGAGGAGCGACTGTGCCTCCCGACCCCGCCCTTCACTGCCCAGGGACTTGGAACTGGGGAAAATGTAGCTCAGTTTTGGAAACAAACCTCATGAACCTACCCATCGCCAGGGGCTGGCCTGAGCCTTGGGTCCCCGCGTGGGTGGGACTCTAGGGGCCAGGGGATGGGGAGCTACAGGCTTTCACACTAACAGTCCTCTGGAGGGAAGGATGCTTAAGGAAAGAGCCACCTTCTTCAGGTACGGTGAGAAGTGCCTCACTTTCCTCTCCCTGACAGGACCACAGGGCTCTCCCCTCATGGTTTTACTCTTGTTCTAGCTCTTGTTTCAGGGGAGAAGGCCCACTGGCCTTTCCTGGGCCCCTGCTTTTCCTCACCCATGCTCCACTGCATCGACACCTTCCTCTCACCCTTGAAGGGCTTGTCCCATGCAAACGCTGGGACACCTAGTTGACCTCTGCCCGCAGAGCAGGGAGTGAGGGGCTGAAGTGGCCAACTGGACAAGTCTGGGCACACGTGCCCCTCCGCTGACAGATGTAGATACGTGAAATGTCTTCTTTTTTCTTTCTATTAATTATCAGAGTAATTATGTAATTTCAACATTCCCGTGCACGCTGCGTGTCCAGAAATGACGCTCCACTGGGACTTGCATTAAAGGATAACATTTGATGCAGATGTTTTGATGCATCAGAAAGGTCTGGTCAAATATAAACATCGCTTTTTAAAAGTGAGTAATGTGTGTCCCCCTCCTTCCCTTCCGGAACCTCCTCCATCCCTTGGAGTGGTGGTAGGTGTCTGCATTTCAAGGGTGGTGAATGGGATTGTGGAGCTTTTGGAAGGGGTGAGGTTATCTGCCTCCCTATTCATTAAAAAAAAAACTAGCTGAAATGTTTTAAACATGACAAAATATTCTCTCATCAAAATAGTTGCATCAAAGCTGCAATGTCAAATATCATGCCTCCTGCTTTGCTGATTGTAGGTTCTTAGTCTCTACATGTTCTTATGGTTGTTAATTTAACCTGAAATTTAAATTTAGTAAGGCTTCCAAAGGGAAGGTAACCAAATGGCAGATTTCTCTGGCATTATGGATATATGCATATACGTGGGTTCCTTCCTTCCTTCCTTCCTCCCTGTCTCCCTCCCTCCCTGTTTCCCTTCCTCCCTCCTTCCTGCTCTCTTTCCCCCCCTTGAATGTCATTAGGGGTTGGCCTCTTAGCCATTTACAGCAATGTATTATGTTCATCCTAATGAACCAGATACAGTCTTATATACATTTTAAATACTGAAACATTTGGTTTAGTAACGATAATTTAAAGTTTTGCTTGTCCAGATTCAGCACAAAGAATATCTTCTTTCATAGACACATTCAATGCCTATGTCTCTAGGCGTTGGCCAGTCTACTGCATAGAGAGAAAACGTGCTGAGATAGATTGCCATACGGCACAGGGCACGTCAGAACATCAGAGTTCCTCTTTCTGGAATATGTTTTGACTGAAGCTTAATTCACCCTCTAAACGAATCTAAAATCGATTCTTTACCTACAACATTTATTTGGCAACACTCTGAACTTGAACATAAACCTGAGCAACGGAGACACAGCTAAATCTGGCAGCATATTAATGTCACCGATCACACATTTTATTTATAGAATTTACCCTCTCCCCAGTTTTCAGTTAGAAACCCATAGGCAGTAATTAAGCCATTATAAAAACACAATAGGATATAACATAATAGAACCATCTTGCTGTCAAGACACACAGAGCAGGGAAATCAGGGGAACACAAAGAAACACAATGCATCCAATTTAGCCCTGCTGCGGCAATGTCACAAACCAGTGCCCTCCAAAGGATAGGAGGGGGAAAACGTTATTTCCACAGACAGCCGGGGATGACTCCTAATTTTCAGAAAACAGCAAACCAACTAGCAGACTAATCAAGCCACCAAAAAAGCCAGCCAATCAAGCAAAGGGCAATTGTCCACAGCAAAAGAGTCGAAGCCGCCATCTTTGTACTCAAGGAGTTTGCAATCCTTTGAGGAGTAAAGTGCTTAAACTAAAAATCATTGTGACAGTGGTTCAAGGTATATCATGAGAAAGATGGGATTAAGCAAATAATATAGAAAGCACATTATATAAATCTAAAAGGAGGCCAGGTCACTATGCCCCAGAAATACTGGGGAAGCCTTTACTTGAGGAGGTAGGGCTTGAACTGGGCCTAAAATGATGCAGAACGTTTGGATAGCAAGAGGGGAGAAAGGAAATTGTATGAAAAAGGAAATATATTGGAAAGCCAGACATTCAAGAAAATGTTTACTCCAGATTAGGTGCAGTAGTTCACACAAAAAAAATCAGACAATGAAGCTGTGGATATATTATCTTCCTTTTAAGATGGAACAATGACAAAAAGATAATGTGTAGCAAAAAATGTAGATACAATATACATGCGATCCAATCTGCAAAAGAAATTCATATGTAGCAGAGAAAAAAGACTGGAAGGAAATACATCAAAAGTTAATATTACTTTTTTTTTTAAATGGGAGATAAAAATATCGTGATTTTTATTTTTTCTTTGAACTTGTCTATGCTTTCCAAATCCTAATCTAAATAAAATCTCTACAATAAAGTAAAAACAAAGGGAGACAAAACAAATTTCAAAATATATTTTTAATGGCCTCCATATACAAATTTTACATTCTACCATTCAGTCATGCATAAGACTACTGGGCAGAGTGTGTTAAAAGGACTATACGTATGGACTGAATTGTGTTTCCCTCCAAATTCATATGTTGAAGCCCTAACCCCTAATATGACTGTATTTGGAGATGAGACTTTTGAAGAGGTAATTAAGGTTAAATGAGGTTGTGAGGGTGGGATCCTAACCCAACAGGGCTAGTGTCCTTATAAGAAGAGGAAGAGACATCAGGGATGTGTGTGCACAGAGAAAAGCCATGTGAGGACGCAGCGAGAAGGTGGCCATCTGCAAGCCAAGGAGAGAGACCTCAGGAGAAACCAAACCTGCCAACACCTTGGTCTTGGACTTCCAGGCTGCAGAATGATGAGGATAAAGTTCCGTTGTTTCCACCACCCCATTGGTGGCATTTTGTCATGGCAGCCCTAGCGGACTAATATACTCTCTTTATGTAACTTACATTACATGGATGATATAATTTGTCCACCTATATTTTTGCTATAGCATTAACATAAAATAACTCATGACATTTATCCATTGGAATGAACCTTCCATACCACCTATGTCTCCCACTCTTGGTAATTTCTTTTGCTGAGCACACCAGAACACTGGCCCTGGCTCAACACCTGCAGAAGCTACAGACTATATAAGACACAGAGGATAGGATTCTGCCAGGCCAACGAACAGTAAAAAGTAATCCAGGTAGACGGTCCAGGTAGAAGACCCATTTCCTTTCCATATGGCTCCACCCAGCCCTTCCTGCAGGATCAAAGGAACTGTTTCCTCAGCTTCTGGGCATGCTGCTGGCTGACAGCTCTCCTCCTTCAGTCTTCTTTGGGAGCTCTGGGAACTCTGTCCTCTACGGAGGCAGCCTCTTCACCCAAGGACTGCCACCTTCTTGGGGACAGCCTCCCTCCAATGACTGGTCAACGGAGGCTGATAAAGTCTGACGTCCTTGTCCCAACCGGGGACACCTCTGATAGGCCAGCCCAGCTCCAGAGCCCTCCGTGCAATCAGCTGAGACCTGGACCGAGTCCACAGTCCAGTTTTACCCTCTGGTCAATCCTGTTTCCTTCCCTTCCCCCACTGGTATGAATCCAGAGACCTTGCCTTAATAATTGCCTGTTTGCTAATCTCTGCTGCAGGGCTTTTAGGGAACTGCCCTGCAATATTTCCCAGTTTATCTGCTCCGTCTCTTCCTGCCCCAAACCCAGATGGCTTATCCATGTAACCTCAAGGCAGTTACCCGCACGTCAGGGATCATAAGTCGTCTCTTGTGTAGCACTCAGGTGGCATTTCGTGACTTCTGGTGAGCAGGGAGGTTTGTTTTACCTCTGATTCGAATTCCTACGGAAACTGCTCTTGAGCCCTGGGGTTAAGTCGTGAAGGTTGTTCCCGCTCTCTCTCTGCCTTTCTCACCAGGTAGCTTTGTCCTCATCCAGCCTGAGGGGTTTGAAATTGGGAGTCTAGGTCTCCTTTGGTCCTAGGCAGTTGCCCTATATTAGAATATTAAATGTCAAAGCTGGAAAGTATGTTAGAAGTTACCTGACTCTAGGACAACCAAGGGGTTTTAATGCATGTTGTGACTTGGATTAATTTGTAGTGGCCGTTGGAGAGCTGCTTGGAGGATTCTGAGGATGGCCGGGGTTCAGCGCGAAAGCGTGGTGGGTGGTTATGTGTGTAGGGCATGGGTGTGGGTTGCCACTTCATTGACATCCTTGATAATCCTCCTCTCTTCTTTTGCTGGAGATGAAACTGGCCCAAGGTGAAAGCTACCCAAGTTTGTGTGGCTGGTTACAGGAGTTTGAACCATAGCCAGTACGTCCCAACAAACACTGCACACTCCTCCGTCCCACAGATGCCGCAGCGTGCCTCTCTAGCTAACCTCCTCTGTTCCAGCCCCTGATCTACTCGAGCACGAGTCTTGAGCCAGATCCCAGTCCCCCCTCTTTCTTGGCTGTCTTCTGTTGCCATATGTGAGCATGATTCTTCGGGCCAAATTCCTATGAGTAGTTTCTGTTTCCTCTGTGTTGCTCAGAGTTAAGTCCAACAAAGTTCTAGCACTTTGGGATGGGTAGACTTGGTAACAGATGAAATCTCTGCCTCTGATCTGTCTTCCCTCTCATTCATTCATTTATTCATTAAAAAATGTTTTAGGCACTTGACATTGGGAATATTAAAATTCCTACTGGAAGAGGAACACCTTTGAGCAGTGGCTTGAATGCGTAATAAGGCCCATCCTGCCTTGTAGTGGACAGTTTTCTCTTCTTCTTCCCCCTGCTAACTGCATCTTGTCCTTCATTAAGAAACTTATTCATCCTCCTTCTTCTGCATGGTTCTCTTGGAGCTGTCAATCACACCAGCCCACGCCCTGGCTACACAGGTGGATATGAGACTAAAACCTGGCTGCGATGGTCCAGTAGTGGAACCCTCAAATATGGGGGGTCCACTACTGGAGGGACCATCTTTTGAGGCGACCCCCAAAGATGTTCTATCCTCAGAACCTGCAAGTATATTTTACAAATTTGTTGCCATTTACATGCAAATACGCTATTTAATATACATTGCCATTATATGGCAAAAGGGTCTTTGCAGATGGAATTAGGCTTGTGGACTTTACGACAGGGAGATTGTCCCGGATTTTCTAGGTGGACCCAATGTAATCGTTTGGGCTCTTAAAAGTGGATGAGGAAAACGGAAGGGTCAGAGAATGTGATAATAGGAAAAAAAAAAAAAAAAGCAGGCGTGATTTGAAGCTTGAAAAGACTTGACCCACCATTGCTGGTTTTGGAGATGGAAAAAGGGGCCATGGGCCAAGGAATGTGGGTGGCCTCTAGAAGCTGGGAATGGCCCACAGATGGGGAATGAAATAGGAAACAAGGACTTCAGTCTTATAAACACAAAGAATGAACTCTGCCAGCAAACTGAATGAGCAAGGATTCTTCACCACCCTCCCCCCTTCCCCGAGCCTATAGAAAGGAACTTATCCTTCCAACACCTTGATTTTTTGTCTGATGAGACCTCCACTGGACTTCTGACCTCCAGAACCATAAGATAATAAATGTAGTCTGTTTTAAGCCACTCAGTGTGGCAATAGAAAATGAAAACAATAGCCAAGTCTCTAGCCAGAGTGATTGGCCCAGAGATGGGCATGTGGTTCAAGCTCAGTTAATCAGAGTCCTTTCCCCTATTCTAAGAAAGAGAGGCCTTTTCTCTCAGTGGGAGCTGTAAGGATGTATGGCCCCAGACCTGCCAGGGGCCTGGCCCCTGCCAGCTGGAGAAGCTGATAAGAGCTGGGCCAACATGTTGGCAAGAGCTGTGATGGGAGCCAGTGCAGGTCCTGACAAGGTTTCTCTCCAGCTGTGCTTGGGGCCAACTCCACCCCCGCCCTTTCCTGTCACATCATCCAATTAACTCCTTCTTTTGTCCGAATTCATTTCAGCTGGCTTTCTGCTACTGGTCACTGAAAGACTCGTGACTAATTCATGCTCCCTCCAAATACCAATCCCTGGTCTTCCATACTTAAAATCACTTTTTACGCTAACGTAGCTTCCAGAAGGAAACTGATAAATGTATATGTTCCTTGAGAGACTTGGCATGTTAGCAGAAGTTATTTTATCAGATAACTCTGCTTCCATTGAGTGATGACAGAGCCCAAAGGAAATGGTTCACATGACTAGGGTTTTTTGTTTTGTTTTGTTTGTTTGTTTTGCGGTACGCGGGCCTCTCACTGTTGTGGCCTCTCCCGTCGTGTAGCACAGGCTCCGGACGCGCAGGCTCAGCGGCCATGGCCCACGGGCCCAGCCGCTCCGCGGCATGTGGGATCTTCCCGGACCGGGGCACGAACCCGCGTCCCCTGCATCGACAGGCGGACTCTCAACCACTGCGCCACCAGGGAAGCCCCACAACTAGGGGGTTTTGATGGAAGATGGGGACCAGGAAAGATCTGGACTGTGTGGTACACAGACCCGGGAGGCATGGGAGGAAGTGATGTTGAGTGAATGAAAGAATGCAGGTGGGAGCAAACCCTGTCAATCTTAGATGTGGCATTAATGGGGAGAAGGGCGATGACCCTTCTCAAATCGGCTTAGTGCCTCTCCACTCTCCCCGTGGTTTTCAGTCATCCTTGACTCTCAGGACAGTCTTGATAATGTGTTCAATCACAATTAACCCACGCAGCAGGTGGGTTAGAAGTGGACCCGTGCTCGAGCTGGGAGGCAACATGCCCCGTTCCCCAAAGCCAGGGCCGCTGTGCCGCCTTGGGATGACTTTGCCTGAGCAGGCGTGAGGACCACCAGGGTGGCTACTGGAGTCCTGGGAGTGGGCAGGGACAAAGTGCCCATAGGCTTCCGGAGTATCACAAGGTAGAGAAAGAAGAACTAGAGCGAAGCAACACAAAACAGTCTCTTCGTGCAGATGGCTTATTGTCGGAGCTTGAAATTCTGCCAAGTGTTCATACTTAGTTGTCAGCAGTTTAGTTTGAGACAATAGTGAAAACAGCCCTTCTGGCCTCTACCTAAACCTCAGCAGAGGAAAAACAGCTTCAGAAGTTGAACTGGAATGGTCTCCTTACCTTAGCTGCCCCGACCCCGAGTTGCACTGCGCCAGCAAGGAATCTAGAACGTGGGGCATGGAAACGCTGTGTTTACGAGGCGAGGCTGGGGCTTACACGTTCTCTGAGTCAGAGCCTCGGGAGCCAGTGGTGATTTAGTGGGGACGTGGGAGGGAAGCGCTTTGCCAACTCGAAAGCCCCCTTCTTCAGCTGAGCATCGTAAGCAAACGTGAACAATCAAATCTTGCAGCTTTGGGAGTTTATTTTCTCTTGGAAAATGTCTGGATCCTTTTTGCCTGTAAGAAGGGAAAGAAAAGACTAAGAGTAAAGATGACAGGTTTACTTGGGCATGAAATCACTGTTGGACAACTCATTTTTTTCTGAGTTAAGTGTCAAAAAATCTGTGATTTTCAGAGTAAGTTTCCGTGAAATTACACATGGGGTGGATAATTGAGAGCAAACTGCCTGGGCTGTTTGGTGGGCGCTGCCCTTTCTGGGAATTTGGGTCTCTCCCAGTGTCAAGTTCCTGGGGCAACTTGTTTATTTCCAGTACCAGGTCTGACCCGCACCTGCTCAAGTCCCCAGCTCCTCATTTCTGAGCAGTCACGAGGCCAGCTTCTAATTTGTTTGTGAGATCGGCAAGCATTTATTTTTATAGCATCACTTGATCATTTTTTATGTGAATCTCAGGAAAACTTGTAAAGAATTTTACCATCTTTACACAGGCGTTTTCCATTCCTGTTTCTATGGGTTCCGACCCCTGGCCCTGGCATCTGCCTATCTTACGGCTGGTTTGGCGTATAGCAGCAAACCACTGTCCTATCAGGAAGCCCAGAACAAGCTCTGAAATGTCAGGTCAGTGTAGACAATGGCTTCTTTCAAAAAGTCTTTACGTAACGTGGCTTTCTTAATTAATGTACTGTGGACAGAGTTTTCTTAACTTCTATTTGTCCAGTGGTTTGTTTGGTTTTTTTTGTTTTTGTTTTTTTTCCGTGCAGGTGTTAGGACTTTGCACCGTCATTCATTGGCACTCGTAACGTTACTTGACAGTCGGGTTGCACCAAACCCACCTTAAAAACCTGACGGTGAATTATAACTAGTTACATAAGGAAAGGAGAGAATCTGGAAGGAGGCAGCAGCACAGAGGGGGAGAGAGAGAGAGACCTCCTTGGAGATATTGGCTGAAGCTTGGCCTGCCTCGGCCTCTTGGTACCACGATCCCAAACCAGGACGTGGCCCTAGCCCTCTCCGCGTGGCCCAGAGATGCAGGGCAGCTTCGCTGTTCCGATGCCACACAATCCCTTGCTGCAGGAAGCAAGAATTGGGTTCCCTCTGGGCCCCTAGGAAGGGCTAGTTTTATGCTCGTGGTGTTCATACGTTCTGAAGTGCACACCAGAGGAAATTTCTTTCCTCCGATATCAGACATTGTGCGAAGAGGCAAAAGCTCCCTGGCGAGCAGCCTTTTCCCTAGCCTCTCCTGACTGAAGTGTAAATGACTTTTGAGAGCAGAATAAGCCAGTCGATGAATTCATTCTTTGAACTTCTCTGACTGGGAAGTGCTTCTGAGACTTTGAAAATCTTCAAAGATCTCAGCCCATGAAATCGATAGTTCATTTTTCAGACTTAAGGCAAGAATTCACTCAGTGAGCATAGTGTTGAGGACCTCGTGTGAGGGAAACAGCATCCCGGGCACTAAAAAGGCTGTGGGCTCGGAAAAGCACAGGCCGTGCCCTAGAGGGGCTGTCTAGGGAAGAGTCAAGGACAAGGAGGTACAGTCTATAGGATGCGTACACAGAGCCACAGGGATCAGGGTGAGAACAGGCACATTGGGTTGGGAGTCGGGGAGGGAGGATGGGGAAGGGATAAGGGCTCTTTTCATGCAAGTATTTACAAAAACCAAAAGCTAGGAGGCAAGCGAAATGATCTGAAATCTGTCCCATCCTCGTGCATTTCTTGACTGATAATTTTGGTTTTTCGTTTTTGTTTTATTTTTAATTTGTTTTATTGAAGTATAGTTGATTTACAATGTGCTAATTTCTGCTGTACAGCACAGTGAGTCAGTTATACATATATATACCTTCTTTTCTGTTATGGTTTCTCCCAGGATATTGAATATAGTTCCCTGTGCTCTACAGTAGGACCTTGTTGTTTATCCATTCTCTATATACTAGCTTGCTTCTGCTAATTCCAAACTCCCACTCCATCCCTCCCCCACCTCAGCCTCCCCCTTGGCAACCACAAGCCTGTCCTCTGCGTCTGTGACTCTGTTTCTGTTTCATAGGTAAGTTTATTTGTTTGACTGATAATTTTGAAACAAAAACTGAGGACACGTATTTAGTAAGCTCTTACTAAGTGTCAGGTGTTATCCTATACGTTTACATAAATTATCATGAATTATCTCATTTAGTCTTTATCATAGGCTCTATGAGATTTGTACAGTTCTCCAACATTTTTCTGGATGAGGAAACGAAACCTCGGAGAGGTCAAGTGACTTGCCCAGGACCCCTCAGCTAGTTAGGGCAAGAATGGGATATAAATCCATGTCTATCCATTTAACTCCAGTGCCTTCTCCCTAAATCATCATCATCTTTTTTTTTTTAATTGGTTTTGCATGTTTATTGCTGAAACCTGAAGAAGGATCTTATGGCCCTGGACTGTCCAGCAGAACTCAGGAAGATTTCTGTGCCTCTCGCGTTCAGAGTCATGACTCCTAGTAGCTGGGGTCTGGGCTTTACTGCCCGAACTGAAGGGTCAGGTTCTCAGGCTGGGGCCACGGATGCCCACAGTCTTCTGCGCCACGCCTGACCCCCCCACCCCCACCCCGCAGGCTCTACAAAGCCTTGGATGGATTTGCTGGCTCTGACAGGCTGTTTCCCTCCACCTGCCTCGTTGGCTCTTAAACTGCAAACAGGAAACAAAACTGCAAAAAAGAGGGAAAAGGCACTTTCAAGAAAAGGAAAGCATCTTCCTTTAGGCCGTGGGGCTGCGGGAAGCGGAGTGATGACTAAGATGTTGAAGAGAGGCTGCTACCTGGTGATGAGGCGCTATGAAAGCCAGCTCAGAACAGGTTGTACCCTGTGTGCCTGGGAAGAGTGGAAGCCAAAGCCACGCTCGGTCGAGGGTGTAGTGTGAGCTGTCAGCTTCCAGCAGGAGGCCAACCAAGGCTGCAGCACCCCCAGGGCAGGCAGTTGAATAAAACACACTTGATGAGAATATTCAACTTCCA
Source organism: Globicephala melas (assembly GCF_963455315.2). NCBI lineage: Eukaryota > Metazoa > Chordata > Mammalia > Artiodactyla > Delphinidae > Globicephala > Globicephala melas. The sequence continues at coordinate 14,620,989 of NC_083331.1, read as the reverse complement.
GATGTCGCTAAGCTGAGCTGAAGCCGCGGTTGCTAAGAGCAAATAAATCACTGCTTGCCACACTGGACCCCACACACCTGATGCTCTGTTTCCTCACCCAAGGGTGAGAAGGGGTACAGGATAAACCCACTTCTTGGCAGGTGGTCCCGGGAATATTATTTTACGTTTTGACACTGCTGGAAAATCACTGATGAGGCAGTCCACCAGCACTCGCAGGCAGCAACCTAAGGATGTTCGGCTGTGTAGCGTCTGGACAACACTGCCATGCACTTTCGTATCTCAACACTACATTTTCAAGAATCACAATCAGAGAAAATATCTGCTCCTATACTTGGGAAATTGAGGGAAAAAATGCAGCCACAATCCCACCCTCCCAATTTGCCGATTATTGTCATGTTTGCGTACTAACCCCTAGCCTTTTGACTTAGGCATTTTCTTTACACCTGTGGTTCAAGCCCACAACCATCTGCTGAGCCCTGCCATGTACTAGTTACAGAGGCTGCCAGAGAAGCTCTGGGAAGTCTTGGGAATGTTAATTTAACCACGTGGTAAGCCATTTAAATGATTTTTTAGAATAAAAGCAAATGTCGTTATACTAGGTAGTAGAATGAAGAAATAGGCAGGAATCTAAATTTAAGACGAGCCAGGACTTCAGAGTTGGGGTACGCAGCTTCTGTATGAAGAACGGATGAAATGGATTCGCCGCAGGAACGGCACAGGCCCTGCAGTTGGTAGATGAAGATCCCGTGAGAGATGAAGAAAACTAAGTGAGGAGAGGACAGAGTGACAAGAGAGGTGCTTTCATCAAGGGCTTGAGAGGGCCTCGTAACTGGTGCTTACAGGGGAAGAGGCAGAGGAAGGGGGTGATAGTTTTGATTACGTTCCTTGGGCCATTTCCAGAAATCAGATTTGTACGGCCCTTAAGTCATCTAGCAGCGCTCCGTCTACCGCAATTGCTAAATAATGATGCCAGTAGCCATAACAGTATTAACTGACATCGATTGAGTTCTCTCTGTACGCCTTACCTCCTCTAAGGTTCACACCCACCTATAAGGTAGGTTCTACTATTAAACTTCTTTTGCGGTTAAAAAAATTGAGGCTCAGAGCATTTAGGCCGCTTGCCCAAGATTAAACAGCTTTTCATGTGCCAACACCCGGGTGGCTAAAACATCAGGAAGGCATCTTCTAAGAGGAGAGAACTTACGTAAACAAATGTCAACAGCAACACCGGAGTTTTATGAGATTCCACTGCATATGAACCCCTTCTGCATAGTCTGTGTTTTTGGATATTAGAAACATACCTCCCTTTAACGCCTCTTATAAAAATTTAACAACTTGGTAAGAAATCCTTTTAAAAGACAGTCCATAAGTTCCTGACCTCTTAAATAGATTGTTTGCACATCACGGAACCTTTTCTTGAAGCTTCGTTTGGCCATCAGGAGCACCGATATTGGCATGCTGAGAGGCTCTTGGTGCTGAGGGGAATGGGGGTCTGTGGCTCCCGGGCAGCCTGGCTGTCCTCCGTTTCTCCGGAGCCGGCCTCCCTGTGCCTCTGCGGGCAGCCTCCAGCCCCACCCCACGACCTCAGGTCCCTGCCCCCAGGCCCGCCCTCTTCTCCACTGTTATCCTTCTCCTTTCCCCGTTCGCTTCTCAGCTTTCGCAGGGAGCTTGCAGCCTTTTAATGATGCAGGGAGCTACCGTGTGCTTAGTGCCCAACACCGTGAGGTCTCCACCTGGTCCCGTCGGATCCCTGCCAAAGCCTCGGGGCATCTGAGTCTGTGTTTCCAGCAGGGATCACAGAGGCTCAGCCATCGGGGCTGCGCCCGCTGCTCCTGAGCGTGGAGCTGGGATTCGAACGCGTGTCTGTCTCATTCCATTCCTGTTTCCTTAGGTGCAGGTGGTACCCTCTGTAATAATTGGGCCTAGGAAAGGAGTCTGCCCCTGACCTTCCACACCGCAAAGCAAGACACTGCTTTAGTCTGCATTGCTTCTGCCTTCTGATAAGTTCAAGGGCTGTTTTTCGGGAGGCACAGGGTCCTGCGTGACAGTTGTAAAGAGCCCGGGTTCTAGAGACAGAGAGGGCTGAGGCTGGGCCCTTCATTTCCACCCACGGGCTTCCTGCCTTGGGAATAATACCGGTACATAGCTGGCTGTGCTGGAAGGAGTCGATGCGGCCATAAATCACGGTGATAATGATGGTAGTAATAACAGCACTAGCGGCAGCTGACACCTCCTGAGGGCTTACGCACATCTAGTGCTGCACACTGACCCTCTGCGGGGATTTTCACCTCTCATGGGTGGAGGAAACCAAGGCACAAAATGGTCAGGCAACTTGCCTGAGGTCACGCGTCTAGGAAGTGGTGTTGCTGCGGCATAAACCCCGGTGGTCTTGGTTTAGCGCCTGGGACGTTGCCCCTCCCGTTAATTGCCCGGCAGGGTGACCTGTTGTGTCTCCGCGCTACCCTCCCCTCCTCTCCTCTCTCCCCTCTCCCTCCCCCGCCTCCCTCCTGCGCTCACTCTCTTTCCTCCAGTCCTCACAGGACCCCGGCCCCTAGGAGCCCGGCTTGCGGACTCCAGGTAACCGAGCTATAGCTGCTGGCTGTTCTTGTCCCTCGGCGGGTGGCCACCCCTCCCGGCAGCCACGTCCGCCCCGGGCACGCCGCCCACTGTGGAGCGCCACTTGCTACCTTGCCACCGATGATGATGCCCATGTATCATAATTGTACTTTTTCTCTTTCATTGAAAGCCACGTGATGGAGCTAATAGGGTTCATGCTGGGAACAGATGTTCTTATTTCTGCCCAGATGCTGTCCATGGCAAGGCTTCTCGGGCTCTTTTGTACTTTCATTTGGAGTGTTTCTGGTTGAAGGGTTCTTGGGATGGGCTGAAAAATCACGCGGTCCTTCCAGGAAGGAACTGGGCACGGGTCTTGAGGGCGTGTGAAGTAGCCATCCTTGGCGTTTTATAATCCACATGCTTCCTGAGGACATAATCCTCTTCCTATTTGAAAACTGCCTTGGCTCACACTTTATACTTAAGCATTCAGATTTTCGCCTTTCTGGTTGCTTCAGTCTTGAGCTAATGTAGCAGCTAGCAATTCTTCCATTTTCTGCTTTATTTCCTCTTCTCTCTCAACCTAGAATTCATAGAAGGGTTTTTTTTTTTCTCCCCATTAAGATAATGACATTATCTTAAAAGGCTGTGATAATATCATTCATTCATTTAATATTTATGGAATATGTGCAAGGCACCAGGATATAAAACAGACAGGGTTTCCACTTTCATGGGGCTGATGTTCTGGTCGGGGAAGACAGACAATAAACCAATAAATAAATACACAAGCTAACTTCAGATTGAAGGAATGCTATGAAGGAATGAAACAAGAGGATAGGATAGAGAGAGTCTGGGAAGTGAGGGTTACTTGTATAAGGTGGCCAAGGAAAGTCTTTCTGAGAAGGTGACAGTTAAGCTGAGGTGAGGAAAGAATACTCTAGACAGAGGAAATGACAAGTGCAAAGGCCCTGAGGCAGAGGAGAGTTGGGGAGTTAGAGGTACAGGACAAAGGCCAGTGTGGTTGGGTGTCCTGAGCAAGGGGAGGGGAGGAAAGATGGAGTCAGAGAGAAGGGCAGGGAACACATCTCATAAGACCCACAGGGTCCCTCCCTCTCCCCTCCAATAATTTTTTTAAGTCAGTCAGCAAAAGATGATGGAAAATCCTTCCCTAGCATTTGTGGGTAAGTTCTTGTCTCCTCTCTGGACCAGTGGGCAGATGGTTTGTACCAGTTTTCCCTTCACCTGCAGGCCTTGGTAAACCTCTCTTAAGTTTTGCTCTGTCCTGAGGACCACGGCGGGGAAGGAGGGCAATCTAGACTCACCCATATAAGCCTTAGTTGGATTTCCTTGAGCCAGGCCTCCACACTGGGTGAAATCTGACCACAACCAGAGCTGGCATTTCAGAGTCATGCAGAGGCATCCGGACTGTTCCAGTTAACAGTACATTCTGTCGAGACGGAGACCAAATCTTGCAGCTTTGAAACACACATACACACGAAGAGATGTCTGCGTTGCAAGACGCTACTGAAGTCAGGGGGGGTGCGTGACAATGTGCGGTGACTCCAGACAGCTCCTCCCGTTCTTGCAAAGTTAGTCCTCTTCTGTCCTGCACGGAATGGGCACAGCCCAGGCTTCCAGCATGGAGTGGCCCGAGGCCATCTGTGGCCACGTGGTCAGCACTGTGCTGGAGGCCCCTGGGCCCGCTGCATGGTCCCAGGTCAGAAGTCGAGGCTGGGGTCTTCTCACGGAGCCGCGGGCCTCTTCTAGAGCACACCCAACTTTCCCAGACGCTGCTCGCTGACTTGGCCTGCCTACAAAGCCTGGGCTCAGCGCATCTCCAAAGATGAGCGAGAAGGTCAGCTCGGGCATCTCTCTGGTTTTGGTCAGGAGGAAACTATGCAAACTAGACCTATGTGCAGTCGAGAGACATACCCTGGAGGGACATTTAGTTGGGATTCTGTGATGATGATCCCAGCTTCCCCAGTCACAGGCATTTACAGTTTCCACCAGCCACTCACTGAAGTCCGGGGGTTTGTTGCCGGGTCCCAGATGTGGGCTGGCAGAGCTGGAGCCCCACGGAGCCCCACAGAGTCCCTGCGTCCTGTCGCCTCTGTCCAGGTCCACAGCACCTAGTGCTCTATTGCCTCCACTCCCACAGCGAGTGTTGACGGAAGGCCTGGCTGGCTGAGAGATGCCACAGGGCAGACGGATGTGTCCAGCCATCAGGACCGGAGAGCATTGCTCCGGAGTCGGAGTGACGGTGAACCATGAAACCCAGAGGCAGGAAAAAGAAGCAGCAGACTTGGGAACCCTGGCAGCTCCCACAGACCAGTTGACGGGCCGTGGGAGCCCAAAATGGATAAAACTGTCACACATTGTGGGCCTGGCCTGGACCCACGTCAGGTGGTGAGTATTGTCCATTCTGACCACGAAGGTCAGTGACTGAGGCATCAGCACGGCTGGGGGCTGCCTGCTCTGGTTTCTCAGTGTGCCCACCTGGGCGCACAGAGTGTGAACTTGGAGAGACAGGGCCAGGGTAAGACGTTCCCTCTGCCCTCGCTCGTGAGGGCTTATTTCAGGCACAGGCGCCATGATCGTTCGGGACAGAACAAGACATGCAAGGCCCACGTACCAGACCCAGATGTCGTGGGGTGGGACTGGATTTCAGGCGTCCATGGGAAGCAGAGCTGTGCGGGCCGGCAGCAGAACTGACGTGTGCGTTGGCTTCTGAAGAGCGAGCGAGCGTTTGCCAGATAAAAAGTGGGAGACGGTATTCCAAGGAACAGAAAACGGCAAATGCGAAGGTGTGAGAGTAAGACTGGGTGTGTCCCTGTGAGGTCTAGAGAATTCTTTCTTGTGGGACAGGAACCCATTGTAGCACGTGCTCTTGGGAGATAGCATTTCCTAATCCCCGATGCCGTGCTGGATGTCGTTCTGATGACGAACGTCTGCTCCCCTCTTTTGGTCTCTGTTTTTCAACTCCTCCCTATGCGGGGCTAACCTCTCACCCTAACCTGTGCCCACAGGCGTGGCCCAGCCTCGTCGTGAGCACCAAGCGCTGACCTTTGTGTCTTAGAGAGGAGTGGCCAGAACAAGGGCTTTCCGGTTTAATTCTGGATTCTACTTGGTCTTTTCCCCCACAGACAGACTCACAGATAGGCCCATAGCCCAGGGTCCTGCCTAGTTTTAAATCTTTCCCCAAACATTTGCGTCCTTTTCTGGAACTGTAGCTCAACGGCTGGGGACCTGCCACACACTGTAAGACTTCCCCAGTGCAGGCTGCCTCTAAATCGATCCATTATTGGCTAAGAGAGGTGACTTCTTTTATTATCCTCTGAAAAAATTCTTGCTTCTAATTATTTATGGTTTCCGAAATTGCTTCTCTGTCTATTGGCGCTGAGGTTTTCTCTCATTTACAACTGTGTATGCTCTACGCTCTAAATTATTAGTTCTCAGCCCAATCCTTTGTGTTCTCCAGATTATGTCAACGTTGGGGGTAGTTTTCATTTGCTCATTTGTTCGTTCATTCAGTATATATTTCTTGAACATCTACTATGTGCTAGGCACTAGGAATATAGTGGCAAGCAAGGTAAAGTTTCTGCCATCATGAAGCTTAAGTTTTAGTGAAGGAAGATGGAAAATACTCAAAGAAATCACCAGGCAGGACTTCCCTGGTGGCGCAGTGGTTAAGAATCCACCTGCCAATGCAGGGGACACGGGTTCGAGCCCTGGTCTGGGAGGATCCCACATGCCACAGAGCAACTAAGCCCATGTGCCACAACTACTGAGCCCGCGCACCTAGAGCCCATGCTCCACAACAAGAGAAGCCACTGCCATGAGAAGCCCGCGCACCGCAACGAAGAGTAGCCCCCGCTCACCACAACTAGAGAAAGCCCGCACGCAGCAACGAAGACCAAACACAGCCAAAAAAATAAATAAGTAAAATTAATTAAAAAAAAAAAGAAATCACCAGGCAAGATTTTTCTTTTATTGGAGTATAATTGCTTTACTATAATGTGTTAGTTTCTGCTGTATAAAAAAGTGAATCAGCTATACATATACGTATATCCCCATATCCCCTCCCTCTTGCGTCTCCCTCCCACCCTCCCTATCCCACCCCTCTAGGTGGTCACAAAGCACCGAACTGATCTCCCTGTGCTATGCAGCTGCTTCCCACTAGCTATCTATTTTACGTGTGGTAGTGTATATATGTCCATGCCTCTCTCTCGCTTTGTCACAGCTTACCCTTCCCCCTCACCATGTCGTCAAGTCCATTCTCTATGTCTGCATCTTTATTCCTGTCCTGCCCCTAGGTTCTTCAGAACCTTTTTTTTTTTTTTAGATTCCATATATATGTGTTAGTGTACGGTATTTGTTTTTCTCTTTCTGACTTACTTCACTCTGTGTGACAGAATGTTCACATCAAGTCAAACCTGTGAAAACATCCTAAGGATAGACACTGCTACCAACCCTTTAGCCTGGCAGTGTCGTACTCTCTTCTGAGAAGGCATGGGTGTGGGGACAGGTATGCAGGCAGCACGAGATGTCTACCAGGCTGGCTCCTCACGTGTTTTCATTTTAAGCTTCACATAATACACTGGGTTGGGCACCTTTGGGATGTCAGCTCTGCCAGAGAAGTGGTGAAATTGCCAACAGGGAAAGGTGTCAACAGGTCACCAATCAAAGCCGCTTCACGACGAAGCCTGTCAACATTTTCTGCAGGTCTCTGCCGTGGCTTGGATAAACTGCAACCATTTCATTCAATTTTTATTTAAGAAATAAGTTTTCGTATTAAAAAGTTATAATTAACAACACTGGTATAAATTTATTTTGTATCAAAAGTTTAGCAATAGGAGACAGCACTCACTCATCAGTTTGTACTCTTTTTTTTTTCTTTTTTTTTTTGTTTTTGCGGTATGGGGCCTCTCACTGCTGTGACCTCTCGCGTTGTGGAGCACAGGCTCCGGATGCGCAGGCTCAGCGGCCATGGCTCACGGGCCCAGCCGCTCCGCAGCATGTGGGATCCTCCCGGACCGGGGCACGAACCCGCGTCCCCTGCATCGGCAGGCGGACTCCCAACCACTGCGCCACCAGGGAAGCCCCTGTGCTCCTATTGATGCATCCACTTGAGTTACAAGAACTTGGGTAAATCTTCTCTCACTATCTCAGTTGAACTGGACCATCTTCTGAGCCCACAAGATAACCTGTTTACTTAAAAAGTTATTATTTGTAAATACTTACCTATACAGACAGAAATGTTCTTAATCTGGTGCAACCAGAAACAGTGGATTTTGAGGCTAATGTAAGACAGAAACTGCCCTCTATCACCTCTAGTTTAAAATATTTCATAGCCTTATTCCTTTCATTCATTGACTTTCTGCATTTACATATACTGGAGCGCCAATGAAGAACCATTAATGTAGAAAAAAATGAAGGAAAAGTAATCCCAAATGAAAGGTGAGAGGTCAGAGGTAAAGAGGTCACAGGAAGAATGCCCCATACAGGACAGCCTCCTCTGGCCTTAGAGCATCAGTATCTTTATGTCTTTGACAGTTGTCACAATTTCAACAGTTATTACATATACACCTCTACAAGTATATACATATATACACATATGCATATATAAACACGTAAGTGTACATATGTATTTAATTGTTCATCACAAAAGTATTGCACGAACATTCACTCATTCAGTCAAACGACAGATATTTGAGTCCCTACAAGGTGCCAGACACTATTTTAGGCAGGACGCATATAGCAGTGAACAAAACAGACATAACTTTCATGTGCACTGGAAACCAAAAAATTTGTGTGACTTGCTTTATTGCGATATTCACTTTATTGCAGTGGTCTGGAACTGAACCCACAGTACCTCCCAGATGTGCCTATACTCAATATATTGTCTAATGGATTGCTGTCTTGTTCAATTTATATATTTCACATCCTTCAATATCAATATGAACACAGTCCATTAATTTTAATAGTTCTATGGATTTCTGGTAGATGCATGTACCATATTTGCTTAGCCTTTCTCCTGTTTTTGGACCTTTCAGTTGTTTCTCAGAACTATTAAAAAAGGTTGCACTAAACGTTCCTGCACATCTTTGTGTGCATAGGAGCGTGTGTCTGTGGGATAGATTCTTCATCCAGAACTTTCACAAAAAGTCAAACCTTTGAAATGAATTTCATTGTGAATTATGTGTTTTGATTAGTGCCATTTTGCCAAAGGCAGAAAATCATTTTAATAAAAGGTTAGGGAAAAACTCCTCTAGGGTTCTTTTCCTCCTTCCCTGCTTTTCACCATATGCTCCCCCCCAAAAAAACAATTTTTTTTAATGATTTTCTTGCCAGGAGCTGCTTTTGGTTTAGCCAGGAGCTGAACATCACAGTGGGGACAGAAAGGAGCGTTTTCCTCCAAATTGCGTAATTTGACAAAATTTTCCTGCTACGGTAGTCATGTTTTTGCAAGACTCAGTGAACTTTGTAAAGGCTGTCTCTGCATCAGTAATTGGCTGCAGCAGACCCATGAGAGCATGGCTGCCTCTCTCTTCCCTGAAGTTCTGGGCTCCTGGAGATCATTTGTTCTGGGATCCCAAGGTCAGGTTCTTGGGAAATTCTCTTACCCAGTGCTGTAGGTCTTGCTTCTTCTTTATTCCCTCTTGTATTTAAACCCTTCCCCCTTATAACAGGGTACTTTAGGTATGATCATAGAAGGCCAGTGGGGAGTTCACCTCCCAAACTACGCTGGTGTGTGTGTGTGTGTGTGTGTGTGTGTGTGTGTGTGCAGAGGCCATGGGTGTGGGCTTCCTGGATGACTGACAAAATGCCATCCCATCTTTGTCTAAGGCGGTGATCGTAATCAGTAGTGGTGAATATTCTCCTGCATTTACTTTGTACCAGGCATCATGCTAAGCCCTCACCTTTTTATTTCATCCCCGTAACAATTCCACAAAGTAGGAAACATTCTCCCCATTTTACAGGTGGGAAAATCCAGACTCAGAAAGTAACTGCTCAAAGGACACACGACTAAAAGGTGGAAGAGCTGGGTTTTGAAGCTGGGTCTGTTTTGGACTCTGGAGTCCCACAGTCTTGACCATGGTGCATCCCGCCTCATTTCCCACCTAGGCTATGTCTCTGGGTGTTTCATTTGAAGGAACTTCTCGTCTGTTCCTCTGGTGTGAGTCCAAGCCACAGCCATGGGCCAGCGCTGGGTTTCAAGAGTCAGAAACATGTTGAAGGTGTTTATGATGCTGCTGGTAATCACTAGGACTCATCTTCCAAGACAGACTTACTGTGTGAGGCAGACGAGACAGATTTAGACTCAGAGACCTGAGTTAGAACACCGGCTCTGTCACTAATGAGCATGATGACATTTCCTGGTTTCTTATCTTGAGAAATAGTGACCATAGTAACCCCCTTATAGGTTGTTGTGAGGATGAGACAATATGTATATAGGCGCCCACTAAAGGATACTTTTATTATTATTTATTATTATTATTCCAAGAGAAGCAAAGACAATACAAAGTTCCATGAGAAGCAGCCATGAGTCTGAATTCCTAACTGAAGAGATGCAAAAGTTACTGGGAACATTGACACCAGTGGACCCTGACAACATTGTGCCAAAGTGAAAGAAGCCAGTCACAGAAGGCCACGTATTAGATGATTCTATTTCTATGAAGTGTCTGGAATAGGCAAATCTGTACAGGCAGAAAGTATTTCACTGGTTGCCTTGGGCTGAGAAGTTTAGGGGGATAAGGAGAGTGGCCACCAATGGGTATGGACGTTTGCTTTGGGGTGATAAAAACGTTCTAATGCTGACTGTGCTGATGGTTGTGCAACTCTGTGAACACGCGAGAAACCAACGAACTGTGTGATTTAGGTGAGTGAATTGTAAGGTATTGGAATTATATCTCAATCAAAAGTTTGTTACAAATAAGTTTCTGGTGAATGTTTAGTTAAAAGAAATGGAGAAATACCACAGTCTATCATGGGTTTATTTATACGACATGTAATATAGTATAAATATTATATACAGTATAAATAAACTTAATATATATTTTTATATTATATATAGTATAAATATACTATATAAAATATAGTAATACTATACTATATTTACATTGAATGCATTTCTCCAAAAAAACTCATGCTGCCTCTTTCTTAGCCAAGGCACTTAGCAGAAAGTATCAAAAACTAGGTATAAAGTTGAAAAAGAAAAGAAAAGAAAACCTAAAGGCAAAACAAACCCAGGAAGAGAAGCTAGACGGAAAAATGTAGAAAGCTGGGAAGGAGACTGCCTCTACGTCTGCACTTAACCTGACTCATGCTCGGCAGGACATGTGTTTGGAGCTGTTTGTTACAGGGCGACGGAGCTCCGGTGATTCATCCTCACTCTCTTGCGGGGAATCCGTGTGACAAAATGGCCTCCGTGAAAAAGCACGCACAGAAGCACGTGTGGCAAAGAGGCGAGGCAGGATGAGGACAGTTGGGTGCTGGTGGAGTCCAACCACGGTGTCCGAAACCAGTTAACTGACCTATCCAGGTCCAGCTCCCCGGCTTTAGCCCACAGCAGGTGTAACACCCGCCCAAATATGAGAAGATGCAGAAGTAACTTGGTCATAAATGTCTTGTCTCTGAAAAGAGAAAAGATCTATAAAAGTGCCTGGCTCATGTGAAGACCTTAATGGATGTTTGTGGAAAGTACTGTTGTTGGAACGAACCCAGCCATAAAAGATCTTGTCTCCCTCCCTTCCTGACTCTTAGGTAGTTAGTAAATTCAGCAAGAAAAAAAAGAGTTGAACTGCTCTTTGGACGTAATAATAATCTACTTTTGGTAGTGTTTTCCAGTTTATAGAGGGCTCCTAAATCAACATCTCTTCTGATTTCAGAACAGCACTATGGAGGCATAGAATGGTAGAGAGCGGACTGAGAGATGGCCGGTGGTTTTCAAGGTCGCATAGTCAAGGCAGTGAATGGGATCCAAGTTCAGACTTCTTCCCAGGACACGTGAGCTGAAATGAATGGACCTGGCTGGTCAGTTTCATTTTTCAACACTTCAAGGGATTATGTGGATGCTCTAATTTAATCAAAAGAAGATTATAGGTAAAAACATCACATATGGTAATGATGGGGGCTGGCCAACCAAGCCACCACTTCCTGAGACCAAAACGAAGGAGTGAACTAAGCCTCAGAACAGGGAACCCAGTGCCTGTGAGGAAACGAACCTCACATGGTAGTGAGGGGCACAGGCTTAGAACCACATTCTGGCTTCACCAGTTTTGTCACCCAAACACTGGCCGTGATGTTACTATTATAGGAGATTAAGGCAAGGATCTCAGGGGTTACTGCATGCTCAGTGTCTAGCGCAGAGCCTGGAACAAAGTAAGTGCTTATTAAAAGCTATTTTCTATTGCTCATTTCCTTTATTTCTTCTTATTTTATCCTCTCGGCATCATCCTCTTCACTGTCATTTGCTCAGGAAAGTGCGGGGACCTCTCACAAGAACGGAGGATATAGACCACTTTTGAGGAGGTATAGAAATCCCTGTGGGATCCAGGGTCAGCTGACATGGGGAAGGGATGGTGAATTCCTTTTTCCTTCACGTTTGAAAGCAGAGGCTGTTGTGGTTATACTTGTTTTCCACTTTCTCCAACGTGCAGTTTATTGGTCCATCCATTCTTCATATATTCATTTCTTTCTTTTCATTGGTTCATCCCCAGCCATGCTCTAGATCTGAATCCCAGGTGGCTCGACCAGTGCAGAACTGACCCTCCACTGAGCTGGAGAGACGGTGCCGGGTCACAGGAACCATGGGTCACAAATGACCAGAGAGACTCCGCCCTGGGAGGCAGGCTGGGCTTGGGGTGGGTCGTCTTGAGAGCGTGTGGTGTCAGAAAGCCAGGTGGTGATACGAGAAATGGGGCTTATGTGAGTCTCAAAGGCAGAGCTGCGATCGGAGTCCGACTTAGCCAGCTGAACCAGAAGGCCTGGCCCCGGGTCTGGCTTCCTCACAGGCTGGACGAGTTTAGAATGCAGAGGTCCCCACAGGGCAGCACCCACAGGCAGAGACGTGGTGAGGTGGATGTCCAGAGGTGAAGGCCTTAGTCACGGAGGCTGGGGCAACAGGCGCCTGTCTGGTTCCCACACTGCAATCTGGACATAGGACTTGCATGGAGAGGCCAAGAGAGGAGTTCAGAGTCTGGGAATCTGGGTAAGTGGTCCCACCAGATGCGGGAGGTGACCCAGCTCAGGGCGTTGAGCCCCTAACCTCCAGGCAGACCCAGGCTGGCAGATAAGTACCAATACCTTTCCAGGCAGGGCATGGCCTTCAGGGAAGGGAGCTTGCACCTGAGGGATCGTGTAGGGAATCCCTTTAGCTCTCGAATACCCAAATGTATTCTTTATTTTTGAACTTTTTATTTTATATTGGAGCATAGCCGATTCACAATGTTGTGATAGTTTCAGGTGCACAGCAAAGCGACTCAGCCGTCCATATACATGGATCCATTCTCCCCCAAACTCCCCTCCCATCCAGGCTGCCACATAACATTGAGCAGAGCTCCCTGTGCTACGCAGGACGTCCTTGTTGGTTGATCATCCTAAGAAATTAGAGGTAGATGTAAACTAACAAGACGTTCAAGTTGAAAAGCTTTTGATTTCTCAGCCATTGCAGGAGTGATTGATCCATTAATCAACTCTGTCAATCACCAGAGCATCCTTTGACCCCAGAAATCAATCACTGTGGCTGCAGGTGACCCCTCTGTGTGGCCCAAACATCCCTCCTCTTATCTTCTGCTAAATCTTTGGAGCGCACCTGTGTGACAAGGCAGAATACATCCTTTGCTGTTTGTCCAGTTTCAACCAGTACTTGCTGTAGGTGAATGTTGATTACAAATCTGTTACCTAAAATGTGGATGGTGTGCTATTGGGGAGAGTGGAAAATACCGCCGGAGAGATGAATGAAGAGTGTGGAAAATGCAGCTCAGTGGGAAGAGCACTGAGTCAGGGTTTGAGAGACCTGAACTGCAGTCTTTGCTCTCCTATTAGCTGGACCATCACCTGGATTGGTCTCAGTGTCCCTGACTCTTAAATAGGGGTAACACCTGAGTTCCTTATTTGACTGTCACAACGACCTGATGAGATAATACAAGCAGAAGGATTTGGGAAACCAAAAGTCCTTAATTATTTCATTCAAAAGAATTTGCTAATAGCAGCCCATTGGTCGCTAACTAAATGTAGCTGGCCAGGGGAGGGTGACAGATAGGAAGGGCAAACAGAGCCGGCGTCACCCAGGGTCTTTGCTGCCCAGAGGATGAAATTGGGCCTCAACCGTTATGAGAGGAGGAAGCAGAGCTGGAAGGAGCCAGGCAGAGGAGCAGGGCCTGGGAGAGAAACTGAGGCAAGAAGGATAAGGCAGCTCCCTCAGGTTCAACAGACAAAGGTTATGTCCAGGCAGGCAGGAGCCTAGAAAACAGAGGCTCAGAGGTTCAGAAAGGGGACTGCTGAGAACCAGCTGGGAAGCCCCGCAGGCACCAGGGCGCAGGCATCTGAATAGAGAGCCGGCATTTTCCCCATCCCCTCTCTTTTCCATACAGGATCCGAAAGGCGACTGAGGAGACACCTAAGAAAGCTCTAAGTAACGAAAAAAACTTAAGCGTGTGTCAGAGCCACCTGGAGGGCATCTTAAAACAGAACTTGCGTGCTTCCCTGGTGGCGTAGTGGTTGAGAGTCCGCCTACCGATGCAGGGGACGCGGGTTCGTGCCCCGGTCTGGGAAGATCCCACATGCCGCGGAGCGGCTGGGCCCGTGAGCCATGGCCACCGAGCCTGCGCGTCCAGAGCCTGTGCTCCGCAACGGGAGAGGCCACAACTGTGAGAGGCCCGCGTACCGCAAAAAAAAAAAAAAAAAAACAGAACTTGCTGGGCCCCCCTCTAAAATTTCTGATTCAGTGGGTCTGGGCGGGACCCTCCCCGGGAGAATTTGCATGTCTCTCTGGCTCCCAGGTGCACATCCTCTGCTGGGCTGGGCACTTAGAGAACCAGCACACGGTGGCAGTTGTTATGAATTCTTGACCCATGAAAGAAAAGGTGAGCGAGGAAGCACGTCAGGGGCGCTCTCGCTCCCCCCGCCCCTCCCAGTCACCGCAGCAGGCAGCAGGTGTTTTGACCTGGTTCCCCTGCGGGCTCAGACCCACCCAGGGGCGGAGCCCTGGAGGGCATGGGGGCAGGGCTGCCTCTTCCTCCTCCAAAGCCTGTAGATCTTGGGCGTGGTCAGACCCCCTGCCGACGGCCCGGTGCCCCATCCGCCTTACGGATGCTCAGGACAGGTTAGAACTGCCATTTACGGACGCCAACAGTGTGGGAGTCGTTTTTTCTTTTTTGGAACATCTGCAAGTAGGAGAACGTGTGCTGTATTATGGTGCTTCGTCTGCTTTCTTCCAGGCTTGAGGGTGGTTGTGATTACCGGGTTCCATTTTCTCACTTTCTGAGCTAGTCGTGCACCTTCAGTTGGGGGAGGTTGGGGTGGTCAGTTTACCATCCATCCTGGATCACCCTCTTGGCACAGCCTTAGCAACGTGATTGATAATCCAGGGAGGTCCTTCCTCCCCACCCCGCTTCCTCGCCTTCCCCCCATTGAGACCCACAGAAGCGCTACACTGTTCATTCACTCTTTTCTAAATGCTCTGGTGGTGGGGAGAGGCTAAGTGGAATATAAGAGGAAGTAAATTGTTACTCAAGCATAGAGGATGGAGCGGGGGTGGGCGTGGCCCGGGCGGGGAAGTTTCTCTCAGCGAGTGCCTCCTAACTCTGGCTGCATCATAGAATCACATCATAGCTTTTATAAACATTTATGCTCAGGATGTGAGATTCTGATTTAAGTTCATCTGGGATGGGACCCCGGCACTGGCAAATTTCAGTCTCTTCAGGGGATTCTAGTGCGTAGTCGAGCCTGAGATCTGCCGTTTCTAAACCAATTTTTCTAACCATACCTGGGTGCTGAGCACAGCTGCATGCTTGTATCACTTCCTTTGAACAACCACGAGCCACGCTGAGGTGGGCTGGAGGCTGCCACCTACGGGGTGGGTTAGAAGTCAATGCCACAATCTAAGTTTAGACAGGTAAGGCTAGGTGTCTTGAGACCAGGTGGGCAAGATCAAAAATGCAAGTTCAGAGAGCAGCAAAAAATCCCCAGGCTGAGGATGACAGAGGCTGGGACCAATGCAGGAACATGAGCTGTGGGTTTAATGCCAAGAGAGCAAACTACCAAGGTCAGGTTGTCCCAGGCCCATGGAGGCAGCACAGGGTTAAAGCTTGATTCGGCCCAATCCAGGAACTCCAAATGTCCCATGTTCTGGGATGGAATCGAGTGAGTGGGACTGAAATCACCTGGGATGTTCACAGCCAGCATAGGAAATACGGGAAGCCAGGATGTTCTTGAAAGAAGGGAGATGAAAAATAAAAAGTGCAGAGGAAATGGTTCGGTCTCTATCATGCACCCTGTTGTTGTTTTCATCAAACTGACCAAGTGTCTCTGATGTATAGAATCTTGTTAAAATGGTGCCTCTAATCTAGTAGGCCTGGGGTGGGGAGGGCCTGAGAGGCCCAAGGCTCTGCATTTCTAGCAGCCCCCCAAGCGGTGCTGATCTGAGGACCGCTCCTGTGCAGCAAGAACTTGGAGGACAGGAATGATGTCTACTTAAATGCACCAAAGAACACCTGGCAGAGACGTGTTTGGTCACTATGGGTGTGGAGGCTGATACATGATTGCCCTCAACCCTCAGATCATTTAAGGGAGTCTGTGGTTTTTCCAGAAGGTTCCACGTTTTGGAGAGAAGTAACTTTCTGCAGACGTAAGTAGAAGGACAGCATCATGCCATAAACAATGTCTACTTTACATCACCCCCTCCGTCCCCCACGCGTGTCCCTTACAGAAGACGGAGAACCTACAGAGTGAGTCAGGCTTGAGCTGACCTAGTGAAGCAAGCACCACCAATAAGTAACCTGTTACCTGGGGGTGGAGCAGCGATCCTTTCATAAACGAATGTCAATGAGGGATAATTTTCTGCTGCAGCAGAATTTCTACACCTGACAGTATTCTTAATCTACTTTAATTAAGAGGTTAATCTGTTGTAGAAATTGCTTTTCTCTGAAGCCACCTGAAATCAATTTAAACTCAATTACAAGTGGTTAGCTATTGTTTATGTGGTTAAAGATTAGAGAATACATTTTTGCTTGTCAGGAACCTTCAGAGCAAATTTTGAATGTCACGATCAGAGGAGAGTCTGAATAGTTGAGTGCTCTTTAATGGGCATGGAGAAACCATTAGAAAATGTAATCAGTCCTATTTGATGACTTGACCTTGGGACTCTGCTTGAAAAGGGTCTAATCATGTCTGTCCCATAAGTGCCACCAGGATGGCTCTGCTGAAATTAATTGATCATTACGTGCTTTCTGAGAGCCTAATATACCCTATTTGATGGAATATAAATTGCAGAAATAATCTGTAAATTATATAACAAGCTTCAGAATACATTTGCCCTCTGTCGCTTTAGCACAGATTAAATCTGACAGCTAGTTTCAAAATGATCAAAAATCGCTTAACTCCTCCAATAGTTTGGAATGCTTGAGTTTTACAAAGAAAAAAAAATATATTGCACGGCATGTGCCCAGTCTGTAAATGTGAATTACAATCCGTTTTTCCATCAGTAAAACATAGAGATAAAAAGAGGCCTGAAAAGGTTTTCTGGGGCTTGAATGCATTATTTTATTCAATTGCTTAGTAAGGTACTTAGCTGCTATTAAAAATTTGGATGTGTGTCAGAGACAAGGAAACTGTTTTGAATCCTCTCCACTTCCGCACTAAGTATATGAAAGAATTGCGTGCCTCTAATAGGCCAGCCAGCTTGCTAATGTGATGCCCCGTCGTCTGGTTGGGCGATCCACAATGACAGCGCCCTCCACTGATTCTCGGTGGGTTAAAGGTTTCTTGACATCCTTTCAGGTGTCCAAATGATGAATCTAAGTTACCTCCTCTGTTTTTGCGTATTCTTCTGGGATCAAGACATTCTGCCATTATAGTGCACACAATCCATGACGTTTTGGTTAAAGTTGCAGGAAGCCTTCCTCCAGAACACTTCCCCCCTCCAGAGAATTATTAAAGGAATTTTCCTTTGAGCTGACACTTTTCGTATTTGAACCAGACCTTCCAGGATTTTCTTCCATACATGGTGAATGGTTAACTATTGAGTAGAAGTCCGTTATTCCTGCTTAATTGGCATCACGAGAGAGATCACATTTTTGGAGCCTGAAAAAAAAAGTGTGATGAAGTGGGCACAGAGTAGTGTTTTGTGTAAGAGACTGGGGCAGCTCCCTAGATGGCAGGATGGTAGTAGGTTTTCTGGGAACTGGACCGTTGAAAGCTAACATCTCTTGGACGTTGAGTCGGGGGTGAAGCTCAGCGATGAGGGCCATATTTGGTCCGTGAGGGCTCTGGGTCAGGTGCCAGCTCTGTCCTTTAATAATTGTGAGCCTTTGGGCAGACTTCTTAGCTTCTGAAAGCCTCAGTTCCCCCAGCTGTAAAATGGAGATAATAGTGAAGATTAACGGCAGTAGGGTGTATAAAATGCCCAGTAGAGTGTCACACACATACACTTACTAAGCTCTTCATCATAATTAAGCAAAGCATAAAATGATTTGGTGTCTCTGTTTTCTGAGCCCTAAATAGGGGTGCATGATTTGAGAAAGGTGGTTTTTCCTAGCTGGTGAAATTTTTGATATGAAGAGTCTTACAGTGTTACCGAAAGGAAGCTGTCTTCGATTTTTCATTTCACAGACACCCTTTAGGACAGCTCCCTGTGGAGTGAGGATGGGGGTGAGGGAGAAGGAAGATATTTAAGACAAACTCTGCTCTGGGAGCAAGGCCCTGAGCTGTAGTCTTGGCTCCGCCGTAACCCAGCTGTGTGAGGTTGAGAGCAAGGGGTCCCTCCTTCTCTGGGCTCAGTTTATTTGTGTAAAACGACAGGGCTGCACAGATGTCTGTTAAGGTGGCTTAGAGCACTGAGATTCCACAGTCCTTCCTTGCTGGCCATCTCTGTAAGACCATTTCCTGCTCCACACCCAGGAAATGGTTGGAGAGTGGGCACACACAGGGCAGCCTGGACGGCGCGGTGACCCCGTATCTGCATGTTTCAGCCTCGTGCCGCCTGACCCGCAGGCTCAGCGGCCATGGCTCATGGGCCCAGCCGCTCCGCAGCATGTGGGATCTTCCCATACCGGGGCACGAACCCGTGTGCCCTGCATCGGCAGGCCGACTCCCAACCACTGCGCAACCAGGAAAGCCCCCTTTGAACCTCTTTGAATTGGCACAGACCATGGTGTCGACCAGTCACCCTGAAACCCTTATTGCAAAGGAGGCTGTTGGAGGACCTCACCCCGCCCCCTGGCTTGCTTCACTCCTTCAAGTTGCCTCCACACCTTCCCAAGGGCGTGTCTGTGCCCCTTCCGTGGGTTCCTCTCTCAGAGTTCCAGTTCCTTAAGGGTCAATCCTCATGACCATGCAAATCCCTCAAAGAAGGTCCGCACTTTGGGATCTAAATAAGTTGTAGGGACTCCCCTGGCGGTCCAGTGGTTAAGACTTTGCCTTCCAATTCAGGGGGTGCAGGTTCTATCCCTGGTTGGGGAGCTAAGATCCCACATGCCTCGTGGCCAAAGAAAAAGAAAACATAAAACAAACAACATTGTAACAAATTCAATAAAGACTTTAAAAATGGTCAAAATAATCTTTAAAAAAATAAATAAGTTATACATCACTTTGTAAGAGTCTCTGAGCACACGTTTTGTTATGAACGGAGAGGAGAGGGTTTGGGGACACAGAGGTTCTAGCCTGGGCTAGAGGATTAAACCAAGAATCTGGGAAGTGTGGGCAAGAGGCTGCGACAGGACGAAGGACCGGCAGCTTTCACAC
Source organism: Globicephala melas (assembly GCF_963455315.2). NCBI lineage: Eukaryota > Metazoa > Chordata > Mammalia > Artiodactyla > Delphinidae > Globicephala > Globicephala melas. The sequence goes on along the minus strand of NC_083331.1, from coordinate 14,601,474 downwards.
ATCTCCCTGGACTCAAAGTTCTGGAGGTCAGCAGGAAGCAGGTGAAATGGGGAGAGACATGGTCCTCTCTCTGTAGAGTGATTCTCCTCCTGCTGGTTTCAGGTGCTGGTACTCCTAGCCCTCTGCTATCTGCAAGAGAACAGAGAATCCTCATGGGCAACAGGACAGTGGAGAGGAGGTTTGGAGAAACCTCACTGCAACTCATTTTAGGTCAGAAGCACATGCAAATAGCACGCTGCCCCTGGACCTGATTTTCCTCAGATGCTAAGTCGCCTTCCAGCTGTGAATTTCTATGATTCTGTTTTCCTTTGCTGTCCCATAAGAACTGTGCCTTTTGGCCCCATGTGAGGGTTCATCCGTAGTGTAAACCCACATGCAACTTCCCATGACACACCATGGTTTGCCAGTCAGGCCACAGGTGAGTCCTGTTGCAAGCAGTCCTGAAGAAATTGTACCCGAGAGCAGGTTTGTATAATATTAGAACCTCAGCATCACAAAATCCAAGCTAGTGATGGACCACACCTCCGGTGGCTCACGTCAGCCCACGGCATTGAGTGTGATGTGCCGGTCAATGACTGACCTCAGATAGAGTCAAAAGCCATGACGTCAATATCTACAGAGTAACCTCAGTCCAATATTCAGCATTACCTTGCATCAAGTCATTCACTTGAGAACTCAGCAACTGAACCGAATGCAGGAACAGATGCCCAACGAGGACACGTGCAGACAAAAGGAAATTCCGACCGAGGAGATAATCTCCATTGATTTAGTCACACAACGAAAGGTTTCACTCCTGCACGAAATACTTTAACAGGCAAAGGTTTTCTGCTTTGTACTCTAAATGCTGTGCCTCCTTTTCCCTAGAAATAGCAAGCTTACTATGTCACACTAAATTCCTTCTGCCCGTTGAATCGTCTGGCATGGAGTTTTGGACATTTTGTCTAAAAAGAAAAAAAAAAATAGGTCATTTGCTTTTTCTCTCCATAACTCTTTTGTTCATTCACTGGGTACTTCAGCCAAATCCTATTGAAGGAAGGAACTGTGGCTTACGCTGCGTGCAGATGTGATGTGAGGTTTGCGTTCTCCAGTAAAGCCGTCAGAATATTTTATAAAAACTAGCTGCATCCTTATGCAACCATCATATCTGTATATTCTCCTCTAACCTTTTGTGTGTCTATTTATATGGTTGTAATAAAAGTTGACACATACTCTTTCATTTATCCTTTTAACTCCATGCGTTGGTTACATAGGCGTCATTTTAATGAGTGGAGAAGAATCCATCAGATGAATAGAAATACATGCCATTGTGGCAGATTGCAGAACTGACCCTCATTCTTCACCCCTCTCTGTTTCTGCATTCTTTGCCATGTGATTTCGTTGCCCCTCCCAGCAGGGGATGGAGTTGATTTTCCAGCCCCTGGAAGATGGGCTGGCCTTGTGACTTCACTCTGACCACCCAAATGTAGCAGAAGCAAGTGATGGTGTGCTGATTTCAAGCCAGTGCCTCAAGAGTGCTTGAGGACAAGAGGCCTTGAGTACTTCTGCTCGCCTTCTTGGAACCCTGCTGTAGACTGCTATCGCGAGAAAAATCCCGAGCTAGCCTCCTAGGGACTAAGAAACCATGTGGAGTGAGGGCCGGTCACCCCAGCCATTGCAGCTGCCCCTTCCTGGACCAATCAGCTCCTGGTTATATGTCACCTAAAATCATGGACAGGTAATTTAAGTATATAATAATAAAAAGGATGATGATTATTGTTTGCTAACATTTATTGAAACCTTGTTATCGGTGGTCAGTTAATCTGCTTCCTTCCTTCTTTTTAGACTTAATTATCCCTTTATTTACTAATTCCCATAACGAACATTTACTGAATGCCCTTAGATAGGTGTTTGGTTAGATTCATTCAGTCACTGATACCTCTGTGAGCTGGGCAGTAATCCATATGTTGGGGATACGACAGTGAACATAAAAGGTCCGTCCCTGGGCTTCCCTGGTGGCGCAGTGGTTGAGAGTCCGCCTGCCGATGCAGGGGACACGGGTTCGTGCCCTAGTCCGGGAAGATCCCACATGCCGCGGAGCGGCTGGGCCCGTGAGCCATGGCCGCTGAGCCTGTGCGTCCGGAGCCTGTGCTCCGCAACGGGAGAGGCCACAACAGTGAGAGGCCCGCGTACCGGGGGGGGGGGGGGGAAGTATGTCCCTGTTCTTGGGGACTTTCCTGGCGGTTCAGTGGTTAGGCCTCCGCTCTTCCACTGCAGAGGGCACAGGTTCAACCCCTGGCTGGGGAACTAAGATACTGCATGCCACACAGCCAAAAAATAAAGAGTCCCTATTCTTAAAAAGTTTACATTCTAGTGGGGTGGGGGACAGGCATAGACAAGTCTATGGCATGTCAGGTGGTAATAAGTGTCATAAGAAAAAAAAGGGAAGAGTGATAGGGACAGAAGCAGAGTAGAAATAGTAAAAAATGTTTTTGTGAAGGTGATCAGATAGAGTATAAATATAAATTTTTGTTCTGAAGTCTTGAAATTGTTAGAGGTTTTTTTTTCTTTAGAATAAATTCAGATAATCTAAATCTCTTTAGGGCAGCATTTCTGAAATTTGGTCCCTAACCTGCTAAAATCCCCTCTGCTATGTGTTTGCACACCTTTAGAGCTGGTACCTGGAAAAGGAAAATAGTCTAAAGAAGCAGGAGCATCTGACCCTGGAGGTCACCTTGTCCTTAACTTGTCAGACACCGCTTGCAGCCAGTCTGACGTCAATCAGCAAGGCCTGACATATGATTCATCTGTGTTCGTACCATTGTTGGTTCCTGTTATTGTTTTTCTCCTCACATTGTAGTTAATCATTTGTTTGAGTTTGGTTAAACACTCACGTGCCTTATTAGGCCTTTTCCTACAGTTTCATGTGGGCCAAACCCTTGGTGAAAATGTAGGTATGGGTCAGGTCTCTATCAGGGATCTAAGGCCCCTCTCCCGTTCCCAAGGGGGCCAGCGCGCTGGAGTGACAGGTCAGAAGGAATAAACCCAGTTTGTAAAGCAAAATCACAGATATCCATAGGTTGGAAGACAGAACGTGTCTTTCTTCCTACAAGCAAATTTTAGAGAATCTTGAAGCTTCTCTTTTTCCTCTGAAATTACTCTCAAATTTTAAAAGAATTCGATCCTGAGCCATTGACCTGAATCCACTACAAATAAAAAGAGAAGGGAGGCCAACGAGGATTTAAGGATAAACACAGGAAGGACAGAGACCAGACTCCACCAGGATTTCAAAAACCCAGATCTGCTTACAAAGCACGTTCTAACCCGAAGTTTCTGAGTTGACAAGTTACCCCCTAAGATATGCAGACACAAAGGGAAGAGCTTAATGAAACTCTCCTCCTTCCTAGCCAGGGTAAGGCACAAACAGCAGGAGACCTTTAGCAAGTTTTTCTTCCTTTCCTTTCCTTTCCCTTCCTTTCCCTTCCTTTCCCTTCCCTTCCCTTCCCTTCCCTTCCCTTCCCTTCCCTTCCCTTCCTTTCCCTTCCCTTCCTTTCCTTTCCCTTCCTTTCCTTTCCTTTCCTTTCCTTTCCTTTCTTTCTTTCTTTTTTTCCTTCCTTCCTTCCATCCTTCCTTTCTCTTTCTTTCTTTCTTTCTAATATCCTCCCTCTTAGCTTGACGGCAAACAGGACAGATACTCTGGCCCTGACTTCTCCTTCTGGATTTGGAAGCCTTTTTCCTACCCAGTTGTCAGAAGTCTCTTTGTCCTCAAACACAGAAAGAGGTAGATCTCACTACCATCCACAGTATGCTTCTGATCAGGATCCAAATGAAATTCCAGACCAGCCTGGAGCCTCTCAAAGCCAGGCCGAGCCTAAGGCTGAGCCCTGCTTGCAGAAACGATTAATGACTTGCGGTAATCACCCAAGTTCAAGGAGCCTGCAAACTCCTGAAACCAGGCTTTGGAAATGCAGAAGTTTCTCCTGTTAGTTCATCTTGTCACCATCTGGTTAAATTTTATCATCCTTACTGCTCTATGATTAATTTTTTATGCCATAGATTTCTGCCACTCAGTTGTAATTACTGAGAACAGGAAATTTCAGCGGGACCAGATCTGATTATTCGGAATGGCAAAGTTGGTAAAGAGTTCTTTAAGAGACGTTTCTTGGGATTGTCAAATTTCAAAAGCTGAATGGAGCCACTGAAATCAACTGGTTCAAAGAGTTCACTGATAGATGAGGAAACCTATGAGAGTTAGCCCAGCCGGTTGATAGCAGAGCAAGGACAAAAATCCCAATAGCCACATCCCTGGTCCAGTGATGTTTATACCAGGCTCCGCTGCCTCGAGAGCTAGTTCAAACCAGAAGCAGCCACTCCTCTCCGTTTGGGTGGGATCATCAACTCCAGGATGGAATTTGGTCAAATGTCTCATTGCATCGTCACATCGCTTTGAAACTCCAAGTTCTTTGGACACAGAGTTCTTATCTACATGATGTGAACCAATAAATTCTCTGGAAAAAAAATCAGTCCAACACTTGGCTGGTGTCTTGGAGGGGAAGAAAGAAAAATTCGGTGATTAAATTTTTAAAACTGAATTAAGCAGCTGTGCTTGCATCCTGTGGACACTCCTATTATGCCTGGACCAAGCTGTCCGAAGTCGGGGTTGGGTCACAGAACTGTATGGAAATTGTACGGTGGTTCTGTCATAGCGGCAAGTGACGTATCAGCCCTTTGTTGTTGTCCAGGGTGATGGGGAAGCTCCAGGTTTTAGTCTACTGATTACTAAACTGTCAGGCTACGTTCACTTCTGAACAGTAGAATGTTTTTTTCAAGTAAAATAGTTATGTGTCATCTCTACACGTAAAATAGATCAGGGTGACATTTTATGCTTAAAATGATACATTTCCCCTCTCTAAACACAATAAATGAGAAAAATAAAATGGTCTGATTGAACTAACATTTGCACTTGTGAGTTAGAAGAGTCATTTTTAGTCTCAGAGCCGCGTCAACACGTGATTCGCCTCCCTATGTGGATTTATTGGCACCATAACTGATTCACCCGGTGTATCACGTGCTCAGCCCACGGTCCGGCTCATGGGAAATATGAATACATCAATGACTCTTAGCTTGTGAGCTTCAGAAAGGCAGGAGCTGCATCTTAACTCGCCATGTATCCGCCCTTCCCTGAAATCACCTACTGCCATCCGATGAATGTTGGTTGGATTAGGAGGTAATGAGTTGGTACTTGATGACGTTGAGTAAGAGTGGTCCACGGGAGAGCTCAGAGCAGCGGAGGGCTGTAGCCAAGTCGGTGAGTTCAATGGGATGCTCTAACTGCAGTGTGATGCGTGAGTTAGAGCCGAATGTGTCAGCCTGCTTCATACAGATTCTTCCTCCTTGCGGTGTGTGCAATGAACGGCATTCTCTGGTCCATGTGGTCGTCAGGGCAGGGACATTTTTCAGCTCCTTCTCTAGCCTTATAGATTTTTATCTCCTCTGTGGGCCTTTGGGCCTCTTCAGATCAGCGCCTTGATTTGGACCTTCATCATCTTTCACCTGGACTATGGCAGTGACACTCCAAGGAGAAGTATACCTGTCTCAAGAGTCTACCTTTGCCAGTTCATGCTGTGCTGTGTTAGAAAGTTTATTTTCTAAAACTCAGATCTTGTCAATGAACTCACCTGCCTCAAAGCCTTCAATGGCTCCCTAGTGTCTGTAGGTTAAATTTCAAACCCCTTTACAGGGCATTCAAGGTCATGCTTTTCCTTCACTGCCACTGCCCCCCACCTCATGTGACCATTAATTTACCTCCATGGAGGAGACAGTTCTCTCTGGGGCCTCTGCTCCTTTCCTTGTGTTATTTTCACCTGAATGCCCTGGCACACTCTTTGCCTTTTGTGTCTGTCACCCAGTGGAGAGCACTGCCCATCACGACAGGTAACATCTCTCACCATTCTCTTCCCCGTGTTTAGTCCATATTTCGTATTGGATACGAAATATGTATCCAATAAATATTTGTTGAATGAATAAAAAAATAAAACGCTGATAACTATGATTTGCGTTGAATTAAAAATCAAATATCTTTTCATTACTAGAAGAGTGAGATGGCTCAGTTCAGTTCAGTGCCATACATAGTGGGAAACGCAAAGAGTGATAGGCAGAATCTCTACACTTTAGAGGGTCAGTCGGAAACAATCAGTGATGGCAAGAAATATGAAAATGATCAAAAGAAAGGGGCCAACTAGAAGAGGTAAACCCTAGCAGTGATCTTCTTACTGAATTCCCTGCCTGTGATTTCTGTCCCCTCCAATCTGTACATGTTTCTCAGATTCATCTTCTCAAGTACCCTTTTGCCTATATCAGCTCTCATCTTAAAAACCAAATGTCCTGAGATCCTTGTCACCGACAGATAGAAGTCCAAACCACTTATTCAAGCCATTTATTCCTCCCACAGGATCCAGTCTTTGGCTGCTATGACCTGCCCTTGTGGGATTCTGTCTTGCTCTGGGGAGCTTCTCCCATACCACCAGGCTGTGTTGGTCCATTCTTGCAAGGATGCTAAGAGCTATGGAAACCCTGAGGCAGCAACACTGTCCTGGGAGCAGTCATCATCTGCACAGGTATGTGACACCTCAGTTGTCTGATTCTCAGGAGGCAGGTCTCAGTGTCACATACTGAACACTGTTTTCTATTTCTCTTTTTTTTTAAGTTCTTTTCTTAAATGTATTCTTAATTTTTTAAGCTGAAATGTATTTGTGCAAATCACCCCCTCATAGTGTACATTCAGAGTACTTCTGCCTGCAGGAGCCTCGGGAGAATAACTGGGGTTTTCTCTCCTGGCCTCTCCCCCTACAGTCAGGATCTACTCGGATACTATTCAGCTCAGCTTCCATGTCTCCCAAAGTCTGCTCCCTCCCTACGCTCCAGCAAAGATTCTAGCGTTCAGAGCTGTGAGAATCACCCAGGAATTGGTTAAAATGCATATTTCTGAGCCTTACCTTGGAGAACTCTGCATGTTAGATCAACATTCTGGCTGACTTTGATACAGGAGGTTCACTGCCTACACTTTGAGAAACATCTTAAATGTGGCCATCAACAATTCTGCATGTATTCATTCATTCATTCATTCATTCATTCATTCATTCTTGTATCTAGTCACAAACACAGGTATTTCTTCTACAGCAGAGCTTTTTAAAAAATTTTTTATTTTATTGATGTATAGTTGATTTACAATGTTGTATTAATTTCTACTGTACAGCAAAGTGGTTCAGTTATACATCTATATACAGTCTTTTTCATATTCTTTTCCATTATGGTTTCTCCCAGGATATTGAATATAGTTCCCTGTGCTATACAGTAGGACCTTGTTGTTTATTTATTCTATATATAGTAGTTTGCATCTGCTAATCCCAAACTTCCAATCCATCCTATCTCCACCCTCCTCCCCCTTGGCAACCAGCAGTCTGTTCTCTATGTTACAGTAGAGCTCTTATAACAAGACTTGCATATGATGGGATCAATTAAGAAGAATGAGTTACATCTAATGTTATTAGTTATAAACAATTGTCTTCTAAATCCAACCAGTAATCCTATATCCTTAAGGAAAAAACAATGCTCAAGTCTTCCCCACACAGCTGCTTGGAAAAGCTGTGTGATATATTTGTCCCTCAGTGAATGATAAGAAAATATGAGAAATCTGCCCTTACACGGTAAGGGGAAAAGAAATACCCCACTTAAGCTGGGTGGATGGATTTGCTCAATGATGTTTAATTTTTTAAGCTATGCTCTTATGCATATATTTAAAATTCCCAAAGGAAAAAAATAATTTTGGAATTGCACATCTGAAAACTTAGCCTAAGGCCCTAATATGATTTTCGATAACTAAATATGCGTTAGGAACACAACCCTCAAAGTACAGAGAACAAATTGTATTGGTTCATTGAGCCTACCGAGTTCCAACTACTATGGTAGAGACACAACGATAGCATTCTCTACAAACTTACACGACTTACTTTCCTGGCTTCAAGGGTTTTGTCAGGGTTTAGTGGGTGGTGACCTATGATAACCATATTTTCCCATCTAAAATCATACATGGTCTTACAAATTTGAAAGTGAGATTATTCTTAAAATCCCTGGATGCATGTTCCTCTTTCCACATGAATTCACCAATTTGGACAGACTGATCTCTTCACGGTCCCTAACCTTGCCCCACACCTTCCTCCCACCTCTCTTTAGCTCATACAGTTTCCCATTCTTGGAATACCCTCCTTTCTATTGTTCTAACCACCTAAGCCTAACTTTTATCCAAGATCCAGTTAATGTTCTACTTCTTTGTGAAGTCAACCTAAGCCATCTCAGACCACATTGAACTTCAGCATAACTCTATCCCTTATTGTTTACACTCTTACTTGGTATTTCACAGATGCCAAGGCAGCATTACAAACCTTCTTACATACAGATCCCATTTCCCCAATTACACTACTGCACAGCCCTTTGGAGGGCAGTGATCATGCCATATGTATCCTTGCATTCACTAGACTGATTATAGGATCAGACCTATGGTAGGTACTCCTTAAATTTAAGGTATGAATGAGAACGTGGACATCGTCTTTATTCTTCGTGTGTGTGTGTCAGATTTTCTCTGTGGTTGACCCATTCTGTTGTGCAGGCTCTGAATTCCACTCACGTTCTATGACATCTAAACTTTCAGTGATGGGTGTTGTCAAGTTCAAAGCTATCTCCTGGGGTAACGTCCATTTCAAATCAAGAGCCACAAACTCATAAGCTTTCTGGGGCCAGTCAAGAAACCTCACAGGACAGTGCCCACCCAGCTCCATATTCTTGCTATGAGGGAACACAAGCGAAGCCCAACCTAGCCGTCAGAGCGGAGCGTGTTCGTGCCCAAGGTGTACACCACTAGGGCTCTAGCTCTATCAGCAATCCATGGTCTTTGATCTCACTGCTAGGACAGTTTGTTCCCTGGTTAAACCCCTCTTGCCACCCTGACCGGAATGCAAATGCCTGTCTGGACCCAGATGCAAAGACCCACCTCCAGGTCTACCCTAACCTTGGTTGACCTCTTTGCACAGAGTCAGATTGATTCTCCGTTATCAATAAAGTCTCTCTGGGCAAGGCTTTTTGGTGGCTTCCACCTCTGCCTGGAGTTCCATGGCCAGTGGTACTCATCAAGCTCTGACTCTCTGCTGCCCTCCACAGGCCTTGGACCTCACTGCCGTTGCCATTTAGCCTGGTTAACTCTTGGCCTTCCGGATGAGAGAAAGGTCTTAGAGCCTGAGATAGATTAAGTATTTTGCGTCAAGTGCTTTTGTGTGTTTGGTCATTCATTTTTGTTCTGGTTATGTGCGGGTAGGTGCTTTCTTCTTGACTTACTTGCAGTTATTGTAGGTACTTTCTGTTTTTTTCTGCTTCTATACCTACCATCTTTTTTTCCTTCTATTTAAAATAGCAATGCTATGAAGTAGAAGTCAATTATCTTGGTAAAGACAGTATGATTTAACTGAAAGCATGTGACATTTGGAGTAAGACAGATCTGAGTTTTAATCCGGACTCTACCAGTTACTGGCTCTATGAACTTGGGCAATATTTTTCTGTTTTGTTCCTCTCTGAAAAGGGCATTATGTAATCATATGCAAGCAAAACTGACTCATAGATGGTACTTAATACTGGGTTTTTCCCCCCTTCTTCACGAGGTGTTTTCACTTTGAGTAAGGTAGCCAGTCGTCAGCTTTCTTGCTATAGAAATTAGCAGTCACTGCGTGGGAGACATTTGTAATCGACTTCTCCCCTCTGCTCACCCCCCTTTGTGTCTTCAGTCTGTGGTCTCTCAGATTCAGGAGAGAGAATACACATCGGGCAGACGTTTAGTCAGCAAGCCCAGCACTTTCTCCCACTGACTAAAGGACCTTACTTCACCTGCAAGCTCAGGAGCCATCCTTTGACTGTGAGCCACAACCCTCATGAAGTGTTAGTTATATGAAAACTAGGCAGACTGCTATGTCCTGTTAAACAAATCTGGGTCTGGAAGGGCTCGTTGGAAGGCTAGGTGCCAGTTTCTAAGCATAACAGCCATATGTGATTCTGCTGCCAACACTGGTCCAAGGCAAGACCTGAGCTCCATGACCATCTGTTGAATTTTCACTGTCAGAGATTTTACATATCATATCGTTGAATCATCAGAAGAGCCTTGTGTGTTAGGCTCTCATTCCCATTTTACAGATGAGGCAACTGAGGCTCAGAGAGGTGGAAGTAACTTTCTCAAGGTCATATCACTAGTAAAGGTCAGAGCTGGGATTTGAAGCAAGGTCTGACTGAACACAAGGTGTTGTGTTCCACTACCTCTAAAATTAAGGGGTCTGAGAGCCAGCCAATGGGGAGGGCAACCTGAAGGGATATAGGTCTTCACTTGGCTCCACAGGGAGACACAGGTATCGGCACCTCGTTGCTCCATGGGGTCTCTTAAAGGCTAGGTTGAAGGCCGGTTTTAACTATAATACTGTACAATAATAATGTCAGATCATAGCCTTTTGTCTGTTGCTGATCCAGTGTTGATTGATAGGTTACATTTTTAAAGATTGCATCAGTAATTCATGCTAATTCATTACTCCTGAATTAGCGTAATGCTTCAGATCATCTTGTTGTAATTCAGCATAATTATCTATAATTAAAAATAAATTCCTGTAAGGTGAGAATATTAATTCCTATCCAAATCTCTTTATTTCAGTTGTGCCTATCAACCATTACCCAGCTCTCACTCAACAACTCTGAACACTTACTGTGGAACTGACTTTGCTCTGTCCAGTGAGTTTACACTTCCTATACCATGGCACACTCTTCTCTCTTTGGGTCAGCATTTCTCTGTGTATTTTGCATTAGTAAATGTTCTTAAAGTTCATGGCTTTTGTTTGTTGTGGTTTGATTCACTCAGAGATTCTGATGAAAGCTATGAAGCACATTCAAGGACAAAAACACACAGGTTCATACGCATAGATTGTGCATGGAATTTCAGGATAAGCAAGGATGCCCTAGGACCTTCTTAAGTGGGGTCCCCAGACCATCAGCATTAGCATTGCTGGGAGCTTGTTGGAGAGGTAAATCCTTTGGCCCTAAATAAGAAACTCTGGGTCTGAGGACCAGTAATCTGGGTTTTAACAAGCTTTTCAGATGACTTTGATGACCAAAAGTTTGAGAGCCCTGACACGAGGAGGAGTTAAGAACCTTGCCCTGGCAGGATGCCATTCACATCCTGCAATAAACATCAGCTCTGTGAGTGCAGAAAGGGTAATGTATCCTTGCAAGCTCTGATCCCGTTACCTTCCCTGGGTGCTAACGACTGCTTCGTGCTCAGCCCAAGGATCCATTTGCTCACGGGCAGCAAGGAGGGGCCTGGTGGCACCATCGCTGAACCTGCTGGGTGCCTGGGAACATTCCAGAAGATTCAGGTGGTGATAGAAATGGGCAGGTCCTGTCCCTGGGTCCCTACCCATGCTTAGATTGCTCTTCAGCCCCACCTGTCCTGATGTAGGAATCATCCTTGCCCTTGAGGCCAGAGTGGTCTCTATAGCAGAGCCCGAGTGTCATTAGTGAGAACACAGTTTGCTGCTTAGAGTTTCAAGAAGTCAACTTTTGGAGTCAATCTCTAAGTTTTTCCATGCAGGAAATTTGACCTCTCATCCAGGTAACTTGGTCATTAGACCTGCGTTTTTAACTTTGCTTCCATGTTTAAGTTTTATTGTGTGAGGAGAAATTACTTAGATTCACAAAAACGTTCTCACCTGAGGCCCGAATCTTTCTCGAGTAAATGTTTTGACACGCGGTTTATTGCCCCAATCAGCCACAGTTATTTGTCCTCTCCCAGCTCTCATCCCTTCTCTGCCTAAACCCACCCACCATCCTCGCAAATTTAGTTCAAGGAATTGAAAAACATATAAGAAGGTTTTGTAAAGTGAGCTTCCATTTAGAGATTTACTGTGCCTATGTTCATGTGTCCTCTTTAAAATGTGAGAACCTTGAGGGAGTCATGTGTTTAAAATTTTTCATTTTACTATTTCAGTGCATTAGAATTTACCCTGAGCATTGCAAGGAAGGTGCTTATAGGAGTATGGAAATGGGATTATTAATTATGTTGACCAGTTGGCTTCTCTGTGTTCAGTGGCCACGTCGCTTAAAAATTCATGTTCTTCATTTCAAGGAAGGACCAGATTGGAGAATGTAAAAAAAAAAAAAAAAATTAGGGGCAGAGTTGAGATAACTTCAAAAAGGGAATCAACATCCTCTTTGTATAAGCCCCTCTGTCCTGAACGTTTCCTCACCCTTCTGGAGACAGTCAACCTTCTATTCCTTCTTTAAGACCCAGATTAAATATTATGTCCCTTTGTACAAACACTGTCTTTGCTTATACTTTTATTGTACACTTACAACATTGTTTTGTAAATATCTGTTTTTAGGTCTGTTTTCCTGGCATTCTGGGAGCTCCTTAAATTCAAGCACTGGGTTTTATTCATTGCTTTACCTTCAGCACCTAGCACATCAGAAAGCTCAACAAGCACTCCTTGAGTTCAGAGATGTTAGCGCACAGACGATTGTCCTGTAGTGCAACGGGGGGCATTGAGGGAGAGGCACGAAACCCACTTTTCCCTAATGGGCAGCTTAGTAGATGCAGTCAGAGGCTAGCAACTTCTCTTAGTCCTACTGGAGACCAGGAAACCAAGATCCCTTTTCACAGAGAATCCATTCCCTTCCTACACTGCAGGAGAACTTACTCTCTGAAAAAGAAAAAATAGAATAAAATAAATAAGAAAAGAGGTTATTTAACTGAATATTTGAATGGGTCTCAAACTGCTAAGCGCTTTATAGGAATCTGAAAATACAAGTCCTCTGACTTTGCATTTCCCTCCAGCTGATATCCCACCTCTCTTCTCTGCTGAACAGCTGCTTCCGTTTCTTCAGCCCCATCGGTCCGTTGAAAGGGTTTTTGCCACGATGACCAGTGGTGGCCCTGGCTCTCTATCTAGGAGTCTGCGATTCTCTCCTTCGCTGACTTCTCAGTGGTACTTGGTGCTGTGATCACTCCCCGCCTTTGGAAGCTCTTCCCTTCTTTTATCAAAGCACCTATTTTTGTAACTATTAAAAAAAAAAACTAGTTGTTTCTTAGAAGCTAGCCTGCCTGACTATTTTAAAGTCTTTGTTAGTTGCCATGTTTCCTTCATGTGAATTTCTCCAACGGGTTTGGAGGAGAAAGGGGGCATTTCAGGGCCTGCATAACCAACGCATTCCCATTTGTTCAGGACTCCACCCAAACCGTTTCCTTGTAGCTCTTTGAGGTGACATTCTCCTTTCCAGCCCCAGGGCCTTTACACACTCCACCTGGCGGCCTCCCTTCCCACCTTTGCCTTCAGATCTCAGCACAAACATCCCTCCTCCTGGGAGCCTTTTCTGGCCATCTGGTCACCTCCATGCTAGGTTCGTTAGCTTTTTACTGTTCTGCCAGGACCAGGTACTTTTCCTTCAAAGCACTTATCCAAGTGTCTAAAGGTAAACCTATTTCCGGTGGTATGATTAATACCTGCCCTCCCCTCGATGGTAAGCTCCATGAGGGCAAGGACCTGGTCTGCTTGTGTAGAGCGAGTGCTCAGGAACTGTCGGCTAATAAGTAATGTTATTATTTCATTGAATCTGTAAAGCAATGCACAGCCCTCTGACCTGACCGTTCTTAGGGGGCTCCATGCCCCCTACCTCAGCATTCTTCCCTTAACAATAAAGTAGAAACATCTGTCCTTTTGTTTCAGTCTTCACCAAAGGGAGGAGAGCCTGCATTTATCTGGCAAGTTGGAGAAAAGCAACTCTGTTACATACATCTGCCTCGTCGTGGGCCATGCCCTGCTCACAGCCTGCTTGTCCAAAAGTTTGTTAGGGCGAGTGAGTGGTCATGGGTGACTCCAGTTGGCTTGTAATGAGGTGGGTAGATCTGCCTGTTTCCAGGGCGAAGCCCATTGGTCGACTGGTCTGAGCCATTTCTGCAGTCGAGCTTTATCAATCAGTCTGACATTTTGACTTCCATCTCTCTGACCTTTTGATTTTCTCAGTGAGTCAGTACTTGGGATGCTAAAACCTCGGTGTTAATTTAGTTCTCTAACAAAAATGCCAGGCTTCTTGGATTTTTTTTTTTCCTTTCCCTGTTATAACTGATGCCCTTGTTTCCTGAGCTGACTAGGTCAGAACAGTTTTTCTCTTTTCTATAAATCTTACTGAGTTTCATTTTTCCTTGGAAACTCCTTCCCTAGTCAAGTAGTGGAAGTTTCAATAACTCCTAATGCCATCCCAGAGTCACTGATGAGACGAGTCTTTCACATCTCAGCTGCCTGCCTCACCCCGACTTCTGGTAAGAGAGCTGTGGCTGGCAGATCACACTCTGAACTTACCAACAATCTCCCCCGCCCATGGAAACCGAATGACCTGCGGGTTAGGGGTAATTGGCCTGAAGGCAGAGACTCAAAGGAATCAAATTTCTACCTGGCTTGCAGCCTGTGAGGTAGACTGGCACAAAAATCAGTGCTCAAAGAAGGTCAGAAAATGATTAACCAGGCCAAACAGAATTCTTCTCAGAGAGAACTGAATCCGAAGTGTAGGCAAGCATCCGCTAGCTGGGAAGGAGGACCCAAGAAGGGAAGTGCACAACGAAGCTGGAATCTGGTCATAACTGGGGCTTGGTAAAGGGGGAACACCAGAGAGAGATCGCCGATATCCTGCTGCTGGTTGCTAGATGGATAACCAGGCTGCTAGAACTGCCTTGGATTCCAAGTGTGCCCGTGCTCCGCATCCAGTACTGTTGGGAGCCCATGTACACCTTTGTCCTTTACAGCCAACAAAGCTCAACGAAGACTCTCACAATTCCGGATGGTTCTATGTGCCTCTCCTGAATTCCCTTTCTGTTTATCCAGCACCCTCGAGGAAACTTCTACAAGGTATTCCTTAGCACAAAACAAGAGCATGTCTCTATTTCTTACCGAGCAACTCTATCCATGGTCTTGGTTTACTCCCAACTTCACACATGACCTTGTTGGCCACGGGAGCCCATGTTCTCGATGTGGTGGAATAGAGCAAATGGCGTGGGGCAGAGGTGGCAGACACACAGCTTGCAGGCTGATCCCAGCCCTTCCAATGTGCCTGGTTTGGTTCACACATATTTGTAAGAAAAATTTTTGAATTCATTTCTCACATTGAAAAAGATGGAGATTCCCCATAAAAATCCAGATTCCTAGATTCCCTGAAAAATTTGAACAACCCTCCACAGCACTGGGCCTCCTTTCCCTGAGTGCAGCCATGGGTCAGAGCTGAGTAATGGCCACCCCTTCCGTTGAATACACCCTTAGCTCTAGTTCATCCCTGGCCTGCCTCCATCACTTATGTGCCTCTCTGGTCCCTGTTGTCACTGGACTTTGAACTCACCGACAGAGAAGGAATGAGGGAGCAGATAGATGAGGAAAAGAAGCAGTTATCTCTTAAGCCAAGGCAAGAAAGAGAATTAAGGAAGGGATGCAGCCAGGACAGGATATAACAAGTGATGCTAAAGGTGGGGACCCAGCAGTGCCATTGAATTTGATTAGGAGGGGGTCACTGATGGTTTCCATGAGTCCAGAAGCCAGATGGCAAGAGGATAAAGAAGCTGATGGTGGGCAAGTTGGATATCGGAAACTCAAAGAACTGAGTCATGAAATGCAGAAGAGAGATACGACAGTTTCAGAAATATTAAATAATGGCCATTGCTAATGTCTTCAGAATTTCAGAGACTTACAAAAACTTCAAACCAAGAAGGGTAAGTCTATTATATAAGGGAAAAATAGATATTGTCCCCAAAGGAGGTGATATTTATTTATGGAAAATACGTAAGTTGGGAGGGAGAGTACTGATTACTTCATGGGGATGGTTAGTCTTCGAGAGCTAGAGAGAGGTCGTCTGTCTCCTCTGAGATTTGTAAGCTCCTGTGGCATTTTGTCCATGTTTTCGTTTTCCTATCAAGATGGAGGAACTCTGAAAAAGTTTTGATTCCCAATCGGTAGCAGCATTTCCTTTTAAAAAATGTCCCCGTGATAATTATTTTGGTCGAATATTATCCTGTGGCCTGTTTCATTTTCTCAGGGCTCTTCAGAATATCTCACGTGAAATAAGCACCCTGGATTTACACGAAGAAATTTGCTTTACAGAAAATACTGTGTAATAGCCATTAAACGTTATTTGGACTGTCTGCATATAATCACTATGAATTATGACTTCTAGTTACAAATCCACGTGCCTCAACCCACAACTGCTGAGACTTTATTCATTCAAGACCTTGAAGTGGACTTGGTTTGCGTTCTGCTTCCTTACCATCCTGAGAGTCTTACTAATGCACCCACTTCTGTCTTCCTCAAGCTCTCAGACTAGAAATATCTGCTTTTGAGTAAATACTTAAGTATTCACTAGGGCTAGACCTTCTCAGGCAGCTCTGACCAGCTCCTGATGGAGGCTAAGAAAATTCTTTCAGATTCACTCACGTGAAGTATCATCTCTTCTTTCTTTTGTGGCCTCAGGCTTCTTGCTTCCTGCTTTGTTGAAATCCATAAGTTATCAGGTAATTTTTGCTTCTCTGGCTTGATCTTTACCTGAAGCACCCGAATGCCTGAATTCCCTTCTGGGTTCAGCAGGGGGAGAGGGCTGGCTCCTTTCACTGGTGGCCGCCATCTTGTTTCTACTCCCAACTCTCATGTCTTCCCAACCCTTTCCTGCTGGTCAGCTCCTTCTCCCAGCATTGACTCCCTTCCCTGTGGCAACTCCCACAATGCACAGCTGGGAGTTTCTCTGTTTACAGTTTGCTGATGGGGAAGGTTTCAATTACACCTCAGCTGGTTCATCCTCTTTAATTTATACTCCCACTGCCTGCTCTCTTCACCTATACTTCTAACTATTAGTCACCTACGTGGAAGGAAGATATTGAAAATATCCTTCTGGGTTGACTCAATTCTATGGTTCTTTTCAATAACAACTACTTATCTGAAAGGAAAATTAAAGTCTGAGGGCAGTGAGAGATTTATAGTATCCACAGCATCAGTGGTCTTTGGAGCTGGAAAGATCTTGGAGAGAATTTAATCCAAACTATTTATTTTCCAGATGAGGCTTGGGGAAGAGATGTGATTTACTCAGGATCATTTTATTAGCTAATGTCAGATACCTTGTCTTCCTACACAAGACCATTTCCACCCCAGAGTAGTTATTGACACCATGGTTATACCTATATAGTCATACCTACGTATAACCTAGTCATGTGTGTGTGTGTGTGTGTGTGTGTGTGTGTGTGTGCGCGTGTGTGTGTGTGTGGCACTGCATTCTCTAAGACTGGCTGTTACCTGTGTGAAAGGGACGCCAGCTAGACTCACCACACTACGTTGTCATGGCAGAAACCAGAAGCCCGGGAGAGAGAGGTGTGCACGTAGCAGCAGCCGGCTTGTGGCTCTGAGCACAAGGCCCTGTGTCTTTAAGCAGAGCTCGGCAAGCTTAGAGACTGGCTTTGTTCGCTTGTCTGTGTGGAGGCGGCCACCAGCCTGTGAACGGTACCTGGAGCCGTGGGCGTTCTCAGGGGAAGCTGCCCCATGAGTCAGGCCTGCAGAGGAGTGTGGGGCAGAGTTCTCGACATGCTCAGCGATGATTCAGGGGCCCAGCTGAGACCTCGGGGTGCCAGGCTGACCAAGTAACCCACTCTCCCTGCCTGGAGTTAGCCCTGTCTGGATGGTAGGGAGTCGTCCTGACTTGCACAACCACATCATCACCACCAGCAGTCAGAAAGATGGACAGGAAACCATTCTCCTGGCAGCAGCCATGACATGTGGGCACAAGGAGAGCTGGGGAATTATGGGTTCAAATGGTCTGGGGTGACCAGCTCCCCGTGAATGAGCATATTCAGGAAGGCATCAGCGCTAGAAAGACCACGAATTCACCGGGTGTATCCACAGGGGTTACTCATCAGTGTGATACACGGGCGAGGGATGTAAATCCCTTCATGCGTTTATGGACTGTGGTCAAGGACTTGGAACAGCCCTGTGTGAAAGCAGTGAGAATGACCCAGTGACCTTGGGGCCGCCTCCCAGCCCTGCTCTGAGCTTCAGACACATCTGCAGTAGTTCAAGTGCTCTTTCTTCTTGGTCCTCAGGAGGAGAACTATTGGCCGCCTTTTCCCTGCAGATACCAGGGTGGGGCAGAACTCGTAAATATCCATCCTCTTCTCATCTCACGGCTCTGATGGCCCCCAAAGCCTTGCTGCCTTGCAGGCCAACCAGAGGCTGAGGAATAATAGAAGGAACCGTGTGTCACTCAGATCGTTCTGGCATCACTTTCCCTCGAAGTCGGAAGAGGACCTGCGGAATCTCCCAGCCCTGAATCCCCTTTGAAACCAGAAGTCACAGAGCAGAGGGTGGATTTCACATGGAGGTGCCAATGAGCAGATGCAGCCCGAACCATCACGTCTTTCCAGGGAGATAAGGGGATGCAGGGCACGTGATCTGTAAGGGTTTTTATTTGCTTGTTCTTACCTTGAATCCTTCAGGCATTCTTGTTGGAGAGCGAGTCCTGGGAGAACAGCTTCCCTGAGTGGCTGGTCCATGTTGAAGGGGCACAGCGAGCACCGTGGGGGAGCTACAGCGGCCGGTAAGGGATGACCCCTTGGCGATGCTCCACGTCAGTACGCAGGCACAGTGGGAGCAGCGAATGTGTAACCTTGAGTTACAAGGAGCCGCGGCCCACGATGGCTGGGTCCTGTCGACGGGGGCTGCGGTTATTGCAAGAAACAGGGGGCAGTGCAGGAGAAGTTCTCTTCTCAGAAACCACAGTATGGTTAGTCCACCCGGAGATCAGAGCTGGAGGCAAGATGGCTCTCGGGACCTTGGGACTCGGAGGTGGTGGAATTTGTGCTCTGCCACTGAAGCGACTTGGCCAACTCTGGCTTCTGCTGCTCTCTATGTGCGTGCTTTAGCTTTTCCTCCCACCGCCCTCGACCTAATATAACCCCTCTATGCTATGTCTTCTGTTTGATCATGTTTCTACTTCCTCACACTTTGGGCTTGCTCTTAACTTCAGCTGGCTCAAGGCTATTCGTGGTCTTACCCACTGCCTCTCAGCCACAGACTCTGTGTATTTCCCCATTCAAAGTCCTGTCAGTGAGGATCTGCTTGGCCCAGCGGATCCCTGTTTGAGCTCAGCTCTTTACAACAGGTCATGAAATAAGCCTGGATAGGCAGCCCTGACACAGGTATCTACTTCCATCCAATCAGATCAGGACAGAGGTAATAGGGCCACATCCGGGGCTTCCATTTTAGCACAGGCTATGGTAGGACACTGTCCCTTAGAAAAGGCCATGGATGTGATCTAACCGTGTTTTTTGACAGGCAGCCAAGACTTAAAATGCTCCCAGTTAAGGGAAAAAGCAACAGCTCCAATCTCAGGCAAATGCCATATATTTGGATATTGTTACTAGGCCCTTAAAATACAGAAAGAAATTTGAAGTCACCTTGATAAACTATACACAGGATAAAATATAATGTTGCTGGAACCAATGCCAAATACCAAATTTTGGGGTAAAGCAAATTATACACATATGCAAAAATGGTGGAGAAGGGGAGAGATGGGGAGAAGGGAGGCTTGGAGATCCAAGCAGGCATGAAATACAGAGAAGATCTGGGGGTCATGGTGAAACACAAGCACTGTTGAATATGTACAGTAATGTGAAGTTAGAATGTAACGTATAGGATTCAATAGAATTTCTTGTAGTGTTCTCAGCATTGGCTAAATCCTTATTACATTTAGTTTGTTTCCATATTTTTTAATAAAAGAAGAAGAAAGGAAAAGCAAAAGGTGCTGGAGAAGATTGGGGGATGCAAGGTGAAAAGAAAGAAAGGAAGGGATGTAAAACAATGGTTGGATTCTTTAGTTTGGGAATAAAAAAAAAACAGGCGAAGGATTGACTTTTCAAATTCAGCCTCAAAGTCTAAGGCAGCAGATGTGTGGAATATCCTTTTATTCCAATGCCACAATTAAAATCAGAGGGAAAAATGGGGAGGCGAAAACTATTGGCAGGTTGATTGCCAAGCAACTGATCGAATTGCAAAGGGCCGAGCCAATTCACTTTTCTTAACAACAAAATAATTGGACTGTGTCTGAACTATGTGAAATTATCTCCATTTTACAGACAACAAATGAGTTTGATTATTCAGTAATCTATGCACTGCTCAGCACTAGCATGTTATATCAGCCAAAATAGATGATTTGACTCCAGAAATGTCAATTCAGTGGCACCCTGTTTAACATACTCTTTAAGGGCTTTGTAGGAGAATGAGCTCCAGAACCAGAACTTTAGTTACTGCTTTACCCAGAGAGACAGCGGACGTGAACGCCACTCAGCTTCCTCTTGGAGCGTGCAGTGGCTAGAAGACAGGACATAGCTTGTCCTTTTCCCCCCTCACTGGACTGTAGCAGATTCATCCAGTCATTCAAAGGGAGGCTGCAGTGCAGTTCTGACACCAACCACCCAGGGTTAGCACAGACTTTACAGGGAAAGGGCACTGTCCTCCAAAGACTTCTTTCCCTTCTGACACCAGCCACATGATCCAGGCTCCCCAGGCCACCCACGCTTCTGAACAACTGGCTACAACTTTGGGGATTCCCATGACCCTTTCAGATTTGATAATTCAGTAGAACAACTCACAGAACTCAGGAAAGTGCTCTACTTATAGTTTTACTACCAAGGATACAAATCTGGACCAGTGAAAAGAAGACACCCATAGGGTGAGGCCTAGGAGGATCCCAAATGCAGGGCTTCTGTGTCCTCTCCATGTAGAATCAGGATGTATCCAGGATGTATTCTGGTACATTGATATGCTGACCAACCAGGAAGCCCATCTGAGCTTGGTGTTATTGGGGTTTCATTATGTAGGCACAGTTGATTGAATCATTGGCCACTTGTCTGAATTCACTCATAATTTCCTTGGAGGTCGAGAGGTTGGGCTGATGTCAGGTGGTTCAAAGCTCCGACCTCGAGTTACGTGGTTGGTCTTTCTGGCATGGCCAACCTCCATCCTGACATGACCTAGTGGCCCACGATGGGTCACCTCACCAGCATAAACGCGGGTGTGGTCTCAAGGGCCACTGTCTTCTGGTGAGACTGGAGACTCCCAAACTGCTGTGGCTGCTGCCACTTCCCATGGGGAGAAAAATAAAGTTTAGGTGGTATTTCTGCTTCCTAACCTGCATCCCAGTGGCTTGCCCTTTCACCTCCATCCTTCCCCTTCTCCTACCAGGCTTCCCCCCAGCTCTCACTTCAGGTACCCAGAGCTTCAAGATGGGGAGGTAGCTCTTTCCTCCTGTCCTGATTACTTTTCTTTTTTTGATTCAGATAATCTATGTCCCAGGAAAAATGACAGTGGAATAGTTATCCTATCAGTAGCCCCCAAAGAAATTGTTGCTCTTTGGTATACTTCTCAAGGTCTGGGTTGGGCTGCTTGGTCTGCACTTACCTTCATTATTATCACAATCATCACCATCACCGTCGTCATCATCATCCTCTACCTCCTACTCCTCCACAACCATCCAAGACCAATGCCCTACAAGGACCTGTAGGAAGCAGCCTTCTGTGTTTTTACCCAGAGAGCAAACCAAGCTCTGGGGAGGGAAGTAGAAAACAGACCGGCAGGCACAGCAGGCAATAAGCCTGAGCTGGGAGATTGGAGGAGGAGAGAGAAGGCAGGAAGGACGTGAAACATCAGCCTTCCTGCAGACAGCTGGTGAGGCCAGGCCGGCTGTCGGCCAGAACACACCAGAACATGGCCACCTGGGGGATAGGTCTGCTGGGGCATTCAAAGCCCATTGCTTGAAAACAGAATGATAGAGGAAGTATGGCAGTAAGGGTAATGGTGCTGGCCCTGCCCTCTTGCCTCCCCAGACACAGGAAGAGCATGGAGCCAGGACAGCGCCGAGCTCACAGGGCAGGTGGCACACAGGACACTTGCACCAGTTACTGTGTTCTCTGGGGTCAAGTTGATCATCATGGAGACAGAGGGAGACTCCCCGTTCTCCTCTTAGCTTCCAGACCTGCAGTCTAGCGTGGTGCTTTGGGGCCAGGTAGACTTAGGTTTGATTCCTGGCTCTGCTGATTGCTAGCTGTGTGATGTTTGGTGTGTGTCCTGGCTTACACTGAACCTTGTTTACCGTGTGTCATGCTATCTTCCTCCTATTGTGTAGTGAAGGTTAGATGAGATGATATCCACAAAAGCTCTATGATACCCAGCACATTTAGCCTGTCGCCCTTCCTTTCTCTCTTGTCCTCATGTCCCTGGTGCCACCGTCCTCTGCACAGTGTCCTGCACCTGCAGACTTGGCAGAAGGTCCTTCTCCCTTTCTTGCTGGGCTGGGATGATTCAGGATCCCCCACCATCCAACAGAGTTGGCTCCTGAGGGGGAACAGCGCTGAAGGAGAGCTTCTCATTTCCCCCTTGACTCAGCCTGCGGACTTTGCTGGAATAAAAGGAGGTTGGCATTTATGTGCTGTGATTTCAGGGACACCAGAAAGGCCTTTCCTTTGCTCCCTCACTGCCCCACTCCCACCCAAAAGAACCCCTAGAAAACTCTCTCCTCTACGTTGCCGGCTGAAATTCAACTAATGGGATTTTGTTCTTTTAGTTAAGTTTAAATGCAAATTTTCTTAGAAAGCCTGAAATGTGTCTGTCTGTATGAATGAATGAGTCTCATTCTCTCCTCTGAGGTCCTGTGTGAGGGATGGCCTGAGGCCATTGCTGAGGAGGGAAAGCAGCCCAGACTCTACTTAACCTACTTCACAATTTTGCTTTGAGCCCATTTCAACAGAGGATGCAAGACTGGTTTCTCATCAAATCCACAAAACTCATTTTCTCAGCCTTGGAGTTTTTTCCTGCCCCACCCTCAGCCCCACCCCACCTCCTCCCCACCTCTATACTCCACTGTGGCAGGAAGGAAAGATGGGATGTTTGTTGAGCGTCTATTGTGTGTCTGGATGGGGATGACATATGTCATCTCATTTAAACCTCATGCAATCCTGGCAGCAGGGATTAATCACCTGACTAGATGAAGAGAAGAAACAAACAGCAGATGAGTTAGTAAATTATCCAAAGACCCCAAACCCGTGAGTGGACCAGCTGGGATTCGGACCCAGGTTGGTCTTGCTCAAAAGAGTATTCATAAAGTGGTAGTAACTGCTTCCACTTTCTTCTTGATCCTGTTGCCCACCTTCTAGTTCTAATTTATTAAATTTAATATATGAATTATGAAATATAAGTTTCTAAAAAGAGGATGATACACTTCCATCACAAAATCCTAGACTGTTAAAGACATTTTATTGTGAAAACACTCAAACATCCACAAAAGGTAAAGAGTAGGATTGCAAACCCCCCACCATCGTAGCCTGTTCTTACTACAACAGATAAAAGCAGGTTAACAACCAGGTGATATGAAAAGCATCGGGAGAGGCAGAGCCTTTCAGCTATTCCTTTCCTACAGACACCTGCCCTAGCACAACCTCTGTTATGTTGTTCATAGGTGACAAGGATCACTAGTCCTTACTGAGAGTTTACTAAACAGCAGACGTGCTTTGTGCTTTATGAATGGTAAACAGCGTAATGCTCCCAACCTCTCAATTACCACCGACTCCTTTTGCAGAGTTGGGTGCCAAGTCCAGAGATGTTCCTTTCTTGCCCAAGGCTATGTGGCTGGTGGCCAGGGGCAGAGCTGGGGCAGGAACCCAGGCAACCAGGCTCCAGAGGCCATGCTTTACACCTTCGGTTCCTCCCTGACTCGATTTATATTGCAAGACAAAATCCGCAAGCACCATATTCCCCACCTTTGGTCTGTTCCCAGTGCCACGCTCATTTACTCCTTTTTCTTACATCAAATGCAAACCTTTTAGAATTACCATTTGGAAATTCCACAACGTTTGCCCCAAGAGCAGGGGGCCAGGACTTTGAGCTTTCAGGCCAAACACTGTTCACTCTTCTCCCAACTACCTCTTTCAGCTAAACTTCCCTAGATGATCTGCAGGAACAGGGCATCTATAGCCAGCCACCCCCCCATCTCACCACAGCCTCGTTTTTAAGCAGAATTGAGATTCTCTTTCTTTGTGAAGTCACCAAATCAATTCCAGTTTATTAACTGAGAACAGGCAGAGTCTGAGGTGCCAAAAGTTAAACTGGGGTTTAGCAAACCTAATGAGAGAAGCGTGGGGAGAGGCACCAGAACGGGAGAGGCTGGCCTAGCCCTTGCACACGAAGGGATTAGGACACAAGAGGACTTGCACCCTGCTGAGTCTCTTTCTAACAAAACTATGTCTCATAGCCACGTGGTAATAGTCCAGCTGACGTTTGCAGTCGAAAACAAAACCTAGTCCCTGGAAAACCGAGCACTGCCACCTGCTCTGTCCCAGGACTACAGCCAGAGGAGAGAGCATCGGGGGACCCTGTACCAGAAAAGAGGGTGAGAGAGAACCTAGGTGATGGGGGAGTCTTCAGAGAGGCATGGCGGCATGTATGTGCGTGGGACACCCCTGTGCCCACCTCATACCCGTCACCTGGCAGCCCCAAGAGGTGGCCCTTCCTCACTCGCAACTGGTGAGTGGGGACCACGGGCTCAGGAATTTGGTCTCAGGACCAAAGCGCATGCCTTTCCATCTGAGCCCTGCCCCTCTCCAGCCGTGTGACGTCAGACAAGTCACAGAATCTGTCTGGGCCTCAGTTCCCTCATCTACATATTGGGGACAAAAATAGTTCTTATTTCATAGGGTTGTTGCAAGGTTTTAAGGGCTGGTACATGCAAAACGCTTAGAACAGTGCTCAGGACCTAGAAAGCACCATACGCATAGTCGATAGCAGAGAGGAAAGCCTTGGGGCTGGCATCAAGCCGCCAGCACCCACATCCTCGTGTTACTTTTGTGGCTGGGACCTTCGGCTAGAAAGTCAGACCCTCTCGGTCTCAGTTTCCTCTTTTGTAAAAGGTGGATAACAGTAATCATATCGGGAGTTGTCAAGAGGTTGAAAGGAATTAATATTACAAAGCTCTTCAAAGGAACACACCTGGCACCAGTGAGCACTCGGTATAATTATTATTTTGCTCCATAGCACGTTGACATTGTACAAGGCGGTCACCTGTCAAGGAGGCAGTGGGGTGACTTGTGATACCTGTGATTTTGTTCCATGATGAGAGAATCTGAAATTGGAGCCAGAAAATGCTTCTACTTCTCACTTCACATATCGGCCAGAATTCCCAAATGCTGGTTATTTCCAAAAGCTACAGTTTCGCTCACGAGCTCCTGATCCAAGACCTTCCCCCAGGGACCCCTCCCACCCGAGTCCCACACACCCGAGTTCTCCGCGTCAGAGACCCACCCACGCAAAGCCCTTTGTACCCGGCTCACGGGTTTCTGTCTCCTGACCAAGTCTGTGCGTGATAGCCATAATTGCTTCACAAGTTATATGGCTCATAAAACAGAGCAGCATATTGAAGGGGAAATTAAACGACAAATAAGCTGGTTTTCATCACATCTTGCAAGGGTGCTGGAGTTGTTCCATGTGATTTGATTCCAGCTCAAAAATTGCGGTAGGGCTTAGGTAAAGGCCACTATTTACCTATTTACCTAATCGTGCCTAAGGTGCGCGTTGCCTCTCCTATTGTTCTGGGGGTTTTCCGCTGATGTCAGAGCCATGGGCTTTCTGTAAATGTCTTGTCTATTAGCTCCTCCTCTGTAGTGCTACGCAAAGTACACGAGGATCACGAGATGTGGGGATTTGCTTACCCAGGGGCCACAGAGCATAGCACAGGGGAGTTTGGAGAGCTGGACCACACAGAGGGGGAGGGCTCCGGGTGCTCCTGCTTGACCCTCTCTGTGCAGCACTGGATGGTGTAGACGGGCTGGTGAGAACTGCAGAGCTGCAGAGAAAGAGACAGGTCAGTGAGGTGTCATCAGGAAAGGGTCAGGTGGACTTAGTGACAGCCTGGATCTAGGGTAAGAGGTGAAATTCAAAGAAATCCCCTCTTTGAGCCTGGAATAAGAGGAAGATTGTTGTGATGGAAAGGTCAGGAAGAATCAAGGGTTTAGAAAGAAGTCCCCTATTTATTGGACACTGAGAGAGAAGTGTACAATATGTTTTTGCTTTCAAAGAACCTACATTTTCCCTGGAGAAAAATACACAAATGTACAAAAACCTGAATTGTTATAGAGATCTGTCCGGGCCATGAAGAAGGATGTTTCATGACGGTATAGCATTAATTTTGGTGTATAATGGTTGACGTAGAGAATAACTATTGGAAGATCACTTACGGTCTGGAGGACAGAGAAGGCTGTAGATAGAAAGGGCCAACTGAGCTGCTCTGGAAGCATTGGCAGGAATTGCAAAGGTGCAGAGGACAGGCAAGATGGCGTCTGCAAGAATATGGAGGCTTAGAGGCCAGAGGCAGGGCGAGAGTTGGAAAGTGGAGTCCTAAAGTGTGAGTAGCGTGGGGTAAAGCTAGAAAGGCAGATCCATGTGAAGGGCCTGGAAAGCAGGCTGAAGAGTTCATTGCAATAGAGAATCATGAACTTTATGCTAAAATGTGCAAGCGCATTGCGCATCCCGCTGGTCGTGTGACTTTTCCCCACTGCCTTTGTCTCCGTTTTTCCAGTTACTGCCGGGGGTGTGCGGTTTAGGCTGGTCAGGCACGGTGCGCTCATGGTGCAGGACCATGAATGGTTCAGCACACTAGTGCTTTTAGCTGCGGAGAAGAATCCTTCAAATCACAGCTCTCTGAGATGGATTAATCACCGTTATCCTGCCGCATGAAGATATGACTTTATTTTTCAGAGTAAGGAAGAGCGCTGGTGGCCAGGCGTTCACCATTTATACCTTTAATGGGTACCGAGTAACTGGTACCTGTGAGGCACCAGGCTGGGCACTGGGGATGCTGGGATGAATAAGGCAGAGTCTGATGGGGGAGACACACAGTTAAGAGATCATTATAGCCAGATGTGTAACGGGATCACTGACTGCATGAGGGATGTGTGTGGGGAGGGGCAAACTCAGGCACCTGATCCAGCCCCAGGGATTGGAGAAGGTTACCTAGAGCTGCTGTTGTCTAAGCCAAGTCTTTAAGCAGAAGCAGAAGATGCCAGGCGAGGGAGCGAGCGGACGGGAGGGAGAGAACATTCTAGGCTGGGGGCAGAACATAAGCAAAGCCACAGAATGTGTAATAGAATTAAGAGAGTGGGTTCTGAAGTCCAGTTACCTGGGTTGAAAGGTCATGTCTGCCACTTACTAGCTATACAAGTTTGGGCAAGTTACTCACCCTTTTTCTGACTCAATGTCCTTGTGTATAAATGAGAGTAATGATTAGTACCTACCAGATAGGGTTATTGTGTGGACTGTGTGACCTAAGGCATGTGAAGAGGCTGCACAGAGCCCAGGACATGGTAAACACTGGATGCTCGCAATGATGATGAGGAGGATGATATCCACCAGTGGTTCAGTGTTACTGGAAAATCAGTGGAAGACAAGGCTTGGTGAGCAATGAGGCCAGTGACATCGGCGATAATAAACAGACTCCCTACTGATTTTTTATCCTACAGGCCCATGGGAATTTTTAAAAGGTTTTAAGTGTGGGGATAAGATGACCTGATTTGTGATTTAGGTAGATTCTTCAGGGCGCTGTGTAGTGAGATGATTGGAGGAGGACAAGCCTGGAGGCAGGACGTTCTGTTAGTGGCTTTGCAGCGGTCCAGGTGGAGACAATTGGGGCCTACGTAAGACAGGGAAATGGAAAGGAAGGGGCGCGTTTGAGAACATGGTACATGTGACAGGAGTCGATGAAGGAGAAGAAAGAACTGAGGACATTCCTGGGGCTTTTAACCTGGGAGACGAGATGAATAGTGGTCCATCTACTGAGACGGAGAACATGTAAATGCAGCTTGTGTCGAAAAGACAAAGGTGAGATCCTTCAGAAGAGCCGAATGTGAGGGATCTGTGGGCAGCCAGGTGGAGAGGTCCGGCAGACCATTGTTTGTATAACATGAAACTTATCAGAAGGTCCCAGCTAGAAACACAGATTTGCATGCTGCCAGCATAGTGGTGATTGTGGAACTATCTGAGTCAATGAGATCGCCCAGGGAAAGAACGTAGGGTGAGAAAAGAAGAGGGTCTAGGACAGAATCCTGGGAAACACCACTATTTAAGGGGCATGAGAGGAAAAGCAGCCTTTAAAGCCAAGAAGGACAGATGGGAGAGGTTGAAGGAGAAACAAGAGGCAGCGATGTGATGGAACCTGAGAGAGTGGAGAGTGTGAGGGGGAAGAAAGAGATCAACCGTCTTAAGTGCCACGTGGAGACCAACCAGGTAGGACCGAGAAAGGGGCCAACTGGCTTGGCAGGTAGCTGGGCAAGGAGCGGGGGAAGGAGTGTGAGCTGAGGAAGTAGAGACAGAGGGTGTTGACTGGTTCAGATATTTTGGTGAGAACAAAAGAAAGAGGAAGGGGAAAAAAAAAGAGTTAGAGGCTGCTTCAGTGTGTTTCCTTCTAGTGGGAAACAATGAAGAAAGTTTATGTCTGGCAGGAAGGAACTTATGTAGGGGAAGAAGCTGTAAAGGCAAGAGAAAAAGAAAGTATTGCTGGATCCAAGCCCAAAAGGAGATGGGTGGACAGGACCCCGAGAGCTCAAGAGGAAAGAGGTTGGCCTAGGTGAAATGGGAGCAAAACAAAGAAAAACATCATCTTTTCCATCTTTCGTGAGACTCTAGGGAAGGAGGTAAGTGGATGAAAGTTTTTGTAGGTGGGGACAAGCTTAAAGTTTGCCCATAACAGTCTCAGGCTTTTAAAAGATGTAGAAGTGAAGGCCATGTGCTACAAGCGAGGGGTTCAGGAGATTGTGAAACCTTTCCGGAGAGTGTGAAGAAGTGGAAATTCTACTGAAAGGGTGCAGAACAAGGACAAGAGAAAGACTGGCCACGGATTTGTGGCAGCAGACATCTGAATGGTGGGGCAATACTTCTCCTCCCTCATATAACGAGTTGAGAATAGGGAAAGAAGGGCAGGTTGCAGTATTCACTGAGGGTTGGAGCTTTGCCACGAAGGCCCAGTTAAAGTCCAGAAAGGCAAGGCAACTGGGGATGCTGGAGATGGATGGTAGTTTCAAAGAACGAGCCTGACAACAGGCTCAGGAAGCGAGCAATACTCCTTCTGTCTCCTTGTTTATCCCAAGGAAGCTCAAGGGAAAGAAATAACCTCAGAAGAAATTATGCATGTCTTATAATCATTATTATTTAACAGATGAGATCCCATTTTCATTTCTGCTCCAATTCACAATTATGAAAAACAATGTATTTAACTTCAAATGTCACCTTGTCCTTGTCTTGGGGTTATGCATCAGCTTAAAGTTTTTGGAACTCCAGAACCCTTAGATGAACCCTCCCCTCCCCCATCCATAGCAATCAGGCATTTCCCCAGCAACCTGGGTGGGGGACAGGCAGCGTGGTCTTCTATCAAAGGGAGGAGGGAACATTGACCCAGACCTGCTGATGGGAGGCCACCTAGCTCTCCATAGCAATAACAGAAGAAAAGCCAGGAAGTCACTTAACAAACAAGCATTTGGAACTTGTGGTAGAGAATGAACCCAGTTACCATCACCACCCAGCCATCCCCCTGCAAAAAAAATTAAGAGTAGGGCAAGAGAGTTAAAGAGATTATTTTTAAAAAGAAATAGGTTGGGCTGTGGTCTAAGAGAAGTCAATTGATTGGGTGGAAAGTTAAGAATATAGCGAATGAGGGCTTCCCTGGTGGCGCAGTGGTTGAGAATCTGCCTGCCAATGCAGGGGATACGGGTTCGAGCCCCGGTCTGGGAAGATCCCACATGCCGCGGAGCGGCTGGGCCCGTGAGCCACAACTACTGAGCCTGCGCGTCTGGAGCCTGTGCTCCGCAACAAGAGAGGCCGCGACAGTGAGAGGCCCGCACACCGCGATGAAGAGTGGCCCCCGCTTGCCACAACTAGAGAAAGCCCTCGCACAGAAACGAAGACCCAACACAGCCAAAAATAAATAAATAAATACATAAATTAAAAAAAAAAAAGAATATAGCAAATGAGGTTGTGGTGCTACTTCATTGACTTGGAAGAATCATCTGTTTTGGTTGTTGGTGGTGGCAGCCAAAGGGCAGTAATTATTTTCTCTCCCTGGTTCGGGGCAGCGCCTCAGTATAATCGATAGAGGAAGAACTTACTCCAGTCTGGAGGTACCACTGCCATTTTCTTGGGAGGCCAAGATGCTCCAAGAACGTGCCGTCTGATTCCTCTGGCGAATGTTCTGGAAAGACCTCTCATACTCGTCCACTACAATATAAAAAGCTCCTTGAGATGGTCTTTCCATTTATTAGCCACAGAGACATGCACATAGCTCGGGTATCATCCTAACTTTGAACAGAAGTGAATTAAAGTTCGTATAAATAAATTGTGAAAAATAAAAATGGTGTTTGTACAGTATATTATGGCTCACGAAGAATTCCTCTCGTTACCATATTTGATCTTCTCAAAAACTCTTTGTAGTCGATTGTTATTTTGAGTAAAAAACAACCCCTAAGCTTGAAATGTTACTTAGCTTGAAAATATACTTTTTTATCATATTAATTCGATTGAATTTCTCTACTGCTTTCCTCCGTATTTCCAAGTCATTTTCATTTCACTCCCCTCCTCCGAAAACCTTCAATCGATTTCTAGAATTAAATAAAATCTCTCATTCGATGCCCGCCGTGCTTAGGTTCAAATCATTCTTCCAACAGTATCTCCTCATCTCATCTCCTTGGAAGCATATTTCTTTGTTCTCTCTCTTCTCCCTCCGCCAATCCCATCCTTGCCTTCCTCTTCTCCTGGGTTCTCTGCTTTGAACAAGGCTTCATCCTAAACTTTGACCAGTTCCTAAAGGCTTTGCTTAGTCACGACCTCCTTAATAAAATCATTCTTGCCAACACACTCACATTCAGGTGTGTTCCCTTCCTTTTCAAGTTTCCCAACATATGTGAAATTTTTGTTTCAAAGACTATGTCAGAATGGTGTCGAAGATATTTAGTGAAGTGTCTTATTAGATTATACCTTCTTCAAAGCTGTGGTTTTCTTCTTTTTGGTGCGAAACCTAGATCAAGCATTTTTTCCACTGTGAATTCTTTTCCACGGGCACTTCATAATTCCCTTCTCTCTCTACCACATACTTTTAATATACTTTAAGCAGATGTGCTTATCACATTGTATTGAAATGTTTGGGTTTGATGTTTATCTTCCATATTAAGCCGTAAGCAACTTGAAAGAGCACAGCGTAGTGGTTAAGCGGCCAGACTGCCTGGGGTCTAAATCCCAGCTCTGTTATTAACCAGCAGTGTGACACTGGGCAAGTTACTTAACCTGTCCGTGCTTCAGTTTTCTTATCTCTAAAATGGAGATAACAGTAGTACTTACCTCACAGAGTTGCAAGGATTAAGTGAATTAACACAGTGAAATGCTGATCAGAGAGTAAGCAATTGTAATTATTGTACTTTACTGTCCTTTGTATTTTTATTGACAAGAACAATGCTTAAACTAAACAGGCATAGGCAGGTGTCTGTTGAATAAATAAAAGAATAAATGAGGGAAAATGTAGATGATGGTTCTTTCTTACAGATTCTAAAGTCATAGGTAGACTGCCCCACAGCAATTAACATGAGGTTTATAATAGGTGATCAATAAATATATGTGGGGCATGTTTTATAAATATTAATCCACTGACTGGCAGATGGAGAAACATAAATATACTAAATTACACAATGCATTAGGCTCATATCAAATAAATGGTCACACAGGATTTTACATTAAGGTTGTGATATACATTCCCCTTTTGTTTTATTTATTTATTTATTTAGGCTGTGTTGGGCCTTCTTTGCTGTGCGCGGGCTTTCTCTAGTTGCGACGAGCAGGGTCTACTCTTC
Organism: Globicephala melas; assembly: GCF_963455315.2. Lineage (NCBI taxonomy): Eukaryota > Metazoa > Chordata > Mammalia > Artiodactyla > Delphinidae > Globicephala > Globicephala melas. The sequence continues at coordinate 14,569,475 of NC_083331.1, read as the reverse complement.
CTTGCGGTGCACGGGCTTCTCATTGCGGTGGCGTCTCTTGTTGCAGAGCACGGGCTCTAGGTGCTCAGGCTTCAGTAGTTGTAGCATGCGGGCTCAGTAGTTGTGGCTCAGAGGCTTAGTTGCTCTGCAGCATGTAGGATCTTCCTGGACCAGGGCTCGAACCCGTGTCCCCTGGATTAGCAGGCGAATTCTTAACCCCTGCCCCACTAGGGAAAGTCCTTCCCTTTTGTTTTAAACCTCCCAGTTGAGAAGATTGTTTAACTTGCAGTAGCTGGTTTTAGCCCACCTGTAGCTCTCTAACAAAGTGGGGGAAATCTACAAGGTAAATATCAGCCCAGATCACAGTGGCAGCCAGGAAGGGGAGCTGAAGATGGACGCTGAGATTCTGTGGCCCCCACGGGGCGGGTATGGACCCCAGACCTGCCTGGGGAAGGTGTAGGGGGCCTTGTAGCTGATCTGGCCCTTCTGCCCTCTGCACCTTGGAGGAAGGCTCCCACCACACTGAGGCTTTCCATAGAAAGAATGAATTAACTGAGAATTTCGAAAAAGCAGATTTTTTTTTTTTCTTAAAAAAGCCCTTTTTGCAGATTAATCAGGCAGGTACGGGGCTATTTCACAGTCCAGCAAACATGCACGCGCATGTCAGCGACCATACTGCAAAAAACCAGGGGACCTGTTTGTTCAGCTGGAAATGCTTACACTGGCTGCTTCCCCTCCCTCCCGGCTTTGTCACTCAAGTTTCCTAATTCTGTGCTGGAGAGTTTTTTTTTTTTTTTTCCTCCTCTCTGCTTTTTAAAGTAACATCGGTGGAGCAGCTAATGAGGCGGTGGAAACCAAGCTGGTCCGTTCTGGGTTGCTAATGACTCCATTCCCGGGAGCCTAATCAAAGATTTGTACATTTAATTGCTGTCAAGTCAGCTCCAACCACCTGCCATTTCTGCAACACCTGAGCTCGCGGCTCGGTAGCCCCCGATTCTAAATGAATCCATCACCATTTTTAAAGGCCAGAAAGCCAGGCTGCTGGGCAACCCTGAATGAGATTTATCTGGGAGGGCAGAGACCACAGACCTTTCGAAGAGGTGTCACTGACCTAACTGGGTCAGCATTGGAGAGAACAGTGCTTTACTAGAATCAATTTCTCCTGCTTCTAGAGGGGGGAAAAGGGCGGGTGCGGTGAGGATGGGGGTGTGGACAGGGTTTTATCCTTCAGGATGACTTAATTTCCATCCCCAGCACATGGTTGTGACATGGATCAATATTTGCTGGGGATCCTTTTCAATTAAAACAGTAATTGTTTTATTCTGTTTCCCTAATTCAGGCTGTAGTTGTGCTCTGGGCTTTTTTGGAGATTTGGGAGAAAAGAAAGCAGTTAATCTGGACCCGAGTTTCATCTAATGGTAAAACAGTCTACCTCATACGGATAGAGATTAGAAAAGAAAATTACGTTTAGCCTTTGTTCTAATTGCAATCAGAATTCTTTAAGCTCATGTCCTACACTCTGACTTTATTCTTTTCTCCTCTGACATGGGGGCCTGGCGATTTGCATGTCTAACAAGTTCCCAGGTGATGCTTACCCCACTGAACTGGGGGAACGTTCTTAGAGCCTCTTGGAAGTGCCAATCTCACTGTCTGCACGTTGAGATTGCTGTTCACCAAGTACTTGATCGGCTGTGTCTACCTACTAGTAACTGAATAGGCCATGAGAAGGAGGTGCTGACCCTGAGAACTTTTATAGGAAAAGAAGCGTCTAATTTCTTTTTTTTCACCTTCCCATCACAGGCCCACATATCATGGGTAAAGGAAGGAGACATAACAGGCCAACCAAGGTTGGGCAGGTACAGTGCTTTGACCTATAGACAAATAGCCCCTGCCGTCTGAGAATTCCTTCACTTGGAATATGGCTAATTGTATTTGGGATTCTCTCTCCCTTAGGGTGACCAACCATCCCAGGCTGTCCAGGGCTGAGGGGTTTCCCACTGCTAAAACTTAGAATTCTGGGCAAACCAGGACACTGTTCCTCCTCTCTCCCTTTGGTTTAGCAGAATCTACATCAAGAAAGGCATATTGTTCATTCAGATTTACAAATAAAATGAAGGTAAATGCTGTCAGGCTATGAGCATTTTTTCCATACTCCTGCCAAAAGAAGAGGGAACTAAGGTATTTAGGTTGGTAAGTATTCACGTATGACCCCAGCTTGCCTTTGGCAAATACTTGCTCTAGGCAACTTTGGAACTGGACCCATTTCTCATTATTGACTAACAGTGAGGAGGTTTTCTTTTTTCTTTCGTTTTTGTTTTTTTTTAACATCTTTATTGGAGTATAATTGCTTTACAGCGGTGCATTAGTTTCTGCTTTATAACAGAGTGAGTCAGCTATACGTATACATATATCCCCACATCTCCTCCCTCTTGCGTCTCCCTCCCACCCTCCCTATCCCACCCCTCTAGATGGTCACAAATTTGCTAAACTTGACCTGATCTAAAAAAATAATAAATTAGGAGAGCCAAATACCTCCATCGTTTCACTGCAACCTATAGCTTCTCCTCACCTTGACTTGAATTTCTGGCTAGGCTTTTATGGCCAGCTGGTTGATGTGATGAGATAGTGTAGTGACTAGCTAGGTCCTAAAGCTTTCTGTTCATTGTTGTTTTCTTGCATGTATTTGTCTTCCTCCACTTTGCACAATTGTTACCACTTTCCAGACAAACGCACACTTGTTTTGATGTCCTCCTTACTGCTTAGTCTGTTTATATCAGGGGACCCTGAAAAGTGTGCCAGATAGCCTGACCAGAAAGCTAAATTAATTCTAAGAGCAAACACTATGTGACATGCCACTCAGATGGGAAAATATTGTTCACTGTTATTCACTTACTACCCCAAATCTTTCCCCAGAGTGCTTGAAATCACAGACATGAAGTACACTTGCTCTTGATTCCTTTGGAATTTAGATCTCAATGCACCCATGACCTGGGAAGATAAAACACAAAAAAAATAATTGCTATCAATCTGACAAGACCAAGGAGGGCAAATGTGTGTATATACTCGTGTATATATTTTCAAGGAAAAATTAAATCGGCAGCCCTCTTGATGGAAAATTCAATGCTCTTGGGTTGAGAATCCCACAGGAGCAAACATGCCCTGGATAGGGAACTCCTGGTTCCGTCACCTTCTACTCACCTTGCAAGGCTGTGCTGAAGCGCTGTTCTCCGGGAATATCCTACCCCAGCCAGTGCCCCACCCACCCCCTACGCTGCTTTGATCACTCCTTCTTCCATGTGGCAGTTATTTTGCATCCCTGTTTTAGCCCTTATTACATAGCCTTGGGGTCATTTGTGTATGTAATTGTCTCCCAATTTGGCTGCAAACTATTGAGGCCAGGGTACAGGAGATATTCATAGTGGGTGCCTTGCGGCCTCACCCAGATCTTGGCATGCAGGAGGTGCTCAATAAATGTTTGTTGATTGAATGACTGGCGGTTACACTTGAAACAGCTTCAGTTATGCTAAGCACGACTCATGGCCGACCATTTCTGCGGAATTTATTGTACTTATTTTAGCACTGTTAATAGGATTTGGGCCAAGTCAAGAGATTCTTAATGTTCTGCCCTTGCTACGTACAGTCTGGGCACAGACATCCTTAAAGGTTAAATTGGCCACTACTTGAGAGATGGGATTAAAAACATAAGGTTGAAAAGGCAGCTGGTTTGCTTTATTTCACTCACAGTTTGTGCACTTTCATCTCCACTGGTCCCATAAACCCCAGAGCTTTGGAAGATAAAATGACCAGGAAGTTCATCCCTGTAGCCATCTTCTCTCTCCCTACCCATTTTCCATAAAAGTGGGAAAGCTGCCTTCTGCTTTGCAATGAGAGAGACAGACTGATTCTGTCCCAGAGAAGCATTTATTATCACCCTGCAAACCTTGCCAGGAATAGCAATCAAGATGGTACCCTGTGCCCTGGGACAGAGAGGTCTTTGCTCAGCTCAGCCTAACTGTCACGTTCATTGCTTCTGCATTCATCTCGCCCAAGTATTATGGTAAATGGTGGAAGAAATGGAGAATGTCTTCCTCTGGGAACCTTGACTGTATTGCAGGTATATCTCACTTTACCCAATAGATGTGGTCTCAAAGAGCTATGCTGAAAATCACCTTTTTAGAAATCCAGTCATGTTTAAAATGACAGAGAAGAAGCTGACATTTAGTGGAGGTGTTTATGAATACTTCCAAAGTTACATCTCTGCTAAGGGGATATCAATCCATAATTTCTCTTCTGTGAAAACCCACATGGTTCACAAAACGAATTTGCTCCAAGTGAGATGCGTAAGGACTGTTAAGGGTTGGTTGCAGGTAACCTGGAGATGTACGATTATTAACAATGATTAGTAGGTCAGGCATCCTCTAAGGCTCTTGGGCTTTTGGGCTTTAGTTTCTCCTCTATTCTGCTCCTCTCCAGGGTCCTCTCCCCATCCCACCTCTCTCTGCCCCCTCCCCTGGCTCACCTGGGTGATCAAAGGAAAAGCAAAAGGAGGAAAGGAGAGCCCTTTCTCCATTTCCTTCTGCAGGCATGGGCCTGTTGGCAGGGGGTCAGGGGGAAAGTTGAGAGTAAAAAAAAGAGAAATGGGAAAAAATACAATCTCCAGAGCGTAGGGAAGCACCAGGGTGGAACTTAGTCCCCTGAACTCTTTCCTGTTCCTGGCTCGACTGAGGAGGGAGCTCAGTGTGACCTGGAGCAGTGAACACACAGCCCTTGCCCCATCCCATTCCTAGGTTCCCACCGCATCACTAACCCCGCAGTCAACATTTCTGGACCTCCGTTTCCCACGTAGGCACCGCACGGAACCCCGGAAGGGCTTCCAGCAGGGGCGCCATCTGTTTGGCGTGACTGTTACAGAACCACACGGGTTTGGGTTGTTCCGTTAGGCGATGTGCCGGAAAAAGAGGAGAGAGTCTAGTCAGACGATTTAGCTTCTCAGCTGCCACTGCAAGAATTTTCCCTGCTACAAACTTCCTAACATTCTGACCCTTCTGGTCTGAAAGTTTCCAAATCTGTTCCTGTGTCTACCAAAACCATTACATGATCTGTATTTCTCATGCAGTATAGCAGGGGGATCTGTGAGCAGGAGGATGTGTGGAAGGTGTTATGTATTTCCCATTCTTTCATGTGGGTGAGTCTAGTGGTTTCAGATATAATAACAGAACTCCTGAGACACTGAAATTCTGCTGTAGGCACCCAGCCGCCACATGCCTCCACTGGGTCACCTTTGGGCGGTTTGTAAATCAAACACTCCTGGACACCTGGCTGACAGAGAAAAGGTCAGACAGTTCATCTCAAAACTCCAAATATCCAAGTGTTTTCAATCGTGTAGTCAAAATACCTGAATGCTGCCCTGAGCTACAAAGTTGTAAATTAGATGCTTGGTTTCACCGAGCTGTAAGTGACTATTCCGGACAAAATCCTTGATGTCTCTCTTTCAGAAATTCACCCTCATCTTTATCTTTGAGTGAGAGAAAAGCTTTTCTCTATCATCTCCACCAGTTTTTATTCTGATGATGGACTAACCTCAAAGATGAAGAGCTTGAGTAGCATTTAAACCACCACCATCGCCACTGCCACCACCACCCAACCAACCAAGCAACAAACAAATAAGTGTGAAGTCGGAAGCCCTATGGCCCAGCTGGGATCCACTATCTTGCTGGGATCTGGTTCAGTCATATTCCCCCAACCCAGGCTTATTCATCTACACAACTGGGAGGATAACCCCTGTCTCAGAAACTTCTTAGGAGGATTCAGTGAGATGCTGCATTGGAAGCACTTGAAAATTACATGTCTATCACCTCATATGCTTGCTGGACAACCTCATAGGTTGTTCAGACATCTGCCCTTTGCCCTAGAGGAGGACCACTGAAGGATGTGCACCCACAAGCGCCAAGCTTGACTCTTACCCTGGCCACCCCTTTGCCATCCCAACCTATACTATCAACAATTCTAGAATCAACAAGTTTGAAATGCTCTTCCCACAAGGGCACTCTGTGGTCTCTCAGAACAGCAATCAGTTTGCCCTGCTGGGTGGATGTTGCCCAATCCCGACCCCATTTAGGTATCAATTTTATCCTTACCGATTAAACACATCTACTTGAACGCTGGGGTTAGGAGGAGAATAATGTTACTTAGCCACTATTTCTTCTTCTTTTTACAAAAAAAAAAAAAAACAAAACTTCATTTAAAACTATCTTTGGTCAAGTTTATTGAGTGTAATTTACATATACTAAAATTCAGTCTTTTTAGTGTATAGGTCTGTGAGGTCTGGCAGACACACTTCTTGTGTGACCACCACCATGATCAACACATAGAACAGTTCCATCAGTTCCTGAAATGCCTGTTCACCGTTTTGTAGGCAACCTCTTTCCCCCTTTCCAGCCCTGGCAACCACTGATTGGTTTTCTGTTCCTATAGTTTTGCCTTTTCCATAGTGTCATGTAAATGCAGTCATAAAGTATGTAGTATTGGGGATTCTGGCTTCTTTCACTGAGCATAATGTATTTGAGATTCATGGTATTATACGTGTCAATAGTTTGTTCCTTTTTATTGCTTCGTAGTAAGCAGGCCAGTACCATTTCTGTATCCATTCACCAGTTGAAGGACATTGAATGTTTCCATTCCTTGGTGATTATAAAGCTATAAACACTCGTGAGGTTATTTTGTATGTACATACGTGTTCATTAGACATTTGATTTTCAGAGATGTATCTAAGTTGAGTTCCAGATGAACACTCAGGGACTGAAAGGCTTGGGGGGGCCCCTGGGGAGAGGAGAGAGTATATTCCCTTCAACAGGCAGTCAGGCTCAGGCCAGTCTGCTAAACACGGGCTAGTTGGAGCTAGAGGCCGTTATTGTTTTCATTGAGGACATTTGTCCAATAGAAATAAAATTAACTCTATGTTTCAGAGCCCCTGGGGAAGAATATAAATATATGGCGGCAGCTACGAATTCAGCGTGCCTAAGTTTGTCTAGGAAGTAAGGGAATGTGTCCACGGATCTGACCATTCCCGGGATAGACCATCTGTGTGTACTGGATGAATTCTCAAAGCATGGGTAACTGCTCTTTAATAGATAAGGAAGAATATAGAGCCGAGGGTAGACTGTTTATTAACAAACTCCTTAGGGTCATTCAGGTTGAATAAGCTTTCCTTCGGCCAACTCAGGGGACTTGTATATTTCCTAATGATAGCCTCAGAAGTCGATCGAGATAATCCTAGCTTCCTCTGGTTGGAGAAAGAAACAGATTTAGCACATGGAGAAGTGGGTAATCTCACACCTGGGCTGATTAGGGAGAATGTTGCCCCAGACAAAATAAATTTTCCTATTTCTTTGTGAATTCCATTTTTTCCATCATGACAAAAAGGGATTTGTTCCTGAGGTCAGGAGGGGTCAGTGGAACTTCACTGGGTAGATCAAGGGGGAACAGTGCTTCAGGCAAGGGAGCAAAATCCACGAAGGCATAGTGGTATGAATTACGACGGGGTGTTCAGGGGAGCTCCCCAGAAGTGGTCCCTTAGGGCTGGGACTTGCAGTGGGAAGGGTGTCAGGCAGAGCATTGAGACACACAGCTGGAGCCTCACCATGGTGGGGAGGGGGTGGGCAGCTGCATCCTCTAGTGTCCTAGGGCTTCAGTGTAGGGTTTACAGAGTGAAGTCTTCATTCCAGTGAGTGGTGAGCCATACAGGTGAGATTACAGACAGTGATCAGTTGTTGGTTATTGCAATAATTCAAGAAAGAGGTGAGAAAAGTTGGGGCACTGAGAGAAGGCACCAGATCCAAGAGGCAAGACAAACTCATCTGGGTTTGGTAACCAATTGAATGGGAAAAAGAGATGTGTGGGGCCTGGTTTCTAAGTGGCTGATCAGTGGTTCTATTAGTTAGAATGGGAGACATAAAAGAAGGAGCTAGTTTGAAGGAGAAGAAAGACAAGTTTGGTTTCGGATCTGTCGTGGGAATGACTAGGAACCTATTTTGGCTTGACACAAGGACGATCTTCCTGTCATTTAGATCTGTGCGGAAGTGAGTTCCCCATCACTAGAAGTATTCAAGCAGAGGCCTGCACAACCATCTGTCAAGGTTGTAAAAGAGATGATTCCTGTATTGGGTTGGAAGCCAGGGTAAACAGCCTTTCAAACCTCTTCCAGCTTTAAAATTCTATGGTACTATAGGAGTAGGAAAAAAAAGGCTATTTATTTCATACACTGTTGATGTCTCCTGAAAGATTTTAAATCCCACAGTGACATATACCATGAAATAAAAACAAGCAGAAAAAGAGAGTGATAAGTTAAGTGCACACTTTTTATGTGTGTATAGATAGCTGTACATTTACTTTATGTGCATTTTTATAGGAGGCTGTTTATATCCAGAACTTTAGCGGCTGTTTAACAAATCAACATTTAGTATTTGACATACTTGTCAATGTCGGGGACTGTGACACAGCCAGCTCTATGTGCGTATGTGTAAATATATGGTTATGTATGTGTAAATAAAAAGAAAGGGGCCATGATTTGTAATTAAATGATTACTATTTTCCATTTGGTTCAATATCTATTCTATTACTGCAAAGCAGTCATTTATAAATCTTTTGCAAGGCACTGATTCTGAAGAGAGTTAAATATCAATCTAAGTATAACATCAGTATGTAAACAGATTGATGAATTGCTAGATTGCTAGGATATAAACCATATGGAACTGCAGTGACGCTCTGGGGAGCTGAGGATAATTTTAGCATTTCATAAAAACCCAGGATGAGATCAGTTGATTAAACTTCCCCACACTATTCTGGTTTCACTCTCAAGGCTACATGGAACAATCAGCATTTTGAACAGTAAAATAGAACTTGCTAGATTGTTTCCCCCCAAATGCAGGATTAATGGACGCTGTGGGTGTTGGTACTGGAGAACACTGTAGGGGTAGACTAGGGAGGGGTTATCACCCTGAGGGCAGACTCTGGTATCCATTCCCTCAAAGGCTGTACATATATGATTAAGGTTCCAGAGCATTTAGCAGGTCTTCAAAGGGCTCCACGACGCAAAAAAGAAAGGTTAAGAATCCATTGCTTTTCACATGGTAGGAACAAGCCTAGACCCCAGGATATCCTCTCTCCTTTCTGAGCTCCTTTTGTGAAATTACACGAGTTCACATACTGAATCCAGCAATGGCATCATATATTTTACACCTTGCTGTGATCAGGAGAGATTCTCTCTCTTTCCTGGGTTCTGTAAGTAGATTTTTTTCCTTTCTGGTTGTGGATGTAGCCCAGCTACACACACTGGGGGTGGATGGAATTAAGTTGAGGGGTCCTGGGGATTCTCTGATGACTTAAGGAATTTCAGGCTAAATCCATGCAGTCTGAATAGAGCCAAGAATCAAGCAATTTGGGGCTGAATTTAAGCACAAGAGGCACCCAATGTGGAAAATGACTTGAGCCTTCACTGAATTTGCATTCTGCAAATCTGACCTGAGTTACCAGAGGAAGAGAAAGTTTTCTGTGGAGTGCTCCGAGGTGAGCCACAGAGAGGATGAGGGAAGAAGGCTCTCAGGGAGCCAGGGAGGCTGCGGTGAAGATGAATAACGACTGCCAGGCTCACCCAGCACTCTCACCCGGGGAATTGGGGCAAGTGGTCTCCGAGCACACAGATGATGCAGCTAAGCTGCAGCTCCAGCCCTGCACCTTTGCTTCTGGGGAGCTGCTGGCAGAATGGGGGTGTGAACAGCATCTGGATAATGAGGGGGCCCCTCCTCTTCAGGGGAGCACAGCACCGGGGAAGGCTGGCCCTGCCACTTCCTGGGGGCAGGAGACGGGTCCCTGGGTGCCTGGCTGGGCTCAGGAGAAGCTGGGCTTGGAGAATCCCCTGCACATTTGACTCCAAACGGGCCTCCTTTCTCCCAGGAGAGCCTCTAGGAGGAAGTCTGCAAAGTGACCGGAGCAAAACCCATCATTTTGCTGCCTTTCCTAGTCCATTCTGCAGGGGCCTGCATTCTTTCCACAATGTTTGTTTTTTGTTTTTTTGCGGTACGCGGGCCTCTCACTGTTGTGGACTCTCCCGTTGCGGAGCACAGGCTCCGGATGCGCAGGCTCAGCGGCCATGACTCACGGGCCCAGCCGCTCCACTGCATGTGGGACCTTCCCAGACCGGGGCACGAACCCGTGTCCCCTGCATCGGCAGGCGGACTCTCAACCACTGCGCCACCAGGGAAGCCCTGTTTGTTTTTGATTGTTATTGGAGTACAGTTGATTTACAACGTTGTGATAGTTTCTGCTGTAGAGCCAAGTGAATCAGTTATACACATACATATATCCACTCTTTTTTAGATCCTTTTCCCATATAGGTCATTACAGAGTATTGAGTAGCGTTCCTTGTGCTATACAGTAGGTTCTTATTCGTTATCTATTTTATATATAGTAGTGGGCACAACGTTTTAGAAAAGTAAATGAGAGTGCTCTCATTTAAAGTGTGTTTTAGTTTTCCTTTAGGAACAATAATAAATGCCTCTTGCATTGGATATTAGATATGATCATTTATTCTAACTTCATTAGGTAGTGATTCCAGATACGTCTCTGGAAACTTCCCTTGCCCCTCTTCCAACACGCTTAACTACCTGCAGCTCAGGGAGGGGGCCTCCTCATTAGCATCTCGAACGGGACCCAAAGGAACTATCATTGCTAAGCGTGAGTGTATCAAACAGGGGTAGAAAAATTTGTGCACATCACCTTGAGTGGTACCTGGTAGGGCTTGTTGTGAGAGCTATCTTATGAAGTTTTACTGAAAGTTATGAACATGTAGGACAGAACAGGCTTTGAGTTCAATGGATTGAGTTAAATGGACTGATTCCTGTTCTCTGAAAGGATGGGTAAGGGGGGAGGAGAGGAGAGCAGGTGGGGGAGGGGAGGGGAGGGGGAGGGAGAGGAGAGAGAGAAGAAATTGCAGCAACAGAAGACACTATCCTGAACTTTGAGGCATTTAAACCCACTGCACTTCCCAAAGGAAGTTTCTCAGTTTCACTAGCTGCTCGGACATTGGTAAAGCGCACGTGCTGTAGTTAGAAGCCACCCTGGTTTTGTCAGCTGCCCCGCTAGGTGTGTGACCTTTGGCAGAAATAGCGTGTATTTGCTCCCCCCGGACTCCCGGTGGCAAGTCCACTTAGATACACTGCTCCTCTCAAGGCCATCTTTCCGCCGATGACCTCTGGGGCACTCATGCTCCACTCTCCTGCTTTGAGGTCTTTCTGGTCAGGTCCCCCTTATCACCGGGAAAACTTGACCTCCAGCACACAGAGTGTGCCACGCACACAAAGTGGGGAGAACGGAACTTTCTGATTTTAAAGTCAATCTGGCTTTGCTTAGCTTTGAAACAGGGCATTTGTATTTTGAAACTGTTTGTGAGAAGTTCTCTGAGCGCTGACCTGCAAACAGAGATACCACGAAATTATAGGGCCAGAGTGTCCACATGGCAGGGACAAGGACAACTGAGTGGAAGAAGAATAAAACCTGGCACTGACTGTTTAGGCTTCTGAATTTTCCAAAGGCAGTGCTTTCTGGTCTTGGGCCTTTGGTCCAGGGCAAAGAGCACAGGCTTTTGAGATAAAGAGTGTATTTGAGTCTTCATCGGGCTGTTTGCCAACGGTGAGAACTTAGCTATGCAGCTCTGCTCAGGAAGCTAAGCGCCAGTTTTATCAGATAAAATAGGGAACGGCGTCAATTCCACAGGCTTGCTGAGAGGATTAAATGAAGTAATAAATGCTTTCTAAGAGTTTCCCAAGTATTTTATTTCTTTTCCCATTTTATAGATAAAGATACTGAGGTCCAGTAAGGTTAAATAACTTGTCCAAGGTGGGAAGATTTATATTCTAGAACTTACATTAGAGTAGGTGGTCAAGAAATGCCCATTAAAATCGGATTAACATTCGTGTTACTATGATTCTATCTCCCTCAGAAGTTTGCCATTTGGGCTAAAAGAACCATGGTGCTTTCTAATATTTTCACAAATTGTATTAGGTTCAATTTTCTTCTATGAGACATTCTTGGAGATAAAAGGGACAATGAACCCCTGTGGCATTTGTTCTGTGATCCTTGTAATATAAAGATTATAACAGAGTTAACCCACAGCAATAGATATAAAGTGAGGGAAGCATGAACAAATACAGTCCTTAGCATAGTGTTTTGCAAATAGTACATGTCCAAGAAGTATATGTTGATTGGGTGTTTAGAAAGATCAGTTCTCTGATATTCTGGTAGAAGGCCAACAAGTCCTGGAAAAGAAAACAGACCTTTCATGTTGCTGTTAAGTGTCCCACCCTGGAGGAAAATAAACAAGCACAGAGTTATGACAACAGGGCAGGGGTCAACGTGACACTCTAAGAACTACAAAATCAAACCGGTGATTTTGGCAAACGGAGCCTTAGACACTTGTCACAGCACCAGATGCTGTTTATTCCAGCCAGAAGATTATTATAATATATCTCTTGGATTCAGTTTTTCCTCTTACAAGGACATTGTGTCAGATTCAGCTAACATAAACTAATGCTAACTCTGGCTTCCCCATGTACTTAACTTGCTTTTTCACTTTCAAGAGCTCCGTGCTCCGGAATGACCTAGATGGGTGGGATGGCACGGTGGTGGGAGGGAGGTCCAGGAGGGAGGGGAATAAGTGTCCGTACAGCTGATTCGCTTCCTTGTACCGCAGACGCTAACACGCCATTCGAAAGTACTCCGAGTAAAAAAAATACATATCCCACCTACATCTTTACACATTGCCTTTCTGACTCGATACCCAGAACAACCGTGTGGAATAAATACAGCAAGTAAGGTTATTTGCGATCTTACGGGGTGGGCCTGGGGAGCTTGTGTATCATGGGCTCATCTAGCAGAGTGGCTGGGATTTAATGGGTCCTTAATGAACAATAAATAACAGCGATCGCTGAGTGTTTACCTAGGGGCGGACACTACTCTGAGCTCTCCACCTACATCTTTAGGAGGCGTTAGGCGTCATCATATCAGTGTGTGAGACTGCCCCTCATTCGCTGAGTGACCTTGGGCAGGGTACTGAAGCACGTCGGCCCCAGTTCCATTGTCTGGAATACGGGAATCATAACTGGGCTAACCTCCTAAGGTTATTGTGAAGATCACCTGAGCTGATGCAGATGAGGCCTTCGGAGCTGGGCTGGCATATCTGAATGCTCTATAAATACTGACCAGTATTTGTACTTACCCCAAAGTCACCTCTCAAGTCACTGGTGGAACCTGGATTTGAACCCAGGTTGCCTGGCTCAAGAGCCTAGGTCTCTAATCCCTATTTATTTTGAATGAGTAACCAAAGAAATGAAGAAATAACCTAGAGTCATACGGCAAGATAGTGGCCCGAAGCCACGTCTCCTGTCACTCAGGCCACAGTTCCAGTGCTAGATGGAGGCGGGGCTGCGGAAAGAGCGCAGGTGCGCTTCCCAGGAGGGGGCGGGGAGGTCCAGGCACCTCCTTTGTCCTCAGATCACCCCTCCCTCCAGGCTGCTGAGCCAGGGCGTCTGCGCGCACAGGGGGACGGGCGCTGCGGCCCGCGGGCGTCAGTCCTCTGCACTTTGGTGGTAAATGGCTGGGTGCTGTAGCTCACTGAGGAGGAAAAGAACTGAGTGAACTGAACAGTGCTCGTAAGTGGTAGTTGAATGGCACTCTCCAGTTTACAAAGCAATTTCACATCCATTGTCTCACTGGATCATTGGAACAACCCTGTGACGTAGATTATTATCTCCATTTTTGAAGCAACCCAAGCGCAGACACATTATGTGAACCTGTCCGAGTGGCAGGGTTGGCAAACCCCGGAGCCCAGCCTTCCCCCAAGGTCTCCCGACTCCAGAGCTTATGTTCCTTTCTGGACAAAATATTTGACCCGTTACACCAAAGGATCTTTGTCCTTGGCTTAAAAAAAAAAAAAAAAAAATTCGTGATCTTTCTCCAGTGTCGATTTTGATCTTCTTGGGAGAGTTTTGGTCTGAACCTTCCGGAAGACACAGGAATGGGATAAGATGAGTTCCCAGATCACACCTATAGCCATGGACTCTGTGATTCTTTTCCAAGATTTTAAGAAAGAAATAAAATTATTTATTTGGAATGCTTGGTTCAAGAACTATCACAGTGTCTGTAGAGAACCATTTATTTGGGGCCGTCTAACCACGTGCTGTGATAAAAAAATATGGGAGAAGGAAGGGGGCATGAGGAAAATGATTTCATTCGCTTCATATGTTATTGTCGTATTCTGATGATATTTTATTTCAAAACTTTAGTCTACAGCACTCTTCCACATAAAACAGTGCTCTCTGGATCCCCCTCACTTCATCATCCTTCTTTCCCTCCCTTATCTAGAGACTGTTTTTCATTTCGGACCCAATTGCTTCTTTGATTCTGTGGCAAATCGCCCTTTTCGGCCCTGTGGTATAATTACTTCCATGGAAATGGGCTGAAGTTAGAGACAGGCCATTATGTGAGGCTACAGGCTAAGCTGAGAGACCAGAGCTGAAGAGTTCCTTTTAAAACGGCCATCCTTAATAATAGCAGGACGGAGGTAGAAAATTACTGGCATGATAAATTGCTCTTTCGATAAAGGCTTTGTCCCTGTCTCTTAAAAAGCTGTACCACACTGAGAAAATTTCTCCGCATTTTTAATTGTGGGTCATTTTGTGTAAGAAAAACCTCCCAGTGAAAATGGTCTAATGAACTGTGCTGAGTTTGGCTTCAAAGCTCCACGTCCTCCTAAAGGAGTGCATGAAAGCGCACACAAACAATATTTGCTTTTACCTAAAAGTGTAAGCGATCATTTGCATCAAAAGCAACGTAGGAGATGGAGAAGTGGAGATTGGCCCCTAAGTAAAGCACCTCCTTTTTACACACTTACAGAAAAGAGTAAGGGTAGAGGAAGTGTGGTGTGCTGCCACCTAGCGGTGAGCCAGGTAGGACAGGTGGCTACCAGCACCCCTCACTTATCTGGAACACAGCCTCATCTATCCGGAAGACAAGCAAGAATTAGGGAAAAAGCAAAGCTGCCTCCAGTGGCACCAAGGTAACTGCTAAGAGAAGACACGTTCTGAAGCTCACGTGCTTTACTCAAATAATGAAGACTCAGAACCTTGTCTATGCTTATCTTAGGCATGATTCTAAGAAGCTTTCTTTCAAACCCCATAGCACATTAGAATCAAAGGATTAGAACAGGAAGAAGAAAGGAAAGTGAATAGACTAGGTATTTCATACATATTTGTTTTATTCTAATAGCAACCACTGTCAACCAGTGTTACACTGGTGTGATGGACTCATTTTAAAGATGATAAAACAGATTCAGAGAAGGTCAGACAGCCAGTAAATGGTAGACTTGCGCTCCACGTTTAGGATTTCATGACGCCAAAGCTCATGTTCCTTCCTCTTCTGCCCCTGGTCTTTCCAAAGACAGGCACACTGAGAAGTCCAGATAGTCAGGGAGTCAAAGTGGAATCTGTACTTAAAATTTACCATATGCTGGGGCCATCAAGTGCAGAGAGAAAGGGCCTCACCAGTTCCCAAATGCATCTGTTTTAGAGGATAGTCATCATGACTTTGCGTCTTCAAGAAGATGTTCAACTACCTACAGCCATCTCTGTGTAATCAGTAGGGAGTCCCCTGAGCGGGAACTTAGAGCAGGATGTTCTCACGGCGTTAGAGCTTGGGGTCTGAGTGTAGCCCTGCCTTTCACTAGCGGTGGGAACTTGGTCATATCACATCACTTCCTTTTGCCTCAGTTTCCTCATCTGAAAAAGTTAACATGATGATTATACTACCTACTTCATGGAGCTGGTTTGGAGGATTCAGTGAGGCAATTTGCATAAACAGTTAAATCAGGACCTGATGCTTGGTAGGCATTACATATCCAGCATGGACATTTTAGCAATTTGAAAGCTCAAATCCTTTAAGGACTAAATCTGGGTTCTTATTTAAATTGCTTACCTGTTCATTCATTCATTCAATCCATATTTATTAAGTACATGTAAAAGCCAGTAGTGGGTAGCCACTAAGTAAATAAACACAAATAAGCTACAGGTCTTCCCAACTAGGAGCTCAGGCATGTCAGCAAAAACTACAGCAATGAGGGAAGTGGTGGGGAAGTGTTTCTGTGCGAACACAGATGGGGAACAGACATCCTATCTCGACCTGGAGAATTCAGGGTGGCTTCCCAAAGGTGATGGTCAGAGTAGCATGGACATATATACCCTACCGAATGTAAAATAGCTAGCTAGTGGGAAGCAGCCACATAGCACAGGGAGATCAGCTCGGTGCTTTGTGACCACCTAGAGGGGTGGGATAGGGAGGGTGGGAGGGAGATGCAAGAGGGAAGAGATATGGGGATATATGTATATGTATAGCTGATTCACTTTGTTATACAGCAGAAACTAACACACCACTGTAAAGCAATTATACTCCAATAAAGATGTTTAAAAAATAAAAATAGAAAAAAAATATTAGGGAATGTTTAGTTTGTAAGTTCAAATTTATAACAGTTACAAAATCAACCAGTGAGAACAATAAGGAAGTATTAACTAATACAAAAACTTGGGGTTATATGTGACAAGCTCATCTTACTTTTTTTTTTTTTTTTTTTGCGGTACGCGGGCCTCTCACTGTTGTGGCCTCTCCCGTTGCGGAGCACAGGCTCCGGACGCGCAGGCTCAGCAGCCATGGCTCACGGGCCCAGCCGCTCCGCGGCATGTGGGATCTACCCGGACCGGGGCACGAACCCGTGTCCCCTGGATCGGCAGGCGGACTCTCAACCACTGCGCCACCAGGGAAGCCCATCATCTTACATTTTATATTTTAAAAAACATATTTATTTGTTCTAATTATATAATAATGAGAAAACTGATTCAGGGATCTAGTTGCAAAGTTTTTTTCAAAAAAACTCAGTTTGCAATCTCGAAATACTCAACTGATCTGGAAGCTTAAAAGAGAAGTTGTAAGACGTTTTTACTTCAAATTTTAATTATTATCTGCCGACAATAGAAACTTCAAATAGGAAGCACCATGATCCTTGCATCCGTGCTAAAATGATCCAAAACACGTTATCAAGATGTGACCCGGTCGGAAAACAAGGTCCTACTGTATAGCGCAAGGAACTGTATTCAATGTCCTGGGATAAACCAGAATGGAAAAGAATATAAAAAAGAACGTATATACGTGTGTAACTGAGTCACTTTGCTGTACAGCAGAAATTAACACAACATTGTAAAACAACTATGCTTCAATTTAAAAATAATAAAAGAAAATAAAACTGCTCTAAAGAAAAAGTTTATTAAAAAAAAAAAAAAGATGTGACCTGGTCCGTGTCCACTTGTCACTGGATGGCTGCTAGGCTGGAATGAAGACGTTTCGTGGCAGAGCTAAGGCACTGAGGCTTGCCTGACCCGTGCGTGAGCAGAGCTATGCTCACGTGCTTTGGGGGCCAGAAAGCACCATGTTTTGAGTAGCTGGCTCCAAACAAGTTCTCAATAAATGGTAGCAGATTTTTAACGAATTACTGCTATTATTATTACTATAAGTGGAAAATTCCGATAGTATCTGGATATAAAGTTATATGTGAGCCTTGACAGGCAACACCGTGTTTGATGCGTTTCCCTGTGCGCAGTGCCCGGCCCAGTGCCTCCCGTGGAGTAGGTTTTCCACTGATGTTTGCTGAACGAACTGAAGTTGAGGAGAGAGTGTTAACCTAAACATCTGGATTTGGGTCTTTCCCAAGGTGCATATGGTAGCTGAAGCCCTCCACAGCTGTTAATGAACCCCTGCAGGGAGCGTGTGTGAGAAAGAAAAGAAAAGGCCACCAACAGCACCTGGGGAACATCGTCATGAATGAGGGACGTGCAGGAAAGAAAGCAGATGAAGGGGACCCGGAAAGTTCCAAGATGGCACTAAATTTCACCATGGGCTCTGGAGACTTGATTCTGCTGTGCTCGTTTGTGTGGTGAGAATTCCCTGACCATCATGCACTCGACTTAGCACTACATTTAATCTATGGTTCATTTACTAAAACAGCCTATAAAGAGGAATAAATTAGCAATTTGTTTGTATCATTAGGGACAATCCCTTTTAAGTGTTTGAGGATTCAAGTATGAAGTCTCCATGGGTGTTAGAAAGCCACATGGGGAAGATGCTTAGGCCAGCATGCCTTTGATATATGCTCTTCTAGTGCTCCTGCTTATTTAGGTCTTGATCTTAGACTTTAGGCTGGTTGCATACAGTGCAGCAAGGACTTACGCCCTTTGCTGTATCAATACTGTGATGGTGACTCGTCGTATCTCTGGGGAGGACTTCTCACTGGGAAGGCGGTGGTCGGCTGTAGAGGATTCATGGGTTGGAAACCAAGCTGACATCTATTGAAGGCTCTGGGCTGTCTCACTGGGCTGAATCATATGTCCCAATGGAAACTTTCCCCATGCTGGGAGTCATTAATGTTTCATAACCCATCATTTAAAAATGATGGGGTGTTTGGGACTTCCTTTCTCGCTCAGCCCACAGATACTTATCCTCACACACAGACTGAACCTTCTGAATATAAGTGAAGGGGGAAATCCTTCCATCACCTCCTCCTGGATCAGTAATCTGAGAATAGATAGAATCAGAAGCCAGCTAATCCGGGTTCCTTGGAGGACCGTATTTGTTCAGCTACTCCGGGTTCCTTGGAGGACCATACTTGTTAGCCCTCTAAGTCCTCGGGACTGACTTCTGTTTAGTAGTCACAAAACCCCAGCACTTCTTTCCTCCGGGCAGGTCCCGGGTGACCAGTCAAAATGAAGGACTCCTCCCAGCCTGGCAACTCGATTCTTGGGTTCACCAAGGACCAGCCAACAAGGGTAATGGCCACAGTGAAGTGACAGAGGTCGTGCCTTTGAGGATGGAAGTCAACCTTGCCAGTGTTTTCCAAGCAGGGCAATTCCAGGCACCCTCAATGTGCGAGCATCTTTTTGTTTCCATTGTTTACCTTAAGGAATTATGAAACGGAGGTTGAGAGAGATGGGGTCGAGCGTTTGCAAATGTCTCTCAGTTTCACGTCTGAACAGTGATACCAGGACCAAGGGGACGGTGAGGGCAAGGGGAAGGGTGACAGGAAAAGAGGTTTTTAAAGACCTATAACCCCCTGAGCCTTCCTCCTATCTCCCCCTGCTGGCGTCCCTTTGTTCATCCTGCTGATACATTTAGATGGTGATGCCTGTATTTAATTTTATCTGCAGAAAGAAGGGGAAATAGAGCTAGTGAGACATTTAAAGGCAGTCATCTGTGTTTCTTATTTACTTTTAGATAAGCGACATACCCACATAACTTACTCTTGATAAGGACTCCTGGGGCTGCTTGTTTGCCAAAGACATGTGACTTTTAAACCACAGACAGTCTGAGATGTTACCAGAGCAAAACTTTTAATTCCTGCTTGTGGATCTCCCACCGACACACACACACACACACACACACACACACACACACACACACACAGTACTTTTTGTGCTCATAGTTTTATAGAGCCACCCGTCGCCTGTGCTTCTGCCCGTCCCTGTTGGAACATTTGCACGTCCGTATGTTGTGACATCAGTCAAACTAGGCTCCCGCCAGCTCTGCTGTGTTCCTCACACACCTGGGGATTCTCCTGGTTCACCCCCAGGCCCACTGAACTTCCAGAGGCTTCCACCTGGAGGAGGAAGGTCACGAGGGTGGGCACAGAAATATGAACACGACCACCAGGCCCGAGGGATGAGGACATCTGTCTGGCCGCTCTGTTCACTCCTGCCCGCGACCTCACAGAGGCCTCAGTTGGATCAGACAATTAACATGATCAGGATCAAATGCCGCCCAATTTAATTCAATTACTCTTCACCGCAAGAGAAAACATGGTTATTATAGTGACAGGACCCGGGTGAGGAATACAGGCTCCCGGCCAGCCATGTGCCTACACGCCGCCAGGCTGCGAAGGGAAGCAAGGACACAGAGGAGGGGCATGTGTGGGGCAGGTCCGCTCTGGATCCAGCGTCCGGCCCCAACTGCCCAGAGGCAGCTTTGCTGACACCATGGGCATAGCTGTTACCAAGGAGAAGCCAGGCTTAGCTGTTAACATGATAACTGTGAATCATTCACCAAATCCCAGGGAGGAACAGAGGAAGTCAAATAAATGACGGCAGCCAGGAGAGAAAAAGGAACTGTTTCCCAAAACGACTATATTAAGGGAAATTCCTGTCTGTGGGTCATAAGTCTCTATGACAAATTTGATCACTAAGAGGATCATGTCGACCTTAAATCTTTGTTTTTTAAACTTTATCTTGCCCTGATTGCCGTTTAGCTCGCTGTATTTAATAATAACTACACCACCGTGTATGCCACATTAACTGTTAGCCAGCCACTGTTCAGTGCTGTTTGGGATGGGGGGGGGATCAGCTCTTTTTAACCCTGCAAGAACACTGTGAGATAGAGCCCTCCTTACACCCATTTTATAGATGGGAAAAATGAGGCTTAGAGAGGTCGAGTCACCTGCCCAAGGTCACCTAGCTGGTAAGGGACAGAGTGGACTCCAGCCACACCTTTGATCCCAAAGGCCCTGTTCTTGACCATTATTCCGGACTTCCCCTTGATTCGAATCTGCCACGTCTTCTTTGCCTCTCTTGCATGTGCACACGGCACTGAAGAGAGAGAGGTCCCCCCCAATGCTCCAGAGTACGTCGGCTGCGCAAGACCCTGTGTCCACGTAGAATCATGTCATCATTTCTTACCCAGCAGAGTGGGTTCAAATCCCAGCTCTGCCACTGGCTAGCTGTGTGACTGGGAATTCTCAGTGCATGGGCTTCCTCACGTGTAAATGAGGAATGCATTTCCTCCTAAGGTTGTAACGGAAGCTAACAGAGTCAACACACTTAAGATGGTGCCTGTGAGAGCTGTGCAGACATCGCCAGATGCCATTATCCCTTCCCTTGTGAAAGAAACAAATGTAAAAATTGGAAGCAGAGGATGTTTGCCTTGGTGTGCATGGATTTGCTGTGTACACTATAGTCAGGCTTCAGCTGGGCAGGAGTAGTCATACCGGCCAGTGAGCCCTGCCCTGGTCGGGGTGGGGAGGCCATACTGGTCCCTGGCGACTCCTAAGCACATTCCTTTGGGGGTCAGGTGAGCTATTCTTTTAACTTGATCTCCTGTCTTAAGCTCTACCTCTTTTGACTCAGGAACATAGCAAATGCGAGACACTGGAGGACCCACCCAAGGATAGGGCGCAGTGGTCCCCAGCCCCCCATCTCCAGGGCACACCGTGTACCAGGCGCTGGCTCTGTCTTTTACATTTCCTCTGGGAGGAAGAGGAAAGCCCAGGGCTGAGTGTCCATCATGGTAAATGCCCTTCACACATTATCTCTGAGTTTGCCAACATGCTTCCTTTATTTTTTTTCTTACATCTTTTTTTTCTTAATTTTTATTGGAGTGCAGTTGATTGACAATGTTGCGATAGTTTCTGCTGTACAGCAAAGTGAATCAGTTATACATCTCTCCACTCTTTCTTAGATTCTTTTCCCATATAGGTCATTACAGAGTATTGAGTAGAGTTCCCTGTGCCAACAGTAGGTCCTTATTACCAACATGCTTCCTTTAGATGAAGCACCGTCTAGCAGCTTTGCAGGGAGTTTTGAAAACCTGAGAAACTCACAGGAATTTCCCCAAGGTCTTACCACACTTGCCCGGGTCATCACGGAGACGGTGACATCTCCCTGAAGCCAGGGCGCAGGCGTCTCCAGCCCGAAGAAGTGGAGTGTGAGTGCTTTGAGTCATATCTGCGTTGTTAATGATGGTTCTTAATCACCACGTGGATTTCTTTCAGGGCCAGGGTCACTTTGGGTAGATACCATAAATCTAAGCTAATATGTACAGCAGCGCATATCAAATAACATAAGCTCTAGAACCAGGCTCTGTAGTGATCCTGGCAGAGGAGGGACGCCAGATCCCCCCTGAGCTGGGTGATAAGAGTCACTTCTCTCCGCCAAAGCCCATCGTGGCTCCACGTCACTCTGAGGAACGGGTGATGGTCCACTGTGTTCAGTGCCTCTTGTGGTCACTTAGACGATGTCCTAGCCCTGTCCCCTCTGCTTTCAGGTCCCCTGCGGAGGGCACAAAGCACACTAGCAGAAGCCAGATTGTTTTGGTTTGTTTTGCCTGAACATTATGGAGTTCTGATTCTGAGAGTGATGTTTTCAGGAAGGGGAGAACACTTTACTGTCCTGACTAGAAGCAATGTCTTATCATATGGGATTGTAGCTGCAACAAATGGAGTGACAATGAACAGAAAAGCGGGGACCTGGCTCCTCTTCTTTGCTTTACATGTTTGAGCAAGTCCTTTGGCCTCTCTGCCTCAGTTTCCCCATTGCCTTGGGAACTGAAATCAACGATTCCTACAGCCCACCCTCATCTCCTGAAAATGAGCTGGATTCATCTTTGGTGCCCTGAGCCCGCCAATGGCCTGAACTATTCATTTAAGTTCTAATTGCTGGCATCATTCGGACAAGGAAAAGAACCGTTTGCAGTTCCCGATGAGCAGGGCTCACAGCTGTCGCTGGATATGAGAGGAGCAGGGTTGGCAAAACACGTACATGCCCAGCTCTTGGGTTCTCCAAAGGGAACCTGGGGAGGACATGGAGTCCCCAGTCAGGTAACTGTCTCAGTGGAACAAGAAGAGATGTTACCTTGATTTCCACACCAGCTGAGCTCTGGGATAATTATACTTGAAGCAACACAGCGCATAAAACAGATTCACTTAGCATCTGGGGTGCCAATTGCACCCAGGCCTGCCCACACTGGCCTTTCTCACTGCAGGGTGTGGGAGGACAGGGCCTCGCGGGTCCCCGGGGGCCTTCTGTTGCTCAGCTGTGAGAGGAACACCAATTTGCAGGTCTGCTAATGAGTGGCGTGGCGTCTGGCATGGCCCCGGCCTGCGTGTGAGCGTGACTCATCCTGAATCTCTTCAATAACACTGACGGTTCGCTCTCTTTTTTCTCCCTTCGCCTGTTCTCTCTGAGCTGGAGCCGGCTGAAATAGGAGCAAATTAGCCTCATTCTGGAAAAGGCAGGGCCTGATAAAGGACCCCTAAAAGGTTTCCTGTGCTCCGTGCCTGGGTGTTTTGCAGTCAGTGTAATTATCTGACTTGGGTAGACTGGAGGACCGTGCCCTGTCACGGTTCCATGGGCCATTTGACAAATGGAGGTCTGACATCAGCAACGGCAGTGTCGTTATTATTACTCTACATGTGCTCCAGCCCAAACTGCCGACCCTCCCATTTCCTGTGCAAAAGCTGCATTTCATCGAGTCATGTTTCCATCCCACGTGGAAGTGCGCTAGACCTTAAATGCCCTGGACTCCTGAATTGGGGGTGGGAGCCAAAGAGGAGGTGACCTTTTCTCCAGATTCATCTCTCTCCCTGCCACCCACTTTGTTGCTTGATAAGTTCACTGTGCTTCTAACACCAGAGCCGAGCTGCGTGTTCACTCGCGGGGAAGGTGCGTACACGTGTGTGTGTGTGTATCTCAGAGACATCGGTGATGCCATCTGTCGGTTAGTGGGTTGGAAGAAGTTCAGGCTGGAAGGCAGGTTTTGCTGATGCTGGACCGAAACTCTTAGAGAGGGGTGGTAATCGTCTAATCGTGCCGTACCCTCATCACAGACTAAACCTCTGAGAATGACTGAAACACAATTTCTTAATAACAGAGCCAAGCATTTAAAGTTGAGAGACAAGATCAAGTGAAAGAAAAGGAGACATGCATCAGGAGCTGGAAAACAAGGAGGGGCTTTTTAACGTTCCTTCTTCCCTAAAATAAACATACTGCCTAACTCAACCTTCTTTCTGCCTTTCCTATTTCAGCCAGTTCTTTCTGTCTTTCTCAGCCTTGTGGGATAACTAGTAACTGACCAGGAGGCCCAAGACGCTGACTAGAGTTATCAAAGCTTCCAAATTAAAACTTGAGACATGTGATTCATCATGGGTCAGAATATTTGCAGGAATCCTAAGTGAGAGTATTTAAAATGAGAGTTTTCTTTGAGCATTCTGACCACCGAACCCCCTTTCAGTCTCTGAATACCTTGTATGCCTAAGGTGTCATGGGTTATGGTTTCATGTAAGAGTTGCAACTGGTTGACAGGAGAGTAGATCTAGCCTTCAGCCCTGTTTTATGTGACACATGCACTATTTCAAAATCCAGAAGATTTCTCATAAATTTCTCCAGATTTCTAGCTTCTCTTTAAAAATCTTAAAATCTGGCAACATTGACTTCACAGACCTGCATGGGAACACTTTTCTGGAACTACTTTGCCACACTCCTCACTGCTCCCTATTGATTCCCACTGAGCCTCCTTTTCCTATTGACGTGATCTACTGGCCTCTCTAGGCATTTGAATTTGTGCTCGCTGGTCCAGTCATACAACCCACTGGTAGTCAAGGCTCCTGACTGGCCCCATCAGAGAAGGGTTAGAGCTCCTTGACTCTTGTCAAATCCGGTCCCACCTCAGAGGGCTGGTTCTCAGCACAGTGTTAGTCGAAAGGTGACATTCAATACCTGAGATGTGGGGAACCCCAATGCCTATGATACATTCCACCTTCACTTCTTTGATCAGCGAAGATCCCCAAAGAGGGACTTATCAGTGGGTGATTTGGGTCATTTTCTGATGATATGAAACGTGAGACAAAAACACGTCACGTGTGTTGTTTGTCTCATGGTTGTTCGTCACATTTGGAGCCAATTTTGTGACCGCAATACCATTTTTAGAAGAATAGATGGTTGGGTCGAGGAGTGGGACTGGGAAATAGGACAATCATTTGGCTTCCATATAATATATTGATCAATTATGATGGATTGAGTAGATTGGAACAGTGTTTCAAGCTGGTTCAGTAGGGGAGAAACAGGGATGAGTATGTACAAGTTCAGGGTTCAGAATGGGATAAGTCCATTCTAAAGTGTGTGTGTGAATGCATATGTGAATGTGTGTGTGTGTATGAGATTGTCTTAGACAATTCTTAAATCTTCTGTTTGCCTGAGAACAATATTATGAATGGTCTCTATCATTTTACTGTAAAAATGTAACTCACAGCTATAGCTTAGATTTTTAAGAAAATTCTACTGGAAAATCAAAAAAAGGATTAACATGTACCCAGGAAGATACATCAGCGTTTGTGAAAGTCATGATATCATTTAAGAGACTTGTCAGCTACTAGCAGGTCAGTGGGAGCAGAAGTTCATTCATTCATTCATTCATCTGCTCATTTATTACTTTATCAGCAGATATTAACCCACTCTAAACTGGACCACATGAAATTGCCAACATTTGAGTTTTTCATCTATAAAAACAGAAATATGAGGCGCTTCAACACAAAATGTGCCAGGTGCTGTCTTAGGTACAGGGGATACAGAGGAAGAAACAAGAAGAACAGATGTGCGAACAACAGTGCAATGAAGGGTTGTAAGTGCAGTGACAGGAACACGTAGGAAGACTTGGGAGGTCCTAGGGAAGAGGGAAGTCAGTTTACTTTGGGGGTAGGTTTGGTAAAAGGTTTCAAAATGAAAGAGGTGCTTAAAACGAGTCCTGAAAGAAATCTCAATGATATTGAAACATCTGTGCTTGTGATGGAGGGTGTGTGTGGGTGTGGATGGAGGTAGGCTCAGCATTCCACCACAAGGGAAGAGTGAATGGACAGAGAGTCACGCTGCAAGATTCGTGCATAGTGAGCAGTTTGGGCTCAGGGCCAAGGTGGGCACTGCAGCTGGTAAGGCTTGGTGGCTGGCTGGTGACACACAGACCACTTCGGGAGCTTCTCAGTTTCGTGTTAGAGGAAGAGCCACTGGAGCGTTTCCTGCAGGGGTGGGACATGATCTAACTGGTCCCTTAGGAAGGGCTTTCTCTTCCCAGCATGTGGCAGGTGCCACTCACAGAGCAGGAGACCTCCAGGTACCACTGAGTTGATGGACAAGAACCCAGGGAGGTAGATGAGTGAACATTACCCTTATTTTATGGCAGAGGAAGCTCCGGTAGAGATTCATAGACTATTCAACAGGGAAGAGACTTAAGAGGTCTTCTGTGATGAACGTAGTAACCTCCTCAGTAGACAATGCAATCTTCTTTTTCTAATTGTCATTAGTATCAGCTAATGTAAATTGAGGTTTGCTATTACAGCATTGCACTGAGGACTTTATATTTATCTCATGTTATCCTCTCACAACCCTATGAAGCAGATATCATTACAATTTCCATATTGCAGAAGAGGAACCGGAAGAACAGAGAGGTTAAGTACTCTGCCCAAAGTTTCACAGCTGGTAAGTGCTGGAGCTGGGATCCACACGGTTATTGTACTCATTGTGAAATAACAGTGACAAGAATTAGGTCTTTGACTCTTCATGTCACATCCTTCTGGAGATCCACAACCAACTCGGTTTGAGTCCCCAAACCCAGTTTTCAGGTGCCAGTCAAGGCCACTGGCCTGGAAGCACAGAGGACCACACTCCCACTCCCACTTGTGCACCATGTACACGTGCACTCACGTACACACTTGGGAATGGACTTGCCCCATTCCAATTCCTGAACTGTGCATACTAAGGAACACAACAAAAAGGCAATAAAACAGGGTGCTGTGTCTCAAGCAAGCTTCCTCTTCATAAAATGGAACTTGAATGTTGCCATGACCTACATTCCAGGGATATTACATAAAGGAGCCGTTACTATTTGGTACAGTGATTGATTCTCCTTGGGAGAACGGAAATGGGTAATTATTCATTGGCATAGCCTCAGGGAACATCAGGTGAACTTCACAAAGAGGAAATAAAATTGCACATTAGACCCCTTGAGGCCCTTTGTCAGTTACAACCTTATGCTGAGCACAATGGGATTTGCTTTCCAGGTGTTCTCAGGGCCCCTCCTACAGCAAGCTCCTGGATCCCTCCTTTGCAGAAAGAGTCCAGAAGCCACTCTTACACTCTTAGGGGTGGCCGCCCTCCCGACCTCAGCAGAGCACTGACATCCAGGCCCTGGAGTGTGATTCAGGTGGTCCTGGGGTGGAAAAGAGGAATTACGGGGGTGGGGGGGAAGTGCAGACACTGCAGGAGAGTGATGCCCTCAGGGGACCCTGGCCCACCTCTCCCCCCCCCCCACCGACTTCCTGTGCTCCTGAAGCCAGCCCTTGGCAGCCTCAGTCTCTGTAAAAGGAAAGCCAAGACTCAATCTCCAATGGATCGACAAGTGATTCAAAAGAGATGTTATAGGGAGAAGGTCAAAGAGAAAAGTGAAGAATGGGGAAGTGGAGAGGAGCCACGGAAAGGGCCTTCCTGCCAATAACGCAGTGAAAGGACAGCATCGCCCTGAGAGGAGGACCAGGGAGGCCTCAGCCTGTGTGTTAATGAAGCCAGAGCTGACTGTGGTAACAGGCAAGTCTGCACACGTTTAGCACAAAGTTCATTTTTGCACGAGATCAGTTTAAGGTGAATCCTTTGCAAACAGCATCCCACACAGTGGTTCAGCGCCCCAGGTCTTTCTACACATCTTTCCCCCTCTCTTCTGGTGTCTCCATTGTTCACTTCCAGCCAGAGGATGGAGGATGAAAGCGTGCTTGGAAGATCACAGGCAGGTTTCCACGGGCCAGGCCTGAGTGACACACATCTCTCCACCCACACGCCTACGCCCAGAACTGAGCCAGCTCGGACCACACAGATACAAGGGCAGCCGCTTCTTGACAACGACTATGCTGGGCAGAGGGAAGCCTGAATCTTTGGTAGGAAGCTGGTGTCTTTGCTACACCTGCCGGCGTATTACAATACAGCTAATGAGCTTAAAAAGGTCGTTTTGAAGGGTCCCACTCTCCAATCACCTGCCCATTCTGAGTGATCACCAACATGCCATGCAATTTACAGCAGAACTCTAGTTTATTCCATGGGTCAAACAACTGAGAAGGAAAGTTGTGATTTTATCATTATTTGTGAGATTAAATTATATTTATTATAAATACCATTCTTTTTATGTGTTATGATTCTGAAACATTTTCCGTTAGATTCCAGGAAATATTACTGTATTAACTACTTTCAAGATTAGCATTTTTATGGTAAATTGACGTTTGTCAGTATACTTCATGATATCACGGAGACTTTCTTTGGTTTTTGTGTATTCTAGAAATGATACAAAGATAGTTATGCTCGTGTCTGTGTCTGTGTGGTGTGTGTGTTTTTAAGGCACTTGGAGTTAAGAAAAGATTTGCATGTAATGAATCTGCAAATGATTTCCTTCATGTATTAAGATGTCATCTCAGTAACTTTCCCAGTAGTACTTGATAGGAAGGAGATGAATTTCTCAGACACGGACTACAGGGAACTGTCTTCTGTCGGCCTGGCATCCTCATATGTGGTTAATGAGGAACCTCTTTACAAAGAGAGTGGGAGCAGAGCATCAACAGTTCTTTACAGCTCAAAAGGGTGAGGGTCTTTCCTCCATCTCATCCTTTTTCTTGTTTTAAATTTTTGGCTGCATTGGGTCTTCATTGCTGTGCATGGGCTTTCTCTAGTTGTGGCGAGAGGGGGCTACTCTATTTTTTTTGAATTTTGGAATTTTATTTTATTTATTTTTTATACAGCAGGTTCTTATTAGTTGTCTGTTTTATACATATCAGTGTATACATGTCAATCCCAATCTCCCAATTCATCCCACCACCACCACCCCCATCACTTTCCCCGCTTGGTGTCCATACGTTTGTTCTTTACATCTGTGCCACTATTTCTGCCCTGCAAACCGGTTCATCTGTACAATTTTTCTAGGTTCCACATATATGCAATATATTATATATATTATATATATGTGCAATATAATTAATATACAATATTTGTTTTTCTCTTTCTGACTTACTTCACTCTGTATGACGGTCTCTAGACCCATCCATGTCTCTACAAATGACCCAATTTCGTTCCTTTTTATGGCTGAGTAATATTCCATTGTATACATGTACCACGTCTGCTTTATCCATTCGTCTGTCAATGGGCATTTAGGTTGCTTCCATGACCTGGCTATTGTAAATAGTGCTGCAATGAACTTTGGGGTGCATGTGTCTTTTTGAATTATGGTTTTCTCTGGCTATGTGCCCAGGAGTGGGATTGCTGGGTTGTATGGTAGTTCTATTTTTAGTTTTTTAAGGAACCTCCATGCTGTTCTCCATAGTGGCTGTATCAATTTACGTTCCCACCAAGAGTGCAAGAGGGTTCCCTTTTCTCCACACCCTCTCCAGCATTTGTTGTTCGTAGATTTTCTGAGGATGCCCACTCTAACTGGTGTGAGGTGATACCTCATTGTAGCTTTGATTTGCATTTCTCTAATAATTAGTGATGTTGAACATCCTTTCATGTGCTTCTTGGCCATCAGTGTGTCTTCTTTGGAGAAATGTCTATTCATCTCATCCTTTCTGAGCATCTCACTTCTAAACACATGAGCAGCTGAATTTCTGAATGTAAAGGGAAGGAAAGTGATCATTTAAAATCCAGTGTAACATACCAATCTTGACACTAGGTTAAAATCTATCTATATCTACATGTTGATATATATCAGTGTACCTGTATGTATACCTTCGATATGTTCTGTTATTATTCTTACCAAGTAAGTCTTATCCTGATCTTACATTTTTTCATGTCGGGGATTGTCTTTTCTATTATGTTTATACCCCCAAAGCATGTGCACATGCGCACATGTGCGCGCGCACACACACACACACACACACACACACACACACACACACGACATTGCTTAATAAAGCAGTCCATGATTTTAAGTTGCTTTTGCTGCATTCTTATTGAAGAAACAAGACATGAAGGAAAAAAACCCACCATTAAAAGTAATCTGTAAGAATGAAGCAATACAGAAAGCAAGTCATACACGAGCTCCTACAGGTTAGGCAGCAAGCGGAAGGGAGGTGGGAGGTGGGCAGTGGTGGGGGGAAGGGTACATCTCAGGTTGAGTTATCTTACGTGAAAGGGCTATTCTGGAAGTCACACATAACACTCCAGTGTACATCCTACTTATCAGACTCTAGTTACAGGTCCATACCTACTGCAAGGGAATCTGGGAAGCATAAACTGTGGTTGGTTGTTTGGTAGCTGGGATAAAACTGGTGTTCTTTTAGTAAGAAAGAATGGGAGAATGGACTTTAGGTGGGTAATTCACAATCCCTAGCTGAGCAGAGTTATACTTTGGGGGCCATTATTGCGAATGGAGTCCTAGAACTAAATAAAATCAATTATAGACAACAATGCTAAACTATGTTTTCCTCAGTCGGAGCTGCAAGATGGAAATTACAACGCTGCTATGAGTTTTGGCTATAACTAAGGCTCCATGCTGCTGTGGTGAAGGTGGTCAGTTGGAAAACATCTCATCAGCAAACAGAGGGAAGAAGCGTAGTGTCCAGTGAAGACGGAACCCAAAGGACAATTTTCTGTGTAATAAACATGCCACAACATGGTCAAGGGGTGATGACAGGGCAGCAGAAATGTCTGCAGCAGCAACCAGGACTCACGGGCACCACCAGACGTTCCAGTGCTTGGAAGGGCACTGGGAAGTGACACACAAGCATTAGGACCCACTTGAGGTGGCAAAAAAAATCCCCCTTCTCAACCCCACTCTGCCAGGGAAAAGGAAGTGAGGTCAAGTTAAACTCAATCATGGGGCCGTGGGGACTAAGGAGGTGCTTTATACTGTCCATGGGGGCTTCCCTGGTGGCGCAGTGGTTGAGAGTCCGCCTGCCGATCCAGGGGACACGGGTTCGTGCCCCGGTCTGGGAAGATCCCACGTGCCGCGGAGCAGCTGGGCCCGTGAGCCATGGCCGCTGAGCCTGTGCGTCCGGAGCCTGTGCTCCGCAACGGGAGAGGCCACAGCAGTGAGAGGCCCGCGTACCGCAAAACAAAAACGAAAGCAAAAAATACTGTCCATGGAATGTGATCAAAGTACCTAAATGCATTAGGCTGATGCCCTAACGCAGCCCAACACAAGAAAGACTTGGTATCTCTCCTCGTTCCCCTCCCTGATTCCTTTTGACCAGCTATGGGGAGTAAGCGAGTTCATCGCCTCAGAAGAATTAGGTCAGACCGGAGCTGGATATCAAGCTGACAGAGGGGAGCTGGGTGCCAACGCTGACTAAATGAGAAGCGAAAAGGAAGTCTCACTCTGAATCCAAATATGGGAATTTAGAAGGGCAAAGGCTAATATTAGAATGCTTAAGAATTAGGATGGGAAGATATATTTATTATCAGAGAATCAGGGAATTTCCATCCATGTCAATACTTTACTGTAAAGAAGCCACGCTTTTATGTTAATAGATGTTTAAAATACTCAAGCTTTAGGATAAAAGTGATTCGTTTGCTATATGGAAATTCTTGCAAAACTGTACGTATTACTGCTCTTCAAATGCACATCATGACACGCATTATTACTGCAGGGCCGTTTCTTAAGAGTTTTCTAATCCCACATCCCACCCCAGAACTGAAAGAGCAACTCTCTGCCATAAAGGCGACAGCTTCTGACCATCTCCATCCCACATAGAAATGACAACCTCGTTAATGATGCTAAGTGTATATTTTAAATATATTATCACCACTCGCACACCAACTGCCTCTGTTAAAAAATAATTACCGATTAGTTTCAGCAAATGCATTATAAAGAGGTGGCTAATTTTAACTATCTTCCTCCTCCCTGTTTTAGAAAAAAAAAAATTGAGTGATGCAGAGAAAGCAATCTGTTACCTGGAGGAATTTAGAATTTTTTAATGACCTTTGATCAGAATTTTTAAGAAACTCAAGAAAATGGTGGTTCAGGTAACAACAAGAAGTGAGTTGCAGTCTCCAGCTTTTAGCTTTCTCCTTGAAATTTAATGATACAAAATAAATCTACTTAACCGTTGTTTCTAATTTATCTCTAGAATGTCTTACAAGACGTTGTCTGGATACCCATTCTGGTCTCTGAGAGCAGGGGTCAATCCTTCTAGATCTCTCCCTCTCTTCCTCCTGGGATACCTGCTCTTCAGCCTCATACAGACATCTAGCCCCTGTACCTCTGCCCTTGCCCTCTTTAGATACCCCGCCCCCTGACTATGCAGCCTGCCTCTGCAGCTCAGACCCCAAGGCAGAAGCCTCTCCCCCAGACCCTAGTCTCTATTGTCCATCTCGTATTTTGCCACTTTCCAGCAAAATGCAAACCCAGAATAGATCAACCATCCATTTTCTCTACTTTTAACCAGGATAGGCAGATGCTATTGGAGAAAATCATACTTTTTTGTATGTTGATTGCACTACAGATTGGTGGTGTCTGATGTCAGTTGTTTCCTTAACACTGCCCAGAAATCCTATCTAGTCCCAAAGAGCTTTCACTTCTTTATGGTGGGGTTAAACTTTACCATTCACCACGCCTGCTACAATCTGGCTCTGCCCCTGGAATTGCACGTACACCATTCTTGCCAAGCTCGACAGTACCTTCTTTTTGCTGAGCAGTACTAAACCAGTACAAGTGAGGATTGTGGGCTGGACAACTAGGGCTCTTATCCTGACTTGACTGTTCATCAGCTATGTCATTTTGTCAAGTTTCTTTACTCCCTGAAGTCTCCATTTCTTTCACCCATAAAACAGATATAAATAGAGAATTACAAGAACTAAGTGAACAGTATGAATGTAATTTTAAAATTCCAGTCTAACAATCTTTATTTTTTACTTGGAGTAGTTCATTTACTAAATACTAAATTTAATCACTGGTAGCCTGAGTTTAAATTTTCCATCTTAGTATTTGTTTTCTTTTTTTTTTAAATTTAATTTTATTTTTTTTATACAGCAGGTTCTTATTAGTCATCAATTTTATACACATCAGTGTATACATGTCAATCCCAATCTCCCAATTCATCACACCACCATCCCCACCCCACTGCAGCTTTCCCCCCTTGGTGTCCATACGTTTGATCTCTACAGCTGTGTCTCGACTTCTGCCCTGCAAACTGGTTCATCTGTACCATTTTTCTAGGTTCCACCTACATGCGTTAATATATGATACTTGTTTTTCTCCTTCTGACTTACTTCACTCTGTATGACAGTCTCTAGATCCATCCACGTCTCTACAAATGACCCAATTTCGTTCCTTTTTATGGCTGAGTAATATTCCATTGAATATATGTATCATAACTTCTTTATCCATTCATCTGTCGATGGGCATTTAGGTTGCTTCCATGACCTGGCTATTGTAAGTAGTGCTGCAATGAACATGGGGTGCATGTGTCTTTTTGAATTATGGTTTTCTCTGGGTATATGCCCAGTAGTGGGATTGCTGGATCATACGGTAATTCTATGTTTAGTTTGTTAAGGAACCTCCATACTGGCTGTATCAATTTACATTCCCACCAACAGTGCAAGAGGGTTCCCTTTTCTCCACACCCTCTCCAGATTTGTTGTTTGTAGATTTTCTGATGATGCCCATTCTAACTGGTGTGAGGTGATACCACATTGTAGTGTTGATTTGCATTTCTATAATAATTAGTGATGTTGAGCAGCTTTTCATGTGCTTCTTGGCCATCTGTATGTCTTCTTTGGAGAAATGTCTATTTAGGTCTGCTGCCCATTTTTGGATTGGGTTGTTTGTTTCTTTAATATTGAGCTGCATAAGCTGTTTATATATTTTGGAGATTAATCCTTTGTCCATTGATTGATTTGCAAATATTTTCTCCCACTCTGAGGGTTGTCTTTTCGTCTTGTTTATGGTTTCCTTTGCTGTGCAAAAGCTTTGAAGTTTCATTAGGTCCCATTTGTTTATTTTTGTTTTTATTTCCATTACTCTAGGAGGTGGATCAAAAAATATCTTGCTGTGATTTATATCAAAGAGTGTTCTTCCTATGTTTTCCTCTAAGAGTTTTATAGTGTCTGGTCTTACATTTAGGTCTCTAACCCATTTTGAGTTTATTTTTGTGTATGGTGTTAGGGAGTGTTCTAATTTTATTCTTTTACATGTAGCTGTCCAGTTTTCCCAGCACCACTTATTGAAGAGACTGTCTTTTCTCCTTTGTATATCCTTGCCTCCTTTGTCATAGATTAGTTGACCATAGGTGCATGGGTTTATCTCTGGGCTTTCTATCTTGTTCCATTGATCTATGTTTCTGTTTTTGTGCCAGTACCATATTGTCTTGATTACTGTAGCTTTGTAGTATAGTCTGAAGTCAGGGAGTCTGATTTTGTTTGTTGGAAGATTTTTAATCACAGTTTTTTCCCCTCAAGACTGCTTTGGCTATTCGGGGTCTTTTGTGTCTCTATACAAATTTTAAGATTTTTTGTTCTAGTTCCGTAAGAAATGCCATTGGTAAATAGATAGGGACTGCATTGAATCTGTAGATTGCTTTGGGTAGTATAGTCATTTTCACAATATTGATTCTTCCAATCCAAGAACATGGTATATCTCTCCATCTGTTGGTATCATCGTTAATTTCTTTCATCAGTGTCTTATAGTTTTCTGCATACAGGTCTTTTGTCTCCCTAGGTAGGTTTATTCCTAGGCATTTTATTCTTTTTGTTGCAGTGGTAAATGGGAGTGTTTCCTTAATTTTGCCTTCAAATTTTTCATCATTACTGTATAGGAATGCAAGAGATTTCTGAGCATTACTTTTGTATCCTGCAACTTTACCAAATTCATTAATTAGCTCTAGTAGTTTTCTGGTGGCATATTTAGGATTCTCTATGTATAGTATCATGTCATTTGCAAACAGTGACAGTTTTAGTTCTTCTTTTCCAATTTGTATTCCTTTTATTTCTTTTTCTTCTCTGATTGCCGTGGCTAGGACTTCCAAAACTATGTTGAATAATAGTGGTGAGAGTGGACATCCTTGTCTTGTTCCTGATCTTAGAGGAAATGCTTTCAGTTTTTCACCATTGAGAATGTTTGCTGTGGGTTTGTCATATATGGCCTTTATTATGTTTAGGTAGGTTCCCTCTATGCCCACTTTCTGGAGAGTTTTTATCATAAATGGTGTTGGATTTTGTCAAAAGCTTTTTCTACATCTATTGAGATGATCATATGGTTTTTATTCTTCAATTTGTTAATATGGTGTATCACATTGATTGATTTGCATATATTGAAGAATCCTTGCATCCCTGGGATAAATCCCACTTGATCATGGTGTATGATCCTTTTAATGTGTTGTTGGATTCTGTTTGCTAGTATTTTGTTGAGGATTTTTGAATCTATATTCATTAGTGAGATTGGTCTGTAATTTTCTTTTTCTGTAGTATCTTTGTCTGGGTTTGGTGTCAGGATGATGGTGGCCTCATAGAATGAGTTTGGGAATGTTCCTTCCTCTGCAATTTTTTGGAAGAGTTTGAGAAGGATGGGTGTTAGCTCTTCTCTAAATGTTTGATAGAATTCACCTGTGAAGCCATCTGGTCCTGCACTTTTGTTTCTTGGAAGATTTTTAATCAAGTTGTGATCTATCCTGGAGAATGTTCTGTGCACACTTGAGAAGAAAGTGTAATCTGCTGTTTTTGGATGGAATGTCCTATAAATATCAATTAAATCTATCTGGTCTGTTGTGTCATTTAAAGCTTCTGTTTCCTTATTTATTTTCATTTTGGATGATCTGTCCATTGGTGTAAGTGAGGTGTTAAAGTCCCCCACTATTATTGTGTTACTGTCGATTTCCTCTTTTAGAGCTGTTAGCAATTGCCTTATGTATTGAGGTGCTCCTATGTTGGTGTATATATATTTATAATTGTTATACCTTCTTTTTGGATTGATCATTTTCCCTTGATCATTATGTAGTGTCCTTCCTTGTCTCTTGTAACATTCTTTATTTTAAAGTCTATTTTATCTGATATGAGTATTGCTACTCCAGCTTTCTTTTGATTTCCATTTGCATGGAATATCTTTTTCCATCTCCTCACTTTCAGTCTGTATGTGTCCCTAGGTCTGAAGTGGGTCTCTTGTAGACAGCATATATATGGGTCTTGTTTTTGTATCCATTCAGCAAGACTGTGTCTTTTGGTTGGAGCATTTAATCCATTCACGTTTAAGGTAATTATCGATATGTATGTTCCTATGACCATTTTCTTAATTGTTTTGGGTTTGTTTTTGTAGGTCCTTTTCTTCTCTTGTGTCTCCCGTCTTAGTATTTGTTTTCTATTTGTCCTGTTTATTTATTTATTTTTTTGACCTGTGCTTGCCCTTTTTTGGATTAATCCAAAGTTTTTATTAGTATATTTTTGCCTATCATCATGATTAATGTTATTTTTCTTTGGGTCAGGACATCATAAACTGTGGAATTAAGGATTGTTTCCAGGAAATTGACAAGGATGAAATTCTTGATCTGGGTAGCACGCTATCATTCTTTTATTTATTGAGCACCTAGTTTTTTTTTTTTTTTGCGGTACGTGGGCCTCTCACTGTTGTGGCCTCTCCGGTTGCGGAGCACAGGCTCCAGATGCGCAGGCTCAGCGGCCATGGCTCACGGGCCCAGCTGCTCCACGGCATGTGGGATCTTCCTGGACCAGGGCACGAACCCGTGTCCCCTGCATCGGCAGGCGGACTCTCAACCACTGCGCCACCAGGGAAGCCCCTTATACCACATTCTGTTCAAGGCTCTGGGAATTGAACAGGGAATAAAAACAGATACATGCTCTGCTTTCGTGCAGTTTATCATCTAAAGGAAAAGGAGTATGAACTCTGAGCTTAGACAGTCCTGGGTTCAGAAACTAGTGTCACTAACTAGTTGTGAAACCTTAGACAATTGCCTACACACAGTGTATTCAAATGTAAACACTGGAATGATATTTTCTTTGGAGGGTTATTTTGAAGACCAGAGATAATGTATAGAAAGCTCCAGCACAGCTGGGGCACGTGGATAGTAATACCTGGTGCTATAATTAATTATTATTATTATATTCACTGAACTCTAACCACCTGAATGCTTTGCCACGCACTAGTATTATTAAATGTATGCCAGAAGGAGACCATTTTCCTCTCACTCTCCCTCTGCCTGCACATTAAAACTGTTATATGTGTCTTAAATATTTGTATTTTTCTGCACTCTAATATTCAATTTTGTGAACATAATTTAATTCATGGTCTCTGAGTTTGCAATAATAATGGGATTTGGAATAATAATAACCATATTATTATTGCAGCATGGTGACATTTGCCATTTTCCTTGTGAAGACAGGCTTTTAAAGTTAGTGTCATATTACTTCTGGTGATTATTATTAACTACTAAGTTTAACGTTCCTGTGAAAAGGATATGTTGGGAAAAGCAGGATCCCGACTTTAAAATAGTCCTATCTCCAAAAAGATCTGCCTGGAATCGCATAATTAATTAGCATAAAATCACTTTTCAAATTCTCTGGCTCCTGACTACAGTTTTTCACATTGGAACAACTAGAAGTTCAAACTCTTTATAATTATCATCATGTCAAAGTGTTTAGTGGGACTTCTACATATTTGTCAGTTATGTGATTTCACCTAGACACCATGGACGGAATCCTTCATGCTGTTCAACAATATGAGCTTTGGACTATACCTCCCAGGAAAGTGCAATTTAATGGGAAAAAATTTTGACTGATTATATTGCCAGGGGAGATTATTAGCAGTGGTTCTGGAACTTTACTTTGCATAAGAATCACCTGGGAGGGAGCAGGCACTGAGTGAGGGCATGTTTGGGGGCAAGGATTGGGGATTGTTAATAAGCACAGAATCCTGGGCTCCACTCCCTGAGACTCCAGTTGGCAGATTGGCCATGAATAATCTCTTAATCTAAAGCTGGACCCTCGGGGGGTTCTTTCACTTCCTGTGCCAGTGCCCAGGAATCAAAGCTGCAGATGTGATTTCTGCTCAATTGTTATCCTTCAAATCTCTTCTCATCGTTTCTCCTGGGGTTATTCCACGGCAGCAAGGCTTGCAACTTAACCTTGACCGCACTTAACCTTTTCATAAATCATTATTTATAAAGAAATTAAATGAGCCAGACTTCTTGGACTAAAAATGAGGTCGTACAAACTGACAATTTTAACTATAATTTAGAGGAAAAATGTGAAGTTAGAAACATCGAATCAACGATTGGCGAAATTAGAGTTCAAATCGATTCAATTACACAGGTATTTGTCGGTGACCTACCGAGGTTCTGCCAACCCACTAGGCCTGGAGGAGAGAAGTGCATAGCTGTCAAGGAGCTCAGCTTCCATTAGATAAGATAAACACAGCCACAAAAATAATAATATAATAATTTACGCATTAAGGCATGGAGAAAGATATCATGTGAACAATGAAGAAACATTTAATTTCATCTGGATGCCCAGGGGAGAAGTGACTTTTAAGTGGACTTTGAAAAATAGGTAGAAATTCACCGAGCAGAGAGGGGAGAAGGGGTATCTCAGCAGAGGGAAAAGCAGGAGCTAGGATGTGGTGGAGGCAGTTGGGTATTTCAGCATGGCTGGAGGAGCAAAAATAGAGCAAGTAAGCTGAGCCGGTTATGAAGGGCCTTGCGTGTTTGCTAAGGAGTTGGGGTATTTCTCTGTAGGGAGCAGGGAACATTAGAGGCTCTTAACAGAAGAATGACACGATCAGATCTGTGTTTTAGAAATACAACTCCTGCTGTGACATAAAACTAAAATGGGCCAGGATCTCTCTTGACCCTGGACCCCTGCCTTTTTCCCACCCTTGGCCCTGGGTTTATGCCATGTCCTAAAGCATCCGGCAGAGTACTGTGATCTACTTAATGCCTCCTTATCTCCAGGTCTCAGCTTTAGATATTAGTTCTTCCAGAAGATCTTTCCAGACAATACCCCCCACCCCACCCCCCCACCAATGGGTCAAGTGCACTTAACACGTGCTCCCCAGATGCCCCGTGATTACCCCATCAGGGCCCTTGCCAGACAGTATCAAAATGCCCTGTCGTTCTCAACAGACTGAAGACTTCTTCAGGTCAGGGACCAGATCTTGTTCATTTTTGTATACGTGGTGTCTGCCGCTTCCCTTGTCTGGCTCATAGTGGACACTCTGTGTCTTCTTTGAGTTGATTCATTTAAAAATGAGTCAGACTCTGGTCTCTAATCCTGTTCTGCTATTCACCACCCACCACTGTGCAACTTGGAGGGAAATTGACCTTTTCTGTGCTTGTTGTTTTTTTCTTTTTCAAATGGAGTTAATAATAGTACCTAATTCATGTGGTGGTTGTTAGCAGTCAATGGAATAGCACGAGGAATGGATTTCTTTCCATGTCTGGCACTTACTAAATGCTCAAGAAATGCTTGCAGGACACACATGGGGAGAGGCCGGACTGGCTGGTGGAAAAGAGGCTGGTTTTCAGATCCACTGACACACAGTATCTAAGGATCAGGTCTGGGAATCTGTTTTATTATTTTTAATACCT
This sequence comes from Globicephala melas, assembly GCF_963455315.2. Classification (NCBI taxonomy): domain Eukaryota; kingdom Metazoa; phylum Chordata; class Mammalia; order Artiodactyla; family Delphinidae; genus Globicephala; species Globicephala melas. Next base: position 14,530,033 of record NC_083331.1, on the reverse strand, counting down.
CTTCCTTTATTTTTTTCTTTCAAAAGTTATTCCTGCTTACTTTCTAATACCTAAATGATACAGACATAATTAAAATATAAAAATAAAAATTCTATACCTCTTAACTCTATAATTCAATTCTACCTGGAGATAAAAAAGTTTTTACAGTGTATATATACTTTCCAGGTATAGATATAGATGATATAGATGTAGGTGTGGATTAATGGATGAATAGACGGACAGACAAGTGAGAAAGCAAATTTAGTAAAATGCTGGTAAATTGTTGGTGGTAGAGTCTAGGTGATGGACATACAAGTGTTCTATAAAGTTCTTTTAACTTTGTTATTCAGCTGAAACTTTTCATGATAAAATATTGAAAAAATAACATGGCATCCATAGGTAGAGACTTCTATAATATATATTAAGTAGGAAAACCAGGTTACAGAATATCATGTATGTTGTGACACTAGTTTGTTAAATAGATTTTTATATTTATAAATTATAATATAATATTATCGACATAATAATGACATAAATGTAGACATAGATAAGGTTGCAGATATTGATCTATGTTTATGTCTGTATATTACCCATATCTATATCCCTATGAATATCTATATCTGGGGCACAAGATACAGCTTCTACATATGGATTTAGAAAAGCTAAAAATAAAAAAATGAAAAAATACATATTTATATTCATACAAATGTTAACCAAAAGAAAATTGGTGTAGTTATAGCAAAAGAGTAGAGTTTGAGGGAAAAAAGCATTACTAGAAAAAGAAAAACATTTCATGAAGATAAAATAGTCAATTCATCAAGAATATAATAATTCTAGATTTATATGTTTCTAGTAATATAGCCCCAATATATATAAGGAAAAATCAACAGAATTAAAAGGAATAATAGACAAAGCCACAATAAGAAATGGAGATTTTAACAAAAAGTCAATAAAACACAGTAGATCTGTGCGTCATGATTAGCAAACCTGACCCAATCTCTGAAGAAAATATTGATCAAAATAGACAATATGCTACGCTGTAAATCTCTCTTGAAAAACTTCAAACAATTGAAATCATCCAGAGACTTCATGTTCTTTGACTACACTGAAATTATGGTAGAAATAGATGAAAGAAAGAAGTGAGATAAATGGGACTAGAAAATGGAAATTAGAAAATATTTGGAACTTAATGATAATGAGAATACTGTATATCAAACCTTGTAGTATGCTGCTGAAGCCACTGTTAGAGAGACATTTATACTTTTAAGTGCATAGATTAGAAAAGAAAGGCTGAAAATTCAAGGACCTAAGTATCCAGCCCAGAAAGCTAGATCTGTTAAAGCCAAATAAAGTAGAAGGAAGGAAATAATAAAGATTAGAGCAAAAATCAGTGAATTGGAAGGCAGATATACACTATACATTAGAGTCAACAAAGCTAATATCTTAAAAATAAATTTCAAAAAGTCCAAGAAGATGTATAAATCTCTAGCAAGACTGATCAAGCAGAACTAAGAGAGGGCATAAGTTATTCTTATCAGGAAGTAAATAAGGGAGTTTTGCTATGATCTGACAGACATTAAAAAGATAATGAGGTTATAGAAACATCTTTATGCCAACAAAGTTGAAAATGTATGTGAAATAGATGAACTCTTAGAAAGACACAACTTGCCCAAATTGATAGAAACAGAAATTTTAAAAACTCTGAGGAGTCTACTATCTATTTAAGAAATTGAATCTTAATAAATACAGTCATGATGATGGTGATGATATTTGGAGAGCCTCTTAGACCCTAACTTCCATTTTTAATGTTGTGGGAGTTTTCTTAGCCTAATGGCTGGATCCTCTCATTTATTCCTCCTGACAGGAGAAGGGATTACCTGACAGAGGAGTTGAGGGAAGAAACAAGACATGCTCAACTCGGTTTTTCCTTCTCTTTATTGAGATCTCACTTCCTGCTGAGAGGAAGCCTTGTGATCTGCTCTCTTCTCTGCAGGAAATAACCTGCAGTCCAGCAATTGTCCAGTGATGTCCATAGGTGGGAGGGTAAATTGTCTTCTGGGAAAAAAAGTACTAGCAAGGCTGCAGATCTGAAGACATTTCCTCTGACTGACTGTATTAATAATAAAAGTAATACTTAGAGCTTCATCGACCTATTCCTGTGTGTCTCTCTCTCAATTTTTTTTTCCAACCTGGGGAAAGAAGTAAGCAGTATTACTTATTGATCTTTTAAATTTCTGACAAATAAGTGGCTCAACTCCCTCATCTGTAAAATGAGGTAATAATAGTATTAAATGAGTTAATACCTATCAAGTGATTAGAACCTTGCCTGACAAATAATAAGCACTTAATAAATGTTAGTTGCTACTTTCTTTAGAAAAATTAAATCCTTACTTGGTGCCAGAACTGGGTTAAATGCTTTACATTGCATTATGTTGCATGATACGTAGAAGAAATCTTTGAGGTAGGCTCTATGATTAATTACTCTTACGTTACAAATGAGGAAGCCAAAATTTGGGAAAGTTAAGTGACTTTGTCCAAGGTCATACGCCTCATAAGGTCTGACTTAAGAGTACACAACTCGTTCTTGCAAATACAAGCCATTGGTGATAAGTGGGCCAAACAAAAGAGAACAAAGGATTCACATGCATTTGTCACTATTCCTGGAGAGGAAATTTAGGGTAGAGGTCCTACCGATGGTCAGCCAGTAGCATCAAGCCCCGAGAAAACGACAGTGTTTGTATGATGTTTAAAAAGGACCCACTTGAATAGGAGTAATATTCAAAACAACATTACATATTCATGGAACTCCAAGCATGTCCAAGAGTCTTCATGAACCATGTAAATATCACACTATTAAAAGTGAAGAGTTGGGTCTTTTCAAATATCACTAACTTTGGACCTCCAGCTCCAGTTCTCTTTGGAGTTTTGCTTCCCTCATGAGAAGGTCTAATGGAACCCTATCCCTGATCAGATTCCGTGAGATCAGTCCACGCTTACACATGGTTCCAAAATCACTTTCCCTTTTCTCTTCCCTCCCACTAAGCTGGGCCAGCCAATGCCTTCTTTCTTGTGATAAGCGATCAAGCTTATCACACAAGCTTTTCCTAATCATTCCTGAAAAGAAAAAGGCAAGATCTTTTTGGAAAGGATGTATGACGCCTGAAGCGGGTCTCGGATCCACGTACAGGCCCTTTAGCAGATGTGGAGCCTGCTGATACGCACGCAGGTGTTTGGAAATGTTTACAGCCCGAATCTGGGCCAGGAATTAGGGAAAAAGATGGGCTTCTTACACTTTTGTGGGAGAGTATATGTGATGGGGAATTTTCAAGACTACATTTATTTCTGGAGACAAAATTTTATAATGCTGAAAAGGGGGCTGTGTATTAAATTTTAAAGTGCTGTTCAAATAAAGTCAAGTTATCCAAATATTTGGAGTTAAGGAATTAACAGACATTCAGAGCATGTGAACAAAATTGGAAACACCTTCAAGTTTTTTTAAATGTATCACATTTGTATGAAGTTTTTTTTATTGAATAAATTTGACATATAATATTATGTAAGTTTAGGGTGCACATTGTGTTACTTTGATATATTTACATATTGTAATATGATTGCCAAAATAGTGAGAGTTATCACATTACATAATTATAAGACAATATTATTGTCTCTATTCTTTATGCTGTGCATTAAATCTCTAGGGCTTATTTACTACTTGTTACAAATTATTACCCTTAAACACCATAATCCTTATCCCTCCCACACCATCCCCCGGTAACCACCATTTTACTCTCTGTTTTTTACCTATTTAACTTTTTATTTTATTTTTTGTTTTTATTTTTTGGCACGCCACGCAGCTTGCGGGATCTTAGTTCCCCAATCACGGATTGAACCCGGACCCTCAGCAGTGAAAGCACAGAGTCCTAACCACTGAACTGCCAGGGAATTCCCCATATTTAACTTTTTAGATTCCACATAGAATCTTTGTCTGACTTAGCAGTTGTCTAATTCTTGTCTTTGTCTGACTTAGAAGTTTTCTTTTAAATGACTGCTTTGCTATGTCTTTGGGCAAGTTCAAATCTATTCTCAGAGACCTCAGTTTCCCTATCTGCAATTAGGACTCCATACAGCACATTGATATGTAAAGGGGATTTTTATATAATGCCTATATTTCACTTTGGCTTTCTTGAATATGGCCGCTCTAAAACCACAAACAGCCGAGCCAGATTTTCCTTATGTCTGAGCTCCCCGCAGAGTAAGTAAAACACTTTACTTTTTTTTTTTTTTTTTTTTTGTGGTACGCGGGCCTCTCACTGTTGTGGCCTCTCCTGTTGCGGAGCACAGGCTCCGGACGCGCAGGCTCAGCGACCATGGATAGCTCATGGGCCCAGCCGCTCCACGGCATGTGGGATCTTCCTGGACCGTGGCGCGAACCCATGTCCCCTGCATCGGCAGGCGGACTCCCAACCACTGTGCCACCAGGGAAGCCCCTAAAACACTTTTCAAAAGTACCATTAGCTCGGCTGGACTGCTACTCCCTCGTATTATATGGAACCCAGGTGGTTTTTAAATGTTAACACTTCTTCCAAACTGCCTCCCTGGGTCCCACTCCCTGGGCACTTGGAAGGTAAGATCTCATTATTTTAACATTTTCTATAGTTTCTCTACAGGGCATATTCAGTTGGGCCACCCCAGAGTTTCCATTTTATAAGAATGCCCCTTCCGAACAAGAAAGAATATTTATGAAGCTTCTCTTCTGACAGCTCCGAAATTAAAGTGATAAAAAAATTGTTTAAATTGCTAATCTGAAATTAATGTTCCCTTTCCAATAAGAAAGAATGTTTTCATGAAGCTTATTCTGACACTTCTACTATTAAAACACTTTGAAGCCTGCCCTTCCAAAATTAAGGGAAAATAGTTAAAGTCTCTGTGGGCATCTGGGGATGACATTTCTATGTGAGGTCTTAGAAGAACATACTCTCCTGGTCCTTCCATTGGCTTTGCTGTTTCATTTTCCTTGTTTTCTTCCTTATGTAGAAACGGTACCTGAAGTTCAGGGCTTGTGCCTTTTTCCTGTTTCTCCACAAACTCTCTTTTAGATTTATACATTCATACAGGGATTTTTATAGAGTGAGAGTCTATGAAAATCATAGCAATTTGCAGTCCCGAATTACCCCCCAGAACATTAAGCAAAAGCCTGTGTGCTCCACTGGCGAAAACTGTCAGCCCAGGGGAAAAGAAAAGGAAAACTTACACAGGAGGTATGGAAGAAGAAAAAAGAAGACAAATAAAAGGCGTAAAATTTAAAAGTGGGTGAAAGCACGAGAGGTATATTCCCGTTTCCAGAGAAACCATCAGTCACCTAGAATTCTGCTTACTTGGGAATCACTCGCCAGAGATGCGAGGAAGACTCTCCATCAAAATCCAGAAGAGGAGCATTCATGGCAAAACTGAGAAAAGAGCTCCCCTGGTGGCGCAGTGGTTGAGAGTCCGCCCGCCGAGGCAGGGGACGCGGGTTCGTGCCCCGGTCCGGGAAGATCCCACATGCCGCGGAGCGGCTGGGCCCGTGAGCCATGGTCGCTGAGCCTGCGCATCCGGAGCCTGTGCTCCGCAACGGGAGAGGCCACAGCAGTGAGAGGCCTGCGTACCGCAAAAAAAAAACCTGAGAAAAACATTATTTTGCTTGAGCTTATAAAAGCAATAAATAGAAATTCTATAAAGGCCCCTTTCAACTACATGTATATAAATTATATTCCATATTGCTGATCCACAATTAAATCAAATTTATTTTCAGAATGGCAACCGGGACAGAACTGTTACACTTGCGTACGCCTGCTGGGGACAGCGGTTGGTAGGACCAGTGAGCGGGAGTGATAAACAGTAAGTAATAATTATGGGGGGAGGTAAAGAATGTCTACCTTTTAAGGTCCTATTTGTAACTATTAAATCCCAGAGTTGAGACAGAGAAAACAATTTGTCAAATTACACGTTCAATAACAAAAAATATGGTGTCTGAACAACCTTGCGTAAAGAAAATCTGTGTGTCAAGGGGTTTGGATGGATGATGAAACATCTTAAATTTTACTCTTGAGGATTTACCACGTCCCCAGGACCACAGTCCAAATTAGAGCTTTGAATTGTTCCGAAATGTACGCTTGACTCCTTCAGTAAATTGTACATGAAGATCCGGTTTAAGCATTTGCTATATTTATAGTGCCTTAAATTGGTATTGAATCCCAGAGTGTTTGGACCTCAAAATAAAGAAAAAATGACTGTTGATTTCAAAAATAGCATTCCTTTTAATTAAAATGTGTACATGCATTACCGAAAATTTAGTAGGTGCATATAAGCCGAAAGAAGAAATCACGCGTAATTCTAGCATTTAGAAATCAAGACCATTGTACCATCTCATTATATATTCTTTCCTCCGCCATTTAAAATGGCCGCGTGGTATAACATTGCATGGATATACCATAGTTGATTTAACCAGCTCCTCACTGTTAGAAATTTAGGGTTGTTTTCCATGTTTCGCCAAAATTCATCAAGTGGCAATGAAAACCTCTGTAACATAAATCTTTGTACAGATCCTTTTGCTCTTCTGCAAGTCACTTCGGGCAGGAACAGAACTTCCACAAAGAGGAAAATGTAAAGCATGGGGGTAGCAAAGAAGCACCGCTTTCTAAGAGGTCTGCTCTGACTTCCGCAGGCCGTCTGGGCTAGAGTCGTCCTCCTGCTATGCCCGTGGGCTGGGGAAGCAGCCTTCTCATTCAAGGGCTGTCTGCTCTGCACAGCTTTGTGGTTAGATGTCAGTAAGCCTCCCAGCAAGGGCCTGGGAGTACCTCCTCTCCCCGTTCTAGGAGGAGGGATTGCTCTGGGGAGAATAACTGTGACTAAGCTGGGATCTGTCGGAGGGACAGGGCTGGGGGGACGGGGACGGGGTGGAAAGAGTTATTTTGGTATCTCTCCTACAAATACATCCTGTTGATTTGAGAAACACCGTCACACTCCTGTCCGGACTCCCCCTGGGGTGCCTGCTGCACTCAGGGGGGTGCAGAGGTTAGTAACAGGCTGTTTCCTTGATTTGGCCCTAAGCAGGGAGAGGGCCGGCTCTGACTCCCCTACTGCAAAATCTCCAGTGAGCCCTTAGCACCCACGAGGCATCATTAGCCTGGTGTATCAGCGACCTCGCCCTTTCCCTCTCCGCTCCAGCCTCACCAGACCACTCACCAAAGCGACGTCTGTACCCTCAGCTCCCTCAGCGTGAACATCCATCCTCACCTCCAAAGTCTCCGTCTTTCGTTATAACGCAGGATAACCATCATTTCCTCTGTGGAAGCTTCTCCAGGATCCCAGGCAGAGTTCGTGTCTCCTCACTCTTATTCCAAGAGCCATCGTGACGTTGGGCTGGTGGTCTGTGACCTGCCTCACCCAGCAGGCTGTGACTCTTCCTGTTGAGGATTGTGGCTCTGGGAGTCTGTCTTCTTGGTGCCCAGAACAGAGTCTGACATGCAAAAAAGCACAGATTTTCCATTTTTTATTTATTTTCCAACGAACGAATTTAAATGTTTGAAACCATTAACTCAGGAAGTTGCACGTGAATATTTTTAAACAGCATTAATGAGCCGATATCCACCCTTACAATGAACTCATTCATGCAACCCATCCAACATGGCTATTAAAATGGGGGGGTGAATAGATCGCAAAGGAGTGGAAGCCATTTTCAAATATTGAACTATAGTTGAAATTGAAATATAACTAATATGTTCGTTTCAGGTGTATTACATAGTGATTTGACATTGGCATACATTATGAAATGATCACTATGGTAAGTCTAGTAACCATCTGTCCTCATACAAAGTTGTCACAATAATTATTAACCATATGCTGTGTACTTTATCCCTGTGACTTTTCATTATATAACTAGAGGTTATACCTCTTAATCTTCTACACCTATTCCCCCACCTCCACTCCCCTCCCTTCTGGCAACCATTTATTCTCTGTGTCTGTGAGTCTGTTCTCATTGTGTTTTGTTTGTTTGTTTTTTAGATTCCTCATACAAGTGAGATCATGCTGTATTTGTCTTCTTCTGTCTGACTTACTTCACTTAGCGTAATACTCTCTAGATCCATCCATGTTGTTGCAAATGGCAAGGTTTCATTCCTTTTTTATGGCTGAGTAATATTCCATTGTACATCTTCTTTATCCATTCATCTGGACACTTAAGTTGATGGACACTTAGCTTGCTTCTATATCTTGCCTATTACGTTTCTGGATCTTGGAAAAGTGGCCTATGTAGGAGATGTAGGCCTAGCATACTCCCCTTTGGATACCAGAACTCTATGCCCTAGGGGTGCCCCTACGTGGGCTGAGTGGGCCCTTCTGTTGTGGGGCAACCAACTACTCTGAGTGTCCTGGTGGGTGGGTTTGGCCCCCAGCCCAACTGGCTGCCAGACCCTGCCTCATGAAGTGAGGACTAATCAGCTACTGAGCAAGGCTGGGTGCCTGCATGAGCGGCTGCAGGGCTGGTGGTATCACAAAACAATTTTTGAAAAAATCTGTTGTTTTTCATTATATCTTGTTTTTACTTTTTATTTTCATTTATTTATTTATTTATTGGCTATGTTGGGTCTTTGTTGCTGCGCGCAGGCTTTCTCTAGTTGCGGCAAGCGGGGGCTGCTCTTCATTGTGGTGCCCGGGCTTCTCATGGCGGTGGCTTCTCTTGTTGTGGAGCACGGGCTCTAGGCGCACGGGCTTCAGTAGTTGTGGCTCGCGGGCTCTAGAGTGCAGGCTCAGTAGTTGTGGCGCACGGGCTTAGTTACTCCACGGTCTGGGGTGAGATCTTCCCAGACCAGGGCTCGAACCCGTGTCCGCTGCATCAGCAGGTGGATTCTTAGCCACTGCGCCACCAGGGAAGACCCTATACCTTGTTTTTAAAGGGAACATAAAAGAAATAAAACATAAAAGAAAAGAAATAAAACATAAAAGAAATAAAAAAAAAGAAAGTTTGTAGCATCGTGCTATACTGTTTTAGAATTATGTTTCTCTCATTTTCCTCAATCCACTCAAGGATTCACAGGGAACAGCAGGGAATCTCAGAATTTATGTTAAATCAAGAACTGGGTCCCAACACATCTTCTTAGAAGGCTTCTCAGTAGAACCTTCTCAGTAGAACCTCAGTGCCTTAAAAACAGCCAGGAGGGCAACAGAAAAATGGAAGTTCTTATCAACTGGTTATAAATCAGTTATAGAAACATAAAATAATTGTTTTAAAAGTAAATATAAACTAATATATTGGCCTTTAATTTTTTCCCATTTAGCTTTGGGAAGAGTTACCAAAATTCAAGGTGTGTGAAAGGCCAGAAAAGTTTGTTGTGTTGTGGTCATTTTAAAGAAATAATGTTACAGTTTTAAAACTACCCTCCAAACATTTGAGCTTTATTTTAATGGTTAGAATTTGGTATAGGGAGAGTTTATCTTGGATGCCAACCTAAGAAGTGAGATCAATTTAATACTACAAGCTCTTGGTGCTATGAGGTGAGTTTACCTGCAAAGCGTGTCATGGCACAGAATCAAAGAACAGAGTCACAAGGAGCCCCCAAACAAAGCAAGGTTTTCCTACCCAGTTGGGGGTAGCTGCATCTCCCTGTGAGTGTAAATAATCTGGGGACGAGGAGTGTATGCACCGTGTATGAAGGACAGTGAGGTCCCTGGACAGAGGCAATGAGGGGGACACCACTTCTGAAGAGTTTTCCAAGGGAATGACATCCTGAAGGATTATATAAAAGGAGAAACAACCTGTGCTTTCCCTACAGCATTTTCATGCTTATATTCACATTTTATTTAAATGCAGAAGTTGTTAGCATTTTGAAACTATCTTCCACTTGAGAGTCATTTAAATAATTACCTAGATAATATAATATCCAGGAGCATGCGTAAGAGGCACCCAAGATGCTTTGCTTCTGGGGAGGAGCCTAGGAAATTGGAGGTTAATGTAACAGAGGGGCATATGCTAAAAAAAAAAAAAAGTTCTTGAAAAGAATAGAGGCATCTCATATAAAATATAAAACCAGCTCTAGAGGAAATAAATTCTGAAACTGTTAACAGTCTGTGATTCTGTGTAATGGGGATGGTGGGAGACAAACTTCTTATTTGGGGCTCTACTGTCTGGATCTTTTGCAAATTACTATTATGTGCACACCTTGCTTTTAATAAAGGAAGAAAAACTTAAAATAACTATAATGGATATATCCTTTAAAAGTAAATGTCTTTGGGGCTTCCCTGGTGGCGCAGTGGTTAAGAATCCGCCTGCCAGTGCAGGAGACACGGGTTTGAACCCTGGTCCGGGAAGATCCCACATGCCGTGGAACAACTAAGCCCGTGCGCCACAACTACTGAAGCCCGCACGCCTAGAGCCTGTGCTCCACAACAAGAGAAGCCACAGCCATGAGAAAGCCCGGGCAACGCAAGGAAGAGTAGCCCCCGCTCACTGCAACTAGAGAAAGTCCGCACGCAGCAACGAAGACCCAACTCAGCCAAGAATAAATAAATTAATTAATTAAAAAAATAAAAATAAAGAAGCTGCCTTCATAGACTGTGTAGCAATAATTGTTACTGTTGTTTCAAATTAATATCTATTAACAATAACAAAATGGTCTATAAAATTAAAAATTAGATACCATTTATAGTGATTTCTTGAAAATCTAAACATCAATGGGAAATAGAGAAAACCATGTGAGCTTAAAACAGAACCTTCTGTCTTCCCCCCATAAATCACCTTATTTATTCTCAAATAATTTAATATAAAAATAGTTCAGAATAATACTACCAAATAATAGTACTATTAAAGCAACATCTCATAAAAATCACTGGTGTTTGAATTCTATTTCATGAGAATGTAATTTTCCTCTTCATTCTGTAGCCCAGGTGAAATGAGATTGAATCTTAACAAAGCATTTGTCTTTTGTTCTTTGTTTATTAAAAGGGGACCAAGAAGACCTTTTAAATGAAATGTAATTCAATAGAATTAGTTTGAAAATAAATAGAACACATGTGGTTAACTTTGCTTTTGAAATTAACCTATCAGGCACAGATCTCTGTAATTAAAGAATCCTAATTCACAATTCTCTGAATCACTGCATTTGGCAGGCAAATGCCAGTAATTTTCATTTCACCACACAGTGCCTCAGACAGTAATAAGCCAGAAGGAAAAACATGCAGGTTTAATCAGGTAACAAAGCATGTCAAATACTTATCCTGAAGCGAGGGAGTCTGGCACATGAAGTGTGAGCCTCCGAGAAGTCCCTTAGGGAATGTTGTATGCTCTGATCTCTACCTTTTCACAGCCTCTGCTGAAACCTTTAAGAGGGAAAGAAAAGTCTCAACCAGAACAGGCATCGATATTCAAAACAAATCACTCTCAGTGGGGCTTCTGGGAGCCAAAGATACAAACACAGGCACGCACACACACACACGCACACGCACACACACACACACACACACAAGATAGTTGATCTTATCATTGCTTTTAAATTCTCTGCACACCACGTACCTGCTTACTGCTTGCACTCGGTGGGGGGACCACTTCCACTGCCCCTCATTTATTCCAGGTCTTCTGAGAAGCAGCCCATTCGCCTCACAGGACATTAGCTTCTGACATCAGAATGGGTCCCATCGTTACGTGGTAATTTAGGTATCATGGTGCCTAAGAGAAGGGCGGTAGCCATCTGCCACTGTCACCTCAGGGTTGAAGAATGGACAGAACCTCCGAACACATCTAAGAAGTATTTCCTTCAGGGTACACGGCCCATGTGGGAGGAGAAAACAAGAGTGGTACAATATAAGTTGAGTGTCTTTCCAGCTAAGAAGCACTTCTTAGCCTTCTTTGTCAGCAAATGATAAGGAGGTCTGTTTCCAGGTGGATCCTTGAATCGTACTGTTATAGCAGGTAGTGATCATTAGAGGACCTGCGTTCTACTGATACGAACGTTCCATGTGATTTAATGCTTCTCTGAGTTTTGGCATCTCCAGTGTTACTTATAGCTGGAGAGGAACATTTATACTATGATTAGTCACCGACAAGCTGTGGAGCAGAAAGGAGCTTAAGTTGGTTTTTAGGAGCCAGGAGGGGAAGTCTGGATGCTAAAATAAAAGGAAGATAAGGAATTCTAGCTCTTCTTTCTGAAGGAGTTTCAAGCAGCTCTGTTGCTGAAAGCCCTACCATACATCTCTGCTTTAATAATTATATTTTCTGAGTGTTCCCCTGGTCTACGATCTCTTTTATTCATTGAGTGCCAACTGTCTCCTTGGTGTAGAACAGAACTCTACTCCTCCACCTCTTGGAGCAGAAAATGCAAGAAGGATTGTGATGGGAGGAAGCAGAAGAGCCACACCATTAAAATGATGTTTAAAAAGATAAAAAGGGGCTTCCCTGGTGGCGCAGTGGTTGAGAGTCCGCCTGCCGATGCAGGGGACACGGGTTCGTGCCCCGGTCCGGGAAGATCCCACATGCCGCGGAGCGGCTGGGCCCGTGAGCCATGGCCGCTGAGCCTGCGCGTCCGGAGCCTGTGCTCCGCAACGGGAGAGGCCACAGCAGTGAGAGGCCCGCGTATCGCCAAAAAAAAAAAGAAAAAAAAAAAGATTAAAAGATCTGTCAATTTCAGGGTCAATTTCAAAATATGTATTTCAAAACAATGATGGGATTAGAAAAAAATATCAAGTTGACTTCTGGCATATAATGAGAGCTTAGTAATGGTTATTGACCAAAAGGTCCTCAGCGCCTTAGAAGAAGGCAATGGCTCACTTTATTTTCATTCAATTCTTTAGAAGTAAAGAATACATGAATATGGTCATATTTTACTATCATACTGGCAAACTCTATGACTGAAAATAAACAAAAGGAAGAGGAAGCAATGGGGCTTGAATGGGTAGTGGTGTCCTTGAGGTGTGACGGCAAAATTAGCATCCGGAAGGGAAATCCAGGGGTCCGAATCTGTGGCCTGAACCAGACTGCCGAGATGTCTGGTGCGATAAACTATCCCTCAGGAAAGATCAGAGCACAGGTCAGAGCATATAGCAGGCTGTTCCTTGGGTGGCTAGGCATGGTCACACACAGCAAAGGGAAAGAAACCCTTAAACAGAGCCAGTGGAAGTGCTGGCTACCATGTTTGGGAAGCGAAAGGGCTTGCAGAACATTTGGGGGTTTTTTCGTCTCCTCTTGGGCTCTCCTTGCAAAATAAACAAATAAGCCTCCTAGTGTCATGAGACCTAACGATGGAAGCTGTGACCCTGCATTCTGACCAACGATCTAACCAGATCAACACAAAATGCCTGAGGTCAGAAAAGTCACACCTATGGCCAAAACATCTAGATCTCCAAGAGGTGACAGGGTCCTCCTGAGAACAGTGCATCCTTCTGAGGACGGTGATAGCCACACTCTGAGTGGATTGTCTTATTCACTGTCTAACTAAACACCAGGTAACTGCTTGGCAGAGATATTATAGAGGAATTTCAACGGCAGGTAACCGGGTAGAACAGAAATGCTTTGAAGTCCTTTCCTAGGCTGAGATTCTATTGTCTGACTGTCTGTGTTCTCATTTTACTTTCTCACATCCTACTTCCATTAACTAATGCTGGGGTCCAGGAGGTATAAATGGATGATGTTCAAGTCAGACATGGAGGGAAGAATCTTCCATCCCCTCCCCTCCCCAGTCTATCCCCCTTTTTCCGGTAGAAAAAAGTTCGAGGTAAGGGTCCCGGACAATGTCACTTGCTAGTGCTTTGCTTCTGGTGAGCTGTGCTCCAGTGAAGCGTAATGCAGAGCTACGCAGACCATCTTCCCTGAAGCTCTTCTCTAGATACAGGATACGATCAAACTGCCACGTTTTGTCTTGCTGTACAGGCCACCAGGCTCTTTCCTAGTCCAGAGACCTTGGAGCAGAGGACAAAAATGGGGTCATCTTAATCATGTGATTGTGGGAAGCACAGTGCCTGCTTTGCCCCCTAAGAGTGAAGAGACAATACAGCCCATGATGCAGACTGTTCCCAGTACGAAGCTCCCTAAATGGTGTACGTTTTTTCTCTTAGAAAGATTTTGAGAAAGAAAAACAATCCTCAATATGGTCCATAAAACAGCATTTTAAAACTTGCAAGTGAAGACTAACTTTTTTCCTCTGACCCTGGCCACAGCCAGAACGCTTCACCAAAATAAACCTGGGACTGGTAGTTGCCGAGGAGGAGGAGGCTGGGGGGAGGGGTGACGTGGGAGGTTGGGGTTAGCAGGTGTAAGCCTTTACATATATAATGGGTAAACAACAAGGACCGACTGCATAGCACAGAAAACTATATTCAATATCCTATGATAAACCATAATGGAAAAGAATATATATTAAGAAGTGTATATATATATATATATGTATAACTGAATCACTTTGCTGTATAGCAGTAATTAACACGACATTGTAAATCAACTATACTTCAATTAAAAAATAAAAAGAAATAAACCTCAGGTTACCAGGCATGGATGCATGGGCATGGAAAGAAATAACAGAAAGAAATGGGCATCTGGTAAAAAAACAGTAATAAGAGCAAGGTGGAAAAAATTGATGAATTGCACTGAAATGGAATGTTCCATTCAGAGAAAAAAAAAAGTTGTGGATTTTTTTTTTAGATCCTCTATTTTGGACTTTCAAAAATGGTGAGGGCAACACATTCTAAAATACTTGGACCCAGCTCAAGCAGACTGCATTATTTCATCTTGACAGAGATCTCCTCCAGAAAAGATTCCCTGAATTACTCTGGACAGGAATTAAATTCCTTTTATTGGATCTCAATTTATATATATTTGAGAGAAAACTCAAGTTGACCAAGAATGTGTTTTTGTTTGGATGGTGTTGCTTCTGTATGATGCATTGCTAGCAATGGGGATTTAACATTTGCCTTTTACCTATCAATGGCTTATTGGAGAACAAAATTGACATCAGATAAAAAGGAATGTTACAAATTAAGTTAGTTTTTTCCTTTTCTGTTTTTGTTTTGGCCCATTAGACTTGAGACTTCATTATATATATATAGATATAGATATAGATATATATTTTTTGCATTATGTAACATGGTTCTGTAATGGTAAATTTACTTATTTATGTAATAATTCTTTATTATATATCTCATATGTACCAATTGCTAAGTATTTTAAGCCTAAGGGAGGGATGTCCCTTTATTTCAAGGACTCCATGGTCTGTTGAAGGTGATGTACTTACAAGCAGTGATTGACAATGCAGAGTGATCAACGACTCAGTAAAAGGAAGTTTAACAGTCGGAGACAAGTGTGTCTGTTCTCTGTGGGGAATAGAGACATCAGAGACTGCCATAAAAATGTTACTTTTCTATAAAAAAAAATCACTGTGATGAAAATTATAAAAGAAATGATCCAAAAGTACATATTAAAATTAATTATGAAGTTACACTCTTACATGAATTTTTCTATGGGTACGGCTATAGATAAATTTTAACAATAGATAACATATTTACTCATTGGCTACGACTGGGTTTAATTTATTTTCTTCCTTCTTAAAAAAATAGAAGAAAAAAGGGAAAATATCCATGCTTATACAAAGTCACTTCAGTTCAAAATAACACTCATCAGGTCACAGAATGAGCAGACATGGTGTGGTCTGCACACATCACTGGCATTTATGTCACATTTGACCATCTTACACACTCAGTTTTCCAGAGAGCTGTCTCTGATTTCAGACACTGGGTTTTTCTTATCTTTAAAGTTTCATGGATCCTCCAAGATGTATGCATTTTTGGCCAAATGTTTTTGCATCAAACAAGGAGCCCTATGCCTGTTGCACCGTTGATAATAGCTCAGCCTCACGTGGCTGCAAAAGTCAGCAAGGGCGTTGGCGGCACAGAGCAAGCAAACACCCCACGCACGCCAGCCCGCAGAATCTAAATGCCTGGAAGTCGATGGGATGTCTCATTCTTGTTCCATAACGGAGTCTTGGTGACACTTCTAGAGGAGGCACAGTTCCTGGCACTTTTTCTCACAAGAGTGCCCTCTGCTAGCACCCTTGTGTGACCCACAAGGCAGGAGTCAGCAGAAGAACAGACCGGGAGGCCGGGGAGGTGAACTACCCTCTCTGTGGCTGCGCTGTAGACGGGGTATGCCCAGATATCAGGACATCCTCAGTCAGAGTCTGGCCTCTCGGGATCTAAAAAAAGGGTGCAAACGAACTTATCTACAAAACAGAAGTAGAGTCACAGATGTAGAAAACAAACATGATTACCAGGGTTAAGGCAGGGGGGAGGGATAAATTGGAAGATTGGGACTGACATACACACACCACTATATATAAAATGGAGAACTAGTAAGGACCTACTGCATAGCGCAGGGAACTCTATTCAATACTCTGTGATGACCTATATGGGAAAAGAATCTAAAAAAGAGTGGATATATGTATATTTATAACTGATTCACTTTGCTGTACACCTGAAACTAACACAACATTGTAAATCAACTCTACCCCAATAAAAAAAAAAAAAAAAAAACGCAAGGTGAATCCCCTCGGTTTACCCATAAATTCCACTGAAAAGGAGTTGAAACACACTCTTATTTTCCTGCTAACCCCACTTCTTCTGTGGGGAAATGAGTAGCTGTCTGCCTCTGTAGAAAGACAGAGTTCATAGATATCAATTTAGAAGCCTTATCTCTCTTGGGAAGTTGCAGGATCAAACATCCTTTTGATAGTAATCTCTTGTTGTGATGAAGTTACTCGGCGGAAAGGGGCCTTTATCGTTGGGGTGGTTTGTAGCTTAATGGTTGAGGTTTGTGACGCCTAAGTGTGTGCATTTTAGAGGAAGACTTTCATGACACATTCATCCCCCCCTTTAGAAAAGACCGTCACTGTGGAGGGGGCAATGGGGAGGGGCCACAGGAGTTGAAATTACGACCCCTACTCCAAAGAGTTTCTGCTATAAGGAGAAGAGCCGCTCATCTTTACACCTGGAAGGAAACTTGGAGGTGATATAGTCTAATGCCCCTTAAAAAAATAAGAAATGGTAATTATGTGACATGATTGAGGTGTGAGCTCACACTCGGTGATAATCATAGTGCAATATAACACTTTCAACTTACACAATGTTATACGTTAATTATATCTTAATAAAGCTAGGAAGAAAAAGTGAAAAATAAATAAAGACAAGGAAATTGAGACTCAAAGAAGCCAATAATTTGCTCGAGGACACATAGCTGGGGTTAAAAGCAGTATTTCAACTTTTCATCTAATGATCTGTTTAAAACAGTGTACTGGCCCTTTTTCTATGAAGGAGAGAGAGAGAGAGAGACTCTTTGATGATGTGCTGAACCAGGGACCAGAAAGGAAAGCTCTCCACCTACAGGTCTGGGACTACTTATGAGTATATGCTGTGCTCTGCTTCCCACCGAAACCAACCTCCCGTTGAGCAAATCTTGATGGTTGAATAGGGTTTCACTTTCAACCTCAGGCTGACAGAAATGGTCATGATTCACTCTGATTCTCTGTGAACAGAAATGACTTGGCTTCTCACACCTCCAGGGACCACTGGACAGTGGTGGTGGACGGCGTCTGGTCTCAGCCCCAAATTCTTCTGGCTCATTTGATGCCCTTGACAGTATATCTGGAATGGGCCAACTGTGCTGTGAACGACCTAGTGACGTGGGGCGGCCGCAGCTGGTGAATGGAGCCAGGGTCCACCTGTGTATGGACAGGAGTCAAAACCCAGCACATGCTTTGAGATGGGTCATCTTTCAACGTGCTAAGAAAAATAAAACTCTGCTAATGGCTCAGTTCTGGGCTCTGCTTTCAAGTTCTGCTCAGTTTCACGTTAATGTTGAATAAATGGACTTAACCCTAACAGACAAGGATGCCGAGGAACAAGCAGGAAGCTGATGTGTGTTGTTTTGTTTAGTGAAGGGATTTGTGTGTGTGTGTGTGTGTGTGGTACGCGGGCCTCTCACTTCTGTGGCCTCTCCCGCTGCGGAGCACAGGCTCCAGACGTGCAGGCTCAGCGGCCACGGCTCCCAACCAAATGAGCCAGGTTCTAGGTTCCCTTTCCAGATTTCTGAGGGTCGGCTTCCTAGAGGGCACCTCCTCTCGTCCACCCTTGGTTCCACTAACTCTGGCCAGGAGCTCAGCAACACGTCAAGCGAGCCAGCTGCTGGGGCCCAGGGCTGCTGGGGGGAGAGGCAGTTCTCAGAGGAGTGTGGTCTGGGGAAGGCAACCACCCTAAAAGCGGCCCCCAACAGTTGTCATTCTTGGAAGGAGCTCAGATGGACCCAGAGACATTGTAGAACTCTCTCAATGTCTTCTTAAATGTAGCGGGGCAAGCAAAACTGTCTCACAGATAGGAAACTGGGGACCAAGGCGTCAGTAAGTTGTCTAAGTCACTTTGAAACCTGAGTTGCTGGCTCCTGACTCAGGCGTGCGCTGTGAGGGCTGGCTGGCTGGGGATGCTCTTTGACAGAGGAATAGTGAAGTTGGTCCAGATAGTCGGCAGTGAAACCAGGCAGAAAATCAAGTAGACCCGTGGCGTATGCCATATCGTTTCATCCACAAAATAAATAAAACGTCTCTGCCCCGGAGTGCGGTCTGGCTCACCAGGGAGTGTCTTGGTCCCTTGAGAAAGTGGTTGCCCCAGATCGAATGGTGGTAGCTCGGCTCAGTCTGGTCGAGCCTGGCATTTTGTCATCAATATAAAAGACTTATTAAATATCATGCTGAAATAGTCTTCCATCATTCTGAAAGTATGCACTTTGCGCATCTGAAAAATACAACCAACTTGCCAGTTTCTAAGTTGAAATGTGTGTGTGCTGCCTAGAATAACATTGACTCAGTGTTCCTTTTAACATCAAGCTTCGGTCATGTTTCCCCCTTCAGTTTTCCTCTTCTGTGTCACACACCCAGGTACATGCACACACGCAGATGTGCACATGCTTTTTCTCTCTGTGTGTCACAAATGACAAGGAATTAACGAATACAGAGTATTTTGAACTAAACAAGCTCTGGAGATTAACCTCGTTCAGACGAGTCCGTCTCTGCACACTAGGTGATGCCTTGTTCCTCCGCAGAATTTGGGGACAGATTTTCTACATCATAGTTTGTTGCAGAAAGTGTTCAGCGGCACATTCAAGTTAGATTTCAGCCAGAAAAGGTACAATGCACTTTTCTAAGAAGAGAAATATTCAGTTCTAATAGAATTAGTGCCCCGATCCCTATTTAAGATACCGTTTATGAAAGACCTTTGAATGGACTGTAGGAGATTCTGAGGCCAGAAACTGGGTCCTGTTCTTCATTATTTTCTGATTCAAAACACCTGTGGAGTGATGAATCTTTATGAGAGTTATTGTCTCCCAAGCACCTGTGACAAAAATAAAAACACAGAAAAAAACCCAGGACCTTCGGATGCAGAGACATCACCTTCGCCAGAACCTTCTCTAACAGGAGATCTATTCACACCTGCTATTTCGTTTTCTGCCCCAGTTCCTCACCGGACCCAACCCTCCGCCCCGTTCCCACCCTACCCCATGCCAACGGAAAGGCAAATGTGTTTCTTTCTGGCCTGCCTACCTGGCATACAAATACTAGGTGAAATAGCAGTTGCTATAATTAAGATTTCTGAACCCTTCTCCACAGGGCAGTCACAGCACTGGGGCCACGCCAGATACGATGACATTTCACCCCCACTCAGCTCTGGGGCGCGGGTTTCATTCCCAGGCCAGACAGGAGATCTGCCCAACTCTAAGCCTCATGTTTTCAACCATTAAACTGAATTTTTCATTCACAGCAATATTTTTAATACTAGTCGTTTAGAGTAAAGTAATCCTTGCTCTATTCCAAGGATGGTAATGGGAACTTTATAAGGAGAGTTCCCAGTCTTCAGCTCCAGCTTTGCACTCCATCCCAGCCCCAGACCCAAAGAACGCCTGACCCACCTGGGCTCAGATAAACTGTCTGGAATAGACTGTGAGAGAGAATCCCAGCCCCAGATGCACAAATAACCATAGGCTTAGGACTTGCACCGCTTTTCCCTCCTGGTGAGTTATTTTTTTGTTTACATTTTTCCATCTCCAGGCAGAGACAGGTGTGCCTTCCTAAAGAGAGAAAAGGAATCCCAGAAAATGTGACTTACAAAGAGAATGACTTTGAAATGAATATTAATACTCTTTAGATTCATGGGAGAAAGATAGGAGATCAGTACCGTAGGATCACAGAGGTTGAAAATGATTTTCAACCTCATTTTGTCCAATGATGAGAAGCAAAATATCTTAACTCGCCAACTCTGCTCTGTTCCATGAGGCTGGATATAGTCAGAACACATTAGAAAATGCAGAGCAGCTTGATAACCAGCCTTTAAAGAAAAACTAGTTTTTGATAAAATTATAGTAAAATGCACATTTGTATGATTTAATACTCAAAATATTAGTAACACCCCTTTTCAAGAGTAAAGCTTAATAATTATCAGATGAACTTATTAAAAGAGACTGTGCAATATAAGAACACTCTATAGTGGTGTGCTTTATTTAACTTTGGTTCCACAAATACTTACTGAATACCTACTATGCGTCAGGCACAGAGCAAGGAGCTGTGACTTCAGAAATGAAGGCATAGTTCCTTCCTGTTAAGAATCTACAATCTAGGGGATAACCACCAGCTTTAAAATGTAACAGTGGTGGAGACAGCCTTTTAAAAATTTTTAGTTATTTTGCTAGTTTATCAGAAATTCTAAACCAACTCATTTACATGGAAAGTCTCTCTCTCTCTCTCTCTCTCTCTCTCACACACACACACACACACACACACACACACGCACACACACAATACCTTTCCAATGCATATCAATGTGACTGTCAAAACTGTGTTGGGGGCTTCCCTGGTGGTGCAATGGTTAAGAATCCGCCTGCCATTGCAGGGGATACGGGTTTGAGCCCTGGTCTGGGGAGATCTCACACGCCGCGGAGCAACTAAGCCCGTGAGCCACAACTACTGAGCCTGCACTCTAGAGCCCGTGAGCCACAACTACCGAAGCCTGCGCGCCTAGAGCCTGTGCTCTGCAACAAGAGAAGCCACTGCAATGAGAAGCCCGCGCACCGCAATGAAGAGTAGCCCCTGCTGGCTGCAACTAGAGAAAGCCCACGCACAGCAATGAAGATCCAATGCAGCCAAATAAATTAAATAAATAAATTTATAAAAAAACAAAAACCAAAGAACTGTGTCAGGTCTGAGATTTTACCCTACTTGCAAGCTAAGGAGTCAGCCTGTCACAGTCTGCCAGACGCTGGCAGAAGACATGAGATGCCTAAATCAGAGACAGAGGACGTTATGACTCACAGCAGTAGTGGTAGTAAGAATATCAGCATTTCCTTGTTGTTCCCCCGAGACTCAATGCTCCCAGGAAACACAAAGAAGGACAGGGGACACCTGCACACACAGAGGTTTGCATTACAGGGGAGGAGCCCTGAGCTTAAGGAACCCAGATTTTTTTTTATAATGGGCAGTAATCATGCCTTCCCTTTGCTCCAAAGGAGGTACTACCTTTATTATACTGAGCAATAAGCACGCCTATCCTTACTCAGGAAGGAGACACTATCTCCATCCTCCAATGTTATAAACAAGCCTGCCCTTTGCTCTGGGAGGAGAAGTGTCTGTCTTCCAAGGCTGTTGATATAAAAGCATCCTGGAAAAGATAGTCCAGAGCAAAGCCAGTCAGCGTCTCGACTCACAAGACTTGCAGAAACCCAAGAGATCCATGGAAAATTGTCTCCAAATAGTTTTCCCGGTATTTCATTACCCATATTATAGATGTTTTCATGACTAAAGTTCACATAAACTGTTAGAACTTCATGTAAGGCTCCTGATATCTGCTGAATTACATAGATTCTTGTTCAAATAACCACCAAATCAGTAAGTTGCATTCATGTTGATGCTCATCTTTCCAAACTCATGACTGGTTTACTCATAAAAGGAAATGAGCACACTAGAAATCTGAAACTGAAAAACTACTTATCATTCCCATAAACATTCTCCAAGCTAAGTCAAGGCCCCTCCGTGACTAATATACCAAGAAGATGTTTTCTTTAATCCCTCAGTTGTGAATGACTCAGAGAAAGACCATTAGTTCTTAGATGAAATGAGCTAATTTGTTAAATTCTCAAGTTTCAAATTATCTGAAAAGTAAATGTCTATGTAAAACTAAAATCCATGAATCTGCCTCTCATCCTATAAAAGTCAATGTTGATTTGTTATTGGTATGATATATGACTTTTAAAAGGTATCTTAAAGGAAAAGAAAATCATCCAAGTTAGAGGCAAGAAAAATTACTTTTGCTTAGGAGCCCAACCTTGGCCACCATTGTAATGACCTTCTCTGGAGTCATTTTTTAAAAACAAAATGATTGATTGTTTTCCTAGGATGGTTTAATTTTGGATGAGTCTGCTGACTTTGGGGACCCTGCCCATCCTTGACCATTTATGACGTCAACATTAGAGAAGGACTCCATCCTTGTGGTTCAGAGAGATGCTTCCTGCCTGCGCTCAATCCCACCCTCCTCAGGATGTATCACTGCCGTTCCTATAACTGAGCTATACCTGCGGTGCCTCTCCCAAAACACCAAACTCCATTCTTCTGCTCAGCCAACAAATGTACTGGTTGTAACTTACATGGAGCAATTGTTCCCTAGGGCTGGGGAAGTGGGGAAACATTTAGTCCCTCCATAGCAAGAATCACTAATAGTAAACATCTTCAGTAGCAGAGACTGATGTAGGCCCTCTCGTTAAACATACAGGTTTGTTTCACAAAAGCCACATCGTCTTATGGCCCCTAAAGGGGCTGACCTGCTTATTTTATCATACTGGGACTGTGCTCGATTATTGTACAGCTACAGTGCTCAGACCACCAAGATCTTGCCTCACTTTTCAAAGACATGATGAAGAGCAGGGCTTCTTTAAAGTATGGCTACTTTAAAATCTTTTTAATTACATAGGTTCCGAAAAGCACCTTTGGAAAACATTGACTGATAACTTTAAAGCCTAGAAGATGATTAGACTGACGTGGGTGGGGCTTGGCTTCTGTAATCCAGGAAGAGTGTACTGGATGTTTCCTACATGTTGCAACTTTGATATAAACCCTTTCACTTCCTTATATTAATCTCTTCCTTTAAGGTAGAAATTTTTTTTTTTTTTTTTTTTTTTTTTGCGGTACGCAGGCCTCTCACTGTTGTGGCCTCTCCCATTGCGGAGCACAGGCTCCGGACGTGCAGGCTCAGCGGCCATGGCTCGCAGGCCTAGCCGCTCCGCGGCATGTGGGATCTTCCCAGACCGGGGCACGAACCCGTGTCCCCCGCATCAGCAGGCGGACTCTCAACCACTGAGCCACCAGGGAAGCCCAAGTGATTCTTTTAAGTAGAGTTAGCCCCTGTACTGCTGTACTCCACGACCTGCAGTAGCTTCTGTTATGGATTGAACTGTGTCCCTCCAAAATTCTTATGTTGAAATCCTCAACTCTTGTAATTCAGAGCATGACCTTATTTGGAGATAGGGTCTTTACCAACTTAAAATGAGGTCATGAGGGTGGGCCGTAATCCAACACGACCGGTGTCCTTATTAAAAAGGGAAATTTGGACACAGACTCAAATACAGGGAGAATGTCATGTGAACATGAAGACGGCCATCTACAAGCCAAGGAGAGAGGCTTGCTCCAGATTCTCCCTCAGGAGGAATCGACCCTGCCAACACCTTGATTTTGAACTTCTAGCCTCCAGGATGGTGAGACAGTCAATTTCTGTTGCCTAAATCACCCAGTTTGTGGTGACTTAGTACAGCAGCCCTAGTAAACAAATAGCTTTCCTTCTCCTCAGAGTAAAAGTAAGGTCTCTTCAGTAACCCACAAGCCCCTGCACTGCTGGACCCAGTACGTTTCTGAGTTCTCCTCCCACTGCTTTCCCAGATGCTCACTCTGCTACTGCCTGACGGCCTCTTTGTTCTTCCTTGAACAAACTATTCCTGCTCCCGCCTTAGTGCACTTTCTCTCCCCTGCAGGGACCGTTTTCCTTCCAGATTGTTCCATGGATTACTCCCTCATTTTCTTGGTCTATATCCAGATGCTACCTTTTAGGTGTTTTATTCCTTTTGGTATTTAGAACTAGCTAACTTACTCAATATTTTCCCTGTTTATTTTATTTATCATCTGTTTTGCCCTCACTGAAATGCCAGCCACATGAGGTCAGAAATTCTTGTCTGTTTACTGTTGAGTTTAAAATAGCTTCTGGCAGGTAGTAGGAGATCAAAAATATTAGTTGAACGAATGAGTAAATCATAAGCATAAGCTCTACACTGCCATCTAAATGGACCCTGTACGCGAGGCTCCGCATGCCTCCTGAAAATTGGGGGTGGGTGGGGGAACTCTAGCTTATGATCACAGTAGTGGAGAAAATGCTTCCACTGAGTAAATACCGCCAAAGGAAGCAATGAGCACAGCTGCTGTCCTTGAGAGATTGCAAACTAATCAGGTAGACTAAACATATAACGCAAGAAAAAATAGACTAGATCTACGAAACAGCATATCAACAGGGGCAGTTAAATCCAGCATGGGCTGCCTTCTAAAAATGGAGTCAAGGAGCTTTATCAGAAAAGCATCTGTTATGTAGAAATAAATCATTTCATGGCCAAAACTAGAAAGTATTTTTAAGGATATGCTCATCTACACGTTATAGAATAAGGACATTTGAGGAATGTTTATGAGAAGGTCTCAAGCACATGTATTGGGAATGTTTAGTCTATAATGTGGGCACACGAAAAATATTTCTCAGCAAATGCTTTGTCCCTCACATAAACACAGTTCCACCAAGTAGCAGCACAAGCAACTTAAGAAAGAGAGAAAATTGAAACTGCTAGGAACACTCTGAGCAGGCGGAAGGTAATCACCAAACTGGGATCTGGCCACCACCTGATGAAAACCAATTAAATTTCGCAGAGGTGGTAAGTGACAGAAGAAAACAAAGTTAACTGGAAAATAACCAGTGACGTTTGCTATCGCTCTTTCTGCTGTCCTATTTCTCTCTTTTTTATTTTTTCCTCTTCCCATCAAAATTCCCCTCTCATTTCTTAGATGAGTAATTAAACCCTGACCTCAGGTATAAGTCCCAAAGGCATTTATCCATAAAAATTAACCAGGAGCTAACGTCTTCCTGGTTTGGATGTGGTTTCATCACGTGATCTCAAGCTGTCTATAAAGTGTTTTACATTCTTTGGAAGAAAAACGCTACACAAAGCAGAGGATTATTACGGTAGCAGATACTACGATTAGTTGCCTAAGAAGAATCCCAGTTTCACTTCTGATATTTAGAAGCTTCTACTTTTCTCTTTCTCTCTTTTCTATTTTTTTTTCTCTTCCCACTCATTAAACAGTCCAGTCAAACAGTAAGCAAGCTCATGGGGGTCGAATAAATTCAAGATTCAAAATAGCAAAACATAGTTGCGTGAACCTACATGATTGTGGACATTAAGGAACCTGGTAGTAAGTGTTCAACACATCCAGGTAGTAAGGGAATATGCAAATTTCTGGAAGAATAGTCCAAAAAAAGGGTGTTTTGCATTACTTTGGAAGGCACTATATTCTTTAAATGTAATATACATTTCATCTGACCACATTCCAGAAGCACAACTACGGGGCGAAGCAGCTTCGTGAGACCAGACTACACGTCATTAGAACGTAGTGAACTTGATCCCACGTATCCCTAAGTTCATCGCTCTTCACTTTGTAATTCAGAGATAAAAAGTACTTCACAGTGGAGAGGACACACAGAAGTAGCTTCATGTTGCATTACACTAGATGGTTCATTCTTGTGGTAAAATATTTGAATACCTCCAATACATGTATATTTATTCAGAAATTACTTAACATACGAAATAGTATATATATTAAAACATATACAAAAGTAGAACCAGAATGTCCTAAAAAAAGAGCACTTGAAAGATGAAGATAAAATCGGCAATACTTTTAAATGTCTCGCTAACCATGATGGCTTCATGTTACCGTGAGTTAACAGACGGGCTCAGCATAAGCTCAGCCAAAGCTTATCTTTAATGATAATGAAATTGAGTCCCTGTTTCAAATAGTCTTCTTGATAATTTCAAATGTTTTCTGCCCAATGCTTCTCAGGGGTGATGAGACTATTAGTGTCTTAAGTTCACAGTGCAGTTGACAAAGAACTTCCCAGGAAGAGAAAGGTCAATGCTGCCATCCTCGCTGGTGCTTACTTTACCGTGTTATCTTTCATTGTGAGCTCTTTGCAGGATTAATTTTAAGCCCATATTTTGTGATGGTTGATTTAATTAAAACTAGATGGGGCTTCCCCGGTGGCGCAGTGGTTGAGAGTCCGCCTGCCGATGCAGGGGACGCGGGTTCGTGCCCCGGTCCGGGAAGATCCCACATGGCGCGGAGCGGCTGGGCCTGTGAGCCATGGCCGCTGAGCCTGCGCGTCCGGAGCCTGTGCTCCGCAACGGGAGAGGCCACAACAGTGAGAGGCCCGCGTACTGCAAAAACAAAACAAAACAAAACAAAAAACTAGATGATATCATCCTTAAGTCCTTTCCACAAGGGCTCACGTAAATGCCATACACTGAAAAGTGCTAAGAGCGCCAGGAGGATGCTGGTGGACCTCGTCTTCCTCCCTCACCTGACTTCTCACCATGGACACAAGGAGCCGTGGCAATCCACATCATACGTGTTAGTAAAGCTCAACATCTTTCTTATTTTTAGATAAATGTGGAAGACCTAATACACTGCTTTCCGGTTGTGCCTGTGGAACCATGCACATTGGACATGGCTGCTCTAGGGAATTTTTCAAACGTGGTGCCTCCTAACTTTGAAAACACTTTGAAGGCATTTTGTGACCCTGGCAGTGCCCCATTTTAATGTTCAGATCTCTCCACGAAAACATCAGACCGGAGTAAAGCTCTCAAGCCAGGACTGGTCTACCTTTTCCCCACGGAGGTGACAAAATGGCCGAATCCAGATTTTATAGTTATCATGTTTCGGTTTTATTCCTGCCACCAGCTGTTAAAAGAGTTCTGCATCAGCAATGTTGTGTCTATAATCCTTACTACTTCTTTTTTAAAAGTTGATCATGTAAGTTATTTCTCTGGTATAGGACTTACAGAATGAGTGCAGCGAGTGAAGTAATCTTTCACCTATTAAATAATTAAAAGTGTATTCAGCTGTACAGCAGAAATGAACACAACATTGTAAATTAACGATACTACAATAACAAAGTGTATTCAGGAGTAAACTATCGATACAGGCAACAAAGCGGAAGATTTTGAAAACATGACGGAAAATATTCCAGAAACGTCAGGCTACTCCAACATGAGAGAAATCCGGATGGTAGCTGTCTCTTCACGGGCGGAGAGGTGGGCTTGACTGGGAAGGGGCGTGTGGGAACTTTCTGGAGTGAAAACAATAGTTCCATACCTGACAGACAAGTGAATTAAATGAGTGTTTGCATTTTTCAGAACTAATTTATCTGTACAGTGAATACCTGCACATTCAATTGTATGTAAATTATGTCAATAAAAATATAAGTGCACCGTAAAACAGCTTCTAATGGTGGATTTATGCCATCTTACGGTGTCTTATTCAGCACCTGAATAGCTAGTCCCATTTAGTCACAATAAAATGAAGAGCCTTCAGCTGGTAAAATCTGTATATTAGGTGTCAGAATAGAGTGGTAATAATAGTAATAATAATGGTAATAATAATATAAGGGTGTTTTTTTTGGCATGTGCCAACCACTATGCTATTGTTAACCCATGCAGAAGAAAACACTCAGACATAGACAATTTGAGTAATTTTTCCAAAGCTATATAAACATTAAATGGCAGAGGTGGGCTTGGAACTCAGGTTTCTCTGATCTTGGAACCCATGCCTTCAACTACTAGGGCAAATGTGATCTCTTCTTAGAGAAGAATATGAGAATTTCCAAGATGCCGTGTAAAAACAGTATGTATTTTGTGCTAGGAACTGTGCTAAGTGTTTCATGTCATTAACTCTATAGAGCTACCATTGTCATCTCCTTTTTTACAGATGAGAAACGTGAAGCTCAGAGAGGTTAGGCAACTGGCTCAAGATCACACAGCAAGTAGAATCTCTCAGATTCCATTTCAGAGCCATTGAAATCAAAGTCCAGTTTCTCCTACTTTCAGTGGCTCTTAACTGAGGTTCATCAGAATCAATAATAACTATTCTTATAGTACACATTTCTGGGTCTACCTTGAGAGTTTTTATCCTGCTGATTGAAGGGGGACTTGGGAATCAGTCTCTTTTACAAAGCCCACCAGTGATGCTGAAGAAAATCCTACCTGAAAACCCCTGTACCAAGTTGTCACTGGTTTTTCAGTAAGACTCCCCACTCCTGTTAAAATTTCCACGCATTTATTTTATTTTAAAAATTAAGTAGAGAAGAGGCCTCCTGTCATGATAAACAGAAAAGAATAAACATTAGTAAATCTTGGTTTAAGACTCATTTCGGCCATTAACTGGCTGTAGGGTTTTAGGCAAAGTCAGTGAAATCCCAGGGATGCAGTTTTCTCCTTCGTGATATTAAAGAGTTGAATGTGCTCATCTTTAAGATTCCATCTTGTTCTAATCTTCAATAAATTAAAACTAATCTTATTTGTTAAATTCTGGACCTTCTTGGAAGTATCTGGAAGGACCCTGGGGTCTCTAGCATAGAGTTAGGTGGGAATTTGTTGAAATATTAAAGATCACCATATAAAATAGCTTAAGTATAGTGGTACTGATATTTTCTAGGGAAACCTAGAGATACCACTGGTTTCTAGACAAACTGATTTGCCAGAGAATTCCAGATCTTTGTTACTCCAAGAAAAATTAAATAAAAGCAACAGTTCTGTATTTCACACCTATTATGTCAAATTTACAGCGCTGTTTGGGTAAAAAGATGTAAGAAGTGATCTTCACCTTCAAGCAGAGTTCAAGAGATGCACAAATAAATGCAATCAATTGACGAGGGAGAGGTACTAACAGTAAGTGCAAAGGTGGAGATTGCTGTCATTGGGCCACCAGTCACCTGATTTGGCACAAAAATAAAGATTAGGACCTTTAACTTGTGTCACATAAGAGAGGCCAACCACAGAGCTGGGAGGTCTGAACTTGAGAAGAAAAAGATATCAGTTGATTTGTAAAACCAGAAGAACTGACACAGATGGAAAAGAGCTGGAGTAAAGAAGAAAGGATGCAAACCGTGGTAGATAGATGTGCAGGGAATTGAGAAAAGCACAGGAAATCAGTCAGCAGCTGCTGCCCACTCATGTCCCACCAAAAGTTGGACGTTGTGTAGGATAAAAGTAACTCTGGTGCCCATCGTTCTTCAACTGTCTACCGCTGCCTCTGCTTCTGCTCTGATAGCCTATTCTGATCCCTCTCTGCTCTCTCTTTATCCCTCCTTCACTCTACCGCATGGGCTTATCGTACCATCAACGGTCACCCCGCTAGTGACAGCTGGTGCCTTTTCTCCCATGGTTTCTGCCTGCAGCTCCTGTTGGGGTCTCCTGCTCAGAGCTAAGCTGCAGGCAGGTTCTCACGTGGGGGAAGAACTCGGTTAAGGGGAGTCAGGGCCTGCTACCGCTGGGAGAGAAGGCAAGTCTAGAGAACACGGTCCACCTTGGACCCCCTCTTGTCTCCGTTTTTCTTTCCTGCACTTCCTCTAATTTTCATCATCCTGGCTCAATAGCCTTGATAAAAAGTTGAAAAGGCCTCTGTTTGGGAGAAGGAACTTGGAGGATCTGTGCTCTTCCTGTGGACTTGTGCTGTGTATTTTATACTCTGCGAGGAAGAGGTTTTGGTTTTTTATTTTGCTCTGTTTTCTGATATGGAGCACTGTATTTAGGAAGAGCTCTGAAGCCAAATCATACCTCAGGCCACAGGCTACCTTGAGGCCCAACCCGCAGACTTCTGCCAACGTCTGAGACACTGCTCTCTTGTCTATTGGTTCTGTCCACAGCTGTAGTTACACTACTTCAAATGGGACAGCCTAGGAATAAAAACAATGTCAACAACCGCTTGGATGATTTTATTTCAGAAGGAAGCACTGGACAGAGCGATCAATTAGGGTTTCATGGACTCTTCATTTGTGCAGTCAGGAACTACTAGATTCCCCATAGTCGTATTAATTGAAACAAAGAGAATAACATGTTTATCCTCAAGAAAACACTTCGTGTAAGTTTTCAAGAACACGCAGTTCAAATACAAACCTAAGTTTAAAACAAAGTTTACAGATGATGCACCATAAGGTCTCTAAAGCACTGGCTTTGTACTGACATACAATCTAAGCACAATACAACTTGTCAGTTTTAAGAGTACAATCTGATAAGTTTCACAAATGCATATAGTGATGGTACCACCAGCACAATCATGATATATAATATTTCCATCACCTTAAGAAGTGTCCTCATGTCCCTTTGCAGTCAGTCCTCTCCACCCACACACCAGTCCTCAGCAGCCGCTAATCTTTCTGACACCATTGTTTTGCCTTTTCTAAAATCTCATATCAATGGGGCCATGCAGTATGTGGTCTTTTGCATCTAGCTTCTTTCGCTTAGCATACATCTTCTGAGGTTCATCCATGTTGTTGTTTAAAATAACGTTAGGGTTGGGCTTCCCTGGTGGCGCAGTGGTTGAGAGTCCGCCTGCCGAGGTAGGGGATGCCGGTTCGTGCCCCTGTCCGGGAAGATCCCACACGCCGCGGAGCGGCTGGGCCCGTGAGCCATGGCCGCTAAGCCTGCGCGTCTGGAGCCTGTGCTCCGCAACGGGAGAGGCCACAACAGTGAGAGGCCCACGTAAAAACAAAAAACAAACAAACAAAAACTTTAGGGTTGTATACAGCTTTGGCTCTGGATTCAAGGGCAACACGACTTCAACATCATTTGTAAGTTCTGTTTGATGATGCAGATTATGTTTTTCTATCAACATAGTTTGAAATGCCTCCAGATCACTAGACAAAATATTTCTGTTTGTCTCTCCATTCACCCTGTCTTCATTCACTTGCTTTTCCTCCCAACAAGGAATAAGAGACAGAGAGGGTGTGAGCGAAAACCATTGACCCAGGTACCAATGCATCCTTCCTACTGGGTCATGTTCTGCTTCCTTTGAAGGTTGGCGTGGTCACACGAACTTTTCGGCTAATGAAATGCGAGCAGAAGTGAGGTCTGCTTCTTCCAGGGAGAAACTTTAAGAGCTTCTGTCCTCTTCTCCTGCCCGCGTGATTATAGGAGCACGTGTAGAGAGGGGTGCTGGCCCCATGAGTGATGAAGATCAGCAGAGCCCTCTGCAACTGTGTTTGACATAAAGCATGAATAGGAAATAGCAAACCTTAGCCACTGAGCAGTTTTAGCGTCGGCCGTGACTGACGTGCACTGGCATACTAGTCAATCCTAAGTGTAAGAGGAAGCAAAGGACCTGGCTATGTGATTGACATACATAAATACTGATGGCCATCTTTCAATCAGGGGGTTCTTCTTCTTTTTTTCTATTTTATTCAGCAGCTCCAAAATAAACTTCTTTCTTTATGATCCGTTGCCTAAAATTTGCATTGAAAGATTGAATGTATTTATTGAACATTCAAAGCAGCTTGTTCAACTTGATCTCTGACGGCGATGGTCAAAGAGAGTGTGTCTTTCCTAATGGCATTTGACTTTAAACAGAGCGTAATAAGCATGAAATAATTTCTCCATGGAGGGATACAATCATTAACCCTGTCAGGCTCTGTAGTAGGGAATTCTAGCGTTCACCAATATCTACGCTGTCCTCTTCTTCATGGGCACAGCCAGAATGCTGCTTCCAACCCCCTGGTGTGTGAGTCTCTTTCCAGCCAAGGCAGTTAAGAGCAGATACGTTTCCCCATATTTTACCTCTTTCCTTGGTTGAGGACAAGGCATTAGAAGAAGGTAGAGCAACGTAAAGGAAGGAGCCTGGGTCGTTACACGACAGCTAGCAGCAAAGTCCACCCACCTACTTCCCATCCCACCAACCTGCATTGGGCACTGTCATGAGCAAGAAATAGACCTTTACTTTCTTAAACCCCTGGTTTAGGGTTTGTTTGTTACATCAGCTAACATCAGTTATTCTGACTAATACAGGACCTAATCCCTTAACAATGCTACGGCACTATAGTTTGAAAGCACCATAAATACCTCTATCCAATTTAATCCCCACAAACCTCTGAGCTCCACTCCATTCATGAAGAAACAGAAGTTACGTGGCTTGTCAAAGCCATGTACGTGATAAATGGTAAGTATCAAAATTCATTTTCTCCCCTAAATCTAGTGCTCCTACCATGCTGTGCAACAGCGATCAAAGGCTGCAGTATCTTGGCGATTCACTGCCTCGGATTTAACCAAATTAAATAGACATATAACAGAATTGGCTTAAGCAAACGTGGGTTTTGGTTAAGTCATCTCTTTAAGGCTCTGTCTCTGGATCTGATATGGAACTCAAGGCACACACGGCAGGCAGTCAGGAGGAGAAGATCAGAAGCAAACAAGAAACTACAAGCGAAAGCCGGGACCCCACAGGAACAGACTGTTCTTGTTGCCCCTAACTTTGGTGATGTGGGTATGCTACAGCGGTCAGCCCTTCCTCACTGACTGTGTCATGTGCTTTGGTTTGTACTGAACTAAAGAGAGGGTTGCCCAGATACCAGCTTGGGGACAGCCCATTCACTGGAGCAGCCGCACCTGGATAGCTCTGAAGCCCTAGGAATCAGTGACAACATGGTGTTTTCCAAGAAATCAGGGAGTAAGAGTAGAATATGTCAGCACACTCGTACCCCACCCTTCTTCTAATCTCTCGAACGTGTGAAACTCAAGAGGAATTCTCCTTCTCTAAAATTCCCAGCCAGCTCTTGAAAAATGAAACTTCTTTGTTCCAAGACTGTGGATACCAGAGTCTCAAATGCCAAAGGAGGCTCGCCAGACAGGGGGCATGTTTCTTCAGATCAGTCTTTCTGCTGATACAGCCGAAGGGCAACCTTTGCTGGTTGGCTTTAGGGGAAACAGAAAACAGGCTCCTGGTTACTTTCATTCTTATGATTCAGTCACTCTGGGTCACTGTTCCCGGGTTTCTATTCCTTTGTCTCTACGGTCCTGCCTTTAAGGAGCGTTTTTGGGGTACAGGGTATCTGGTGCCCCAGGGGTCCTCTGCGGCGGGTTGCCCCCACCTAGTCAGTCCCTCCTCAGAAGCGGCCAGCTCCGCCTCCCTCCCAGCCTGGTGAAGAGTTTTCCTGATGGTTCACCCATGTCTCAACACAGTTCTTGTGATTCTTGATGCCAAAACAGCAGTTCTCAGGGTTTGGCCTCCTTGATGAAAGGCAGGAGAAGATGGCAGCCACACAGAACCCAAAAAGCCCTGTCTCATTTCTAAAACAGCTCAAATGTTTCCCCTAAAAAGATTACTACAGAAAGTAGACAAGACACAATTAGTCAAGATGGCCCAGATTGGGTTTCTTGAGCGTGTTCTGCTGTGTGTGTGTGTATCTGTGTGTGTGTGTGTGTGTGTGTGTGTGTGTGTGTGTGTGTGTGTGTGTGTGTGTGTGTGTGTGTGTGTGTAGGAGAGAGAAAGTACAGAGGAGAGTGATGGGGGCTTGGGAGTAATATACCTGCACATAGAACTTATGATGGATCTGAAAAGGGAAGGGTTAAAGCAGAGGAAATTAGTCTCCCCCAATTTGCTGGGGACCCCAAACTTGTTGATCACTCAGATCTTACCTAAGATTTAGAGATTTCAGAGGTCGAATAGTTACTAGTATCAAAAACTTGCTGTCACAAGAATACAACTTGCTGGTGCGACCCAGTTTCATGTTTTTCTCCAGCCCCAGGCACTTCCAGAAACCTGCTGCCCTTCCTCCCCATGGCATGGCCCCCATGGCACGCCCACTCAGTCCCCTCCAAACAAGAGAAGCAGACAGACAGTAAATTGTGCCTAAATACACCTGGTCCAGGTTCATCCACCTGCCCAGTTTACACGTTCTTCTTTGCTGATTGATTGATGGGCAATCTAGTAACCATGAAGCAGGAGGATTATTAAATGGAGTGTTGGGGAACATCGGGTGCCAGGTATCTGCATTTCAGCCTTCAACTTTTAGAGCGGATTTACCTTTCAGTTCACATTTTATGGGAATGATTAACTGATGGTCAGAACCCAGAGAGAAACACACTCTCAGCATGTAACACTTGGAATAGGCTTAGACATCAATTCCAGGACATCCAATCCAACTCTTCAGTAAGTTCATATTTTGAAATAATGTATACATGTTTGATTTAAAAAATTCCTGATTTTTATGACTGACAAGTCTCTCCACACATGATAAAGTCATACTTAGAAGGATTGATACTGGGGATCCATTATCAAAGCAGCATCATTAACCTTATAAAATTATTGGCAATGAACTTATAAAACAAGCCCTCATTCCCACTGTGCATTGCTGAAGAGCTCCTTTCCTTTTGCTTAAAGCTTGGACCAAGTAGCTGTGTACATCATAACTGGAAGGATTTAGGCTTTACACGATTATGCTACTAATATTTAGAACCAAGTGAACTTATTAATATATTTAATTCCTGTGGACCATTTACAAAAAAATCCCCACAAGGTCAAACACGATTTTTGGATAGCAGAGCGTCTAAAAAACAATGCAGTTAGAAGGAGTTACTTGATTCACACAAACAATCCTGGCTTCACAAACCCCAGAGCACACACCCCCCAGGAGTTACTTATTTGCAGGGGAAAATACTCTGTTTGTGTGAGATTCTGATTCAGTACTCAGTCAGCCAAGATTATCTAATTGATTGGATATTTCCATTTTTATTTGAATCATTATTATTGCAGCAACATAATGTTTGGTAAAAATTACATAAGAGATTAGAAAATAGTTTTGATCCATCATATTTAATGGAGACGGTATCATCCTTTCGTGCTTAAGATTATAAAGCTATTTTGCAATGTGCTTTCCCATCTGATGTTTTGGTATCCATTTTCACCAACTTTCCAGATCAATTTTGCTACGAAAGCTACTAAATCTGTACCTATTGTTCATTCTAGGAGGTGTAGATTCGGATTCATGCACAACTTATTTTTTTCTAAATGTTACATAGCAACAGATTTTTAGTATCTTTTTGAAACTCTTCCATTAGAAAAAGAATCATTTCTTGCCACCCCTATCAGCTCTTCACCTTGGGTGCCACGAGGCCACTGCTTCCCAGAGTGTATGTTTGGAAATGTTTGGATGTGTTCTCTTGACTGTCCCTAATAAACTATGTGCCAAATAACTGAGCCCAAATAAGAAGTCTTAACTTTGGATTTTTCACTGCCCAGCCAGTGTTCAGGACATCACAAAATAAAGCAGAGGAAGGAGGAATTCGGGAGCCCGGGAATGTCTGAGTGTTGAGTCTATCTGTGCATTTTCATTCCATGTTATAATTATCCATTTACATAAATCTCCACCAGAAAGAGCATTCTGTATGCTGGGGTCATATCTTTTTCATCTTTTTAACTCCACAGACAAGCACAGAGCCTGATCCAGTTCATGGTTCAGATTTGTATCAGCGTCATTTAAAAGAAAAAATTATTTCCTTTTATTTCCTTTTTTCACATTTCTAAGCCTTTCTCTCAAGTCAGCCTGAAATATTATCTACAGGGCTGTTGAGATGGGAATGCAAAGAGAAAGAAAAAGTCATTTGTTCATTTATTTTTTTTAATTACCAGAATATGATTTTGCATCAAGTCTTGGGAGCTAGGCTTTGTCAAGAGTGAAAAGGATTTTCTAAGGAGTTTCTGTGCCTTGGGTGGGTAGCTAATGATGCTGGCCTGCAAGATTGCCACTGGGTTCACTATGGTGGCCAGAGAGAGTCCCAGGGATCAGTTGCAGCTACACTTCTGGGGGATTCTCAGCAGCAAAGCGGAAACAGGCCGGGACAAAAGGAAGGAAAAAGGAATACCTGTATCTCTACATCTCTATAGATACGGATAACTATATAGATATCAATATCTAACAAATTATATTTCATTCCCTTATCTTCATTGGTTACTGATTTGAACATGGTAAAACGTTCTATGAGCACTCAAAGTAATGAAAGCTACAAAATAAGAACATCTGTCCATATGTTTTCATTAATGACATAAGATACAATACGGACAAGAATATGGATTTAGATGTAGCTATAGATAGAGATATAGTATAGACATTATATTTGGGGCAAGATGGGTGGAGCTGGAAGAACAAGAGATGGTCAATTTGTGGGCTACTTAATATTCTGAAAGTGTTTAATAACCTGCCTTCTCAATGTCTTTCTTTTTTGTAGGTCAGAAATATGTGAGTAGGAGTAGCTTTACTTTTTTTTTCTAATATGGATGTGGTCATTCATTTATTTTTTTAAAACACAGTTATGCTGGGACTTCCCTGGTGGCACAGTGGTTAAGAATCCCCCTGCCAATGCAGGGGACACAGGTTCGATCCCTGGTCCGGGAAGATCCCACATGCCAGGGAGCAGCTAAGCCCGTGCACCACAACTACTGAGCCTGCACCCCACAACTACTGAAGCCCGCACACTGCAACTACTGAAGCCCACGTGCTGCAACTACTGAAGCCCGCGCTCCTAGAGCCCGTGCTCTGCAACAAGAGAAGCCACTGCAATGAGAAGCCCGTGCACCGCAACAAACAGTAGCCCCTGCTCGCCACAACTAGAGAAAGCCCACGCGCAGCAACGAAAACCCAACTCGGCCAAAAACAATAAATAAATAGATGAAAAAACAAGAAAATTAAGCATATGAAAAGAGTCAATAAAAAACGAAACCAGTTAGGCTTATTATGTGCCAAGAGTAATGCTTGGAAGCCACTGAGGGATTTTAAGCAGGAATGACATGTTATTTTTGACTTTGGAACATGAGACATGACTTTGTTTTTCTCCCAGCACTGCTTTCAAATGTGTTTGCCAGGTCCTTTGTCCTCAACCTTTGACGACATCTCTAGAAGATCCTGTAGGCTTCCAGTCAGGTTCAGCTCTAAGAACAGTCTTGCTTTGACAATGGACTCATTTACAGATATTAAAAAGTCCAGCACAGTCTACATACAGACAGCAATCTCACAATCGATCCACAGCTTCTCTTCCTTCTGCTCAGTCCTGAGCTGGGGCGTGGAGCCTGCCGTTTGTTCTATCATTTCTGTTTCGGCTCCTCCAGGAGAAGATTTGAAGGAAGCGGGGGATTCAAGGAAAAGAGGAAAGTGTCCTTTTGCGGGTTCATTTTCCGATTTGGAAGACTCTGTAAGCTCTCTGTACCATGTACTTCCCTGACATGGGTGATGTTTTCCAGAGATCAGCTCTTGTGATACCTCCCCAGCTCCTGTGTTCAAAAGTGTATCCTCCAATGCCTTTCCCCTGGCAGGTCAGGATACCTTAAAGATGGCAGGAGTCCAGCTTCCCTCTGTGACATGACCTTCCCATGAAAATGTGTGTATCCTTGCTGGGAACTCAGGCTGATCCACTGGCTCTTCTCTTCCCCCAGTTGAGCTGTCTTCAGACTACTCCAGGAGAAAAGCAGACATCTGCCTCTATCTTCACACACGTTGGCAGACTCCAGAGGATGCAAGTCAAGTCTTCCCGAGAACCCTCTGCTCCAAGCTAATGTCGCTCAGTGAACATCAGCTGGGAAGTGAGTTTCCAGTGTCCTTCCTTGAAGGCACCTCCAGTCTTCGTGAACAATTCTTATGTCCCACTTTCCTTGACTCAAGGGACAGTGAAGCCTCTTGTCCCTATGAGAAAGGGAGGAGAAAAGCCAAAACATTGTTTTCCTTCACCCCAGGCCTCGATGACCCCCTCTTCCCTGCTAACTTATTGAGCTCCAGTCTTCCATAGACATATTTTGGAGACAGTCTTGGGAGTGAGATCTGCATCTCATTTGGCCTCTGGTCGGTCAGCCCTGGGAGGGAGTGCCTGCTAGTTCCATGGCTCTTCAGAGTGGCCTATGGTTCTTAGTAATGGGATTCCAGACAAAAAGCAGGACAGGAGCAAAACCCCATTTCACAACATGCCTCATCTTGTATAAATAGTACCACGATAACCCCGTGAAGAACTGACGTGAAGGAGATGAGACGTGAGAGAGGGATTTCAGGTAGCAATCCAGGTGAGAAATGAATGGAGTCTGAACTGAAGTAGTGGTCATGGGAACGGAGAGGAGGAGATGGATGTGTGAGATATTCACTGAGGTTGAGTGTTGGGTGAGTGACCATGCTGTTGGCAGATACGTGACATAGAGAGAGAGGAGCAGGATTTGAGGACAAGCCTGGGCAAAACTGGTGAGTTGTGTTGACCTTGCTGAGTTTGAGGTCTCGGGGGTACTCATGCAGAGAAGCCCCGCGGGCAGTTAGAGGTATACTATGAGGCTCAAAAGAAGGGTTTAACTTGAGGCTATGCTTGGAGGAATCTACAAAATTCAGTTAGTTATTGACACCACAGAAATATTTGGGGTTATCCAGGGACAGTGCACAGTATGAGAAGGAAAGGGACCCAGTAGAGTCCCAAGAAGCACCTGCATTGAAGGGCTGGGTTGATTTGCCTGGGAGACTGAGGAGGGACCGGAAAGGTGGGAAGAAAAAGTTCTCCAAAGGATACTGAAAAGAGGATGCGTCACTCTTTTCTTAAACCCTTTAGTGTAGACGCCGCCAATCACCCTACACTGTACCGCTTGCAGTTCTTTCCCTTGCCCCGTTCTCTTCATCTGTCCTCTAAAGCCAACTCCTTCCTTGATGAGCAATTCCGTAGGTCCCACAATGACCTAATCACTTTGTGGGGCTGCCTCCCCAGAACACAGGCTCCTTCACAAAGGCTTCTAAGATGAGAGGCAACTAATTGGAGGAATGCTGTTTCCATTTCTCAGGTGAGCTGCCAGCTTCTCCCGCGGATGGGCAGGGTGCCACGATCCTGCTCTGGTTCTCTGTCTCTCTTCCCCTCACAGTGTGCGGCTGCCCCCTCATAATGGGAGCTTGTGCGTTCTCTTCCCCAGCATCCCAAACATTCAGAGGTTCCCAAAGCCTGGGCTTTTCATGCCGCTCAGTTTTGACAAGGAAATGGAATTGAGTGGACCTGGCCAATTCTTTGCATTGCCAGAAAACATCTCAATGTTACTGGCAAACGAGGAAGATGATCATCAGATATTACAGTGACACTGTGTCATGGGGTTCTTGTTGCTCCTCTAGAGAGGATTATTACAAGGCCCTCATAAATCTTCAACTAGAAAGAGACTTCTGTTCCCACTGATGGATTTCTATTTGGTGGGACAGAGAAACAAACGGAGAGGAGAATCCTAAGAATGACGAAGAGAAAAAAAATGTTTCTCAAGACACCCCCCAAAGTAAATCAAAATATTTGGGAGCAAGGAATCCAATACGTAAAAGTCTAGTTCACTTATAAAAGCATCAGTTGAGCAAACCTCCTACTTCAATAGTTGGATCCTTTGCCGGCTTAAACCAAAAGGAGTATTTCCCCTTCTGCATGCTCGTTTCCCCAGCTCCCTCCCAGAGCGTATGTCAAAACTCACATCTGCTTTTATTTTCCAGTTCTTTGGAAGTAGCTCGCCAATTTGCAACACCCACTCTCACGCCAGAATAACCATGCTATCGTGTGGGTAGGCTCTTGTTTCCACGCCCTGTGTAGCTTTGCCAAAGCCATGGAGGAGGCCGGTGGGGAAGCCAGAAATAACACACCCAGCTTCAGACTTTCAGGGCTCTCCACCCGCTGCAGACACACTACTCTTTCTTCTTTCTCTACCAGTGTTCCCTGGCTCTGGTGGGGAGCAATTTTGCTCTTTCAAATGAAACACATAGTCTGTCCCTTAAAAATATCTTGCAAATATGTGTCAATTGCACATAATAAAAGTTGTAAATACGTGTCTATGTGAGAATATTTAGGGGCACTGTCTGCAAACTCCTAACAGTTCCCTCAGTGTAGGCGCCTGTGCTACTTTCAGATATACCCGTGTAATTCAGGTATTGGGAAAAATCACAACTTATGATGATAAAGACTTATAATGATAAAGATTATGGAATGATTAAAACTTTTTCGGGCAGGAAAGTGTTTTCTATATGTAGGTTGAGTGCCTTGAGAGTTCAATCTCCAACACAGGCGATATGATCATAACTATAGTATAAGTGAAATAGAAAACATTTGCGAACTGCTGTGCGTCGCTGTGAAAGTGTCTTTGACTGGACAATAGTATTGGGACAATAGCAGATATGTACTGAGCACTTGCTGTGTGTGCCATGCTCTGGATCTCTTAATTCTTAGAACAGCTATGAGGTAGAACTATTATGACCCCATTTTAAG
Organism: Globicephala melas; assembly: GCF_963455315.2. Classification (NCBI taxonomy): domain Eukaryota; kingdom Metazoa; phylum Chordata; class Mammalia; order Artiodactyla; family Delphinidae; genus Globicephala; species Globicephala melas. Next base: position 14,489,640 of record NC_083331.1, on the reverse strand, counting down.
GATGACAAAACTGAGATTGAGTTACATTTAACAACTTGTACACAGCACCCAACTCATAAGTCAGTAGTGGGGATCAAAGGTTAATCCAAATTAACTAAATTGGTAGAATCTGTCTTTCAAGAGTGTTTTTCCCCTATAAAGAATTTCCCCCCACTAGAGGAAAACGTTCAATCCAAATTTTCCCCCATTCCGCCCTTTACCTGGAAGACTGCCAGGTATAAATCCAGGGGTTAGGAGTCATAAAATCAAGTTTCTTTGTCCATAAAGCCTGAGCTCACCCAGTCTTAGACCTGAAAATTTAGAATTACTATTGCATATTTTAGCGCAGATATTTCCTATTGATGACATTACCATAACGTTTCAATAATTGTCATGAAAAATGTTTCTAGAACACATTAGCTGACTTTCTAATCTTAATAAATACGATACAACAAAAACACTTCAAAATTGACTGAAGATTTTGCATTGTCTCAAGTAATCTTTCTGGTCATGGAATTGTTGAAACACATACTAGAAAATATTGAGCTCTGATTGTTTGCTTGCGATTTTTCTCTTTCTCCTGTAAATGTAGCTAAAAACAATCAAAATGAAAGGAATTTGCTATGATGTTACCCCAGATTTTTCAGCGGTACAATAACACATCAACCATTGGGCTCATTTTCTTTCCTACAGAACCTTCTGGATAGAAATGGTTTTAGTCTGTCCCATCTCTAAGTGGAGCCCAGTTCAGTGGTCGGAGGCCCCACCTCTTTATTGGCACAGCTTCCTCTGCCCATTGTTTTTGGAGCATCCTCGGGTTGCAGACTCCAGGGACCTCGTTCCTCTGTTCCCATCTTGTCTCTGTGCTGCCCAGCTGCTGCCTGTGCCGTTCACCATCATCCTATGGTCACCCCTCCACCAGGCTCAGCAGCATCTCCCCGTGGCCCCATGGTCCCCACAACTCCTCCTTGCCTTCCACACTCAGTGCCAAACTGGGGACAGACCGTCTCTCAGGAGTTCCTCACAACGAAAGCTAGACTATCACTTTTGACATGATTATACTGAGGATTCGGTGATAATGGAAGAAAAGTGCCCTGTAGATACTATGACCGATGTAAATAATATTATGTGGATTATAATGTAGATATTCACCACATGAGCCCTTAGCAAGGGGCTGCTTACCGGACCACCTCCTTGTGTAGCCACCAGCTCACGCCGCACGACAGAGCCAATGTCCCTTCCCACCACCGGAAGCATTTTACACCACTGTGCTGGCCACAGTTAATTCAGAGGAAGGAGCGAGCTGTCTCTTGACCCAGTCTAAGGCCAGCTTCCTCCTTTCCTTCCTAGGATCATCTTCTCCAGGATGATTGACTATATAAATACTCCTTCCCTTTAGGAAATAGCTCACCCTTTCCACAGGTGTGATCTGCACCTAAGACTTCCAGAAAATGCTACAATACCTCCTTATCAGTAGATTTACCAGAGCCTGGGCTATTCCATTTGAAACAACACTGTGTGTGAGAGAAGGATGACCCAGTCCATGATGAACTGCACCAGCCTCTTCCCGACTCCTTCCCAAGCTCTCCGCAAGCACGGAGAGATGGCCCAGTCCATGTCCTCTCTGTCACGGCTCTGCCTCTCCTGCAAACGAGCATCTTCACCTTCTGCAAATGAAGACACTGCCAGACTGCAAGAACCAGCCACAGAGCAGCGTGTGGTTAGAGCAACAAGCTAGTCAGTCTCCACCATTAACCCAAACCTAGAGACTTTTCTGTGAGTGCAGGAGGCATCAGTCTGCTGAAAGATGCACACACACCTGCCGACCAGCATGCATCGGCTCGTCAACAATAAGCAAACTTCTCTTCACCGGAAAAACACAAGGAAGCTTGGGTGTATCTGAGAAGTAACATGGCTCATTGATGCCCTGGGTCATCCAGGGGTGGGTGTCACTTGCTCCCTGGCCTTGGTACACCATGCTGCAAGGATCCCACCTGACAGACTGGACAGGCAAGCCAGCCCATGGGGAAGCGGGGAGTGAGGGGCCCCCTGTGGTCCAGCTGACCCCTCCATGCTTCCACCCAATTCTTGCTCAAGCAGCAAAAGGGGCTCAGTGGGGCACCCACTCTGATGCCTAATTTCTGCCAGTGTTCCTATAACAGAAACTGATGAGTGTCTATAGCCTGTTGTTTGCTTTACTGTAAAGAGAACTAATAATATTACCAACCCCAGACGTTTGTTGTAAGAAATAAATGAGACAAAAAGCTTTTTATTATAAAATGCTATACAAATGTGAATTATAATTATTAGCTTCTATAATAAGAAACTGTGAGTTTATTCTAGTTCACTCTTTTAAGTACTAAACTGCTATGTCTACCAAAGTATTATGGAATTCTATTCTCTATCATGATTTCTTAGGCTGTTACTTATATTTTCTCCATGTTCTTTCCCCTGAGTGTTGTAGGCGCTCAAGATGGGAAACCTACTGACCTAACATCAGTGCTGTTGGCAGGAGATGCCTTTCTTCCCCCAAGTACACAGGTTTATGATTCCTGCAGATCATCTCTAAAATGTCTTGATTCTATCATGATTTTGTTGTTTTTGAAACATTCCCCAAGACTGTTCCATATCCAGGACTCACATCTACAGTTGCTTTGAAACTGTATAGTTGATCAAAATAATGGGGGGAACAACTGAGAATAAGTATAATTTCTAAGTCAGCATGGTGTCCAAGTTAGCGTCCTGGCCTCTGATCTGATACTTAAACCGAACCTTTGCCTGTGAGAACGCACCCCACACAATCGTTTCACTGTTATTGCACGCGATGAAAAGATGACCCTGAAAATCCAAACACTCTTCCCAGAGTTGTCTTTTTAGACCATCGCCTTATTTTTCCAACTGAAACATTTGAGATTTGTGCCTTTCTCTTTATGAAGCGTGAGAATTCCAAAAGGTCACTCTCTGAGGTTTTCTTCCATCTATTTTCACATTCTGTGAATCTTTGTAAAATGCTTGGGTCCGCTTGGGTTGGGTCCACTGAAGGGCACGTGAGACACGGTCTCTGTTCTTCGAGTTTCATCTAGTTACTGGGATCCAGAAGACCCAGTAGAGGAAATCTTACAGGTGCTTCCATGGTGATCCTGGCTACAAAGGTAACCTAAATTCAGTGTGGCACTGAGTGTGGCTCTAGTGAGGGTAGCTACGCTGGGCTGCACTAGCAAACAAACCTCAAGATGTTAGAACAGAAGGTCACACCTCAGTTGGGTCACAGCCACAGCCTATTGGCTGGCTCTCCGCTGTACAATAATTAGGGATCCAGCTTTCCCAATCTTGGGATGCCACCATCTCACCACGTGGCTCCCAGGGTTGCTGTGGCCAGAGAAGGCTGAATAAAGTTGGCACCCCCGGTCCCCAGTGCCTCATCATGCAAGGGACACAAGTCATTTATGGTCACATACCATGGGCCTGGACTAGCCACGTGGTCTCACCTCATCACTAGTTGGCTGGAAATTGTAGGGAAGAGCCTGGGGAGTGGAGACAGCACCACTGCTGTCACCATTGCTAGCTAATTCCTTTGCTTCCCATGGTTAGCACATGATCCTACTTCCACTTCACTGAGAAAAACCAAGTTATTATGACAATCACTTCCTCCTTTCTCATCCCTCCTTTTCCTTGATACCTCAACTCCAAGAGGCTGAAGCAGTGGCTCCCCTCATTTCTAAGGTTTTCTCGGTCACTATGCTCCTTTGCTCTTTGACATTTTTGCTACCTCCAAGCCCAAACTTAATTCTATAATTATCTAGTTTCACTGTTGAAAGAAATTAAAGAGGATACAAACAGATGAAGAGATATACCATGTTCTTGGATTGGAAGAATCAACATTGTGAAAATGTCTCTACTACCCAAAGCAATCTACAGATTCAATGCAATCCCTATCAAACTATGAATGGCATTTTTCACAGAAGTAGAACAAAAAATTTCACAATTTATATGGAAACACAAAAAATCCCAAATAGCCAAAGCAATCTTGAGAAAGAAAAATGGAGCTGGAGGAATCAGGCTCCCTGACTTCAGACTATACTAAAAAGCTAATTAATCAAGACAGTATGGTACTGGCACAAAAACAGAAATATAGATCAATGGAACAGGATAGAAAGCCCAGAGATAAACCCATGCACATATGGTCACCTTGTTTTTGATAAAGGAGACAAGAATATACAATGGAGAAAAGACAGCCTCTTCAATAAGTGGTGCTGGGAAAACTGGGCAGCTACATGTAAAAGAATGAAATTAGAACACTCCCTAACACCATACACAAAAATAAACTCAAAATGGATTAAAGATCTAAATGTAAGGCCAGACACTATAAAACTTTTGGAGGAAAGCATAGGCAGAACACTTTATGACATAAATCACAGCAAGGTCCTTTTGACCCATCTCCTAGAGGAATGGAAATAAAAACAAAAAGAAACAAATGGGACCTAATGAAACTTCAAAGTTTTTGCACAGCAAAGGAAACCATAAACAAGATGAAAAGACAACCCTCAGAATGGGAGACAATATTTGCAAATGAAGCAACTGACAAAGGATTAATCTCCAAAATATACAAGCAGCACATGCAGCTCAACATCAAAAAAGCAAACAACCCAATCCAAAAATGGGCAGAAGACCTAAATAGACATTTCTCCAAAGAAGATATACAGATTGCCAACAAACACATGAAAGGATGCTCAACATCATTAATCATTAGAGAAATGCAAATCAAAACTACAATGAGGTATCACCTCACACCGGGCAGAATAGCCATCATCAAAAAGTCTACAAACAATAAATGCTGGAGAGGGTGTGGAGAAAAGGGAACCCTCTTGCACTGTTGGTGGGAATGTAAATTGATACAGCCACTAGGGAGAACAGTATGGAGGTTCCTTAAAAAACTAAAAATAGAACTACCATACGACCCAGCAATCCCACTACTGAGCATATACCCAGAGAAAAACGTAATTCAAAAAGAGTCATGTACCACAATGTTCATTGCAGCACTGTTTACAATAGCCAGGACATGGAAGCAACCTAAGTGTCCATCAACAGAAGAATGGATGAAGAAGATGTGGCACATATATACAATGGAATATTACTCAGTCATAAAAAGAAATGAAATTGAGTTATTTGTAGTGAGGTGGATGGACCTAGAGTCTGTCATACAGAGTGAAGTAAGTCAGAAAGAGAAAAACAAATATCGTATGCTAACACATATATATGGACTCTAATTAAAAAAAAATGGTTCTGAAGAACTTAGGAGCAGGACAGGAATCAAGACATAGACATAGAGAATGGACTTGAGGACACGGGGAGGGGAAAGGGTAAGCTGGGACGAAGTGAGAGAGTGGCATGGACATATGTACACTACCAAATGTAAAATAGATGGCTAGTGGGAAGCAGCCGCATAGCACAGGGAGATCAGCTCGGTGCTTTGTGACCACCTAGAGGGGTGGGATAGGGAGGGTGGGAGGGAGATGCAAGAGGGAGGGGATATGGAGATATATGTATACATATAGCTGATTCCCTTTGTTATACAGCAGAAACTAACACACCATTGTAAAGCAATTATACTCCAATAAAGATGTTAAAAAAATAATAATAATTATCTAGTCTCACGCCAACATCTTCAAATACTCACAGCAGGTCATATCTCAAACTCAGGGGTGAAAGAACTAGAATTATCTTGATTTTTTAATAATGATTTAATTTCTTTCAGAGTCTCCATTCTGTCAGGTTCGTAGAAAACTTAACTTCCTTCAGGTTCTCTTTTATCAAAATTAGGCTGAAGTTGCTTCTGATATTTGGCCCATTATGGTGGATCCATTTTCTTTTAGGAGAAATGGCTTTCTTCTGAGATGCCCCTGCCCTGCGTGTGTGTCTGAAGGAGAAAGGGGTGGGCACAGGCTAGGGGCACAGGCTGGGGGCAGCAGCCAGGTCTTCCTCACCCTTTGTCCTTCTGTGCGTGTAATACTGGTCCTCATTTGTGATCTGAGTCAGATGCAACCTCTCCTACAATGTTTCCTCTCAGTCATCCCAACTGAAGTTCTCTACCCCTACTCTGAACCCCTACAGCACACTTTCTGGGTATCTATCACAGCATTTATCCCATTATATTGTGATTGGGGATATTATGTTTATGTCTTAGTTTTCTTCTGAAACTAAGCTCCTCCTTTCCAGCGAGAGCCATATCTCACTCATCTCTATGTTCACCTCCTAAAATAGCTGCCTTGAAGGTAGGTGCTCCAGACCTAGAGAACAAACTTATGGTTACTGGCAGGGAGTGGTGCGGGGGAGGGACAGACTGGGAGTTTGGGATTGACACGTACACACGGCTATATGTAAAATAGATAACCAACAAGGACCTACTGTATAGCACGGGGAACTCTGCTCAATATTCTGTAATAACCTCAATGGGGAATGAACTTGAAAAAGAATGAATACATGTATATGTATAACTGAATCACTTTGCTGTACACCTGAAACTAACATAACATTGTAAATCAACTGTACCCTAATATAAAATAAGGATTTTTAAAAAGTAGGTACTCCTTCAATGTTTACAAAAGAATATCTAAAATGTCGGTTTATTTAAAAAGCAAATGACTCTACTATCTGAGAGTTGCTTTATATTATTCTAGGGAAAAATAGGAGAGGGGAGAGGAAAGAGCTGAAATGAGCTTAGGGAGTCTCCACTACTGATAAAGCTGGGTAATGGACACATAGGCGTTCTTATACTGTTCTATACATTTTTGTGTGTATGTCTGACATTTTTTTTTAAATCAAATGCTTCATTTCAAAACACCTCAAATAAAATGTTTACTTTTAGAGATAGATTTCCCATTTGAAACAGCTGAGTAGAATAGTTCATTCCAATAGGTTAATTTTAGGATACTGAAAGAATGGAGCCCAAGGATGTATTTTGGCTCCCAGCCCATAGCTCTTTAAAAACTGGAAATTATATACATTTTCATTCACAGAAAGTTTCTCAGGGTTATTTGTAAGTGAACAAGAACTTGGTGATGCTGGGCTCTGTAATGCTGCTTTCCCCATTTGAAATGCTCTATTCCACTATTGCTATTTCTAGATACATGTGATTTGCTGACATCATTTCTGCAAATCTGCATGGAATATTATATTTCTATTTTGTTTTATGACTTGAGTCATAAGTGTAACCTTTGATTGTCTCACCTCCCTTTGCTTTTCAACAGATTCTTTGTATATGAAATCATTGTTTAAAATAAGCCTTTTATTTCAGAATAACAACTTTAGATCTACCAAAAAGTTGTGAAGACACTGCAGAAAGTTCCTCTATACTCTACACCCAGTTTCCCCTGTTATTAACATCTTACCTGATACCTTATTATTAACTAAAATCCATTTTGTATTCAGATTTCCTTAGTTTTACCCACTGTGCTTTTTTTCAGTTTCAAGATCCCATCCAGGATGCCACATTACATTTATCATCACGTATGGAATAATTTTTAAGAGGACATTTTATGTTTCTCTAATCCATGATAGCAACTCAGTGTTTTCCCAGAATATTCATCTTGCCTGGAAAATGTATGATCTCTTTGCTCCCTTTTAAAATATTTTATTGATTAAAAATTTGACTTTGCTTTGAGGAGTCCATTATGAATAGGAAATGGCCTTTGAAATTTCAGGATAGGGAAAAACAAGGTAAAAAACCAGAAATCCCCTCTCTCCTTAGAAGGCTGTTTGAGTTGGTCGGTGCGTCAAGCTTTGAGCTCAGGGTTTTTCTAAGCCCCGCACGATGGAAACACCCGGGAGTGAGATAAGGTCCCATTCGTTGATTTGCCTGCCCTTCCTCATCAGGGTAAATTAGTTCAGAACCCCCTTAGAAGGTTTTGCTAACAGTAAGGGGAGAAATTATAGCTCCTGGAATCTGGCGGATGGAGGCCTGGTGCCCAATAGCAGGAAATTATGTCATTGGTGCAAAGCAAGTGGCACAAAAAATACCCTAGATGAGGAAGGGGAAGGAAGAGGAGAAGGCCCAGACTGGAGACCTCCCACCTTCGACCTTGGATATCCAACCACATCCATCCCCTCAACTGGCCATGTTGGTGTCTGATTCAAGGCCAGGAAAGAGATCACCATGATCACTGGAGAAGCAGCTACAGTATATTTGCTGATAGAGGAGGGCAATTAAAGGCAGGAAAAAGTTTGCAAGTCATTCTATTAAAATTTTGCCCCTTTAAATTATTGTGCCCAGGACAAAGCTCCATCCCAGGGCCTGGAGTTTCAGGCAGTCTCTGCTCGGTTTTCTCTGACATCACCTAAATGGAGAGCTGAGTGTGCAGGAAGTGACCGTTGCCAGCTTCCCATTGTTCAGCAGGGCCTGCTTGGCTCAGACCCAGGCCGAACATCACTGCCAAGGTCTCTGAGGTCCAGCCAACTGCAAAGTTCAGCCAACCACACTTTCTCCATCCTGATGTCACCACACCGAGTCCATTGTTTCCACCTGTGCTGCTGTCCACCAAACACATCTACTGCTGTGATGATCCTGGGAAAACACCCAGCTTAATATCAGAAGACCTGGGTTGCTAAAGTAGTTTGCAGCTAAACAATAACTCTTGCCTGGTAAATTACAAAAACTCTATTTTAGTGCATGAGAGAGATGCTGAAACAACCAGGACTAGGGGCCTCAAGATTCTGAAAAGAGGCCGAAGAGTGGAAAATGAGAGTTCCCATCTGCCTGGGAACAGTTGCTGAATCTGGGTGCAGGAAAAGAAACTGAGCTTTCCCCAGGCAGAGGCCACCACGGAAAAAGAAAAACCAACAGAGACTGTGGCAGTCACATGGGGATGAAAAGTCAAAATTAGAGTCTTGATAGACTAAGATCCTGGTGAAAAGAGTGGGTCAGAGAACTAGGCCTCTAGCACATGGATGGCTCTCCCTTCAAGATAGTCACCTGAATCTGGGAGTTTAAGAAGCTAAGCAAGAAGCTTCTGAAAAGCATAATTCAAGGTTACTGGAGTCATGTTAAAAGAATTTAGTAGCCAACTTGTAGGCAGTTCTACTGGCCAAAGCTGAGATCATTTGGATGTTACAAAAGAGAGTAACCATAATGGATTGACACATATTAAATACGTCAAAATCGACACATTCATTATTACACTGAAAAATAGAAACCACAGCAACGTCATTGGTCGCATTTGAAGAATGCTTGCGAACCAACTCATTATTCTGAAAGCTGGCAAAGTGAAAAATGCAAATATTTATATTGTCTTTCCTGCCCATGTTTTACCTAAGAGTAAGTACACTTGATGTGTGTGAGTTTTTACTTATAAAAGAATGACAGCCAATAAATTAAAAAATGATAGAATTGGAATATTAGTATTTTGCAAACGCTCTTGAAATAGTGACTCTCCCAGCACTTACCAGGGACTGTGTAAACCATTAGGTGAACTTTATGAAGAATGAGTCAGGCCAATCATGCTCCAACCCACCAGTCAATCTCAATGTCATTGAAAAGAGAAACAACCAGAGAATACATGCCTCTTGAAGATGCAGTGGAAAGCCCACCACATCGCCTGTAAGCTATTCTTAACCACACATCAAACCTGAATCTAAAAACCTCTGGGTCTAGCTTCCACTTTATGGAAAGCCCACCACATCATCTGTAAGCTATTCTTAACCACACATCCAACCTGAATCTAAAAACCTCTGGGTCTAGCTTCCACTTTACAAAGAATAGAAGAGATAAAGAAAAAGGTTGGGAACATAGGGATGCAGGTAGCAAATCCAGAATGTAGGAAGCTCTACAGAACAAATCACCCAATTTCTTTCATAAGTATATTGCAATAGGAGAGAGAGAAGAACTGAGAGGGAGAGAACCTATAGATGTGATAGGAGATGTAGCAACCAAATGCATACGGCAAGAACTCTTGGGACAAGAAACACAACGGCATAGTTTCAAAGGTACTGATGATTGAGGACGTGTCATTGGCAAGCAAATCCTGTGGGGGGTCATTGCTACTGGAGGGCGAGTGGGAGACCTCAGAGAGGAAACCACACAAATAGAGAGTGTGAGTGGAGGCCCTAATGCCAAGTCTTCCCTCCTTCCGCTCATGCTCAAGGTTGACCTGGCTTAAGAAATGTACAGGTACATTTGGGGCATATGTGGAGTGTATGGCTTAATGCATGTTACCCCATCTAGGGATCACCTCTCAACCTAATGGTAACCCTAGGTTAAGTTCTCATTATCACAGACTTTACACACTGTGTCTTTATTCATTTCAAATATCATTATTTACCCATGTAAATAATGGGTAAATACGCCAGAAGCATCTTCACATGCATCACTAATTTAATATTCACACTACCCTGACTCAGGTATTATCTGTTCTTTACAAATTGAAAAAACACGCTCCAAGATATGAAAGAGATGAGCAAGGTCACATAGAAAATAAGGCACAGAGCCTGAATTCAAACTCCTGGCTACAGATTCTAAGTTCTTTCTCCTTAAAGTCCTTGTAAGTGGGGAGAAATCAGCCTCTGTTGGGCTGGCTTGACTAATCCTTTCCTGATGAATGATGACAAATGTCACACCTTCCCTTCTATCCCCAAATTATCTCCATCCTCAGGGCAGTCCTAGAAGACTTGGCACAAAAAGAAGATCTCTTGGAGGAAAGCTTTTTTCCTCCTTCCCAGATCATTTTATTTTGGAGTTGAAGGCAAAGGAGAACTTTTTTCCTCCCCAATCATTTTGAGACATTCAGATTAAAATGACACCCTTGTCAAAGTATTCTTAATGCTGCTCTCAGAGCTACACAAAGGCAGACAGATGATGGAGGGGGAAAGGGGGTGGAGAGGAGGTGTCCCTGAATTGATTAGCGATTGCTCGAAATGGATCCTGTGCAACTGAATGATCTTCGTTCCTTCCATTGTTTTCCATTCTGATGGAGCAGCATCTGACTGGTAGGTGGAGACTATTTTGTGTCTTTTTTTTAATGTTGTTGCCAATCCTCCCCATTGCATCTTGTCATTTTCAGGCACAAGCCTCCTCTGAGGCCGTTACATGAGGCTTTGTAGGAATAAGGCTTTTCAGAGGTGTGGACCCCCAACTTGGGATACAAGCTTGCTAAGGTGAGAACTAAGGTTTCAAAAAAGGAATCTGGGCAAAAACTACTTGTTGTTCATCCTAATAATGATTAAAGAAGACACTGAGAAAGGAGTTTAATAAAGATGCACTAAACTAGATTCCAGACAAGGTGTCCTGTGCCCCAGAATTCCAGCTGCATTTTGGTGAAATTGAAATTACAAGCCCATCTTTGTTGGAGAGTAGGTCTCTGACGTGGACTGAAATGGACAGATACTCCACATAAGCTCACTCCCTTTTTCATACTAGCTACTAAACTGTTATTTATTCTAAGAATTCCCCATCTCACATATTCTTCACAGGGAAGAAATTACAGCAAAATAACCAAGTAGTACTCTGAACTCAGCCAGGATTCGAGCCCCTGGTTTCCATTGTTCAGTGTTTTCCTACCACATTGGTGCTCAAGGTTACAGAATATATTATGAAAAGAATATTTTGTTTCCATCACTTATGACCACATCAGTCAATATACTTATAAATGAGACAAACTTTGAAATAATATGAAAAAAACAAAAAAGGGACTCAATTATTAATGTATTCGCTTATCCATAATCATAATAGCGACAATACATGCACAATGCCATTCTTGTTATTGAATTTTTAAAAAAAGGGCACAAAGCTCAAGAGACCCATTGCTTTCAGTCTTTTATGTCTTGTTGGTTATTGTTTTCTTTGTCTTCGCCATGAAAATGATGAGTAAAGAGCCTGAATACAGAAGGAATTATGTACTTTCAGTAGAGAAGCCTTTCATGATTAGAATACCATTTTGTCAGGAATTAGATGAAGGGATAGAAACACTGGCAAAGACCTATTTAATAACACGGAGGCAATATTTGCTCATTGACTGCCTGGGCGAGATTCCTTTAATCTCTTGTCATTGGTAAGTTCTCTAAATCTTAGTAGGTAATCCCCCATGTTCAGGTAAGTCCTTAACCACTCAAAGGTATGATGAACATGAATGAGTATGCATGGCACTCAAATTTGTAGTTTCAATTTTAGACTCACTGTTTGGGCCAACTGACATTGGCAGCACCCTTCTGTAATATTTGATTTAAGGAGTTTAGCTCTTATTTAAGTAACCATCATAAATTAAGACAATATTTGAAAAAAAGTTCTTGTAATTCATCCCCAAACTTGTTGGTTATGCTAACTCAATTTAGAAACAGAACCAACAACAAGCAAGCTTACCTAGGATCTTTGGGCATAAAGGATATCCATTCTTAGATTCTCGCTCGAGATCTTCCAAGTCTTTTGTTTGACAGAATATTTAACACTCTTATTTGATTGAACGTGTCTACTCAAACACTTTATGAAGACTTGCTACTTTAGAAGAAATGAGTTAGCAGTTGGAATGAATTTGGAAAGGAAGACGGGATACAAAGAGGAGATAAGTAGGAAAGGCATCTGCCCTATATCAGGTTGTAAAGAGCCCGGCCATTTTAAACACTTCATAAATAGACCTGTCGTCCAATCTCAATTAAAAATCAAAAATCATCTCTTACTGCAGGGAAACCTAAATCAGGAAGTTCATACTATAGTAAGACACTGTACATGGGTAGAGTGCTGTCTTCATATCACATTTCTCAGCACAAATCCAGGAATGTCGTAGGTGCCTGGTGGCTCTTGGCTGTGTGTATTAATTAATAATTAATTAACATATGAACTAATTGTACGATTTCAAATCAGATTCTCTAATTTAAAAAATGCATCATAAAAAAGTTAATATAACAAACACCCATGTAACCAACACACTGAATTTAAAATATACCAACATTTTATAATATTTGCCTCAATTCTTTTTTTATGAAATAAAACTCTGCAAAAAAAGTTGATGTTTTTTACATCCCCCTTTTTAATTTCAATCCTCTTCCCCCTTCCACAGAGGCAATACTAGATATTCATTTTCTAAGAACAAATATTGGTTGATATTTAGAGAAAGTCAAAGAGCAGAGTAATTTTTGAAAGGAAGGAAAGAAGAGAGGGAGAGAGGGAGGAAAGAAGGAAGAGAGGAAAGAAGGAAGGAAGGAAGAAAGAAAAAGAAAGAAAGAGAGAAAGGAGAAGGAAGGAAGGAATGAAGGGAGGGAGGAAAGATTATTGAAGATTTGCATTGGAATAGTGCAAATGTCAGGATACTTAATGCAAATGATTAGTTGGCAAACACAACATTCTTTTTATTTCATCTAAGCCCAACAATCAGGCTGGGTATCATTGTTCTCAGACACATTCTATGAGTTCAGGAGTTCAAATCTATCCTCGGAGATGCAGCTCAGTCTGCTAATTTAATGCTTCTTATATTTCATGTTGATACCCTCTGCTACTCCTGTAAGTTCTATATTCTCAAAGGCTCAGAAAACTAATTCTCTATTAAATCTTGTGCCCATTTTAAAGATAGAAATGTACAAGGAAAACTGAGAAGTGGAAAAACCAAGCTTAACCAAGCAAAGGGATCCTGACTACCCAGGGGGTTGGTGTATAATTCATCGCTGAATAACAGCAGCTCTTCAACATCTGTCCTTCAATTTCCTTGTTCTTTTTGTCTTTTTTTTTGAGCCCTAAATGACATATAACTCTAGGAAAGTTTAAGGGTCCACATGTTGTTTTGATACATGTATATATTGCAGTATGATTACCAACACTAAGTTAGCTAACACCTTCATCGCATCACATAATGATCATTTCATTCTGTGGTGAGAATATTTAAGATCTAGTCTCTCAGCAACTTTAAAGTATAGACCACAGTATTGTTGTCTATAATAACAGTGTTGTGCATTAGATCTCCAGAACTTATTTCTCTTCTAACTGCAAGTTCGTATCCTTTGACCAACATCCCTATTCCCTACTCCTACCCCCCACCCCCCAGCCCTTGGCAACCACCATTCTACTCTCTGTTTCTACGAGTTTGGCTTTTTTCGATTCCACATATAAGTGATATACAGTATTTGTTTTTCTCAGTCTGACTTATCTCATTGGCATAATGCCCTCCAGGTCCATCCATGTTGTCACAAATGGTGGGTTTTCCTTATTTCTCGTGACCGAATAATATTCCATTGTGTAAATATTGACAGACACTTAGGTTGTTTCTATACCTTGGTTATTGTGAATAATGCTACAGTAAAAATGGGAGTGCATATATCTTTTCAATACCCTGTTTTCATTTCCTTTGGCTATATACCCAGAAGTGGAATTGCTGGATCATATGGTAGTTCTATTTTTAATTTTTTGAGGAACCTCCATGCTGTTTTCTATAGTGGCTATACCAACAGTGTACAGTCCCCCCAACAGTGCACCAGGGTTCCCTTTTCTCCACACACTTGCCAACATTTATTATCTCTTGTCTTCCTGATGATAGCTATTCTAACATTAGTGTGAGGTGATATCTCATTGTGGTTTTGATTTGCATTTCCCTGAAGATTAGTGATGTCAAGTATCTTTTCATGTGCCTGTTGGCCATTGGAAGTCTTCTCTGAAGAAATGTCTATTTAGTTTCTCTGCCCATTTTTTAATTGGGTAGTTTGGTTTTTCATTGAGTTCTTTATAGGAGTTCTTTATATACTTTGGACATTAATGCTTTATCAGATATATGGCTTGCAAATATTTTCTCCCATTCTGCAGGTTGCTTTTTCATTTTGTTGATTGTTTCTTTTGCGGTACAGAGCTTTTTAGTTTGATATAGTGCCACTTGTTGATTTTTGCTTTTATTGCTTGTGCTTTTGGTGTCATATCCAAAAAATCATTGCCCAGACCAATGTCAAGGAGACTGGTTCTCTCAAGGAGCCTCGTTCTTTTTGAAGAGTCTGATGGAATACTTCAAAGGACGTGAAAACAACTTGGTTAATGCAAATGCCATTCACCAGGAGAAAACATCTGTTCCTGCATTGCTTCAAAACCAAATACAAACATTTCCTATGGAAAAGAAGTTTTACTGATCTTTTTCGAGTTCATGAATATGAACTTTGGAGGGGAAGGAACTTTAGGGCTCTGGTGTAATGCCTGCTCTGTTGCAGTTCTTCTATGGAAAAGTGGAACCTGACATAGAATAACTGGAAATCCACTTCTTTCTATTTCTATTGGCAGTTTTAATTTTGTGTTAAGATACTAAAGGAAATTGTTCTCTCAATTATTCATTTATTCTAAAACTTTTTCCTGAACTATGCAAGGTTGGGGAGACAGTGGTGAACAAATTATATATGGTCCCTACCCTTGTGGAGCTTCTAATCCATAGAGGAAGATAAAATCAATCAGATAAGTAGAGAGGGAATCCAAGTTAGACGGGTGGGGAATCAGAGAAATCCTCCCTGAGGAAATGATGTTGGAGCTGAGGGATGATGGATGTGTAGGATTGGTCAAGTAGTTAGGCTGTGCTGGGGGGAGGGTGGACCACTCTGGGCTAGGGAACAGTGAGGGAGGAAAGGCCTTGATCTCTTGGAAGAAGATCTCTAGAGGGTAGTAGGCAAGGGAAAGCATGGCAGGCAATCATGTTGGACAGATAAGCAGTGTCCAGGTAATACTGAATTTTGTAAGCACTGTTAAGGATTTCACGTTTCATTCTAAGTGCAATGGGGAGTCATTAAAGGCTTTTAGAAGGGGAGCGATAAGATATAACTTATGTTTATAATCACTCTGGCGCTATGTGTGAAATGTATCAGGGAATGTAAAGAGTAGATGTAAGGGTACCTACTTAGGCTACTGCACTAATCAGACAAGATGTGATAGTGACTTGGACAAAAATGTCACTGAAGACAGAGACGAGAAAAATGTGAGGTGTATCTAGAAGGAAAAAAGTGACAAATCTAATACTTGGTGGTGGAATTGGATGCAGGGATGATGGGGAAGAAGAATCAAGATGCCTCTCAAGGTTCTGTTTGAAGAACTGTAGTGACATTTATGAGTTTATGAGAAAAGAGCTGGTTTGTGGGTGAGGAAGGCATAAGATCTCTGAGACACATTTTTGAGATAAGGAACCTGATAGACTCACCAATTCCAGAGAGAACACATCACTGGCACAAAAGCACAGATGCCGTCTTGGCCAACAAGTTCCCCAGCTGGGCTTGCAGACAACTGGCATTGAGCCTCCCTTAGATCCTTCCATCTTTTTCAGCTAAAACTTCTAATAACCTTTTCCAAGCTCAAGGAAACCGTGAGTCAGGGCAGGTGATTTAAGGAGGCAGGACAGATAATTTTCCTTAAGCTAGTTTTTTTCATCTGCTAAAGAATCATTTCCAGAATGAAATATTATATTAAGGGAACCAGATAGGGAGGCTTAAACATTTTTCTTCTCATTTTAAGATTAGTTTCTACAGTGAAACCCTATTATTTCAGTCATTTTGAATTGTTAATTTTGAGTATGTGAGGTTTTTTTTCCAATGACCACTTTGATATGATCATTTAATATACAAACACCAAAGATCACATATAAAATAATGACACTTCTAGGTTTCCTTGTTAGAACAAAAAAAATAAAGTATTGACTATTCCTGAACATATTTACTTTTCGTCTTCTGCACAGAGAGTAGCTTCTATGATATGTGATCAAACCAAGAGATTTCACATGGTCCCATAGCATATGGCACAAACATGAGAACCTTGAGAGGGGGAATCAAAACGGCTCTGAGTTTTCTCCTGAAGTGGTATCTGAAAATTCAGAAAGCATCAGACCTATAGCTAAGTTTTCTCATGAGCCAGAAGCCTCAAAGCAACACATTGTTTAGTCTTTTAAAACCAAGGCACTTAGAATATTCTTTAAATGAAAATAAATTGCGATCATTACTTGGATTTTGAAACCAATTCAACATAATTTCTATACTGTCCAAAAAACACATGGCTGGGTCCCATAAATCTAATAAAGACTTAGAACTTAATGCCTCTGATAGGGGCTTATCTCTTCAAGCTTTTCTGCATAGCCTACTTAATGATAATCCCAATTAGAGCCCTAATTATGTTTCCGCTCAGAGTATTTTTAGATAGCCTTAACATTTGATCTGTTTAGTCTAGTTTTACAGGTGGCAATAGATTAAAAACAGGTTTTAAAATAAGATAGGACTATTACATTTCTAATAATAGGCGACTGTGGTCCCAGAGCTACTTTTTATTTAGCGACAAGGAACAACACTTTGATGATGGTAATTGTGCCCACACACCCTATCCCCACACTGGGAAAAATAGGCCGTCCTTTGTAGTCAGGGCCTCAGTTCTACCATATAAATTTTAGCCCTTTCAATGCAGGATCTTGGGTTTCTTTCATTCTTTTCCTCTAAAATAACCTATCTTTTCAGTTCTGCCCAAATCCTCTAGTTACATGTTCCCAGGGACACTTGTCCTGATATTACCTCCATGGCCTTGCTATCCTTTAATGAAAATGTCACATGCTTTCAATGTGGTTTCTCAAACTTGCGTATGTGTAAGACTCACCAGAGAGCTCACTGAAAAATGCAAATTCCCGGGCTGTACCCAGAGGGGTTCTGCCTCTGTATGTCTTTCAGGGGTCTGGCAACTTACATTTTCAACAAAAAATTCTGGGTGGGTTTTGGGTAGATTTTGAGAAACATTGCTTTACAAGACATTTTTCACTTCCAAATACACAGTTTCAAATTTTCCATCAGGCTTACAATTGTTTTCCATGAATGACAACATCCTACAATTATAAAACGTTAGACAAGTAAACAGATATAAGGTGTTATGTTTATTATTTTGAATATTTTTCTAGGATAAAATCGGCTTTACTGCAAATCACCTTGATTCTTCCCTCACTTTACAAGGTAGAAGAAAGAAAGGGAACGTCAAGAACTACACAAAAGCAGAGAGAGACTGCAGGCGAGTTTACTCTGGCTGGGTTTGAGGCAGACCTTAGCTCTACCATTCCCACTCAAGAGGCGCGCTCTGTCCCCCTGTGACGCCTGAGGCCCCAACGATTCTGAGGCAAGCAGGCCACTAGCCACTCTGACAAACCAGGCACACAGGACCCTTCATCTCTTCTTCATTTACCTGACAACTTTTAAAGTCCCAAGACTTCACGTGATGCTCAGACTTCAGCTTGACCATGTGGTACACTTATTCCATCTAAGTGCTCAATTCCATGGCCAAAAGCAAGTTGGAGTTTACATTTTTATTGCAAGGACAAAATCAGGACAGTCTGATGACTGCCCAGGGTATATGCCACTTTTTTAGAGAGGATGACCTCAAGTGACAATGGTTTGCAAAGTCAAAAGCTTTGGCGGCTTGAAATATGAATTTAAGCCATGGTGTCAAGGTGGTTTATTTTAGCACTAAATGCACTTGACTTACTACCCATTCATGAGTGCGTTCTGTGGGATGTGCCCTTAGTAATGGCACTTCTTACACTCTTACACCATGGAGGAGGAGTGAGTCAGCCATTCACTAATATTTATTCACAAACTTTTATTGAATATCTACTATGTACTGGGCAACAAACAGACAAGAGTAAGAAGAAACAATCTTGGCCCTTGAGAAACAACCCCCCTAGTCAGGAAGACATCCCGCTTGAGTGTGACATGTGCTATGATAAAAGGAAGCATGGGTTACCAACAGGTACAGAGTAGGAGAGACAGAAGGAGAAAGTAATCCAAGAGGGCTTCCCGGAGGAAGGGAATGCTTGAACTGAATTTTGAATGACAAACAGGAATCAGCCAGGAAGATCATGTGCAGGAGAGGTAATGGCTGACATTCCAGGCAAACACTTTGTGCCCCAAAAAATGGAAGCTAAAAAGAATATGGCTTAATTGTAAATGCAAGTAATTTTAAAACTCTAGATAAGAGAGGAGGAACCACAACAAGATGACATCTCTAGATGTCATAAATATATATACAATGGAATATTACTCGGCCATAAAAAAGAAAGAATGCCATTTGCAGCAACATGGATGGACCTAGAGATTATCATACTAAGTGAAGTAAGTCAGACAGAGAAAGACAAATATCACATGATGTCGCTTATATGTGGAATCTAAAAAAAAAAATGATACAAATGAACTTATTTACAAACGAGAAACAGACCCACAGACATAGAAAACAAACTTATGGTTACCAAAGGGGAAAGCAGGGGAGGGACAAATTAGGAGTTTGGGATTAACATATACACACTATTATCTATAAAATATCAATAGATAACCAAAAAGGACCTACTGCACAGCACAGGGAACTGTAGTCAATATTTTGTGACAACCTATAAGGGAAAAGAATCTAAAAAAGAATACAGAGATATATATATATATATATATATGTATATGGCTGAATCACTGTGCTGTACACCTGAAACTAACACAACATTGTAAATCAACTATACTTCAATTTTTTAAAAAATGACATCTCTAGATCATGCAGAATCTAGTATTTCTCTGACAGGCTATGGACGGCCTTGGAAGGACTCTAGGTAAGGAATAAATATGGTAGAATTTGGGTGCATTCATGTAGTCATTTGATTCAATGAATGTTTATTACAAATCAGCTCTGGGCGGGGCACTGTTCCATGCTGAGCACAGAGAATATAATGCTGAAAAGACAGACATGGTCCGTACCCTCAGGAAATTTAAATTCTGATGGAAAAGGTTCACAATAAGCAAACAAAGATAAAAGAAAAAATAGTCACTTTTGCGGTGGGTGCTGAAAAGAAAATAAAGACAGATGTGGGAAAATAATGAGAAAGAATTGTTCCTTTAGTTCAAATGATGGGGAGAAGATTCTCTTAGGACCTGGTATTTAAGTTGAAGTATGACAAGGAGCAAATTAGGAATTGGGTTCATTTACTTCAATTAATATTTATTACACACCAACTTTGGAGTGATTTGGGAGAAGAACTGGGGGAAGTATATCCTAGGCAGAGGTAAGAAGAAAGGAAAATGCTCTGAAGAAAGAGCTTGGCTTTAGAAGTGACAAAAGACCAGACTGTAAGGCATGTAGTGGACAGACAGGGGACTGGCCGAGATGAGACATGAAAGATGGGCAGTGGGAAACCATGGGACGTTTAAGTAAAGAGTGACATGCCCTGATTCACTTCTGTAAATACATTCCGACAGCTGTGTGGGAAAGAATGGACTGGAGGGGGTGAAGGTGAAGCTGGCAGACTAGCATAAAGGCTATTTCAGGTGGTGCAGGTAAGAGGGGAACATGACTCAGACAAGATAATGACCGTGAAGATGGGAGAAGTTTCAGTGTTTGCCCTGGACAGAGCAGGAAGGAGAGAGCCTTGCAGAAAGCACACTGCTGCTTATGACCCAGCTGGTTATAGAACCCAAACTAGAAACTAGGTCTTCCCCTCTCCTTGGCAGTGGTTTTTCCACTACATGATGCCAATTCTAAAGAGTAAAAAGATTTATAAAGCTTGGGCAAATACTATTCTTTGGGCTCTCAGTCAAATCCCTTTGATTTGAAGGGCTGTCAAAAAGTATAACACACCAGTGACATGGATATTCCAAGTAAAATGAAGGGAGAAAAAGTGAGCAAGAGATTATATATAGTTTTCTATTTTCCTTTTTATCATTCACTTATGTATTCATAAATGGTTTTTATTTGGAACGTATTTACCCAGATGCTTTTGTTGTATAAGAATGTGCAATAAGTTATTAATAAGCTCAAAGATTTTCCTTTTAGCGTCCAAGAGGATGTTAGCTATCTGCCGAATGAAGGACAAAAGATTGGACGGGTGCCCTGAAGTTCTCTGCACCAGTCTTTATAGGATGAGACGCCGAAGGAGCATAGCAGGGTCCTGTGCTAATTCAAAGCACTCCAGGAGGTTTGAAGGATGGCTTTTCTTCTGGTTTGTTCATCCTGTGGACCAGGACGCCCAGACCTGAGTACTTGGGAAAGGACCCAATCCCCTCTTAAGTGGTCTGGGTGCTCTTACTGCTGCCATATACACCTGTCATCAGGCTCATCTTTTTCTACAACCTTTATTCTTCCAAAGCAGTACTTCTACTCTCTTTCTTCTTTTCACTCTCTCTCTCTCTTTCAATAGTCCTTAACAATACATAAATGGAGGAAAAGACAAGATACAATGTTTCAGGGAGAGAAATGGTAGAAGACATTTGCTGTTACAATCACCACATGTAAGTGCCTTTCATCATGTATTGTTCCTTCAAATTAGTAGCTTCACCTAATTGAGCGATGCTGCTCTCTTGAAAGCTTCTCTATCAATGTCAAAATCAAAGATAGAGGGTGGAGGAAAGACTGTGTTTAGAAAGATATTTTAAATGTGGTATTTTAAATGTGGTATTTTAAATGTGGATTAGCTAAACGAAATGCCATTCTTCTTCCATCTATATTTGTAAGCCTTTGTTCTTAGTGTGTTACAAACTCCACTAGAGTTATCAGCTTAAACAGGAGTGCCAAGGAGAATTCTTCTTGGGAGTTAAGACACAGAGGTGGTGGGTTGGCGCTCCCTGTGTGAAATGGAAGAAGCCAGAGACCTGGATTCAGAGTTCAAAATCTGTCATTCAATAGCTTGGTAATTTGGGGTATTTCAAATTCGAGTCCTCGATCCCGTCCTCTTTGGGTACATCAAGTCACCTCACCTGTCTCAGTGCCACAAGGGAAGGTAAAGAGCATTGGTTGATCCGGCACTGAACTGAGTGCCAATGTCATTTAGGATCTATGAGCTAGGGATTATTATTCCAATTTTACGATGAGGAAACCAAGCCTCCACAAGTCAGTCTACTTTTAAGACCTGGTCTCTTTCCACTACATGTGTCATCTTCCATGATTTCCACAAACATTTCATACAAAATTCACTTTTTAAAAGTCTGTGTTTAAATGGAATATTACTCAGCCATAAAAAGAAATGAAATTGAGTTACTTGTAGTGATGTGGATGGACCTAGAGTCTGTCATACAGAGTGAAGTAAGAAAGAGAAAAATACTGTATACTAACACATATATATGGAATCTAAAAAAAGTGGTTCTGAAGAACTTAGGGGCAGGACAGGAATCAAGACATAGACATAGAGAATGGACTTGAGGACACGGGGGGGTGGGAAGGGTAAGCTGGGACGAAGGGAGAGAGTGGCATGGACATATATACACTACCAAATGTAAAATAGATAGCTCGTGGGAAGCAGCCGCATAGCACAGGGAGATCAGCTCGGTGCTTTGTGACCACCTAGAGGGGTGGGATAGGGAGGGTGGGAGGGAGATGCAAGAGAGAGGGGATAGGGGGATATATGTATATGTATAGCTGATTCACTTTGTTATACAGCAGAAACTAACACACCATTGTAAAGCAATTATACTCCAATAAAGATGTTAAAAAAGAAAAACTGTGTTTACTGTTTACACTGTAACAAACCAAAAAGTACACTCAAGTGTGTTTATTACACAGGCTACAACATTGGAGACATTACTTTCTGCTGTTGAGTTTATTAAATTTATGTGGAAAATGGACTAAAGCTTCCCCTGTCTTCCTTCTCTGCCTAATTCAAGAGAATCCAGAGATTGCAAGGGGAGATGTTAAAAGTCCATTACCTTTTGCAGCTGTTTGCCTGGTGTATTAGTTATTGCTGCATAACAAGCTGTCTCACAATTTAATGGCTTAAACTAACATTGGTTATCTCACAGTTTCTGTAGGTCAAGAATCTGGGCACAGCTTAACTGGTTCTCTGAGTTTCTCCCAGGCTGCTATCAAGGTGTTGGCTGTAGTCATCTAAAGGCCCCATTGGGGAAGAATTCCATTCTAAGTTCACTCCCCTCGTGGTTGGCAGGATTCAGTTCTTTGCAGGCTATTGAATGGAGGCCTCTCTCAGTCCCTTGCCATGTGGGTGGGTCTCTCCAGTGGGCAAGTCACAACATGGCAGCTGACTTCACGAGAACAAGCAAGGGAGGAGAGCCAAGGAACATGAATGCTAGCAAGACAGAAGCCACAGTCTTTTTATAACCTTATCTCAGAAGTGACATCTTATTGCCTACGCTGTATTCTAGTCTTTAGAAGCAAGTCAGAAGTCCAGCCTATATTCAAAGGAGGAAATTACACAAAGACATGGACAGTAGGAAGCAAGGATCATTGGGGACCATCTTAGAAGTCAGTTTACCACACGGGGTGGAACGTTGTATTCCAAACATTGTGAAACCGAAACAAAGATGAGAAATGACTTGATGCTGAGGGTAAGAGGGCTATTGTCATCTCTAACTTCAAATTTCAACTTTTTGCATTCAGTAGGCTACCCTCATTTTTTTTCACTGAACTAGTTTCAGTTCATATCAATAAATTCACATTTATAAAATATTTCTTGATATCTATGTACATACTGTGCTTCCCTGGAAGAATTGGCTGGGTAAGAGTAAGGAGGGGGAATGTCCCTGTTTAAAAAAAAAAAGAGTGTAAAATTGTCCAGACTACCTTATGCACCATGGAAAATGAGGAAATTGGACTTTTAAAATCATACTGAAGCTTCCTTCCAGGCCTAAAACTTGTTTTTGTCATCTGTAAAATGATCAAACCAATTCTTCTCTGACTTCCTTACAGATGTGTTGGCAGAATTAAACAAATAATAATGGATGTGAATGTGGTGTTTTTAAATTATAAAATGCTGCTTTGTAATACGCATTTTACATCATGTGGGTTTTTTAAGCATTATAAAATGCTATTCAACCTAGAGGTTTTCAATGCTGACCCAGTAAGCAGCTCGATCAAACTGCCAGGTCTTCTGAGTTGTCTTGAGGGAGGAGAGAGGGTGGTTGGGAAGAGCTCCCAGAAGGAAGAGGCGACAGCATCCAATAGGCTGCAGTGATTGGTTGACGCCTCTTGGTGGGCGAGGCTGCTGGCTGAAGTAAGAACCCGTTTCCATGAAACGCTCTGAAAATAACCAGGACCTGAAGAGTGCACCTTCAAAACTTGAGTGACAGAAAGTGACTCAGAACTGGGGAGAAAGATATTTCCTTTAGGTAATTTGGCTAAAAATAATTTGATCATCATCAATTTAATTCGAAACAAAATGGCAGGGACTTCCGTGGCAGTCCAGTGGTTAAGACCTCGGCTTCCAATGCAGGGAGTGCGGGTTCAATCCCTGGTAGGGGAACTAAGATCCCACATGCCTGGGGGCCAAAAACCCAAAACATAGAACAGAAGCAATATTGTAACAAATTCAATAAAGACTTTAAAAATGATCAACATCAAAAGATCTTAAAACAAAAACATGGCAGTGATGAAAATCAACAACTTGTCTTAGGATGAGTATTTGGATGATTTCTTTTAAAGAAAAGAATGTTTCTCAAATACTGTATTTTATCTGTGTTGATAATTTGGTTTCATCATCAGCCAGTTTTATAACTATTTACACAAACATCAATTATTTTTGCCTTTTGAAAGAATTTATTAGTAGCTGGATACCTTTTTTTCCCCTGATTTTCTTCCTTCCAATATATTTTCTGCCAGTGAAATCATTGTACTCTGTGGAGTTCATAATCGTGAAAATGTGGTAGCAATTTAAAGATGGTTTCCAACTCCACAATATTACAATTTGTACAGGCAGGAACATTTGGCTGAAATAATTTTGAAATTAAAAATTGTATAAGTGGAAATAATTGTCAAGGAACAAAATATCAATTGCGGATATTTCATTTAGATCATGTTATCATTTCAACCAAATTATTGTCTTCAGTTACTTGTTTTCCTCCAAAACAACATTTTGAAATGTTGGCATCTCAAGCGAGTCCCAGGATGCAGGGCTCTGGGCAAAGAATCCATCTTCACCAAGGACAGCAGCCCCGGGGACAGTGGCAAAACACACACCTTGGGTGACTGCCTGGGCAGCAGACACCAACGTGGAAGGCATGGAGGAGAGCTTGAAAAGATGATTTATAAATATGGGTAAGATGCCACCAGGAAGACCCAGCAATTATTTATTGAGACTTTAGGAGAAATTGGATGTCTTACAATAGGCAGGTAAGTTCAAGATGACTGCGAAATTAAAAATGTTGCTGTTAATAATCTTTCTTGTGAGGTTCAGGGAGGTTCCGATGATACAGCCACAAGAAGTCATTATTATAGTTTTGGTACCACCCTACCACCATTCATTTAAGATAGTGATTGTCAAGGATGGATTTAAAAAATGGTCCGATGAACTTAAAACTGCTCTTAAAAAACAAAGTCTATATAAAAAAAGATGATCCCCTGGGGAGGTATGGGAAAACATTTGAACTTCTATTTTTATATATTATCATATATAAAAGGATAAATGAAATGAAATGTACTAATATGTGATGTAAGGATTAATACTGGCTTCCTCACTCAGTCCATATGTCTGGTGGTCCCAGATCACCAATGGCAGGTGAGGGATGAAATCAGTTACCTCCCTGAGTCTACGGTGATGTGTTGCAGTTGATGTATGCCATAATTAACTGGATTGTACCATTTAATTCTAACTAAATTAATTATTCCCCCAACTATACAAGTGGTTCAAAAATGTTTCTAAAAATTCAATATAGATAACATTCAATGCAATTCTAACAATGAAAGAGTAAGTTATCAGTAAGTAGAGCTTCTCCTTCTAACACAAACTTTTATTAGATGTAAATGCAAACTTTTCCTTCAGTGTACAGGTGACAGTACAACAATGAATATAAAACCACGTGCTTTTGGAAAGAAACTGGCTATAGAGAGAACACTCTGGAAGCACTGGAAATGTTTCCATTGTTTTATTATCTTAGTGCCAGGAGCAATGTGTTTCGCCTTAAAAACTCCTAATTGATACATTTAGGAAACTTGCAAACTTTTTTCTACCATGTTTAAAAAAATCTTCCCCCAAAAAGTGTTTCAGTGGTTTTTAAGCCCGTTTGTTAAACGTGTTAAAATGTAACAAGTTCTGATTAGTTGGAGGGACCTCTGATTGACATCAGGGAAGACGGAAAATTACTAGCCACATTTCAACTAAAACTTTTACATAATTATTGGAGAAGATGGATAAAAAGCACCATTTAGTAGCAGCAGCTTGGAGCACATCCTCCACCTGGAACTGCTCATAGTTTGGGGTGTCTCTGCCAGCTATGACAGGTCTAAACCAAGGATGTAAATAAACCCAATTTATATCCTGAAGATATGATTGTGTCACAGGGTGGTAAACCAAGATTTTAAAAATTATAAAGCACATTTATATGTTTTATTCTCCCTAAAATATGACTTTTAACCTAAGAAAATGCATCATGATAAATAAATATACCAATACTGGGGAGGATGCTGAAGTGTTCTCCTAGTAGGAGTGCAAAATGAACAAGCTGTAGTACCGTACATTTTAGACAATAGTGACCTCCAATAAATCTGTAATCAAAGTACCAGAAAAAAGAAGAGAAAATGACCTCTTCAAAACAGCCTATATTTATATTAATAAAAGTAGCTTCTTCTGTCCTCATGCTGGGTCTTCATGGCCATACAGATTCCGGGAGCGAGAGAGATTTAGACTCCGGTAAAGACCTGGGGGACGGACAGAGGCCTCGGGCCACAGCCACCATCACCCTGCAAGGGACGGTGCTGAGGCTACAGAGGAGAAATTTATTCCAAAGTGGGTTTCAATCCAGCAGAGGATCAGGTAGTCAGTACTCAACGGTGGTTTTGAGGTGGAAATAAGAAGAGGACACTTACAAGACTGTTTATGAGTGCCCTTTCTAGGCTAAATTTGCCAAGAACATTTATGCACTCACCCTCTGACCTGAATGGAATTAACAAGTTGTTCCGCCAGCTCCCCTCTGCTGTGGTCCAGGCCCCTATCATGGCGTACGTGGATTCCTGCAACAATTTGCTCCTGGTTTCTCTGATGGCAGCTGCTCCAACCCCTTCCCATCCTGCCCCGAAAGGCTGAGAGCATCTATTCATCCATCCTGGGGCCCATCTCCAGACGGATCTTCCCTAAATGCTATTCCCTTATCCTGTATATAGAACGGACCGTGTCAGACGTGACCGCCAGGGCTTCTGCCGTATGACTCCACCCTTTCTTCTAGCTTTTCTTCTGACTTCTCAGTAACAACCCAGTCATCAAATCACACCAGACACTTCAACGCTCCAAAGACACATGGTCCTCACTGCTCTTCTTTTCAGGACGTTGTTCCCTTGCAAAACAACGAACAAAACCCACCATTTCTTCTCTTCCTGTCTGAATCTTGCAATATGCCCACTTCAGATTCCATTCCTCTGCAAACCCCTCTCTTGTCTCTTCAGGCCTTCGTGGACCACTGTCTCTTTAGATTTCTATAAGGCATATATGTAAGACGTAATCCAAGATTCTCTTGAACTTTATGCTGTTACTTCCCTTTATTATTCCTATATATCCCACTACATTTTGAGAATAAGTAATCCATTTTTTAACCTTTATTTTTTAAATCTCCGTAGCACCTATATAGAGTAGTTGATCAACAAATATTATTGGTTCGTTGATTTCTCTGGTCCAGTATAATTTCCTTTCTCTCTGTCTCCGTTTATCTTGTTGACTCACTTCCCTTATCTGACACATTCTTAAGATAATTGAAATATCATGCTTCCGGCAAAGGTTAAATGCCAAACTTCAGTTCCATCCAGGCTTTGCTATTTCTGACAGTAACTCCTTCCCAGACAGAGAAGGCTCTGATTCTATGAATGACACCATTGTTTGTTTACAAATAAATAACATTTTCAAATACTCTCTGGGAGCCTTATTATTCTGGAAAAGAATTAACCTAAAACATAAAAGGTAATCACCATATAAGCCCTTAAGGAAACATGAATTTTTACTAAACTGGTCTTAGGAATAATAGTCTTCCGATTTCAAATTCTAGCATTATCACAAAAGTATGTATATTTGTCTAACCATGCTAATTAACAGTTAAAATCTTCTGATCACCTTTTCATTAAAGTTAGTTTAAAAAATTAAGGTCTTGTGGATTCACTTGAGGCACTGATTCATGAAGTTATTGCTGAATTGGCCTCTCTACTGTGAAATGCAAGACATAGGAAACTCAAACAAATGTGTGAAAGAAAAGCAGTTTCAGTTACTAAGGGATTAATCAAAAGAGAATCTACTTAAGTAACTATCTTTGTTAATCATTTTAAACAGAAACAAAAATCAGGTACCTACTGAATTTTCCTCTCATTTGGTGGGCATCAGTATTTAGTTGTTTGCTAGTTACAACATGTTTACAGCCTAAATGAGGAGAATGGGGCTCATGTACAACCCAGGGAAACAAACTCCGCATTTTAATACTAGCACGATTGCACTTTTTGCCTTTGCTACTTTTCTTGACTTTTATTTTCATTCTGTGCAGAGCAACTAGTTAATTAACATTTTAGATGAGAACGTCAAAAACAGGGAGATGACAGACTGCTACTATTCTTGGTCTTGCTGACACTTTCCTCATGGCAGGATGACAGTCACAGCTGCAAGTCATTGCAAGGAATCTGCTTGAAATTAGTATTAAGGTTGGTCAAAAAAGCTTCCATTTTTCAAAACAGTCTCATCGTCCTGAGTGGTACCTAACCAAAACCAACTCCAAGGCTTGGGTTTGTGTGTGACCCTCTTTTGAGAGTCACAGCCCTCAATGCAACGGGAAGACCATGAACCAAACTGTGCATTTCTCAACATTTATTGAGCCTGTGTTCATGGTGTTGAGAAGAATACAAAAAAGTGTAGAAAACAGTCTCTGAATGAGATGTCTGGATTCTTCTCTCAACCTGATTAAAAGAAGGGCTTAATTGGAGAGACTATTCGGCAAGCCAGCTGGAGAGCAGAGCACCTTGCTTGCTTTGCTACACCCAGCCTCGTGTGGGCTGCAGGAGATACTGCTGTCCCTCTGTATCCACAAGGGACTGCTTCCAGGAACCCCACAGATATCAAAATCCACAAATGCTCAAGTCCGTGGTATAAAATTGCTTAGTACAGACGGTCCTCCTTATCTGCGGATTCAACCAACTGCGGAATCCGCAGACACAGGAGAGTCAAACGTTCCTGTTTTAGCCGCAGAGGGCTTGGCTGACAGAAGACACGTGATAGGCACTGCTGTTTACCCTCTATTCTATCCAGCTTATTAAGGATTCTTTTTACTAATATTTAGGGTAATTTAGGCAGGACGTGGGTGATAGTACATGAGAGCATAAAACTCCTCTGGAGGATATGCTAAAAATATTAAGGCAGGATAAAATCCAATGATGTTCTCATTGTATAGTTTGGATAAGGAAATTTAGAGGGCGGATGGACACGTCCACACTTAGTACATTGTATAACAGCTTCTCACAAGGTGACCCTGACTTCGAAGGAACAGAAGAAAGATAACAGAATTCTAAATCTGAGAATCCCTGATCTGAGAAAAAGAGTTCTGGTCCCCCCGGGAGCCATGTCATCTTAAGGATAGTGTTAGAAAATCCAGATGGACTGGGTTTTGACCGCAGGCAGGGGAGCAGATCACAAAAGCTCAGATTTCAGGGTAACAAAATCTGTGATGAGAGACTGGAAAGGAAAGAACTAATTTTAATGGTCCCTCATCCAAAGACAGTTGTGTCAATGTGGCTGAAGAGGGTGAGGATCACAAAATCCCTACAAGAGGAGTCCAGGAGGAATCCTATCAAATTCTCCCTGTCCCTTCATTGTCGCCCAGCTCCGGAGACATTCTATCAGGCGCATTTATCCTTTCTCCTACAGTGATGGGTTCTGTGCGCAAATAACACAGCTTAAGAAGAAATGCAAAATGAATTTCTGTTTTTTTTTAATAAAACTTGAAAATAATCTTATCTCAACCTGCGCGGTCATCAGAATACCAGCATTTATCAAAGAACTGCAAACTCTCCGGGCATCTCAGGGATTCTGGGGACGCGGGCCTGAGCCGTGTGTGTCTCCTTTTTCAGGCAGAACTCTTCCCTCTTCTCTGGCATCAGTCTTCCCTCTCTTCCTGTGGGTGGGTGGCACCTCTCTCTTTGTTTTGAGAGCCTACTCGGGTTTGAGTTCTGCATTGGGAGGCATTTGGCCAGTGGCCGGATTTGGTTCCCCTCTGGCCCCTCCCCCAGCCCATCCCCACCTGCACCCCATGACTCCTCTTTTCCCTTCGCCTCTCCCCGGGCTCTGGCGGCAGTGGCTGTGGCTTCAGAGATTTTCCTCCTTCCTGTCTGCTCTTTTTCACACTGATGCCTCCACATTGATGGTTAATCGGGTTGGGCTATGGTCAGGACAGCTGAAGAGGATTGCTACAGAGTTCTTTTGTCCCTTCCCGCTCCCCTTCAGAGACCAGAAGCTGGGGGAGAAGAGACTTTAAAGCTGGATTAAAAATTGCCCAGGGACTTCCCCGGTGGTCCGATGGTTAAGACTCTGCCCTTCCACTGCAGGGGGCACAGGTTCCACCCTTGGTCCAAGAACTAAGATCCCGTGTGGTGCGGCAAAAACAAACAAACAAACAACCCCGTGAATCACTATATTGTATACCTGAAACTCATATAATATTGTAAATCAACTGTACTTACATACATATGTAAAATTTTTTAAAATAAGGTAATTATTGATAGGTTTGTAAAAAACAAAACAGAACAAAACAAAAGCAAAAAATGGGGCTTCCCCAGTGGTCCAGTGGTTAGGACTCCGAGCTTTCACTACCAAGGGCGCTGGTTCAGTCCCTGGTCGGGGAACTAAGATCCCGCAAGCCACTCGGCACGGACAAAAATAAATAAATAAAAAATAATAAAATAAAATAAAAAGTGATATATTATTGTAAAAAAATAAAATGATTTTCCACAGTCTGCTGGGGAGGGATGCGCCTCTGTGTCTGGGTCCTGCCTCTCCTGCAGAGAGTGGCTGGTGGGTGTTCTAGCTACCTAAGGTGATGCTCTAGTACCTAAAATAATGGCTTTGCCCAATCTTCTCCTTTTGTTCCCAAGACAACTCATGACTGTAGGTTGCCTTATGATTTTCAAATGCATAGATCACTAAAGTTTCTACTCTGGAAGACCAATTTTCCTGGGCGAGCAAAGGCCAGGGAAGCTGCCCAGGATTCTGGCCTCTGTGGTGAGTTCGGAAAGCAGCACTGACTGATGATAGCCTCCAGCAGACCCTTCCCTGGTCTCTGAGGCCGCGCCTTCGTGTTCTGAGCTCTGCCTTGTGTGGCCGCGGGTGTCATCTTCTCTCTCAGTTTCCCGGGGTCATCTTCTAACCTGCCATCCAGAGGGATTCCCCGTGGCGTTTCCATCCCAAGCCCCACCCTCTTGGCCACCCACCAGTGAAGATCAGTGTCTGCCCTTACGCTATCATCCGCAGGAAATCAAAACACCATGTGTGCGAACATCAAATCCTGTCGTTTATTTACGCTGCGGACTTCAGGAAGGAGAAAAAGAAAATCACAGCTCTCTTTTCATTTAAAAAAAAAAAATTGGCACAATGTTCAAGCACTGGTGGCCTGAAAGCAGCCTGTTATTAACAGCCGGGAAATGCCTGACCCAGAGGTCCTCACTGCTATTATAAACTGTGAAAATTGTAAAAATGGAAATAAAAAATAAAGTAATTACCTCTTCATGGGTTAAAAAGTTAAGCTGAATGGCCCGTTGCCATGGAGATGACTTCCTGTTTACCGGGCTTGTTTTCTCTCACAGTTAAAGACCAGTCACCAGCTAATGGGAAAGCAGCATTTAAATTCCCATATTCCATTAACTATTTTTCATAGTAACTCAATGCAGTCTATTTTTAAATTTTATTTATTTTATTTCTGGCTGCGTTGGGTCTTCGTTGCTGCGTGCAGGCTTTCTCTAGTTGCGGCGAGCAGGGCCTACTCTTCGTTGCCGTGCCCGGGCTTCTCACTGCGGTGGCTTCTCTTAGGCATGTGGGCTTCAGTAGTTGTGGCACAGAGGCTCAGTAGTTGTTGCTCGCGGGCTATAGAGAGCAGGCTCAGTAGTTGTGTACGGGCTTAGTTCCTCCGTGGCATGTGGGATCTTCCTGGCCAAGGGCTCAAACCCATGTCCCCTACATTGGCAGGCGGATTCTTAACCACCGTGCCACCAGGGAAACCCTCATGCAGTCTCTAACTTACCAGTCAGTAAAATTTGGTAAATTGTATTTTCAGATGTATTAGTGGTTTTTAAATTTTTATTCTTTGTATGAAATTACCACCATGGCCAAAAGCACTACTTTTTATCTTCTGAGGGGGCAGGGAAAGTCTATATTTAAAATATCCTAGTTCCCCCTTTTAAAAACCTGACACTACCTTAATACTGCAGCACAAGAATTCTCAGGATAAGAGAGCTTTTCGTCTCCTGATTTCTTTTAAAGAGGGCTGTACTGTTATCAATAATAATATTCTTGATAATATGCACACTACCCAAGAAGCAAAGCTGCCGTCCTGTTAACTATCTATCAGTTCCTTGGGCTTTTTACTTCAAAGATCCCAGGATTCTGAAATAAACTACTTGGAGCATGAGAACAAATAAAATTGTTCGAAAACCAAGGAATTCTCTGCTGAAATGTAAAAATAAAACCTAATACAAAGATATCAAATGACTCTTAGGAGATAGAACCGCAGATTAGAGTAACAGAGTCTTTAGAAGAAAAAAGATGTCTTGACTTGTTGAAAGTTCCTGGCCCCATGGAAATATAAAGTGTGGAGATAAAAAGGAAAGGAAAGGAATTGTATACTTTCCCTTGAACATTGGGCTGATAGGAAGGCAGCTAGAACGCTTTGCCCAGAAGCTTCAAAGTGCTCGTGTTATATAGCTAGCCCCAAACCACAGCTCAGGGAACACCGCCCTCCATGTCCCGTCTCAATGGCCCCATCTATGCCTCTGACAAAGCCCAAAGCTTTTGCATCACTCCCCTCCGTACCCAGCACTCCAGCTGGTCCCAGCCCTCTCCTGACCTCTCCTTCCTGCCCCTCCTCTGCCACCCACCTGTTCTTCGCAGCTGCGCCTCTGCAACACCTGTGGTTTCTAGACCTGTCCCGCCCTGTGGACGCAAAATATTGGCCACTGAATGAAACAGAGATAGCTCACAGCAGGACCTGCATTGTGCTTGAACTTTGTCGCACATAATTACAGCAATTTTTTCAAATTAATTTTTATTGGAGTATAGTTGCTTTACAATGTTGTGTTAGTTTCTGCTGCACAGCAAAATGAATCAGCTATACATATGCATATATCCTCTCTTTTTTGGATTTCCTTCCCATTTAGGTCACCACAGTGAATTAAGTAGAGTTCCCTGTGCCATACAGTATGTTCTCCTTAGTTGTCTCTTTTATACGTACTGTCAGTAGTGTATACAGCAATTTTTTGGGGCATTTTTAGAAGAGTCTTCATTAGCAATAGATAGGGGTTCAATACTAAACATTGAAACAGTGGAGTGGGGTTTTGAAGGACTACTGCCTTGTGTGTGACCAAGGCACTCACATATTATGGGGACCCTATAGTTTATCTGTGTACTTGTTTAGTTCTTCCTTCTTCTAACTGCACCCTGAAGACAGCAATCCTGTTTTCTTGACCCTTGTATCTCTCACAGTTTCTACCACAGGGTCTTAGGCAGAGTAGAATTATTAATTGATGAAAGGAATACTTAGGCTCTAAACAAGATCAAGAAGCATGTTCTACATGCTAACCTTTGCTGCATCTTATTCTCTTTGTACTAAGCCTCCTTAGTACTTTGTGTTTGTTAAAACGCTTGCAGTACGTGTTTTGTGGGTTGTACTGGATTTGAAAGGTGAGTGAAGAAGGAAGTGTGCTATCACTTCAGTAGGTCTGAAAAATTATCTAAAAAATCCTAAACAAAAGGCAAAATGAGCTTTGCTTTTGTTTTGAAAGGAATGTAATAGAATTCAGGCAAAAAGGAATGCAATGCTCGTGAATCGGGTAACGTTTGCATCAGTGGTGGGGTTGACATTTGTCAGATCCACTGGAACTTGTATGTTCCAATGAGGGGTGTCCCCTTTAGAGTTGCAGCATGTGGGGACTGTGCCTGTTTGAGGTATGGGTATTTTTCTCTTTTTTTTTTGGCCACGCTGCAATGTGGGGTCTTAGTTCCCCGACCAGGGTTCGAACTCAGGCCCTCAGGCCCTCGGCAGTGAGAGCACAGAGTCCTAACCACTGGACCGCCAGGGAATTCCTGAGGTGTGGGCATTTTTAAGTTAACCTCTGTCACTACGGCTAAAAGATGCATACAGTTTTGTTGTATGATTTCTAGAACGAAACCCAATCCATTGTTCAATGCTAATCCTGCCTTTCTCAATGTGAAATAAATATTTACAATTTAATCAATATTGCCAGTTATGGACTAAAAGGAGTCCCCAGCTTCGGTTGGCAGGTGGAGGAATCTTGGTTTCTTCACTTTGGGAAGGTTGGAGGGGAAAGGTAGAGGGATGAAGTGTCCTGTGGTATGGCCTTGGGGGTGCCTTTGAAGTCAAAAGTGGACACTGCCCTGGAGGTCAGGGGCAGAGATGGTGAACAGGAAGGATCAGATGGCACAAGAAGGCCCGGGACTTATTCTGGGCACAGAACCTTAGGTATTGATACCATTAGCTCCTGCCACTTTGAGAGTCTCAGGAAGGCCCACATTGATGCCCCAGGATTTATAATTAAGAGTCACCATTTTAGCTGTTGCTTCACATGATTGCTTCCATTTCTATCTGATTTGATTTTTTGCGTTAGCCTTGGCCAAACCTTTTGGGAAGCCTCTGTTTTAACAGCTTATATTATTCATCTGTCTACAAGTTACGTAAAGAGTATTGAAAAGTAATGAACTTCTGCCTTCTGAGAGAGGAAGGGGCTGGAAGATTTCCATTGTGTTCTCCGAAAAAAGAGGTGACGCACAACATACTTATCTGCCTGACACATGCCGAGCAGCGACAGGTCATGTTCACAGAGAGGTCAGAGGCGTCTGCCTCTGAAGAGACAGATCATACAAGCAACAGCGTTCCACGAAAGCTCATTTTCCCAGTCTCTAGATGCTAAATGGTCAAATACCGCAAAAAACAAAAAAAAAGATAAATGCATGTGTAAGGTGTTTTGTTTTTTTTTTCCCTCTGTATCCAGGTTTGACATTAGTCATCTGTTCTGATTCACACAGAAGCTCTGGGGCAACTGTGGGATGCAGTTAATAAGCTGGGTGTTGAGTTTAATCTGACACACAGGATTTTTTAATGGTGCGATTTGGGGCAGGTTCATCAGGCATGTGGTTTTATGTATAAGGATAGTGAGCCGTGGAGCTGGGAAAGCAGAAACTGTGGTAGTGGCATGAACGCCCAGGCAATGGAGCTGTTTTTCAGGCGTGCCTAGAGGATGAAGGTGGCACCTGATAGAGGCTGGACCGTTTCAAAATCTTAGGGAGCGCCTCTGACCCCAGGCCACGCACCTGTGGGAGGGTCTCTGTGAATTGGCTCAAGCTTCCCCCCGCCACCGACCTCCACCAAGCTACTCTCTCCTTAGCAAATGGCTCAGCACAGCGCCATCTAACAGAAATATAACGCGAGCCACAAACATAGGCAATTTTAAATTTCTTTTATAAATGTCAAATCACTATATTGTATACCTAAAACTAATATAATACTGTAGGTCGACTACACTTCAATTAAAAAAACGCGCAAAAATAATTATATGGGAAAATGACTATTTACACAAGGTCCTAAGTCCATTCACGTTGTTTAGAAAATAATAATGAAATAAGTAAATTACTTTTAAATAACAAAAGTAAATCAAGTGATATTAATTTTAATAATATATTTTGTTTAACCCAATATATTCAAATATTATAATTTCAACATATAATCAATGTACAAAACTGAGACATTTTACGTTTTTTTCTTTCGTCCTAAGCCTTTGAGATCCGGTGTGTATTTTGCACTCTGAGGACCTCTCCATTTGAAGGAGCCACATTTCAAGCACTCAGTAACCACACAAGGCTCTTGGCTCCGTATCGGACCCCACAGACGTCAGTATAACTCTTGCACATGTCATTCTCATGCGTGACTAATACGTGAGAGCTCAACCAGCTTGTTCATCCCCAGCCCTGCTCCTCCAAGGTCTCCTGTGACCGCCTGCCTTCCAATCAGCTCCCAGGGCTCTGCATCACAGGACAGCTTAGCATCAGCTTTCAGCATCAGCCTCCGCCTCTAGAGGGCAGCTGGGAAAGGTGTCCCCGTGAGCCCTCTAGTGACTGCTGTCGGGATGCACAGGACCATGCAAAAACACCACTTCTGGAACTTAGTGAAAGAATCCCACTAAAGTACCATCCTAGGAGCACAGCAAGGATCACATCTCCAAGCAACTCTCTGCAGCCATTGCTGGAGCAGGACCCAGCCCCGTGGACCTGCTCCTAGAGCCAGGCAGCTGTCTCCATGGAGGCCCCTTGAGAGGGACTGCGGTATAGGGCTCATCACCCCTTGGTACCACTGGCAGAGTTCAGCTCTGTAGGAGCTGCTAAGCTTCACACTCCTCTTTATTTCCCCTACCCCGCCCCCCCCCACCATGCCCTTCAGGGCATAACCTGCCCCAAACCCCTTTTACCCTTTTCTTCTGCCTAAGGGAACCCCACCTCTGGGCTGTTATCCACCACTCCTCTCAGCACTTTTGGGCCTCAGGAAAGCTGCCCCATCCACGACCAGGAGCAGACCTGGTTGGTCTCGGACAGCTGCATCCCTCTTGCCGTTGGTTGACGGAGATGCCAAGACTTAGTCAATCAATACATAGCGTTCCCTGCGCCAAAGGAATGTGCGTCGGTTAGGTACTAGAAGGAGTGTGATGAGGGCTTCTAGGTAAGAAATTTCCTCTCTTTGAAGACTGAGCCATTGGAAGAGGCAGCTGTTTTCTCCTCCTCTGGACATTGTGGTGTGTGGACGTGTAGTCCGAAACCACGGTATCTATTTCTGCTGCCCCAAGGGAAGCTGCACACAGAGAAGGGAGGAGCCTGGGGACCGTGAGGAGATGGCCTTGGAGCCACTGGGTTAAACTGACTCTGACTCTCTCTTTCTAAATCTCCGGTTACACATTCAATACACATCCTATCATTTAAGCAGGCTGTTCAGGACACCTGTGACTTACAGGTCTCCCTGCCTGAAACAGGCACCGATGCAGATGGGATTGTAGAAACTTCCCTTCATAATCTACAGCTGCTGAGAGCAGGTGAGCAAATGAAACTTCTTGGAATTACTTGTGAACACACACAGGCACAAGCTAATGTCCTGTGCCCCTAAAGTTAGGATGGATGTGTTGGATTTATGCCAAACCGGGCAACCTAAGGTAAGTTAAATGGAGTATCTGTTTGCTTCTGCTAGAATTGGGACACAGATTCCATCTGATATTTAATTAGAACCATTCCAAAAGCTTAGAGCTCCCAGCCCCTCTGCAGATTGAGATTTCTATTAGAGATGATCGAATCACTGGGCTGTACACCCGAAACTAACACAACATTGTAAGTCAACTATACTTCAATAGAAATTCATCATAAAATAAATAAAGTTATGTTTTATTTCACACTAATGAAAAGAGAAAGAAATTGAAAGAAATGGCAATGTTGAAATAATCTTTGGGAGGTTTTCTGTCAGAAGGGCTTTCTCTGGTCCCTTGGTCTACACCAAGGTGACGTGCGTAATTCTGCTCTGCAGATGACAGCCTTGGTTGGGACCAGC
Source organism: Globicephala melas (assembly GCF_963455315.2). Lineage (NCBI taxonomy): Eukaryota > Metazoa > Chordata > Mammalia > Artiodactyla > Delphinidae > Globicephala > Globicephala melas. Next base: position 14,451,966 of record NC_083331.1, on the reverse strand, counting down.
CGGAAGCTGATGGGATGGAACCACAAGTTCCTCCCTGCAGGAGGCCAGGCCGCCTCACCCTACCCCAGGTCACAGGCTCTAGTCCTTCTGTCCCTGGAAGCTGCTTCAAAGCCTCGTGTCTGTGATAGGGGGAGGTTGGGGCCAGTGGAGCAAGGCAAATTCTTTTCTGAGACTGGAAAAGCAGCTCTCGGTCCTGACCTTGTGTCAATGATGGTCACCCCTCATCCCTCCCCCTCATTCATCTGTCCTAGCAAAAGCTGGGTCCACTGCAACTCCATTAATTTCTTGAGGATTCCTTTCTGGCCTATCCTGTGAGGATGCTTTACTTATTTTTTCATGATTTGCAAGCCCTCAATTCTAACCTCACCTTCTTACTCAGATAAGAGGTTTGTCCTCCATTCTGGAAGAATATCTAAATTATCCAATGCAGGTCTGCTCACCTCTCCATCCCTGATCCTTTTACGTCACTCAACTCAGAGGAAGGCTCTAGTCTTTGCCAGTGTTGTCTCTTCCTGAAACCTTCAACTTCCCCAAATCTCTGGGCCCTGGCTTCTTCCTTCTCCAGCGACTTGTCTAAGAAAGACAGTCTATCACAAATGCTGACGCTCTAGAGCATACTCCACGCACTTGAATCCTGGCTCTGCCACTTACCAGCTGGAAGACCTTGGAAAAGTTAACCTAGTTAGTTTCCTTACCTAATCCATACTGATAATATTTCTGACACCATGAGAATCAAAGTAGTTTTGATTACATTAAACATGAAATGCATTAAAGGTGAAAACATAGTCTGCCACCCAATAAGCACTCAATAAATGTGGTTGTTCTGAGGACCATTTCACAAGGAACTTAAAATGTTGCTTCTCCTACCATGATATCTCAGTAACGGTTAGCTGTTATTTTGCTGTTATTACCACTGTCATAGTTTTCCTGCCCCTCCTTATCATCTTATAAACAAAGGGCTGGTGGAGGACTAGGAAAAGGAACAGAATGGATTTGTGATCACCCAGATCTGGATTCAAATAGCATCTCCATTACTTACAAGTGTGTGACCTTTGTTAAGTCATTTATAGACTCTGATCCTCAGTTTTCTCATCCAGACAATGGGGTTAAGAACGTCTAAGTGGAAGAGTTTTGGTGAAGATCAGGAATACTTGAGATAAAACACATGGCACTTAGTAGATGTTTATCATTATCACCACCCTTATGACCTTCCGGGTGAGCACTTCTGATCAAATGATTCAGTAAGGGAGGGTGTGATCGACTGATCGACTAACAGTTTTGATTATCAACTGATTTTATTTATCTGTGGCAATGCTGACTCCATCAAAATGTCAGCGCGTGAGCATCCGTTTTGAAGAATTTCTATTGTTATCAAGGTACACCTTTTTATTTTTAGTTTGTATCCCCAATTGCAGCACGGGAACACCCTTGCGTTAATGAAAAGAGAAAAAAAACTCACACAAGTAGATGTAAATATTTCTAACAATCAGAATGCACAATGCCCAATATAAATGGTTACAACGGGCTGAAGGCAGGGTCCATCAACAACAATTTGACTTGATTTACCGATTAGTCACATTTTTCCCATTCAGAGCTCTTGTCTGTTTTTTTTAGGAATTAGGGACAAGTCACCACCACCACCAAACACACAGTCACACATGCACACACACTGTGCTGTGTGCAATGAACTACCTCTCTGTTTGGTGGGCAAGTCTTCAACACCCACTGTCCTCACGGGCTGCACAATCACTGGCCCTTCTTACATATCACCTTAACAAAAAGATGGGGTGATCCATTGCACTCCCCTTCTTTGAACAAAAACTCGAGAGGCACTGCAGGGAAATGGGGTGAGCTTACAGGCCCAGTGGATCTAGAGGAGTTTCAAACAATTTTATACTGTGTTTCAAAGTACTTGTTATTTTCAGAGAGTGTTGAGTCTTTGAAAAAAAAAATATATAATTACTATATATAATATATATATTACATATATTGTTATATATAATATTTATATATATTATATATACATTATTCATTATTGCCGTTACAAGTTTTCCCCAAGGAGCTGCCCAGTACTCACCAAATAATTCAAGGTAAGCAAATGCAAAGACCCAAAGACGGAACCAACAGGAGAGGAAAGATATCAGAGTCGCATTGGACAGAGCAAATGATACCCTACATTTGGGAGGCTTGATGAGTTTGTCTTCAAAGATTTTCCTCGAAGATGTCCCCTTATTTTAAGAGTACTTTATCACATAAGACAGGAATAGATGAGACATGTTCCGCTTTCCTGGAACAAGCTGTAAACTGACGGTAAGGAATAAGCTGACCCCATGGTATTTGGGGCTATAGACAAACGTTCCAGTTGTTATTTTCCAATGTTTGGGTTTTTATAAACCAAAACACATTTTGCCCTAAGCTCTTTCCCCTGGATTTTACCAAGTCTTGTGTATTTGAAGGGAAATTGAATCCATATGTGTCTAATCTATTTACACTTAAGTCATTAAAATGTTGTTTTGTAAGATTATTTAGGTAACCAGGAAAACTTTTGAGCATCGTTGGAACCCTGCTTCTCACACCACAGAAGTCCTCATTCTACAAAGAGGTCACATTTGCCCATGGGCCCTAGAACCTGAACTTATTATTATACATTCATAAACCAGATCCCTGAAACAGTTCTAACTTAATGGCTTGATACCACATGATTTCCCAATTCCAAGAAAGGAAATATGCTTGTATGTGTGCTACCAAAACAACCAATGACTCCAGAGGCCCTTAGATAGCAACAAATGTGTCTTGCCCAATACTGGGATGAGATAACAGTAGATGAATTAGGAATAAAAATGTACATAAAAGACACAAAATAGAAGGATAATTGAAAGCTTGAAATAGATGCAAAATAGTGCTTGGGATTATCAGAAATACTGAAGGACAGGAGGATAAAGAAATCCTACCCAGTAAGCCACATAGGGAGTCATGAACCTGAAGGGCATGAACCCACACGTTCCTGCAATGAGAGTTCTAAAAATCCCAATTGTCGGGGGAGAGAACCCTAGGCAGATTATGCCATCACACTTTGCAAAGATGGTATTTTATGCAGGGCTGGTGCAGGAATACATAACCGTCATTAATGCTGAGGTACCCGGCAAAGACTTGCTGCAGCTTCCCCTCAGAATCTCCATCAGACACACGTAATAGGCCATCACCTTGACCGTGTGAAGGCAAAAGAAGGGGTCAGGAGCAAGGTCATATTTTGAATATTTCAGGGAAACTATTCCTTCAAGGAAGACTGAGTCCAGTTCTAACTCAACATAACATGTTATAAAAATTAAAATAAAAAAAATTAAAATCAACTGTAATGGTTGCAGACTTCCTACCTAGAGAATTTTATGAAAGCTCTTGGTAAAATACACTAAGTTCAAGGAAAACAGTCATAAGGGGAGTTTTGTCTTCTAATGGATGTGGCAACTAGTAGGATGTCCCAGGGTCTCTCTGAACACATGCTGTAGAGCTAGAGAAGACATATACACAGAGAGCTTGGCTCACGGCCAGACTAACTAAGAAATAGTGGCTGGATCTCTAGTACGATCTCTAGTTTTTTTGTTTTTTAACTAATTAAGTTATTTATTTATTTTTGGCTGCATTGAGTCTTCGTTGCTACGCGTGGGCTTTCTCTAGTTGTGGCGAGCGGGGGCTACTCTTCTTTGCCGTGCACAGGCTTCTCATTGTAGTAACTTCTCTTTGTTGTGGAGCACGGGCTCTAGGCGCGTGGGCTTCAGCAGTTGTGGCACGTGGGCTCAGTAGTTGTGGCGCACGGGCTTAGTTGCTCCACAGCACGTGGGATCTTCCTGGATCAGGGTTCGAACCCTTGTCTCCGCATTAGCAGGCCAATTCTTAACAACTGCACCACCAGGGAAGTCCCATGATCTCTAGTTTTCATGCAGTGGCTCTTTTCTGATTTATCAGCAAGGCTTTCAGTGCTAAACACGTGTTTAGAGAGAGCAGTAGGTAAGAGGTCAACACACACACGCTATCAGGTTGTGTTTCCTCACCACAACAGAAACCACATTTTAGCTTGAGGCATCCTGGGACAAAGATGCCAATGTGTGCAAGAGTTAAACCTTAGCTCTCGTCAACACGGGCGAGAGGTAGAGCGGCAGAGTCTACATGATGGGTGATAACCACGTGCCAGGCCTGGAGCAGCCACCTTATGTACAACTAGCTCTCAGAATAATCCTGAGTAGGAGAGGAAACTAATACATGTTAAATGCCTTCTCCACTGACGGCATGACATAAATTAATGAAATCATTTAATCCACCCAAAGAGCCTGGACTGGCGAAATTGGGAAATCATGTGGTATCAACCCATTAAGTTAGCCTGGTGGTGCAGTGGTTGAGAGTCCGCCTGCCGATGCAGGGGACACGGGTTCGTGCCCCGGTCCGGGAAGATCCCACATGCCGCAGAGCGGCTGGGCCCGTGAGCCATGGCCGCTGAGCCTGCACGTCCGGAGCCTGTGCTCCGCAACGGGAGAGGCCACAACTGTGAGAGGCCCGCGTACCGCAAAAAAAAAAAAAAAAAGAGCCTGGACTGAAGTTTTGAAGCTTGCCTTTTTCACTTTCCCAAGTGAAATAAACATGTCAAATATTCTAAAGCTTTTTAATGGTTACATGGCATTGAACTGAATAAATGTACTATATCTTATTTAATAGTCCCTTGTGGTTGAACATTTATGAAATTTCTAATGTTTTGCTCTTTTGGATAATGCAAAAATAAACTCCCTTTTAAATAAGTTCTGGTTCACCTCTATAATAATTTTGTCAAACTTATGACTAGAAACAAATTTCTGGGTCAAAAAGTTGGCACACTGTAAAGAATTTTGACTCATATATCAAATTCTTTCCTAATATATGGGATTGATTTATAGTCCCTGCCCAGAGTATATAAATTCTCTTATAAACCTGATATATTCTTTGGGTCTGGGATTATAACCACTTCCTCATTACTATACATCACTACTCATTATTACCTCATTACTACTCTTTATTAAATGAATTTTGTTAATTTGTGTTTTTTCTCCTTTTAAAAATTATAAATGCCAGAGATTTGTCTAATTTAGTGGTTCTGTTTGTTTTTTAACTCACAAAGTTTCAACTCTTGGATGTATTGATTATAATATTTATTTCTTGCTTTCACTTATTTTTTACTTTTATCTCTAAAATTCCCTTTTTCATCGAGTTAATTTTTTTTTAATTTCCTAATAGGAGAGTGAAGTGCATGTTTTTTAAAAATTCTCATTTAATAATGGAAATATTAGGTTATAATTATACCCTATTTTTTCATCACATCTTATAGGTTTCGATATGTAACATTTTCATGTATATGAAATTGTAATTTAATTGTAGTTTAATTATAATTGTAGTTTGATTATCTCTTTAAGTCAATAATGTGTTAGAACAATAATTTTAATGTCCAAACAGCCAGGGGGGTGTTTTGCTTTGGTTTTAACTTTCATCACTAATTTCTGGTATCACTTTTCTGATAGTCTGAGAATTGGGTTTATATACCCTATTTCAACTCTTAGGAATTTATTAACTTTCAGAGCAGAAGTTTTCAATCCGTTATTTTTTAACCAATGCAACACTAAAAAAATTAAACCTTAATAGAAACTACTATTTGTAAAAAGATAAAAAAGCAGAACATTTTTAGTTGAATGGAGAATTGAGAGGCCTAGAAACCTACTTACAATTAGGGACCCTTGGTTTTGACCAAGGCAACCCAAAGGATCTCTTGAAAACCTACAGTTTTGCATAGCACAGTGTGTCTTAGTATATAATCAAGAGACGTATTTCATGGATCCTTGAAAAGAAGGCAAACTGTCTTTTCATACAGATTTATATATTGTTAATTCAAGGTTATCAACAATAATTCAAAAATGTATGTCCTTATTTAAATGTCAGAATGCTTATATTAAATGTCAGGATGCTTTTCTGTGTCCTCTATGCTTATTTTATTTTCTATAATTATTTTTTAATCTCTTTTCATTTTCTTAGAAACTTTGACAGAACTTCTCAAGTTTATCTTCTAGGTTATTCATCAGATTTTCTGTTACCAATTCTGATTTTTTACCATTTCTAATGAAGATTTTAATTCCATCACTGCATTTTAGTTTGATCTATGCTAGGCAGTGTTGTAACTAATTTAATAGTCCCAATAAGTCAATGAAATAGGTACTATTTTAGTCCCCATGTTTTTGGATGAGGAAACCAAGACTCAGCAGTGGCTTGCTCAGGTCGCACAGTTAATAAGACGTAGAGCTAGGTTTAGAAGGATTTGATACATTACGAGCTATACTTTCTTAGACATAGTTTACAAGAACTTTATAATAAGTCATTTTCTTATTGCTCTATTATTTGCATTTCTTTAGGAGTTTATTCTCTAGTTGTTTTTATTGTTCCTATTTCTTAGCTATTTTATCTCATTTCTCTCTCTCTCTCTCTTTCTTTCACACACACACACACACACATCTAGCAGCAGAATCAGGTTTTGGACTGGAGCTTGGGTTCCTTCCATCATGAGATTGGGGGTGCATCACAGACACAGCCCCAGAGCCTGTAGCAGCAGCTGGCCCAGGTCCTGGTTACCCAGTTATCTTTGCTCCCTCCGTGTAGCCCGTGTAAGTACATTTGTGCAAGCCAAAGCTCTCGGCAGCAACTGTAAGTGTTTCCACTTCCTTTCAGAGGCGGGGTGCCCGCCGCAAGCGCCGGTTTCAGCAGTGGGCTGGCTTTGGGCTGCTGACACATATGGGGCATGCTGTGTTTCCAATATTCTAAAGGAATCAGCGCCCCCAGTCACCTTGATCGATTCTAGTGTGAGAGCTTAAGCAGTCCGTGACAGCTTTCTAATTTCTGCTCTACCTCTGATGCACAGAGATGCGCATCTTTCGGTGTGGCAACAGCTGTGTCTTTTCAATTTTTAAAAAATGTTGTTTCTTTCTTTCTTACTGGTATGGTAACAATGTGTGTAAAACTTGAAATCATGATACCAAGTTTACCAAACATCCAGGAAATCATTCTGTGATATTTCAGGAGACTTTCTCAAGTCTCCACTTTATTGCTCTACAGTATTTTTCTCACATACTCCTTGCACTATTGTAGGTTTTCCTATTTGCTTATCTTAGAGGTTGGTGTTCTCCAGAAGACAAGAACTGGGACTTGCCCTTGATCTCATGTGTTGTTCAGTTACAATGGAAATGATTTACAATTGGAGTGCAAGTTGAGGTGCACAATTTCTTGTCTAATTCCCAGTGACTGGCCCACATCATCCCACTAGTACAATTGTTGTAGACTGAGGCAGTCTCTTACACCCAATGTGGTTCCTTACCCTGATAAATGAATCCCAGCATGCCCTTCTGGTATCTGCTCCCACCTCTAACTATTTGTTGGGATTTTCCCAGGATGCAACATGCCACTGCCACACCTTCTCCTGCCTTTTTCTCTTCTCATCTCCCTCCAGACACACGTCCTGCTACATATTTTCCAAGGGGTTAAAATCTCCAAGTAAATGAGGAAGGGAAATTACTGATGGGGTCAGGTGTATACGGAGACATCAGTCCTGTGAATCTAAAAGAAGTATCCGTGCAACTGCATTGTGGCCCGGCCCCCTGTTTGGGGCTTTATGTGGACCTTGGATCTCTGAACTGGGCCCCTCAGATCTCCTACCTCATCTAAAGCAGTTGATTGAGTTCCATTTCAGCTGGAAACGCACACCTAGGGCACCAATTTTGATGTCTAGTTTCACCCCATAGACCTCATTATTGGTGGACTTTCTTCCAAGATTCTGGCAATAGGTTGGCTGTGAGTTTGGGTTTTGTACAAATGCTCATTTTTTTTGCTGTCTTCATGGTTATTTGAATAGGAAGTTAAGAGAGGTCCTGTCAGGATCTGTTAGCCAACTGACTTTCAACCAGAAATCTGCTGCCGATTTTATTTTTAAATACAATTTTGTCTACAACTATTACCAATTAGGAAGATCTTATTTCACCATGTTGGCAAGAAAATTTCGGTTATTTCCCTCACAGTAGACATTTTAAAAATCCTGATCAGACTACGGAGAGGCCACCTGTTGAAACTCCCTATTTGCTTGGCACTCTCAAACTCTTCTCAGCCCATTTTTGGAAGTCAGTCTGGTCCAACTTAAACTAGAAGACTCAGAAACATCATTGAATTCAGAAGTCTCAGTTCAAATCCCTTGTTCAGAACAGCTATTAGCACACATGGCTCCTTTGCTTGAATTTAGAAAAAGTAATCTCTTCCTGAAGAAACTTTACTTCTATCTATTAAACAATTGCTATGTTATACTTATTTTTATAGAACAAGACATTTTACTGTCATTTTCCAGATATTTGTCGAAATAAATATAGAAATGTACAACATACGATGGGAATAGTTCCCCTTAGAGTTGTGCACTGTACAACTTATGCAACTGCACATGACAACCCTGCTCTTGTGCTCTTGCTCCTGAGAAAACTACTTTTAGAGATCACAAGAGGACTTGTGGTTAAATATGGTAGGTTCAACTCACTCTCCTGAAACCTCACTAAAAGGAAAGTAAAAGAAAAAAAAAATCAAGGCATTCATCTACAAGGTCAAAGAGCAAGAGAGAAAGAAATAGCAATAAAATTGTGAAAGCTAGCAAGCAAAGGGATGAATGATAAGTGAAATAGCAGGAATTAAAATGAATACTAAACTGGCCAGTGGTAACAGCTGAACATGACTTGCACTGTAGAACCCTCCCCAAAGATTAGAAATTGGCAGCACTAGGTAGCTGTGGACTTGGGAATGACAGCAGAGATGAAGACAGGGTGATTATTTGAAAATCTGTATAAGAAACACTCAGACTGTCGGATTCCCTGAACAGTTCTCATTCAGCTCAGCATCTCCCCACCTTGGTGGAAGCCTGGAGGTTTGCTCTCAGGACAGGAAGAATAAGGGGGTCTCTGGAATGAGGGAAAACAGGCACAGTGGAAGATGGGGCTACCTATTGAAAATAGGTGGTCAAGTCAAAGTCCACTTGGTTATTGAATATTGGGACCATAAATCCTCTATAACCACTCAGTTTCTAGGACACTGGCAGCCAGGCTCATACCCTACAGAGGACAAAACCTTCTTCACTTGAAATCTGACCATCCTGATCAGATCCCTGATCTGACAGCAGGGGTTCCCAGGTCATCCTCTTGTGTTCCTAAAGGTGAGACCACATACAGGGCTGCCTTTCAGCTTTTGAGGGCCTCTTTCTTAAATTTTAGCAGATCAGCAGAGGATCGCCACGTATCTGAGAAAGTCTCAATCACCAATGACAGAGACCAACAGTCACAAACAGGAAAAAAACAAGTTGGGGAAACAGAACCTATACAGGGCGTTAAAAAAAACTATCGATATTCTTGCGGAAATCAGAGCAGATATTAGCTCCATAAAGCACAATACAATAATATTATTCTTTAAGAGGAACATTCTGAAAAAAAGAGCTATAAGTTAAAAATATACTAGAAGGAATGAAAAAGTTGATAGGGATATTGGATTGCAAAGCTGAGAAATCTTTGAAAAAGTAGAAAAGAGAAGAAAATTGGAGGATCAGTCTAGGATGACCAACATTAAGAAATTAGGAGTTCTAGAACAGACAATGGAGAAACTGGAGGAGAGTTTGGGGATGTTTAGTAATAAGGACATAGAAAGCCAAGGAAACCAGAACCAAGGCAATTATTAATTCCAAGGAGAACTCTTGGATCTACTCTCTTAACTTTCAGATATACTGAACAGCACTGTTAGGTATAGTTATCATGTTGTATGTTACATCCCCAATAGTCATTTATCCTATAACTGGAAGTTTGTACCTTTTGACCACCTTCATCCAATCCTAAGAGATCCTAAGACTTTTCATCAAAAGGAAAACACATTTTTAAAAAACCTCTATGAGATGATGGATGCTAACTCTTCTTATTATGGTAATTATTTCACAATATATATGTCAAGTCATGCTGTACTTCTTAGGCTTACAGTGTTGGATGTCAATTATATCTCAATAACATTGGAAAAAAATTCCAAGGAGAATATAAAGTTACACAAGAAAACTTACATTTCTCATATGACTCAGCTATAAGCAGCATTTACATTGTAATAATTATGTAATTGCTGATTAGGTAAGACATGCATAGAAGATGCATGTGAAGCAAGGTAAAAGAGAGTGAGTCCTCACCTGTAATGGGAGGTCCAAAAATGCCTGAAGCTGAAAAACCAAGAAGTATGTTATTTGGAAATATGGAGATGAATGCTTGAAAATGATAACCTCTCAGAAATGGGGAAAGGAGGGAAGTGCAGAGGATGCAATTGCTGGGGTTGTTTTAAAAACAAATCTTGAAAAACTATTTGATTATTCAAATTATGTAAAAGAATAATTCTGAATGTTTAACAAAAACGTTTAAAACCTATGTAAATGGAATCATGGATAAGTATTAGGGAGAAATACATTAGAAGGTTTTAAGGAATGAAAGAGGACTGGATAAGGACAAAATAGAAAAAGGGACAACCTATATCTCTAGCCAAACCCCCAAATTATGCTGGGGCTGGGGGAGCAATGGAAATGAGGGAGAGTGAACACTGAAGTGTAGGAGGAGGCTGCCGAGTACAACTGGGATATCTGGTCCTCTTAAGAGGGAAGCCTCCAGTAATTCACGATGTGCACTATTTGTAATGAGTTGGGGAAGGAGAAAGGGTACACGCCATTGGAAAGAGCCTGCATTCAAAGACTCAAGAAAGGAGATGGCACACCCACCTGTGCCTGCCTGAGTCCATCCAGGCTTCCTGCTTCCTTTTCCATCACTGCCCCAACCCCTCCGGTCCCACTGGTTCTCCTTACTCCCCTCCCATTCAGAGCCGGCTGTTCCACTGCTACCCCTCATCTCACAGTAAAGCCTATAACCATTCTTGACAGAGTGTGGGCCAATCCCTTTTCTCTTAATTTCAAGACAGTCAAGGTTAGTTTTTCAAGAGTCCATACTGAGAAGACACATTAGAAAGGCCAAAACAAACTTGCAGAAACAGAGAGATGTTTTCTTTTCAAAGCCCACATGCCTTCCTCTACTATCCGGCCACAGACTGACATGGCTTGGTTGACACCCATTAGAAAGCACCAGCCTCCCCTCTCTTCTCTAGTTTTGAGCTCCATCTCACCATCTTTGCCCAGATCACACATTTACTGAGATGAGAAGAATGAGTATTATGGGATTATATAGTAGGAAGGGAGTTGCTGGAAACAGAATGAAAATGAGAAGGAAAATATAGGAATGAATTATTATTTAAAGAGTGTGGAACTGTTCAAGGAAAAGTACAAAAATAAATGATCACTTTCAAAGGTCTGAATTATTTCATCTTGAACTATAAGGGTACTTTTCCCATCTGCTTCTTCCTTGAATTCCAGACTACTGGCTCTTGTGAAAAAGCAGACATCTAATAGGTCACCTCTTATTGACAAAAGACGTGGTCGTGTTCAGACGTGTACCTTTTCTAGCACCTTCTCAGGCAGAAAGCTCACCTCATCCAATGTTCTCTTTCCAATCCCTTCTGATGCATCGAAAATTATTTTCCCCCAGTAGAACCTGCTGATTCCCATCCCAGCAGACATGACTGAGACTCCTGCCCCAGGGAAAAGAATTAGTAATTCTCAGTCAGTCATGGGAAAGAACACTCTCTGTTATGTAGATTCTTCATAAGGACTTAAGGTCCACCCCCTCAACTGCCTGACGTGACAGACTTTCAAAGATATGTTCATGACAAGATGGAATTGTGCTGAACACAGTAAGACACAATATAAGTTTATGATTGTATGTCTCATTGAATGTGAACGTCCCATGGGATACCAGAGCCAATTTCTCCTTTTCAGCCACCTTTCTGTGTATTGTTTACACCTCTTCTTTCCATCAGCATGGGAAATTTTTACATTGGTTATATTTATCTACAAATGGTTAGATTCAAGCAGACATGAAGACTGGGCTGGCACTCCCATTCTGGTCCCCTTGTCGAATCATATATCAGACTTGGCTAAAGAAAATCCAAAATGCACAATTAAGCAGGTATGCAATACTACAGTGGGGTCCTAGACTTTAAAAAATAATTTATTAAAAGCGGTGGACCTCTGTCTCAGAAAAAAGCAGAGAGGAAGTTAGGTTTCCGGACCCTGGAAGCCATTCACAGCCCCTTGACTATTGAATATGAATTCTCTATTTCCAAAATAAGGAATAGGCAACTTTGAGTTCATGAGAAGGTAATTTTCAAACTCCTGTCTGACTTGAAACAATTTCTCACCTCCACCTACCGTCTGCAATTCAGTGCCTTCTGGTTAAGGAGATAATGTGGCATTTGCCATGAGGTCTGATGCATTTACTGAGGAAAACCCTCATGCTTCAAACGGTTGCTTCCAAAGATTGTAAAGCCAGGACAATAGGCAGAAAACGTTGTTTAGAAAAAAAAAAAGGAGGATATCCTTTAAATAGACGAGTATGGCTGTCACCTGATTTACAATTTAGAGCTGTTTGTGACAACAAACAGGATGTCAGGTTCTGTCCCTCTCACAGGGTGTATACATCAAGGGGAGTGCCACCCAACAGCCACCAAGAAAGACCGGCTTCCATCACTAGTCATCGAGCAGGACAAGATGGCCATTATCCTTGAAGCTTAAAACAGGCAGGATAATTCTCAGCAAGGCTGAGAGGATTCAAATTCTTTATCCAACGACCAACATCAGGCTGCAACTGATGGATCTCAGACAACTTGCAAACCTTCACCCTTTCACTCAGTCCCTTCTCACTTCTTTATACATCTATTGGCTCATCTCTGGGTGAAGTATAATTGGACCGAGGCACTTCCTACACTTCAAGAGTTCAAATTATTTGAATTATTAATATTATTATAGTTAATAATTATAATATTATAATTAATGATTGTATTATTAATATAATGATTATATTATTATATAATATAATATATATTATTATATATTATATTATATGTCATATATTATATATTATTAATATAATAATTATATTATTAATAATTATAATATTATAATTAATAATATTATAAATTATTAATAATCTTAAGATTATCATCCCTTGATTTGTGATTCTCCTCTTTCTCATATTAGCTGGGATTCCTGTAGCTCCAGTCTCTGGTATGTTACGCTCTGTAGTCCAATTTTATGAGTAATTTTAGTCTAGGAGACAAGATGACAGTCACAAATGGCTGATGTTTGTGAAGAAAGCCCAGATGCTACAGTATCACTGCTCACGCCCCCGATTTGCAAAAGCGTATTAAAAAATCAAAAAGCCTTTTCTCCACCAAGGACATCATCTGATAATAAGTTTTTAAAAATGATCAAATGAGTAATTAGCATTCAATGTTTTTGGCTTCACACCACAAGGGAATGGTCCCGGAAAAGGGCAAGCATTGTGAGCTTTGTATTTGCTGATAAACCCAGTCTTCTGTCTCTTAGAAGAAAATTGTTTTTTAAAAAATCATGTTAGATCAATTAAACCTTAGTTGCTATCTAGCCAGAGGCAATCCATTTGAGATTTAAAAGTCTCTATCTTCTAATCACTAGGCAGCCAGTCATTTGTTTAGTGACCTTAGGCAAATCACTTAACCTCTCAGTGGTTCACATTTCCTCATCTGCAAAATGTGCACATTAGTGTCAGCACTCATGAAAATTATCATGAAACACTCGCAAAACACCGAGGTAAAATAATGGCCTTCTTTCAGAAGATGTGGCTCCCGATCTGAAGTTTGGCACATAGTGGGCAACTCAATTACATGTTTATTGTCTATAATAATAAATGCATGGATGATCCAAACGTGCTTGGCCATAGTTTTCATACAGGCAGGCCTCCAACTCCTTCAGCCAACATTTCTATTCCTACAATATTATGAAATCATCCCAGCTGGTTGACCTTTGGACTGATCTCCCCTCCCCACTCCTCCCCTTCACTTTCCCTTCTTCTCTCTCTCATTCTCATGTCTTTCTTCACGACACTTCTGCCTTTTCTTCCCCCCTGCTTCCCCCAGCGCCCTGCAGCTTGCGGGATCTTCGTTCCCTGACCAGGGATTGAACCCGGGGCCCCAACAGTGAGAGCACTGAGTCCTAACCATTGGACCACCAAAGAATTCCTGACTTCTGGCTTTTCAATCTGTTGTTTTCCAAACCAACACCATCCACCACTCCTCACTCATCCCACTGCTAATCCAAAGTAGTTCAAGGCATGTCTACAGGGACAAGACAATCAAAACGGTCACTTATCCAAAGATCCCAGGGAAAGAATATGGGCGTCAAGCAGTGGTGCTCCGGCTGACTACCTGCCTTTTAATAATAACCCAATGACTGACTCAGTGAAGAAGAAAGCACATTTCTCAAGCATGCAACATTCATGACTGCCAGGGATGCTTCTGCAATAGGTGATCACATGGATAAAATAAAAGAGAAAAGCTCTTCTGGCTCCAGGGGACCTATAGTCTGCTGCTTCATAAAGCTAAACAACTATCCCAGGAGTCTGGCATTTACAGTGCAAGTTAGCCTGTGGCGGAGTCCGCACACATCTTCCAAGTCTCTGGAAGGTTTCTTCAAACCTAAAGTTTCCAAATCAAAACAATAGGATTACTGTTATCTTAAAACAATCGAAACATTTCCTCTCTTTTTGTGGCTAGCTGGTTAATTCTTACTTGAAAGTTCAAATATCCACTGAGCCTCCTAGATACAGTTAAAGAATCCACGTCCCATTTCGGCTTAAATTTCAAACGTGCACACACCCGGAAGAAAGGCTAAAAATAGTAGAACAGCATAGGCCAAATAGAGGAGGCTTTGTTGCTAAAATAATGGGACTAAGTTTTAACAGACAGGAAAGCCTGTCCACTACAAAGCCCTGACAATTTCACTCTTTGGCTCCAACACAAAGTCGGGGCTGAAACGTCCCCCAGTGAGTGGTAGGCTGGTGGCTGCAAGAGCTCCAATGAGGCAACGAGATGATGGAATCTGGGCAGTAGGGAGGGAAGGAAACAATGATCTGTATGACGAAACTGAGGGCTTGAGAAGTGACCAAAACCAAATGCGTTTCCAGTCAGGGAGAGAGCTTCCAGACCAGGAGAGTAAGGTTTTGATGCTTGGTATTCACGTAATAGGGACATGGTTTGGTAGGTCATTTAACTGTCATCACCATTAATCAGATTGGATTATTTCTTTTAGCTCAAAAAGGGCACAGAACATTTCAGCACTGAGATATTCTTTAAATGCCTCTTTCTTACTAGTTCAGCCTTAAGTTCCTGTGCGTCTTTTATAGACTAATTTTCAGGAATGTACTCCCTTTTCTATGGATCTGAAGTAAAAATACCCTGGCGACCACAAAAGAGGGCAAGAGAGGGTAGAGGAAGCACAGCCAGGTCTGAACCTCCTCGGGTCTACCGGGACATGCTTCACTAAACTTACCCAATGTTCTATGCCAGTTACATCTCAATACAGCTGGAAAAAGTTGCTTAGTTTTACAATATTAACAGGACGATTCACATGGGATTTTGAAAATGTTTAAGTCTATTCACAGAAAATAAACAAATAAAGGGGCAAACTTCATTCCCACCCTCATTCCATTTGCAAAAACAACGTCACATGTCCTTATCCAGCTGCGAGGGAGCTGAGAAATGTAGTCCCTAATGGACAGTCACTGCCCAGTGACAACTCTACCCCATGGAAGTGGGAGCATCGGTTTTTTTAAGAACATCTGTCACATTCCCCTCCATCCCTCCTCTCCCTATCACATCACCCAGACCCCTTCTTATCTTGTATCACAATAGGAATAACCTAAGGGTAAACTGAGTCCTAAGCACTCCTGGTTCTCAACGCTGAAACAACTTCAGCAAGATTCTGTCTCTCTCTTCCTTTTTTTGCCTTTGCTTTCCTCTTTGTTGGCTTCCTTTTCAGGCAGGCTGTCATCACATGCTGGGTATGATGGCCATGAGAAGCTTAGATTGCATTGCCTTTAGAACGAGCAATCTCAGAAGAAAAAGAAAATAATAAAATCACCTCTTTCTCATGAAATCCACAGCAATTCCTGAAAATAAGTCTGACTGATCTGACTTGAAATTCATGCCCACCGTTGAAAAAAATCGTGATATCCAGGAATAAGGGATACTCTCATCAGCCC
The DNA here is from genome assembly GCF_963455315.2 of Globicephala melas. Taxonomy (NCBI): domain Eukaryota; kingdom Metazoa; phylum Chordata; class Mammalia; order Artiodactyla; family Delphinidae; genus Globicephala; species Globicephala melas. Next base: position 14,435,734 of record NC_083331.1, on the reverse strand, counting down.
CTCCCAAGGCGGAAGAGGTGGGGTCATGGGCTTTATTGCTCACCAGGAATTTGGGAAGGAGCCATTTCTGAAAGGAAAAGCAGTTGGACATTCAAGGAAGTACCACTGGTTATGACGTTGAGCTCAAGAATGGAATGTAAACAGACATGGAACTTGTGAATTTGCTTATTATTATGCCTTCCTGTCATTGTTAGTTTTCTTTTAGTCTTTAATAATATATATCTTCTCATATATTTCGCATTTTTTGCATATAAGAAGAAAACTGGGGTTCTCCTTTTCTCTCATTTAAACTATGGAATTTTCTAGGTTAAGAACCAGGTCACTCCTTTAAGAACAGCTTTAAATAACTAACGTGGCGTTCCATAAAAATTACATTTTGACAAATGTCTTGATAAGAGAATCCCTTAAAATATTTGTAAAAATCAAGTTAAATTGTATTTATTTTCATTTTGGGGAGTGGTGGTATTTGGGGGCTTATAATGTATCTGGCCAGATGTGAGCATTTTGTCTGCTAGGGAGACTGAACGTTTCTTAAGATACTAGGAAGGTCAGATCTACGGAGGGTTCACGGGCGCCAGACCTCTGATATTTTTCCCAATCTGTACTATCTGAATAGTGCCTAGATTGCAGCATGGGCTAAGCCATTCATTTATTTATTCAGGAAAAGTTATTCTTATTAACATTGTTAATATTGACTGTTAGCACCTATGATGTGCCACAGGCACTGGGCTACACACTGGGGATACGGCCATGAATTTTAATTACATTTACAAAGACCTTCCTTTGAGACAAGGTCATAATGACAGGTTCCAGGGATGAAGACATGGACATATCTTTTCGAGGGCCACAATCCAGCCTGTTACAGAGAGCTAGACTTCCTGAAACTAGTCGACGTTAAAGTTGAGGCCTAAAGCATGACTCAGTGTCTGGGAAGTTGGGGCTGAGGAGTGTTCCAGACTGGGAACAGCATGTCCAAATCGTAGAGGCAAGAGCATGGTGCGATCAAGGAACTGAAAGAAGTTCCTGTTTGGCCCCAGCTCAGAGCACTGGGAGAATAAAATAGGAGAGACAGGGCTAGAGCCAAATTGCATGTAAGCCACATGAAGGAGTTCTACGTTTATCCCTAGGCAGTGGGAAGCCATAAAATGCTGTAAGAGGAGAAGCGATATAGTCAAATATGTACTTTTGGAAGCTCTCTGGCTAGTGTTTGGAAAATAGTTTAGGAGAGAGTAGAGTGGAAGCAGAAGACTAGTGAGGAAACTACTACCATAGTCCAAGAGAAAGAATGATAGTGTTGGCTTAAGGATAGAAAGAAATAGCTAGACCCAAAGTGGTTAAGGTAGAACTGGCTGAACAGTTGGAGTCAGCCATGGACTGGATGCAGAGGGGGAAGGGAATGAGCTTCCAGAAATGACATCTAGGTTCCTGAGTATTGTGGGTTGAATTGTGACCCCACCAAATTCATATGTTGAAGTCCTAACCCCTAGTTCCTCAGAATGTGACTTTATTTGGAGATAGGGTCTTTACAGAGATTCTCTAGTTAAAACAAGTTCATTAGCATGGGCTCTAATCCAATATGACTGGTGTCCTTATAAAAAGGGGAAATTTGGAGACAGACACACACATGAGAAGAACACCATGTGAAGATAAGGCAGAGATCAAGGTGATGTTCTGTACACCAAGGAAGGCCGAAAATTGACAGCAAAGCACCAGAAGCTAGGGGAGAGGCATGGGGCAGATCCTCCCTCACAGCCCTCATAAGACACTAATACTACTGACACCTCGATCTCCAACTTTTAATCTCTAGAACTGTGAGACAATAAATTTCTACTGTTGAAATCACTCAGTTTGTAATATTTGTTAAGGCAGTCCAGAAAACTAGTACCCTGAGACACTAGTGATATCAGCTACTGAGCTAGAGAGCACTGGAGAAGGAGCCAGTGGTGACGAATGATGCTCTTAACTTACCAACCGAAGTAAGTTTCCAGCCAACCTCCAAAAATTGTCTTTTTTCATCCAAAATTGAGATACTATGTAACTTAAAGCAAAATCAGCTTCCAAATGATCAAGGAGCTGATCACTTGAACTAAATAAAGCTAAATAAATTTGTATTACACAAATACAAATTAGAGGCAGGGACTTCCCTGGTGGTGCAGTGGTTAAGAATACACCTGCCCAAGAATGTACAATGGAGAAAAAACAGCCTCTTCAATAAGTGGTGCTGGGAAAACTGGACAGCTACACGTAAAAGAATGAAATTAGAACACTCCCTAACACCATACACAAAAATAAACTCAAAATGGATTAAAAACCTAAATGTAAGGCCAGACACTATAAAACTCGTAGAGGAAAACATAGGCAGAACACTTTATGACATAAATCACAGCAAGATCCTTTTTGACCCACCTCCTAGAGAAATGGAAATAAAAACAAAAATAAATAAATGGGACCTAATGAAACTTCAAAGCTTTTGCACAGCAAAGGAAACCATAAACAAGACCAAAAGACAACCCTCAAAATGGGAGAAAATATTTGCAAATGAAGCAACTGACAAAGGATTAATCTTCAAAATATACAAGCAGCTCATGCAGCTCAGTATCAAAAAAACAAACAACCCAATCCAAAGATGGGCAGAAGACCTAAATAGACATTTCTCCAAAGAAGATATACAGATTAACAACAAACATATGAAAGGATGCCCAACATCACTAATCATTAGAGAAATGCAAATTAAAACTACGAGGTTTCACCTCATACCAGTCAGAATGGCCATCATCAAAAAATCTACAAACAGGGCTTCCCTGGTGGCGCAGTGGTTGAGAGTCCGCCTGCCGATGCAGGGGACACGGGTTCGTGCCCTGGTCCGGGAAGATCCCACATGCCGCGGAGCGGCTGGGCCCGTGAGCCACGGCTGCTGAGCCTGCGTGTCCGGAGCCTGTGCTCCGCAATGGGAGAGGCCACAACGGTGAGAGGCCTGCGTACCGCAAAAAAAAAAAAAAAAAAAAAATTAGCCAAGAAGAAATTATGCAAGAATAATTTCTCAGACTGAAGGATTCAGGACCCTCGTTTAGAGAGGGCTCTTCAAACGTATAGCCAAAAAAACTTTGTTTCAAAAAGAGACCTACATAAGGACTCACTAATTAGAAATTTCAGCCCACTAATGATGAAGAAAATAATCTAAAAGCTTCTAGAGACTTAAAAGAAAGAAGGGGACTTCCAGGGCAGTCCAGTGGTTAGGGCTCCATGCTTCCACTGCAGTGGGGGAGGGTTTGATCCCCGGTTGGGGAACTAAGCTCCCACATGCCATGTGGCGTGGCCAAAAACAAAAGAAAAAAAGAAGAGAAAGAAACAGAAAACAGGCCAAATACAGGGATAAAAGCCAAAGGAGAAATGCCTCTAAAATCAGCAGAAAAAAAATTTTTAATTTAACTTCTAATGACCACTCAAACAATAAATCAAGTGTAAAGTTAGAATAGGGCATCTCAAATGACTGAACTTTCTTTTCTTTAATTTACAATGAGATTAGCCTAGAAAACAATAGCGTAGTCATATCGTGTTTCCCTCAGGCCCTGCTTTCCTCCCCAGCTCCGGCCCAACCACATTCTTCCTAATTCCCCTTCAGCAGCCAAGGCCAAATGGCTGCAAGAAACCAGGTTGCCCCAGAGGACCTCCACTGCAGGCCAAGAGCCAGCAGGATAGTAAAAGCTGGCAAGAAGAAAGGAAGGGAGATCTTGAAAAGATACTTTTAATTAGGTGATTCAGAACAGCTACAGACCATTTATTGACTCAATTCCAGAGTTGTGGTTTCTGGTTATGACCTTCAGATAAGCAAGGTTTTACTGTATTTGGTTAAGAAATTTTAAATAATGTAGTCTCAGACTTCGTGGGATGATGAGGATGGTGATGGCGATGGTGATGATACCGAGGATGCTGATGAGATGGTGATGATGATGTTGGTGATGGTGAGGATGACCATGACCATGATGATGGTGATGATTTATAGATTTTAAAAAGAAAGAAAGTAAGATAAAAGCAATTCACATTATGATGGTGAGTTCAGGTCTTCTAGAGCAGTTGAGGAAAATACCAAGCATCACGTGATTAGACTATGATTTATGCTTATTTTGTTTTCTACGGAACACATGGTTTTCAGTAAAATCTTGAAAAAGAGGCCACAACTCTCTTTGGACAAATATCTCTTCACAACAAATGCATACATTAGGAATCTCATGTAATGATCCAAGAGATTGAGTCTAATTCTCTTCAAACCAAAGTTACCCCTGCTAGACTATATAAGCCATGCACACACACACACACACACACACACACAAAGTGGTGGAGGGCTTCCCTGGTGGCGCAGTGGTTGCGGTACGCGGGCCTCTCACTATTGTGGCCTCTCCCGCCGCGGAGCACAGGCTCCGGACGCGCAGGCTCAGTGGCCACGGCTCACGGGCCCAGCCGCTCCATGGCATGCGAGATCCTCCCGGACTGGGGCACGAACCCGCATCCCCTGCATCGGCAGGCGGACTCAACCACTGCACCACCAGGGAAGCCCAGACCATATAGTATTTTAGAAGGCTACAAGTTGCTATAGGAAATAAAAAGAAAGGCAGAGCTGGGTCAGGGGATTAGGAATGCTTAGGTGGTAGGGGTAGGTTCTAATTTTAAATATGGTGGGTGGTTTCCTTTTTCAAATAGGTACTTCAGTGAAGAGCCCAGCGAGTATATAATCAGATCCTAAGTTTAAAAACCATAAAGTGCATCTGTGATAACTGCCAGACACTGAAAATTCATGTAACACACGGGCTTAAAGGTAGCAAAGGCGTCTATTATCCTCTGTGGATATTTATAGATGTTCAAATAACATCACATTATCTCCTTTATAGTTTCGTGAATGCAGGGGACATGCTGAGTTTCACCAACAAAAGCAAAGGAAAATATGTCTTTTCGAACAAGGACACACCTTCACCTCCTCTTCGTCTGTAGACTTCCACAGGTACAAATCAGGCTTAACGTATTGGGATGGTTTCCTCATCAACACATGAAAATGTTTAAATATTTGAATTAAATATACTTTCCAAAGATGGTGATTATTCTAAGTGTTGAGGGTGTTGTGATCTGCTTCATAGTGAAAGAGTAAAAGACTAAGGAGGGCTTCCCTCGTGGCGCAGTGGTTAAGAATCCACCTGTCAATGCAGTAGGACACGGGTTCGAGCCCTGGTCTGGGAAGATTGCACATGCCACGGAGCAAATAAACCCGTGCACCACAACTACTGAGCCTGCGCTCTAGAGCCCACGAGCCACAACTACTGAAGCCCGTGAGCCACAACTACTGAAGCCTGCACGCCTAGAGCCCATGCTCTGCAACAACAGAAGCCACCACAATGAGACGGCCACGCACCACAACGAAGAATAGCTCCCGATCGCGGCAACTGGAGAAAGCCCGTGCGCAGCAACAAAGACTCAACACAGTCAAAAATAAATTAAAAAAAAAAAGACCAGGGAAAGCTTTGCCTCTGTACGCTCTCCTTTTCTTTTTAAATGGGGAGAGTATTCATTTTAATTATGCTCCAAGATGTTACGGAGCTAGATTAACAAATTTCAGTCAGTATAAAATAGATTTATTGTCAATATTTAGTCCGTACAACCCAGGTAAATGAATCATTATTTTATACAAGGCTCAGATGTTTAAAATCTATCTTAACTTTACACATGTACTATAAAATGACAAATACTTAAAATGACAATGCAAGGGAAAATATTATAAAAAATACAATTGTTGTAGACCCTTGTATGAAAGTTCTTTAAAGCTCTGCCTTAAGGAATAATACCATGCTACATACAAACCAAAACTATTTTCCTTGAGGTTACAATGCTCAGTGATATACCGCATGCACTCTAAAACACCATGCCTGACAAGAATCAAAAGAGACAAGGCCCTCAATAATGTGGAGAGAAAAAGAAAGACAGAGGAGTAATCAATTGTTATATGCTGATTTCTGCTGGAATGGCCTCTTTAAACAATTTATAGCACTGTGGAAGAACTGAAAAAGAAGGGGACCAGTCTCAGCTTTATAGAAAAGATTTCCAAATCAGCACAAACTCAGACAATGTTAAGAGGTACTGTTCCCAGTGCTCTCTACTCTTTAACCCTTTCCATGGACTCCTTATTCTAAGTCCATGTTTTTTCTCTAATTTCTTCCTAAGGGCTTACCAAACACACTTTCTGTTTTCTATTACCCAACATACAAACCAAAAGGCATTAAGCAAAACAATAATATCTGTCAGTCAAGTCAGTTCTAAAGACACCAATTTTGGTTTAGATATTAATCATGAGATGTATGCATAATCATTGCTTTTCTAATAGAAGGTAAGCCCTGAATCACCAGGTTCTGCTCTCTGTCATTCGTGGGGTTGAAAAAGCATTGCTTGGTAACTGAAGCTCATTGAAAATTACAAGGGAGAAACCGTCATGAAAATCACATAAAAGAGTAAGAATTCAAGTCAAGATTATTTTGCCCTGGATCAATAAAACTCTACCTTGAGACTCGCTTTGTGTTGCCTTGAGTCCCTAAACCATTCCTTCATTAATCACTTCCTAACAAAACCTGTGTGCCAGGACTGGAAAAGAAAAGCAAGAAGTGATCAAAATTTAACAATCTGACCAATGCAATTACTGAATAAAACCAAACAACTATTAAAATAAAGCCTTGTGAAGCAAGATTCCTTAGCCTGAATACATGAGGTAGATGTTTTCAGGCACAAGTTGCCTGGGTAACAAACAGTGTCCTGCTTTAAGTGTCTTGTGTTTGAGGTAGCTGTGAGAAATTTATGGTTAACATTTCTTATCAGGAGAGGGGTTTGCTGTCCCACATCCAATCCCCATTCCTGTGGGGTGGAAATCCCCTTTGTGTGTTGGGTCAGCTAGATCTTTCCTCTGCCTGCTCCAAGGGCACAGGCAATGTGACCCAGGATCAGCCCATTGGCTGTGCCAACTGGAGACTAAATCCTGCATGTGATACTAAGATGGTGACCAGGTAGAGTTAGTTCATCTTACATGGGACACAGTCATGGTGGTGCAGGCAACAGTGCCCATGGTCATGGCTGCAGTGGCTGTCAGCAAAGCTCAACTTTTCCTTTACTAGGACTGGTAATTCCAGCCACATGAACTCCTGGAGGTGTCCTATGCCAGTCCTTAAGTTTGCCTCCCCAGCCTTGCTAACAATTCTAAAACTCACAGATAGCCTATTATTATTATTATTTTTATAATATTATTATATATTGTTATAATAATATTGTTAACAGTAAATATGAAAGTTTTTATTGAAAATAAACATTTAGATTTTAGCTCTAATATATTTGCTCAAAAATAAACCAAACTTGTGTCAGATTCCTAGGCATTCAAACAATGTTGGGTCACGACTTCTGAGGCTCTGTCATATTTGCACATAGCATTTCTCTCTTGCTTCCTGTAAGGTCTCAGAAAGCCTCAACGGGCCCTACTATATATATATATATATATATATATATATACACACATACATATATATATACACACATATATATATATATTTGGTGGTATATGATATATGATGATATATCTATCACCAAGTACATGGCTTTGGAGAGCCACATCAATGCACAGACTTCTTCGTACCTGCCTGAATCTTCCCTGCAAATATGTAGCAGCCTTTGAAATGTGCAGAAACATGTCCATTTAGAAACTTTCATCAGCCAATTTTTTATTTCAAAATGACAAATGATGAACATTTTTAGTATTATAACAAGAAAAATTCTTGGAGTCATCCTTGATTCCTCTCCATTTCTTTTCTTAAAAATTAATTTATTTTACTTTATTTATTTTTGGCTGCATTGGGTCTTCGCTGGTGTGTGCGGGCTTTCTCTAGTTGCGGCGAGTGGGGGCTACTCTTCGTTGTGGTGCACGGGCTTCTCATTGTGGTGGCTTCTCTTGTTGCGGAGCGCGGGCTCAAGGTGCACGGGCTTCAGTAGTTGTGGCTCACGGGCTCTAGAGCACAGGTTCTAGAGTTGTGGCGCACGGGCTTAGTTGCTCTGCAGCATGTGGGATCTTCCCGACCAGGGCTCTAACCCCTGTCCCCTGCACTGGCAGGCAGATTCTTAACCACTGCGCCACCACGGAAGGGAAGCCCCCTCTCTATTTCTCACTCCCAGAAGCCTATCTGCCAGAAAATCTTGTGGGCTCTTCCTTCAAAAGCTATTCAAGATCCAATAAAAAATATCTTCTTAACAGGTCACCTCTATTCACCCTGATCTCTTCACAGCCTATTCTTCTCATAAGAGCCAGAGTAATACAGAGAAACCTGCCACCCCTCTAGTCAAAAGCCTTGAATGAACACTTCTGAGTATAGACCCAAAAGAACTGAAAGTAAGGATCCAAAGAGATCCTTGCACATCAATGTTCATAACAGTGTTATTCACAGTAACCAAAAGGTTGAAGCAATCTGAGTGTCCATCTGTGGATGAAATAAGCCACTCACAAAAGGACAGATGTAGTGTGATTCCACTTATATGAGTGAGGTATGTGGAACAGGTAAATTCGTAGACAAGGAAAGTAGAACTGTGGTTGCCAGAAGCTGGGAGTAGGAGGGAAAAGGGAATTATTGTTGAACAGGTATAGCGTTTCAGTGGGACAAGATGAAAAAGTTCTAGAGATGGATGACGGTGATAGTTGCCCAGCCATGCGAATGTACTTAATGCCACTGCACTGCATACTTAAAAAAGGTGAAAATGATAAATTTTATGTTATGTCTATAACGTGAATGGTCAACCATCTCAGACTCAAAGCATAAATTCTAATATTGACCGAAAGGCTCTGTGTGATCTCATTCCACGTCACCACGCACGTCCCCCAGCCCCGACATCTAAGTGCCTTGACTGTCACCCTTGCTCACTCCACGCCAGCCACGGCGACCTCCTGTTATCCTCAAACAGCCAGGGCATGGCGCCTCCACAGGTGGTACTCCTTGCTCTACCTGGGGCGCCGGTCCCCCAGGATCCCCCAGGGCTCACTACCTGCCTCCAGAATCACATCTTTGCTCAGAAGCATCTTCTCAGCAAGGCTTTCCTGACCACTCTGTTTATAACAAAAACACATTCCTCCAAGCGTTCTCCTCCCCTCCTTCCCTGTTTTGCTTGTCTCTATATAACATTACATTTGAGATGCTATGTCTTTTTCATATTTGTTTGTTTCCCCCGCTCTAAAGGAAGTTTCATGAAGGTATGATTTTTCTCCTGTTTGTTCACTCCTGCTTCCCCAGGGCTTAGAATAGTATCTGACATCTGGTAGTCATCCAATAAATATATGATGATAAAGAGCTGAAATGTGCAAACTCATCAAACAAGCTAAAAATGCATTCAAAAGATCATTTAAAAATCCAAAGTCTTTATATGCATCAATTAAACATTTCTCAGACGATCCCTATGAGATGAATCATTGATTAGGAATCTAATCATTTCATCTCTGATCTTTAATTTTTTCTGAATCATAGTTGGCTCATATTTTTGATATCTACTATTTCAAGGAAGTTTTAATTTCCAAAATGCCTTGCAATCATTTATATTCAGGTTTAATTTTACAAACACTGACTGAGGGCCTTCTATGTGCCCGGCAGCATTTATCCAATTTGATTTGGCATCATTACTGTTACAGCTCTGTAATCAGCCAGGAAATGTTTTTGAAATACGTACTCTTTCAACTTTGAATAGAAGCAAATTTTATCAGCTGGGAAGGTAAAGTGGAGGCTCGGATTATTTTTCTCCCATAACCATGATGCCTTCTCTTTATGCCACCTCCACTTCAGCTACTCAGAACTAGTGGCATTACCCCATCTGGGGCGGTCACAGAATCACAAAATCACAGAAACACAGGCATCAGGACCATCCACCTCACCATCTTCCTGGTCAGAAGTGACTTTACACCATTATGCTAAGAAGGGAATGTACCTTATTTCGGGGTAGTTCTTCTTGGAATGTACACTTCTACCATAATTTTATAAAATATGAATCCTCTGTTATATCATAATTCTCATTTTATAGATGAAGAAATTAAGGTAGACGACTTAAGTTTCCTAAGCTATCAAATCAAGTTTATTATAGAGTCTGGATTAAAATTCCCTCAAAGCTCAAATTATCAACTTCCAAGCAGCTTCCTGAAGCTTCCTGATTTTTTATTAGTACACGGTTTCTTTTATAAGATAAATAACATTGTCCACAAGCCAATGTCTTTTGGAGTAAAAGTATATACCTCTTGACTCCATAAATGACTCCATTTTGAACCCCCTTTCAAAACTGATTTTTAATTTATAAATGTAATAATACAATTTTTAGAGATGCAGTTTAAATCCCATAATAACTTACTCTATGGGATGTGTTAATTAATTCTAGAGGAATTTTGCTACTGTGAATTTAGGTATCAGATCCCTCAGCAGCAAGAAGAAGACAGAAAACAAGACTGGGGTATGACTGCTCTGAAATAAATGAACGAAAAGACAAATGGCAAAGATGTTATGCTGTTAATAACAGTCATCATTTTTACTGAGCATCTAAAATGTATCAGCCCTTGTACTAAGCTCTTTCCATTCATTTATTCTCAGCCATTTTCTCTTTCAAGGTCCTGCAACTTTGATTCACTGGAAATTCAAACTTTTGGTTAGTTTGGTTAACTAATAAGGGAATTAAACATTTTTGGTTGATGTATTTGTTTTTAATTTGTGATGAGAATAATAAATTGGGCAGGAGTAAGAAAAGATAAGTTCCGGTTAATATCTCCTTCCTGAAGATTGATCAAAAGGTCTTATTTTGCCACGTGGTTCCCAGATATCTCGAAACACATTTTTATCGGTTTTGGTAAATCAAGATCCTATCCCCAAGGCTACTGCTCACCATTTAACCAGATTCTAATTTAGGAGGAACAAAATAGCCTTTATGGGAGCAGTCAAATATTAGAGATGCAGCAGCATCTCTCTTCCTCAGTTATATAATTGATATGAAAAGGAATAATACAAAGGAAGAGAATAACCGAGGCTGAACAGTAATCTTTCCAAGTCTTTTTCTACACAATAGAAATGCTCATTAAGCTTATATAACGTGAGGTTTTTATGGAGCAATACAGTTCACTTTTGTTATGGTCCTTTCTAATTGAATGGCAGCACCACTTAAACTTATTTTACAATCAACCCCTTACGTGGTCTTGCAAACAGACTTCACAAAACTCACTAGCCCACAGAGACGCTCTTGTCCCATCAAGAACAGTTTTGTTGGCTTTTTAACCAACATGGCTGCATTCATGATTCAAAATCTTAATAGTCTGGTATCACAACCAGAAAGAGAAATCACACCAGTTGTTAATTAAATCAAAGAGTGATAAGGAGAAAGTGGTCACATTAATCATGTATTGAGAGATTAAAAATAGCTCCCCAAAATAGGCTGCTGAAATTCACATCACAACGTATGATGCTGAGCGTTTTAAAGCTCTCACTACCCACCTCCCCACAAACAAAGGCCGAAACTCAGCTGAATGGGAGGAAAACTATCTTATCTGGCACAGAATGATAACGAGAAACCTGAGCTGCTATGCTGCCAGCCCCAAGGTCACTGTAAGTCAATTATTTCACGAGGTCTTGCCAATAGCGTGTGTTTACAGTTAAGTACAAATCCAGCTATGTCAAGGTTACAATATTTAGTTGAAGAAAATGTTTCCAACACCAAAGAACTAAATATTTTTAACCGCAGGATCCAAAGGAGGTGCCTCTTGCTCCCTACTGTGTACAAGTCAAGACCTAAAATATTTAGGGCAGAGGAACCTGACAGAGGACAAAATTCCTTTTTAATGGATAGCGCTGTTCTCTAGGCCAAGTGTAAAGTTATAGGATTTCAGAAAAGGAAGGGACTTCGGCGGGGCTCTAATTTAACCCCCTCACGTTCCAAAAGAGGAAACTGATGTCTGAGGATGATAAGTCACTTTCACAAGGTCATAGTTGGACTCGAATCCATGTTTCCTGACTTCCCACTGTTTCTGTGCTGGGAAGATGCCTTCACTGTGGAAGCATGGAGGGTCCCCTTCCTGGTGGGGTCCAGCACAAGGCTAGTCCAATGCCATGCCTTGTACAAATCATACACAAACCATGTAGACCATCTTTGTCAATATGGGCTGTCATCCTTGCCTGGATACTGCAAATTCTAACACACTTAAGAAATGATAAGACTAGGGGCTTCCCTGGTGGTGCAGTGTTTAAAAACCCATGCCAGGGTTCGAACCCTGGTCCGGGAAGATCCCACATGCCATGGAGCAACTAAGCCCGTGTGCCACAACTACTGAGCTTGCTCTCTAGAGCCCACAAGCCACAACTACTGAGCCCATGTGCCACAACTACTGAAGCCCGTGTGCCTAGAGCCCGTGCTCTGCAACAAGAGAAGCCACCGCAACGAGAAGCCCATGCACCACAACGAAGAGTAGCCCCCACTCGCCGCAACTAGAGAAAGCCCGCATGCAGCAACTAAGACCCAATGCAGCCAAAAATTGATTAATTAATTTTTTTAAAAAAAGAAATGATAAGCCTAGAAGAGTTGAATAAAGCTTACAACATTTGGTAAGCGTTTGCTTTTGCATCAATCCCACAAGTAATTCAAGTACTTCCTGTCTCCACATTAAAGTGCTTCTCTTCTTAGGGCCATCATTACTAAAGATTTGATCAAACAACAAATATATATTGAGCCCTTCCTATTTAAGCACTAACCTTTTTCTTTGAATGTTATTACATTTTTATCATTATGCTTAAGTTTCTAGAAGAGTTGACAAGTGTCTTTCTTATGCCAATATTTTCATGCTTGTACAATGTATGAAATCTTCCCTAAAGTTTTGCATACATAGCTTTTAGTTTTACAACAAAAGTCACCAAAAAAACGTGGAGCTAGTTATTTAGCGTGAAAATACTCAAAATATTCATTGCAAATTCCATTCGAAATTTCATTCACCAACGTTAGCATTTTCTATCGCTTTTCAATACCCAAACCATTGTACCTAATTTTTGTTCTCCAATCTAGGCTCAGTAGTAAGCTTACTTGGTAGGCTGATACTAATGAAAAAGTAAACCAATATTTTTATAAATGAATTTTTAAAATTTGTAGCTCCTGACTGATGAAATCTACTCTGGTTCCCCAATTCATGATTTGAAGAAAAGTATTTTTTAAAAGAGTTTCTTTTTCTCCTTTCTTCCTTCTTCCTTCTTCCCCTCCTTTATGGAAAAAAAAACAAACAAAAAAGTCTCATCAGCTACTGTTGAGCAGCACTCAACTATTTGTTGTGGAACCAAAGAGTAATAATTCATGGACTCTATCCTCAAGGAGCTGATGATCCAGTTAGGGAGAAAAATGTGTTAACGGATAAGCCCTTTCTTTAAAAGTATCCTTTTCCCCTTTTTTTTTGCTACTGTGGAGAAGGGGAACAAATTACTTACTAAAAGGAAATTTGAGTCAAACAATCCCTATAGAAACACATTAAAACTTACACTTTAGAGCTGATGTCTTAATCATCTATGATTTTCCAAGGGTAACAATCTTTCTTTTTTTTTTAACTGAAATACAGTTGACATACAATATTATATTAGTTTTAGGTGTGCTATAACAATCTTTCTTTAGCCGTGTGGCTAGTTTCTTTTTTCCTGGAGTTTGGGTCCCAGTCCCCATGCATTCTGGAGGTGGGCCATAGCCTTGATAGATATGAATTTCAGGAAACTAGCTCAGGGACTGGCTTCCTGCAATAATTCAGAGCTGATAATACCAAGGGCTTCATCGTGGATTTAAAATTCAAGCTTAGAACTTCTAAAGCCACACACACAAAAAAAAAAAAAAAAGAAAAGAACTCAAGAAAGTGGCATAAGAAATACCCTGAGAGGAGACCCTGCTTCTCAGTGAACTACCTGTTAGTCTGCAAAAGCTATGCTCCAATCCAGTGCCTGACATGACAGGCATCTTGGAGAAAATCAAGTCTAAGTAGACTGATTACCTTACACAGTGTATTAGTTTCCTAATGCTGCCATAAACAATTACCACAAAGGTAGTGGTGTAAAACACCACCAATCTACTCCCTCATGTTCAGGAGACCAGAAGTCTGAAATAAGCTTCACTGGGCTAAAATCCAGGTGTCCACAGGGCTAGGTCTGTCTCAAGGGTCTGGGGTAGAATCCACGTCCTTGTCTTTTCCAGCTCCTGGAGTCTGCCTTGCTTCCCTGGTCCATGCACTATCCATTCCTTTTATTGCTCAACTTTTTGCTTCCATGGTCATATATCTTCTAATTCCTCTTTTGACCTTCCCGCCTCCCTCTTATAAGGACCACTGGGATTACACTGAGCCCCTGAGTATCCTCGTATCAAAAAGTTTATGTTAAAACTACAATGAGATATCATCTCACACCAGTCAGAACGGCCATCATCAAAAAATCTAGAAACAATAAATGCTGGAGAGGGTGTGGAGAAAAGGGAACCCTCTTGCACTGCTGGTGGGAATGTGAATTGGTTCAGCCACTATGGAGAACACTATGGAGGTTCCTTAAAAAACTACAAATAGAACTACCATATGACCCAGCAATCCCACTACTGGGCATATACTCTGAGAAAACCATAATTCAAAAAGAGTCATGTACCAAAATGTTCATTGCAGCTCTATTTACAATAGCCCGGAGGTGGAAACAACCTAAGTGTCTATGATCGGATGAATGGATGAAGAAGATGTGGCACATATATACAATGGAATATTACTCAGCCATAAAAAGAAACAAAATTGAGCTATTTGTAATGAGGTGGATGGACCTAGAGTCTGTCATACAGAGTGAAGTAAGTCAGAAAGAGAAAGGCAAATACCGTATGCTAACACATATATATGGAATTTAAGGGAAAAAAATGTCATGAAGAACCTAGGGGTAAGACAGGAATAAAGACACAGTCCTACTAGAGAATGGACTTGAGGATATGGGGAGGGCGAAGGGTAAGCTGTGACAAAGCGAGAGAGTGGCATGGACATATATACACTACCAAACGTAAAATAGATAGCTAGTGGGAAGCAGCCGCATAGCACAGGGAGATCAGCTCGGTGCTTTGTGACCACCTAGAGGGGTGGGATAGGGAGGGTGGGAGGGAGACACAAGAGGGAAGAGATATGGGAATATATGTATAACTGATTCACTTTGTTATAAAGCAGAAACTAACACACCATTGTAAAGCAATTATACTCCAATAAAGATGTAAAAAAAAAACACCTTATGTTAATTACATCTGCAAAGTCCCTTTTGCCATATAAGGTAACAGTCACAGGCTCCTGGGATTAGGACAGAGATATTTTGGGAGAACAATTATTCAGCCTATTGTACTCAGCCAGAAGTCAACTCGACTGAGGGAAACTTCTGATTCATTCACAGATGTGGCTGGAAACAAGGCTGAAATGTGGACATTCAGATGAGCTATTGCTCATTCTACTAGACTATTTTTTCCTTTTCAACATGGGAGTTTTTACTACTGTGTAGACAGAGACCTAGACTCTGCTTATTTGTTTTGCCGTTTCCTACTAAGTCATGTTCCCAATTCTAATGTAGTTTGTTGTGCACTCTGACCTCAGCATTGCTTTTAGCACTTGGACTTGACCAATGTCTTCCCACATACCATGTTGGTAATTGATTTCCAGTGGTACTGGCATTCAACTTGAGAGATCTCCTTATTTCCTCCCCTTCCCCCTTTTTAAATGTTCTAGAGCTTTCACAGAATGTTATGGATTAGTAAAACAACTGCATATTTTATTGTTGTAAAGAATTTCTTAGAAAATTTTAATGAACCTGTTTAATAAAATGACATCTAATTTGATCTCCATCAGATAATTCCTATGAAATGAGTTTTCAGTTTATAGTCTATACAAATTTCAATCAATACAGTAGTTCTCATTTCACCGTTTTTTATGAAAAGAGAAAGTCAAAATCATACTCTAAGATACCATGTGTTCATACTATTACATGCATATTACCACTTAGAGACAGCATTGAATGAACAATGTAGCATTTCTGTGCCACTCACATCTATTAGTCTTCTCTCCCCGACTAGATTACTAGTCCTTAACAGAAACAAAATCTTTTACTTCTTTTTTATCCTCAGTGATAACTAGTATTGAATTGGCCACGTAATTAGCAATCAAATTATTTCTGGTTGAATTGACTAGTCTTTTTCTTAAAAGTCACATATGGCTATATGATTTCATTCCTTTCTGCCAGTTTGGATACACTTCAATTTAAACAAATTGTATAGATGGAAATTTGGATTTTCTCTTAAATAAGAAAAATTAGACAGTGATGATTTAATTTCAAATGGGGTATAAGATTCCTATTAATGAGAAATGTCCACCACAAAATTACACGCATAAATGCATACTCATAATTGTACAGGAATATATTGATTGCAAAGTAAAATGTGGTTGTACCCTGACTGATGGCTATTCCACTCCATTTCAGCCCTCTAATGATTTTTGAAACTATGTGTTGCTTGATAATCCGGCACCTTACCACCCCGCCTTGGATTCTGGTGTCACATCACTATCATTTTGATAATTACCTTTTTCAAAACTCTCCTTTTATTTCATTTCTATTTTTACTTTTTAGTACTGTATGGCACATACATAAAAGTACATGGGTCGCAGAGTCCAGCTCAACTAATTTTCATAAAAAATTTCCCACCCCCGGAATCTCACACAGGTGTAGACATAGAACATCACCAGTATCCCAGAAGCCCCCCACCCCTCCTCTCCAAGGTTAGCCCTCTCTCAACTTCTCACGCCATTGATTAGCTTTGCTTGCTTTTGAATTCGTCTGGTTTTAAAATTTGCTTGTTTACAAGTGGCCATGTTTTAAAAGATTCAGATTTCTACCCTCCCTGCCCCTCCTCTCCACACAAAAAGACTCCTGGGGATATATTTTCTTTCTTCTTTTTAAAAGGTGAATTTAATGATGCAGTTCATGATCTCAATAATGTCATGGGCATCATTAAATCCATCTTTCTTCTGATTTACTAATGGGCCTCCTATGTTTCTTTTCTCTCCGATCCTTTTATAAAAGCCTTGAAAGTTCCTATAATCCTTCTGCCCACGCATTCCTTCCAGGGACTGCTGCTGTCGTTTCCTGTCCCTTGCAGTTCTCAGGCATGTTCCAGTGTGAATCCACCTTCTTTCATATTCTCAGAGAGAGATCATTTTCTGTCTTTCAAGATGAAATCCTCTATCTTCCTTTGTGAGTCCACAGTACAGCTGTAGTTTTCCTTTCTTTAAAACAAAAATCCCATATGTATTAATTATAGAGTGTTGCTTAAATTTCTAAAGATTCCTGAGGCACTTCCAAGCATTTAATAATTCTCATTTCACTTGGCTGATTAGTTTTCTTCTTACAATTTTAAGTCTAGGAATGAGGGCTTATACTGCTTTGGGCCATGTGTTCATCAATTTTCACTATGCCAAATTCAAGTGGACACCGGTGTCTTCTTTTCTGTAATTCTTCTTCTCATTCACTCTCCCACCCCTTTGTTCAGAGGCAGATTGAGACTTTGGCTGGGGCTCTATTCTCTGCAGCTAACAACAACGTTTCTTTCTCTGACTAAAGAGCCATTTGGATAATGGATATACCATGTGCTTGTTTCCCAGAAGATGCCTAGAATAACTTCCCCAAGGAAATATTTTGAGCGCTTTAAAGAATTTGAAGAATTGAATACTCGAAGTACAGCTCACATTTCTGATACACTCGAACTCTTGGGACACAGGACGTTACAGAGGATAAAGCTCTTGACTAGAAGACAGGAAACATATGTTCTTATCTTGGGCAGGCAGCTAACCAGCTAGAGGATCTTAGGCAGGTCATCTCTTGGCATTTTCTTCATCTGCAGGATTGGGCTACAGGGATTATCGGTGGGTGTGGGGAGGAGAAGTACCTAGTTGCCCTGGGGACACCTAAAAATCTATAAGGGTGTATATTTTCATGATCCCAAATATGACACGTGAAATTACTCAAAATCTTCTTGGGGGCTTCATGGAGGCTTCATTGAAAAAGCATTGTGTGAGAACATGGGCTTAAAAATGTGGAAAACACTTAGCAAGAGTGTCTTTAGAATATCTGAGAATCTGACATTTATGAAGATCTTTGGGTTTCTTTCATTTCTTGAACCTTTGGGCACATCAATCATTCTCTTTTCCTGTGCCCTGCCCTCCACGGAGTTCTCTATAAATTATACAATCCCACCCAGGACTTCTGGGTCTTCTACCCCTTTAACTTTCCTAATGAAAATAAATATTTCCTTCTACTCAGTAAGAAATATAATCAAAAAGCGAAGGACCAAGTCCTCTGAGCAGGAAATTCCCCCAGCTGACCCTGTGCCAGTGGTCCCTGATGCTTGCCTCGGCCAACACTGGGATGCTGGAAAGAAAATGGAGTTGAAACTCAGATCTGAGTCTTTTCGTTACTGCCTTTTCCACTAACTGTGTGATGGTGGGCACGTCATTTCACCGCAATGGGCTCAATTCCTGAGCGAGAAGTTGCCATTTTGTTTCCCATATTCATAGTGCCAGCCTAGAATCGGCTCCAGGGTGAGTGTAAATAATTAACTTGCATGAATGGTGAGTTCTTGGAGTGCTGTGGGCCCAAAGAAGGTTGAGCTTTCCTACATACACACAGGTGGGAAAAAGACACCTGAGAAATGGACAATCGTTTCCTGATCACTGTCGGCAGGTGACAGTGGACCCTTTTCCACCAAAGGGCAGGGTGAGCAGCGAGGTCCTTCTTCGGGCTTGGAAGCATGTCAGTCAAGGGAATGGCAGGGCTGAGCCTGATCTGCTGCCTCCCACAGGAAGTGGGGGCTGTGAGCGGAGGGCTACAGGCTTTCCTGTGCAGCGTGAACTGGCCCGATGTGAGCAGAACATTCTTAGCTGATGAAGAGCTGGAAGTGTGACCCTGTGCTGAGATGCTGGAAACAGCACCGCGTCTCTACTCCATTCTTCCCTCGGTTTTCTTTCTCTGCTGTTCTTTCTTTGTCTTTGGCAGTCACGCTGTGCTCCTGGTTCTTTTCTAGCTTCACATGGTCTTGATTAGAAAGGACAAATGTAAGTGAGAACAGAGATGCTCCTCATTTTTCTCATTTGTTTCAGATTAATGGGCTTGACTGCTAATCTTCCTGTATGCTTCTATCAGGTATATACATATTTATATATAACCTAAAACCTAAAGGTGTCCCTTTTTATCTTACCGCTTTGTAAAAACTGTCCTGGAAAAAGAAGTACGAATACGAAGCAGTCAAACTACACTTGGCCGAAAACGATTCAGTTTCTAGGAGAAATAAACTAGAATTTATTTTCTAGGAGAAATAAATCAGACATTTTGGTTTTCAGTTCTGGCTCAGCATCTAGTTAGCTGTGTGGCCTTAGAAAAGTTACTTGAAGTTTCTGGTGTTAATTTTCTCATCTCTAAACGTGACAAAGTTGGATTTGGTACTCTCCCAGGTACCTCCCCAGGAGATTTTATGATCATCTTTGTTGGGTATGTTAGTACCACTTTCATGAGGGAAGCCAAAATGAGACTCCTTACCTGCACAGGAAAGTAAAGACCAAAAAAAAGAAAAAAACGGTCCTTGTATTTATGTCTCTAATGAAATAAAAATGACCAAAAGATAAAGTTTATTCCGATTATGCAGCATCATCTTTTCTTTTTTTTTTTTGGCCATGCTGCAAAGCATCGGGATGACCAGGGATCGAACCCGTGCCCCACTGTAGTAGGACTGTGAAGTCTTAACCACTGGACCACCGGATGGAAATCCAGCATCATCTTATTAATGGCTTAGATGCAGCAGGAACACAGATTACAGAGCTGTGTATGATACCGGCACCTAGAAAGCACACAATAAAGGTTTGCTGGACGAGGTATGCTCTTCTAGCTGCAGACAGGGTGGCATAACCTAGTGACAAGAGCACAGAATGTATAAAACCAAACCGAGCCTCAGTCCCAGCCCCACTGCTTACAGTTTCATGACTTGGAACCAGCCACTTCATCTTTCTGAGCCTCAATTTCCTCAACTGCAAAAAAGGACGATTATCTGTACTTCAAATATAAGGGGACAAACAAAGGACATTATGCGTAGGAAAATGCTTCACAATATGTAGAGTACTTGCAAATACTCTTGGACAGCCGTAGCTAAATTACACAGGCCTTAGACTGTGAATGAAGGAAACTGGCCTCTATGAACTAAAAAGTACCTTCCAGCTTTGAGCATCCTTTACTCCATGACACAGCTGAGGTTCCACCCCCAGGCTGCAGACACGCCCAGACATGCTCCAAGGCAACTTGGGGCAATAATACCTGCTGTGTCTTGAAGGTTGGAGAGAGAGGCTGAGGACGGTCAGAGATCTCGCCCTTGGCCTTGCATTACTTAATGTGGCCCTTCTTCAAAGACACTGATGAGCATGTCTACTCAAGCTGTTTAACCTTTAACTGCTACTAAGACATTCCACCCCAGGGCTCCACGTGCTGTTATCATCAAAACACTCTAGCTCTGAAATACAAGACACTAGCCCTCATATCGTGTTTATACATGCAATCCAGAGGAGAAGGGGGAAAACGTGGGTAATAAGCTGGAAAAGAAGTCAAGTTATGTACTTTGCTTTTCACTCCAAGTGAATGGTTCTCGCTTTTATTTGACCATTTATTGAAAATGAGCAAATTGCTGGTAAGAGTCTCCTACATTTGCAAGGGAGAAAGGACTGCTTAGAGTCACCTGAAAATCTGAATTACATAATGCAAAAGTGGATTTATCACTGCAAAGTGTAGGGGAAGTGTCTTTACGAGACGGGTGTGGGTTCACAACTCTTCCATCTTTGGACACCTGGGCATACTGATTGACACTGTGTTCGTCTTCTAGTCTGGCAGTCAGGGCCCTTAAAGAGAACTCCGTGGAGTATGAGTGTTCCCCTATCGCAGCCTGTTCAATAGAAGATGTGAATGAGGGCAAACTCAGGTTTTAGAAATAAAGAATAAAGGGGCAGAGGAATTGATCAAGGAATGAAAACCCTAGTTCACAATGAAAACATCCTTTGAAGTTTGTGCTCCTCATTTTAATATTTTGAGATCACTTTTTACTCATTGTTCTCTATTGCTTACCCACCCCCAAAGACTGCCAAGATGATTATTCATCCCTCATGCGTCTGTGTCACCAGTACAGTAAGGGGCGTCTCTGCTATTTTTAGACACGACAACTATACAAGCCAAAGGCCACATTCCGCTTCTGTTCTGCTGAATGCGGGCTACACCCTGGCGTGGTAACCATTCTGAAACAGCGTTTTACTTTGAGCTCTACAAAGGCTTTCTTTGACAGGGGAGTGTCGCAGTGGGTTGAGAAAAGGAGCACAGAGAATAAAGGGAAGATATTTCCAGATTTGAACTTGAACAAAAGTTAATGCTGACAGCAGAGTTGACTGATGGTCAGAGCTGAGAAGTGCAGACAGGCAGAGGGCAAGGATCACATCTCCTAAGACCCAGAAGGATGGGATTGATTTTGACAGACCCCAGAGGGTAGAGTTGATCTTTGGGGATTTGCCAGTCTTTGATTTCAGGGTTTAGTAAACATTTTGGTAGGAAGGGATGGTACCACAGGCTCTCATTAGCCTACGTGGGTTTTGTCCTCCTAATCGTTGCTCATGACCGGGGCTACTTGGTCCCCAGGTATCCCATACCTGCTAACTTGCCTCCGAGCCTCCCCTCCAGAGGTTTTCTTTAAAATCCCAACTGGAAAGGCAAGACTGAAAGGAAGCCACCAATTCCTTTGCCTGTGACCTACTTGTACGCTCTGCCTTCAGAGATGAGAGCCCGATGAGCCGCCCACACCCACTGGCATGGGATTCGCCAGCCTGTCATTTTGGCTGAGAGGTAGACAGTTTCTGGCAAACTTAACAAGCAGATTTTCTCAGTGATAGGAAAATTCTTGCTTAGTGCCACTCTATTTCCCGTGGTTAAAGCCTTCAACCCAGAGAAGATAACAGAAGTCACCTGACCTGGTGAGACATGGAAATGAAAGAGGTTTTTTTTTTTCTTATTTTTTTAACTTCTGTTTTCTTAAAGGAGGAAGGCTTTTCCTTTAATAGACCAGGTTCACATAAGACAACTTGGGTTGGAATGATGAAACTGGCATGACATACCATATTACAGCATCACATAACCTTTTAGAGCAGCCAGAATTCACCTCACGTAGAACATTTAAGGGCTTTCATGTCTTGGTTAACATTAAGTGCTTCCTCTGTCATTGTCACTCTACACGCATGCCCAGTGATAGACAAGGGAGACTGTGAAAACCGTCAAAGAGCAGAGGGCAATCAATGGAACCTAAACAAAATGTGGGGTTACTTCTGTGGATAACTCCAGTGAAAAGGAGTTCACATACCAGCAGCTCCTCCCCAGAAATCTCCGGTCTCTAAGTCTTAGAAAAACCCAGGCTTTTAGGTTAGGTGAACGCCCCTTCACCTCATCCACAAAAGCTGGATCCTCAAAAGCTCTTTTACTTCCTAGTCTGCAGATGTCACCATTCCCACCATTCATAGCGCAGAAGCACTTGACCTGACAGGTACACCGCCTCCCCAGCTGTGGGCCTAAAGCAAGGTATTAGCTGGAAAGAGATTTTTCTGGTTGAAAATGTACAAATTCAGGAGTCAGCAGAAGCAGACTTTTGGGCTTCACTACAAATAAAAGGATATAACCTTGAACAATCTCTTTTCTTGTAATAGTCCAAGTAAACAAATGTCAGAGGCATTTTTGCAATTTAGTTGGTCTGCATTTCATCAGTTTGTCAGGAAGCTAAACAATACATCTATTAAAACTCATTAAAAAATTGGAAACTCTAATTCTGACTTTTATTTATAACTCAAGTACAGTGAGCTGGCACCAATCTTTCAGAGAGAAATTTTTTTTTTCCAAGAGAGACAGAGTATGACTCTGAGTCAAAACCAGATCGATTCCAGCTTTCTCAATTTATTAGCTGCCTTTTTGTTTCTGTTCTTCCTGCCGCCACGTGGGGTCTGCTCTATTATTGGGCTGCTGGTTCCGGGTGAACCGGTCTTTCCCTGGGGAGACTGTGGAAAGGGAAGAGACATCATCCGGCAGTCCACAGTCAGTTTGGGAGTGAGATGGGCCAGACCTCCATTCCAGCAATGAAAGCTAACATGCAACCAAAATTGTAGCCCTTTATTACCGGTCGGGATGGGGACAGGGGTGAAGACATCAGAGGCCATTTTATTAAGCCCATCAGTTAGGTAGTGACTTTGTCAGATCTGCTCTTGGTACCTTCATTTTGATTCTCCTTCATATAGAAGCAGATTTCAGCAAACTGTGAAGCTGGGGAGATCCCACCTGGGGCAAGGACATTGTATCTTCATTGGCCTCCCAGGCTTCACTCCTTCCCTGAAGCCCCTCAACAAAATGGTGTGATCAAACAAACAAACAACAGAAGCAAAAGCCACAATACACCGCAGAAATGTCCTAGGCTTTGTAAGCTGAAAATCTAGAACGTATGTACTTACTCTGCTCCTCACTATATATGTGATTTTGACACATGACTTCAGTTTTGAAGCACCAGCCTCAGTTTCTTCATATGTAAGAGGGATGTGCTAATATAATATTACATATCTTAGGGTGTTGCCTTGTGGATTCGAAACATCCTATATCAAATGCCTCATTATACTGCTTGGCACGTGGCACGTCCCAAATAAAGAGAAGTTGTAACTAATATTTTGTATATTGATATTCTGATAGTTTGCCAAATGCTTTTTCTGCATCAGTTGAGACGATCATGCAGGGGGCTTTCCTTCATCCTGTTAATGTGGTGTGTTATATTGGTTAATTTTTGTATATTGAATTATCTTTGCGTCACTTGGCCATGGTATATGACCTTTTTAATAGGCTGTTGAATTCAGCTTGCTAGTAGTTTGTTGAGGATTTTTGCATCAATGTTCATGAAGAATATTGATCTGTAGTTTTCTTTTCTTATAGCATTTTTGCTGCGTTTGCTATCAGGGTAATTCTGGCTTCATAGCATGAGTTAGGAAATGTTCTCACTTCTTCAATTTTTTGGAACAGTTGAGGATCAATGTTAATTTTTCTTTAAAGGTTTGGTAGAATTCTCCAGTGAAGCCATTTGGCCCGTGACTTTTCTTTTTGAGAGGTTTTGATTACTGATTAATCTTCATATTAGTTATAAATCTACTCGTACTTTCTATTTATTCATGATTCAGATTTGGTAGATATGTATTTCTAGGAATTTGTCCATTTCATTTAGGTTATCCAATTTGTTGGCATACAAATGTTCATAATATTCTCTTATAGTTTTTATTTCTGAAAAATCAGTCATAATGTCCCGCTTGATTTCTGATTTTAGTTACATGAGTCTTCTCTTTTTTCTTAGTCAATCCATCTACAGGTTTGTCAGCCTTGTTGATCTTTTCAAAGAATCAAATTTTGGTTTCGTTGATTTTTCTCATTGTTTTTCTATTCTCTATTTTGTTTATCTCTCCTCTAATTTTTATTATTTCCTTCCTTTTGCTAGCTTTGGTTTGCTTTTCTTTTTCCTTAAAGAGTAAGTTAGGTTATTGATTTGAGATTTCTCCTTTTTCTTTTTTTTTTTGTGGTACGCAGGCCTCTCACTGTTGTGGCCTCTCCCGTTGCGGAGCACAGGCTCCGGACGCGCAGGCTCAGTGGCCATGGCTCACGGACCCAGCCGCTCCGCGGCATGTGGGATCTTCCTGGACCGGGGCACGAACCTGTGTCCCCTGCAATGGCAGGTGGACTCTCAACCACTGCGCCACCAGGGAAGCCCTCTTTTTTTTAATGTAAGCATTTACAGCTATAAATTTCCCTCTTAGCACTGTTTCTCTGCATTAGTTAATTTTGGTATGTTATGTTTTTCATTATCTTTTTGTCTCAAGATATTTTCTAATCTCCCTTGTGATGTCTTCTTTGATTCATTGGTTTTTTTAAGAATATGTTGTTTAATTTGCACATATTTGTGGATTTTCCAGTTTTCCTTCTGTTATTGATTTCTAGCTTCATTCCAGGATGTTCAGAAAAGAAACTTTATATGATTTCAATCTTTTAAAATTTAATAAAATTTGTTTTGTGGTCTAACAGATCCTGGAGAATGCTCATGCTCAATTGAGAAAAATGTGTTTTCTGCTGTTGTTGGGTGAGTGTTCTGTATATGTCTGATAGATTCTGTTGGTCTACAGTGTTGTTCAAGTCCACTGTTTCCTTATTGATCTTTTGTCTGGTTGTTCTATTCTTTATTGACAGTGGGGGCATTGAAGTCTCCTACTATTATCTTACAGTGTGTATTTCTCCCTTCAATTCTTTCAGTGTTTGCTTGATATATTTTAGAGCTCTGATGTTTATAATTGTTATATCTTCTTGATGAATTGATATTTTATCAATATATAATATCCTTCTTTGTCTCTTGTAATAATTTTTTACTTAAAGTCTATTTTCTCTAATATTAGTATAGCCACCCCAATTCTCTTTAGCTACTATTTGCATTAAATATCTTTTTCTTCCTTTCCCTTCCAACCTAATTCTGTCTTTAGAGATAAAGTAAAATTTGACATTTGATTATTATAATGTGTTAAGTCTGGGAATCAGATTTCCCCCCTTCCCCAGAATTTACTTTTTGTTGTTTGTTTGATTGTTGAAGGCTATGATAGTCCATTTGTTTTGAGACTTTTCCAAACCATTTTTGCAAAGTCTATTTCTTGCCATGTGTTCTCACTGAAATCTCTTTTACTTTAGTTTGTGCTCAACTAATGTTTTGATAGAAACTTCTTTGAATGCCAGGAGATGAAACGGACAAAGAAAAAAATACAGAGAGAAAAAAGAGAGAGAGCAATTACAACTCCCAGTCTTGGTAGACTGACTCTGTGCTGGGGTATTCCTTCTACTTAGTTAGGTTTTCTCTGAGACTAGGAATCAGCCTTAGGTGAAATTTTTAGGTCTTCTTAGTTTTTCTTCTGAGCCTATGTCCTACTTGGTTATGCACGTGGCTTTCTAGATTCCCCTGTAAAAATGGCTGATTTTGAATCTCCTCATTTCCCAAAAAGTCTCATCTCACTGTCTCCTCTGGTCCTCAGATGGTCTACTGTATGTCTCCAGTGAGCATCTATTGCCCCAGGTTTCTGTGGGTGTGTAATCTCCTTGTAGCTTTTGTGAGCAAAGCCTACAGCTTTTCCTGCATGTGTTCTGCGTTATGAGAGCAAGAGACAGCGAGTCAGATCCTCTGGTATCCCCAGCCACTTTAGAACAGATATACGCAATAATTTGTAAATAAGGTCTGCTCCCTCCCTGTGGTTTAAAGAGTGAAACTGGGAGCTGAGTTGCCACACTCAAGACCAAGACTGTTTCCATTCAGGCAAGGGTGGGTTTGGGTTTGTTTGTTTGTTTGTTGATGATTTTATGGAGGAACATGGAGCTTGGGGTTTCCTAGCCCACATTTTGCTGATTTCTTATCGTTATTATTTCATGTGAATTCATCACATACCAAAAATTGCACTGAGCTTGTTATTTTCTCTTTGCCTTCCAGACCCACACTCCACCCTCCTCTGTTCTAGTCTGTGCCCTGCAGGCTGATCTGTACAGGCCACATCAATGGGTTCTCAGCCCCAGTGGGGTGAGAAGGAGGCTGTGCATTTAACTCTTTGCCTGCCGTATACACAGGTTGGCCACATCTTTCCATCAAATGTCACGGCTCTTCTCCAGTGACCCTTTCCTTAGAGCTGCCCACCCTGAGATCTGGAACTGGCACATTTTCCTTTAGACCTGGTGGTAACAAAGAGCTTACCAATCACCATCACCTTCTGCTACTTCAGCCCCAGGGTCCTTCAACATCCTTTGTACACGTCCCTAAATCTTTCCAGATCTTTGTAAATCACTCTTTTGTTAACACTCCTCACTGAGTTTGAGAGTGCCATCTGTTTCCTGCTGGAACTCTAACACATTGTACTGTTGGCTGCTAATTTCTCTTTCTGAGAAATGCTTCTCATTTTGGTGAAATGTACTCAGATACCAGCATATTCAGGAGCCTACTTTGGGTGAAAAGATAGGAATTCACTTTCCTGAATGAGTTTGTAATATTTATCAGGATGATACTCAGCTTGGAGTTCAGAGAATGTCTCTCGTGTAACATGAAACTTGGTCGTGTAATCTGAGAGGTGAACAGATGTCCGGCTCAATTCCCACAAGACAAGTGAATGAAGATTGCCCTCCTTTCGTGGGTGGGCAGAGTGGGGCAGCAATCCTCCATCCATTGCAGTAACCTGTCCCACAGTAACCTGCCTTCCCATAAACTGCGAAGATGGGTGCCCAGGGAGATAGCTAGTGTCTCCTGTGTCTAGAAAAGAGCTGCCTATGAAGCGAGATCAAATATGTTAATTGCTCCTTCTCTAATTCATCTCCCTCACTGTTGACCTGTTGACAGTCTTCTTAAGCAGAGACCTGATGAGACCCATTTCCTTTGCCAGACACTTCCAGTGGCTGCCTTTGACCACAAAACAAAGAATGACAAACGCTTACCATGTGGGCGGTCACCCTCACTCTCACCTCCCGTGGCATGATTGCAGCTTTCAGTCATAGACTGGTTTCCGTCACAGCTCTCCAGGTAGCCAGTACCGACACTGCTTTTCCTTCAAGGTAAGCATATGTTCCAACCTTGTCCTGTAAGATAATATATGTTCCAAATGCAAAAGCATAGCATAACACAATCTGGCCCCAATCTTCCATTCTAGCATCTCGGCACGTTTCCTCTTGCTCTTTTGTGCCATGCATTTAGCCTTTTGCACCATTCATAGCACATATTGGGTGTTTGAAATATTTGTTAGGCTAACGTTGATACAGTCTTAGGAAATAAAGTTCTAAACACACACACACCTAACATTTAAATCTGAGCCAAATATGTTTAGAATATTGCAGTAGCAGCAGAAATATTTATAAATTAGCTTGGAGCATTTGCCCATACATTTCTTTGTATATAGTTAAAGAGTAGAAAAGGTCTATTAGATGAATAGTTGGGAAATATATTCCTTATAGAGGAAAAGCTCTATGTTCAAGCCCAGTGTGCTTTGAATTGCCTCTTTCACGCAATGGCCCTGATGACATTGGTCTTCTCACAGCAGAGTGGCCAACGCATTCACATGTGAGGTCAAATTTTTCCATAGTTGTAGGTCAGCTCTCCAGACTGTAGCTGATTGTTTTTGAGACAAGCCCCAAAGCAGATGACAAATTCCTGCTGTTCTCCCAAGTTGCCTCCATTTACCTCTCCTTGGAAAAGCCAGTTCCATCATTTATCTGCTGACTCTTTTTAGGTATAAGCCTCTTAACACCATTGTACTGAATTTGCATTAGAATTTCAATGTCAGTTTCTTAAACAGAAGAGTGAAACAAAAACAGTATCTTTAAAAATCAGAGATTAAAGTTTTTTTAATGTATTTAGAAAAAAGAAATCGATTCTGAAGATAAACATAGACAACTACTAATCAATGCAATGGAGGGCATGGCAAGTGGATACTTGGGTGAATTTCATTCCACCAATATCCACTGAGAGACTGCTCTGTGTCAGAACTGAGCCGAAAGCTGGGGAAGGTTGGAGGTCAAAGGAGGCTACTACCTTCCTGAGCACGCAGGCTTGTGGGGATAGAAGGTGGGCACAAATTTTGTAACGCAATTATTTTGTTTTATTTTATCTTATTTATTTATTTTGGCCATGCCATGCGGCATGCAGGATCTTAGTTCCCAGACCAGGGATTGAACCCGTGCCCCCTGCAGTGGAAGCGTGGAGTCTTAACCGCTGGACCACCAGGGAAGTCCCTCAGTTATTCATTTTAAACTTCACTCTTTAGATGCTATTTTCAAGCTACCTTTTACTGAGCACTTACTGTGTGATGGGAAATCATTATTTTACCTGGATTACATCATTGAAATCTCATGGCAATTCTATAAAGTGGGTGTTACTCTTTCCACTTCAGAGATGAGGAAATCGAAACTCAGAAAGTATGGGTAACATACAGTTCAGTTAGCTAATAAATCCATGCTCTCAATGAGCCAGAAATTAATAACTGGAGTTATATTTTTAGATAGACAAACTTTGAAAACATTAAAACGTAATAACATAGCCAAGGGTACAAATACTCTTAAAACTGAATTGTCTGTTACTGGGTAACAATTCAAGATATTCCAAATGTGTCACAGTTGGTAGTTGACAACCCAAGAGCTACTTTTTGTTCAGAGGAATCTCTTTACCAAAATCTTTTTAAAACAAATAAACCCACTGGAAAATATTTTCAAAATCATTTTTTAAGTAGCAAAAATAAATTTAGATGCAGCAAAAAATGATTGTTGATTTTGATCTCAGCACAGGATTTATCTTCATAAATAACCCAGGATGGTATGTGGATGTGTGGCCAAAAGTGATAAGATTATAGACTATCAACCAGAAACACAGTCACAATAGTGGAGTCTGGGAGTATAGATGTTTTAGATTTGGCATATTTGAAATAGCTTTATTATTATTATTGTTTCAACATATCTTGAAAGTGGGAACAGTGGGCTAGGACAGAACAATACTGTTGCTATGGGGGACTTTGGTTTCTCAGTAACTTCCAACATAGGAACAGACTATGCATTCCAATTACTTCTATTAAGAAATGGCAACTGCTAGAATTTAGGAAATATGCCTCTTTTTCAATGAAACTTTTCTAGAAGCCATAGAATAGGTGTTGTTGAGATCCTGAGAACAGCCTTCACATGCTGAAGGACTGTGGTTAGCTACAGAGTGATCCAGGGCTGAAGCCTTATATGTAATCTTGTTTGCACAGAGGCTGGAAATAAGATCAAGACAAGAAAAACTGCTGAACAAAACCTAAACTTCCTTTCAAGAGCTCCCTGCATAAATGCAAAAAAGCAGAGCTGACCCAGATTGGAAGATGGCTCAAGAATCCCATAATCAAGATATACTCTATCAGGGCAAGAGTAATTAGGTCAGAAGCAGTGGGCCAGAGGCACTGAAGCATCTTTGGGAAGAAACAGAAAACCAAGAAACTTGAGTTGCACTAATAAAGTCAGTCAACAGGAATGGGAATCTTTAGTCCAGGGTCCCAGACCTACCAGGAAGAGCAAACCCCTGTGAGTACACAGGCGCTTGTGCTGTGGGCCTGGGGGGGTGGGGGGGGACCCGGAAGGTGGGGACAGGGATCCCACCAGTTTACCAGGTGGTATAATTTAGTGGGTAAGCAAACCTGCCCCAGAGGTAGGCAACAGCAGGTTCAAGTAGTGAAAACGCTTTTGAACCTGGGGGAGAAAGCAATTGTCAGTTTTAATCTTGCAACAGGATTTATTCAGCTTGTGTATATATACATGTGGCCCAAAGCGCAGAGAATAGGATTTCAACTGGAAATACAAATTCAGTGATTCAAGTTCTACCATATACCAGCTATGTGCCCCTGAGCACTTTGCCGCATTTTGTCAGCCTCAGTTTCCTCATCTGTAAAATGGAGATATGAGAGAACCTAATTCATAGGCTTCTTGTAAGCAGTGAGATAAGAGTTTAACACAGCCTGGCCCTTAGTAAGTATTTCATCTCATTCAATATTACTATTATCATCAAAAACCTATGTTGCATATCTAGACAGTAAATCTTGCCCTTAATTTGCCACAATTTGCCAAGTTTAAAAAATTACTATCTGTTTTCCCCTCTGTTCCCTCCCTAGCTATGTTCTGACCTTGAAGAATTTACCTGGGATGTAAATAAAGTCTCATTTCCTGCAACTGAAATAATTGTGTCCCGTAGTAGGTTCCTCCTCACATATTTTCAGAAGATCCTCTTCTGAAATCCCACTAGACCTTCTCCAAGGATGACCTAAACCCAAATGGTCAGTTGGTACTACAGGCTCCAATCAGAGAAAACAAAAAAAGGACAACCTTCTAGGGTAGCTTCTAGAGGGCAGAGAATCTCCTTCTGTGATTCTCTTTCACAGCCCCTAGAAGCCAGCTCTCGTCGGGGGTGAAGACGGCCAGCATCCGTGGAAAGGTGGGGTGAGTGGTAAGAACATTCTTCAGCCGTGCAGGCAGAGACTGGCTCCAGTACTGTGTGCTCTTTCCCTCACGTTCCAGAGACAGGACAGGTAGGCAAGCAGGAAATAGAGGATACCATCACACCTAGACCCCAGAAATGTTTTCAGTCCATTTGGATCCACTTGAAGGATGTCCCAATCTAGACTCATGTTTTTCAAACAGGGTTTACAGAGGAGCCTGAGGACCACAGAGACTGATGCTGTGGGACGTGGCAGGATCTTTACCAGGACCTCCTCCCGTGGCCGGGGTCTGCATCCTCAGCAGCGTTCTCCTGCCTCCTCAGCCCTGCTCTTACTCTATCTGACCTTTCTGCACTTTTCTTCCTGCCATGCCCTTGCTGTCATCTTATCTCCACTGCACCAGAGGAGGATGCTTACGTAGGCTGGACCGGGTCCCACCCTTCAATCAGGATGTTAACCAGGTGTTTCAAAATCACCCTGGAGGAATGTGGGCTGTGGTCCAGGGTGATTCCTCCCCCGCTTCATCCTTCTCTCCCTCCCTCTCTTCCTTTCCTCCTTCCTGCCAATATATTATTGACTATCTGCTAGATGCCTGGCACTGACTTTGTTAATTATCTGAGTTTACACTAAGCTCTTAAATTTGAAGATGACAGTAAATAGTGTTGAAAGCACCTTGAACAGGAAGAAAATTTATGAGTGTGTTGAATAAATGCACTGGAGGTAATTAGAAAAATTGTGAAGTGATTTGGACTCAAATAAGTTTAGACTCAAGGGAGCATGGGGCAAACAGCCAACCACTGGGAGAGTAGGTGGGGTGAGACTAACAGGGCAAAACGAGATCAACAAGGCAAGTTAAAGGTATTTGTTGAGCACCCCCCATTCATTCTGACCTGCGCCAAGGGCTATGGGAGCTGAGAGAAAAGTGGAAAAGATGCCGTGTGGGTCTTGGGGCAGATGTCACTTTGGATCTGCTGACCAATACACTCTGTGTGGATTTCCCCGGATTCCCAGCCACTGCTGAGGTTTAGCGGTTCCCCAGGAAGGAGTAAGTTTCCTACGTAGTGAATCACCCAGTGTGAAAGAGAATTTTCCTGACCTCAGCTTCCGAGCGGCTCATTGAGACTTTACTACTCGAAAGGGCATTGGAGCACAGCACCACCATAGCCCACACTTTATTTATTTTGGGGGGTATTTTTCAAAGGGACATTTGGACCAAAAGTGGCCCATGACTCCTGGAAACCCTGAGTAGTGGCCTGGCATCTTAGGAATCTGTCTGCCGTGCTTTGTGGAGGGGTCTTGAAGGGTCTGGTTCTGTCCGGAGAACAAAAGTGATGGTCATTAATGTGAAAATGTAACCCTACTTACTCTCCTTCCTCTACTAAATGGCCCATAATCCAAGTAAAAGCACTTAAAGCCCTTGGATATCTAGATATATTGCTTAAAATCAATTTGCTTTTATTGGTCTAATTCTATTAACTTTGGATGTTGGAGCCACAGTGCAGAGTTGCAGTGCTTTGACAAGTACTTTCACGTCCTCAATATTTTACTTTTTCTATTCCCACTTCTTTCCAGTGGAGCCTAATATCTTCCAGTCCCAGGCTTGCAGGTCCATGCTCATCTCGGTGATGGACCCCAAAATATTTACTTATAACATTTATAAAAACACCCTGCGTGCCAAAAGCCGCTAGCTGCAGGAAAGTGATAAAATATAAAAATATTTTATCAGCCAGTGGGAATCCCCTTACATGTTAAATCAAAGGCTCCATCAGAGGGCCCACAGTGACCTTGGGAGGCCAGCAGATTCAAACCATATTGAAGGACGACAGCAGGAGGGAACGCCTGCGGGGAACCCACTCAGCTCAGGGCCCCTTCACGTCCCCCAGGAAAGAGCCCGAAGCAGATTTCGGCTGTATTGTCTAGGGGCTCAGGGGCAGATGTGTCGAGGCCCTGTGTGGCTTTTCCATGGGGTTTTTGTAGCTTGTCATGTCTCTCCAGGGTCATCCCACCTGTGACACCTACTCTGTTCCTCTCCATTTCTACCTGCAAGACTTAGTCTGTTTCTCTAAAAGCGTCACCATAGAAGTTTTCTTTTTTTTTTCTTTTCTTTTTCTGTTTTGATTTTTTTCCCGGCTTTATTGAGATGTAATTGGCATATAACATGATGTAAGTTTAAGGTGTACAGTGTGATGGTTTGATCTTCGTAGATGTTGCTAAATGTTTACCACAATAAGGTTAGTTAACACATCCTTCACCTAGTGTTTGTGGAGGATTTCTAGGGCAGAAGTGCTACAGGAGTGGTAGAGAAAGGGATGTAGTGGGAAAAACACCACAGGGTAAATAGTCCTGGATTCCAGCCTTCACCCTGCTGCTGCATATCTTGACTAAGTCATTGCACATCTCTGGAAGTTGGATATATTTGTGGTTTTCAGCCTTAGTGGTTCCAGGAAGTACCCCTAGCTTAGCGAGGGGGTGACATGGAACAGCTGGGTTTCTAGCCCCTCCCCATTCCCATGTCAATCAGCTCTGCCTTATCAATATTACATTTTGGATTACATGTAATATTTAATTCACAAAAAACGTATCTTACTGTTAAAAAGAAAAGTTTAAAACCCACTGGACCAAAATGACATTCCTATTCCATATTAACATAATTTGGGGCTCAGTAGTATTCCAGACTCTAATTTCCCTCTCCTTGGCATTCCCCACTAAAAGCTGATCAAAACTGATCTGGAGCTGTCAGGGCATAAGCACCAGGACGAGGTTCACCTGAGAGGTGAGGTTGGGTGGCATGATTCAGGGAGCCACGCTGCTTCTGCAGAGGATGGTGTAATTCCACAAGCTTCAAGCCGAGCCATTTGGCAGAAGGTCTTTCTCTCTTTTGGAGTTTCTTTCTACAAGAATGGTACCAAAGCAGCATGCTGAGTCCCGATGGTGTGCCCAAGTTGTTTTTGTTTTTCTGTTTTTTGTTTTTAAACTGAAACAGGCCCCTTCCCCGGACTCAGGAAATCCTGGAGGATTATACTGGGACACACGTGAGTGGCAGGCACTGTGATAACAGAGCCACTTAGCACCTCGCTGTGAAGCTTTGCTATGAGGCAAGCTTGTCCTGAGGTGCTCTCTCCCAGTTGGCTGCTCAGGACTTTATGCAAACAGATTCCTGAGAAATCTACCAAAGGAGCTGATCCAAATCCCAGTAGTGAATGCCACTGGCCCAGCTACATTTATCATATTCTCCTCTTTGTTCCAAAGTCCTCATTTTAAGCCACACAGAATGGTTTAAAATCATTCCATTAACAAATCATTTTGTCATTCACTTTCCATCATGCTAGATGTCCCGCCTAACTTTTGTCCTGTATTCAATGTCTGTCAACAAGGTAACACTGACTCAAAATTCTATTACCAATTCAAATTAAAGGTGACAAAAGCAGGTTTTGCTGGGCAATGCATAAGGAACTTTGCAATCCAACTGCTCAGTATTACCTATAATCTAACATCAAAACACAGGTTTTATTAACACATTATTGTTTGTTCTTCCATATCTTCTCTATGTGTACATAACATTATTCTACAGCAGTAAGCTCATACAATGCACAGTTTTAAAATCTGCTGTTTTGACTTTAAAAAACAGAGCCTGATCATTTGCCCATGTTAATTAATATTCTTCTACAATATAATTTTTAATGGCTATGTAAGGTGTGTAATTTAACTCATTTCTCAATTCTCCTAAAGTTGGAAAACTCTTCAGATTGTAACTGCTAAGATGTTACAATTTTTTTGATCATAAAAATCCTGAGATGAATATACTTATACCTTCATCCTCATTCTTTTGTTTTGTTTTGTTTGCAGTACGCGGGCCTCTCACTGCTGTGGCCTCTCCCGTTGTGGAGCACAGGCTCCGGACGTGCAGGTTCAGCGGCCATGGCTCATGGGCCTAGCCGCTCTGCGGCATGTGGGATCTTCCTGGACCGGGGCACAAACCCGCGTCCCCTGCATCGGCAGGCAGACTCTCAACCACTGCGCCACCAGGGAAGCCCCATCCTCATTCCTGTAGTTGGAATTCCAGTGGCAGAGGGAGTGTTTTTAATAAATATTAAATATTTGTAATAAATATTGCCAAATTTTCCTATGGAAGGATAAATCTATACTTCTGCTACCATTTTTTTTCTTGTTTCCCTGCACCCTAGCCAACATTGGGTATTACCAGTTTTAATCTTTACCAATTGATGGAGGGGGGATTGTATCTTATTCTTGCCTTAATTTGAAATTCTGTCTGTTGTGGTAAAAGTGAACATTGTATCAAATATGTATTGACCATCTGTATTTCTTCTTTGGGCAGTGTCTACTCATGTCTTTTCCCATTTTCCTGTTGTTGCACTTATTTATTAATCATTGATTTCTAAGGACTCATTATATTTTAAGGATCTTAATCTTCTATCTGATATGTATGCAACAAATATTTTTTCCAGTGCTCTAAGCCTAAAAATGTTACTTAGGTTATTCATGCTAAAAATGATAAAAACTGTTGATTGTTTTTTAAATTGTATTTCCTTTTGGTATGCTTAAAAATGTGCTTCTGCACTCCCAAGATTATATATTGATTTTTTACTTCAAATATTTGTGTCGTTTCCACTTCACATTGAAATTATTAATTAATCTGGAATTTATATAGAAATAAGGTGTGAGATAGACTTCTGTCCTCTAAACCAAATAATCAGTCTTCTGGCAAATCTTTTCAGTCCTCTTTCACAGTCCCGGCTGCATCTAGCTCCCTCTAGTTGCACAAACAGACAATTTAGTACAGACATTGGTCTGCTCTCTAAAACCAGGCTCCACTTTAAGCTAGTCAAACTGTTCAGAAGACCAGGGCAATTAGAAATGTTAAGTCCCATTATGGTCTTGTAATTAAGAAATAAATAAATTTCCATTTATTTCATCAATTGTAATATACAAGTTCAGAGTGTCTAAAGTAAATTATGATTTACTAAATCCAAAATGTCAGTGTTGGTTGTTAGGAAGCAGGGTTCCTTACTTAGGGTTCTCTTCTCAGATATATATATTATTTCTTCCTAAGCCCTGCAGAAGCTCCAATGTCCAGGCACCTCACAGCTACCTGTGAGCCCTCTTTCAAATTGAACCATGTGGCTACAACGACTTCATTCCTCTCCAACCATCTCGGTTCCATCCTTCAAACTGCTGTGAAAGTACTGTTTTTCTCCATAAAGCTTTAACGAATTGCTCAGATGAGA
The DNA here is from genome assembly GCF_963455315.2 of Globicephala melas. Taxonomy (NCBI): domain Eukaryota; kingdom Metazoa; phylum Chordata; class Mammalia; order Artiodactyla; family Delphinidae; genus Globicephala; species Globicephala melas. The sequence continues at coordinate 14,399,338 of NC_083331.1, read as the reverse complement.
ACTCAAGGATTTTCTTGAGTTCTTGTCTTTCTTCATGTACTTCTGCAATGTTTATCGTGTCACCTCCACCACATTTCAATCACTTCCAAAGTGCAATGGAACCTAAAGTTTATTGTTTTTTTTTTTAATACACTTATTTTCTTAGGAGACTTTTAGGTTAACAGAAAAATAAAGAAGATAGTCCAGAAAAGTCCCATACAAGATTTGCTTTTTAAGTGAGAATTTCTATAACTCTTCTATGTCAGCATGTCTTATACTTAAGTAGACAACAGTATGATTTTCACTTGTGTAGACATTTCAGGGTGATTTACTTTTTTTTAATATTTTATTTTTTTATAAATTTATTTATTTATTTTTGGCTGTGTTGGTTCCTCATTGCTGCACACGGGCTTTCTTTAGCTGGGGCTACTCTTCGTTGTGGTGCGTGGGCTTCTCATTGCAGTGGCTTCTGTTGTTGTGGAGCATGGGCTCTAGGTGAGCGGGCTTCAGTAGCTGTGGCTCGTGGGCTCTAGAGTGCAGGCTCAGTGGTTATGGTGCATGGGCTTAGTTGCTCCATGGCATGTGGGATCTTCCCAGACCAGGGCTCGAACCCATGTCTCCTGCATTGGCAGGGAGATTCTTAACCACTGCGCCACCAGGGAAGCCCCAGGGTGATTTACTTTTAAAATATTAACTCCTAGAAAACTATGAAATTCCCGTTTTTTGGTGCCACATTTTTATTGATGTAAAATGCTCTTAATGGTTTTTGATGATGATGATGATAGTAATGATGATAACGTGGATGATGACAGTAACAACTACTATATTTCTGCTCTTGAAGATACTCTTAAAGTAATGATGCAGACATTTTATTTACAGCTTATTTAAATAAGTCCTTCTTTCCATAGTTCTGTTCCTCCTGTAATATAAAGACACTTGCTTGGCGCTACTTTGTCAGTTTCTTTTTCTATTCATCTATTTTTAGATTCTGTGTTTTTAAAAGATCCTGGTGCTGACACTGCAAGTTTATTGTCAATTTCCATAGTGGCGTAATAGTTTTCTAAGTAATTCTCTCTTCTTACCACACACTGGCATTTTGTTCAAAGAACAAACAATTTACGAATACCCTTTGCACAGACACATTTATTGATATGTCTGCTGTGATGCCTAAGTCTGTCCCCAAGTTTGAAAGCAATTCAGAAACAATCACCATGTTTTGGTAGCCTAAATTGTTTATTCCAAGAGGCAGAGTTTGAAAATTCTGAGATGTATGTTAAATTTAATTCTGTACCAGAATGCCTAATTTCCCTTATTTTGTTAGGTGTTTTCCCAGAATTTTACTTTTCTCCTCTAGGTTACATTTTAAACAAAAGTGATAGGAGCTGTTTTACCACTTCCCTAGTCTCATAGCTTGCTAGGTTAGTTATAAAATGAGTGTTTTCAATAGTGGCCAAAAAATAGCAGAGCATGACATATCAATAGATGTAACTCTCTTTTCCTTTAATGAAGTTTTGTTTGTTATTGTTATTGTAAAAGTGTGATTAAAACAAACAGTAAAAAGCTCTACTAGCACCATGAATGCACATGTAGCTGAGGCATTTGAGAAGAATACCTCCTTCCAGGATAAGACGTGACCTAAAGGATTAAAGGTCATCAAAGAACCCATGAAAGTAAGGGAGTGAATAACCTGGGTTAGGCAGCATTTGATTCTTCATTGAGACCCAAAACTCCTCCATCAACCTCATTCTGCAAAGCTGTGAGAATTGGAGGAACATTTCTGACAGAAAGTAGTAATCCAGTGCATTCCAAAATTGATTCACTCACTTGGAAATATGAATCTGAAATTAATCTATTGCTGGGCATTGAATGAACTGCTATAATGTGTCCAGGTTCCAGAGACCATTAGCACCTGTCTTCAAAGACACAGGCTAGATGCTGACTTAGTGTTATAAATACAGAAATCCAGCATCACTTGCTCGATGTAAGTCCCATGAAATTAGAGTCATCTGAACTCAAGTATCAAGTACATGTCTGCTTGTTCAGTGCCATCTCCTCATTCATTCAATCAACCAGTATTCATTGAGCACCTACTGCCAGGAACTGTTCTAGGCGTGGGAGTACAGCAGTAAGCAAACAGTGAAAGTTGATTAGATCATGAACCTCATTCAAACAGAAAGTATTTACTGCAGGAAAATCAAACAAGATGGAATAAAAAAAAAAAAAAAGGGGACAAGAACTTTTGAGAGTCACAGAGAGCATCAAGACAGGTAGAGGACACATCCTTGTTGGGCACCCATAAAGAAAATTCTTTGAGCTAGGTAGGACGTATACCCTTACTCTTGGAGTCAGAAACTTTCTATTTGTCTGAATATATATATTTTGAGAGGCTGAATAATGCACCCCCAAAAGATATCCACATTCTAATCCCTACAACCTTTAAATGTAACCTAATATGGAAAAAAAAAAAAAAACTTCGTAGATGTAACTTAAATTAAGGATTTTGAGATGGGGAGATTAACCTGGATTATCTGGGTGTACCCTATGCAACCACAAGTCTCCTTGTAGGAGAGAAGCAGAGGAATATTAGAGCACAGAAGAGGAGAAGGCAATGTGACCAGAGAGGTAGGGATTAGAGTGATGTGGCCACAAGACAAGGAATGCTGGCCAACAGAAGCTGGAAGAGGCAAGGAACAGAGTCTCTCCTAGAGCTTCTGGAAGGAGTGTAGCCCTGATGACAGCTTGATTCCAACCTAGTGAAACCATTTGGATTTCTGGCCTCTAGAACTGTGAGAGGATAGATATTTTAAGCCACCAAGTTTGTGGTAATTAGTTACGGCAGACACAAGAAGCTAATACATGCTTGTTACCACAAACAGATGTGTGTGTGTGTGTGTGTGTGTGTGTAATACATCCATTTATCTACTAGATATCTCTTTGTAAATATATAATGTCCATAACAGAGTCTTGATTACCATTCCTAAACCAGTCTGTCTCCTAATCTTTCTCATCTTTGCAAATGGCACAACCATCTACTACTTACTCAGGTCAAAAACTTGGAATCGGGCTTCCCTGGTGGCGCAGTGGTTGAGAATCTGCCTGCTAATGCAGGGGACATGGGTTCGAGCCCTGGTCTGGGAAGATCCCACGTACCGCAGAGCAACTAGGCCCGTGAGCCACAACTACTGAGCCTGCGCGTCTGGAGCCTGTGCTCCGCGACAAGAGAGGCCGCGATAGTGAGAGGCCCGCGCACCGCAATGAAGAGTGGCCCCTGCTTGTCACAACTAGAGAAAGCCCTCGCACAGAAACGAAGACCCAACACAGCAAAAATAAATAAATTAATTAATAAACTCCTACCCCAACATCTTCTTTATAAATAAATAAATAAATAAATAAATAATATAAATCAGTTTGAACTGCTCCCTGAATAAACCGTCCAGTGGTTTCCATGGCCCTACTTTGTTACATCATATGTTTTCCCAAGGTCACAAACCCCACGTGATCTGCCCTCTGTACCTCTTTGGCCCCTCCCTGTGTTCTAGCTCCACTGGCTTTCTTTCTACTCCTTCAACAAGTTCAGCTCATGCCGACTTCAGAGCTGTTGCAGTGAGCTCTTCTCTGCCTGGATTAGCCCTCCCTGGTTTTGCATAACTGGGTAGGTCCTTCTCATTCTTTGTATCTAAGCTCCAAAATCATCTTAAAGAACGCTAACCTGACCACCCACCATCCTTCCCCACCCCGTTATCCTTTATCATGTCACTTTTTCCAAGCCCTTCAGAAATTATCTTGATAGTTTATTGACCTGTTTACTGGCTGTATCCTTCCCCCCACACCCTCCCCACTAGAGTGTAAGCTCCTTGAAAGTAGGGGCACTGTCTGTCACCTTCCACACTCTTCCCCCATCATCTAAAACAATGGCTTCCTTCTCGTTAATGCCTAATGAATATTTGTTGAATAAATGAATATATAAATGACTCAGGAACACAGAACTGTCTTAAAAGAAAAACTGTTATTCAGATCAAGTCTGAGAGAGACAAAGAATTGATTCACTACCTTGGCAGTGTCACCAGTCTAAAGCTGTTCTTGCTTAGAAGTTGCTCTGCATATCTTTTGCATTCTATGGAGAGCTTACGTAGGGAAAGGGACTAAATATGAGTGTCTAGAAGCTGTCTAGAAGTCTAGGACACTCCAGCGTTAGAGGTCAGAGATATACAGTGAAACAGCAGAGGACTGAGAAGGAGCAGCTAGAGATAAACAGAAAACTGGGAGTGTGGTAACTTGGAAGTCACATGAAGAAACAGTTTCAAGGAGGAAGGAGTGATCCACAATGTCACTTATGGTTTGACTAGACTTAAGTTTTGATTATTGGATTTAGCAATATGGAAGTCACTCGTGAACTCGACAAAAGCAATTTAGGTGGAGAGGTGAGAACAAAAGCATACCTGGGATAGACTTGAGAGAGAATGGGAGGAGAAACTCAGGAGACATGAAGGAGAGTCAACCCTATTAAGGAGTTTTACTGTAAAGGGTGGCAGAAAAGTAGCAGAGTAGATGGGACAAATAACTTCTTCTGGAAATTATTCTCCTCTCTTTCTGATTATTCAAGAAAGAGAGGAGAAAACTGCTGGGCAATATCCTTGGGTAGAACACAGGAAATGGCATTCCAATTTCATGTACAAGTGCAGGGTTGCCCTTGGCAAGGAGCCAGGTTAGTATATTCATAATAGCAAATGAGAAAATAGACTATAAGGTCTCAGATGCAGAGTCAGTGAGATATGCTTTGGACGCTTGTGCAAGTTCTTTTGCGATTGCTTTGATCTCAGTTAAATAGCAAGCAAGTTGTCAACTGAGAGCATGGATGGGGGTGAAGTGATGAGAAGTTTGAGGAAAGTAACAAAATATGGAATGTGGGAGACAGACTAAGGAATAATAGGATTGTAAACTCTTTTGCTTGGATGTTGCTATATATAGAATTCCAACTTAAAGTGTAAAATGAGCTCACTGGGGCTTGTAATGTGCAATGGTAATTACATTGAGTTATAAGGTTACAGAAAAACACATTACCATAGTATCGCAGTAGTTGGGAAACCCTCTACAAAAAAGAGAGAAACCACTGCTACCTTCATTCAAAGTAGCCTCCCAGGCACATTTGTCCTACACAACTGAAAGTATTTATACTAACAAAATAGGTCGTGTTAGCATACTCTGCTCCAAACTCATTTCCTGGGATGCTCTGGACTTTAACATTGCCAGGTACCGGTCACCTGAACCTCCCTGACTGAGAACAAGCAGCTCTGACCATAGCTCTCTAGGACTTGGTTACCTGGAAATACATGTCAAAGGGATTAAAAACACGGCCTCAGATGCTACCTACTCTGGAATCCTGATTCCACTTCTTTCAACTATGCTGCTAGTCGAGCTGGTTGCTTAACTTCACTGTGCCTGTTTTCTTATCTGTAAATAAGGACACAAATAAGGTCATCGTATTGTTGAACGAAGTAAGGAAGAAAAGCATTCAGAACAGTGCCAACACGTAGTAAGTGCTCATAAATATCAAATGCCTTTATGATTATTGGCCATTGTTCAAGAACCGAGGGAAGCAGCGCAAACCTGACCTCATGCCACTTGCCGACAAATAAAGTCCTTTGTTTCTGACCGAGAGTCTCATGTCTTCTGCCAACATCCATGAAACTGTGGCAGGCTAACTTATTAGTTTGCAAGAAGGGTAAAAATCTTAGCCCCTTCACAGTCTGTGATAACCCTTGGAGTCCCTGTTCCATGTATGTGGAGTTCTACCCTCCTTATTCCTTGTGGAATCATTATGCTCTGATGCTGGCAACTTGCTTCAACCACCTCTTCTCAGCAGCCATGCCACATCCACACCACTGGACAGGACTTTCTCCCATGACCCAAATCTAGCCATAAACTTCCAACACCTGCTCAGTATTTTCAGGCAGGTCAAGCTCCAGACCAGTCCTATCCAAGCTTCTCCACAGTAGCATTTTATTAACCAAATACATTATAACCTAATCATTCACAATATTAATAATGAGGATTAACTGGCACCAAATAACAGCATTTGGTTGACAAGCGTCCACATTTGAAACCTTAGTGCCATTGGTGGTTTTGTTAAGGGGGGACAGGAAACCAAGCTCCCTCTCTGACCACAGCATTCTGATTTGTCAACCATCCATGAAATGTGACAGAACTCAAAGATGGATGTAAAGCCGGGGCCGGCCTCTGGGGCCACCCAGATAGCATGGAAAATGCAGTCCAGCGATGGTAATCGAATCGAGGGGAAGGGAACGTTGCCATCACCATTTTGCCAGACATATTCCAGACGCTGCACAGTTTCCCAGACTACTGGGATGGATGTCATACAAGCAGCCCTGTCATGATTGTGTGAGTACTTGTGTGCAAATTGTTTGACAATTAACACTGGGGCCGTGATAGCTTTTATACTTATGCAGGTAATGTGTCTAACAGAAATGGCCACTCTCTCAGAGTTGGCTTCCCATCTAATAGTCATAGTTATCAAAGAGACAATGATTACATTAATTACAATTGTGAAAATAGTGCCTCACCCTGATACCTCACTTTGTAAGTTACAAAGAACTTTTCACATTAGCCCATGTTATTCTCACAACTCTTTGAGACAAGTACTCTCCACTCCATTTTATAACTTAAAAAAGGGTGGTTCATACACAAGATTTATCCATTTTATAACAAAAATAAAAATTGTAAGCAAATATCCAATCTAGTTAACAATATATATGCTGAAGTATTTAGGGGAAAGTATACTACTCTCTGCAAATTTACTTTGAAATCCATCAAAAAAATGGAATAAACTAATGGATGGATGGAGGGTTGCATACATGAATAGATAATGTGATGAAGAAAGTATAGTAAAGGTTAATGGTAAAGTCTAGGTGATAGGATCATGGGTATTCACTGTAAAAGTCTTTCAGTTGAAATTTTTTATAATAAAATGTTTGGGGGAAAAATGGAGGCTTAGAGAGATGAAACCTGTCTTTAGGTTACAGTCTGAGGATGGGCTGAGACCCAAATCTAGTTCATCTGATCCCAGTTCCCATGAGCAATGGGAATATTTAAGAAAATCATTATTGTTCAGTGTTTAAAGGAAGGTTGCAGTACAGGTAAGTACTGAATTCTGGGTCAATAAGAGCTATGCAAAACCAGGACAAGCTCTACCATAAAAGAGGTGATATTTAAGTTTGGAGACAGCATTTTTAAACCCGCGTTGATGCAGCTCAGGGAGTATTGTCTCCTTCGTAGAAGTCCCTTTGGGGAATTTGACATTTATTGTAATGATGCTGTCTCACTCAGCACTGTCGCCCCTCTGAAGGGAGTACTTTCAGGGCTTAAAACACTTCTTCACATATTCTCAATGATGACAAAACTTTGTCCTTTGAAAAGATCCAAATGTCACCTGAAGCCCAGTTCGGCGAATGAGATTCAACATTGCCAATATTATCTCTTTGTAAAGCTACCCAGTAAATGCAAAGCATAAAAGGAGAGTTTTTGTTTGGCTGGTTTTGTCTTTGTTTGATTAAATGAGCTAGACCCCTAAACTAACAAAACTGTATTTCTGGTATGACACAAAAATTACCTCTGAAACCTACACTGTGCTGGTGTGTGGGGAAATGGCAGCATCTCGCCCATGACAGCACTTCTCAACCTTCAGAGTAACAACATATTTAACAGCTTTCTCCTCCAGTAGCCTGGAAACTTCACAGGAACCCTGGAAGCTGTCTCACTTCCCCAACACAGGGCCTGTGGTTTTATATATTTACAAAAAGAACTAATAAAAGAATGAGTTAGTGAATGAATAAGTAAATGAATGAACTGATTATGTTAACTAATGTGAAAAACTGTGACCTTTTGACTGTTTCTGGCCCAGTATTTCTATTAGAATTTAATTTCTTCAGTATCACATCCCATGTATGTTATGCTATGCAATGACTAAAAAATAGCAAAACTACACATAAAGATAAAAGGATTGAGTCCCTCCCATCAGGAAACTTGCACAAGCCTCTTAGATAGCCTCATCCACCAGAGGGCAGACAGCAGAAGCAAGAAGAACTACAATCCTGCAGCCTGTGGAACAAAAACCACATTCACAGAAAGACAAACAAGATGAAAAGGCAGAGGGCTATGTACCAGATGAAGGAACAAGATAAAACCCCAGAAAAACAACTAAATGAAGTGGAGACAGGCAACCTTCCAGAAAAAGAATTCAGAATAATGATAGTGAAGATGATCCAGGACCTCGGAAAAAGAACGGAGGCAAAGATCGAGAAGACGCAAGAAATGTTTAACAAAGACCTAGAAGAATTAAAGGACAAACAAACAGAGATGAACAATACAATAACTGAAATGAAAATTACACTAGAAGGAATCAATAGCATATTAACTGAGGCAGAAGAACAGATAAGTGACCTGGAAGACAGAATGGTGGAATTCACTGCTGTGGAAAAGAATAAAGAAAAAAAAATGAAAAGAAATGAAGACAGGCTAAGAGGCCTCTGGGACAATATTAAATGCAACAACATTCGCATTATAGGGGTCCCAGAAGGAGAAGAGAGAGAGAAAGGGCCCGAGAAAATATTTGAAGAGATTAGAGTCAAAAACTTCCCTAACATGGAAAAGGAAAAGCCACCCAAGTCCAGGAAGCGCAGAGAGTCCCATACAGGATAAACCCAAGGAGAAACATGCCGAGACACATAGTCATCAAATTGGCAAAAATTAAAGACAAAGAAAAATTACTGAAAGCAACAAGGGAAAAACGACAAATAATATACAAGGGAACTCCCATAAGGTTAACAGCGGATTTCTCAGCAGAAACTCTACAAGCCAGAAGGGAGTGGCATGATATACTTAAAGTGATGAAAGGGAAGAACCTACAACCAAGATTACTCTACCAGGCAAGGATCTCATTCAGATTCGATGAAGAAATCAAAAGCTTTACAGAGAAGCAAAAGCTAAGAGAATTCAGCACCACCAAACCAGCTCTACAACAAATGCTAAAGGAGCTTCTCTAAGTGGGAAACACAAGAGAAGGAAAAGACCTACAAAAACAAACCCAAAACAATTAAGAAAATGGTAATAGGAACATACATATCGATAATTACCTTAAACGTGAATGGATTAAATGCTCCAAGCAAAAGACACAGGCTTGCTGAATGGATAAAAAAACAAGGCCCATATATATGCTGTCCACAAGAGACCCACTTCAGACCTTGGGACACATACAGACTGAAAGTGAGGGGATGGAAAAAGATATTCCATGCAAATGGAAATCAAAAGAAAGCTGGAGTAGCAATACTCATATCAGATAAAACAGACTTTAAAATAAAGAATGTTACAAGAGACAAGGAAGGACATTACATAATGATCAATGGATCAATCCAAGAAGAAGATATAACAATTATAAATATATATGCACCCAACATAGGAGCACCTCAATATATAAGGCAACTGCTAACCACTATAAAAGGGGAAATCGACAGCCACACAATAATAGTGGGAGACTTTACCACCTCACTTACACCAATGGACAGATCATCCAAAATGAAAATAAGGAAACAGAAGCTTTAAATGACACAACAGACAGATAGATTTAATTGATATTTATAGGACATTCCATCCAAAAACAGCAGAATACACTTTCTTCTCAAGTGCGCACAGAACATTCTCCAGGAAAGATCACATCTTGGGTCACAAATCAAGCCTCAGTAAATTTAAGAAAATTGAAATCATATCAAGCATCTTTTTGACCATAACACTATGAGATTAGAAATGAATTACAGGGGAATAAACGGAAAAAGCACAAACGCATGGAGGCTAAACAATACGTTACTAAATAACCAAGAGATCACTGAAGAAATCAAAGAGGAAATCAAAAAATACCTAGAGACAAACGACAATGAAAACACAATGATCCAAAACCTATGGGATGCAGCACAAGAAGTTCTAAGAGGGAAGTTTATAGCTATACAAGCCTACCTCAAGAAACAAGAAAAATCTCAAATAAACAATCTAACCTTACACCTAAAGAAACTAGAGAAAGAAGAACAAACAAAACCCAAAGTTAGCGGAAGGAAATAAATAATAAAAATCAGAGCAGAAATAAATGAAATAGAAACAAAGAAAACAATAGCAAAGATCAATAAAACTAAAAGCTGGTTCTTTGAGAAGATAAACAAAATTGATAAACCATTAGCCAGACTCATCAAGAAAAAGACAGAGAGGACTCAAATCAATAAAATTAGAAATGAAAAAGGAGAAGTTGCAACAGACAACACAGAAATACAAAGCATCCTAAGAGACTACTACAAGCAACTCTATGCCAATAAAATGGACAACCTGGAAGAAATGGACAAATTCATAGAAAGGTATAACCTTCCAAGACTGCACCAGAAAGAAATAGAAAATATAAACAGACCAATCACAAGTAATGAAATTGAAACTGTGATTAAAAATCTTCCAACAAACAAAAGTCCAGGACCAGATGGCTTCACAGGTGAATTCTATCAAACATTTAGAGAAGAGCTAACACCCATCCTTCTCAAACTCTTCCAAAAAATTGCAGAGGAAGGAACACTCCCAAACTCATTCTATGAGGCCACTATCACCCTGATACCAAAACCAGACAAAGATACTACAAGAAAAGAAAATTACAGATCAATATCACTCATGAATATACAGGCAAAAATCCTCAACAAAATACTAGCAAACAGAATCCAACAACACCTTAAAAGGATCATACACCATGATCAAGTGGGATTTATCCCAGGGATGCAAGGATTCTTCAATATAGGCAAATCAATCAATGTGATACACCATATTAACAAATTGAAGAATAAAAGCCATATGATCATCTCAATAGATGCAGAAAAAGCTTTTGACAAAATTCAACATGCATTTATGATAAAAACTCTCCAGAAAGTGGGCATAGAGGGAACCTACCTCCACATAATAAAGGCAAACCCACAGCAAACATTCTCAATGGTGAAAAGCTGAAAGCATTTCCACTAAGATCAGGAACAAGACAAGGACGTCCACTCTCACCAATATTATTCAACATAGTTTTGGAAGTCCTAGCCATGGCAATCAGAGAAGAAAAAGAAATAAAAGGAATACAAATTGGAAAAGAAGTAAAACTGTCCGTGTTTGCAGATGACATGATACTATACATAGAGAATCCTAAAGATGCCACCAGAAAACTACTAGAGCTAATCATGAATTTGGTAACATTGCCAAATACATAAAAATACAAAATTACAGGATATAAAATTAATGCACAGAAATCTCTTGCATTCCTATAAACTAATGATGAAAAATCTGAAAGGGAAATTAAGGAAACACTCCCATTTACCACTGCAACAAAAAGAATAAAATACCTAGGAATAAACCTACCTAGAGAGACAAAAGACCTATATGCGGAAAATTATAGGACACTGATGAACAAACTTAAAGATGATACCCACAGATGGAGAGATATACCACGTTTTTGAAATGGAAGAATCAATATGGTGAAAATGGCTATACTACCCAAAGCAATCTACAGATTCAATGCAATCCCTATCAAATTACCAATGGCATTTTTTATGGAACTAGAACAAAAAATCTTAAAATTTGTATGGAGACACAAAAGACCCTGAATAGCCAAAGCAGTCTTGAGGGGAAAAAAACGGAGCTGGAGTAATCATACTCCCTGACTTCAGACTATACTACAAAGCTACAGTAATCAAGACAACATGGTACTGGCACAAAAACAGAAATATAGATCAATGGAACAAGATAGAAATCCCAGAGGTAAACCCATGCACCTATGGTCAACTAATCTATGACAAGGGAGGCAAAGATATACAATGGAGAACAGACAGTCTCTTCAATAAATGGTGCTTGGAAAACTGGACAGCTACATGTAAAAGAATGAAATTAGAGCACTCCCTAACAGCATACACAAAAATAAACTCAAAATGGATTAGAGACCTAAATGTAAGACCGGACACTATAAAAGTCTTAGAGGAAAACACAGGAAGAACACTCTTTGACATAAATCACAGCAAGATCTTTTTTGATCCACCTCCTAGAATAATGGAAATAAAAGCAAAAATAAACAAATGGGACCTAATGAAACTTCAAAGCTTTTGCACAGCAAAGGAAACCATAAACAAGACCAAAAGACAACCCTCAGAATGGGAGAAAATATTTGCTAATGAATCAACAGACAAAGGATTAATCTCCAAAATATATAAACAGCTCATGCAGCTCAATATTAAAAAAACAAACAACCCAATCCAAAAATGGGCAGAAGACCTAAATAGACATTTCTCCAAAGAAGATATACAGATGGCCAAGAAGCACATGAAAAGCTGCCCAACATCACTAATTATTAGAGAAATGCAAGTCAAAACTACAATGAGCTATCACCTCACACCAGTTAGAATGTGTATCATCAGAAAATCTACAAACAACAAATGCTGGAGAGGGTGTGGAGAAAAGGGAACCCTCTTGCACTGTTGGTGTGAATGTAAATTGATACAGCCACTATGGAGAACAGTATGGAGGTTCCTTAAAAAACTAAAAATAGAATTACCATATGATCCAGCAATCCCACTACTGGGCATATACCCAGCAAAAACCATAATTCAAAAAGAGTCATGTACCACAATTCTCACTGCAGCACTATTTACAATAGCCAGGTCATGGAAGCAACCTAAATGCTCATCGACAGATGAATGGATAAAGAAGTTGTGGTACATATATACAATGGAATATTACGCAGCCACAAAAAGGAACGAAATTGGGTCATTTGTTGAGACGTGGATGGATCTAGAGACTGTCATACAGAGTGAAGTAAGTCAGAAAGAGAAAAACAAATATCGTATATTAACGCATATATGTGGAACCTAGAAAAATGGTACAGATGAACCAGTTTGCAGGGCAGAAATTGAGACACGATGTAGAGGACAAAGGGTGGAGGTGGTGGTGTGATGAACTGGGCAATTGGGATTGACATGTATACACTGATGTGTATAAAATTGATGACTAAGAAGAACCTGCTGTATGAATAAATAAATAAAATTAAATTTGAAAAAAAGATAAAAGATTTTCCATGGATCTCTTTTTCCACCTTTTAATTACCATGAGTAATTTTTGGTTACCGTCCTTGAACTTTCTAAGTATGCAATTAAATCTTTCATAAAAAGAATTCTTGCCTTTCTATATTTGCCTTTTTTTTCCTTTTTATTCACTTGTAGTTACTAAAAGTGCATCTCACACAGGAAGACGAGCATCGCTGGTGGGCTGGGCCCTTAGGTCTTGCTGCTTTCAACTCTCTCACTAAAGACAATGGTAACTCTTGTGTTAAGTACACAGTGTTTATTGTGCCCACAAATAAACGTTTTATTAATATAAATTTAGTTTTATTAGTAAATGGATCTGAATATTGAGTTTCTTCTATCATTTAAGCTAGTGATGCACTGGACCATGTTCTTGGCTACTGTGATGAAGTGAAACAACAAGGATAATAATACCTACCATCCGGATTGTGTGAGCATTGCAGAAAACACAGACTATCTGGCAGTACAGGTAACACGGTTAAAGATCCCCATCCCCTCCTCTGGATTCTGTTTGGCTCTAGACTACTGACCACAGCTCCTTCTGTTCCCAGCCCCTGCCTCCGCTTGGGTATTGCATGTGGATTTCCATTTCCTGGTTCGGCACAGCTCTGAGTCCTTGAGTTCCTCACCTTCCTTCATCCCTGGCTCAGACTGAGCTTTTCTCTGCACTCTGGCTGTTGCTCTGGCCGTTCTGAGATGCAGCTCCTCCCCTGCTTGCACACCCACCCTTCCCTCCAGTGGGTCTCCAGAGCTCTCCCCACCAAGACCTCCCTGTGCTGCTGTCACCTGACACCAGGGGCCAGTAACAGCTTCTTGTGAGACCTGCCAACTGCATACTCTTAGGTTTGACAGTGAAAAACAGAAAGTAAAAGTTACATCAACAAATCAGACCAAAGTGCTTTTTAAAAACATGAATAACTCCTCGACAACAATTATAGGCAATCCCCATTTTCCAAGAACAGACCCAGACCTGAGTTAAAGGTGCCTGAAAGCTTAATTCTACTTGCAAATCACTGGTAGTATTTTAGCAAATTTCTGTAGAGTCCTGTGTTTCATTAAAGCGTATACTGAAGACGCTTTACTAGTGTATGTAGTTTATGAATACAGTGCAGATAAGTGCTCACCCACTATTTTTAGGCAAGAGCTTGGTAATCCACTGTTTCCTTTATCATCATAGCTGCTGAGACGCTCAGATAAAAGTTTGTACAATAGTGGAAAACAAGCCAATCTTCATTTGCTGACGTTTCTAATATAATCATTTTACATCTTTTACTGTTTAGGTCTTGGTATTTTATTTCTGTGCTATTACATTAAAGAAGTCACTTGGAGGTCTTGATTATATTTATACTATAAATACAGTTTTGTAAAGAAGAAAAAGAAAGTAATTTCCTCTTTTTCTTTCTTTATAGAAAGCACAGCAAGGCCTTTGGGGTCTGAGTTCTGAAGTTCTGCCTTTGGGAGACTTGGCAGTGTTTCAAGGACTAGAGCTCTAAATAATTCCTTCCCCCAGTCTCTGTTTGGAAATGTTTAGCACTTTGGGAGAAGCAAACAAGGAGATGGGCATTAAACAGGAGAGTGACTGGAGATTTGAGCTTTAATGAGAGGATGAAAACAAAGACAGGAGATGGCCATGGTTCCAAGACCTTGGGCCTGGGAGACAAGATGGGGGACCATGAGGGGTGGACACATGTAAACACCTGAAGACACCAATGACCCCTCCCGTATATCACCCCAGAGATGGGAGGAACTCGGATAAGGGGGAACCATGTGCATACCAAGTGTCTTGGTGCTAAAAACAATAGGAAACGTTTCCGTGCTTGAGACTGAAACAAAAGAAGAAGCCTCTGTAGGGGGGGTCTCTGCGATCCTCCTTCAACATCGGGACCCGGCAGACAGCTGCGCAGGTCAGATCACTTCTGAAGCTAATGTAACAGTCAGCAGCTCCATCAACTAAGAACAAGTATCCTCCCTGTATTGCTGGGGCAATGTACTAGTTTACTCTCATAAAGGTGGGGAAGATACCAAAATTAATATTTGATTTGTGTGTCTTACAAAATCTTACTCAAAGACAGATTTTGTTTGATATTTGGTGGGGGGATGGGGTGGACCTAAGATGCTTTTTATTCAAGTGGCTAAGTGGTTCACACTTACATAACTGGATTTTATCTTTTATTATATCCATGCTATATGGCATAAACTACCACACAGTCCTTTTAGGAAATATACAAATTATAAATAATTAAAGGAGAAGTGAGTTCAAATGCTTTGCCTTTATTTCAGCTTATGAGGCTTAGCTTATAGATATAATCTACAGTTCAACTTATTGATCTGAGGGACAAAATTCCACTCAGCCTCAAGGTTTACTTTGTCAGCTGAGGGCTAATAAAATTTTGTCTTTCCATTCCTATTTCCGTCTTTTTACTCTTAATTACTTTCCGACTATCCTTGCATGTTTTTAGAGCTCACTGTTAATACCTTTAATACTCTAGCTTAATATCCCAGCTTCAGAGTTTGTATCTGAGTTATGACATATGTCATTTCTTTCACACGGTAGTAGCTCTCCCCCAAGAAGAAAAATACAGAAGAAAGCTTTATCCTTTTTAGATTTCTTCCTTGTTCTTTCAGTTAACTGATTTGTATGAAGGTTTTGTGTTGAGCAATGTTCAAACCAGGGAAATTTCTACAATTCGTGTTAGCTCAAGGCTCAGGTAAGCAAGATTAAGTGTATCAAGTGTACCAATTCGAACCATTGGGATCATTATGGGGTTTGTAAAAGTCAGTCTTATCAGACCTCCTGTTATGGTTTGAACGGAAAAGCAAACTTAGCAAAGATTTCCCAGTGAGGTCCCCAAGGATGCCATAACCTTGGTGAATTAAGTGAATTCATTGCTACTCAGGATCTGGTCCTGAGCCCTGCAAGCTTAGAAACCCAGTCAATCAGAACATCAATAGTAGATCCTGCTCTCCAGAAAGACTCACATTAATTGGATCCCCAGTTACTGATGTATAATAACCAGAATGGCAACTGATTAACTTACAATGAAACATAAAGCAAAGGACCAGACCAGATCTTCTTGCTTGTTCATTTGCTCCCCTGTAGACAAATCTACAAGGAAAGCCAGATTATTATCAGGAAGAGGCTTCATAGATGAGTCAAACCAGGGGAGCAGGTGAAAGATATTAATGCTGCTGCCAGCAAGCCATCCACCTCTGCTGGAGCCTGTCCCTGCCACTGTCACTCCTCTCTAGTCCCCAAGCTTATGTTGGAAACCTTAGCCAGTGTGCAAGTGACATTCTTTTCTCTGGACTCAGAGCTGAAATCAGCATCTTTCTTTTTTTTTTTTAATTCTGATTTTTATATGTTGTTTACTTTAAGCAATGCTTTCTTAGATTCAGAAGGAAAATAACTTTTAGCAGACATATAATTGAAGTCATATCTAACAAGCTAAAACATGTTTTCTAAAAAGCACTGAGCCACAACATATGCTAAGGCCTCCCAGTACCATGGGATGGTATCCCAGTATTGTGGGATCCAAGTACCACGGTCGGGCCAGAAGCTCTGTGACCCACTAGAGCCTAGAGGAGACACAGAATTAACACTGCAGCTTACTAACTGGCTGTCACTTGTGTCTGTGGCGTGCCGCATTCTTCTGACCCTCGCTTCCAGGGATCTATAACTTTTGATATGCTTGTTGTCACCTTGGATTAAATTTCTTCTAACCCTTGCTTCCCGCGTGTGCAACAAGTCTTTGTTGTCCAGCTTCCCGATAAGCCTGTTTTGTCCACCTGCCATTTTAGAATTTTACAAAACACTTCGATGGCAATAGTTTTTACTGAACATGTTTTACTGTCATCAAAGTAATAAAACTTATACTCAACTATATAATTGCAATTTTCAACTGCTAAAAGAATAGTTCTTACTTATTTTAAAGCCTTAGCAATTTCAACTACAATTTTTCACAGGTTTAACATAATAAATGATAAACATAATAACAGGCTATTTATGAAATCTGACCTTTCCTGAAAGTGAGGGCTTTTAAATTTCTACTAAATAAGTAAATTAATTAATCTAATAAATCTGAAACATTAATGTTGAGACCTATTGGAGACAATTGAATGGTGGAAGGTGTAAGAGGCTGAGAGCTATTGCACAAGGCATACAATCATAGAACAATATCTTTTGTTTCATTACTTTGTCAATAATTTTACTATAGAGACCAAGATAAAAGCAGAATCTATGTAATCCCATCTGAAAAACACTAAATGCTGCCCATGTGCATCTGTGAGACATACTTTAAAATGATTATTATCAAATAACCAAATATATCCACTAGTTTATATTTTTGAATAAACTGCAGTTTTCAAAAGTATGTGAGAGGGTTTCCCTGGTGCCGTGGTGGTTGAGAGTCCACCTACCGATGCAGGGGACGCGGGTTCGTTCCCCGGTCCGGGAAGATCCCACATGCCGCGGAGCAGCTAGGCCCGTGAGCCATGGCCGCTGAGCCTGCGCGTCCGGAGCCTGTGCTCCGCAACGGGAGACGCCACAGCAGTGAGAGGCCCGCGTACCAAAAAAAAAAAAAAAAAAAAGTATGTGAGGCCCTAATGATTTTATCATAAAATGACTTAAAATCCTGAAACTCTAAAGCGAAAGTAAGCATACCCCAATTCACCAGTGTCCGTATCTGGAGCAGGTCATTTGTCTGATTTCGTGTTTGTGTGATTTAAGTGAAGAAAGAGTTGAGATTCAGGTGGAATTTGGAAAGAAAATCGCTCATGCCATTAGAAAGCAGCAGCTCTGTCAGGCTTCCTTCTGGGGCGCACATGCTTTCCTTGGATGTGTGAGTATCTTAAATAAAGTCACTTTCAGATTTAACCTGAGAGGCATACGTCTCTGAAGCTGACATGTTAAATGGACTTGTTGCTTAGACAATTTAAACTTTGGAGTAGCCACCTTACTTCTCTAGGTCCAGCTTCATGGGGTAAGAGGATGGGGGGAAAGAGAACAGCTTTCTCATTAGTCCCGTGTTCATCGCCTGCACCTCTGCACTGGATCGTTTCCCTTCAGCCCTGCGGGTCCACTCTCCATCGTTTTTCACTGGCTGTGGTACCCACACTCTCTGGCTTCCAGTTGGGTCTGGCCCGTGGAAAGCAAGCTAGGGAGATCAGAGGAGGAGAGTGGAGTTCCTGCTGGTCCCCAGCTCCCTCCCTGTAGGGTCACCAAGGGCCTGCTGCCTTCTCCAGTCCTACAGGACGGCCCTCCCTTAAACCCTCTGGGTCTCCAGGGTCCGTAACGGCTCCCTCCGCGCGCCCCCTGCAGGCCCCGGGGGTAAAAGCTCGGGAAGTTGCTAACCGGGCGGGGTCCCCTTGGTTAACTCTGCTCTTCAGATTGCCCCACTGGAGGGTCTCATCCACTTCTTCTTGGAACCCTGACTGATGAAAATTTTATCTACGTTGGGTCACACAAATCATCTTCATGGGGTCTCTTCTAAATTAATGAAACTAGGATTGCGTTACTAGACTAGCCTGAGACTGCAGATGCTACCATCAAGAGTTAACAGCCCTTTTCTTCATAGTGCAGGCATTTAGAGAGAAATGCCAATTGCCTAAAGACATCAATTCTTCATCCAAACTGTAATTAGACTTTGAATAATAGTCTTCTTTGACATATAAAATCATGTCTTTGTAACAGAAGTCTTCGACTGAGTGCTTTAGACTTCAGTAGAAGGAAAGAAGGGTTCTAAATTAAGACTTGAAATCTTTAAAATAGACAGGGGGAAGAGCCCAAATGTATTTCTGTTATCAGTTTTTTGCATTACTGTTCCTAATAATGTTATTATTAATAATAATAATAGATAACAATGACTGAATGCTTATTTTTTATCAGTGACTGTTTCGGGTGCTTAACATATATCAGCTCATTAAACACCCTCAACAATCTGTGAGGTAAGAATTGGTATTATTATCCTCACTTTACAAAAAAGGAAATAAAATACGGAGAATTAAATAACTTGCCCAACGTAGTGCTATATGTTGCTGCCTTCATTGCGTTTTAGAACATGCTAAACAATGATTCTCGCCCAGAAGAATCACATGTACTAATATTTTTAAAAATTGAAAACCATTTTTATTACCACTTCCATATTGCTGACTTCCAAATGTCCATAGACCTGGGTGAAATAATCATTGAGCTTTAGCAATTTTTTTTAACATGGAAGTTTTTTGCAAATCAGAAATTTGTTACACTGAGAACTTCAGCAAAAGATGTTTACATTTCTGAACATTTCTTTCAAGAAAAAAATGTGTCCACATGTATTTGTGTGTCGGAGCTGCCGCTGGCACCATGGGAAAAAACAGACAAACATCATTTCAAAGTTAAACTAATGGAAATAACTTAATTGATGTGAAAAGATCATCTTGCTTAAAACTAATTTGGGCAATCAATGTACAAATCTGCTTAACAGTGGCAGTCTGTAAACCTTTTCATCATGCAGTGTTTTATATTATAAAAGTACCAAAATAGAATATATTGAGGGTATAGAAAAGCTGAACTGTGAATACATGTCTTTTTAATATGTTTCTGTTTTAACCTAGTGATTCAAGTTACAGTCTGTGGTCCAAGGAGCATTGATACTGAGGGCCTTAACTGTACATGAAAAATATCTTATTCCTTCAAAAAAAAATTGGAGATCAGAAACAATACAGCAAATCTACTCAATTTGATTGATGGGCTCTCTTGGTGTTTGTTGTATTGTTTTCTGAGATTTGAAATATTTCATGTTTTAAAATTTTAAAACAAAGTTCCTAAATTTGAGTAATGGGAAGATCACTTCAAAAGGACAAAAATTCACAAAACTGCAAAATATGTCTGCAGACCTGGTTAGAGAAAAAAATGAAATAGAGTGCTTTCTGAAAGAAGAAAATTAAAAACACAATTTTTTTTCCCTTCTTTGTGTTTCAATGATTTAGCCCTGTGTTTGGAGTTCAGGATACCAGAAATGTGTCTACATCCAATATCTGTACTTTGGGGGTTTGACTGCTACCTTATTTTTACTGACTCTGTTCTTGGGTAATTCTTAGGCCTTCAGTTCCTCTTATGGGCTCACAATTAATTTGAGTCTGTTCAATATCCCTAAAAACATTAAGTAAATAAGAAAGGGATGTTTAGGAACAATGAGCCTAACTTTTTGCTGTTGTCAACAGTTTGGTTGTGATATTTTGGAATTTTTCATATGCAGCTTAAAAGGAGAAGGAAGAGGAAAAGATACAAAAAAGGAGATGCAGGAAGGACAGCAGGGTCAGGAGGTGGAGAAGAAGAAAGAAAAGAATGAAAAAGAAAATTAAAGAAGCAGGTGGAAAAGGAGAAGGAAGGAGAAAGGAAGAGGAGAGGAGAGGTGAGAAGGCCAGGGGGTGGAAAGGGGGAAAGAATAAAAAATTTTAGCTATTTTTGGAGGCCAGATTATTTTACCACAGAAAAGAGTGAGAAAAACTCCCCAACTTCTTTGTACGTGTGCCAGTGTATAAATGGCTATTCTATACATAATTGCCTATAGTCTTATAAACAATTTTTTAAAATATACTCCCACATTTTCACTTCTTGGACTCTGCTTCCTAGAAGAATGTGATACATGAAATCAGAATCATTACATACTTTCTTACCTTAGGTAAGTGTGTAAGGAGCTATTTCCTCAATTCCTGCAGGATTAGGAAATTAGCCCAAACTACTGACTGCTAAGAATACCAAGATGATAAAGTTAACATTTCAGAGCTGATAAAGTCAAGGCTACGAGCCCCTTCCAAAACCCTGGCAGAGGACTTGGTAATGTGTTTACATGTCTCATGTTTATGTAAAACTTCTAAAAGAGATTCTTGTATCCCTTTTCTCTACAAGGAACCCCGAAATTTGTCTGAGTTCCACGTCCCACAAAACTTGGATCCGTCATGCAATAAGGGATTCAAGGAGACTGTCAAATCTGCTTTAGGAACTCTAAAGAAGAGAATTGTGCAAAATAGTTCTGGAAGCTCTTTGCATGAAGTCCTGCCTGAATATAAGGGGTGGTTAGAAAGCTAGGGGGATTCTCAAAGTCTCTTCCAGACCCTTGAGACTAGGACTATTTTTTGAAGGTTTTGCAATCAAAAAGCTTATTTGTTATAAAGCAGTTGTTTAAAATATAGGCTTATATTATTATTTACCTCTAATACTCTTATTTCCCACATTTTGAAGATGGATAGATAGAGATGGACAGACAGACATAGATCTCCAAGACAGTTTCAAGTGCCCCCTCCTTTTCTTTAATAAATTGTGCAGTGTTTCAGTCTTTAACATTTCACTATAAAACACCAACCAACACCAAGCCTATAATCCGTAAGGCTATATCAGGTACCACTGCATTATGTAAATGATAACATAATACCAGGACTACTATAATCCCAGATACCAATGCACAATGAGTGGATTATGCTAAATAATGTAAAAGGTTAAATAACTTTCATTTACTTGAATGCTAAACATGGTGTTATAAGCCAGTGAACTTAATATAACCACAATGACCCTCAAACAATACTCTCATTAGTTACACCTTAGGCTTAAAATAATTCACACAACTCTGGTTGGTCTGGTTTTCAAGATGAGGAAAGTAAAGCCTAAAGCAAGCTGAGTTCTAGACCAGGGATGACCAGTAAATGGCATTAATCCAACTATTCCTCTTTCCTGTCCTGGGGCAGACATCAGTAATCAATCATCAGCTCTTTCCCTACATTCCAGGTAGCCATTACCAATTGATCCGTGTGGACACACGAACTAAAACCTAGTGAATAAACCAGGTCCAGACTAAGGATACATAGTGGTCAGGAGATAACAAGGAAGTAGGACTACCATCCCCTCACCACTCCCACCCACCCAAATCTGTCACTAGTGCTTCTTATGTTGATATCCCTTTTCATATGACTTCATTCTCATACTCTTCTGCAAGAAAAATAAGCCATTTATCCAGTTTATGACTAAAACCCCTCTCTTTCCCGGTGACACTTTGTGGGTGATGATGACTGAGAATCCTGTCTTCACGCTTGGCTCTCCCCATGACCTCACATGGTTAGTGCAAACGTCTCCACTCGCTCCCCTGGGGCCCGTGCTCCAGGTGTGGACTCCTGCTTTCTCTGGCTCAACACACAGCTGGACAGCATCTGTCTAAACACAGAATCCCTCAGCCCACATCCCTGCATTGCTCATGTTCTGCCTCTTCTACCGTCTGCGGCTTGGGGTTTGGCAAACACCAGGGAAAGTGCTCTGGGCTCTACCTGTGATCTGAAGAGTATTAAACCATGGAAAAGGCAATGTTTCATAACAAGTGGACCTTTCATCTTCTTGGAGGAGTCTTGCCTTTCATCACTTTCTGCTCCTGGAGCAACAGGCAAAGACATAGAGAAAGAGATAGATGATTTTGAAGGGGGAACTAATGAAATGGTAGCGATGGATGTGTAAGTCTGTCTTTTAGCTTAGAAAGTGCTTATGGAAAGTACTTGGCACTAAAACATGGTGGGCGGGGAGCAGAGTTCCATCTTTCTCTAGTCCCCTCGAAGGTTGCCCCAGCACAGGGCCAAGGGGTCACCACCAGTGGGCTACCTGGGGACACACTATAACACTGTAAGCTTTTCTTCACACCTGGCAGCAAGAATTTTGAGAAATACCTACTTGTTCCCATTTTAGTGGATTTAGGCTTACAAACAGAACAGTGGTCTCTAATCAACTCAACTGACTAACTCACTCAACAGTAGGCAGTGAAAGTCCAGAGCCCCTGCCCTTCCCTTCCACCCCACCTCCATGCTGAGAGTAAACAAACCCTGGATGTGTGTACGAAGCGTTAGGAGTTTGGGTGAGGGATACTGACTGGGGGCAGAAGAACGGAGTGTCTTCCAGACAAACTCCCTTCTCAAAGATCTTGCTGACTCCCTCAGCATTTTTTCATCAATTTATTTATTTAACGTACATTTATTGCATCCTCTCCTAAGGGCAGGTACAGGGCTAAGCACCGATTATGGCAAGATAAATTACAGCCTGAAAACTAGATGCAGACATTCTTAGGCACCTAGTATATATAGCAGGTCAGTACATATGTATCCCTTATTCAACCCTGTGATATAGGTATTACTATTCTCATCTTTTTACCAAATGATAAAACAGAGACTCAGGGAGGTTACACAGTTTGACCTGCGTCTCAAGATTAAAATGTGGCCCAAACGGATTTGAACCCGACCCTGTGCTACCATACTGCCTCAACCTTCATAACTAAGTGAAAGAGAAAAACAAATATGTACAATTACCTTCAAAGGGATGAATGCTATCATGCAGGTGTGTACACTGAAGCCATAAGAGAGCATGGTGGAGAGTAACATTCTCTTAGGGGACTTCTGACCCTCACCTGGTCCTTATGAGGAGTGAAATGTGGGTGATCCCCAACATAGGAACCACAAGCATTGTTTTCTTATTTTATAACAGCACACAGTTCTCAAAGCAGCCACACCTGACCAGGTTAATGATCTGTGATACGGTTTCAGTCTTAGACAACTTCAATCCAAATATCACCTTGATTAGATGGCTCCTGTAAGAAACTTAAAAGGAATGCCATCTCAGGAACCTCATCTGCACAGAAAAGCAACAGTCACTCAAACAGAAATCCAGTCTGAGTAAGCATCACGGTATCACTTTTACAGAGGCCATGGGAGAAGCCAAAGTATCTCCTTTTGAAACTTAAAGAATATAGGTGATCAACATTTGATTAGTTTGCCAGGACAGACATATAAATAATATTTTAGAGTAAAGAACTGAATTATAGTATTGAATTTGGCAGTCTGCATTTTTGAAAATGCATCAACAGAGTAAGAAAAGGGACTCATACAAGTAAATGGGTAAAAAAATCATTTTACTATTGTAACTGGTATCATTATAAAGCTCTTAACTCAGGAAGGTCTCCTGATCAGTTTGTTTTCTTTCCAGTATGTGGAGGAAAATGATAGCCAAGTACGTGTATCTCTGGGGACTGAGGTGGGACCTGTAGGCTGAGCACAGAACTGAAAATAAAGCAGTGTATTTCCGTGAACGGACAAGCACAATAAGCCCATACCATTGCAAAATGAAAGTACCTGATTCCAAAAGCTTTGCTTTTCCATGCCATCACCAAGAGGCAACAATTCCTCGCTCATTCTCCATTCCACGTTCTCAGTTAGTACTTTTTGACTGGCAGTATTCATTTTCATTTTAGTACTTGAAAAAATAAAGGAGCATATGTCTGTCCTGTGGGTGAACAGAATAGGGCATCAAAATGCAGTAGCTATAATTGGTTAGGCATTTGCCAGCGCTAGACAAGGGCGGAGACTGAGCTGATGTCCCAGCCTGTGGCTCACTCGCCCGGCCGAGCCTCAGCTCACTGGTTTCACCCACATTCTCAGTCCATTGATTCAGGGGCAGCTGTTTAGACACAGTTTTTCCCCACAGCAGGCACCAGCCTGGGGCTCTTTCTAAATGGCTGGAGTGGCCAGCAGCAAAGCCACTGTCAGACCCCTCCTCTACTATGGAAAGAGCTCATGGTCACAGGCTGAAATTGGGGGTTGAACTGAGGCAGTGTTTCTTTTTCCCAAGTGGAAAAACGGAATAACCTGTGTTTGTTGTTTGGCTAGTTTAGGTACAGCAGAATGCTCACTAAGTTGATTTCACAACGTTCTGGACATGTTTACACAATAGAAGCATTTATATGAAGACTGTCTTTTTCCTTAACAAAAGGTTTTCCCCCTCTCTCTAAATATTGATGTCTGACAGCTGGGGCTGTCTCATACTTCCTCAGCTGAGTGTCCCATCCCTACCCCACCAGCCGGTTACACATGGGTCTTCCAAACATTCCTGCTCAAAAATTTCCAGCCCCAAGACTCGTCTTTGAGGGACCTCACTCAGAACATTCTCTAGCTAAGCCAGCCACAAGTCCACCTGACATTTTTTGGCTCTCAGACCGCCACTGGAAACCACAGCGAAGCACACTGACCCACAGGTGATGGGGACCAATCTGTACTCAGCTTCCCTTAGCAGCATGTCTCTCTTTCCCCCCATCCCCAATCTCCAACAGGCAAGCACAGACTCCTCTGCTTCTACTGTGCAAGGGAGCCCGACGTGACAATATCTGATTGACCCCTTGCAACGTGGCCATCCGCTGTAGACACAGCTTGGCCTCAGGATTTGCCACCAGTGCAATTCTGCCATTTACTTCCTGGCCTACAATCATGAGTAAGGGTCATGCCTGAAATATGCCTCGGACCTCTGCAAAAGAACCCGGAATTCACATTACCCTGGAACCTAAGGACATAATTAATCAAGAATTGAATATCAGATAAAATTGAAACTGTAGAGAGACGTTATCATTGATGTTTTTTGTAATCATGGCCTTACGATCACAGAAAGAGATTATTTCCTCCAAGAGCTATGTGAGTTGTGTCCTAGGATGGTACATTGTACACTTTTTAGTGTTTAGCTGATGGTGTGTTCTAGTATCTTTGATTAAAAAACAGTGGAAGAGATATCGCAGGATGTTACCTGCGTTACTGCCAAACAAGGCATGTATGGAATTGCTAAGCCTTCAAAGAAAGTAGGAAAGGAAGATGTTTTGATCTTTACTAGGTGCCTGGCATTAGTCTGCAAGAGTGAGTAGGGGCTTAAATTAGTTGGGAACGATCCGTTCCTGGCTCCTCTCCATCTGTCTCACCCTATATACAATCCAGTGTGGTCCCTTCCCTGCATTTTCACCGCCACCATCTCATCCATCATTTTTCCTCTGGACTACTTCTACACCACCTACTGGTCTCCCCGCTTTAACTCCTGTCCCCCTCCCATCTGTTGTCCACGTGCAGCTTTTTAAGGCGCGCATCCGATCACACCACATGCTCTGCCAGGTGCCCTCCGCTCTCACTCTCAAAGGACACCTGACTTCTGAGTTTTCAGGTCTTAGCTTAAAGGTCAGCACCTTCTCTAACTGCGTGCTCCCTGTTATTCTATCTCATTGCTCATTTTTTATTGCTTATTTGTTGGCTTTCCAGTTACTTGTCCGCCTCCCTCTATACACCGTGACCTCCCCCGGGCAGAGAGCAGGCTTGTTTGTTCACCAATGGGTACCCCAAACCTAGCATGTTGATTGGTATAGACTAGGTACCCAATAAATGTGTGTTGGATGAATGACAAAGAAGAACTTGAATTGGGTGTTGATGGTAGGAAGATCTGGCATTCAGAGGTTAAGATGTTGAGATTCATGTTGGTAAAAGGGCAAAGGTGAAGATGAAATAATAAAAGAGAAAAAGAGAAGTTGGAATGTGGCACGTGTGTGAGGGCATTGGGGGCAGCCCAATACCCAGAAGATCTGGGCAAGGAGCAGTGCTAGGCAGTCTGAGTAAAGTAGGCCAGGTGTGTTGGGCCTTGTTGCCTCGGGTCCACCCTGTGGTCTGGTGCTGTATATCTTACATGGTTGCCATCAACTTGGACCTCAGATAAGAAGCCAGAGTGACAAATCCCAGAGAGAATGCCATGATCAATTTTCAAAAGCACATATCCCGGGCTTCCCTGGTGGCGCAGTGGTTGAGAGTCCGCCTGCCGATGCAGGGGACATGGGTTCGTGCCCCGGTCTGGGAAGATCCCACATGCCGCGGAGCGGCTGGGCCCGTGAGCCATGGCTGCTGAGCCTGCGCGTCCAGAGCCTGTGCTCCACAGAGGGAGAGGCCGCGGCGGTGGGAGGCCCACGTACCGCAAAAAAAAAAAAAAAAAAAAAAAAGCACATATCCCCAAGCGTGTACTATTATACATTTTGAGACATTTCATATCCAAATGATGATACTCTATACATTCAAAAGAAATGTGCCTTACACGCCTCACAGCGTTGTTCCATAAGGGATTTACAAAGAAGATCTGAAAGAAATTTCAAAAGCCCTTCAGAATGCAAGTACCTACACTCAGGAAATGACATGAAAAGAGTGGCTCCTGGCTACAGTGGCGATATATAACCCAGCCATTTACTAGAAGTATGGGCTTGGAGGTGAGAAGTAGCTAGGGACTTGAGATGTCATTGAGAATCAAGTTAATTCTCTACCTCTGTTGCTGACATGGAATTAAAACACCAGAGCAACAGAATACCTGGTCTCTTAAAAGTCTCTGGGGAGGAATAAATTACGGTGTTTACAGTAAATCTGATCTTTGTCACAGGATCTCCAGCCTTATTTCAACACGGTAATCCTATAGTGAAAAGGCCAGGGGGATGGGAGACAATCCTTGTATTCACAAGTGTTTCAGATCGCAGCCAAGTCTGTACTGATTTGATTAAAGTTATCTCACACCCAAGGGACTAGGTACAGATGTTGGTCAGCAAAGTGAGACTGGGGTGATGGTATTGGGTTTCTGAGGCCAAAGGAAAGTACTTGACCCAGGAAAAGAAAAGCTAATGCTAAAACTGTAGAGGAACAATCTCAGCCTTTATCCCTTTGATTTGAAAGGGCAGATATGGGAGAGTAATGTTGGCTTAGTTCCCAAAATGTTTATTAAGCTCCAGAGGAGAATGGTATTGGAATTTTAAGTACAGTGTTGGATGAGTTGCTCACCTGTAGGAAATTGTGGACATCTCCAACAATACCTAAATTATTTACTCCTTTCAGCTCACTGACTAATGGGTCACCATTCCACTCTAGCACGTTCTGACATGCGTGTGCCAATGAGCAGAACACAACAGAGAACGTGCCCCAAAGATCAGGGGAGTCTGAGCCAGAGAGTTATGTGAAAAAATACTAGAAAACTAGAAGGCATTAAGGATTAGGCTTTAAGGTTCAAGATGTGGGATTCTTGCAGTGTTTCAGGGCCAGACAGGTGATCTGATATAAATAATCATGTTAAGAATGTATAGGGAAGGGCTTGGAAGAGCATGGGGCAGAATGAGATGATCCTGGCCAAATACGTCCTCTTCCTGAAGTCTGGATTCAATATCAAGGACTAGAATCGAGAGCATCATATTTGACCCCAGAGACAATCATTCTCAAAAGTGTCCAGTTTCCAAGCCGAGCATCTGCTGGGAGAATACTGCTTCTTCCCCAACCTTTGAGGGTCAGGAAGCAGAATGGAGACACGGCCCCAGTTGTGTATCAACTGTGAGAGGGTCTGCTCATGGGCTGCAGGTTATGAGAGGTCTATCACCTCCATTCACGCATCTCCTGTTCCATTTGTGACGCACAATAGACTTAACTATCTTTCCAGAGGCATACACGTCCGCCGGCTCCCACCCAAACACCGTTGCAAGCTCCCTCAAAAGTCCAGTAAACTAGCAACAGCTCCCTTCCCAAGAACTCTGGCTATAGCATATTAAAGGAATATTTTAGTACTAAAAAGAACACTAGGGACTTCCCTGGTGGTGCAGTGGTTAAGAATCTGTCTGCCAATGCAGGGGACACGGGTTCGAGCCCTGGTCCAGGAAGATCCCACATGCCGCGGAGCAACTAAGTCCAAGCACCACAACTACTGAGCCCATGCACTGCAACTACTGAAGCCCGCGTGCCTAGAGCCCATGCTCCGCAGCAAGAGAAGCCCCCGCTCGATGCAACTGGAGAAAACCCAACACAGCCAAAAATAAAGAAATAAATTTTTTAAAAAAGAACATTAACAAATATTACATACCCTGAGGCTGGCACATTACGGTAGATTAAGGTCCCAGAACCCATTAAGTCCCCGCAGCAAGTATCATCTAATATCACTTAATCTCTTAGCAAATATTGCTGGCAGAAGTATTCGTTTCTCCCTGTATATGGCCAGTGATGATAGCTCTACTTGCAGAGCTACAGCTCTAGGAATATGGTATCAAAGCAGGGAGTCCCTTCACTGAATGATGAGCATCTGATGGGCAGAGGAGAGTATGTACAGTGGCTGCCTTTGCATATGGAGGGATTTGGGCAGGAACAGGGTCACTATCTTAAGACCTATTCCCTCCACCCTTGGAAACACGGGGCAAATGCTGCCCAAGGTGGGTTACAGGGTAGGTAATCTCATCACACAGGCTTTTCTGATGAAGTTCCAAATATTGGCTGTCTTGATCTTGGCTCTTAGACCTCTCCAGTGCTGAGAGGAATGGTGATGTGAGCAGTAATCAGGAAAGTACCAGTTGGCTTAGGGCTGGTTATCAGTCAATACCAAGCTTGCTGTGTAGGAACCGCGTATACTGTTTCCTTCCATGACATCTAATTTTAACTGCCTGCATGTCTTAATTTACCCCCATCAGGTCTTTTATTAACTTTGTGGATGGGACACAGGCCCTGGTTTTTAGGGAAAGCTTCCAAATTAACAATTTCTCAATTAATTGAATTGGGCTAGTGTCAACTCATAGACTGTAGGGTTCTCACCTTTATTCGTACAACACCTACTTATGTCAAACAAGCACAACAGACACACATTATCTTTTAAGAGACATTTCTATTGGCTCCCACCCAAGCGCACTCAGAAATTTTTTTTCCACTCACAAACCTTTAAGTTACCTTTGCCCTTTGAATTACCATTTAATCTATTCTCTTCTCCAGTCTCTGTATCTGGCCATGTTGGTTTTCCCACCAATTTGGAAACTTAACATGAAGGCTCTCTTCATATCCTGACTAGGACCTTCAAACAATCATGCACAGTAACACAAAATAAAATTTTAAAATAAATTTTACATCCAAAGCAGCACCCAGAGTATCTCCAATCAACGTGTCTCCTTTTTATGTCACAGCTGTCACCTCTCTCTTGCTAGGGGTCTCCTCCAAACAACAGCCTCCTCCCCTGTTGGGGAGAATCTCAAAACTACTATCTTTCTAGTAGGTTAATTCTGATTGAATCATCTACCTGATCACACTGTTAAACTCAATAACCCAAGCTTCTCCCATTCTTACCCAATTTTTCTCTCATCTTACTCAGAAATCCACCTGAAGAGTATATGTGAAGGGACTGTCTATTCCTCTACTATCATCTTGGTAAGATGGACCTATGTGTTTCTTGAAATTTTATGTAAACAAAGAGTACTACATGCAAAACCATTTGAAGAAAAGCAGTACATCATATGATACAGTGGTTTCTTTTTTTTAGACACAGGGGAAATGTTTATTATGTAAAAGAGCAGGAAACAAAATGGTATGCATATATTAGCCAATTACATAAAAAACACATACATGGAGTCAAGGGCTAATAAGTTATATGAAAAATGAGAATAAATTTTATGGTTATGACATCATAGACGTTTTCTTTTCAAAATATTTTTACAGTTGTATGTAATTTTTTTTCAAAAATAATAGTCATGTGAAAACCAAGAAGAAAAATTTAAAATCACTCTTAAAATATTCCTTTTTTTAAATGAGGGATCATTTTTTTTTAACATCTTTATTGGAGTAAAATTGGTTTATAATGTTGTGTTAGTTTCTGCCTTATACCAAAGTGAATCGGCTATGTGCATACATATATCCTCATATCTCCTCCCTCTTGTGTCTCCCGCCCACCCTCACTATTCCACCCCTCCAGGTGGTCACAAAGCACCGAGCTGATCTCTGTGCTATACAGCTGCTTCCCACTAGCTATCTATTTTACGTTTGGTAGTGTATATATGTCAGTGCCACTCTCTCACTTCGTCTCAGCTTACCCTTCCCCCTCCCTGCGTCAAGTGCATTCTCTACATCTGCGTCTTTATTCCTATCCTGCCCTTAGGTTCATCAGAACCTTTTTTTTTTTTTTAGATTCCATATATATATGTTAGCATACGGTATTTGTTTTTCTCTTTCTGACTTACTTCACTCTGTATGACAGACTCTAGGTCCATCCACCTCACTACAAATAACTCAATTTCGTTTCCTTTTTATGGCTGAGTAATATTCCATTGTATACATGCACCACATCTTCTTTATCCATTCATCTGTCGATGGACAGTTAGGTTGCTTCCATGTCCTGGCTATGATACAGTGGTTTCTAAACCTAGTTGATAATAAATCACTTGTGAAGTTTTTAAAACTGGAGGTTCTTGGCTTTTATCCCACAAAATTCTAGTCAAGTAGTCCAAGATGGGGTCACGGAATCTGTATTCTTACAACACCCCCCTGCCTGGCCTGCAAATAATTCTGACTACCAGCTGGGCTTGGGATCCAACCTAAGGTATTATTACCTTTCTAGAATAATCACTATGACTTTCTGGGGTTTGCTGTTTTGCTTTTTTAAACTTTCTGTTTTGAGATAATATTTTGCAGTTGTAAGAAACACAAAGAGATTCTACATACCCTTTACCTAGTTTTCTAGTTTCCTTCAATAATAACCTAGTTTCCTTTACCTAGTTTCCTTCAATAATAACATCTTGCAAAACCATAGGACAATATCAGAAGCAGGATATTAGCTTTGATACAATCCACCTATCTTGTTCAAATTTTCCCAGTTTTATTTATACTCACTTGTGTTTGTGTGTATTTAGTTCCATGCAATTTTACCTATGTGTAGACGGTGCCTGTACCACCACCAGACTCAAGGTACAAAGCAGTCAACACACACCCCCTGTGTGGCCCTTTTAGAGCCACACCTACCCTCTCCCCCTCCCCCTGGCAACCACTAATCTGTTCTTCAGTTCTATGATTTTTTTTCATTTAAATAATGTTACAGAAATCAAATCAAGCAGTATATGTAATAGGCTGAAAAATGGTCTCCCAAAGATGTTCACATCCTAATTCCTTGAACCTGTGAATTCATTAGCCTACATAGTGAAAGATACTTTATAGATGTCATCATGTTAAGCATCTTCAGAGAGGGAGGCTTTCCTGGATTATCTGAATGAATCCAAAAAGTTCTGATTAGAGGGAGGCAAGAGATCAGAGATACAGTAGTAGGAGATGTGATGGAGACAGAGGTTGGGGGGAATACAAGGGCCACAAGCCAAGGGGTGTAGATATCCTCTAGAAGCTGAAAAAGTCAAGGAAGTGGATTTTCCCTTAGAGTTCCCACAAGGCACGAACCCTGTCAACACCCTGACTTTTTAAAGCTTTAGAGATCGATTTCAGAGTCCTAACTTCCAGAGCTGTAAGGTTAAAAATTTGTGTTTAAGCCAATAAGTTCGTGGTAATTTGTTGCAGGAGCAACATAAAAGTAATACAGTATGTGACCTTTCGGGATACTGGCTTTTTCTACCTCACGGTAATTCCACTGAGATTTATCCAAGCTGTTGTGTGAATCAATGTGGTCTGTCCCTTTTTATCGCTGAGTAGTGGTCCATGATGTTGATGTACCGTTTGTTTATCCATTCATCTACTGAAGAACACTTGGGTTGTTTCCACTTTGGGGCTATTACAAATAAAGCTGCTATAAACAGGTATGGGTTTTAGTATGAAAATAAATTCCATTTCTCTGGGATAAATGACAAAGACTGCAATTGTTGGGTCAAATGGTAATTAAGTATTTCATTTCATAAGAAACTGCTGAACTATTTTTCATTTTAAATGGTACTGTATGTTCCAGTTTAAATTCCCATCAGTGATGTATAAATGATTCAGCTTCATCTCCATCATTTGGTGCTGTCACTGTTTGGTTTTTTTTAATTTCAGCCATTCTGATAGGTATGTAGTGATATCTCATTTAGCTTCTAGTTTTCATTTCCCTAATAGTGATTGATGATGAGCACCTTTACACACATGTCCTTGCCTGTAAATCTCCTCTGATGAAGCGTCTGTTCTCGTCTTTGGAATGTTTTCTAACTGAATTATTTGTTTTTTCACCATTGAGTTTTTTTTTTTTTTTTTTTTTGGTACGCGGGCCTCTCACTGCTGTGGCCTCTCCCGTTGCGGAGCACAGGCTCCGGACGCGCAGGCTCAGCGGCCATGGCTCACGGGCCCAGCCGCTCCGCGGCATGTGGGATCTTCCCGGACCGGGGCACGAACCCGTGTCCCCTGCATCGGCAGGCGGACTCTCAACCACTGCGCCACCAGGGAAGCCCCACCATTGAGTTTTAAGAGTACTTTATATAGTTTAGATATTAGTCCTTTGTCAATATGTGGTTTGCAAATATTCTTTCTTAGTCTGTACCTTGTATTTTCATCTTAACAGAGCCTCTTGCAGAGTCAAACTTTTAAATTTTGATGAAGTCCATTTTATCAGTTTATCCTTTTGGCAACAAGTCTAAGAGCTCTTTGCCTAGTTTTAGATTCTGAAGATTTTTCTCCTAAGTTTTTTTCTAAAAGTTTTTAAATTTTACACTTTATTTTTCAGTTAGCGATCCATTTGGAATAACTTTTGTATAATGTTCAATTTTTTTAACCTATAGATGTTCAATCATTCCAGCAACATTTGTTAATAAGGCTATCCTACATTGAACTGCTTTTCCACTTTCCTCAAAAAAATCAAAGGAGCACATCTGTGTGGGTCTATATCTGGTTCTCTGCTCTGTTCCGTGATGTACTGAATATATGTCTATCCGTCTGTTAATACCACATTGTCTTGATTCCTAGAGCTCCACAGTGAGCCTTAATAGTAGGTAGAGTGATTCCTCTCCATCCTTCTTTGTCAAGATGATTTTAGCTATTCTAGGATTTGCACCATAAATTTAGAAAAAGGTTGTTTATGTCTACAAAAAACTTTGCTGGTATTTTGATAGGAATTACATTAAACCTATAGATCGATTTAGGAAGAATTGATATCTTTACTATATTAAATTTTCCCATCAGTGAACACAGTATATCTTTCCATTTATTTAGGTGCTTTTTGATTTCTTTTATCAGCATTTTATAACTTTCAGTATACAGATCTTGTACATGTTTTGTTTAATTTACACATATTTTATTTTGGGGGGGGATTTTCTACACAGACAATCATGTCATATGTAAGAAGGAATGTGCAATGATTTTTTGAGCCAATCAGAAAATCCTAATAGAAAACATAAAGGATTCTGGACTAAAGAGTGCTGCCACATCATGGTTTTGAAAGACAAGTGATTGTTCTATGGAAGCAGAAGGGCAGGAGTTTTTTAAAAAGAGTACTTGTCTCTATTCAAATACACAGAAAAAACTGTCAGTCCCACCATACCAGATTTCCTCCGTGTTGAGCTGGTAACTATGTCACAAGATAAAAAGCACATTGCCTTTGATTCCTATAGTTGAAACTGGCCCTATCAAGTATGACTTACACTGTCCTCTGCTTTGTAGATGAGAAAATATGGGCCAACTGTGAAACTGACCTTTCACTCTGCCTGGGCTTGTGACTTCTCCACTTTTAGAAGCATCTTCTTACCATCACAAGGGTCCCAGAGTATCAGAAGCTATGCTCATCTAAGTAGGAGACAGACCTGGTCTCTTGGGCTCTGGGGGGTGACAGCAGAGAGCCTAAGACTGAGTGTGTCCCCAGGGTCATGTCAAAAACTGAAACAAAACTTCTGACATTTAGTTTGCCAATCTAACCACCAGCCTGCGTTTCCTCGTTTTCATTTCCACTCTGTCCTTCACATAATTACATCAATGCTTCACTGTGTTTATGACACATGGTGTGGATTAAAGAGCTGAAGGTAAAATGTTCTGCCTGGGAAGGCAATTACTTTGAACAACTGTTTCAGTGGGATTGAAAGGTGATCTTAAGCACATTAAATCCAAGTTCATATATTAATAAGGCTACAGGGCTATCTCCCAAAACCCAAGGGCAGGGATGCCACAAGTCCCCAGGAAGTGATTGGAACTAGGGTTTGGAAATCTGTTAGGACTCCCTCTGAATCTCATCTCTTCTCCCAAAGCCTTACTTCAGACCTCTCTCTCTCTCTCCCTCCACGCCCCCGTCCCCTGTCCCAACCCCCCACCTCCCTCCCCCTGTCTCTCTCTCTCTCTCTCAGTCTCCGTGTTCTTCTGCTCTGGAATCCATGTGACGAAAACCATGGTCCCAGAAATCTACCCATTACAGGTCTATCCACTGGAGAAGACTGCATCTCCTTCTGCCTGTGATTCCCAGGGAAAGGACTCTGATTGGTTGTTTGGTTGTGGGGGGGGGGGTGTCTACACTAAGACCAAAAGTTGAGGCCAGGAGAGTGGGAAACTATTGTATGAAAAGACTCTGAAGAATTATTAAAGGGTAAGTTGGGGAAAAAATTCAATAAGGTCTGCACAGAAAAAAAATTAGTTAGATACTAATACTTCTTTCCATCATAAACTTGGAAATGGAAATCCCCTAACTCTCTATTAAGTCAGTTTGTTTATGAGGCATCTAGGTTGAGTTTTACCATGCTGTCAAATCTTTCACACCTTGACTCACAACCCAACAGACTGGTCACAGTTTTATTTCTACGCTAAAACTGCAATACTTGAAAAATAAGAATATTAAGATTTTAAGCAACTTGGCTCAGAAAGTAAAGACAGATTTAGTGATGTGATAAAACCCTGGCACGAAAGAGGAGTGAAAGACATTAAAAATTATCATAAACCAAGGGTTTTAAATCTTCTTTTCCAGACTGTGTGACCTAATATAAATCCTTTAACCTTTCTGCTTATTTATTTCTTAATTTATGAAATAGAAAAAATAACAGCTATCTGGTTTATCTTCTAGTATTTTTTGTAAATATCAAATGAGTTAGCATATATTAAAAAATGCTTTATAAACCACAGAGCACTATAAAACCATGATACTGTAATCATGCTTGTCTTGGGATTCATGTTACTGAAAATAAAAATAGTAATCCTATAAAACATCTTGTCTTTATTTACTTTAACACAAGGAGAAGTAAATTATATAAATGCTCATAATTATTTTTATAAGACCCGTTTCAGGCTATTTGGGGCAGAAAATATTGTCATCACTTTGTTGGAGGCAAAAATGAGGACCAAATAAAATTACTTGTCAAATAAATAGTCATGGAACAAGACGTTTTGGCTAGAATGTGATATTTAAAAAAACAGCATCAAAACCTTGGTCCAGGTCATCATCCTGTTTACATTACAGGAGAAAGGTGTTCCTTTGTAACAAAAATTCCCAGGAAATGACCTCTGAGCCAATGCTTCTGGAAGATGGAAACACGGAGTTGAACAGTAGCTCCCTGAATTTCTAGCCGACCTTGCTCTGTTTTCTCCTAACCAGTGGAAAGCACCACTATCCTTGGTAGTTTAGGCCCTTCTTATGCTTATTCCAGGGTCCCTCCAGCTCTCCAGGCCTCTGGGAACTATGCAAAAGACTGCTCCTCCCAGGATGTAATTTCCTGCTCAGTAGTCAAAAATGCTCCCTTGGGTACATTCAAGTTTCTCCCAATTGGTGCAGAGATTCCCGAGATGCAAGAAACAACAAGGTACTTCCCTCAGGCCTAAATTTTAGGGAGTGAGGCATTTGATTTCTGCAGGAAAAGTACCCACTAGAAAAGAGAATGGTTTTGCCCATATTCTCTTTTAAAAGACGAGCAGAATCATATGACACTTTTATAAATACCCCTGCAAAGAGACCAAAAAAATCTGCTATTCTAACACACCTCAAACGTGAGTCTAGCTTCAACAACCTGCCTTGGATAATATGGCTGAAACTGACAAAGGATTTTCCTTCCTGTGCACTGACTCCACCATGCTTGTCCTCAATCATAATGAGTGGCCCTTGTTTGTTTTTCTTCTCTTTAATAACTGAAATAGCTCTGAGAAGGTCTGAAACTGGAAAAACCAAGAGCCATTTCATGGCAATGGTATCATTAAAAGCATCTGTTGTTCTTTATTAGGGTGCATCCTACGATGAAAATGCCCAAAGAATCAGCCTGTGTTCATCTATTGTCAACACAGGTATCCCAGATTTATTCTGCTGGGTCAGGTTAATTGGAACACTACTGAAAAATACAGGTTTCCAATGAGAAGGGATTGAAAGTCTAGATAAATCACTCCAAATAATGTATGGCTTTTTCCTATGAAGACCATGAACAATTTGTGTGCCGTTTGATTTCCAAGGACGGAGGGTTTTCTGTATTAAACTGAAATCTAAAGTAAGGTACATTGATTTACAGGAAATTGTTCCTTTATACACAAATTCATCATTTACAAATACTATTTCAGGGGCCAGATTGAAGGCAGGCTTACGTTTTTCAAGCCAACTGTGTCATCAACTGTGTCCGTGTCTGTTTATAAACAGTTCTTCCCAAATCGAGGATCCAAGCTTCACAAAAATATTTGTTTTAAATCGTTTCAAATAAGCAGCATAAATTTGAGTCTTAGGGCTCACTTCCAGAGAAAGCTGTGTTCACACGTATTTCATAGAAAAAGAGAAGGGTGGACGGGGGTGGTTAGGACATAAAAGGAGGAGCCAGTTAGGAGGTTAGTGCCATTTTCCCGGGAAATGGTGTTGGCTCAAACTAAAAACGAATGATGTGTGTCCCCATCTGCTTTGATGTGAGAACTTTGAAAATCCCCCAGAATTTTCCATTTGCCACTCTGAGCTCACAGACAGACCTTTTATTGCCTAGTATATTTATTTGCAGATCTTAAAATGTCCATATGTCATGGAAGACATGAGTCCTTGATGACAGGTACTAAGACGTGTCCAAAACCTACTTTTCCAGGGCCCAGTGCCTGCGGTCTTGATTTAAGGGAAATAAACAGTGAGCACAGCCAGTGGCTTGAACAGGGCTCCCTCCTTTCAGTTTCATCTGAGATAAGATTGCAAACGACTCAGGACATTCTCCATTTCTAATTCTCCTAATCCAAAGCCTTTCTTCTTTTGGTTAGGAAATGTTTCTTCTCTTTGGAAAAACGCTGGAAGAAGGAAATTGTGTTGAGAACACCAAGAGGTGGGAGGATCTGCCCATCTTCCCGGGAGGTGTCCACCTGCTGTGCCTATTGAGGAAGGTGGTATTATCAGTGTAGAGAAGACACAGTGGCAGGAAGTGGTGGGCGGGGAACCTATTTTACATCTGCTGTGTCTTTCCTCTTGAGTTTCAAAGAAAAATATTCAATATCCAAAGCATGTGTAGTTCTAACAAGCCTGATGCCTCCCTGGAAGCCACAAACTATTCAAGTATGATGCAGAAACACCACAGTTTTGAAATTCCGTGGAAGACGGCTGTGGTAGGGAAGGCATTTCCTGATACTTGACCAGGACACTGGTGACTTAGATTTCATTTGCCTTTGCCTTGGCTAGCTAATCACATGCTGAAATGAAAAGAAAGAGGGCATCAATCATCAGCCTTGATTCTGAAAGCTTATTTTTCTTTCATATTGCCTTGAAAATAAGGTTTGATCTGGGTTGGTTTCCAAAGCAATACTTTATTATGCTTTGCTCCCCTGTGCCCTACCTCAGCATTTTGGAATTCAGGTTCTATCATACGCAGAGGAAGGCAGCACCGGTCCCTTTACTTTGTTTAGAATACAAAGAACCCTCCCTCTAACCCCGTTCCCCATAGTCCACAGGTGACTCTACCAGAGAGAAGGAAAGAACAAGGGAGGCCTGTGCCCCTCACCCATCCTGCCCGCTCTCCCCAAATACAACCATCCAGCCTCGATGCCAAGGGCTTCAGCAGCAAAGAGGAAACATCTGCTTTGCTCTCTTTCTACTGCAGACGAATTGGATGGCTCTGATTCATGACTCATTGTGTTTTACCTGGTCCTCCCCAGAATCTGGTCCTACGTATTCTAGGACCAAGTGTAAGGCTGCTCGTTAAGATTGTGTTTGCAAGAAGCAACCAGGTAACCATTCTGGCTTCACTGCCTGTGTAATTCCAACGATCCGTTTGGTTGTGGAGAGATGAGAGAAGGCTTTTTTTGTTTGTTTTAGTTTAGTTTTTGTTTTTTTACTCTAAATTAACTAGGGTTTTTTTGTTTTGGTGCAGGGGAGGGTGTGGGTTTTTTTTTAACTGATTGTTTTAAACTGTATTTCATATATTCCACTCCCTTTACCCTTTTTGCTTCTCTTCCTTCTTTCTGATTATGTCATGCTCCTTCTGTTTATAGACCAACGTTAATTTCTCTTTTGCATCTCTTCAATTTCCACTGCCACCCACAGTCACAGATGTGTCCTGGTCTTATAAATGTTGCAGTTTATAAACCTACTGCCCTCTCCGGAGGTTCTCAGTGCACACTTGACACTGATCACATTGATGTATCACACCCCTGAGGGACATCATGCCCCATGGGCTTTTCTTTCACAGTTTTCAGTTTTCTTTCTTATGTATTTTTTTCATTCTTTCTTTTGCGGGGGACACTATAGGTTTGGGTTTTGCATTCTTTCATTTCAAGCCTCATGTGCTTTAATTCTCCAGCTAACTGGTGTTAACTGTGGCCCAGAATGTCCTCAGATTGTTCCATTTGTCCCTTGCAAACCTTTTTTATACATTACGCTATGAAGACACCCTAGGAGGTAAATTCGCTTCTATTTCCTTCATTTCACACATGGGGAGGCTGAAAGCGGAGAGAGACTGAGTCTAGAGCACCAAACTAGAGGTAAGCAGTGATTCCAACTCCCAGCCCTTGCTTCTGGCTATTCTCACCCAAGGGAGTCTGCTGTCTTCGTCCAAGTTCTCCATCGAGTCCCAGTGACTAGCCTTCCCTTTGTAGACCAGATGCTTCCACCTTTCACATCAGAAGATGCTTTATTCCAAAGCCCTGGGCACCCGTGCCTCTCCTTCAATGTACACTGTAATGCTGGGACCACATTGGGTCCAGATAAAATTATTCTTTCATTGGTCTTGGGTGGTTACTGTTTCATGATCCCTGACCTCCTTCTTCCCACCCCAGATCTCCAGGAGCCAAGAAAGAACATGAACACTTCTGCCCGCTGTTCCTTTATTTAACCTTCCTGCCAATCAAACGCTTACCATCCATTTCAGGTCATGACAGAAAATCTTAACTGTGGCGATTAGCCACAGCTCATCAACAGCTACAAGAACCCACTGGAATTTTTCTCAGAAATCAGTGCACTCATCTGTGATGTGCTGATTGAGATAATGAGCTGCAAGATGAAAATTAAGGAATAATAGAATGGATATCTTTTTTTTTTTCCCCTCTCATTAAGTAGCCAAAGGAAAGCAAAGGGAAAAGGAGACGGGGGAGGAAGTTAGGAACTAAAGTTTATTTTCTAACACATTCCTCGTTTATTTTTTCCCACCTGAATCTGGTTAAGTCCACCTCTGTACGAGGCTTTTGCAAATTTCTACCAGTTGTGGCTTTCAGGCTGAAGAAGAGTATCTTTGGAAGAACGTAACTTGAATTTGTCTTTGGCTGCTTGAGTCTTAAAAGCTATGGTGCCAACAGCTTTTCTCCAGATCTCTTTCCTTTCACTCCTCCTTTTCCAAAGGATCAACTTCAATACTGGCTTCTGTTTGGCTCCAGTACCTTGTATTAGATGTCTGAGCTTTAGTCGTTGGCACGCAGACACAGCCCACGGTGCCCATTTGCCATTGTCCCCCTGGAATTCCAGAGGCATCTGAGCCCTGTCCCCCCAGGGCTCTCCACCAGGGGACCCAGTGTATTGAAGCAAATTCCCACATTGCCACATCCCGGCCCAGCCCCCATCCTCCACTCCCAAAGCAGGATGGAGTGAGGGTGAGAGACAAAGCCTGTCCCGGAGATTTTGGTCTCTGAAGGAAGAGCCCATCTCTTAGGAGGAGCAACAGAAGTGGAAATTTTCCTCTTTTTTGCTTTTTCAGTCACACAATGCACCTCAGTTACAAGACCGTAGGGTTGCAATGGAGGCTTCGGGAGATGGTGTGTGGGCATACTGTGGGCGAGTGCGTGTGCATGCGTGTGTGTGGGTAAGGTGGATGCTAGTGAAGAAGAAAGAATTTCTGGTAAAAATCTCCAAAACAGTTCTTTTTCAATTTCAGATTGCTCACATTCAAGACACTTTAAATACAGAGATGACAACACTTTCCCTAATCTTCACTGACCCTGTGGCTTATTTACTGAATGTCTTTCATCTTAATGGTAACTTTATGTATCGTCTACATTAAACTTTTATGGTGTTTATTGCACAAATAATTACACCACTCACCCCCGCAAATATAAAATGCATATTCACATACGTACATACATCAACAGCTTGAAATGATATAGATAAGTATGTATATGTAATCATCAACAGCTTGAAACTAATTAAAAGTGAGGCATAAACTGATTAAATTTCACATCAAAAATACTGCTTCCCAAATTCATTAAAAAAATATGTATATATAGTAAAATACATATATATGTATGTGTGTGTGTGTGTGTGAAGAGAGAGACAGAGAAAACATTAATATTTGCATGCATGTTTCTCCTTTTCTATCTAGTTTTCTGTCATTTTCTTCTTTCTTTGCCACTGACCTTCTCTGACCCAGGGAAAGACTCCACTGAAGAGACAAGGCAGTTGAGCTGTGAGGAGAAAGCCCCAGCTCGGTCCCAGTGGCCGCGCCTACCGCTCTACCCCCAACAAAGCACATGACCCCAGCACATCTCCTTAAGGCCCTGTGCCTCACTTCTATTAACAAAAGAGCCTTATACAACTGGGTGGTGGGGAGATAATGGCAGATCACCCATGGCGTTGCAAACCCTCTCTATTGAGATCCACAGCTTCATCATCCCTAAGGTCTTTAACATTTTAATGTCTCTGAATTTACAGTTCATTTTACAATGGATGATGCATCATACTGAACAGCAGCATCTTTTCTTTCTTAATTTACATAAAACACTAGTGTTTCCTACAATGGAGGATGGCTAAATTTAATAAAATACAGTTTGGGTTAAAAGTATTTTGCAGGTTTATGCTACTATCCAAAATTCACGTGTTTTCTTGTAAATACAAGATGAACCATGGAATTAATCTCCCTGGCCCATTCTGAACAAGTAGAAGCATTCCCTGAGTGACAAAGTACCCAGCTGAACTAGAGGGAGGGACTCGATAAGCAGAAGGAAAAGTGTCTCTCAAACAATGTCATGCTTAAAAAAGGCCCTCACTTGGTTTCATGGTCTGCTGTCACTGTCCTGAAATTCTTAATGTTTTGAATAAGAGGCCCTGCGTGTTCATTTGACACTGGCCTAGAAAAATTATGTAGGCTGTCCTGATGGGAAATGTATTTGGTTAAAAAAATTAAAACCTATTCCATTCTTCTCACATTCACCTTCTGGCTGCCGGCATGAGAGACTTTCAATTTCTTAAAAAGAGTTCTGAACTTTGTAAGTACTTGAATCAGAGCATCTTCAAGCACATGGGGTTCTGTTTTCAGTCGGTATCATCTCCAGCTCACTTGGAGAGCAGCGACATACTGACCTCAGGATTTTGAAGGTTAAGAAAGGAGCAAATACTTCAAATCAAAACCTTTATCTTTTAAAATAAAAATCCTGAGGACTTCCCTGGCGGTCCAGTGGTTAAAACTCTGTGCTTCCAATGCAGGGGGCATGGGTTCAATCCCTGGTTGGGGAACTAAGATCCCACATGCCGCGGGGCATGGCCAAAAAATAATAAAATAAAATAAACAAATAAAAATCCTTAAGAAAAGCACTTAAATTGTTACAATTTGAGGGAGAAATCTCCCTTAAACTTCAGAATATCTTTTCATACACCCATGTTATATATGGCATCTCATAAAGTTTCTTTTTAAAAAAGAACAGTATTAAAAATAGAGGTAGTATAAGAATCTATTTTGGTTATTTTTTTTATCTCCAGACAATATCTACACATGTTGTTTTATTGGGGACCAATATGGTCCAAGCTCATGGACAAATTTCTCTGCTAAAACCAAAGTGCATAAAGGAATTAAAGCTTTGAAATTTGTCATCTAGGGTCAAATTTGATCCAGCAACAAGTTGTGAATATGATTCTATGAAATACACGTCATAAATTCAGAATTTCTGGCTGATCTGAGTGAGAATGTTGATGAGATGAAATGAACAGACTCGCTTAGAATAACGTGTTGGGTCTGTAAAACTGTCATAAGCCTATAGAGATTTTGCCCAAGTAGAAGACTAAATCTTGTCACTTTTCAAGCATGTTTCAAAATCTAGTATTTCTAATGGCTTCACAGGGTGACTGGCCTGCCTAAAAGCTTTAGGAAGCAAGAAGACACGTAAAGCCTCTGGTAAAAGTCTCTGTTGCTATTTGAGCAACAAAAATTCAAACTAATGAACAAAACAAAGATAACAGTGTTAAAAATAAAAGGCAAAATTTAAAAAGATCGTGCAAAGGACACCAAGAATACCCAAACCCAGACATTTCTTTTATTCATGGCCCAAGGGAAATACACACACTGCGGACAAGCACCAAAGGACACCCTTTATTACGATTAACGCTGGGGCCCAAACCACAATGTAAAATTGAAATGAATCAGGCTGGGTTTGGAAGATTTCCAAAAACAGACTCAACGATGTCTACCTTTATCTCAACAATCTAGCACAATCCGCATAACATTAAGAGCTTAAATTCAGTGTTTTCAATATATTATATAAACCACGCAAAAGGTAGAGAGCAAGGTGCGGGATAAAGAGGAATTTAAAATCAGGTTCTTCGGTTCTGGTTCTTCAGGAATTTCACATTGGGTCTTTGGATGGTTCGTCTCTTATCCTCACTGGGAGTCACCTCGTGATACCTGAGACTCTTCCTTCCGCCAGAGCCATATTTCTTATGGGTGTTCCCTTTCTATAACTACATCAACCTCTAAGATTGTAGAGGTCTGCTTCAGGGGTCCAAAGTCTAGGGTACATATCTGAGTCCTTCAGTGTATTCTTCTCCAGGACAAATATAAAGAGGACATAGTCACCATCTTCCAAAATGTCTAATATTATATATCACCAAGCTCCTTATTTTTCTGAGTTAGAATTTAATCTAGCATCATCATTCCTCATCTTGCTTTCTCTGTTTCCTCTTAGATCTAGCAATCTCCCCAAAATGCATCATCGTATCTTGAACCTTACGGAGGGAACCGCCACCTCCATTCCTTTTACTGTTTATGAAGGTTCTGGAAGAACTGGGGTATGGAGAAGAAGGACAAGAGAAAAATAGAGGGAACGAGAGTCCTGGAAACAGGTTCTTTAAAAAAAAAGAGTCGCCTTTATAAAGTGGTCACTACTGTTATATAAAAAATTCATCATTAAAAAAAGTGTAGGGGACTTCCCTGGTAGCGCAGCGGTTAAGAATCCACCTCCCAATGCAGGGAACACGGGTTCAAGCCCTGGTCCAGGAAGATCCCACACACCGCGGAGCAACTGAGCCCGGGCACCACAACTACTTAGCCCGCCTGCAACAACTACTGAAGCCCGCGCGCCTAGAGCCCGTGCTCTGCAACAAGAGAAGCCACCGCAATGAGAAGCCCGTGCGCTGCAACGAAGAGTAGCCCCTGCTCGCCGCACCTAGAGAAGAGCCCGTGCGCGGCAACGAAGACCCAATGTGAACGAAAATTAATTAATTATTAAAAGTGTAATACATATTAGGGGCCATATAACTGTAAAACTTTTAATACTTTCCTTTTTAAGGCAAGAGGAAAATAATGTTTGAGAGCCAAAAATTTGGAAAAATTGGTCTTAATGAATAAGTGCTCCAAACAATATTGTATTTCAGCGGCTCTCTGCCAGGAGCAATACTGCTCTGCACCCTTACCCCAGTGGGCATTTGGTAACGTCTGGAGACATTTCTGATTGTCACAGCTAAGGGGGCGCTACTGACATCTAGTGGGTGCTAGCCGGGGACGCCGCTAAATTTTGTTTAATGCACAGGGCAGCCCCCATGACTAAGAATGATGTGGCCCCAAACGTCAGTACTAC
Source organism: Globicephala melas (assembly GCF_963455315.2). NCBI lineage: Eukaryota > Metazoa > Chordata > Mammalia > Artiodactyla > Delphinidae > Globicephala > Globicephala melas. The sequence continues at coordinate 14,354,495 of NC_083331.1, read as the reverse complement.
CAATGTTGAGAAACCCTGCTCTGTGTTCCTGACAGACGAACAACAAAAAGAGGAGGAGCTGACTCATTAGGAATTGGCTTCACAGTCCTTAAAACGGGTGGTTTCAACTCCAGAGGTGTCGGCTGCTCGGGGCTGGACTTACGGCCCCAGACGTCCAGAGTCCAGTCTGCCTGCGCCCCTCTCCTTCACTCTTTGTCTCCCTAACTACACGAGTTTCTAGAGCCTCCATCTTCCCCATCAATAGGACACACTCTGCCCCCTGTCTATGACTTAAACAGCCGGAAGCTTGACGCTGATACACAGAAATCAGGAGTCCTGAAGCTCGAGGTAGCAAAAGTCTGCAGATGCTTAAAAACATAGCTTGGCTCAAACAGCGTCAAGAGGTAGACACTCTAATCAGAAACACCTGGGAGCAGATGCTAAAACCGTTCCAAGTAGAACCTGAAACCGGACAAGGTCCTTTGTTGGTTTCATTTCACATAAAAATCAGAGTTTGAGGCGGTTGAGTTTATACCACTGATTTGTAAAAACTTTCAACAAGAATGCTGTCTTCCTCACTTTAACTTTTTAACAATCACCCCCGCAGTGTTTTGGTTCTTTTGTACACATTTACTACCATCACACTTCTGTTTTTTCTCCGATGTAATGTGGGGGAAAGACTTCTGTGGACATTCCTACTGGTAATATTTGCATTTTTGAACATTATCTGAATGACACCATGTTCCTCACACAATTGAAATCACAGAGACTTGCAGGTAGAAATCAGGATAGTTTCATACAGATAGAAATTATTACGCTGAGCAGGAAACCATAGTAATGGCACTCTAAAGTAGAAAAGAAATCAGCTGTAGAAGGACAATAAGAAGCAAACATTTATCTAAAACAAACAAACAAAAAATTAATTTAGAGTTCTATTATTCTACTGGAGCCATTTGTATTTTTCTTTTGTTTTTTTAAATAACAACAATGGTATTGAGCACATAGTGGTTTTTTTTTGTTTTTTTTTTGGCTGTGCTAGGTCTTTGTTGCTGTGCTCGGGCTTTCTCTAGTTGTGGCGAGCGGGGGCTACTTTTCATTGTGGTGCGCAGGCTTCTCACTGCGGTGGCTTCTCTTGTTGCGGAGCACGGGCTCTAGGTGCACGGGCTTCAGTAGTTGTGGCTTGTGGGCTCAGTAGTTGTGGCTCGCGGGATCTAGAGTGCAGGCTCAGTAGTTGTGGTGCACGGGCTTAGTTGCTCCAACGCATGTGGGATCTTCCCAGACCAGGGCTCGAACCCGTGTCCTCTGCATTGGCAGGTGGATTCTTAACCACTGCGCCACCAGGGAAGTCCCTGTATTTTTCTTGTATACAAATGTATGTTTGTTTATACATGCGTGGATATATATGCATGCAGACTATATATATATATATATATACACACACACACACATATATAGTCCTCTTGAAACTTCTCAGTTATTGATATTCATATTCTTATCAACAATAACTGTAAAATATGTAGTTGTGGGCATTATAAAAATGAGTCCCTACTTTAATATTTCCATACTAAAGTAGTGTTCCCTAAAGATTATGTTTTCTTTTCTGTCAGCCCAGAACCCGAAGAAGGTAGTACAGTTGACCCCTGAACAACACAGGTTCTTTTACATGCGGATTCTTTTCTGTGGTAAATACTACAGTAGTTGGTTGAATCTGAGGATATGGAACTGTGGATATGGAGGGTAGACTATAAGTTATATGCGGATTTTCGACTGCACGGGTGCTGGCGTCCCAACCCCTGAATTCTTCAAAGGTCAACTGTATAAGTAATCAATTCTCAAGTTTCTGCTGTCTCCCTTAATCAATATCAATAATAAGTGAAGTAACTCTGTCCAAAAGAAAATACAAGAGATGAAAAGAAATCGCTGTGAGAAGGGAGTGATGTCCAGTAGGACCTGATATTAAAGAAAAGGGCACAGGGCTTCCCTGGTGGCGCAGTGGTTGAGAGTCCGCCTGCCGATGCAGGGGACGCGGGTTCGTGCCCCGGTCCGGGAAGGTCCCACGTGCCGCGGAGCGGCTGGGCCCGTGAGCCATGGCCGCTGAGCCTGCGTGTCCGGAGCCTGTGCTCCGCAACGGGAGAGACCACAACAGTGAGCGGCCCGCGTGCCGCAAAAAAAAAAAAAAAAAAAAAAAAGGCCACAAAGTCATAGGGAAAAGTTTTCTAGCATAGATTTCAAAATATCTGTATTTTACTTCAGCTTCCCCGCCCCTTTTTTTCTTTTTTCTTGGACAAGCCACTTCTTTGAGTCTTAATTTCCTCCCTTGTAAAATAGGATAAGTGCTTTGAAAGAGCAACGCACACCCACCAGGTTACATTCAACAACCTGAGATTATTGGAAGAATATGAACGCATGCCTACTGAGTCTCCTAGCCAGCCTTAAAACGCTCTTTGCCGCCAAACTTCATTTCACAAAATCAGCATTTCCGTTTTAACGGGAAGGGCGTGTCCAATTCCAATTCTGAGGACTCTCTTCCAACTACCTTCCAAGCCCCAGAGGCATCAGCCGCTGGGGGTGGAGCATTGGGGGGGGGGGTGACAGATACCTGAAGTGTGGTGGCAGAAACGGCTCTCTCCTGGCACAGACCAAGACCAGCAGGACCTGTGGGTCCTCCCCAGACGCTGTCATCTGCAACTTATCTTCTCAAGAAACACAAAGCGCATACGTTCTTCCTCAGTGGTGACCTCTGGGTGGCAGGGGCGCTGTGTAAGAAGCAGAGGCAACAGAGGGATCAGGGGCTTCCGATGGGGAGCCTTGGAACTTCGTTAGACTCTGTCACTTGGTCTGGGGGGCGTGGTTTCATATAAAGAATGTGGGCATTGAAGTGGCCTAGGGAAAACTCCCTAACCTCGCTGAGACATGAGGTGCCCTGCCTCGGACAGGCAGCTCTTCAGAAGGACTGAAGGTGACAGCGGACGTACAGCCCCCGGATCGTGCTGATCACCGGGGGACACCCCAGCCAACGCTAGGCTTGGGCTTCTTCATCCGCATCTTCCCCTTATGCACTAAGCTCGTTTTAAAAGGACGTGTCTCAGGAAACAGCGAATATCAGGGCGGCTCATGTACTGGGCCCGCTCTTCACGAAGGCTTGCGGAGGCAGGAGGAGGAGGTGGGTGTGAACTTCCTGGGATAAAGTGAGTGGTGATGGGTGAAGACAACTGAATCTTCCCTGGTGGCTACAAGGAACGCAGGGAGAATGGGCGGAGCCTGAGGAAGCACCCCGCACGTAGCACTATATCCTGCTGGGGGAAACCTGGGATGCCTAGAGCCCACACCCATGTCTCTATGTACATGCTGCCCAGGACTTTCTTCCACTGCCTTCTTCCTCCTTTGCTCCACCATGTAGCCTTTCTGTGCTTGTCAAAGGACAGGTTGGGAAAAAATGAAAGTGCGGTGAAACTGCAACTAACCCACTAGTCCAATGACTCCCTGCTCAGTTAAAAAGATTTACTGAGTCAGGAAGGTCAAATAGTGGCCATTTTTTTTTTTAAGTTATGTATAGATATTCTTCATCAATGTTTTCTCTAACCCTCCTTACAGCAAAAAAACAAAGGCTGGTTTTATTCCTTTCCACACAAAGCATCTGTAACAAAGCAAAAGGAGGATTTCAAATGACAGTTTCACTGTGGGGAGTGGCGCATCTTTCCAGAACATTTAGCTTTTATGGACAAAACCCACGGAAGGTAAAACACATAAGGGCTTAGAAAGATAACGTTGCCAGCATCAAGAAAAAGGCGCAGGCTCATATTATCTGTGCTTATTTGCGGTATTACGTAATTTATTGTACTTTTCATAAATATGCCGGCCTTGTGAATTCTCTTCATTTCACTATAGAAACTATATTGAGTCATCTGCTATCTTGGTGCAGGATTTTCTTTTCTCTTTTCGTATTTATAAATTTGTCCTCCTGGAAAGTATCAAGGTCAATTTCTGCCATTTGTTGCAAAATGTAGAAGATTTAACTGAAGGTGATGTTGACTATGCATGCATTCAAAGGTAGATCTGGGTCTTAAATATTTATTTAAAAACTGAAAACACTTAGATGGGAACACATACAAAGGGACAAAGTAAACAAAACAAAAAAATGGAAAATGAAATCTGAAATATGTTTTTTTAACCCTCAGTGCCATGCTGTCTCAGGCGGAAGGATCTAATCTCTGCAAACACAGGTTTTTGGTTAATAATAACAGTCTAGGGCTTCTCTGGTGGCGCAGTGGTTGAGAGTCCACCTGCCGATGCAGGGGACACGGGTTCATGCCCCGGTCCGGGAAGATCCCACATGCCGCGGAGCGGCTGGGCCCGTGAGCCATGGCTGCTGAGTCTGCACATCCGGAGCCTGTGCTCCGCAACGGGAGAGGCCACAACAGTGAGAGGCCCGCGTACCGCAAATAATAATAATAACAGTCTAAGATGAAAATTATGAAGGTAGCATAATAGCTAACAAGTTAAGTTTTCAAACAAATAGAGGTTTGTATTTAGTTGCTGTTTTGTTCTTCTGGGGATCTACTTTTTAAAAAAATTCTAAAGACCAGAAATAGCAAATCCAACTCCAAAGCTATTCTGAAATGAAACAAAAAGTCAGAGAAAGTTAAGACTATGGACAATTTACAAAGCCGCTTTTTATACAGTTGGGTTATAGCTCTGGAGTTCCAACGATTTCCTGGGCACAGCAGGGAGCAAAGGATTGAACCCAGGAGGTAAACATGGGAAGAAAACATCAGTGAACAGTATTCACCAATTGTCTTGTTCATTTTACAAAAACATGTAGCGGGACACAGTCTTCAAGTCAGAAATCAGATTCACTAAAACCTACAAGATAGAGATGATGGACAGAGGTTGAGGCATAAGGACAAAGGGGTGATGGAACAACTAAGAAAGAACTGCCTTGAAGGCTAGAAGTAAATGGAGAAGTTCTGAGGAAAACCGAACCACAATTTAGCTAAGGGCAAAAATAAAGACATTCTGGAACACACGAGGATCCAGAAGATTAAATACCCATGCATCCTTTCATAGAGAATATTATCCACCTAAACAAGGGAATAAATCAAGAAATAGATTAAGGAAGCAGTGGCCCCAACAATAGAGCTGGGCAGGGAAATCCCTGGATGACCACTGAGTCTCTGGAGATCATTAATGCATCCACATTAGAGAAAAGAAAGGAGGCCCCCAGGAGCAAGTTTTCCAGGAAAAAAAGCAAATTTGATGGGTCATCTGATCTAATAAAGCTCTTTCTTTTTAAGATTTGACTCTTTTTTTGCCATTATTAATTTTTGTGGTAAAATATACATAACAAATTGTACATTTTAGCCATTTTTAAGTGTACACTTCTGTTGCAATAAGTACATTCACATTATTGTGCAACCATCAATCACCGTCCATCTCCAAAACTTCATCTTCTCCAACTGAAACTTTCTACCCATTAATCACTAACTCACCATTGACTCTCCCCTCAGACCAGAGTAACCACCATTCTACTTTCTGTCCTTAAGAGTTTGACTACTCTAGGTACCACACAAAGTGGAATCATATACAAATTTGTCCTTTTGTGTCTGGCTTATTTCACGTAGCAAAATGTCTTCAAGATTCATCCATGTTGTAGCATGCGTCAAATTTTCCTTCCTTTTTAAGGCTGAATAATATTCCATTGCATGCATATACCACATTTTGTTCATCCATTCATCCACTGAAAGACACGTGTTGTTTCCACTTTTTGGTTATTGTGAATAGTGCTGCTATGAACATCTGTTCGAGTCCCTGATTTCATTTCTTTTGCATATATATCAGAAATGGAATTACTGGACCATATGGTAATTCTATGTTTAATTTTTTGAGGAATCACCATACTGTTTTCCATGACAGATTCACTCTTAACATTCCCACCAGCAATGCACAAGGGTTCCAACTACTCCAAAAGCTTGTCAACACTTGTTATTTTCTGTTTTCTCAATAATAGCCAACCTAATGGGTATTAAGTGGTATCTCATTGTGGTTCAGATTTGCATTTGCCTAATGATTAGTGATGTTGACCATCTTTTCATGTGCTTATTGGCCATTTGCATATATCTTCTTTGGAGTGATGTCTATTTAAGTCCTGTGCCCATTTTTTAATTGGGTTGTTTTTTGTTGTTATTGTTGAGTTGTGAGAATTCTTTGTATATTCTCTGTAAAAATTCTTTATCAGATATTTGATTTGCAAATATTTTCTCCCATTCTGTGGGTTACCTTTCATTCTGTTGGTGTACAAAAGTTTTAATTTTGAAGTCCACTTAATTATTTTTTCTTTTATTCTCTGTTTCTTTAGTGTGATATCCAAGAACTCATTGCCAAATCAAAAGACACAAAGATTTTCCTCCATGTTTTCTTCTAAGAGTTTTATATCTTATGTTTAGGTTTTAATCTATTTTCAGTTCATTTTCATATAAGGTAAGGGTCTAATTTCTTTCTTCTGTATGGGGGTATACAGTTTTCCTAACACCATATGTTGAAAAGACTGTCTTTTCTGTTTTTCTATTCCTTATTTTATTTATCTCTGATTTAATCTTTATGATTTCCTTCCTTCTACTAGCTTTGGAATTAGTTTGGTTTTTTCTAGTTCCTTAAGGTATAGTGTTAGGTTACTGATTTGAGGCTTTTCTTCTTTTCATGTATTTATAACTATAGATTTCCCTCTTAGAACTGCTTTTGCTGCATCCATTAAGTTGGTATGCTGTTTTTCTCATTTTCATTTGTCTCAAGATATTTTCTTTGTAATTTCTTCCTTAATCCATTGGTTGCTTAAGAGTATTTTGTTTTATTTCCACGTTTGTCAATTTTCTAGTTTTCCTTCTGCTGTTAATTTCTAGTTTCATTCTACTGTGATCAGAAAAGACACTTTGTATGATTTCAATCTTGTAAAATTTATTAAGACTTATTTTTTGGCCTAAAATATTGTCTATCCTGGTTAATGATCAATGTGCAATTGAGAAAAATGTCTATTCTGTTGTCACTGGATACAGTATTCTGTAACATTTTTATTAGGTCCAGTTGGTCTATAGTGTTGTTCAAGTCCTGTATTTCCTTTATAGATCTTCTGTCTGGTTGTTGTACGCATTATTGCAAGTGTGATACTGAAGATTCCTACTATTATTGTAGAGTTGTCTGTTTCTCTCTTCAATTCTATCAATTTTGCTTCATATAGTTTGAAACTCCAATGTTTGGTATATAAATGTTCATTAATATATTCTGGTGAATTGACCTGTTTGTCATTATATAATGTCCTTCTTTGTGTCATAAGTTTCTTATTTAGTGTGTTTTATCTAATATTTGTATAGCCACCCTGCTCTCTTTTCATTACTATCTGCATGGAATATCTTTCTCCGTGCTTTCACTTTAAACTTATGCATGCCCTTACATCTACAGTGTAGACAGCATAGAGTTGAATCTCATTTTTTTATTCCAAGCTATGTCTTTTGATTGGGAAATTTAATTTCTTTACATTTAAAGTGATTATTGATAATGAAGGACTTACTTTTGCCATTTTGGTTTTTGTTGTTGTATTTTCTTTTTTTTAAATTTATTTTATTTTATTTTTAATACAGCAGGTTCTTGTTATCTAATTTACACATATTAGTGTATATATGTCAATCCCAATCTCCCAATTCATCCCACCATTTTGTTATTTGTTTTCTGCACATATTATAGCATTTTCCCCACATTTCCTCCATTTCTGCATTTCTCTGTGTTTAATTTTTTGTAGTGACACACTTTAATTCCCTTCTCATTTCCTTCTGTGTGTATTCTACAGATATTTTCTTTGTGGTTACCATCAGGATTACATACAACATCCTAAATTTATAATAATCAACTTTAAGTTGATACCAACTTAACTTCAATCACATACAAAAACTATTCATTTATAGCTCCACTCTCACTTTATGTTATTGATGTCACAATTACATCTTTATAATAATATTATATACTCATTAACATAGATTTATAATTATTTATTATGCATTTGTCTTTTAAATTCTGTAAAAAAATTAAAAGTGGAGTTATAAGCCAAAATTACAATAATACTGTATTTTTGATATTTATTCATGTATTTACTTTTACTGGAAAACTTTATATTTTTGTATAGCTTCAAGTTTCTGTCTAGTGGCCTTTTATTTCAGCTTAAAGGACTGCCTTTAGCATCTCCTGTTGGGCAGGTCTAGTGGTAATGAACTCTCTTACTTTTTGTTTGTCTGGGAATCTCTTAATTTTCCCTCATTTTTTAAAAGACAGTTTGCCATATATGGAATTCTTGGTTGACAGGCTTTGTTTTTCACCACTTTAACTATATCATCTCACTGCCTCTGGCCTTCAAGGTTTCTGCTGAGAAATCTGCTAGAAATCTTACTGAGGCTCCCTTGTGCATGATGTCACTTTTCTCCTGCTACTTCCAAGACTCTATGTCCTTGGTTTTTGACAGTTTAACTATAATGTGTCTGCAGGTGGATCTCTTTGGATTTATCCTACTTAGATTTCAATGAGCTTCTTGAATTAGTATAACCATGTCTTTCCTCTAATTTTGGAAGTTATCATCCATTAATTCTTCAAATAATCTCTCTGTTCTCTTCTCTCTCTTCTTCTTCTTCTGGAGTTCTCATAATGCATATATTGCTTTTTTATGGTATCCCATAAGTCCCTTAGGGTCTATTCAATTTTTTTATTCTTTTTTCTTTTTGCTTCTCAGACTCAGTAATTTCAAATGACCTATCTTCATATTTGCTGACTCATTTTTCTGCCTGTTTGAGTTTGTCTTTGAATCTCTCTAGTACATTTTCCAATTCAGTTATTGTATCTTTCAGCTCCAGAATTTGTTTGTTTTTTAAATAATTCCTATCTTCTTGTAGATGCTCTCACTTCATTCAAATATTGTTTTCCTCATTTCCCTTAGTTCTTTGAGCATACTTGAGATAGTTTTTTTTTTTTTTCTTTTGCGTTATGCGGGCCTCTCACTGTCGCGGCCTCTCCCGTTGCGGAGCACAGGCTCCGGACGTGCCGGCCCAGTGGCCATGGCCCACGGGCCCAGCCGCTCCGCGGCATGTGGGATCCTCCCGGACCGGGGCACGAACCCGCGTCCCCTGCATCGGCAGGCGGACTCTCAACCACTGCGCCACCAGGGAAGCCCGAGATAGTTGTTTTAAAGTAAGTCTGAAGCATATGCTTTTTCAGGGACTGTTTCCAGATATCTATTTTGTCTTTTTGAATGAGTCAGATTTCCTTGTTTCTTTGCATGCCTGTGATCTTTTGTTGAAATTGGGCATTTGAAAAAACAGTTACCTTCTCCAGTCTTTGCAGACTGGCATGGAAGATCTTCACCAATTTGCAGGCCCCTGAGCCTTGAGATCAGTCTAGAATGAGAGCTTAAGGTCTGCCACGTAAGGACACAGTGAAAAGGAGGCCATGGCCAAGCCAGGAGGGGAATCCTCACCAGAAGGTGACCATGCCGGTACCCCGACCTTGGACTTCCAGCTTCCAGAAACCATGAGAAAATAAATTTCTGTTGTCTAAGCCACCAAGTCTATGGTATTTTGTTATGGTAGCTTGAGCCAACTAAGATAGTGTTTACTGAGCACTTTCTATGTGCCCAGTACTGGGTTAAACCATGAGAGTGAAAGAAAAATAAAACATAGTCCTTGATCTTAGAAACCGTGGAGTCCAGCTTGGGAAACAGACATATAAACCAATCATTTCAACATAAAATGATCAATACTTCTGTAGACACAAAACATAGAGCACCATGGGAGCACTGAGGAGGAAAGCTTTAAATCTGCTTATCATTGAATGGATCTATTTCATGTTTGGAGAGGTTCTTTTTTTTTTAAAGAATTGTGTCTTATTCTTTTTTTTTAATTTATTTATTTAATTTATTTATTTTTGGCTGCGTTGGGTTTTCGTTGCTGCACATGAGCTTTCTCTAGTTGCAGTGAGCGGGCGCTACTCTTCGTTGTGGTGCGTGGGCTTCTTGTTGCAGTGGCTTCTCTTGTTGCAGAGCACGGGCTCTAGGTGCATGGGCTACAGTAGTTGTGGCACTTGGGCTCTAGAGCGCAGACTCAGTAGTTGTGGTGCACGGGCTTAGTTGATCTGCAGCATGTGGGATCTTCCTGGACCAGGGCTCAAACCTGAGTCCCCTGCATTGGCAGGCGGATTCTTAACCACTGCGCCACCAGGGAAGCCCTGGAGATGTTCTTAAGCCCTTTACATTTATAAAATCCCAAGGTCCTATGTAACAGTGAGTTTCCATGTTGTGAGTTTGGGGCTGTCTTCCTGTCCTTTAATGGGAGGCGCATCAGTGCATGAGTCAGCTGCTCTGCATTTTCCTGTCACTTTGGCATTTGATTTAACTCTGGGACACAGTCAAACCTCTCCAACTTTTTGTTTCTCAGTTTCTCCATCTATAAATTGAGATGCTGATACTTGTCATGAACGTCTATATACGAGTAAATTCAATAAAGGCATAATGCTAGAAGTGAAAGGGAAAAACAAATGTGTGTTCTATGACAGATGAGAAAAATGATGTGGGACTGTTACTAACAAGTATAATCAATAAGGCTAATTCTCTAAGTCAGCGCTTCTTGGATTATAATGGTCACAAAAATTATATGGGGATCTTGTCAAAATGAAGGTTTTGATTCAGAAAGACCCCAAGATTCTGCATTTCAAACAAGCTCCTGGAAATGTTATTGCTCCTGCTACATGGATTACACGTTGAGGAGCAAGAACTTTAATGATTTTAGGCCCTGCTGTGAGTGCAGATGTAAGTTTCACAATTTCTAAACATGTATTTACTAACCAAAGCCACCAAAGCATCACTTAAGGTAGCAGTTCTCAAACTTTTGGTCTCAGAACCTCTTTTATCATCTTAAAAATTATTGTGAAACCAAAAAATCATACCCATCTGTATTCACAATATTTGAAATGAAATCTGAGAACATTTTAAAACACAAGAATACATCAGCATATATTCTATTATCTGTCAGAATGATAATGTCATTCTACAATCTCGAAGTCTCAGGAAAACTCCACTATCCATTCATGAGAGAATGGGAATAAAAAATCAAATGTCTTTTTACTTGACAAGAACTGCTCATTTAAGACACTGATTTTTTTTTTTTTTTTGGCGTACACAGCTGTACTACAAACCCTACTAAATAAATCAGATAATAATTTAGTCTCTAATTCATTTAAAGATGTACTTATTGGGGACCTAATATACATAAATCAGCATGTTAGGTGCCAAGGTTGTGTTTCTCAACCTTGGGAACTTTTAAAAAATACCAGTCGGAGCCGCATTCAAACAGATTAAATTAGTATCTTCGGAAATTAATACTGTTTAAAAAGTTCAACAGGTCATTTTAACGTGCAGCCAGGATTGAAAACCATTGGGTTCGGAAGGCAGGGTATAAATAACAGAAGCCCAAAGTAGAGGAAGTGTGCACACAGGGTAGGCATTGCTTAGTGGGGTCATACGGGCCAGGTTAGACTGTTGGTACTCACGCTAACTAGCTTACAATGTGCTTATCCTCCCTCATCATCAATTTCCTTAAATCGGAGATCTAATTTCCATAAATTGGGTTGGTAATGGTTCCATCTTAATAGAGTTGTTCTGAGGATCAAATGAGGTAAGGCATGGAAAGCACAGCTCCTGGCACACGGTAAATGCTCATTAAATGTAAGCATTAGTAACTGCCCTGCAGAATCTTACCAGATAAGATGTGAATTAAGCCAGTCTTGCAGGGTGGCAACATTTCATAAGAGCACTGGAGGAAGATAGAATCAATCTGAATGCAATCAGAACTCTCATTCTCGCCTCAAAGAAATGGGCTTAACACAGCTCAGGGGTGTGATTCAGTAGGGTGTTTTTGTTTTTGTTTCTTTAATCCTTGATGGAGGAAAGGACCCAAACTAGTACATGTGGCTGGATGGAAAGGGTTTTTGGCTACTGTTGATGGGTTCTGAAAGAGTTTATTAATCTCTAACACTAGAGCTTTCATGTCCTGAGAAAAGGGCTCCCCTGAAACCATGACAGGCCAGTCTGGCTATACTGCATAAACAGCCCAGTTTACTGTTAGTATATAAACAGTGCTTTGGCATTAACAGAGAAAATCTGAATCAGAGTGTCCTATTCATAGATAAAATATCCGGATAAGAAGTGAAGCCACCACAGAGTTAATTTTTCTGTAAAGTAAAGAAGAAACAAGAGGAAGAAATAGAAGAGCTGGTGTCGGCATCAGGTAATACTTTGCATATACGGCAACTACTTGGTTAATGTAGTCAGTGCAGAAAAATTGAAGAACGCCTCCAAACTGGCTATCCACACAGACTGAAGTATTCAAACAATGAACAAATCTCTACTTTGTGTTCAGTAGATGGGTAATGTTCAAAATATGTAACAAAATAGTATGGTACAGAAACTAAAAATCAGAACAGATGCTTGCCCAACCTGATTCAATGTCATCTGTACATATGTGGTTCATCTGTACCCATGTGTACTCACTGACTATCAGCTCTGCGGTGATTACCCTCTCTTGTCTCTTTTTCCTTACCACTCCTCCATGAAAATTGACTCTTCAAGATGTTTCACCTAAAATTTTGATGATCCCAGCTGCCTCTCCACACCCATCAGTTTAACCACTTCACATCAACAAAAATTTCTCCATTTTTTTGTTGCAGAGATATCTGAGAGAGGAAGAAAGGATTTTTAAAATTATTAATGTTAATGCTCTGGGCCCTTTCAAAATAGGCCACTTAGAATAACACTGGAATTATAGAAAAAGTGCAGAGGAAAACAACAAGGAGCAGAAATAGAAATGCACACTCCATTGATGGCAAACAAGGAGGTATAGTAATCCTGAAATACAGTATGTAAGATAAGCTGGCGTAAGATACGCTGACAAATACAGTACGTAAGATAAGCTGACAAAAGCAATAAAGATCAAGTACCGAGCTGGAAGGTTCACAGCTGCAGTTGTCAGAGAATCAACAGAGTACAATTCTAGGAGGTTTGTCCCTTAGAGGTACAAAACCAGCCATCTCTTGTTTGAAACAAGAAGCACAGATACTCTTGGTAGCTTCAGGAAGCATGGAAGGTAAGATTAAATGAGGAATCGCAGAGACAAGCCACCTTCCAGGAAACAGTCTATGAGACAAGGAGGCAGAGTACTGAGTTTCTGCGTAGTTAGAGAGACACAAGGTTTCAACCTTTATTCACTCACATACACACACAACCCTGAGGATTAGGAAGACTTTCCGCTAGCCTGAAACACAGAAGTCACGCATCTTCCACATAAAACGATTACAAATAGCTGGCCCAGAAAGAATTCATCTCCTTCAAAGATATCACAGAGGGGGGCAGATGGATTAAACATAAACTTAAAATATACAGAAAGCACTTACACCAGAAAAAAAAAGTTGCATTTAACAAATGAAAATGTAAACCAAAGATATCACTGAAACAATTTTAACTCATGAAGAAGAAAACACATCTCTAAATCAAAGGCATAAAGCAGAAATGTAAGAGCTCAGAGAAGTCATGGTTGGACAACAGAAGGAGGTGACACATGAGCTGATATAACTCATAAAAAAGGGAAATCAGGAAAAAGAGAAATTAAAAACTAAAATTCTCCCATAAACAAAGCCTAAATTGAAGCAAACAAATGAGAAATACAGCAAGGATTATAGAGAGGAGAATTGAGAAAAGCAACTTTATATCCATAGAGATATAAAATTGAGGAGGGTCAAAAGGTATAACTGATGTCCTTAAAGAAGGGAAAACCTAATGGAAGTGGAGAATATTTATTGAATGTTAAATTTTTTTAACGTTCAGGAATTACGTAAAGATTTGATTCTACAATTAAGGTGACATAGAATGCCCCAGGGAAAACTGACATAGCAGAATTGATTTTGAGACAGTAAAGTTACTGATTTTAAAGATAAAATATCAAATCACTTATAGTGGAGGAAAAACACACCGTTCTCAAACTATTTTATTGTTATGTTCACAGCTAAAGGTCAGCAAGGCCTACAAAGTCTTCAATGAATGAAAGTGACCTAAGAATTCTATTCTTAAGTAAGGTGACCAACCTGCCCTAGTTTATTCAGGGCAGTCCCAGCTTTTGCACTGTTAAGTCTTACGTCCCGGGTACTCTTTCGGTCCCAGGCAAACTCTGGTCTCAAGTGTCCATGCAACACTCACTACAATGTCATGTATTAGGCCACAATGAGAAAATCCATTAATTCTAACATGTAGAAATAATACAAATAACATTCTCTGATTACATGAAAAAATAAATCTAGAAATTAATATAAAAACTAAAAAGTAGGAAAAAACCTCTACCACCTGCCAATCTAAAAAAGAGAAATTTAAAATGTGAATTGCAGAATATTTCAGAACATAAGGATATAAAAACACCATATAGGGAACTTCTTACTAACAGGTAAAGTAATGCTTGGTAAAAAAGATTTGTGACCTTAAATACAAATAACAAAAAAGGAGAAGATTAAAAATAATCATTTAACATTCCTCAAACACAGATCCAAAAAGTTTTAATAAAATATTAGCAAATAGAGCTCAGTAACATATACAAGAATGATACATCAAAACTAAGTAGAGTTTACCTCAGGATTGTAAAATTGGTTTAAGATTTAAAAATCAATCAATATATGATCATTTTTAAAATGCAAAGAAAAGCACTGAACAAAACTCAACACCCATTCAGCATTAAACAAACAAAACAAAAACAAACAAAATACTTCTCAGCAAACTAAGACCTCAGAAGATAACTCCCTGAATCCCTCATTTTGACAAAGGACATATGCCAAAAGCCAATAGTTAACATCACACCTAATGGGAAATTTCAAAACTTTTTCTCCCCATAATATTGAGAACAAGGCAAGGATGCCTACTCTCACCATTCTGATTCAACTTTGTATTAGAGGTCCGAAACTTTACAATACAACAAATAAACAAGCAGAGGCATAGTGTCAGAAAGGAAGAAGGAAACCTGACTGCATTTTCAGGTAGCACTGTTTGTATAGAAAATGCTTTAAAATCTATAAAACTGTTACTAAAAAGTAACAAGATTAAAAATTATTTTACCAGAAAATAAGATGAAATAAAATTCTATTTATCTTAACACCAAAAACAAAACCCCATAAAATACTTAGAAATAAATTTAACAAAAGGCATGCAAGGTCTCAATAATATAAACTACAAAAAATCGCTAACAAAGTAAAAATGCACAAAAGACTTGAGCATACACTTTACCAAAAAAGATACATAACTAATCATTAAGCACATGAAAAAGTCATTAACATCATTAGTCACCAGGGGGGTGCAAATTAAAACAATGAGATAACATTACTCTTCACCAGAACGACCAAAATTAGAGATTAAAAATACCACAGCAAACATTGGTAAGGATGTAGAACTGGAATTCTCATATACTGTTGATGGGAATATGGTAAAACCACTTTGGAAAAAGTTCTGGCGGTGTCTTGTAAAACCTCAACTCCTACGTTTTGACCTAAGAAAAATGAAAAATATATTCACAGACAACATTGTTCACTGTAGCTTTATTCATAAGAGTCACACTCAGGGAAAAGCTCGGTGTCTGTTAATAATAGGATACCAGGGAATACTACTAAGCAATAACAAGAAACAACTACTGATACGGGCACCAACATGGATAAATCTCAAAAACAGGTTGAGTAAAAGAAACTTACGCAACAGAGTACATTCTGTATGAGTACATTTTATGAGTTTCCGAAACAGGCAAAACTAATCTATCTTGAGAAAAGATCAAAATAATGATAGTCTCTGGAAGGGATGTGAGGCAGTGATTGAGTTGGAGGGGCAGGAGGAAAATTCGGGGGTTATGTTCATATTCTATATCTTGATAGGGTCTTAGGGTCTTAGCTACACATATGTATATATCTGTCAAAACCCAGCAAATGTATATTTAAGATTTGTGTTTTTCATTGTATGTAACTCTTACACCAAAAGGAAAAATTGTAGCAAATGTTTAACCATTTTATGATATGTATGTGAAACGGAGGAAGTGAACTGATTTCTGTAGTTTACTTTGAGATGAGTCAACAAAGTAAGATGGATTGCTGGATGGATAGACAGATATGGCATAAAATGAGCACAGAAAAATGTTCTTGGCAGACTCTATGAGGTGAGGAAATCTGTGCATTCCCTGTAAAGTTATTTCAACCGTGTTCTGTGTCTAAAGTTCACCACAGTAAAATTTTGGAGAAAAATTTATCTCAAGAAGCTAGAAAGTAAATGACAAAAGTAGAGCAATAGGAAAGATTTGATAAGCATGAAAATTGAAATTAATCAATTCAAAAAATAATAGTTAATAAATTCAAGGATTGCATATTTAAAAGAAATAAAGTGAATAAACAATTACCTAATTTAATAAAGAAAATAAGTATTAAGTAGAACTAATAAAAAATGATCACAGATACAAAGACTTCAACGGAATCATAGGAAAGTACTTCAACTCTCCGCAAATAAATTTGGGAACCAAAATGTAATGCGTGATTGTTTATTAAAATAAAACTTTCCAAAACTGACACCAGAAGAGATTTTAAAAAGCCTAATTAATTAAAAAAATATGTTTCCATTATTTTAGTCAACATTTTTACGTGCTCTGTAATGAGAAGTTATTTTCAGATATGTAACACACCATTTTTCTTTTTTTAAGTTTTTTGGCCACTCTACACAGCACACAGGATCTTAGTTCCTGGAGCAGGGATCGAACCCGTGCCCCCTACAGTGGAAGCGTGGAGTCTTAACCACTGGACTGCCAGGGAAGTCCCACACCATATTTTCATAAGTAGAAGTCTGTAAAAATTTCTTGCAAAGCTAAATTACAAAAATTCCACAAAGATGACATACAAAAAAAGGAAACCTACAGACCATGCTCACTTATGAATACTGATGCAAAACCCTAAATAAAAGGTCAGCAAACAGAATCCTCCAGTAATGCCCAGATCATTAAATATTAGGAGATCTATTACTATATTAATATAGATCATCATATTAATTGGTTAAAAGAGAAAACTCATACTATCATCTCCATAGATGCTTAAAGACCTTTAATATAATATCCATTTTAGATAAAAAATGTTAAATACTAAAAATAGCTACTTAACATGAATTACACACACATAGACATATCTATATCTAATGTCTATTTAGATATAGATATAGTATGTATCTAGATGCAGAGATAGAGAAAAAGGGAGAGGAAGGATGTGTGTATGAATGTATTTATGTACGTATGTATGTATGTATACCAGCCTCTTGCTAAAGCATTATCTTTAAACTCTGCAACAAGAAAACATGTCCTTTGTCTGCAATATCATTTATTTTGTTCCATAGCTACCAGTCACTGCAATTAGACCATAGGAAAAAAAAGAGGTATAAAATTTAAGGAGGCAGAATCATTCTTGCAGGTGATGTGATTGTATTTTGGGAAACAACTGTTTTCTCTGGAAAACCTAAGGGAATCAGCTAAAAAGATATACCATAAAAAGTAAGAGAATTCTTCTGGGGGAGAGACTTTGATGACTAAGGTTCTGGGTGAGGGGGAGACTACATTTTCACTCTATATCCTTGCATACCTTGGGAATTTTTTGCAGTATACATGTTATTACCTACTAATAAATAATAAAATTTAAAACAACAACTACAAGTGAGGATATTTTAATCATCCCCTGCATAATACTATCTCTGCCAACTGAAGTAAGTAACTTTTGTGACAACACAAAAGGGAATTGTGATGTTTAAGAGAAAAAGGAAGGAGTGATAGGGAAAAAAGGTTGTTCAATAAATGGATCTCTAGGGCTTAATTTTCTTCAGTTCATTCTATCTTTTAATAATCTATGAAAATTAAAATCATTTAGAGAACATACATTTAAGACAAGAATATCAATAATAATAATAACTAATGTTTAATTAGTGCTAACAGTTTGTCAGACACTATGTTCAGTGCTTTTCGTATGTTTATTTGTTTAATGCTCGCAGCAATCCTACATGCTATATCCTACGTGCTGTATGTGCATATTATTGTCTGTCTCAGTAAATCTGAGTTTCCATTTGGTTCATTCCCATCCAATGGAGTACAGTGTAGACAAAGGCTGATGACAAAACCATCTGGCCACGTTTCTACAAGCCAGGCCACCGAGCAGAGTTTTCCAAGACCTCATCACCTCCCACACCTGGAACGGTTCCAGAGGCATAAGGTCCTGCACAGGTCACAAGATGACGATGATGGTCCCCGGGGTGGCCTGACCTTGAGCAAGTGTCAACATTCAAAGACAATGTTGCTGACAGTGCAATTTCCTTCATGGAATGCTCCACATTCCTGAGCACTCACAGTGATGGCTGATGGAACGACTCACCCAGGACCATGTACTGAGTGCCATGTGAGGGTGGACCTCACATGTGGACCTCACATGTGAGGACCATGTGAGGGTGGTGAAGATGGAGAGGGCAACTGGGCGCTCTGCTTACAGTAGTTATTGCGTCGCGGTGACAGCTGTCACGCAGGGGAAGCTGTAAGCATGGCACTTTGAGAAAATCCCACTCCATAATATCTTTTCTCCACACCTCTGTCCTGAGTGCCTGAAATTCCAGAAGGAAGCATTGTTGTCTGCCAACTCCACTATTTAAGTAAAAATAAAATTATATACACGTGTGGCTAATGCTAAATAAAATAGTGAATTATTTTAAAAGTGCAAAAGCATAGAAGTCTGTGTCAGATGTTTGTTCTAGATCTTACTATGCCTTTCATAACTCTGTGCCACCAGGCAAGTTCACTTAATCTGAGTTTGTCTCCTCATCTGTAAAATCAGACTACTAGTTCTCATTTCATAGGGTTGTTGTGAGAATTAAATATAGACTCACACACTCCATCTGATACAGAATCGAGTTAAATGCTAAAGCATCCAGTTAAATGTTCCACTAACATCAGTTTCCTCCTCCGCTTTCCTACCTAATTAGCCCCATCTTCTTGGCAGGCAGTGCAAAAGCCCTTTGCTGAAACCAAACTTGACCCCCTTGCCAGGAGCTGGTCCTTTGTGCAGGGACCACCACGCCCTTTTGTTCACTCCACTCCCCTGACCCTTGACCCAGTCTACTCACTTCAGTTCATAGAGTGGTGAGCCAATCTCACAGTGAAAAGAGACATTTCCTACCTTTGCAAAAAAAAATGGGCAGAGAACCAGCAGACTTGTGGTGCCTTCCATTTCCCGTCTGTAAATTTCTCAAAATACTTTCCAGTAAGCAATCTCCAGGGGCTCATAATGTGATTAATAATATTGTGTCTCAGTTGCTTCTAGTATTTCAGTGTCTTAAGAAGGTACAGTTGCTGAATTGTGAGCGGGAGGCTATGTGATCTGTCTTCTTTCTATTCACATCTATGCTAGACTCTCAGAGGGGTGAGTGGGAATCGACTGGTCATTCAACACGTTAAAAGTTTGCTTGAATCTACCAATGAATTAAGAGTGCTGCTGTGGGTAAAACCCGATGTCACCTCCGGAATCTGCAGACCTCAACTCAGCGGGGCTAAAGAGAACGGGCATCACAGAGCGGCTCTTCCTGGGGGCACTTTAACACATGATTCTCAGTTTCACGTTTGTCTGAAATTCTATTGCCGGAAAGTTGAGTCTCGCAAGTGCAAGCATGAGTACGGTTTTCTCTCTGCAAAGCCTGTTTCAGTATCACTGACGGCAGAGGGATGGTCGTTTTCCGGAGATGTGATTCCTAAACCTTCCAGTCCGAACACCCGCGCCTCCCGCCTCCCCTCCCCCCCCCCCCCCGCGTCGTCAGAGCCACATGCCCTTTTCCGGGCTTCCACTATTCTTCACTCCGTGTCAGATGAACGGGAACAGGCAGAGCCAGCGTTCCAGCCACCCTCTTTATCTGCCTTCACACTTCTTCCTCTGCCTATTCATGCCGCTGCGGAGGTCTGGACCAGCTTCCTGTAATCTTGGAGGGGAAAACTTCTCCCTTTAGCACAGTCTGTGAGCCTAGTTGTTTTGGGTAGCAGGTTTCCTCCTCTCTTCTCCCGTGAGTTCATATAGCTTCCTCTGCTCAGCCTGCTAGCCCTCCTCCAAGGGTGAGGACTCTCCTCTAAGCCCTAGGGTTTCAGCGAAGAGCGCAGGATTTCCTGAGCACAGAGGCGGCACTGCTGGGCTCTACCGTGACCGCACCTCGCAGGGCTCATCCCACTCTCTGTACAACACGTCGTATTTATATCCCAGGGCACTGAGGCCGGTCCTGGCTTTGATATACCATTTCCTTCATTCCCCAAAGCTGAGCAAAGCAGAAAATCCTTCATCCTCCAAGTACGCTAGCCCCCTACTCTCTTCCCGCTTTGCCTTGCTACTTCTGCTTCAATCCCTAAGCTGGAGGAATTCGTTAAAATTATAGTCGAGTTAATAGCTAGAAAATCAAAATGTTGCATGAGATATAATCTTCCAGCTGAAATCTCTTCTGAGTACCCTAAATATTTAAAACATCAAATAATTTGAAAATAAAAGGGTTGGTAGATATACTTGAATTAGGGTAAGTTCTCTGATCCTTTTTGATTCAGATGGTGAAGTTTAGGTAGACACACCAATTTAAAATATGGATGGCATATATGCAAAAAAACTCCTGAATAGTAACTAGAAAATGATCATAGAGATAAGTCCACTTTAAATCTGGAAAGATAACATTTACCAGTGGAGACCCATAATAAAATACTGCATTTCTCACATGGTCCTATAGCAGGAAGTCCAGTCTCATTACTTCCAGCCATCCTACATCCTGTCCCCTCATCTCCCTACCATATACCCTGATACAGCCCAGAGTTCCCAGGTGTTACTACTAGCAGTTCCTGGCTTTCCAGCCTCACGACTAGAGCAGGGACTCAGATGCATCCCTCAAGGTCACCTTCAGTGCCATTGCAAGATAACCACGCTGCCACTGGACAGTCCAAAGAGGTCTTCTGTTGGCCATGCAGTGGCCATGAGGCTGAAACATACTGCAGTTGGTCCTGACCAAAGCTGTGGGCCTGAAACGGGGCCTCTGCTCCAATTCCTGCCCAATCCACGGCAGGTCATGAAGCTCGACTCCGAAGCACCACCTCCTCCTGCAACAGCCAGCTCAGAAATGACTCTCTTTCTACCCTCTTGGGGAATTTATCTGGAAGGACTCACTGTTCTCTCCTGGCCCTGGGCCTTGGTTAAGACGTCGTCTTTATCCACATAGGTTTCCTTAACTTTGAATCTAAGAAAAAAGGAGTTGGAAGTCTTACAGGCATATGGACAACTGCTATATCAATCATCCACTTTCTCACAGTAAACTTAAAACTCTGGTAATTTACAGTTTCAACTGATTCCAACTCTGTGGAGAGCCTGCTGTGTTCTAGATTGTGAACTCCCTGAAGGCAGTCTTCTTGACTTCCGGATCCAGTGCTTATAGCCCCTAGAGCAGAATGTATGTTCAGCCAATACTGGATGCTTAGATCTGGTGCCCAGGGGCTACCTGCTCCTTCCGGGTGGCTGTGGTCTCCTCCAACTCTCTGCTGGAGTCTCCCAACTAATCTAAGCCTCTACTTCTCCTGGATTTGACCACTCACTTCTCACAGCTATTATCAGCTGCACCATTGCCTTTGAGGTATGCTTGCCTGAAAGGTCCTGCATCTGAGCCCTTCTTTGCTGGTGAGGTCAGATGGGCTGTACTCTGACCTAGGCAGACTGGTGCTTACAGGTATCTCCTAAGAGCTCCATGAATATAAGCTCCCAGCTCACCACGAAGGTAATGGCAACTCTTCCAGGCACAGCCTTCTCATTACCCTTCCTTGACGCTAGATGTCCTGCCTGGAACGGACCAGACTGCGCCAGCTCTAAGTCAAGCCACATGGCAACCACCTTGCTTCTCTGTCGACCACACTTCCAGTCCCCAGGCTCCATGCTGTTTGGGAACACCTCCAGCCCAGCTTCTGCTTTTTCTAGGCTAGTATGAAAAATAATCTCACCTGGCTTGGGATTACTTTTATTTCCAAAGATCTTCAACAATATAAGCATGAAAAATTCCTCTCTCTAAACTCAGAAGTTGCACTTGTATGTGAAAATTGTATTACTCTGTGTATGGCTACTCCTAACTTGAGGGGGATCCAGGTCAACAGATAAACCATGTCCAGATGTCCTGGGATTTAACTGAGATAGATTCTAGGTAATTTGCTGGTGTGGAGTCAGAATCCAAACTGGAGACTGTATTGCATAATATGGAATATCTGGTTACTTTGGATTGGTCTGTAGTCTAAGAAGCCCTCTAGGAAGTATCGTCCTTTTCAATCTCACAAGCACATGAGTAACCCTGCTAACTGTAGCATCATTTTGAAACAGAAAAGACACAGTTCCTGACTTTAAGAATTTAACATGAAACACAGAAGAGAGTAAAACAATTCTAAAATACGATATTGTGTTCACTTGTAACATTAGGAATGAAAAAAAGAAAACTAAAGAAAAAAACCCAAACGAATATTAAATAAATAAATATTAGTCATGCAGTCATTGAAAAAGCCAGGCTTTTGTGTTGCCGATCATCAGTAAATTTCTAAATAATCCCATCCCACTAGCCCCATGGCCACCATGCTCTTGTTAGTGAGACTATTTATTTCTGTTTGAGAAGTAAAAGTTTCCTAACAAAGAGCACAGGATAGAATAATATAGCTTTGTCTCCACCTGCAGGAATGAAGAGACTGAATTCTTTTGTTGCTGTCCTTATCTGAAAATATGTAAGGCCTTTAGGATCGCCATTAAAAATATGAGGTAGAATCAGTACTCAGGCTTTACTTCACATTCTTCTATAATAAAGTAATAATTGGATCAAAACAGGGTCAGTTAAAAGACGTACATAATTAACGTGAACGACTGTGCTTATTTCTATAACTTCTTTTTTTTTTAACAAATTTTATTTATTTATTTATTTATTTGGCCATGCCACTCAGCTTTCAGGATCTCAGTTCCCCGACCAGGGATTGAACTCGGGCCGTGACAGTGAAAGTACCAAATTCTAACCACTAGACCACCAGGGAACTCCCTCTATAACTTCTTAATGAACTTAAACACAGATAAAAATTCACCATGACCAGTGTACACCTTGATGAACTATTTCAAAGTGAACACACTGGTCACTATCAATCAGAACAAAAAACAGGTCATCGCCAGCACCCCAGAAGCCCCCTTACAAACTGCACTTTTTTTTTTAATAATTCTTTTTTTTTTTTGAAGTATAGTTTATTTACAACGCTGTGCCAATCTCTGCTGTACAGCAAAGTGACTCAGTTATACATGTAGAGACATTCTCTTTTTATATTATTTTCCATTATGGTTTATCACAGGATATTGAATATAGTTCCTTGTGCTATAGATAATGTAATAATTCTTGAATTCATCTTATTTTTTTAAATCTTTTTCTTTAACTCATATTTTTTTATTTATTTTTAACATCTTTATTGGAGTATAATTGCTTTACAATGGTGCGTTAGCTTCTGCTGTATAACAAACTGAATCAGCTATACATATACATACATCCCCATATCCCCTCCCTCTTGCTTCTCCCTCCCACCCTTCCTATCCCACCCCTCTAGGTGGTCACAAAGCACCGAGCTGATCTCCCTGACTGCACTTATTTTTAAAGCCAGATTTGAAAACCTTAGCCTTTAAGCTAGTCATCCTAAGAAAGAGAGGAAGCCACAAGCCACAGACAGACTCCTGCTTCCCAAGCAGCCTGGTCCAGGAGCTGCCCCTGAGAGGCCCATCGCCAGCCCTGCTGTGACGGTGAGAAGGCAGCAGCTCCTGTCTTTCACCGGGGCTCCAAACCCGATCAGCTCATGGTCATGTCCAAGGATAGGTCTGCCCTCATCTTCATTAAGCTAAGGCCCTACGAAAATGAAGCAGATCGAGGTTTGTCCTCAGAAAACCCCTTCCATGTATACTCCTTGCAGAATATTGGTGTGTAGTACTTGGGGAAGACTTCTCTCTGATTTGGACAAGAGTGGAGGTGCCCACTGGTCACTACAATCAGCATGGGCAGCATTCTACACCCATGCCAAGTAAGAAATTAAACTCTTTTATTTATGACCCAAACTACAACTTCTAACTAAGATAAATCTCCTGTGATTTAAATTACCCTAAGATGTCCATGGCCCAGTGTCTCGAAACTATTATTTCCTATAGTTGTTTTGGATCTGGAGTTGTTTCAGACAGGAGGGTACATCCAGTCCCTATTACTCCATCTTGGCTGGAAGCAGAAATCTGAAACGTTACGCTCTGACAGTCCTCCAGCCTTTTGAGAAGAATAGGTTTTTAGAAATGCAAGGCATGTGATTATTCTTATGCTTTGCTATATAATAGGTACTGAGTTTTTTTCCCGTTACCACATATGTGTGGTTGCTCGTTTTGTGACCACAAAGTCTGTAGATATTGTCAGGATTAGATTTAAAAGCAATGAACCATCCCACCGATTCAGCCGGGGAAGAACAAATTCACATCTTCGTGTTAAGGACCTAAGGGAAAGGGACACCAGAGCCAGGCACAGTGGAAGGGAAATTATAAAACTGAACAAACCATGACAGGATCGATTTTCTTTTTAGGTTTTCATGGGTTTGTTAGTCTGTTTCTAATATTTGTTAAAATCATTGTAACATATATTTGGACATCTGTCACTCAAAGAGTTAAGCCAGACTCCACCGCGGGGCTCTGGAGGCTGGTGACCCCGCCAGGTGCTTTTAGTAAAAGGGAGGTAACAATGTGTCTAGTACATACATATTGTGGGCACACTTCGACTATTCAAACCCAGACAGAGGAAACGGGGGAATGGAGGTGGGGAAGGGGGAGGGCTCAGAAAAGGAATAAAAAGAGAAAATGGCCCAAAACTCTCTGCTGTGGCTCTTCATGTGATGAAAGCCTGCATTGTGTGAAGCTGTGAGTCAAAAGAAGAAGGTTATTCAGCTATTGCAGACTGCATCTAGAATATGAAATAGTTCTCTTCCAGCCTCTTTGCTCCTCATGCTACAAAAAAAGTCCTTCTCATTAGCTACCACTTTTCTTCTACGGCACAAAGTCATTTCACATTTTCAGGGAAAAGAATTTAACTTTTTAAAACCTCTCTTCTCTAACCTGTCAACCAAATTTGCACGTGCCAGTGAACTGGGGTGAAGGCTTGGTCCTAATTTGATGTTTGCCAAAAGCGTCCTCCGACCCTAACAAGCAACCACGGATTCTGTGGGGAGTGGCCCTCACGGCCCCCTCCTCTCTAAAGCAGCTCCCCTCAGCGCCCCCGGCCCCCAGGCCCTTCGCCACCATCCGTTTCCCTTGGATGAGAGCCTCCCAGTGAATAGGAGACATTTTTAAGGGGGGGTGGGGTGTTGTGAAAGAGATTTAGAGGCCAAACGGGGCCTTCGGAGGAAAAAGAATTCGGCATCGCTGGTATAACTCAATGGCATTCACTGTTGCAGAAAGTAACGAACTTTTTACTTAGTTAGCAGCAGTTCACCTCGCGTGCTCGTCTAATTGGAGAACATTTTCCGAGAAGAAAAGAGGGGTCGTGGTTCACAGCCACGCATCTGTGCGTGGTGCTGAGGGGCCCCCCGCCTTTTCTTGGGTAGACTTTTGTGCAGGGAAAAGACTCTTCTCTTTGTGTCTCTGCCTGGTTCCTTGTGTGGCATCCTTTCATGGGAATAAACACCAGGGGAAATTATGTCATGTATAATCCATTTTCAAGAAGGTCAATTTTGCCTGAAAATTCTGTGCTAGCACTTGATCATAATATTCTATGTCCAAATAGCTTCAGAACTCCCTAAGTAATATCTGAGTGTATGTAAATTTTCCAAATATTCATCCTGAAGCTGAGTTTTCTATTAAATTAGCTGAAAGCGTAATACCTTGAGAAACTACATTAATATGAATACCCGACCAGAAATAGCAATGTTCATTTGTTGTATTAAAATATATAAATTACTTCACCCTGATACCACGTTGAATAGAAGGGACATTTCTTTCAGGGGAGGGTCAGCCCCAGGGCATGCATGCCTGAGGGTGACTTTTCTGCTTCCTGGGGGTCTCACCTTCCATGGAAACAAGTCATTATGTTGCTTTATATATTAAAAGTTCTGAACTTTTAACTTTAATTTGGTTAGTTAGCAGACTTGGGAGGTTTGTACACCCTATCAAATTTCTTCTTCTCTCTTTTTGAAGGCAAGCTTGCTGGTGTGAGGGCTGCTCCCGTGACGAGTAGGTAGTGATTTGGGTTTCTAGTTTGAACAGTGTGTTTGTAAGTAAAAAATTCAAAACTCTCTCCTTATTTAACTTCCTGACACATGGTCTTGGAATATCACTGTGAATTTGACTGTGGCAGACAGCAAATTAATCTTTCTAAGATCCGACATGGGTTAAAGTGCTAATCATTCTTTGGCCTTCAGAAAGTTTCTTCCAGTTTAGGCAACACTGTGACTTACTCATGCTAGATACCTAATAAATACTTATTAATTTGATTTAATCTAGGATAATACCTCTAAGGACTATTTGGAAGCCGGATTATTGAACAAACCCGCTATGTTTTTTCCTGATAGCTCAGTTCTCAGGAACCGAGGTGGGTAATTTTGAAGTGATTTCTGGCCCTGGATCCATTTCCTGTGATGTCAGAGACACAGCTTTCTGAGGTGACTTCAGGACAGAGCTCTGGAGAGGCCTTTCCTCAGGGAAGCCACCCTAAGAATCTGACAGGATCTATTTAAGGGTTCTTGGGTGGCTCCTGATGGCTCAGCTGAGATTTATACCTCTGGTTTCAGCAGGACCCCTGGATGCCATTTGGTTTTCCTCACCACCATGCCATTGAACCTGAGAAATCACCCAGTCTGGCTGACACCTTTCCAGACCACTTCCTCTGGTGAGAAAATAATAAGTCGTCTTCATAACAAAGAAGTAAACATACTGCCTGTCCTGAATCCCCAGCATAGGAAAGAACAGTGTTGAGGCTCATCAAAGCCCAACAGCAGGGTGTGGAGATAACTCTGTTGCTAGTAAGAAGGATCAGTTTAAGGGGAACCCATGACTGGCGCCAGCATACATTCCTCTTGCTTCCAGATTAGCTCCATCCCAGGCTAGAGGGTCTGGAATAGAGTTAGTCATCAGTGTAACAGTTGCTAATACTTACTGAGCACTTATCATATATCCTGCACTGTTTCAAGGTCTTTCCACTAATTCGTTTTATTCATACAACTCTATAAGGCAGATACTAATATCATTTCTATTTTACTGATGAAGAAACTGGAGCACAGAGATTTTAGATAAATTGCCCAAGGTTACACAGTGTGATGGTGTAAAATTGTGTGCACAATTCTTGGAAGGTCCTCTTTTCAAAAAGCGGAACATAATTCTCCCCCTCGCTTGGTTTGAACCAGACTTAGAGACTCAATTCGAATGAGTAGAATGTGGTGTAAGTGATGGAATATACTTCCTACGTTAGGATGAAAGACACTGCCCCTTCCTCCCAGCTCTCTCTTGGATTGCTCACCCTGGGGAAACCCCGTCATCACATCTTCAGAACTCTCCCCACGTGGGAAGACCAACAACCAGCACCGTGGAAGTGAGCCACCCTGGAAGTAGGCCCTTCTGCCTCAGTCAAGCCTTCAGATGACAGCAACCACACGACAGACCTTGAGCCAAAACTGCCCAGCTTAGCCACTCGTAAATCTCTGACCTCTAGAAACTGTGAGCTGTTTATTGTTCGGAACTGCTAGTTCGGGGTAATTTGTTATGCATCAATGGATAACTAATACACATAGCTTCTGAGGGTCAGAGCCAAGATACCAGCCCAGGGGGTCTGAATGCAGAGGCCACAGTCTACCACAGTCCCATTCCATCTCTGCTCATACAAAGGAGATTATCTGATGAGCTCAGATTCCAGAAAACGTGT
Source organism: Globicephala melas (assembly GCF_963455315.2). Taxonomy (NCBI): domain Eukaryota; kingdom Metazoa; phylum Chordata; class Mammalia; order Artiodactyla; family Delphinidae; genus Globicephala; species Globicephala melas. Next base: position 14,326,456 of record NC_083331.1, on the reverse strand, counting down.
TCAATAATTGGGAGGACAATTTAACCCAAGCTCCTGAACATCCTGTGTTTCTAGACCCTTAGAAACCCAATGATGGCAATGCACACATCAGCTACCTACAGTCACTCCTTTCCTTGGATGTTCTGAATGAATCCTGATAGAGACCTTTTGCCTTATCCCGCTTTTTCTAAACTTCAGACAGACATTATCTCTCTACTACTTCAGACAAGCCTGTTACAGTATAATTTATCAGATTGAAGCTTCCTTTAGTGCCATTTCTATCCTGAGGCTATACCATAATCACCTTAACCAAGTTGGATACTGACCTCAAGTATTAGGCTTCTTTTATCATCTATTACTTTTAGGCTGTGGGGAAAATAGAAACAACTCATCTCTTAGATCCTATCTAAGTGATCTTAGATAGGATCACTGCTGCAAGTGGTTGTTTCCCATTATGTGTTGATTAGGACTGCTTAACTTCCAGAAGGTTGACCTTCTGCTGCCACCTTGCTGACACAATAAACGTTCATGCCCGTAGCACTGGGCTTTGCACAGAGTGGATGCTTAGGAAGCGGTAGTTCGTATCTCTCTCCCATCACACCTCACATGTGCCATCAAGAGAAAGTTAGTCTTCCTCAGAACTTGTTAGATAATTGTCAACAAATCACCATCACTTGACATAAGCCCACTGGCTGCAGCAAATATGTGTTCTCCATTACCAGCTTTTCAGTATCAAGGTATCTGGAGCAGAGATTCAGAAGGGACTTGATTACTTAGAGTCAAAGGTGACAGGTGGCCTTAAATATATTCCAGCCAAGAACAGCTAACCTGACCCTGGGATCTCAACACTCACTGCACCTCACCAGGACAGAATCCACAGTCACCATCTCCTGCCCCCACTCCTGGATGTTTTTGGCAGTCACGTCACTTCCCTGCTTAAAATCCAAAGCAAAGTCCGAGGTTTTCACACCAGGTAATACAGAGTTTTCTACAAGCGGATGCTGGACTAGCTTACCTCCCAACAATCCTCGTGATTTTCAACTTAAAAACATTGAACTCTATGTAATTTCTCTCCAACTTCACACGCCCTTTCTAACTCTTTAAGGATTCGGTATAGAGTTCGTCTCCTCTGGGATATCATCCTCCCACCCCACCTGACCTCTGCCTTTGTCCCCTTCTCTTCACTGCTGGACTGGACATCCTCCATGTCCCAACAATACTCTGAAGACAGCCCCATGTACTGGGTACGCTATGCTGACGTTACCTGTTTGAATGCTTGTCCCCTCCGGTACATTATAAGCTTTGTCAAAAATGTAGGCTCGTATTTAACTTTGCATTCCTGGTATCTGGCGAACAGTAGGTACTTAATAAATGAGATAATGTATACAAAGTATTTAACACGACACCTGACATGGTAAGTGATCACTTCACGTTGTGGTTGCTGCTGTGAATTTGCTGAATGATGGTTACTGCTCACCTATCCACAAGCAAAAAATAAAAATCTTTGCTCCCTTCCGGGCAAAAAGGGAAGAGAGAAAGGCTAAATGAAAAGAAAAGAAACGAAAAACACACTGTTTCATAGGAAACAATGAAGACTCTAAAGACACTAAAGATGAGCAACTAAACGGGCCAAATCAGATGAGACTAATGAGAAAATTGAACAAAGCAAGGGGGATTTGTCAAACTTTCCTAGCAGGCAAGATAGTCTCCACTTGGAAAGCAGCTTTGAGGGAAGTGGTAAATTCCCTACCACCCGAGTCACTAAAAACTAGACCAGACAAACCACTTAGAAGTATACAGCAGTAGACTTCAGGGTACCGGCAAGAGTCAGTGGGCTTTTCATCTTTAATTTCTCTGATTCACTCATAAAATATTTATAATAAGGCTGCAAAACATTTGTTACATCTTTTCCCATTGTTTGCCTTCATTTTTCCAAGGGGAAAATGAACAGTGTTAATGTTTACTCAGCTAAGACTACCAGGCAAGGGGGCTGTGCGACTCCACAGTGGCTAGTATCTAACAATAACACTGGAAAAGATAGAGACAACCATTTTACTGGAAACTTTTTTGACATAACCTGATTATTCTGATTAGGTCTATACTGGGGAAAAAAAAGTCTTGGGGCAGACTGCTACTTGGTATTTGTTGATTTATTCTTTGAATAAAATTGGTCAGAATACATTTTCTTAAAATAACAACCATACATGACACACAAGTTGTACTTTATTTCTCTTGTTCCCTCCTCCTCCTTCCTCTGCTTGTTTGTTTCATCTAATGGTTCCTAGAAACAAAGCCAGACACTAGAATAAAAGAGCTGATATTACTATTCTCTTGCAGTTGTTTTCTTTAGCTTTTTAAAAACAGTCATATTTTCCCAACTCTTTGTTGATCAGAATTTTGCCTAAAAAGTGTCTTTCAGAGTATCTCTGAAAACTCTGTTTCAGAATATTTCCAGCTCTCACTTCAGCTGGCATCTGGGGGCTTTGTTTTGATGTATTAAGATGTGATACTACATGAAAAAAATAACTAAATTCTTAGGGGTTTTTTGACCCACTAGAGCACTACCTTAGATGCTAGAGGTGAAGGGAATGGATCTCCACTACAATCCTCTCATTTTAGTGCTGAGGAAACCAAGCCCCTGGATGCGCAGTAGGGTCACAAAGCTAGAGTGAGTCAAAGCCAGGACCAGAACCCAGATGTCTTCACTCTTTGTCTAGACCTTTGTCTGTTATACCAAGGATTAAATGGGTAGAGATCACTGAGTTGTGTGGTTTTCTTTCTTTTTCTCCAATCCAAATTTCAGCAATATAACTGTAATGAAACTAAGAACAGCTAACATCCCATAAATGCTTATTATGTGCACTGCATTATTCCACACTTTTTATGTGTTTTAGCTTGAGTTGCAAAACCATTATCCCCATCTTACCAATGAGGAAAATGAGGCACAAGAAGGCAATGTTACTTTGCCAGGGTAACCTGCCTGAGTAACAGATAACAGAGAGAGGATGGGACTCTAAGGCCTGGGCTCCAGAGGCTGTGTACCCACCACTACACCTGATGGCTTCTCAGTAAAAGCAGACCTTCCCTGGGGGCTGGGAAAGCAATGGAAATGCTGTTCCCTGTCGAAGTGTTGATATTTCATTGATGCTTCAGTGTCACTGTTGTGGCTCTGCATTTTCATAACCCCTATTTTACACAATCATTACCAATGAATTTGCAGTCTCACTTCTTCGGAATTTCCCGAATAAAACCATGGTGATTTCTCAATAATGTGAAAACACAAACTGCAAATTTTGCATCTTTGTAAACTTTCTAGGTGTAAACTATTAAAAAGTTTGCCCCAAACTGCTGATAAAAATAATTATAAACAAGAAGACTGACAAAAGAACCAGTATAAAAATCTATAGGAAAGAAATTTAACATCCAAATCCACAGATCAAAGAGAAGAGCTTTTGAGAAGAATGTAAGTTGTACCAAACACTAAACATAGTTCTCAGAGTGTTTCAAAACCGTATTTAAGGGCTTCCCTGGTGGTGCAGCGGTTAAGAATCCACCTGCCAATGCAGGGGACATGGGTTCAAGCCCTGGTCCAGGAAGATCCCACATGCCACGGAGCAACTAAGCCTGTGCTCCACAATGACTGAGCCTGCGCTCTAGAGCCCGCGAGCCACAACTACTGAAGCCTGCGTGCCTAGAGCCTGTGCTCCACAACAAGAGAAACCACTGCAATGAGAAGCCCCCGCACCGCAATGAAGAGTAGCCCCTGCTGGCCGCAGCTAGAGAAAGCCCGCGCGCATCAATGGAGACGCAACGCAGTCAAAAATAAATAAAATAAAATTTTTAAAAGATCTTTAAAAAAAACCCATATTTAATGTGTACGTCACATTCTGTTCTAAGCACCAGAAATTACTGGTAATAACTTATAAAAAATAACTTTCTATTAGAAGAAAGGAGTCTTCAAAATGTACACTGCATTTATAAAGTTTTTAAATTATATGAAGTTTGGGGAAAAATAGAGAATATGGAAGACTCTGAAAGTCGAGACTAAGGTCTCCTTTGGCAGATATGAACTGGGGGCTTACTGGTGAGCATTCTATAAACAGCACGCTCTGGTTTGCCCTATTAATACAGTTAGGGAAGCAGTTGGCTGGGCCCTTTCCTGCAATTAGACAGTCCCACTCTGGGAACCGAGGGACCACTTTGGGGTTTGTCCACTCAGCACACACCACACACACGTGGGTGTTCACCTAACCACTTTACACTAATCTACCCAAACTCCTTACCACCTTCGTGTTCCGTTTCGTGATTCATTTTTAGGTACATTTCAGCCAATAGTTAGATATCATGGAGCAAACAACAATGTCGGTAGATTCATAACTTCCATTTCCACCTGAACTGAGACAGTACAGCATGATAGGTTTTGCACAAGCTATCACAGCATTTCTTATTCTAAGGAATGCATTTACTTTTAAATAATAAGCAGCTGATTATTAGGTGGATGGTGCTCAAGTCATAGGAAAGAATTAACCTAGTTCTACAAAACTACCAGCATTAAAAGTATCCTGATTGAAATTAGGCTGGGGCAGAATTTCTATAGTCCAGTGACTACTATTCCCCAGATAACGGACCAAAGATAGTGGCCCGGCTCCTTAATGACTGGGCACTGCCCATCTAAAATCAGACAATCTTCAGTTCAGAGTTTGTATTTTGTTTTCTTTTCCTCCTGTTCTAATCAAAGCAGACGTAGAAACAGATAATCAGCTTCTAATTATGGAAAATCATTGTGTCCCGGCCTCTTTGGTGGTTAGTGGAAAAATATATAAATGGCATAAAATCTTTTTTTCTTTGTCAGAAGAAAAAGAAAGAGCCGCTGCTCAAGACTCTCACTGTTAGGGGAATCCAGACCACACGAAGCTCTCTCCCCTCCAACAGCCAGGGAAGTCCATTTGGAAAGTGCTCGTGGCTGCCTCAACCCCAGCCCAAGCCTCTTCCCAAGACACAAGTGTACATAAATATCGCAAATGAGCTGCACTCTCGGAAGGCCACCCTCCTTCCTCTGGTTGCCTTGGAGACAGATTTGCTATTTCTCCCTTCCTGTAGCTAGGATGGAAGAAGAGTGGAGAGGGGACAGAATTGGCTTTGATCCATGCTCTGCCACCGGGGAACGAGCCTCAACCTCTCAGACCCTCCTGATTCTCACTGGACAACAGCAATACTGATGTCTGCCTTGTGGGGCTTAGGTGACGGTGAGACCTGAAATATACAAAGGGCCCGGCCCCAAACGGGTGATTTAAAATGGCAAGTGTATAGAAGGAATTCGGTCCCTGGGAAATTGGCAGGAGTATAGGTCTTTACTAGCTGGTCGCTGGTCTGAGACTAGGACCTCTGGCTAGAGTATTTGGTTGCTTTGGAAAACCCTTCAGGTCCTCAGCAGGGGCAAGAGAGCCCAGGGTAATTGGAAGAGGGATGTTTTTCTGTTTTCTAAAGAGACTGTAAGTGGAGTCAACTACTTGTTTACTGGAACCATCCATAAGAGGTCAAGAACTGAGTTCTCAGGCCAGGAAGGGGAGTCTGAGAAGGGTCTCAGAGCCAGGAAGTAGATGGTAAATTATGTGACACCACAGTGCCAGGGATTAACTTCAGCAAAGTCCATTTCAGGTGTTTACTGAGAACTTCTCTGCGATTCAAAAGTCCTGGATGGTAAATTATGTGACACCACAGTGCCAGGGATTAACTTTAGCAAAGTCCATTTCAGGTGTTTATGAGGCACAAGAAGGCAATGTTACTTTGCCAGGGTAACCTGCCTTAGGTAACAGATGACAGAGAGAGGATGGGACTCTAAGGCCTGGGCTCCAGAGGCTGTGTACCACCACTACACCTGATGGCTTCTCTGAGATTCGAAGACCAAGTCAGTTCAACTAATATTCAGGGGCTGGTGTCCCTGCAAAGAACACAAAGTAAGACCCAGCTCTTGCCCTCAAGCAATGAAGAGCTGAGGAAATAAAGACGATAAGCTCCCTGAGGGCAGGAAACATGTCTCTAAGAAAAGAAAGGGCCAGTAAAGTCACATTTACTCAAATCAGGGCTTAAATCAGGACTCTCCTGCAGAGACAAAACCTGGGCCAATGCACTTCCTCAACTCCCTGCTCCAGGGTCCAGTCACCGCTCTCTGTGATGACCGTGTGACAGGACTGACAGCAGGGCAGGGTCTGACTGGGGAGACCGGGGGGAAGGCTGAGGCTCACCGCACACTCTACCTCCATCTGGACGCCTCCGGGACAATCACACCCGGCTGATCTCGCGCGACATCAAGACGGTGCACAAAGAAGTGCTTGGAAATCTTGCAGTGTGACCTGAGCGGGGCGAGTGCCTTTCAGCATCTGTGGGAAATAAGCCAGAAAGACTGTTGGATCTGTGACCTGCCGAGTGAGACTCCGGAGGGCAGGCTGGGCCCTGAGTCATTGGGAATCGGGGTGGTTCTCATCCCTCAGTCTTGAGTGGAATGACCCAAGCGGCGGCACTGTGTCCTCTTGCTGGCCTGTGCAGGTGGTGGAGCGGGGCAGAGCCACAACTGGGTCCTCACCATCTGAGCCCTCACCATCTGAGCGGCAGCCAGACAGACGTGAAGCCCGGTCACCAAGGACAGCTGATGCCTGAGCCCAGAGAGGCTTTTTTTAGTGAAAGTGAACACTAAAAAGACGATTAAGATTATCAAGTGAGGTCTTGTAGAAACGAGAGGAGAAGATGATGAGGCGGTGATGAAAATGCCTGGTGAAAAAGCTCCTCGTGAAAAAGCATCCCAGCAATAAAGATGCAGGAACTACTCGCTTCAGCTGTCACCAAACCTTTCAGTCATTAAAACTTGGAGAAATTAAAGCCCGTGATCTGAAGCCTTTTTCATTATGAATGAGCCTTTCACAATTTAATTCTTGAACTGTTCTTAAAGCACATTTGACAGTGGACTTTGTTCGGTATCCTGGCTATTGGCTACAGCCACCTCCGCAGACACAAATGGATTTCTTTTTGTTTTTCTATAATCGAGTGGATTATATTACTAACATAGAAAGGAAAAATGAATGAACACGTACTAGGAGTATGACACAGTAAGACATAGTGAGGAGGTGGGGAAAGCACTGGATCCAGGGACAGAAGATTTGGGCCTCAGTCAAGCTTCTGCAATTTACATGACACAAGTCACTTAATTGCCTCTAACGCTCAGTTTCTTTATCTGTAAGACATGGGAATAGAAATAACATTTAACTATGAGGACCTCAGTGGGGAGACAATGATAAGCCTTACAGAAATGTGCTTTGTGAAAGCCCGGTCCTAACGTTACTGCTTGTAGCATCATCACTGGCTGTCTCTGAGGGCAGCTCCAGTGAGAGGGAGTCTTGGTGTAGCTCGCGCTGTCTATGGGGCTCTGAGGGCACAGGTGTTCCACTGACAGCCCAGAGAGAAAACCCAACTGATATGTACGAGATACCAGCAGTAGTGGTGGGTGTTAATTAGGTAAATCACCAAATTACCACCTCTGATACAAACCAGAAAATGTTTATACCTTCTGATATCTTACTGATCTCTCATTTTCTTTGCAGGACAGATTTAAATTGTGAATGGTACTAAGCAGCTGAACAACAGCACAGGGGACTTTGGTTTGCTCCACTTGGCACTGGGCTGCTGGGGGATGCTGCATTTTCATTAAGGCAAGGAGTTTGCCAAGGTGAACTGTACTCAAGTATTTCCCCACACTTTACAGATGAAAAAACTGAGGCTTAGAGAGAACAACTAATTTTTGCAAGGTCCCAGAGCCAACATCTGGAGTTCATATTCCAAATAATGCTCTTAACCGTCGTGTCACATTGGACATAGAACACTTAGGAATCTGAAAAAGCCAAAAGATACTGCCTGGCTGGAAGGGCTACGAGTCGGTTGAACCACTTTAGAAAACAATTTGGCACTCTTTTATAATCTTGAACATTTTCATGCTCTACAACCCAGAAATTCCAGTCCAAGATAGAGGAATTCTCGCGCATGTGCACTGGTATATGTACACAGGAATGTATGGAAGCATTGTTCATAATGAAAACCAAAAAAACAAAACAAAAAATATCAAGAAAAGCCAGAACTTCCTTTGATGGGAGGATGCACAAATAACTTGGGATATTATACAGCAGTGAGTATAAATGAACCGCAACTCAACACAGCTGCAAAGATGAATCTTTAACATTACACTACGTGGAGAAGAGTAAGTTACTGAAGGCTACCTATAGAAGGACACCGTTTCAATCAAACTCAAAGCAAGCAAAACTAACAGATAACGAATGCAGATACATACATATGGGCTAAAAGTTTGAAGAAAACCAAGTGAAAAGTAGGGACAAAATTCAAGCAAATGGCTCCCTCTAAGCATAGGCAAGGATGGACTAAATGGCCACAGGTAGATGCAAAAGTATCGGAAATATTCTAGTTATTAAGCTGGGTGGTTAAGTCCATGGGTGACCGCTTTGTTATGCATTGTGCTACCACATAAATTAGATATATTACTCTGCATGAAGCAGATATAATTAAAACCTTCTTTTTTAAAGTTACTACTGGGACTTTCCTGCAAAGGTAGGATGGGCATATAGCAGCCCCCGTCTCCCACCCTCACTCCTAGGTACCTAAAGCCTAGATGACTATAGGAAAAAAACCCAGACCAAGGTGCATGGCTCCGATTACCCAAGTCTGTTTTTCTGGTCCCTCCAAGCTTGAAGGCTACCTGGGGCTCTGGGGCCTGGATAAACAACCCAGCCAGCACAGCAGAGCAGATGAGAAAGATCTAGGCCACCCACACAGCAATCAAGAGCTTCACTGGGTGGGCCAGAAACTGCAGTTGTCCCTGCCCTGTGGTAGCACTGAGCCACCTGTGGAGAGCGGGGGCGGGGGGGGGGGGGCAGCGGGAGTGTCCGCGTTCCAGCATTCAGAGGCCCAGCCACCAGGCTGCCCCCGGGGCCAGCAAGCGAGTGCCAGCGGGACCTCAACACCAGGCTCTCCAGCTGAGGCAACTGAAGTGAGTGGATAATTGCACATAATAGAGTTAAAATATAATTGCCTCATTAAAATGGGTTACTAAATCTCACTGTGCCTGGGTGTGAAAGAGAGAGACGGAGATGCGTGTGTTAAACTGCAAGAAAAACAAAATTGCATAAACGAATGTGAGTGGGAGCGATCTGAGAATGCCTGACTGTGCCACGAGGTCGGAGGAGACCCCGGTGACCATGGGGTCCTCCGAAGGACTGGTGAAGCCCACAGCTGGTAGCTGCTTCAGGCAGTGATGACTCAGAGCGGGACCAACTAATGGTAAGCAGGTCTCACCTCCTGCTGGGGCGTCTCCACTTTGGAAGATAAAGCTCTAGTCTTGCAGAGGAGAGATCCCTGTCCCTCCACCGTCTCCAGAGTTCCTCCTGGTGTGGCTACCCAAGCAAGCTGGACAAGTGGCACCTCTCCTGCTATCCCGGCAGAATTCAGAGCTGGAATGGGAGTCGTCTGCCTGTGTGAGAGGGAAATCTAAGCATCAGAGAATGACTCCAGGGGAAACACCCCCAGGTAGCAGCACAGTCCTTGCCAACCTGTAAGGAAACCCCTACAAGTGACATCTTCCCCTCCTGCCCTGGAAGTGTGCACACGACTCTGGTGAGATCCGTAAACGATCCCTCCATGAACACACAGAGAAATAACACTCTTCTTCCGTCACAGGTGGGCAGTGACCGCAGTGCTTCCTGCTGTTGCCCCCTCCAAATCACCAATGCCCCACTGAAGAGCTCCTCTAGGGAGAAGACCCCAACTCCTCGGCACTTTTAGAACATTTTAAAGAAAAACACAGATATTTGTGAAAATAACTCCAAGTTCTTATTACGCCAAGAGCCGTAAGTGGTCATGCCTCACTTTGTTCTTAAGTTTCTAACATGCATTCAATCTGACAACGAGCACAACTTAGTCCAAAGGAGCAAGTTTAAGTTTTTTCTCAGAACACTCACACATTAAAATGTCGAGACTAATGACTTTTTTTTTTTTTTTTTTGGTGGCACGCGGGCCTCTCACTGCTGTGGCCTCTCCCGTTGCGAAGCACAGGCTGCGGACGCGCAGGCTCAGCGGCCATGGCTCACGGGCCCAGCCGCTCCGCGGCATGTGGGATCCTCCCGGACCGGGGCACAAACCCGTGTCCCCTGCATCGGCAGGCGGACTCTCAACCACTGCGCCACCAGGGAAGCCCGACTTATTTTCTTTTGAGTATTAGAAGGCAGATAAACATTAACAATCTGGTGTCAGTGTCACTAACAAGACCCAAAACCCGCTTCAGAATCCTGCAGTCAAGGGGTGTTTAGTGTAGGCGCAGCTTAGGTGAGGGACTAGAGATGCAAACAGAGGGGAAGGGGGGTTGCACACCCCAGCCCTAACCGTGCAGAGAACACTGGGTGTGCCCCATCGCCCTAACCAGCCTGCGTGACTCATCTCTGCTGGTAAGCCCTTGACTTCAAATGCAGATCTGCACTTATATGGACAGATTTGTCTTTATGCATGATTGAACACTCTCTTGATTCCTCAGATAAGTTGAGAAGTGCAAAAGAGGAAGAGGAGAAGCTTTTTAATTACAAGCCAGTCAGTCTGGCAGATAGAACTCTCAACCTGTCCAAGTCCTGGACTTCCGAACCTCGCCAAGATCCCCATCTGCTTCTTCTATGGGGCCTGGGGTGGCGGGTGCTGATTCAAGTTCCCACAGAAAGAATCAGACAGTCTTGGACCAAATGCTTAGCTCTAACAAACAAAGAGCCTCAGTTCTGGATAAAAGTCAAATTGTTAAGAAATTGCACCGCTCTTTTTTTTTGGGGGGGGTGATGGTTGTGGGACAGGGCAGGATGGGGAAGTGACAGAACCAGACTTCAGCTCATCTTGATACAATTTTGGAGTTACAAATGCTACTCTCGTTCCCTGTCTCCCCAGGTTTTGTTGGGTGCAGGCCAGGGCTTGCCTGGATGTCCATAATTTCCCGTGTGGCTCTCCCTCTCCCGCCCCCGTGCTCAGTTTCCTTGAGCGCCAGGATACTCCAGAGACTCAGAATGGAGCCCTTGAAATGTTATGAAACAGGAATTGGCAATCCTTTCCTTTCAAGCTGCCAAGCTGTAGAAGGGGCTTGCGGGGTATGGAGGCACTGGAAAGGTGAATGCAATGTGTCAGCTGGTGTCATGACTCAACTTGTAAGGTGCCTCCAACTGTGCGCCCACCACTCAAGTGGCAGCCACATGGAGGGCAGATGGGCAAGAAGAGGGGGGACAGAGGCAGCGATGGGGAGAGCGTGTAGAAGCCAGCAGCAGCCGGGTGACAGCTGCTGAGTCTCAGCCAGGCTGGCACGGCGATCAGGAAGCCTGGAGTGCCCCCCTCTGGTAAGTGAGCCAGGGGTTGGTTGCTAAATCCAGTAACAGAACCCTCCCTACAGGCACTTGGCATTTGAGCCTTAATGGTTTTGGCACTTGGCCTAATTGCTCAGAATATGTGCTCAGTTAGATAGAGAATGATTCCTTCATCACACTCAGTAAGCATCTGCACACAGCACAGAAGCTGTGATACTTCTATTCCAATAAGTCCTTTGCCGACCACCAAAAGTCCATGGAAAACTCTCAGAAGCTATTGGATATAAACCAAACTGAATTTTACATTACGTGTATGCTTCAGGTTATGGAAGATTTTATAAATAGCAGAATGTCCACCAAACAAGAAAACTGCCTCCTTATTTTGTTCAAGAAAAACCATCTACAATGAATATTGCAATGTTCAGTGATAAAAAGGATTCACATTTTATTATCTCAAAAAACTGGGAGCTGGAAACCAGTGTGATATATTTGCTTATACTTGTTAACGTTTTTATTTACCATAACTCACTTTGAGATGAGGTCGTTTTGGTCAATTAAATCAGATTAGTATATAAGACATCAAGATCTCTTAGAGATTAAAGTCATAGGCTAGTATTCAAACACCAGTAAAAGCCAACAGAATCCACATCACCCAACCCAGGGTCTGAGAGAGAAGGACAGGAGTGAACAATACGAACGTGAGGATTTAGCTGAATTTATCATGGGATCATAGTGACTGGTGCTGCCACTAGTTCATACATCAGCTTAATTGGTGAGTCTGTAGTTTACGTTTATAACTGTGGAGTAGGACACAGCCAGTGGATGCCCAAGGGGCATGGCAGAAGGAAATCGACATCATCATCAATATTTCTTTTTAAGAAATAAATTTTATTGCCTCATTCCCTTGCTAAAAACTTTAATAGCAAAAATGCAAATAATGTACTTCTAAGTAACTAATGGTTCAAAGAAAAAATTATAATGAATAAAATTTAAATATTGAGAAATAGCTTCAAAGCATATAAAACATAAACTGACAAAACTAAAAAGAAATATAAGCCAATCCACGATCACAGTTAAAAATTTTGTTTTTAAATCTCTCTCAGTAGCTGAGACAACATGCAGATCAAACATCATGACTACAGATGATCTGCACAAGATGAACAATGTTTATCCTCTTAACACACGTGGAACGCTGCACCCAGTAACTACAGAACACATCATTTTCAAGTGTAAGGGGGATATCGTTCACTGAAATAGGTCATATGCTGGACCCTAAAGCAAGTATGAACAAATATAGAAGGACTGATATACAGTATGTATTTCCTGGCTACGGTAGAATTAAGCTCAAAATCAATAATAAAAAGATAACTAGGAAGTCTTCATATATTTGTAAATACATTTCTAAATAATTCATGAGTCAAAAAAGAAATCACAATGGAAACGAGAGAATACTTCGAAGTGAAAGATAATAAAAATATGACATAAAAGTTATGGATATAGCTAAGTCTGTGTTAGAAGGAAATACAGATGAACATATTTAAGTGAATATATTACAAAAGAAGAAAATTTGAAAACTGATGATACAACTTCCACTTCAAGAAGGTAGAAAAAGGGAATTCCCCGGTGGCCCAGTGGTTAGGACTCCACGCTTCCACTGTAGGGGGCACGGGTTGGATCCCAGTCAGGGAACTAAGATCCTGCAAACTGAGCAGCATGGCCAAAAAAACAGAAGGTAGAAGAAGAAGAGCAAATAAAATACCAATAAAGTAGTAGGAAGGATATAATACAGATAAGGAAAAAAACCAACAAAATAGAAAACAAACATAATCAATCACATCAAAAACAGATTCTCTGACAAGACTAGCAAAGTCCATAACTCTTAGCAAGACTAAGAAGGAAACAAAAAAAGAAATAAAGAAAACACAAATTACTATTACCAGGTCCACAGACATTAAAAAAGATAAGAGGATGACAATACATTTAGATGAAATGGACATATACCTTGAAAAACAGAATTCATCAAAACTAACACAAGAAGAAATAGACCATATGCATAGTCCCGTATCTATTTTTAAAACTAATCCTGCAATTTAAACCCTTTCCACAAAGACAACACCAGGTAAGCTGGTTTCACCTGGAATTCTTCTAAACATTTAAGGAAGAAGTAATAACAATTTTACACAAACTATTCCAGACAAGAGAAAAAGGGAAAACACGTCCCACTTAGTTTTATGAGGTTTGGTTACCAAAACCTGACAAGGACATTGAAAAAAAAGGAAAATTACAGAGCAATCTCTCATGAACATGATGCAAAAATTCTAAATAGAATATTAATAAAACAAATCAAGAGATGTATAGAAAGAGATTGTACATTATGCCCACTGGATTTATTCCAGGAAGGCAAGGTTATTTTGACATTTGAAATTCTCCACATTAAGCAAATAATGGGGAGGGGTACCATATGGTTATCTAAATAGAGAAAAAAAATTTTTTGATAATATTCAATACTCATTCATAATTTAAAGTAATTAGAACAGAAGTGAACTTTATTAATTTGATAAAGCTTATCTACAAAATATCTACTAGTGAAAGCTTTCCCTCCTTCCCCACATTTTAGAAGGGTGACTATCCTCTAAAGGGTAGTCAAGGGTGACAAGGGTGACTACCCTCACCGCTTCTATTCAACACTGTAACATCATACTGGTTAAACATTATACAGTACCATAGAGCTAGAAAAATTAAAAGAAGAATCAAAACTCCCATTAATCACCGACTATGTGATGGAATGCATGGATAAAGTTTACAAAAGAATCTACAGATAAAATTTAGAATTAATTGGTAAATTTAGCAAGGTCACTAGTCAACATACAAAAATAAACAAAACTAAATCCAGTGGTTTATACAAAAAGAGAAAATAATATGATCAATTTAGGATTATCCCAGGAATGCAAGAGTTCTTTATCATCAGAAAAAATATAAATGTCATTTACCAGATTAAAAAGTAAAAGAAAAAAGCCACATGCACATCTCAATAGATTCTGAAAGTCACTTAATAAAATTCAACACTTATTCATAATTAATAACTAAGAGCATGTAAGAATATAAAGAACTTCCTCTCTGATTAATCAACTAAAAACCTAATTCTTAGTGGTGAGATACTGCAAGCATTACCTTTAAAATCAGAATTAAGTGTCTATTATCATTGCTATTAGTTACATCGTGCTAGAGGTTGTAGTCAGCACATTAAGGCAAGGAAAAGAAATAAAGGGCTTATAGATTGCAAAGAAAGAAACAAAAGTGTCATCTAGTCTCAAATAATATAAATGTCTATACAGAAAACCCAAAGTAAAATCATCAGAAATAAAAAGTTAGTTAATGCTTGGATCTAATGTAATCAACACACAAAAATCAATTCCATTTCTATATACAGCAACCAATAATTTAAAAATGTAACTTAAAAATAGATACCACTTACACTATAAACAAGAATTGTTAAGTTTCTTAGGAAAAAAATATAACAAAATTTTCTTAGATTTATATGGAGAAAATTATAAAAGTTTTTCTAAGGGACACTAACCCTACCCTGAATAAACAGGGAAAATTCAACAGGTTCACAAATTGAATTATTTAAGATCATAGAGATATTCATTCTATCCAAATTTATATATAGATTCAAAGTAATCACAACCATATTCCCAACTGCTGTTTGAGAAATATAAAGTTGATTCTAAAATCTAAGTGAAATAGCTAAAAGCCAAGAACGCCCAAAGCACTCTAGATGAAGAAAATAAAATGGAACACCCTACCTGATATCAAGATTTATTATAAAGCTCTGACAATTCAAGTAGCAGTTATTGGTGCAGGAATAAATACACCCATGAGAAGAATGCAACAAAGATCCAGAAATGTATCCACATATGTGGAAATTAGATATATGACAGAGATGGCACTAGCCTCACCCCACCATGATGACATACAGAAAGTAGGAAGCAATACTAATTCTGCACCATCCCTTAGGACCTGCGGTTACCAAGAGCAACACCACTGCTAATGATTTACCACTTGCAAAAAGAGAGTCTTTCGGGAAATCATAAGAGTGAATTTGCACATTTTTGGTTTCTGCAAATTCCATCATGGTTTAATATTGTATGATTCATTACCTTAACCTGTTACTACTCAGTGGATAAGTGATTTTCTTCTTTGTAAGATTCAGAATAAAAGCAGGGTAACTTGATGTTTTTCTTTTTGTTGTTGACTTTTGTTTTTAACGACAGCCTTTTGGCTTTCGAATGCTTTGCTTACATCTTTGTTTATGAAAAGGAACTAATACAGTTGTTAAGAAAGATTCCTGATCTGCTATTAAATACATATTACAAGTCTGTGGAATATTAATCAAATCTTTGGTTTCCTTTTTGAGACGCGGCTTCTAAGGCAAGTGCATTTTTCTACCTCAGCTCAATCCCCATTACCATTTTATGTTCCATCAGAGGCCTGGCTAGCAACAGTAGCCAGCTCTTGTCTGAATCCTGCAGACTAGGCTCATACATATGACACCCGTAGAAAGGCTGGGCTCTACACAGGAGACCCAACTTTTGATGATGGCTTGCATAAGGAAAATCACTCTTGCTCCCTGTCATTTTGCAGTTAGTGGGCAAAAAACTAATGCTTGTTCCAGGGGAATTTCAGATCTTGACATTAACGGAAATAAAGAGCATACTCAAGTACATTAATTTCCTGGTGGCCAAGCTATAAACTTTGAAAACTCTAGATTGGCTTGGACTTTCCCTGTTTAAAATACACAATGACAAAACACTTTGTCAAAAAATGATATATCCCCTCAGAGCAAGCAAATATTTCATATGGATATTTTTGGCCCTATCAAAATTTTCCCCCAATTCATCTCATTTTTATAAACTTAGTACAATTTATTTTTACTTATTACATTATCAGTGCTAGGAAAGTTTTTATTTTTTAATATTCACTGGCATTAATGTTAGTTGAATTTGATAGGCTGGCATGCCGTTATTAATATGATTATTACATTCATTTCATAGCCAATTTATGGTAGTTTTATATTTGGATCCATAAAAATACATAATTATATTATCCATTTCCAAAAGCACATTCTCTCTGAGGAGGAATAAGTATGCATTTTCCAAATAGTTGTGCTTAAATACAACTATAGCCCAAAAGTAACCATATGTAGGCCTATCTATTTATAATTGTTAACAGCATATTTAATTAATAGGAAAAATAAACTGACCTACTGCAAGTATTCAACATTATGTGACTCTACATTTTACTCATATTTTTATTTAAAAATCCATTATTGTATAAAAGACGAAAACTTGTTGCTTAATACAAGGCCACAAAGATTTACACCTATGTTTCCTTCTCAGAGTTTTAGTTTTTAGCTTTTACATTTAGATCTTTGATTTTGAGTTGATTTTTGGATATGGTATGAGATATAGGTCCAGCTTCAATCTTTTCCATGTGGTTTTCCAGTTGTTCCAGTGCCATTTGTTAAAAAGACTGTTCTTTCCCCATTGAATGGTCTTGGCAGCCTTGTAAAAAAATCAGTTGATGATGGATGCATGGATTTATTTCTGAACTCTAAATTGTTCCACTGAACTGTATGTCTATCCTTATGCTACTATCACACTGTTTCGATTACTGTGGCATTGTAACAAGTTTTGAAACTGGGAAGATTCAAGATTGTTTTGGCTATTCAAGGTCCCCCGTATGGCCATATGAATTTTAGAATCAGCCTGTCTATTTCTGGAACACAAAAAGGCAGATGGAATTTTGATAGAGGTTGCATTGAATCTATAGATCAATTTGGGGAATACTGCCATCTTAACAATCTTTAGTCTTCCAATCCATGAACATGAAATGTCTTTCCATTTATTTAGGGCACCTTTAATTTCTTTCAATAGGGTATTGTAGTTTTCAGTGGAAAAGTATTTCACTTCCTTGGTTAAATCTACTAAGTATTTTATTCTTTGTGGTGCTACCATAAATGGAATTGTTTTTTTAATTTTCAGATTGTTCACTGCTAATGTTTAGAAATACAACAGACTTTTGCATACTGATCTTGTATACTGCAATGTTGCTACATTGTTTATTCTTATAGTTTTGGGTTTTTTTGTTCTTTAGTATTATATATATATAAATATATATAGACCATAATCATCAGCAAATAAACATAGGGTTTCTTCTTCCTTTTCAATTTGTGTGTCTTTAATTAATTTTTTCTTACCTAATTGCTCTGCTAGAATTTCTGGTATAATGTGGAATAGAAGTGGCAAGAGTGTACATCTTTATCTTGTTCATAATCTTGGCAGGGGGCAGTCTTCAGTTTTTCATCACTAAGTACAATGTTAGCAGTGTGTTTTTCATAAATGTCCTTTCAGTTGAAGAAATTCTCTTCTATTCCTGGTTTGTTGAGTGTTTCTTTATTTTAGCATGAAAGGGTGTTAGATTTTCCTGCATCTGTTGAGGTGATCATGCATTTTTTTCTTCATTTATTCTATTTATATGGTATAGTACATTGACTAACTTTCATGTTAAACTGACCTTGCATCTGGAATAAATCCACTTAATCATAGTATATAACCCTTTAATATGTTGCTAGATTCTGTTCGCTAGTATTTTGTTAAGGATTTTGTGTCAATATTCACGAAGGATATTGGTCTGTAGTTTTCTTGTGGTGCCTCTTCTGGCTTCGTCATACCAATAACAAATACTGGGCTCATAGAATATGTTAGGATGTGCTCCCTGCTCTTCTATTTTTTGGAAGAATTTGATAAGAATTAGTGTTAATCCTTCAAACATTTGGTAGAATTCACCAGTGAAGACATCTAGTCCTGGGCTTTTTTAAAAATGAGAAGTGTTTTTATTATTGACTCAGTCTCTTTGCTATAGGTCTATTCAGATTTTCTATTTCTTTCTGAGTCAGTTTAGTTTGTTTTTTTAGTATTTGTCCATTTCATCTATATTATCTGTTGACATGTATTTATTTGTAGTATTGTTATCATTTTTATTTTTGTGAGGTAGTAACGTCCCTTCTTTTCATATCTGATTTTAGTAATTTTGTCTTTTTTTTCTTTGTCCAGCTAAAGGGTAGTCAATTTTTAAAAAATTTTTTTCAAAAAACCAACTTTTCTGTTCTGTATTTTCCTATTTTATATTTTTAAATATATAAACACCTCTCTACATGCAATACTGAACGGTCAGCACATCCAGTAACTGAAATAACATTATTCTTAACACAATGAGCAGGGAGCACTCCTAGAAACTTCTTCTTACATGTCTTTAAACACCTGTCTGCATGCATTACACAATGGTCAGCCCATACATTCTCAGAAATAACACTCTTTTCAACATGCTGTGTAAGAAACAATTTTTGAAACATCTTTTTTACATGTGTACTCAAACACATCTGTACATGCATTACAGAATGGTTAGCACATCCATTTGCTGAAATAAGTTACTTCTCTATTCTATATTTTTTCTGTCTGCTATAATCTTTACTATTTCCTTCTTCTTGCTTTCAGTTGTTTGCTTTCCTTTTCCTAGTTTTTTAAGGTATAAAGGTAGGTTTTAAATTTATTTTTCTTTAATGTAGTCTATAAATTTCCCTCTGAGCACTGTTTTTGCTGTATCCCATAAGAATTGATATGCTGTTTAATACGAAACTTTTATCTCGAAGTTTTCTCTAATTTCCTTATTTCTTCTTTGACCCATTGGTTATTTAAGAGTATGCTATTTAATTTCCACATATTCATTTTCAAAATTTCCTTTTGTTATTGATTTCTAATTTCATGTCATTGTGGCTGGAGAACACACTTTAATCTTTTTAAATTTACTGAGACTTGTATTGTGGTCTAACATGTGGTCTTAGATAATTCAGCATGTGCCCATGAGAGGGCTGTATACTCTGTTGCTGGATGGGGTGTTCTGTAGATGTCTATTAAATCTAGTTGGTTTATAGGGTTGCCCATATATTGTATTTCCTTGCTATTCTTTATTTCTTTGCTAATTTGAGTTACTGTCTAGTACCCTTTCATTTCAGCCTCAAGAACCCTTAAACATTCATGTATGGTATGATTGTTTTTTATCTTAGACTGTCTTACTTTCTCCTATATTTTCACAGTTTTGCTGGATATAGAATTCTAACAGCTGTTCTTCCACCATTTTGAATATGTCATCCAGTGCTTTCTGGCCTCTGTGGTTTCTGATGAGAAATCAGGTGTTATTGGGGATCACTTGCAAATGATGAGTTCTCTTGCTTTCAAGATTCCTTCTTGGTCTTTGCCTTTTGATAGTTTGATTGTGATGTGTCTTGGTGTATTTCTTTGAATTTATCCTACAATAGAGCTTGGTGAATTTGAGTGTGTATGTTAAGGTTCTCATCAAATTTGTAAAGTTTCCTGCCAATATTTCTTCAAATATTCTTTTGGTCCTTTTTTCCCTATTTTTTCTTTCTGAGACTCCCATTGTGTGAATATTGTTGATAATATCCCAAAGGTCTCTGAGGTTCTGTTCATTCTCTTTCATTCTTTTCTTTCTATTCCTCAGACTGGATAATCTCAATTGACCTATCTTCAAGTTTGCTGATACTTTTTTCTGCCTGCTCAAATCTGATGAACTCCTATAGTGAATTTTTCATTTCAGTTAATACACTTTTCAACTGCAGAAGTTTCTTTTCTGTAATTTTTATAAAATTATGACTAAATTATTTTTATGATTATAAATTCATAACTATAAAAACATCCTCTTTGAAATCTCTACCTCTTTATTGATATTCTGTATGTGGGAAGATACTGTTCTCATACTTACTTTCAGCCCTTGCACATGTTTAGAAGAGATGTTGTAAAGTCTTTTGCCTAGTAAGTCCAACATCTGGGCTTACTCAGGGACAGCTTCTATCGCCTGTTTTTTTTTTCCTTCTGTGCATTGGCCATACTTTGAGCACCTTGCTTTTTTCTTCTTGAAGCATGAGCATTTTTAATATTATGATGTGCCCATTCTGTTGGGAAATCAGATTTTCTCACCCCATCCCTCAGAGTCTGCTGTTGGTGCCTTTCGTGGTTGTTATTGCATGTTTCAGTGACCTTCCTGAACTAATTTTGTAAAATCTATATTCTTTGTTGTGCGTGACCAGTTAAAGTGGTCCATTAGCTTAGCTGTCAGCTAATAACTGGACAGAGATTTCAATGTCTGGAACCAAAAAAACTCCCAGTCTTTGCTGAGATGTTGTGTGTGAGAGTTGCGGCATTCCTTCAACATTCAGCCAGGTAGCTCCTAACGTTGCTTCAGCCTTCACTTTCTGCTTCCACAAAGCCTCAAGGTTACCAGAGGTGAGTGCTTAGGGTCTTTCTGGTCCTTCTTGAGCATGCACAGTGCTAGACATGTGCACTAGATTTCTAGATTGCCAAGAATATGTCAGAGTGTTTCAAAACCCTTATTATTTCATTTCTAACTTTTCTTCCCAAGCTTTTACCTTAGTCTACCATTTGTCCTAACTTCAGGCAGCAGAGAAGTGTCCTCCCCTCAACTGGCCCCTCCCCTCAACTGGCCCCTCCCCCTGGGTAGTGGCTTTAGCCCTGGGCAAGTTCCAAGTTAGGCAAGAGAAAAATAAGCTTTTCAAATGGGTCTCCCAGGGAGGCATGAGACATGTCAAGTAAGGACAATCTTTGCAAACCTGGTCCATTCTGCTTTCTCCAGTACTAGGAAGCATGGGATGCTATTTTCAAGGCTATTGCTGAGTTTGGGAGCAAAGCATAGGACTAGCCTAAGTTAAAATACCACAAAGCATGCCGAGACTCAGCTTGTTTTGCTTAGTTTTTTAATAAGCACAATCTAACTGCTATTAGCTTTTAGTTGGTTTCTAGCGTTCTGAAAAAGTTGATCTTGACAGTTTTTGAAGGCCAGTTTTATTGTTTCTTTTAGGGAGAGGCAGAATTTTGGAATTCCTTAATCCAATGTTTTTGTTGATGTCCCCAACCTATAAGACAATTTTGCATCTTAATCAAATAGCTAATTAATGTAACCCAGTCATTATGATCATCAAAGAATTTAAAATGTATGGTTGTGTTTTAAAACTTTCTTTTCTATGCTCTCAGCCTCTTCAACTCCAAGTACATACATGTGGCTTTCATAAAAAATGATGTTAGTTCATTTTTTCCTCTTACCTACATGCACAAACGCCCTATCAAACTGCATTGTGTCTACTTATAATACATGTGATATCTGTGCAAGACAGGGAACTCAATGACAGAAGCACATTTTAGTGGTCTTTTAAAACCTTGTTGCTTATCACAGAGCCTGCCCCAGTTGGCACTTAATAAATGTGTTTAATAACAAGCACAATGAAAAATATTAGCTAACACATACTGAGTTCTAACTTTATCCCAGGCCGTGTTAAACAATTTTTTAAAACTCTTTTTAAAATTGTGGAATATATAGACAAGAGTTCACGTCACATATATGTAAATTTTAGAAACTAACAAAATGAATATACATATACCAACACTCCATTGTAAGAATAGAACATTAGTAACTTCTAAAGATCCTGTGAGATAATCTTGAATTCCACATCATTTCCTATATTTCCTTATAGCTTTACCACATGTGTATCCATGAATGTATAAATTTGTTTTATCTTTTTTTTTAATTCTATAAATGGACTCATACTATATTATTCTGTAATTTTTTTTTTTGTTCAACATTATGTATTTGGAAATTACTTCATTTTTCACTACTGTAGAGTATTCCACTATATGGATAGACCTAAGGATGTGAGCTAATAGCAGTCAGAAAAGGCCAGGCTATAGTGAGATAATAAAAAACTCCTAAGGCAAGGAAAAAAATTTGAGGATCAAGCCCTAGAGTATGCGAACTTTTAAAGGTCACAAAGAGGCAAAAGAACCAGGGAAGGAGGTTGAGAGGGGTTTGGCTAATGAACTGGAAGGAAAACTAGCAGAAAGTTGTGCTGTGAAAGCCTAGGAAGTATAGTATTTCAGACATAAGTGTGTGGAATGCTATTGAAAGTTTAATAAAATAAGGAATGAGAAGAATCCATTGGACTTGACAACATATAATACTATGGCGATCTCATCAGGGTTAGTTGTGTTGTAGTGGTGATGCTGAAGCCATATGGGGCTAATTTAAGACATAACGGCAGCAGAAATATAAGACAGCATGCATAGACGATCATTAAAAAAAGCAGCAGAGAAATGGAGGTGTGAGGATCTGGGAGGTGGAAAGTTTTAAAAAATACTATCAACACTAGAGCACTGTGTATGCTGTCGAGAATAATCCTACAGAGAAGTCACAAGTTGCTGAAGCAAAAGAGACGGATAACTCAGAAACGTCTCTGAGAAGGTGACAGAATGGAATCCAGAGTCCAGAGGAAGGGAACAGCCTGTCACAGGAGGAGGGACACTGTCTCCAGCACAAAAGGAGGAAAGATGAAGATGAGTGCAAAATATGAGGGTAGAAAAATGCAGGAGATTAGCCTACCAGCTGTTTTCTCAATGAATTACGAAGGTCATTCAGCAAGTGAGGGTGGAAAAGTCATCTTGCAAAGTGGGGAGGTGAGTTTACCAGAGACGGAGTAGAACTACAAAGCAATATTGAGTGCCATTTGAAGACTGTGATCATGAATTTAAAAAGTCAGTCTATTTGTGTGATTTTTCTCAGGTAACATTCACCTGTTCCAAGTACAAGCACAAAGAAAGAAATGGAAACGTCCAACCAGAGAGGGTTTTGGTCAGGCAAATACCTTTTCTCTCTGAAGGAAAGGCTGACACGCATTACCTAAGGTTATACTTACGCCATCTCAAAACAGTTCAAGATGCAAACTACGAAGTAAATAGCAAATGCAGTGTTAAGCTAATGAATTAACACTTCCAATCATTTATTTTAATTAAGTTTTCAAGATCACACTGATACCACATTCTGCTCATCAATCTTCCATTGGTTATCTCAATTTGGCCCTATATTGTACTTTCTTTCCTATTAGCATATTTTCTAAAAACACACTGATACAATGTATAAAAATACTGCAATGATTGCTACTCTAAAAACAGTTTAATATTTTATTTGAAAAAATTAAGTAAAAAGCTAAATATACCTTTTTCCTAGAAATCAAAGGAATTCACTAATGGTAAGTAAGCAATCTTTTCTCACAGTAGATATAAATTATATAAAATTTAAGCTCTTGATTTATATCATACTTTATTTTCTATCTTTTATATATCACATATACTCATTGAAGGAAAAAGACTAAAAATACAGATTAAATACCAAAACAGATGATATATAATCAATCACTCTTGCTCCAAAAAAATCATATTTCAGATAGATGAACACACCATGTTCTGTAAATACTGATTTGTTATATATTCTGTATTTGCTATATAAATAGTAATTTTATCTTACTACTTTTCAAAATATTTTAACCTAGTCAATTTTTTCCTTATGCCTCATTTTCTCACATATAATTTAGAGACTTAGCTCTTTTTATGGATTTACCAGAAATTAAGATTTTTTTTTTCTTTTGCGGTACGCAGGCCTCTCACTGTCGTGGCCTCCCCCGTTGTGGAGCACAGGCTCCGGACGCACAGGCTCAGCGGCCATGGTTCACGGGCTCAGCCGCTCCGCGGCATGTGGGATCTTCCCAGACCGGGGCACGAACCTGTGTCCCCTGCATCGGCAGGCGGACTCTCAAACACTGTGCCACCAGGGAAGCCCAGAAATTAAGATATTTTGCTAATAAAAATCTGTCCTCAAAGTCTTACCAACAAAGTCAAAGTCAAGTCACATCAAACACATTTAGATTTTTTGTTTTTTAAAAAACAAAAACAAAAACAGTGATTCTGAATCTTACTCTTGGTACGGTTCTAAAGTCAGAGCCCAAACAAGGGGCCACCATAAGGCTAGACATAACGTCAATTAGCAATCGCTACTCTGGCCTTTTTCCTGCAGGGTTAGAGTATACCTTCTTTCTTTGGTTTGAACACCAAAGTGTGTTGAAGTTAGAGTCCACATTGTACCACAAGTATTCTTTTTTAAACACTAGATTTACACGAAGCACAGGATGCCTACATCCCATATGAAGTGCCGAACTTCGCCTTGAATTCAGTCTAGGGCAGACACAGAGTAGAAGCCACCTTTAAATTACTTCTCTCTTTTCCTATTTTTGCTGAATGTACATTTCTGCTCCTCAGTTTAAGTATACCTACTCACAATATCTAGCAAAAAAGCAAATGAATCTTTAAGTAAAGAGATATTTATTAGGTCCTATCTTCGAACTAATTCCTAAGTTTAGATAATTTTTTAATGTACAGTTAATTTAGAACTAATCTTGTAAAAAAGAAAAATCCCTCAAACCTCTCATACTACTCTTTCCCCACATATTTATATTCCAGAATTGAGGGGAACTGCAGGGCTGGAGAGACGTGGAGTGCAGACACAGAGCAATGCCAACTCAGGTCAACACGTGTTACTTACTTTCACTTTACTGTGACCAAAGCAAAGCAATTATTGGGAGCTGCATTCTTATGATACAAAGAAAACTGTAACCATCAAATTTCAAAGTAAATATTAACAGACTAAAAACCAAGAAAACCTTCAGTGTTTTAGGAATGCAATGTTCTGCTAACACATTCTAAGACAATCAGGAGAGAAGTGTCTGCACTTGCTGCGGCGATCGGTGTAGAATGCTCTCTGGATCTTTGTATTCATTGACTGGATTCATCACAGCTGCATACACTTCACCATAGGCTCTGCAGACTAATTCTGTAGACTGTTTTATGATCTGCTCTCTATTGACAAACAAACAGAATGTGAACACATAATCTGAGAATGAAACACCAAGCACTGTAAGAAGGCTCCATGCCTGAACCGACGAATTTCGTTTTCGTAATTATCACACATATATTATTACAACCACTGTACAGCTACATGAGTTAGTCATTTTGGTTTGGGGATAAAAGGTTTCTTTATATTTATTATTTCTTTATTAAATCTTCTCCATTAGTACGCAGGTTGCAGGAGGGCAGGAGCTGTGTTTTGTTCACTGCCTTATCTTTAGGGCTAGAACAGCGCCTGATATACCGTGGATTACTAAACAAGAAACAGAAACCGTGACCCACCATGAATGTGCTGATTTTGAAAACATGACTGATAACACATCAACCTTAAAGAGACTTATAATTATTCAAATTTCTCAATACTTCAAATCTCAGAATAACTTACAATATACTGTCCTTTCACCTACAGCTCCTACACTAACAACCATATCTCCTAGATTTCTTCTCTCTCGCAAAAACGTGACACTTGCCTACAACAAATCACAGCATTTTCAAATACGCATTTCTACATAAGTACATAAAAGAATAGAAATAGTTTTAAATAAACTGAAGCAAATGTTTTTAGAAAAAAATAACACTGGGCTCATTAAATCTGCATTAACCCCTTATGTTTTCATGACATTTACTTCGGCATCCCCAGCTACTTCTATTTCTATATACCTACTGATGAAAACATCTTTTTCTGATTTTTATAACTAAATTAAAAATGTGTCTTTAAACCTTTACTCCCAAACCTACTTCTCTTATGTCTCCTGCTTCTGTCAATGGCATAACTATGTCTCATCACCTCAGTTCAGGCCCTAACAAACTTTTCTTGCCTGGAGTATCTAAGAAAAACTCCTACCCGGTCTTCCCCCATCCAGTCTGTTCCCCATTTAATGTATCATGAGCACTGCTCGTAGATTAATCTTTCTAAAGCAAACCTTTTATCGTGTCTCTCCCCTACCCAGGGCCTTTCTTCAAGGAGGTTCCATGGCTTCTTCTGGTTTCAGAGAAGTCAAAATTCCTTACCCTATCACTCAGAACCCTTTATAACACCTTCTGCATCACTACTCTAATGCTGCAATCCAGCACGGCTCCTGACTGACTGTTCTATCTGCCCTGCTCTTCCTGACCTCAATTCCCTTGCTTACTCACATACCTCCATTTGCATAGAATGTCCGTCTCACCCACTTTAAACGCCCTTAATTCTCAGTAAAAATGTACTCTCTCATCCAAGAAGCCTCTCTGATCTTCTGAGCTAGAAATAATCCGTTTTTAGAACATCCATGACCAAACTAATACATTTGTAAAATTATCTGCAGAAATAAGTGGATCTGTGGTCCAAAAAAGAACAAAACTAGTTAGATGGAAAGAGAAGGGGAGTCCACTTGGATCTCGAGTCATCAGCACACTGTTCCCATGGGGTCTCAGACTCTTGATTTAAGCAACTTTGATTTGCTGGAGCAACCTAACATTGTCCCCAAATTGCTAAAGCTCCCAAAATGAGACTGGGTAGAAGGAAGATACACTGAGTCAATTTTCTGAGCAGAGTGGAGTAATGCTATTGGCTGTACTACCTTTTTGTTGGAAGGGAGGACGGTAGAAACTGGTTTGGAAAACTACTTATCCAGATGAGGCTTTGAGATATTTTTTTAATCTGTTGATTAGTGATCGTTCCTGTAATTAACTGAGCCTAACAATAAATGCATCAAAATGACATAAAAATTATTTTCCATAAATGATACAGCTGAAAATACTCTAACTAGCATTTGGAAAACTTGTTAACTATACATTTGATACCCATTTTGCAAGAAGGTAAATAATGGATTTATCTTTTTTATACCAGTTTTACTGAGATATAATTGACATACAGCACTGTATAAGGTGTACAACATAATGATTTGATTTACATCCATCATTCATGATTATCACAATAACTTTAATGAACATCCATCATCTCATATAGGTTGAAAATTAAAGAAATAAAAATTTTTTTCTTGTGATGACAACTTTTAGGATTTACTCTTAACAACTTTCATATATAATCAGCAGTGTTAATTATATTTATCATGTTGTACATTACATCCCTGGTACTTTAAATAATGGATTTTTAGCTACAGCACTTTTAGTTCTTTACTAAAAGCAGTAAGATGTTTTATTTGAATTGTTGTATTTTATTTTTTATTGAAGTGTAGCGGATTTAAAAGGCTGTCGCAATCTCTGCTATACAGCACAGTGACATTTACACATAGATTCTTTTTTTAATATTCTTCTCCATTATGGTTTATCCCAGGAGACTGGATATAATTTTCTGTGCTATAAACTTGGACTTTGTTGTTTACCCATTCTAAATGTAATCGTTTGCATCTACCAGCCCCAAATTCCCAGCCCATCCCTCTACCTCCCCCTCAAAAAGCAGTAAGATTTCTGGAGGTGTATAAGGCATTCATTACTCACACCTCATACTCTAAGATCTATACTCAGTCTGAACACAGTGTATACTTATACTACATAAGGAATACAAAAACAGGGCTACTCCTCCTCACAAGAAGTTTAAAATCAGAATAAGGTACAATAATGAATATTAAACACATTTTTTAAAATCCAGAGGTGAGAGCAGAGGCAAGAAGAACTACAATCCTGCAGCCTGTGGAACAAAAACCACATTCACAGAAAGACAAGATGAAAAGGCAGAGGGCTATGTACCAGATGAAGGAACAAGATAAAACCCCAGAAAAAAAACTAAATGAAGTGGAGACAGGCAACCTTCCAGAAAAAGAATTCAGAATAATGATAGTGAAGATGATCCAGGACCTCGGAAAAAGAATGGAGACAAAGATCGAGAAGATGTAAGAAATGTTTAACAAAGACCTAGAAGAATTAAAGAACAAACAAACAGAGATGAACAATAATTGAAATGAAAACTACACTAGAAGGAATCAACAGCATATTAACTGAGGCAGAAGAACGGATAAGTGACCTGGAAGACAGAATGGTGGAATTCACTGCTGTGGAAAAGAATAAAGAAAAAAGAATGAAAAGAAATGAAGACAGCCTAAGAGACCTCTGGGACAACATTAAATGCAACAACATATGCATTATAGGGGTCCCAGAAGGAGAAGAGAGAGAGAAAGGACCAGAGAAAGTACTTGAAGAGATTATAATAGAAAACTTCCCTAACACTGGAAAGGAAATAGCCACCCAAGTCCAGGAAGCGCAGAGAGTCCCATAGAGGATAAACCCAAGGAAAAGCATGCCAAGAAACACAGTAATCACACTGGCAAAAATTAAAGATAAAGAAAAATTATTGAAAGCAGCAAGGGAAAAATGACAAATAACATACAAGGGAACTCCCATAAGGTTAACAGCTGATTTCTCAGCAGAAACTCTATAAGCCAGAAGGAAGTGGCATGATATACTTAAAGTGATGAAAGGGAAGAACCTACAAGCAAGATTACTCTACCCAGCAAGGATCTCACTCAGATTCTATGGAGAAATCAAAAGCTTTACAGAGAAGCAAAAGCTAAGAGAATTCAGCACCACCAAACGAGCTCTACAACAAATGCTAGAGGAACTTCTCTAAGTGGGAAACACAAGAAAAGAAAGGACCTACAAAAACAAACCCAAAGCAATTAAGAAAATGGTCATAGGAACATACATATCGATAATTACCTTAAACATGAATGGATTAAATGCTACAACCAAAAGACACAGGCTTGCTGACTGGATACAAAAGCAAGACCCATATATATGCTGTCTACAAGAGACCCACTTCAGACCTACGGACACATACAGACTCAAAGTGAGGGGATAGAAAAAGATATTCCATGCAAATGGAAATCAAAAGAAAGCTGAAGTAGCAATACTCGTATCAGATAAAATAGACTTTAAAATAAAGAATGTTACAAGAGACAAGGAAGGACACTACATAATGATCAACGGATCAATCCAAGAAGAAGATATAACAATTATAAATATATATGCACCCAACACAGGAGCACCTCAATATATAAGGCAACTGCTAACCACTATAAAAGAGGAAATCGACAGTAACACAATAATAGTGGGGGACATTAACACCTCACTTACACAAATGGACAGATCATCCAAAATGAAAATAAATAAGGAAACACAAGCTTTAAATGACACAACAGACCAGATAGATTTAATTGATATTTATAGGACATTCCATCCAAAAACAGCAGATTACACTTTCTTCTCAAGTGCGCACAGAACATTCTCCAGGATAGATCACATTTTGGGTCACAAATCAAGCCTCAATAAATTTAAGAAAACTGAAATCATACCAAGCATCTTTTCCGACCACAACGCTATGAGATTAGAAAAGAATTACAGGGAAAAAAAACATAAAAAGCACAAACACATGGAGGCTAAACAATACATTACCAAATAACCAAGAGATCACTGAAGAAATCAAAGAAGAAATCAAAAAATACCTAGAGACAAATGACAATGAAAACACAACGATCCAAAACCTATGGGATGCAGCAAAAGCAGTTCTAAGAGGGAAGTTTATAGCTATACAAGCCTACCTCAAGAAACAAGAAAAAGCTCAAATAAACAATCTAACCTTACACTAAAGGAACGGGAGAAAGAAGAACAAACAAAACCCAAAGCTAGCAGAAGGAAAGAAATCATAAAGATCAGAGCAGAAATAAATGAAATAGAAACAAAGAAAGCAATAGCAAAGATCAATAAAACTAAAAGCTGGTTCTTTGAGAAGGTAAACAAAATTGACAAACCATTAGCCAGACTCATCAAGAAAAAGGGGGAGAGGACTCAAATCAATAAAATTAGAAATGAAAAGGAAAAGGTTACAACAGACACCACAGAAATACAAAGCATCCTAAGAGACTACTACAAGCAACTGTGTGCCAATAAAATGGACAACCTGGAAGAAATGGCCAAATTCATAGAAAGGTATAACCTTCCAAGACTGAACCAGGAAGAAATACAAAATATGAACAGACAAATCACACGTAATGAAAGTGAAACTGTGATTTAAAAATCTTCCAACAAACAAAAGTCCAGGACCAGATGGCTTCACAGGTGAATTCTATCAAACATTTAGAGAAGAGCTAACACCCATCCTTCTCAAACTCTTCCAAAAATTGCAGAGGAAGGAACACTCACAAACTCATTCTACGGGGCCACCATCACCCTGCTACCAAAACCAGACAAAGATACTAGAAAACAAGAATATTACAGACTAATATCAATGATGAATATAGATGCAAAAATCCTCAACAAAATACTAGCAAACAGAATCCAACAACACATTAAAAGGATCATACACCATGATCAAGTGGGATTTATCCCAGGGATGCAAGGATTCTTCAATATATGCAAACCAATCAATGGGATAACCCTATTAACGAATTGAAGAATAAAAGCCATATGATCATCTCAATAGATGCAGAAAAAGCTTTTGACAAAATTCAACACCTGTTTATGATAAAACTCTCAAGAAAGTGGGCATAGAGGGAACCTACCTCAACATAATACAGGCCATATATGACAAACTCACAGCAAACATCATTCTCAATGGTGAAAAACTGAAAGCATTTCCTCTAAGATCAGGAACAAGACATGGATTTCCACTCTCACCACTATTATTCAACACAGTTTTGGAAGTCCTAGCCACGGCAACCAGAGAAGAAAAAGAAATACAAATTGAAAAATAACTAAAACTGTCACTGCAGATGACATGATACTATACATAGAGAATCCTAAAGATGCCACCAGAAAAATACTAGAGCTAATCAATGAATTTGGTAATGTTGCAGGA
Source organism: Globicephala melas (assembly GCF_963455315.2). Taxonomy (NCBI): domain Eukaryota; kingdom Metazoa; phylum Chordata; class Mammalia; order Artiodactyla; family Delphinidae; genus Globicephala; species Globicephala melas. Next base: position 14,295,419 of record NC_083331.1, on the reverse strand, counting down.
TACAAAATTAATGCACAGAAATCTCTTGCATTCCTATACACTAATGATGAAAAATCTGAAAGAGAAATTAAGGAAACACTCCCATTTACCATTGCAACAGAAAGAATAAAATACCTAGGAATAAACCTACCTAGGGAGACAAAAGACCTGTATGCAGAAAACTATAAGATACTGATGAAAGAAATTAAAGATGACAGCAACAGATGGAGAGATATAACATGTTCTTGGATTGGAAGAATCAATATTGTGAAAATGACTACACTACCCAAAGCAATCTACAGATTCAATGCAATCCCTATCAAATCACCAAAGGCATTTTTTACAGAACCAGAACGAAAAATCTTAAAATTTGTATGGAGACACAAAAGACCCCAAATAGCCAAAGCAGTCTTGAGGGAAAAAAACAGAGCTGGAGGAATCAGACTCCCTGACTTCAGACTATACTACAAAACTACAGTAATCAAGACAATATGGTACTGGCACACAAAAAAAACATAGATCAATGGAACAAGATAGAAAGCCCAGAGATAAACCCACGCACCTATGGTCAACTAATCTATGACAAAGGAGGCAAGGATATACAATGGAGAAAAGACAGTCTCTTCAATAAGTGGTGCTGGGAAAACTGGACAGCTACATGTAAAAGAATGAAATTTGAACACTCCCTAACGCCACAGACACAAATAAACTCAAAATGGATTAGAGACCTAAATGTAAGACCAGACACTATAAAACTCTTAGAGGAAAACACAGGAAGAACACTCTTTGACATAAATCACAGCAAGATCTTTTTTGATCCACCTTCTAGAGTAATGGAAATAAAAACAGAAATAAACAAATGGGACCTAATGAAATGTCAAAGCTTTTGCACAGCAAAGGAATCCATTAACAAGATGAAAAGACAACCCTCAAAATGGGAGAAAATATTTGCAAACGAGTCAACGGACAAAGGATTAATCTCCAAAATATATAAACAGCTCATGCAGCTCAATATTAAAAAAACAAACAACCCAATCCAAAAATGGGCAGAAGACCTAAATAGACATTTCTCCAAAGAAGACATACAGATGGCCAAGAAGCACATGAAAGGCTGCTCAACATCACTAATTCTTAGAGAAATGCAAATCAAAACTGCAATGAGGTATCACCTCACACCAGTTAGAATGGGCATCATCAGAAAATCTACAAACAACAAATGCTGGAGAGGGTGTGGAGAAAAGGGAACCCTCCTGCACTGTTGGGAACGTAAATTGATACAGACACTATGGAGAACAGTATGGAGGTTCCTTAAAGAACTAAAAATAGAATTACCATATGACACAGCAATCCCACTACTGGGCATATACCCAGATAACACCATAATTCAAAAAGACACATGCACCCCAATGTTCATTGCAGCACTATTTACAATAGCCAGGTCATGGAAGCAACCTAAATGCCCACTGACAGACGAATGGATAAAGAAGATGTGGTACATATATACAATGGATTATTACTCAGCCATAAAAAGGAACATAACTGGGTCATTTGTTGAGACATGAATGGATCTAGAGACTGTCATACAGAGTGAAGTAAGTCAGAAAGAGAAAAACAAATATCGTATATTAACGCATATATGTGGAACCTAGAAAAATGGTACAGATGAACCGGTTTTCAGGGCTGAAATAATAGAGACACAGATGTAGAGAACAAACGTATGGACACCAAGGGGGGAAAGCAGCGGGGTGGGGGTGGGGGGTGATGAACTGGGCGATTGGGATTGACATGTATACACTGATGTGTATTAAATGGATGATTAATAAGAAAAAAAAAAGTGCTCATAACTTAGTAAGAAAAAAAATCCAGAGGATAGAAATGCAATGGAAACAGACATTCTCCAAGTGAATCTGAGTCAAATCCAAACTGTAAAGAGCAAGAACTGTGCCTGATAGTGAGTCCATATTTCTGGACAAATGTTAAGAGTTCATTTATCACTACCAAAGCCAGGTACATGTCCATACACTCATGTTTATTGATGTTTTCCTAATGAATTATATATGGTAGAGATAAAATGGTATAGTGAAGGACATTACTGTCAGGAGATCTCGACTCTAGTTGAAGTTCTGCTGCTTACTGCTGCCTCGAACAAGTAATTTAACCGTTCCAGGACTTAATTTCACTATTGTAAAACAAAATACTGACCTCAATAATCTTTACAAGACACTTCCAGCTTTAAAATTATATCATTTCATTGAGAGTTAAGAGCATTTTAATGAACTGTGGTTAAAACATCTCTATGTGTTTATTTACACCCATACATACACATATACATACAGACACACACATTACTTTGGAGAATTGGGTTCCCTAAATAATGAACTGTAGTAAGCATATCAGTTACTTGTATAAAAATGGGTGGTGTTTCTAAAGTGCTAAAGCAATTTTCTTGCCATTTTACTATCTCCTCCTCCTTATTTATAATGCTAATTACTATGTAAGTTCATCCTTTATGTGAAAAAGTATACACATGTATCTGTATATCTGCCTGCCTGCCTGGTGTCGTGGCCCAAATTATTCACTAATACCATGTATGAAATACAGAGTTCAAATAATGATAAATTATAGTGACAAATAAAATCAATATTCAAAATAGAAAAATTCAGGAATTCTATAAATACAAAATGACCAGCAAATCATCTCAGTCTAGTCATGTGCTTCTGAAAACGTGGAATGTCCTTATCTACTGATCACTTCGTCTACAGGTAAAGAAAAGCAGTACCTTTTTTTTCCTTTAAGTCATGTATGCTATTTTCCAGCATGGGTACCCACCTCAGATTTTACTTTCTATATTTTGATCAATCACAGCCAATCACATAGCTGATGGACAGTACATTCAGAACTGTTTCTCTATGTCAAAATTCTAAAGGTAAGTTCTGCTTTTCACACGACCAACAGATATGCAAAAGGCCAGCTAAAATGGAAAAGCAAAATCTGAATGTAAGCCAAGATTCATCTATAAAGTTAGACCATTAACTTTCTTGGTTTCTTTACTACCATAAAATTCTCACGGTAATTTCAAAAAATTTAAAAACATGACTCATACAAATAAAGAATGTCAAAAATTTAATAACTCAATGAGGAAATTACTAAGATGGTAAAGCTGGTTAAAACATTCTGAGGAACTGGTCATTTACAGGTATTTAAAAAGGAAGGTTAGAATAAATTAAGTTACAAATAAAATGAGTTAACATCCCATGGAGCAAGAAAAAACACAGGACATGGAAAACCATGGAACCTTTAATCAACAGTAAACAGAGAATCAAACAAGGGTGCATTCCTCTTAAATAATTAAATAATTTTTGACGGGCCTGTTAACAATGTTTCAGTATGACACTGAAAAGACATGATGGGGCTTCCCTGGTGGTGCAGTGGTTAAGAATCCACCTGCCAATGCAGGGGACACAGGTTCGAGCCCTGGTCCGGGAAGATCCCACATGCCGCGGAGCAACTAAGCCCATGCACCACAACTCCTGAGCCTGTGCTCTAGAGCCCGCGAGCCACAACTACTGAGTCCGCATGCCACAACTACTGAAGTCCATGCACCTAGGGCCCGTGCCCGGCAACAAGAGAAGCCACCGCAACGAGAAGCCCGCACACCGCAACGAAGAGCAGCCCCCTCTCGCCGCAACTAGAGAAAGCCCACGCACAACAACGAAGACCCAACAAAGCCAAAAATAAATAACTTAATTAATTTAAAAAAAAAAAAAAAGACATGCTGTTCTCCCAGACCCTATGTGCCTTATTTTCATGTTTTGGAAAGTCTTTCTTACTTTTGCAAAGTACAGTTTTTCTTTTCCCATATAGTTTGCTATACCAGTATATATCAAAGATATAGCTAACGTGCTATGAGAAAAAAGAAGAAGAAATAAATGAGGAGAAGATGAGTTTGTTACATAATTTCACATAAAGGCAACATATTTTAGTTACCTATGCACGGGAATTCCATACCTTAAGAAATTTAACTTGCCCAGTTATAAATGTCATAATGCCATAAAAATATGGTATTATAAATTTTAAAAATACTAACAAAGATAATTGTATAACTAAACGGAGATACCGTTCTCACTTTAAAATATGTTCACTGAAATTATGTATATTTTAAATAATTATTTAAAGTACTGAGCCGTGATAAGAAATGAACTGCTTACTTCCAGAATCAGTGAGCTTGTCATTAATCAGTACTTTAGGATTTTGGTTGCCATAACAACGTAATACAACTTTCATCATTACCATAAACCCAGCACTTCTAAAAATAACTTATTTCAACATTCAGGTTCTGTGATCACTAAAATTGAGCTTTATTACAGTGCCACAGTTAAGAGTGCAATCAAACACGCCACAGGAGAAAAGAAGGTGTTAACAGTTTAAACCTGGAAAACTAAGAAAAAAATACACTTACAATAGACTGGTTTAAAAATGTACATTTTTGTTTTCTCTTTATCACAATATACACACCAAAGATGCCATAGTGGGTCAGCTTTCTGTCATTCGGAGTAAAATTAAAGCATATTTTAGATGAGACCAAGGCACATATCTCACATAAGCCTTATCTATTACACATGCCTAACATTTCTGAGCTTCCTCTAAAAATAATAAAACAATGTAATCTCAACATAGAAGGAGTTAATAAAAATACAGTACAAGCTAGTGTTAAAGAGAATAGGCTCTGGAATACTGGATTCGAATCTTGGCTCTGCTTCTTGCTAATTGTTTCACCTTGTTTCAATTATTTAACCTTTCTAAAAATGTCCTCTTCTGTAAAATGGAGGGTTAAGTGAAGGCGACCCTTTCAAGGATCACTCTAGTTGAGATGATAAGATTAGATCGTAGAGGTTGGTGTGGCAATGATAGAGAGAGCAAGGGCGAAAACAGAATAGATCCAAGGCTAACATGATAACCCAGGCACAGATGATACCACCTTGGACCAGAGTGGCAACTGTGGAGATGGTCAAAAGTGACCAGAGTCTCCTCTCATATATTTCTTTCTAGATAAATATTTAATAAAATGGTTCCACGGCAATTTTGACTGCAGTTATGCTGAATTTACAGATTACTACACTACACACCCAGTTAGAGATGAATACCATGTGTCCATGTTGGAACACTGGAAATCTACAACAAACATCACACTTGATGATGAAACATCAGAAACATTAAAGTTCAAAATGAAATATGCACACTCACCATTACATCTACTGTTTACTTTGGAGCACCTAGCCAATACAATGAGTTTAGTCATAAAACTGAAAAAAATTAATGAAACTCATTAACTTTAGATGTCTGTACCAAAAACAAAAAATCAAGGCAAACAACTGATAAACTAATAGAACTAAGAGTTTAGTTAACTGGCCAGATTCAAAATTAACAAAAAATTTAGTACTTTCCCTGTACATCAGCAGTATCTAATCAGAACATGTAATGGAAAATAAAAGACCTTATAAAAGCCACAGAATTGTTTCCTAGGAATAAACCCAGTAACATACATGGAAAATTATATGAAGAAACTGTAAATCTTTACTGAAAATTCTAAAAGAAGATCTGGATAAACAGGCACACCATGTTCATAGATGGGAATACTCACTAGTGGCTTTCTTATTTTCTTTTTGTTCATTTTTACATTAGCTTGGTGAATGTTTTATATGCACTTTAAAAGAATGTTATTTTCCATAGTTGTGTGTGGTCTTCTCTTTCTATTGGGCTGAGCTGATTAGCAACATTGTTCAGTTCTTTTACACTGAGCTAGTTTTCTAATTTTCCTATCAATTATTGACAGAGGAGGGTTGAAATGTCAAAATAAATGTCAATTTATCTATTCTTCCTCAATTCTATAAACTTATACTTCATGTTTTATGAAGTTCTGCTACTAGTTGCCCATATTTACTATTATATCTTCTTCATGAATTGATCCTATAATTATGAAATATCCCTCTTTATCTTTGGTATTATCTGTCTATCAGTCTAATTTTTCTGATATTAATATCAGAATATAGCTACTTCAACTTTATTATAATTTTTATTTGCATGGTATATATTATACCATATTTTTAAACTGTGCCCTTATATTTAAAGTGGATTTGTTATAGACAGCAGACAGTTTGGTCACGTGCATTTTCACCCCATCTAAGACCACTGCTTTTTAACTGGAGTGTGTAGTTCTTTTATATTTAATATAGTTACTTATAAGGATGAATTTAAGTCTATCATCTTGTTACTTGTTTTATATTTGTCCCATCTGTTCTTTTCTTTTCTGCCTTCTTTTGATATAACAGTTTTTTTAACATTCTATTTTATCTGTTGGCATGTTAGATAATTTATTTTAGTGCTTGCTGTAAGGTTTACAATCTACCTTTAAACAATATTATACACTTCATGAGTAAACTTACAACATCACAACAGTATACTTCTACTTCCCTCCCACTCCATCTTTTGTGCTTTTGTAGTCATAAACTTTATTTCTCTGTGTTAAGAACTCCGCAATTCAGTTATTATTTTTATTTCAAATGGTCTACTATCTTTTATATTTAGCATTTCCTGCACTTGTCATTCCTCTGTGTAAATAGGAGTTTTCTTCTGGTATCACTTTCCTTCAGCCTGAAGAACTTCCTTTATCATTTCTTGCAGTATACTGATGATAAATCCTCTCTACTTTTTTTTTTTTCTTTTGTGGTACGCGGGCCTCTCACTGTTGTGGTCTCTCCCGTTGCGGAGCACAGGGTCCAGATGCACAGGCTCAGCGGCCATGGCTCACGGGCCCAGCTGCTCCGCGGCACGTGGGATCTTCCCGGACCGGGGCACGAACCCGTGTCCCCTGCATCGGCAGGTGGACTCTCAACCACTGCGCCACCAGGGAAGCCCAATCCTCTCTACTTTTGTTTATCTTATCTCAAAATGTATTTATTTCACTTTCAGTTTGAAAAATACTTCTGATGAATACACAAAGTTGAAAGTGTTTTAACATCCACCTTTTTAAAGATGCTATTCTATTGTTTTCTGGTTTGAACTGTTTCTAACAAGAAGTCAGTAGTATACTTATCATTGTTCCCACATATAATACATCTTTTTTTCCTCTGGCTACTTTTTAAGTTTTTCTCTCTTTATCACTGGTTTTCAATAATTTAATTACAGTGTACCTTGGTACAGCTTTCCTTGTTGTGATTTATTTAGCTTCTTCAGTCTGTGGGTTCATGTTTTCCATCAGATTTGAAAAAAATTCTTTTATGCCTTCAAATTTTTTATGCCTCAATCTCACTATGACACTTCACTTACACCTGTATTAGAATGTTTATTATTATCTCACAATTCACCTAGACCCTCTTCATCTTTTTTCCAGCTTTTAATTTTTTCCTATCTGTGCTTCCATTTGGACAATTTCTATTGTCCTTTTTTCAAGTTGACTTATCTTTCGCTCTAGAATGTCCAACTGACAGTTAAGCCTATCCAGTGAGATTTTCATTTTAGATACTGTACTTTTCAGGCCTAGAATTCCCATTTTGTAAAATTCCTAACTTTTCCTCTCAATATAATTTTCCTTTAAGTTGTTGAACACACTTTCTAAAGACCTTACCTGCTAATTCTGTAAACTCTGTCAGTAAGTCTGTTTCTGTTGACAGATTTTGCTTCTAGTTTTGGTTCATATTTTCCTACTACTTAAAACCTAAGTGGTTTTTTTTTATTGCATGCTCAGCATTATAAATGCTACACTGTTGATTGTCTGTATTCTGTCATACTTACGAGTGCTAAGTTTTGTTCTGGAAGGCAGTTAATTTAGTAAAGATCCACGTGATCTTCTAGAGGTTTGTTTTTAAGCTTTATTAGTGTGAGTCAAAAGTAGCCTTTAGGGCTTCCCTGGTGGCGCAGTGGTTGAGAGTCCGCCTGCCGATGCAGGGGACACGGGTTCGTGCTCCGGTCTGGGAAGATCCCACATGCCGCGGAGCGGCTGGGCCCGTGAGCCATGGCCACTGAGCCTCCGCGTCCGGAGCCTGTGCTCCGCAACGGGAGAGGCCACAACAGTGAGAGGCCCGTGTACCGCAAAAAAAAAAAAAAAAAAAAGTAGCCTTTACTGTAGAACAGACTAGCCTTACTTTTAAGGCTTGGACTTTCCGAGGTCTCTAAAGCACTGTTTGAGACTGTTTCCAATTAGTCGTTATTTCTCTGGTAGGCTAACCCCACCCCCACTCCCAAACTTGCGTTATTTTTGTTTACACAGGTATTCCTGAGAGTTAAAGACAGGTGGCTTAAAAGGAGGCAGTTAAAGAGAAGAAAACTATTCTCTCACTGTTGTGGCCTCTCCCGTTGCGGAGCACAGGCTCCGGACGCGCAGGCTCAGCGGCCATGGCTCACGGGCCTAGCCGCTCCGCGGCATGTGGGATCTTCCCAGACTGGGGCACGAACCCATGTCCCCTGCATCGGCAGGCGGACTCTCAACCACTGTGCCACCAGGGAAGCCCCTACCTCTTTTAAAAAACCAAAGTAATTCTTTTTAAAGATACCTGCTTTGTTTCTAGCATATATAATAGAGGAAGATTCCTGAAAGAATCCTCAAAATCATATCCACTTTTCCACAAGCTCACTTTAGGAAGTATCTATGGTCTCTTTATTTCTTAAATTACTCATATAAACAATTCTGACTCAGTAAGAAAAGACACTGAGAATATTTTATAAATATGCATAGCTGTGGTTTCTGTAGTCAAACCTCTATTTTTATACCATTAAAAGGTAAATGTTGGAGTCTGGCGTTGAAAAAAGAACAACGCCCTTCTAATTCATTACAAGGAAGGAAGAATTCTTTAAGTGTATTTTAATTTTCTATTCTTTTCTTTATTATCTATACAACCTCACTTTCTGGCTACCTAAATGTATTCAATAGTTTATGCCAAGGATGAAGTGCTCAGTCAAAATCTCCTTCGAAAGGCAGTCAAACTACAAGACGAGAAAAAGGGAGACAATGACAGGTGTCCCAAAGGTACTGCAACCGCAGAGACAAGCAAAGTTCAGGAGAACAGAATATTAACAAAACAAAATGAGACGGAATGAAAGAAAGTTTTACATTTCAAAGCTCTATTTCAAAGAAACAATTGACATTTTAAATACAGTATGAATAGAAAGAAATTGAGAACATAAAGACGTGAAAATATTTTTGCTTAAAAATGAATTATCATTTTGAAAAGGTTCAAAATTTAACTAAATGAAAGTTATCTCCTATTATTTCAAATGCTTTATAAATAAGATCAAATATAATACTATGCCTATACAGTAGGAGAAATAAGAACAGAACGTATTTTTGAGGGTAGGACCTGCCATCAATCAAAAAAGGGGGAAAAAGCAGTTAGAAAATCTGCTTTAATGTTGAATCTTAAATGTGTTAAATGACTTACATTTTCATAGCAACCTGATTTTTAAAATAAGTAGCCAAACTGATACCATAATTTTTCTTCTTAAAGAAAATACATTCATAGGTTACATTTAATTTTAGAATACTTTGCAAAAAACATTTTAGAAATTTTCTGAATGAAAAAAGGGGTAAATAGGTACTGACCAATTCTTAGTTGCACTATTATTTACATAAACCATATGTATATCTCAATTTTTTAATGTCATTATAATTAGTATGAATTTATAACAGGATGCTAGGTCCATACTATACAATCAAAATACCTTGAAAGTAATTTTTTTTCTTATAAATGTGCTTGGCATTTAAAAATATGTGACTCTTTACCAGCTAATTGGGACCAAAAAATACTTACTTCACTGTGGCACTTAGAAGAAAGTTCAGCTGTGGCATTAACAGGTTGTCTGGGGCTGACAGATAGCGATCAAACTGAACCTAAACAAAACAGAGACATCCAAAACACAAAGTGCATATATCTGCTAACAGACATCCCAAATAAGCATCTCTTTTAAGGATCAAATCTTAGTAAAAATCCCATATTCCAAATAACGAGTTCTTCATGATCAAAATGAGCTATTCCTTACACATTTTAACTAAAAACTCACTGAAAGTGTCAACTCTTTAATGCAGTCAGTATCAGCAATACCTACTTTCAAAATTCTGATCCAAGCCATTTATCCTGATCTCCCTCACCAAACTTCTTGGGTAATAATATTAGCAAGAAGTAAAGTCTTCAGATCTCAAGTCTACCTTACTTTCTTAAATGCAATGTATCTCTTAATTATTCACTCCTCTATTCATTAAATTAATATTTATGGAGTGCCTGTTATTGGTAAGGTGCCATATAACATAATGTAAATAGAACGGTGAGCAAAAGAGGGCAGTCCCTAGCTTCACAGAGCTTATGGCCTAGTGAGAGAGGTAGTGAACAAATAATAATGTAAATAAAGGAAAAACCAAGATACTACAAAAGCATCAATCAGGAGGACACAGACCTAACCTGTACGTTTGGCAAAAGCATTTCTGAGGAAAGGTCGTTTTACGTGAAATCTTAATGATGAATAGATGTTAGGTTAAGTGTGTAGTGGGGCTGGTGTGGAGGAAGACTTAGGTGAGAAAGAGGATGCCTACCAGAGATCACTCCATGCAGGACTTGCATGGTTTCTAGGAGATTTTAATTCTTACTGTAAAAGCATTAGGAAACCACCAAAGAAGGGAAATCATCTGATTTAAATTTTAAGAAGCTAAATCTGGCTACAGCAAGAAGAATGGAAGGGGAGGTTGTAATAGCAGATGAAAGGACACCACATAGGTAGTTCTTGCGGCATCTTAGACACAAAGGGCAATAGGAGTGAAGAGAAGATTAGATATCTGAGAGAATTAGAGAGCAAAATCATCAAGATTTGGTTAGTGACAGACAGGATAAAGGGGCTGACGCCCAGGTTTTGGATCTGTGTAATTCACAGCATTATCACAATTCACAACTGTACTCTTTATATATTTATTTAGTTGTGTGATAACTGCATCTCTTACTAGATCATTCCAGTTCTCAGCATGATACCTAGATAATAGCAGATACTTGGTTAATAAATGCTGAAATAATTAGTGGACAGATGCTCTTATACTTTCTGAGTTAAGAACACTTGGAAAAGGACCTGGGGTTGGGGCTGGTGGGGAAGAGTTAGAAGAGCTCAGTTTGGGATATGGTGAACTGACGTGCCTTTGAAGCGTCCAAGTTGGGGCACCAAACAGTTATAGATAAAACAATGGATCACACATAAAACTCAATCAAGAGTTTGTTTCTTTAGGGACACCTAAGATATTCAACTCAATTGTTTTTAAAGTTAAGATCAGGCATATACGAACCTGTAATAGGGCTTAAATATATTGTGTGAGTTTATATTATGAACTGGATATGCGTCACTGGAGAAGGAGAAATAGGCGGGACGCACACATTTACTGAGTCCTAAGGTTACTGATCTCTGCGTAGACCTATATCCTCATTTTGCTGGGGCGGGGGTGCGGGGGAGGGCAGTAAATACCTTAAAGTGGAATTACTGGGCGGTATGGTGAGTGTACATTTAACTTTCTAAGAAACTTATCTTTTTTAATGAATGTAAAATGTATTCATTTATTTTTGCACTTTTCAGAATCAAATCTTTGCATTTCTACAGTTTTTACTGTTATGTTGGATATATACAAGTTATGACTTACTTTTTATATGCTGTCTTTTATCATGACATAATGTTCCTTATTTATGATATTTAGTGTTTTTAAAATCTACCTTGTCTAATGTTAACTCTGTCAGCTCTGTATTCTTTGCATTTGTTGGGTATCTTGTGGGTCTACCCTTTATTTTCAGTTAAATTTAGCTCTGTCAGATGATGGATAGGAAAGCCCTGGCATCAGAGAAGTCACCCAAGAGAACTGTTTATCGAAGTCAAACCACTGTGGCAGTGAGTATTGAAACACATAGGACAGGCAGTACATATAGTAGGTAAGAGCGTAAGTACTGGGTTGAATGGGGTTGTTAGGAGGATTAAAGAGTTAGTACATTAAAAATGTGTGTCATGCTCAATATATGTTAATGGACGTTGTCATTACTTACTGTTTATTATTACTACCACTAGAATTCGTATCATAAAGCTTCCAAAGGGGATCATTCCTATGAGGACTAAATGAGTGTCATCCAACTGATGGCTGTGTGTGCGTGTGTGTATACACACACACATATATAGGCAAAGTATGTACTTAAGATGTGGAAACATGCTACAAGAAGTGGTGCTCATGCAGAAAGGGATGTGCAAGCAAGCTCATCACTTGAAAAGAAGGTAATAAAGTGGAGGTTCGGTGAGCGTCACAGTCAAGAGTATATTTTAAGATTGGAATCCAATTTCAGTTATCAACTCAGGAAGAAGTCAAGAACTATAAGCCCAGGATCACTGACAGATGGACGTCTATGATGATATATAGCTAACTCCTTCGTGTCTCTCATTCCTTTCTCCATTAGGTTAGGAGTAAAACTCTGAAACTGAAGAAAACCTAAACAGGAATAATGACACTATTAGGGTATGGTGCAATATTACTACAAATGTTATGCCTTGGTCAGATCTCCTTAGTTAAAGGAATACATGTGCAACATTATGACTGGACCCAACGTGAATACTGCATATGAAGAGATAAAATTATCACCCGAGACAATAATTATCACACAGGAAAAAATAAGAATAATGTTCCATAAGGAAACGTATGTTGAAATGCTTTATTATGTACTTACCATTGCAGCCTTCAGTGCCACAGAATCTAGGTTGGGAAAATTAGCTAAAGGGCCCTTAAAAAAAAAAAGGGACAAAACCAAGATGAAAACAGGTGCTATATGTTACACTTCACTTCTCAAATACAATCCATTAGTAGATTGCCCGAATTTGAAAATTTAGCTTATTTCCAAAGAACTCAAGTGTCCTATCTCCAACCTCAATTAAAAGAGGGACTGTGATTTGTTCATTTTGTATAACTAGCGTGAAGGCACTCAATAATATTTGTTGGAGAAGCACATAAGTTTATTAACAATGGAAATAAAAGGATACTTCAGATTTAATCATAAGCAAGAAAAAAAGGGCAATAAAGCACTGAGGAATGGCAGTAAGACATGGGGGCTTTAAGAGTTGCCTTGATAATTTTAGATAATATAAAAAGGCAGCAGAATTTGCTCCTACTGGTAGAAATTTGCTTATTACCTTATCAAAAGAAAAAATTCAAACCTTGTCCCTGGGCTATAAAATATTCATGTTAATGTTATTTAAAAGTATTTTGCTTTTTAAAGGAAGAGGCTTACATGGTTTTCTAGGGTTCCCACCACTCCATTTTCTAATTCTACTGGAGTTCTATAACTTAAGATCAGATGTTAGCCCCAGAAGTATTTACCTTTCCGAAGTAATAGACCATGATTTGCTAAATTAAAAGGGGGGATGACTGCTATTTATATAGTAATCTATGCACTTAATAAATCAATGGTGATAAAGGACTAAAAAATTTACCAATATGAGTATTCTTTATATATTTTTCAATACTAATTTTTGTATATTTTCATTACTTGTAACCCAAACTATCTATAGTAAAAAAGATAGTATTTTGGGACACCCTACTATATCTCAGATAGTCCTCCAAGAACTACACAGGTATTATCTCAATCTTAGAACAATTCTATGTTACAGATATTATTACTCTCAATCTACAGATGATGAGGAATCAGAGAGAGAAGTCACCTTCCCAGTGAAAAATTACTACCAAGTGTCTAGCTCTAGAAGCCGTACTCTAAATTGGTGTATCTCTCTAGTTAGGAAGATCCATGTGCTTACCTGTTCGGGTTTATGTTGCTGTATGGTGTTATAGATATAACTCACGCCTGCTCTAGTTAAAACATAAGAAGCTTGCTCATTTATAAGTGTGTCCAAATGTGCTTCAATCTAAAATAAAACACAGTTAAAAGAAAATATTTTAAAAGAAGAATAAGACTGATTGAGAGTAGAAGTAGACTAGCCTGGAGTCTTAGCTCTTCATCATGGACGTGTTCCTTGCAGCGGCTATGATCCTGTACAAAGACTTTTCCTTCCCCAAAGAGGAAGTCCTCTTACGAAAGGGAGGGAAAGTCTTACTTGAGGATTCCAGGACTAGCCACTAGTCGAAAAATTGGGGTTGCTTCTTGGCTCTTTTAAAAGCTGGTATTAAGCAAGACACAAACAAAAACTACTCATGAACAACAGTGTAAAATAAAATACTTAGAAAGAATTCTGGGAAGATGAGGACCTGATGTCCCTCACATCCACACTGCCTCATGCTCCCAACTTGCTGGACTAACTCAACCAATCAAATACATCATCTGGAGAAGTCTGAAGGAAATCCCACGGGGGCTGAGGCAGTAAGTCCTCCAGAGGAAGGCGGATTTGCGACAACTAGGGGACTGTTGAGGAACCAGCAGAAGGCTGGGCAAAGATGTCAAGTTCAGGAGCTGCCAGCTAGCAGGTGGGACTTGTACGTGGTCACCTGTTTGGTGCTATTCTTGGGGAAGCCACCTAATGCTCATGGGGGCAGAAGCCGCAGAAGCCGCAGAAGGAGACTACCTGATGGGATGAAGTATTCCCAGGTGGGGAGAAGTGGCTGCTCCTTCCTTTAACCAGTACAGGCCTGTAAGTCTACAGATCTTCCTGTTACCCCTCACTGGATACTCCCCTCAGTTTTACCAGCTTGTTTACCAGTGGCACAGTATGCTATTAAGAGATGCTATCTGCTACCATCTGAATGTTTGCCACCGTGCAAGTCACTCCAGCCCGTAAAAAACTGAGCTGAGCCCCTCCCCGTAAAAAACTTACAACTGATTTAAAAGAGGTGAGTAGGTTCTATGAGAAAACCCACCTGAATAATGAGAACAAGTATCTTTTCCTGAGGCAACACTACTGAAAGACGCAGGGTACCTTAGTTTTTTTTTAAGTGAATGCCCAAGAAAGTACAATTAGAACCTTAGAACCCTTACTTACTAGTCTTACTGGAAAATCCAAGAAAAACAAGATTGCAAATGGAAATATTTAATGAAAGAGTTACTGCCAAGAACCAAATTAGTATCTGAAAGAAAAGTGGAAGAATAGTAATACAGAGTAAATATCAAAGAAATATATTAAAGGGAAGAGATTTAAACAGAAATTAGAAGGCAAATTTAGGAGATAAAGCCAACTAAGGACAGGAGCTTCAGAATATAAAAAGTAACAGATGGAGAAGTGAGCAGATAACAGAAAACTTTACTGAGCAAAAAACAAAAGGGTGGAATCTTCAGACTGAAAAGGCTTTGCAAAATCCAAGATGGAAATAATAGAAAAAGAGACATACCAAAAAATATCCTGAGGAAATACGTGAACTCAAAGGAAAATCCTCGCAAGCTTCCACATGAATAAAATAGGTTATCACAAACAACAGAGAATCAGACTAGCCTAGATCTCTCACTTGAAACACTGGAAGAAGAAAGAATGGAAGAAAATTAATGGACTAGTGATAGAAAAGATCTGAAAATAAGGATCTTTTACTCGACAAGGAAAACTATCACTGTGGGGCCCGCGCCTTCCAGCATCCACACCCTTGCCCAGTCCTCTCCACACTGACTCTGGCTGGTCCACGTGACCAGTGCCAGCCACCAGCCCATCAGCAAGAATGATGCAGGCTCAAGAAGCACTTACATGGTGGGGCTTGTCCTCTTGGAATGCAAAAAACAACTTTGGAATATTTGAGAAACAAAGATAACTGGTGATAAAACAGATTGCTGGACCAACTGATATAGGTGCACATCTTGAGAAGAGATTTAGACAAATGGCAGAGTTTCGGGTTGAATTAGTGATAAATACATTAAAAACCAATGACTATTTTTAAAAAAGATTTTACTAATTATACTTAAACAATTATGCAAAAAAGAAAAATTAATCATACTTCATTATATTTCTTTTGAAAGAAAGAATTAGAAAGTAGAAAACATCACAAACTTGGAGGTCCCAAACTCAGTCCTTAGAAAAACCCCAAATGACAAATTTTTACTGTAGCCACTGCCAAACTGTTTATATACTTGTGATAACAAAGAAGACTCAGGGTTGTTATTGGTTTTTTTTTTGAAACATTCTATCTACCAAAAATCACTCTTTCAAAACCAAAAGCCAAGTATCTGGTAAATTTTATAAATGGCCTTGTTGTGACTCTTAAGTGATACCATTTGGCTTATAGGACCAGAGCGATTGGCATAACAAACTGTAATGTTGTGCCTAACACTGATTTACACATAGATAAAAATATATCTGTCCTCTGCAACACCTTCTGCACTAGCTACACAGCTTGAAAAATATAGCACGTTATTCACAGTATGGAAACTGAAATCTGCATACAGAATAACAGTTCAAATCAGTCAGAAAAGCTCCATTCTAACACCACATACTATGGCTTGAATAAAATATCTTACCTGTTACATATTCTGGCTTCTCCAAAACGAAACTGAAATACTGAATTTGCATGGGGGCAGGGAGGGGTTCTATCAGACTATAACAAGGGATTCATATAAATCAGGTCACTGAAATTATCTTAAAGCCAGTAACTGAGATCATGTATAGCAAAAAGATTTCATCACAGTGAGCAGTCACTTTATGGCAAAATTAACCTGGAACTGTAGCATTTCCAGACGTCTGTCGGTGAATTCAAATAGAGCTAATGTTGTCTTCATCATATACAGTGAATTGACCATGAAGGTGGCCATGTCAGCTGTGCCTAAATTGCTGGCTGATACAGTACACATCTGGAGGAGAGGATCCAAGACACATGATAAAACCTATAAATGAAAAATAAAATCAAATGTATTCCTTATTTCCCAACCAGTGATACGGGTCTGTGTTAACGGCACTTCAGAATGAATGTCAAACTAATGGGGAGCGGGCCAACTTACAGAAGCACGTAAGAACAAGATTAAATGGTACCGCAACTGTAATAGTTTTTAAAACAAGCATCACTGAATATATACTTTTTAAATTAAAGGGAACTGGTTTAATATCTGAAGGAAAAAGCAATGAGAAGGATTGTCAAGATACATGGGCTATAAAGTGCCAGAATTTCAAAAGAACGTACAATAGAGGAGCAGTAAGAATCATTAAACGTGAATTTACAACCTACCTGCACAAAGTCGGCCTGACGGGCATCTAACGGTACAACTGAAGAATCGTGAGATGCCAAAACTTCACGCAACAACATGAGTGTCTGATTTAATGCAGAACTTGGTCCAAGATCAGGTGGTGGGAGTTCAACCTAAAATGAAGGATGACTTATCCACTGCTTGTATTTTTCTACTAAATTTTAGTGTCTACATAAATGCCAGTTCATGGTAAAATAGTTCATATGAAAGATTTTAGTACATACTTTAATTTTTTTAATTAATTAATTTTTTTAAAAAAATTTTTGGCTGTGCTGGGTCTTCACTGCTGCACCCTGGCTTTCCCTAGTTGTGGCGAGCAGGGGCTACTCTTCATTGCGGTACGCAGGCTTCTCAATGTAGTGGCTTCTCTTGTTGCGGAGCATGGGCTCTAGGCATGCAGGCTTCAGTAGTTGTGGCACACGGGCTTAGTTGCTCCGCGGCATGTGGGATCTTCCCAGACGAGGGCTCGAACCCATGTCCCCTGCACCGGAAGGTGTATTCCCAACCACTGCGCCACCAGGGAAGCCCAAAAACCCTCATATTTTTAAATTAACTGCTTCATTTTATATATAGACTCCTTTCACTCTAAATACATATATGTTCCAGTAATTAACAGTAAATGGAACTAAAGTGCTTTTTTTAAAACCACTTTATTGAGGTATGATTGACATACAAAAAGCTGTAAATATTTAATGTATACAACTTGATGAATTTAGAAGTAAGTATATACCTGAAACCAAGTCCCCCTAAAACCAAGTTCCCTTACAGAGTTTATGAACAACCTCTTTATCCAAAGCTTTACTCTCTTTCTTGTCCCGCCCCTGTTCCCCTCAGGATTGAGAAGTATCAAAGAAAAGGGGAGACTG
This sequence comes from Globicephala melas, assembly GCF_963455315.2. NCBI lineage: Eukaryota > Metazoa > Chordata > Mammalia > Artiodactyla > Delphinidae > Globicephala > Globicephala melas. The sequence continues at coordinate 14,277,415 of NC_083331.1, read as the reverse complement.
AAACCAAGCAGGACCCTGTGAGGCCTTCCCAGGTACAAAATCCCCTCCATGTCCCCCATTTCTTGTTTGTGGAACAAAAGGCTTTAGTCTCCTAGGCCTTCTGTGAGTTCCAAAGAGCTGACCCAAGCAATTAATGATCAGGACAAGAGAGTCACAAGACTTCTAGTTCCTCCTGAAGGGATATAAATAACAATCTGATGCATACTTTGAGTTGTCCTGGGGAAACTAAGACCCCCATCCAGGTGGAGGATGGTGACTACCTGCTGACCACAAGGACTAGACTCCAGACTGATTGAAACCAGACGGTTAACATTCCCAAAACATCACCCTGTTACCTTACCACCAACCAACCAGAAGGCCTACAAGCTGATCACGCATCCTAGGACCCTCTCCCCTAACACTGTCTTTAAAAACCCTTGCCTGAAAGCCATCAAGGAATTCCAATCTTTTGAGCATGAGGTGCCCATTCTCCTTGCTTGGTACCCTGCAAATAAACCCTTACTTTGCTGCAAACACCCACTGTCAGAGTTTGGCTTTCTGGAACTGCGGGCACATGAGCACCTACTTGGTAACGTAACCATTAAACCATCACCACATTCCATAAACCATATCCATTACCTCCAGAAGTTTCCTCTTACCTTATTTACGGAATTAAATTTTTTAAGTCAATAATATTATTCAAGATAAATTTAACAGTGCAAACTAACATTTGTTTGATATAACTTCAAATAATTACAACTTTTTATTTCACATACTTTTATTTAAAATTTAAAAAGCATTTTAGCTGAAAACACTGTTCTTATTTGCTTTTCCTAGCAGAATAATCTGCAAGGAATAATGTAAAACTCAAAATACTCATTTAAAAAAAAGCACTTTTCAGGGGCTTCCCTGGTGGCGCAGTGGTTGGGAGTCCGCCTGCCGATGCAGGGGACACAGGTTCGTGCCCCGGTCCGGGAGGATCCCACATGCCGCGGAGCGGCTGGGCCCGTGAGCCATGGCCGCTGAGCCTGCGCGTCCGGAGCCTGTGCTCCGCAACGGGAGAGGCCACAACAGCGAGAGGCCCGCGTACCACCAAAATAAAAAAAAAAAAAAAGCACTTTTCAAACTTTAACATGCATATGAGTGACCAGGGAAATCTGCTTAAAATGCACATTCTGATTCAGTAGGTCTGGGGTGGGGCCTGAGATTTTTAATCTCAGATAAACTAATAAACTCCTAGGTGATGTCCAAGCTGCTGGTCCAAGTACTACAATTTGAACAGTAAAAAGAGATTCTAAACAGTAATGATACCCTAGAACTTAAATCAAAATTTAGAGGACCACTTAGGTTTTATTTTCACAGAGCTGGTCAATCCTGCCTACTATTAATTTGATATGGGTTTCATTTATGACACACCATCCCTTTTAAATTAGAATTGTACTATTACTATAGTGAAAAGAATTTTAGAAAATGTCTCTCTAGCTAAAATGGATATGACATTGTATCTTTTGTAGTACAGACACATATTCCCTTTAGACTTTGCCAGATTCACAGTTATGAATGTTTCAGAAGAGCCTGATAAGGAAGGGAGTACACATACTTGAATACTTAAGTGCTTCAAATGCTTTGTTAGGGAAAAGGTACATCTTTCAATAAAATAATGTCCTTGCATTTTCTTTTTTCATACTAAAGAATTAGCTCCTAAATATGTCTTTCTAAAAGCACAGAAGGAATCATGAAAAGAGTTCATATCTGGCTTTATTCATTTTAAAAGCTGTTCTTAACAATTTTGCTATCCACTTAAAATTCTATTAGCAAAAATTTCCACTTGGGTGCTTTGCTAATGAAGACCATTCTGCAGTAAGTGTTGTTTTCCTCATAAGGCTAGAATCTTCTTAGAAGAGATGAATGGTTTACAAGAGGCAGAATAAGATGAAGATATAATTAATATAAAATATGGAACATTAAAAATTTGGTGAAGGAATGATAATTCCTGAAAGAAACCTGAAATGGTTGTATATATAAGCAACACATAAACTGTAAACAGTATCATATTCCAATCTCAATTTAATGTTAAAATAGCCCTAAATATGACCAATTCATATCTAAGAAAAACATTTCAGGGCACAGTTATTGATGATAATGACAACAATAAATAACAATAATAGCCAACACCCGTCACTGCTATAAACTCACATAGGCTGCAGTATTAATTGGTACTTAATATATTCAAATTACAATTCTTTCTTTTCCTGTTTTTATCCTATTCTATTCTGGGTTTTAACAGGAAGATACCATGCTTAAAACTTGCCTTTTATTAGCCATTTTATGTTCCTGCAACTTTCATTTTAACTTTATAAGAGAAATAAAGTATTTAAGAACTTCATGGGGTTTTCTGAGTGAAAATAAAATAAAATAAATGGATAACCATTTGGGAAAAATGAGTATGATCCTTCCTTCCCAGCATGGACAAAAATAAACTTCAGGTAGATTAAAAATTTGATATAAAAGTGAAACTACAGGAAGACCTAAGAACAAACATTTAAATGAATTTATTAAATAATCGAACACTTTCCTACTGATAGATGCTAACTTTAGCATATAATAAATTCTACATGTATTTTCTTGTTGTGGGGAAGTTTTTGAAGTATGTTTTATGGCATGTTCCCAAAGAAGAAACAATAAGGAAAAAAAATGTTACAGATTTTACTATGTAAACATTGAAAGTGATGTATCAGAAATTACTACAAGCAAAATTAAATGGTACATGATGACATGGAGAAAAGATTTGTAATATATATGACAGATAATACTCTTAATGTATAAAAAATATCAGAAAATAACAAGATACAGCCTAGTAGGAAAATGGCAAAGGACATGAGAAAACAATTCACAAACAGCCAATAAACATACTTTAAAATGTTCATTCTCACTAGAAAAACTGAAATCTAAATTTTAAAAAAAAAGATAGCACTTTTGCTCATATTGGCAAAGATATTTTAAAACGGCTATTATCCAATTTTGCAAAATTTGGCACTTCTGGTAGGAGACAGTATGGTAGATTTGAGAAAATAAGTGAAAGGAAGTTAAATATGTGGGGCTGCCTGAGGACATGCAGGATTGCTGGACATCATGGAGGGCTTCGCTGAGGTTGGAGACCAAAGTTTTTGGTTTCCCAGTGCACATAAAATGTTTAAACTATACTTTAGTCTTTTAAGAGTGCAATGGCATTATGTCTAAAAAACAATGTATATAACTTAAAACTACAAAGCAAAAAAAACAATTACAATAATGTTAAAGATCACTGATCACACAGAACACTGTAACAAATAATAATGAAAAGTTGGAAATATTGTGAGAATTAACTAAAATGTGACACAAAGACATGAAATGAGCAAATGCTCTTGGAAAATGGCACCAATGGACTTGCTAAACACAGAGTTGCCACAAAACTTCGATTTGTTAAAAAAACGCAATTGGGCTTCCCTGGTGGCGCAGTGGTTGAGAGTCCACCTGCCGATGCAAGGGACACGGGTTCGTGCCCCGGTCCGGGAGGATCCCACATGCCATGGAGCGGCTGGGCTCGTGAACCATGGCCGCTGAGCCTGTGCGTCTGGAGCCTGTGCTCCACAACGGGAGAGGCCACAACAGTGAGAGGCCCGTGTACCGCAAAAACAAAACAAAACAAAACAAAAAACGCAATTATCTGCAAAGTGCAATAAAGAGAAGCACGATAAAATGAGGTAATGCCTGCACTATGTTGAACAGAAGTGGCAAAAGTGGGCATCCTTGACTTGTTCCTGATCTTAAACGAAAAGCTTTAAGTCTTACACTATTGAGTACAATGTTAGCTGTGGGTTTTTCATGTATGGCATTTATTATGTTGCAGTAGTTTCCCTCTATTCCTAGTTTGTTGAGTATTTTTATGATAAAAGTGTTGAATTTTGTCAAATGCTTTTTCTGCATCAATTGAGATGATCATGTGACTTTTTTCCCCCTTTGTTCTGTTACTGTGGTAATTATACTGACTGGCTTTCATAGGCTGAACTATCCTTGCATTCCAGGGATAAATCCCAGTTGATCATGCTGTAGAGTCTTTTTTAAAGGCTTCCTCATTTGGTTTGCTAGTTGTTATACTTTTCAACTCCAGAATTTCTTTTTGATTTCCCTTGAGATTTTTCTAACTCTAATAGATATTTCCATTTTGTTCATATGCTGTTCTCTTGACTCATCTTTAACATGACTGTTTTAAAGTCTCTGTCTAGTAGATATGCCATCAGGTCTTTTTCAGGAATGGTTTCTGTTGATTTTTTTCTCCTTTGAATGGGCCATATTTTCCTGTTCCTTTGTGTGCCTTGTGATTTTTTTGTTGAAAACAACATTTGAATGTAATAATTTAACCCTGGAAATCAGATTCTCCCCCTCCTCCAGGGATGCCATTTTCTGTTACTACTTTGGGTTTTTAAAAAAAAAACTGTTGTAGCCTCTCTCTGAGCCAAGGATCAGGTTAAGGTATAAACTGAAGTTCTTCTCAGGTCTTTCTGAGCCTGCTCCTTTCCCTGAACATGTGGTCACTTTCCAATTTTCCTCATATATACAGTTGCTTTTGAATGTCCTAGACTTTAATGTCTGACTCCCAAAATGGGGAAAAGAAAAAAATTAAGGGGGTGGAAAAATGCACTAGTCTTTGAAATCCCCAGGAAGTCACTTTAGCCACAGGAGGAGGTGTCTGACACAATGGGGAGGTGCAAAAACAATGGCCACCCTCCTCTTCACAACTCTGGGATGAGAGCACAGATCCCAGAAGTTTAGAGGACAGTGTCCTCCTTTTTGTTCACCCTGGCTCTACAAGCTGTGTGCAAGGTGCTCAAGGAACAAGTGTACAGCTGCCTGACACAGCACTGGGGGTGGAAGATGGGTAGTCGCAACTATGCTAAGAGTTGAAGTTGACCAAAATTGACTGCAATTTATTACTATTCAAGCCTTCCCCTAGAAATTGCAATTCTTCAATAGACTCCAGAGTTCCAAAACAGTTACATTAGACAAATACTGCTAGTCCAACTGTCATCTAGGTGGGGTGACAGATTCCTGGTGCTTCCTACTTTGCCATCTTCCCTGAAAATTACTGATCTTTGTATATTGATCTTGTCACCAATTACCTTTCTAAATCCATTTACTAGTTCTACAACTTTTCAAATAATTCTCTTGGGTTTTGAAGTACAGTCAGAGCATCCACAAACAATCTAATATTTCCTCCTTTAAAATATTTATATCTGTCATTTCTTTATCTGGATTTTCTATTATTTAAATGTGTTATTGGCAAATATTCTTTTCTTGTTCTTTCTTGACTTAAATAGAATATATTACTAGTGCTTCTATGTTAATCATGAGGTTGGCTGTTAGTTTTATTAATCTTTATATGGTTAAGTATTTTTACTTTTTTATTTACTAATATTTTCCCCTCAACAATTTAATTAAATATCATGAGAATATAATTTAACACTGAAACATTTAATATATTTCCTAACACTGAAATATTCTTATATTCCTGGGAATAACCAATACTTGGTTTTAATATAATACTGGATTTATTTTTATAATTATTTACCTTTTAAAAAAACTTAAAAAGTGACTGATTTGAGGTTTTCACTTTTGTACTGTCTTTAAAAGGTCTTTATGTCAGTGTTACACCACCTAAAAGGAACTTGGAAGCTTTCCATATTTTTCTGTGTTCTGGAGAATTCTGTTCTTTGTAGGTGTAAAGCTATCTATATAAACTGAATTAAGTCTAGCAGCATGTTCATTAATAATTTTTCTTTCCTCCCTAGGTGTATTCAAGTTTCCTACCTCATTTTGAATCATTTTTTGTCAATTTTATTTTCTTAAAATCATCCTTTTTATATATTTTAGAATAAAATTTATATATTTTAATATGGTATTCTCTAGTAAGTTTAATCCTCATCTCTGGTTATTATCTCTAATTCTGATATTATAATTTTAAATTTTATTTTTTCCTTGGTTAAAGAATTGCTAGAAGGTTGTCAATTTTGTCGACCTTTTCAACAAATAATCAATTTTGTTTTCCTGTTTCCTAATTTATCATAGAAATGTACTTCCATCTTTCCTTTTACCATTTTGCTTTATTATTCTCTTTCAAATTTCATAATAAGAATGCCTACTACATTTTACTTCCAGTTTTTAGCCCAGATGTTTTCCAATTGGTAAAGCTTTGGGTAACGCGTTCATGTGTGTTTCCCATATTGCATTTTGGCTCTTGTCCCCACCACATGAATAAAACTGCCCTCAGTAAGTCATGGATCATCTATATATTGACAAAGATAACAAACCTGTCACCCTTGTTTTACTAGAACTCTTCATATAGTATCTGTCATCAACTATGCCCTCCTTCTTGAAACTATTCTCTTGGCTTTTCTGATAAAACCCTCTTCTCATTTCTCTCCTGACTCTCCAATCATCCTTCCTCAGCATTCTACCATGGTAGCGCTTATTTTCTTCTCTTAAATGTCACTGTTTCTCAAGACTGTGTGTCCTGGAAGCTCTACTCTTATTAAACATGATTCCTAGTGACCTCAGACAAACACATGGACTCAACTATCTTTTACATGCAAAGCTCCATAAATCCAAATGTACAGCTCCCCATTAGATCAGACTGATTGCAGAAGGATATCCCACATGGATCTTGTCTAACTTAGACAATATCATCACCTTTATCCCCCCAGTTTTACACTTTCTCTCTATTCCAGATACTTGTGATTAGTATCAATATTCCCAGATTGGTAACTTAGGAATTATTTTAGAACTCTTCCCTCTCATTTAACCACATTCAAGCAGTCACCAACTTCTGAAGGTTTACCTTTAGCCCCCAAGAATCTGTCCCCTTATGGCTCTTCCTTAGAGTATGTATTTTCATTAAAACTACTTCGACAATCCCTTAACTATCCTGTCTGCAACCTGGCTCTCTCCTATCTACATGCCACACCAGTTTCCAACTGATTTTTAATAAATGAAAATTTGTGTATTGATGACTCTTAGCTTGCATATTCTATTTGTTTCCTCTACCCACTCCTTTTTTACCTATCTAATCCCCCATGTCCTTCAAGTTCAATTCTTATTAACTCCCTCTCTGGAAAGCTCCCTCTCTGAATATGAATATTATTATACATACTCTTCTTATTGTGCTAGCATAGCACCTTGGGCACGTCTTTCATAAAACATGTATTCTATAGTAATCACCGATTTATTAGTCTATTTTCTGTGAAAGGAAAAGTAACCTGAGACCAACAGACCTTGACTGTTTGCTTTGTACTCATTAGGAAGCACATGTTTGTTCACATTCAAAGTCTATATCATGTATGAATGATTTTAGAAAAATTCTGTCTAAATAAGAACTCATGTAAACATATCTATAATGAGAACTGATTGACTGTTAGTAAACTTCCTGTGATACAGGAAAATATATAAGGGAAATACTCCAGCTCCACAAATTCATGCTGCCGGGGGTCAGAAAGCAGACTCTTATTAAGGCTTCTCTGAGCTTAGGAATGTAAAAATAGACCAGGTACTTTGGACTGGATTGCTACTGATTGTTCCACACTATACTACAAACCTGTGTCTAATATAACCAGGCTGTTAGATAGACCAGTATAATTTAAAAAAAAAAAAAAAAGCCAGAATGGTGATTGTGATGCATCCTTGAAAAACGTGAGTCTTTAATAATGAAATGAAAACAAAGAAGGATTTGATCATTATAAACCCTTTCCTTAAGGTCTTTCCAATTTACTGCTGCACAACACAATGCTCAATTTAAAATATCAGCTCTCACAGAACTCTTTCAGGTTTTTGTTGTTTGTTTTTGTGGGACTTTTTGTTATCTTGTTTGTTTTTGTGGGAGTTTTTTGTTACCTTGTTTGTTTCCATAATTAATTACAGTATATAACTCAAAGGAACATAAATTTCATAAGGACAAAGCTGGACCAAGAATGTAAAACTTAAGTAAGCTGTTTAGAAAAAACATTTAGTAAAAGTTCAAGTTTTCCAATCTGTATGTCATTTTAGCCCTGACCTATTAAATACAGTAAGTTTGCTTTAATTACAAATTTTTGGTTATTGAAAAATGGTAGTGAAACTAGGGCTTGAGATTCTACCACTAATTATATGACTCAAAATTACACTGTTCCAGGAACAGATTATAAGCCTACATCCTGTAAGCCACCTCAAAATGAATTTTGTTGTTCACAGGAAGAACTCAAAAGAAGGCTGAATGGAATGGGAAAAAATTGTCACCAATATGGAAACAGTAAAACAATATTTTTAAATGTGAAAAACTCACATTCACATAGTTCAAGAATTGCATTTTTCAAACGTACCTTGTCCATTAATTTGCTGGCATGAAGACTCAAGCTACTGAAGAATATTTTTTTGCTCAGCAAATGCATTTCTTCAATGGTAGTCAACAATGTAGTTGCACTATTTCCAACAATGCCACTAAAAGCAAAGAATATTTCAGGTTGCAAAACAAGTCAAAACAACCCAGCTCTTTAACTGAGTAGAATTCTTTAAAAAGACCTAGATTTAAATAAAAGTTTTTATATAGAATATAACCTGTGAATTAAAAACAATTACTCTAGTTTCATATAAAAATGAGGGTTTTTTTCCTTTTAAGTTAGGTGATGAACAAATGAAAACAAACTACAGGGTTTTAAATATTTCACAATCTCTTAGAAAAGCAGTGGGTTAGAATAAACACTTGTAATATGCAAACCCATGTCTCTATTTTTCCTCTATTATAGTAAATGCATGTTTTGATTATCCAAGAAGATCTGATTTTAAGGAAGCCATTCCATCAATAGCTCTATTGAGAAAATATTTTTTATTAATACTGAGCTTTTTAAATTAAAACTGTTACACTGTATCAATAACACACCTGTAAATTATAAAGCTTCTCAATTTTTATAGTTACCTAAATAGCATATATTTAGACTAATTACGAAAAATCTGATAACATTTTGAAATAATTATTCTACATTCCATAATTCTCAATTTTATATTACAAGGATATTTCTTAGACTTATCCAATGGGGTTTCTCATTTTTGGCAGAATGTAAGACAAGCATGTATATAAAACAACTCCCTATTTTATTCTCCTATTCATGTACTGAAAGTGACTCTTCTGTTCCTGACACTGGCATGCTTGATAAAAAGTAATTTAAACTTGTTTTTTAATAGGCTAATATGAAAACTATCAAAAACATAGCTTGGAAGAACACTTTTAACACAACTACACATATAACATGGTCTTATAGTGACATCTACAATAAGGCTCAAGTCTATGTATACCACCAAAAGATATTTGCAAGGTGAAAATGAATGCAAAGTTTGGAGTTGAAGATCATATTTTATCTGATTAAGAACCACTTGTCTTATCTATAAAGTCACTTTTATTTAGAGAAGATAAGACAGCTATTACTTAGAGGAGATAAAGCTATCGTTCTGTTCTATCGCTAATGGAAAACGAAATGTTAAAGAAGAATTTATGTAAACACCCAGAATAGGACATGTTACTAATTATGCCCTACTCTGAGTATAACATATAGTTGCTTTAGGTGCCATGGATCTCTTTTACTAATATAGGAGGACTCAAAAAATACTTATATTATAGACTTACACTGCTATGTGTATGTGTGTGTACTTATGCTTGGAGAAGAAAGGGAAAAGGAAACGATGGACCTCAAAAGTACAGAATGTATAATAGGCATATAATGATTCATATGGTGTGGAGGTTCTACTAGTTACACTTAGTCATGCATAGAATACACACACAAAAAATATTACACTGTGTTCTAACTGAAATGAAGTGTCACATGGGATTTAAGAATCACATTTAACCATTCCACTTACCTGATTGTATGGTGATAAAATTTGAGGAGGTTAGAAATTTTATATAATAAAACTGCCCCAGGTTCAGCAACTATTACTTGTTCAATTCGAACCTATTAAAAAACACGTGAGAAAAAAACTAAACATTTCCTAAAAGTGTAACTTTTCTTCATTAATCACATGTGGTATGAATAGCATTAAAAAGATTAAATTTTATTATTGCAGAAATCACAAAATTCCTTCTAAATAAATAATTTCTGAATATTAAATCACAGAGGATGGTAAAACAACACAGAAACTTTAGCACAGATATGCTCTATAAAAAAAATGATCCATTACCTACAGAATGTGGTTCAAGGCAATTGCTATCAGAAATAATCAACACAATGAGGTCATCTCGAGGTTTTTCACCAGCGTATAATGGAATTTAGTTTAGCACTAAATTGCAAAGCAGCTGTTACATTCCTAAAAACAGATTATCAGTGAAAAGGTACTGCTCTATGAATGAATATTAAGGAAAAAAATGAAAAAAAAACTTCTCTTTAAACGACTATACCAAGTTTCTTTCTATTAGAGAATCGGAAAGCAGATAAATCTTGAATTAGCACCAACCTCTTTGGCCAATTATAATACTGCCAGGGCAATACCTCAGATCTAGTTCAAGGTTAACTTGATATGCTCAAGTTTAACTACTAGGAATCTTTTCTAATTAAAATCCATCCCTCACTAATCTTTCCCTTACTTTATATTCCCTAATTAACAAATACAATCTAAACCACACTGAATGTGCTTACTTACATATTATATTACATCTATGCTTATTAAGCTGCTGATAACATATGTGTCTTCTTGTTTCCTAACTGGATTCTAAACACAGACATTGTGTTTTCTGGTTCACTTACATCTCTGCAGCATTTGGTAGAACAGTACATACACAAGAGATGTTCAATAAACAAATGCTTTTGAAAACATTTAGATTTTGGAGTATGTCATAATATCAACGAATGTGATCTGCTAAAATGGTATTTTATAAATACATGTATATGAGTACGCAAAAACCTCTTGCATAGAAAATTGGCAATGATTATTTTAAAATGCGTTTTATTACCCTACATTGTGTTAATCTGACAAAATTACGGCCTGAATTCAAGCTGCTGTTTCTTTAAAAATCAGAATAAGTCATTAATTTAACCAGCTACCATATAACGTATATAAAAACAAAATATTTTACCTTTAGGGGCCTGCACACACCCTCAGTAATATGTCCAACAACTTCCTGAATATTTTCTTCAACACCTACAATTAATTATAACATAACTAAAATTTTTTTTCCATATTACACTTTGCTTCACATAAGTTCAGAAAATTAACAAACACTAATACATATGATTAAAGGCATTAATAAACATTTAAAATAACAATTAATTATATTTTATTAAGTTTAATATCTTTAGGACATTACTAATTATATCAATATGAGTCTAAAGCCCTATCAATTGATTTGACTGTTGATTAATGAACATTATTTCTTTGTGAAAAAGAGTAAATGTATGAAAAACAGACTGTGAAATTTATTAACTGAAGGAGGTGATGTGAAGATGTATTAGCACTGGTTCCACAAACTCCTTACTCTAGGCAGTAGTGCTAAGCACACAAACTACGGGTATAAAGATGGAAAACACGCCTTGCAATCTAATGGAAAAACGGACATTTACTGATTACTGACTATTTATCAAGGTCTGTACAGGGTACTTGACATGTACTGCTTGTAACCACCTTCATTTTTACAGATGGAGAGACTCAGGTTTAGAAGAATTCATGCCATTCCCACAGAATAACTTATTTCTAACTCCAATTATTTTCTTCCCACTTCTTAATGTTACCTCTCATGTAAATTTTCCTACATCTTTTAACAAATACATTCTTTTAAACTGGGTAATTAGCGTAACAGAAAACAACTTTAAAAAGTGCAGACTTTGTGACAACCTATCACATATGCTGAATCTAATCTCAATATCGAAGAGTTAAAAACGAAGAGGTTAAGTCCTGCACCCATTCGTATACTGGCCTCTCCTGCAGATGACGTGCTGAACCAGGATGACGTGGGGCTGAGCTATTCAAAATAGGTAAGTGATACCAGTCACAACATCTCTCTTCACTTCCTAGCAAAGCCAGAGCATCTTAATTATCTACTAACCCCTTCTACAACAGGCATCTTAAGGTAGTCACAACTAAGAAGATTTGAAATTCTGTAAACAGACGTTTGCAACTCAAAAATAATCATTTTTCTTCTTTGAAATCAAGACCAAAATTTTAGGTACATTTAGTACATAGCTAATTATTTATTATTTATTTATTTGGCTGCATCAGGTCTTAGTTGTGGCACGCTGGGTCTTCGTTGAGGCGTGCAGGATCTTTTGTTGCGACGCACAGGCTCTTCATTGCAGCGTGCAGGCTTCTCTCTAGTTGTGGCGCACAGGCTCCAGGGCGCATAGGCTCTGTAGTTTGCGGCACGCAGGCTCTCTAGTTGTGGTGCATGGGCTTAGTTGCCCCGCAGCATGTGGGATCTTAGTTCCCCGATCAGGGATCAAACCTGCGTCCCCTGCACTAGAAGGCAGATTCTTTACCACCGGACCACCAGGGAAGTCCCAGTACATAGGTAATTATTCAAAAAACTTTAAAATAGTCACATGAGAATGACAAAAGGGGCTGGATAGTAGAAATGAAAGAAGTAGTAGCTTAACGACCTTAGGCCAGTCACTGACTGAGCCTGTGTACTCAAGATAAAATGAAGAGAACATCACCTTTTGCCTTTAAAGGATGGTGGCTGAGATAATGTAGGCCAGGCACTCCAGAGATGCCTTAAAAGTGAAGCAGAGGGGTCTAGGCTTACAAGAAAAGGTCCCAAGGGTCCAGTATAAAAATGTGATCAGTTGTGTGACAAAATAAAAGTGACGGAAAAGAAAGTCTATCAGCAGAAAAAGGGGGAAACTAGAGACAGGAAGATTAATTAGGATGCTTATTAAATCATCTAGTGTGAAGAGTTTATCTCCATGAAGAAAACAGAAACAGGGAAGTCCTGCGTGATTTACTAGATCTAGGCATGAGTGGTAACAATCAGAGGACCCACCTTGTGTAGTTACATGCTTTAAGAGAGCTTCAAGGTGTTCTTTTTCAGAAGCAGTAGCCTGATGGAGCCAAGCCAACATATCTCCTACATATCTAATGAAAAAACTAAATGTTAGTAAAGATTTCCTTCAGAAAAACATCAAATACTCCAATACTGTCTGACTACTATACCTCAAAGGGTCATGGGAGTGCATTTCAATGGGTCTAGGTGTACCTCCTGGGCCCCCTCTTGTAAGAGCATCGATAAATCCACGAACAACTGTACTTCTTCTAGCTGTTCCAAACTCATCTAAGGTATACCTAGAAGAAACAAGTTATTAACAAACAGTTGCTTTTCTTCCTAATGGTTACATCAAAGTATTCATGCACTTTCTAAGATATCTAAAGCTTTTTTACACAATTCTCTCAAGCAATACTGTTTTAAACAACAAAAAATATTTATGAAATAACTTTATCATAATGATAATTCAACCTAAAGGTGCATCTTTTTATGCCTAAGAAAGAATGCTGGGATTTGGAATCAGTACCAGAGGCAGTGGCAATAAGGGATAGAGCAGGGGATTTGGTAAAAGTAAAAATCAAGACAAGGTGGAAATCCGGGACTCTTCAGGTTTCAGTGCCCCCCTTGCCCAAAACACAATGTTCCACTGCACACATAAGGCCTAATACCCAGTTCTCAGAGGCTAGTTACAGTTAGAACTCTGCCATCCAAAATATAAGACTTTTCCTTCTACACTAAAAAATTCTCATTTATATTTATTCAATATTATCAAAATTTACCATCAAAATTTGTCCAAAATATACTATTAATATTTAAAAGCTTATTTTGACTCCAATGTTAAACATATGTTCCTTAAATTTACTGACCAACTATGCATACAGAGCAAATACTTTTACATATATTTACAAGTTATCAATTATGGTTGGGGAAAAAAAATGGACTTTTGAAGGTGAGGAATTTGTAGGAAAGAAAAGCTTTGAATGAAAGAATCAGACAATTTGGGATCAAATTATAGGATGGCTTAGACTTACCAACAGTACCTGTTTCTTTGACTAGAATCAGCCTTTGTTTCCCATTATCCCCACCCGATGCCCAACTGAAAGTTCTATTTTAAAAGTACATAGGAAAACAAAGTATTTTTTTCATAGTCCGATGTCAGCGAATTCTAGACCAATTAACTTTTAAATCCCTAAACAGTACTCTACTAAATGTTGAGAATTATTTCATTACCTTACATATAAATAAAAGTTATCAAACTTCCCCAAAGGTTTCCAGAAGAATTTCTTAGGCTATACTTCTTTCTTTAATATGCTACTGATTTAATGAAAAACCCACATTTTTTTTTAACATAGGAAAGCTGGAAGACGGAATATTTTTAAATCAAAGTGTAGTGAAGTAATCAATAGCTGTGAATTTTTAGGACTCTGAACCTTTTTAGAGGACTGTTCACTAGTAATCAGATCATGGTTGTTTGTGGTTTTTTGGTTTTGGTTAAAAAGAAATGGTTTTGAAATTCCCTGCAGTGACATACCAGATATATACGTCAAGATGAAAACGCAGTATCAAGCTAAGTGTTGCTGAAGTACACAATTGCCTTGCATTCACTTTCTATTTTTTAAAATAAATTAGAACCAAAATGCTTATTTCTATTTTTTGCCTCATATTCTCAAATCATAAACGTTCAGGGTAAAGAATGCATTCCTTTAAATCAGCGGTCCCCAACCTTTTTGGCACCAGGGACCCGTTTCGTGGAAGACAATTCTTCCACAGAAGGGTGGGGGGGATGGCTCAGGCTGTAACGCAAGCGATGGGGGCGACGGGGAGCCGCAGATGAAGCTTCCCTGGCTCAGCGCTCACCTCCTGCTGTGCGGCCCGGTTCCTAACAGGCCGAGGACCCCTACTGGTCTGCGGCCCGGGGGTTGGGGACCCCTGCTTTAAATGATCATCAAGTCCATGAAATGACTTGTGATCAGACGACTCCTTATGACAGCACAAAATTCACAAACTTTTACCTTTTTAAATATGTAAAACTAATCTTCACCCTCTGGACCCAAATGGCTATGTAATAAACAGAAACAACGTAACTTCTGTTTCTAGGACTATTCACTGTGACCACAAGTTATATTAGAAACCAGTGAATCCACTGGCATTTTAAATGGGGGAGGGGCGATTTAAAAAGCCTAACAAACACTAGAATCTGTTTACTATAACATATAAACAATATTAATGCTTATTTTCCTGCAATAGATATAATTTGAAGAACAGCATGAGCTAAAAGGAACCTTCAATGATACCTGAAGACACGAAACATCTTTTCCCAGAGACAGAAGAAAATTTCTTTGACCAAAACGGATTCTCTTCCAACAAAGGTCAAAAACTGAAAATGTAGCTTTACAAAGGTGACTGTTAAAATTATGTAAATATTCTAAAATGCCTCTAGTTAAAATAAAAATTTAAATCTCCGTTTTTTTGTATCTAGCCATAGTAGAGAAAGAAAAATTCTGGTCAAACAGCAAATTAAAAGATGAAAAAATTTGTCCAAAAAAGAATTAAAAGATAAAATAGTGTAGAAACCTAAGAAATGCAATAAATAAAAAAATGAAGAAAGATCAGCATTGTACACATTACTATGTTCTTTAATAATTTATATGCTGAAGGTTTACGAATGGAAAGAAGACAACATCAATTTGTTCATTTCTACTTGTAATAAATTTTTTTTGAAGAAACTTCTGTACTTGATTTATTAAAAGTCAATAATGCATTAGCATTCGGTTATATAATACCTAAGAAAAACTGAGTATGGCAACTTTCCCCAAAGACTTCAATAACTGACATTTTCTCGTACGTGATACTTACACACGTGAGACACAATAATGAACAGTGAAGCCTTTACACATCACTTAAATCAAGTTCATATAGTGCCATCTGGTGGTTAACATGATACACTATTAAGTTCTCCCTAAATTTAAAGAAACCACCACTTTTGGAAACAGGTGATTACTTAAGATGAAAGGACCATTTTCTCTTTCTTAACATTCATGTTATGGTACTTAACTGTCACTAAAATGCTCCCTCTTCCCCATTCAACCCGCAAATGCTTCTTACAACCTTCCATGCTGCACTACTGCCCCCATCCCGTGTGTCCTTTAGAGATAAATCTTTGCCTATTTTAGTTCTATTCTTTGTCTTTCAAGCATTTTGCCTTACTGTCGCGCAGGCCTTAAATACACTTCTCTTTAGCTGAAAACTTTCCAGTTTACCTCCTTTCAAAATAGAAATAATAGCTAATATTTTGTGATGAGCAAAGCATTATGGTAAACACCTTATGGGAACATTCTAATTTAATCTTCCCAACAACCCGGCAAGACAGGCACTATTTTTATCCTCATTTTACAGCTCAAGGAAACTGAAGCTTATAAAGGTGCATGGGTTCATCAAAAAATCTAACTCAGAGCTCACCTTTTAAACCATTATGCAATATTGCTCCTTTCCAAGTGCTGATCAAGAATCAAAATTTAGAAAAAATATGTTTATACAGTAGAAGTCAGCTGACCTTCTCAGATGCCCAAAACAGACAAAGGCATTTTTTAAAAAAGATTAACCTTGTGAACAATTATGAATCTGTGGTCAATGTTACACATTATTAAACAAACATCAAATGTTTTAAGTACCAAAAGACTCTCAGAATCAAACACCAATAGCTTACAGTGAAAAAGCTGGGAAAGAAATTTCGAAGTCGATAAGATCCGCTGCGCTGGTGGTCAAGAGTGAAAACATCAGCTTATCACAGGCACCGGCACAACACGCAGGGCTATTATGATCCAGCTCTTGCTACTAACCCAACCGCCAGGGCAAGCTGTCGCAGTTTCCTAAAGGTACATATGCCTCCTCAATCCACACCTCTGCACCTGCTGTTCCCTCAACCTGGGATCTTCTCTCCTCCCTTTTCGTCCTGGGAAATGCTTATCACCTTAAGAAGTCATTTCATACCTACTTCCTGAGGGGAATTTCCTCTAATATTCACCCCCTTCCTCACCACAGACTACTTGAGACTTGAGACTTGACTTTTAGAAAAGCAATTAATGTATTCATTGAAGTGGATTTGTCTATTTGTTCAATAAAACAAAGCAATTTGAAGGCAATGTTTTATTGATGTTAAGTCTGCTGCACTTAGAACTGTGCTTAACACATAGTGAGTACTCAGTAAGTAGCACTGGGATGTTATTATTTTATGTAGCTGTCCAGCATTTGTGTTCTGGAACCTTATTACAGGACAAGCAATGTTCCAGTCAGAAAACAGAGTAAGAAGGAAATCCTCTAAAAATACGTAAGCATATGAAAGGCATGGCTCAGGGCAGGACTGATGCCTATGCAGGAGTCCCCTGGCTTTCTGTTTCCTGAATTTTAACTCCCCACTTGGTCTTCCTATTTCCATACTATTCCAGGCATTAAAAGTAAAAAAGGTATTTACTTCTATTTTATATGAAAAGTAAAAGAAAAAATACAGAATAATAAATTTATAAGTTAATAATGCATAAAGTTCTTATCCAAAGCATTATCACATAGCGCTTGGCTGACATAACTTACAGGATCAAATACCTGAACTCCTTCTTTCTTAAGTCCTACTGATGGAATTCTAATTTTAAATTTTCTTTTTTCATCTCTGGGCAATTATTATTTGTCAGTCTATTCGACCTTCTCTCCAGGGCAGGGTTGATACAGGAGTTTTAGTTACATACAATTCCTAGGTCGTTAACGAGATGACAGATTGGGGAAAAGCCCTTAGCCTGTACACAAATAAGAGGTAGTCTAGATACAGGGACACCTTGGTTTTCATCTCCATGTTGCATTCTACAGCAAGTAATAATATGCAAATAAGCTGATGCCCCAATGGTACCAAGATGAGATAAAAACATCACTGTAAATTATTATATTGCTCACACTATTGTATGTGAATTTGATAATACTGAAAGTCAATGTAAATTATCGAAGAAAAAGTAAGTTGTTTTTTTTAATTAGAAAAAAGTCACTCACTTATATAAGACAGGTCTATCCTGCAGGGCTTCCATTGCCTGAGTCAGTACTGGAGATATGTCACATGATTCTTGTGTCAATGCTCTGCATTCACCTGAAAAATCATTATAACACTTATTGTGTTATTTAATCATTATAACATTATAACACTTGTTAAAGTACAATTAATAAGTACCTTATTATGTCTGTTGTAAAGCCAGAGTCTAAATACTGTATTAAAAAAATGCTTGGGGGGCTTCCCTGGTGGCGCAGTGGTTGAGAGTCCACCTGCTGATGCAGGGGACACGGGTTCGTGCCCTGGTCCGGGAAGATCCCACATGCCACAGAGCGGCTGGGCCCGTGAGCCATGGCCGCTGAGCCTGTGCGTCCGGAGCCTGTACTCCGCAACGGGAGAGGCCACCGCAATGAGAGGCCCGCATACCGCAAAAAAAAAAAAAAAAAAAAAAAAAAAAGCTTGGAAAAGCCTAGAGAACATGCCAATCAAAAACTAGTTCATGCTGTCAAACTAAAAATGTAAGGTTAAATACCTACATAACTTCAAATGACCACATCTGCTATCTGGTATACCATATATATATATATATATATATATATATATTTTTTTTTTTTTTTTTTTTTTTGGAGGGGTGTGTTGGGCTTTTGTTGCTGCGTGCGGGCTTTCTCTAGTTGCAGCGAGCGGGGACTACTCTTTGTTGCGGTGCGCGGGCTTCTCATTGCGGTGGCTTCTCTTGTTGCGGAGCACGGGCTCTAGGCGCGCGGGCCTCAGCAGTTGCAGCACGCGGGCTCAGTGGTTGTGGCGCACGGGCTCAGTAATTGTGCCTTCCGGGCTCTTGAGCACTGGCTCAGTAGTTGTGGCTCACGGGCTTAGTTGCTCCACGGCATGTGGGATCTT
The DNA here is from genome assembly GCF_963455315.2 of Globicephala melas. Lineage (NCBI taxonomy): Eukaryota > Metazoa > Chordata > Mammalia > Artiodactyla > Delphinidae > Globicephala > Globicephala melas. The sequence continues at coordinate 14,258,483 of NC_083331.1, read as the reverse complement.
CCCGGACCAGGGCTCAGACCCGTGTCCCCTGCATTGGCAGGCAGATTCTTAACCACTGCGCCACCAGGGAAGTCCCCACATATTTTATTATTATAAAAAACTACAGTTCTGAAGAAACCAGTCAATGAACAACGTGCACTAAATAACTGCTATACACATGGCAATGTCAAGGAGGGGAGGGAGTACTAAACATATATTACCAGTTCCTTACCTTGGGAGCAATCTTCAAGGAGTTTGCTAAAATGTTTATATGGGTAACTAATATATAGTATTAAGATTATAATTTCAAAATTGTTTAGATTTTAAACTGTTTAAAAAATCTGTACACCAATATGTCCTTTATTTTACTATCCTATCTATAAAATACTTATTAAATGTCTACTCTGCTCAAAAAACTCAGAGCATGTTCAGAAGCTCCCAACCTTTGGGAGTATGAGGACCTCACGCTAGCAGTATATTTTTCTGGCACACACTGACTGAGAAAAACATACACGTGTATGGGACTGGAGCTATCTTACGATGACTCCAGTGTCCCTAGGAGTCAGAATGTCAGTTTGGAACTTCCATGTTAGACGTCATGGGAGCACAAAGAAATATGAGGCAATGTCCTTGCCTTTATGAAAACAGAACTCTAACTGGAGAGCTAAGACATACATATATGAAAAGTTAAGTTATGTTAGAGTAGTAAATTATTGAATACCAAATAAATATATCCAGTAGTTAGTGTTCAGAGATGGGAAAAGCCACTATGATTTCATGTAGCTGTGGAGAGTTCCAGGAAGATGTAGAACCTAAGCCTGACTTTGAAGACTGAGGTAGGATTTGGATATAAAGAGGGAAAGCCAGACCATACTCCAAATAGGAGTAAACAGTGCAAACAAGAGAAGTAGAAAAAGAAACAAGTTTTGGGGCTTCCCTGGTAGCGCAGTGGATAAGAATCTGCCTGCCAATGCAGGGGACGCAGGTTCGATCCCTGGTCCGGGAAAAGCCCACATGCCGCGGAGCAACTGAGCCCATGCACCACAACTACTAAGGCTACGCTCTAGAGCCCGCAAGCCACAACTACTGAAGCCCGCGCACCTAGAGCCCGTGCTCTGCAACAAGAGAAGCCACCGCAATGAGAAGCCCGTGCACCGCAATGAAGAGTAGCTCCCACTCGCCGCAACTAGGGAAAGCCCGCGTGCAGCAACAAAGACTCAACACAGCCATACATACGTACGTAAATAAACATTAAAAAAAAAAAAGAAAGAAGTTTTGGAGATAAAGAGTAAATCATCTGAAACACATAAGGTTTTTTACAGTCAAGTACAAGTATACTGGTTAACTGGATTTAATCCCAACTCGTTCCAACAGTCAGCTGGTAACAACTATTAAAATATCCTGTGCACATGTTCCATTCTTGAAGTCTTAACTACTTTGTTTTTAACAGGCAATTCTATGAACAGACTACTGAAACATTTTAAAGCAAATCTAAAGCAAATAAACCATTTGTGATAGGCAAAATAATGGTCCTCCAAAGATCCCTAATCCCTGAAACCTGTGAATATGCCATCTTATGTGGCAAAAGGGACTTTGCAGATGGAATTAAGGTGACAGACCTTAAAATATGGATATTTTCCCAGATAACCCAAGTGGGTCCAAGATAATCATATAGGTCTTAAAAGTAAAAAAGGCTAGCAGAAGAGTTAGAGATATGAGATGGAAGAAGAGGCAGAAGAGATTCAAAGTGAGAAAGTGACTCCATCTACCCATTACTGGCTTCGAAGATGGAGGAAGGGGCCACAAGCCAAAGAATGCAGACAGCCTCTAGAAGCTGGGAAAGACCCTCAGTGACAGCCAGCAAGGCAACTCAGAGCTCAGTCCTCAGACTCAAAGAACTAAGTTATGCCAACAAACTGAATGAGCAAGGAAACAGACTACTCCTTAGAGCCTCCAGAAATGAATGCAGCCCTGCCCACATTTTAATTTTAGCATGGTGATTTCTGACTACAGAACTATAAAATAATAAATTTGTGTTATTTTAAGCCATTAAGATTGTGTTAAATTTGTTACAGCAGTAATAGAAAAACTCACCATTTATTATAATAGTAACTACTATAAGTAAATAACATGTCATGTAAATAACAAGAGATGTCTAATCAACTTTAAGATAATCTGGGGCAGAAATACTGACTTTATATTTTTATTCCCATCCTTAATCATAGACAGTGCTTGAATGATAGTAGATGTTTATGAGACACATACAAAGACAATATGTTCAAATATAAAGTTTTTCTTTTTAAAAATAGTTTTTGATTACTAAGATCAAAATGATATCAAATAAAGACTAAGTGAAATAACAAAATCAAACACTAATATTCATGAATCTAGACTGCATAAAAGAAATCACTTACTTTGAGCCCACCGGTAAAGTCTTTCATAAGATGTTTCTTGAAGCAAGGCCATCTGTTCCATAATTTCTAAACTAAAAACATTAAACGTTTATTATAATTTATTAAAAAGTTTTAGCCAATAGCTATTGAATACATCTAAGGACCTAATCACTTTATTTAATTACAGAGTGATTTGGTTATAGCCTATTAACTTTTTATCATCTTGTGGAATAATTTTTCAGTAAATGTTTATAATTAAATGTCGCCAAGTTTAACACCATCACTTAGATACCCAACTGCTGTTTTACTCTAAACGTATCAGGGTATAACTTTCTCCTTATCCAAAGATACATAAAGATTAAACTTCTATTTCACAAAATGTCATAATGTCATATACTTTAAGAAGAACCTACAAAATCGTTAAATTTTGGAAATATAAAAGGTAACACAATCATGAACTGAAAAGACTACTCACCCTGCTGTTTGTTGGTTTGTACGCAAGAGAACTTTGACATCATTATGAATCTGTTTTACTCTTCCCAATGCCTTGAAAAAATCCTTTAAAAGTAAAGCATATTCTTTTTAACTATAGATCTAGAATACAGAATTTACAAAAGAAGCAATGAACAAGATTGAAAATGGTTGCCAAAGGACTCAGAGATGGGAAGGAGTGGGATAGGTGATGTAGGTTTTCTTTATAAGCCATGTTGTACTCTTTGACTTCTAAAAACAACCAAAAAAAAGTATATGTATTGCTTTGAAAAATAAGGTAATTTAAAATATGCACCTTAATTGCTAAATTTAAAAACATTTTTAAATCAAAAAAAATTTTAGGTGGTAAAATAAACCCTTAAAAAAAGAGTGATTTCTCTATAACATCTGTAACTGCTATGCTTTAAGTGATTTTTACAGAAAGCAAAATACCTCAGTGATAGGTCCTTCTCTTGTACCTCGGAGAAGACTCATTTCGTCAGAAGTCAACTGGAACTTGGATAAGAAGGCATCTGCAACTTGCGCTCTTATTTCTAATGTTTGACTGTAATATTTTAAAAAAGGCAACAAAAAATCAAGCACACTATGCATCTGCATAGCTTTAAAACAAGTTACATCTGACATAACTTTTAAAACAGAGGTGTGGAAGAGTCTCAATATCTTCAAAAGCCTTATTTCTGCCTCAAATATTAGAAGCCCATCAGGCACGCAGGTGATAAAACTGGCTGATATTGTTCAGTAGAAGCCACAGTAAAATGATTAACCATTAAGCAGAAGAAGAAATACGTTCATGAATGCTCCGGGTATTACAATCCTTAGCCACTTAGGTGTACTTGCACAGTTTGCCTCTTGAAAACAAAGTTATCTTACAGAAGAGAAATATGCCAGTTAATTTCCTCTCAGTCACTAAAAAAATCCTAAGCCTTTGAAGCTTGCACATGAAGTACACAACAACCAAAAATCAGGTCCATTATTTTTTTATTTTAGGTTAGAAATAGTAGTCAAGAATTCATTTAGTAATCCCTCATTAAATCAAAAAAATCACTCTTCCACTCTCCCTTCCCCACTTTTTCTGCATACGATCATAATAAACAAAAAAGTCTTTTCAATTATACTATCCGAACGCAACCTATCTAGACTAGCTGACAATTAGCAAAAGGCACACTCTAGTCTGCAGGGACCTGGAGGACTGAGCAGGGTCCCATCTAAGGGCAAGTCAGGAATACAAACTACAAGAGCAGAAATTCAACATCCCTGCCTTCTAGATCTTAGATGTGAAGATATATAAATAAAATTATAAGTGTTTCACTAGTAGTATTCACAGGGCAGTGATATTCTACAATCTAACAATATTCAAATGAAACTGAACAAAGATAAACATTAACCCTATCTGAACAGACAGTACAACGCATGCCATCTTTGTTTGCACTCGAGTTGTGAGGTTTTAAATTCAGTCAAATGCCCTGCTGAATGACATAGAAGGTTAGAAAGGAAAGGTCCTCCAGGTGGCAGTAATGTTCTGTTTTTCTCAAATAATGTAAATCACCTAATTAAATTTATAGATTTAAATAGCTTATGTCCTTAATCATCGTATTAATACTGATACTGATATCTAAAAGTTACCTAAACAGGTTTTGTTTTATATATTTAGATAAAGCTCAAATTGTTATCATACAGGATTTAAAGCAATTTTAACACTTCATAAAATTCCTTGAGACTATACAAATTAACCATTTCAATGAAAATGTTTTGAGAGTTTCTTTTGGATCTTTATAGTCAATTTATCACGCACAACGGAAAATTCATCGCTTTATTGGTTCATTTTGTTTTAACTAAATCTAGTACAGTTGACCCTTGAACAACATGGGGGTCAGGGACGCCGACCCCAGCCCCCAACCCCCTGCCCTGTGCAATGGAAAATCTGCACCAGCCAGATTCAACTTTACAGCCAGCCCTCTGCACCAGAGGAGTGAACCCACCATGGACTGTGTAGGACTGCAGTACGTATTAACTGAAAAAACAACCCACATATAAGTGGACCTGTGCAGTTCAAACCCGTATTGCTCAAGGATCAACTGTAAATTCAAGATATTATTTAAATCACATTACTCTTTAGTTTTACCATATATAGTCTTCCCAGGTAAAATTTCACAACCATTCTTGACGAAATTGAGGAGTATTTGTACAATCAAGTAGCATGAACAGGGATCTCCAAGGTGTAAAGGCCCTGAGCTAGGGTCTGAGGTGACAAATGGTACACATGAGGCAGACCCTGCCCTACTGTACAATACAAATGAAATATGGTAACTTTTGGAGGGCTTTTAGTATCTAAATTAAAAGTATATGAAATTAATGCTAAAATAAAACATAAATGTTTATTGTAAATTAAAACTTCTAAGAGTATTTGATGTGTATTCATGTAATCGCTGTATATGATGTAAGTTATATAAAACATAAGTGAATATGGCAAATGCATACTGTGGAATAATATGCAGCAAATAAAAAATGAGGTCGAGCTATATGTATTCACACAAAATTATAAGGCACTTATAGGTACAAAAAACAAGTCACAGAAAAATACGTACAGCAACCCCCATGTACTTTTAGAAAGAAACTTTACACATACACAGGAATTTTCAGGACATGTATTCACATACTGCCTGAGTATATAAAATAAACAGATTATTTCATTTTTATAATGATTCTTTTAAACCATCCCAGAACATGATTTATGAATCTTGTGGTATTTTTTTTCCTGAAAATATACCCCTGTCATATTTTAACTCTAACTTCTAAACTCATCTCCACCAAATAATTTCAAAATAATTGAAAAAAGCTAGCAAAAAAAAAGGGGTGGGTGGGGAGGCATAAGATATAGATCAAAACAAAAAAAAGCAAAGAAATATACACGGCAAAACAAAATGAAAACAAGGTTGATCTACCAATATTCGATTAAATGTAAATTAAAATAGTGTGATACCATTTTTCATCTATAAAATTGCTGTATTTAATGACAACATCTAGTGTCTACAGGGTTTAATAAAATAGACATTCTCATATATTGCTGATGAAGCTGGAAATTGGCATAGCCTTTCCGGAGAGAAATTTAGGCAATATATATGAAGATACTTTTTAAAATTTTTACCATTTGATTCTTTAATTACAATTAAATTCTAGGAATTTATCCTAAGAAAATAATCTGAAATGCACAAAATGATTTAAAAACACTTACCAAACCATTATGTTTAATAATGGAAACAATATCTGATAATTTAAAAATGCTTGTTCATTCACAAGAAAAAATACAATGCCACATTAAAAAACATGTTTTTTAAAAATAAAAGATACAGGAAAATGAACATGAAATTTTACGTGAATGAAGTAAAATGTAACTATGCACACATACTAACTCTGGGAGAAGATACACCGAACTGTTAACAGTGGCTATGTCTGGGTGGTGAAACTATACCTGATTGTAATTTTCTTCTTTAAGTCTTACATACATAAAGGAGAAGAAAGAAGAAAGATGTGATGCTCCCCTGCCTTCTCCTAACTTTTTACCAGGCAATGAAAGAATATGTATCACATACGCTCTATATTTTTACATGTATATTTGTGCAAAATAAATCCTTTTTATATTTTTATGTGTTACCAACTTCAAAACCTAAATTAAAATAGTTTATAACAAATAATTAAAATTACAAAACCATTAAAAAATAAAATAGTAAGAGAGAGAGAGGGACTTCCCTGGTGGCGCAGTGGTTAAGAATCCACCTGCCAATGCAGGGGACACAGGTTCGAGCCCTGGTCCGGGAAGATCCCACATGCCGCGGAGCAACTAAGCCCATGCACCACAACTACTGAGCCTGTGCTCTAGAGCCCGCAAGCCACATTACTGAAGCCCACATGCCCTGGGCCCACACGCTGCAACTACTGAAGCCCACATGCTCTAGGGCCCGTGTGCCACAACTACTGAGCTCGTGTGCTGCAACTACTGAAGCCTGTGTGCCTACAGCCTGTGCTCCACAACAAGAGAAGGCACTGCAACGAGAAGCCCGTGCACTGCAACTAAGAGGAGCTCCTGCTTGCCCCAACTAGAGAAAGCCTGCGCCCAGGAACGAAGACCCAACGCAGCCAAAAATAAATAAAATTAAAAAATAAAAAAAAGAAAAAGAAAGAGAAAGAATGAGAACTTAAATAACATAGCTGAGGAAAGCTATCACAATTAAGTGCAGAACAGTCTAAACTTCCAGCCACCAAAGCCAATGTAGAAACAAGATGTGCTACACAACTTTGTCTAATAAGGGGGGAGAAATACGGAGGGTAACGTTCCTTGAGGTATGTCAGACAGTGTGTTCAGCAGACTATACCCTGTGACATAGTTTATTATTCCTTTTTTCAGATGTGATAACTGAGACTGAGGGAGGTTAAGAAATAACTCATTAAAGATTAAAAATCTAATGACCTCTCACCCAAGATTTGTATTAGAATTCAGGTTTTCAAGGTCTACATTCTTTCCACTAACATACTACACCTCAAAAATAAACAAACATAAGCCAGAGGCTATGTTTTTCTGAGTCCAGACAGAAATTTGGCTGGTAGGCCTTTCCATGAGACAAAAAAATACATAATAAATAGTGATTTCGGTGGTATTCAAAAATATGGAGGTATGTTCATCTGGACATAGCCTTTCCTAATCATCAATGAAACCCATCTTCTGACTGTCAATTAAACATTAAGGGCAAATGTTAAACTGCAGTTCTGTGGAGACAATTCTACACCAAACTTTACCTATAGAGCAACAGCTGTCAAAATGACCTCCTTCTAACTCAGTTGGAAAAAATATTCATATCATTTATAAATTTGTCTGAATAAGAATATCATGTTATCCAAATAAGCCCATAGAATTTCTATTTCTAAAGCCAAATGCTTGTCTAAGTTTCTCGTTAAAAAGGAAAAGGTAATTTTTTAAAATGGAAAAACAACTCTGCCAGCACCCAGGAATCTGTTATGATTTCTGCTATGTAATTTTCTTAAAATACATTCACACAAATGTTCATTTGGCACATCAAATCCATAGCTCTTGGGATACTAGAATGTCATAAATGTTTGCTTCCCAGAAACATGCCAGGCCAAAACACTTTTTTCATAGGCTTACTAAAATAATAAACATAAACAACCTTGCTTAAATAGTTTTGACAACATATGAACAGAAGGACAATATTCTAATATTGCCTCCTGCAGACATTAACCAGTCCCACACGTTACAAGCTCCAATAAAATGCTTATTTTTCATTTTTTATTTTATGTTCCTTTCCTGACACTGGAATAGCTATATTTCATATTCATTCACTCAAAATTATTTATTGAATCTACAATGTGTTACGCATTGGAGACACAAAAAGAGACTAAGAAACTGTCATCGTTCTCAAGGAGCTCACAGTTCAGTAGGAAAGAGAGTCAATCAAACCAATCATTAGTTACGAGACTGTACTACACACTACAGTAAAGATGGCAAGAGAAAGATTTAACTCAGACCAGAAACTCAGACCACAAACTTTGTATACAGGATTGGTGATCTGTTACTCTTAGTTTTATTTTTTAGTCACAATTTTCAGTTGAATCCATATATGTTTTTATAGTCAGCCAACAATAACGTAACAGAAAAATTTATGTGTGGGTCTCTAACTGCAAATTTCTTTTCTAGGAAACTTTTCTTTCAAAAGATTAGTTTTGATACTAAAAACATTCTCATTCGATGCTCAAGGTGCATGCTTCGTTCTGAGTACAGAAATCCAGCACCTGCCTTTCCTTAGAGTTGGCTGCTCTGTAGAGCCAACCACCTCTTCACATCAGCTGAGGCTGCAACTTTTCTCATTGTGGTCCATGCACCAATGGGAGAGACCTGTGTGGTGATGGAACGGTTCTGTAACTTGACTGTAGCAAGATGCATAATCAGAAGTAAAAAATAAAAGACAATTGTGAGAAAAAGATAATAAAATTACTAAAAATTTGAAAAATCCACATTTTAAAAAGCAGTCATTTTTTAATTCTATGGCAAACAAACAATGCATCATCACTTCCAAAGAGGGATAATCTCTCAATCATCCCAATTATCAATGTTCCTAAACTATTGTTTTATGTTTATTTTACTCTTGGATAACAGCTTAGAACCTCATACTTTGTATCATTTTTGAGTCACGTTTTTGATTATTGTTTTAACTTTGAAGTTATCTATAATTTTCTTTCCCAGTTATCTCCAAATTAATGAAGAGTTGATTATGTAAAGAAAAACTTACCTTTCAGCTTGAAGCTTAGTGGTTTTTATTATTAAATCTTGAGTCTGTTCCTTTGCTGCCTAAAATTATAAACATACCTATTATCAGTACATTTCAACTTTTTTCAACTTCAGAAAACTAATACTGCCACTTACTGGAGTTCAGACTATAGGAAACGAGATCACACTCCAGAACTCAAAAGTTTAAAAAAGGCCCAAGTACCTGAAATAGATGTTTCAAGGCTCATACACTACGTTTAATAAGAAGAACTCACTCAGAATTCTCAATACACACAGAATGCTAAGGCTTACAAGAAAGAAAAAGGTATCACAACGATGTTTATTAAGGAATTTAATAGTTCCTGATGCTTCTTAGTGGAACAGAAGCACTGCCAGAGCCAGGTAAGGATGAAGAAGAGGACTTCGGCTATAGACTTGCTGAGTTGAGGTACCAGGAAACCTCCGAATGAAGCTGTAAGTTAAGTCACTGATACGCTGCTGTGGAACTCAACAGAAATACCCAAGATGGAGATAAAAATTTGAGAGTTGGGATATACAAAAAAGAAAACCCTCATATAGGATTTTGGAGAACATTAAAGATAGCCCCATCTAAAGGACAGAGGGCTGTTCCTGGCCAAGTCATACTAAACAATCCTCTCTCTCCCAAACCAGAGCTGAAAGGATCAGGAGTGAAAACTTGATGAAAAGGTATTTCAAGGATTAGGAAAATATTTATAAAGTGAATTGAAACAAATCACAAGTGTAACCAGTGAGATTCTCTCTCAAAGACCTGAACTGGGGAACACTACAAAACTAAGGCAGTTACTAATGAGAAGAGAAACAAGTCAGTGGTTGTGAGGCAGGTAGAAACACAGGGCATTAAATGAGTCAGAAGTATGTAGGTCAATGTTAACTCTACAGCCAAACTAGAGGTTGGGAACTGCTTTAATAAACAGACCTAAACTTACATACATTTTCCTGAGATATTTTTAGGCTGAACATAAATCATAATTAAGCTGGGTCTTTACTGGGCATAGCATTAGTTTGAAATCATTCCTAAGGCTTTCCACTAAGGAATTTATTTCTGCTGCATTTGTTGAACATTATGGGATTGAAAAGTTTATCAAAATTCCACAGTTATCTCTATACTGGCAAGATCAAAATATAAAGGCTTCTGGAGTTAACTGTGCAATATTAGTAAACCATCACCAAAGAGGCACAAAGACATTTATAGTTAAAAAAATAAGCATAATATTTATATTCAAACATCCTACAGGGCATGATGTATCAGATATCCACACATTTTGTAGACCTATCTAGCAATTTCTGAAAGCTTATCAGGAACTAGGCTAAAATCCAGACATTATACAGTACCTGTAGGCGACATGTCATATCTTGACAACAGCTGTTCATTGCCTGAACATCTTCATGTATGCTTTCAAGTTCCTGAAAAGAAAAAAAGTAACATCAAGCAGTATATATAGTTAAAGAAATTTCTCCTCTTAGCCAAATCCTTATTTTTGTCCCTTTCTTGCCAAAGCATGACAAAAGATCCCATATTTAAGACTGAAAACGATTAAAAAGAATAATATCTAGTATAAGAAAAGATGTTAAAAAAAAACCAAGTATATTCTTTTTAGAGGGTCTGACAATAGGAAAATGGCAAATGCTTTAAGAATATGAATACCTGTTTATTCAGAAATTCTCACACTAAGAATTTATCCTAAGAAATTAATCAGATAAGTGTGCAATATATGTAAGAGATGATCAACAGAGTTGCCTAAAACAAATGGATAATGTGAAATGTTTCCAACCATACAATGGAAACCCGTGCATACATTAACAACGATAATATCTGTGTGTGTGTGTATGTAAATTAGCATGGAAAGATGTCTATATAAAGCTAAAAAAAGGCTTATAAAGCAATACATATATATGTGTGCAGAAGAACACAGGGAAGACTCTATGAAGGGTTATACAATAAAATACTGACGGGTTATTTCTGTGCAGTAGAATCATAAGTAATATCGCTAGTTCCTTCTATTTCTGAATTTATTATTTATCTTTTCTATAATGAATTATTTATAACTTTTAATTAATAAAAAACAAGAAAATTTGAAAACCCAATAAACTAACAACAGTGCCTCCTCCTATATGGTTGAAAGTAATCACATATTAGATCATGCCAAAAATCTGGTAAGTCTCCCAGTAACATTCTTTCCCTATATACTCCCACCTCCAGCCCCCTCCACATATGCAAGAATTTAGCTGGTCACTAAGGTCTATCATTTATAGCCCTTATTATGTACATCTTACCCATTTCTTTTTTTTACAACCCAAACAACTACTACTTGAGTTCAGTTCAATTGCTTTCTCCTGTATGGACTGATAAAAAACGGTCTTCCAACAGGCCTCCCAGGTTCCAAACTCTTTACTAAATCATTCTCTACAATCTTTACTGAACCAATCTCTTAATATGAAAAAATGATATTACAGAATTCTATTTAACTTCATACTGCACTATTATCTTCTTTTTCCCAATTCAATTCAGTGTAACACAACAGAAAGATATGCAAGGAGAGAAAGTTTCAGTGGTAGACAGGGTCTTATTATGGTCTCTTTCAACACAAGGCCCAAACCTTCAAATAAAAACATGACAGTTTTATGAAGGGATGGGCCAATCATAGGGCAAGAGATAAGAAAGCAACCAAGCAGGACTACGAACAAAATGTAAGGATGAACCAGAGTTAGGAAATCACTTACAAGAATATGAGCATACATCCTAGTTCCAGAATTAAATTTTTTCCTTTCTCTATATAAAGTACTTTGAATTATAAAAATCATAGCACCAGACATTTTCAAATGTTACTCTCTGTATCTTACCATTAATAGGATGTAAATCAAATTATTTAAGTGCTAAACTGCTTTAAACAATAAAAGAATGATTTCAAAATAGCAATTAATGTCAGCAATAGCAAATAGGTACTAATAGGCAAATTAATCTATTTCCTTAAATCTCACTGTAAGACTAGCACTATGACATTATCAGCCAACAAGGTCAAGAATAACTACTCCTAATATTTACTTTAGCCACTATAGTACACTGAATGAATCTGATTTGTAAAATAATAGAAATTACATCTCTTAATATATGACTTAAATGCAGAGATTTGCTAAATTGTAATTCAAGAACCTTTACATTGCTTGTATGTAAAGTCTTCATTTGAACTCAAACTGCCTTTTATTCCCGATTAAATAAAATTACAGGTTGTTAAATACAATTGCAGTATGATAACCTTTAAAGAAACCTTTTATTATGGAAAAATTTCAAAATTATCTAAAAGTTGAGATAATGTGAATGCCTATGTACACAACACACGGCTTTAACAATTAGCAACTCATGACCACTCTTGTGTGATCTATCTCTGTACCCACTTTCTAACTCTCTTCCCATCCACTTTCTCCCTCCCCAAGCTGAATTATTTTGAATTCTAGATAGCATATCATTTCATCCATAAACATATCGGTATGCACTTCTAAGAGAACTAAAAAAAAAAATGCCATTTACCCATCTAAACATTCAACAATAATCCCTTAATATGAAATTTCTATTCAGTGTTCAAATTTTCCCAGTTGTTTCAGATTTTTTAATAATGTGTTCAAGTCAGGAACCAAATGAGATTCACAAACATCAACTGGTTGATATTTCCTTTATTTCTTTAAATAAATTGTCTTTCTCTTACAATTTATTTGTTGAAGAAACCAGTTCATTTGCCTGCACAGTTCCCAGCACACCAGACTTGCTGACTGCTTCTTCATACTGTTAACATACTCCTCTGTCCCCAATATTTCCTATAAACTTGCAATTAGATCTAGAAGCTTGATTATATTCTGGTCCAATTTTCTTGCAAGAATTCTTCACAGGTGATGTTGTATACCTTTGTTAGGAGTCACATATATGACTGTTTCTTTTTGTGAGATAAGCAGTTACTGATGATCAGTGGTTTCAACTTGGGCAAATTTGTCCCCCAAGGAGGCATCTGGCAATGTTTGGAAACATTTTTGGCTGGAACAACTTGAGGAAAGGTGGTGCTCCTGGTATATAGTGGACAGAGGCCAGGGATGCTGCCAAACATCCTACAAAGCAGAAGACAACCCTCAACAACTATCTGGCCCCAAATGTCAATAGTGCCAAGACTCAGAAACCCTGAGCTAGATCCTTTAAACAGTGGTTACAAACTCTTCTATCATTTCTTCATTTAGTAAGTGGAATATTACTATAAAGGGAAGCCTTGCCTCAACAATTGTATATAGTTGGTACCAAAGACAGGATAAATGCTTGACTCTTTCCTTTTATTTAGCTGTTTTCAAAACGATAAGTTGGTTCCCTCATATCCACCTAAGATAAGCAGTGAGGGTTCTGTTGGTTTTTAGTATCATTATGAACTCATGGATTTAAATATGCTTGCTGTGTTTCAGTCCACTGCAGTCATTCCTACTGATGCTCAAATCATCCTATATTTGGCCAGTGGAAACCTCTTAAGTTATAGCTCCAGAGTCCTTTTGACACTTCCCAGTAGTCTTATACAGCCTCCTCACTTGGTACCTCCTTCCAGAGGGAAATGGTGTTTAGAGAGTACAGTTTAGATGTGCTCATCACTACTATCGCTCCCTATTTTTATGAACACTACCAAACTTCCCTTTTAATCTTCCAGATTATTAGCCTTCAGCCAATGAAATCCTACTACACTGTTAAAAATAATCTGTCTCACTAGAACCATGTATGACACTTTCATACAACTCACACAGAACTATTAACTATGTAATATCACTCAGTAATATTAACATAATTAACGAATTAATATGTATTATATAATACATAAATAAAATATAACATAATAAATAAAATTCATTTTCACCCTATGGTGAGTAGACTGCTCACTCAAGTGTAATGAAACATTATTTATTAACTGAAGTCATTGATCTTAATTAATCTGAAAATTTCATAATTTAGGATGCAGTAAAGTAACTCAATCCTAATTCATCTCCAGCGGAGAAGTGGTTATCTAAGGGAGGTTTATTCAGTGAGGGACTATTTCTACTGGAAAACCACTCAGAGAAGTGCTATTTTTTGTTTGTTTGTTTGTCTGTTTGTTTCAAAAGCGAAGATTCCTAAAAGAACATCCTGGAACATATGTTACAACTTTCCAAAAAGCAGCACTAGTGGAGGTTAGAGATTTAGAAATCACACTAATCCAGAGAAAGACCTAGAAGCTGCTGGAGTAAGTAGCTAAATTTCTATTTGAGCACGGTACACGAGTTGCAAACATATCAACTCTATCCATAGAGAAGCTCAGCACAGAGCCAGGCATATAGTAAGCTCTCAATAAATGGTAAATGAAAAGTTTACATACTTCCTTCACTTCCTTGAAAATGCTTACAAACTCTTCATTGATGGCTAAACTTCTGCGTTCAATATCTCCACGTAAATTTCTTCGAGTGCGCAAACTATTTTCAACAAAAAAGGTTGAGAGTGCCTTGAGAGCTTCCAACATCTCCTACATAATTGATAATAAAAGAACATTATTGGGACCGATTTTCAAATGTTTTTCTAATCTCAAGCAAAAATTTAATGAAATCATTTCCAAATAATTTGTTTCCATTACACAATCCAAAATATATTGGATGACCTTCACATTACTGAACAGTAAACTTATTTCTGAGACACAATAAGGACATACTTACTTGTGTATTGTGACATATATACGTTATTCAATGCAGAATTGTTTGGAACTGCAAAGATTAGAAAAAACCGTAATGTCCATCTAAAAAGGATTGGTTTAAAGACATTATGATATAGCCATTGAAAAAAAGTGGAAATTCTTGGGACTTCCCTGGCAGCGCAGTGGTTAAGAATCTGCCTGCCAATGCAGGGGACATGGGTTTGAACCCTGGTCCGGGAAGATCCCACATGCCGCGGAGCAATTGAGTCTATGCGCCACAACTACTAATAAGTCTGTACTCTAGAGCCCGCGAGCCACAACTACTGAGCCCGTGCGCCACAACTACTGAAGCCCGCACGCCTAGAGCACGTGCTCCGCAACAAGAGAAGCCACCGCAATGAGAAGCCCGCGCACAAGAGTAGCCCCCCGTCGCCGAAACTAGAGAAAGCCAGCACGCAGCAACGAAGACCCAATGCAGCCAAAAATAAATAAATTTTTAAAAAATGAATTAACATTTAACAAGAAATAACTGCTGCGGCACTGTGCTAAGCATTTCACCTGGATTCTCTCATTGAACCTGCACAACAACCCTGAGGAGGTTACTGGCAGTATTCCCAATTTAGAAACTTAACATAAGCTCACAGAAGTTAAGGGACTTATTGAAACCATAATGCACCAATTTGGTGGTTATATCTAATAAGTGGTGGTCCCAGAGCCAATCTTTCTTACTCATTATAGTATAACGCTATTTTTTACACACCAATTCTTATTGACAGCTTACTGTCAGTTACCTAAAAATTTATCTATAAAAATAAAATTTATAGATAAAAATTCTGTATCTATAGATTAAAAATCCTATTTTTATCTATAAAAATGTATCTGTAAAACTCTCACTTAAACATAGTCTAAAATACGTATAAAAAATAAAAATTTATCTATGAAACTTATCTAAAAATTTTAGATAGAAACTTATCTATAAAACTCTCACTTATACACATTCTTTTTTCTTTATGCCACCATGGCATGACCAATATACCTAGCGACTCAGTGATACAGAAGAGATAATCTGCTACCACGGAAGGTGGAAAGTCCAATCTAAGTTTCAGGAGGTACTTGGGAGAGGATAAACTATCCTGTAAAGAAATACAAGATAGTTTACAAGATAAACTATCTTGTAAAGAAATACAGCATGAGCCCATACATCATAGACAGTGCTTAGCTCACAACAAAAACTAGTAGCCATGAGCAGGTGGTAGCCCTTTCACGCTGCAAATTATTTTAATTGTTTTCACCTGTCAATGGAAAGGATCAAGGATGCTTAGCCCTGATCTCCTGTTCCCCCTAAGCTCACCATTCGCGCTGTCTTATTTTGTAGTTTGCTCTTTTGCATTTTTCTTCTCCTGCCTGGGGCTCTCCTCTCCCCTCCCTGCTCAGACCCCCGACACCTGCGGGGGCAGGGGACTTCACCGTTTGCCTTCCCTATCCAGAGTCTTCGAAGAACAGTTTTAATTAAATATGGGGCAACACCCAGGAAACCTCTTTGCTCTTCCAGGGGCTCCTCGGCCTCCCCTTTCTCACCTGCCCCACACGGCAGCGCAGCGGGTCCCGCGGGCCTGGGGTCCCCTCCGCGGCGGGGACAGGGACGAGCCCGAGGGCGCCGGACAGATACCGCCCCCAGCCCGGGTCCGACCCGCGGACGACGCAGCACCCTCGACCCCGCCAGTCCCGCTCACCTTGTCGTTGTCCAGCCGTGTGTCCAGGATCTTACGCAGTTTCCGCGATAGCGGGTTGTTAGTCTGCGCCGAGGGCCCGCCGGCCCCATTGTTGAGGCCGTTGGCAGCCCCGGTGGCGGGCACTGCTACTACTTCCCCGCTGCCCTCGGCCATAGCGCCGCACGTCCCGCCCCCCAACTCGGCCCCAGCTACCTTAGCCCAGAGCACTGACGCGCCGGCAGCCCAGTAGCGCGCCGGCAGCCCCGTAGCGCGCAGACGCGCGTCTGCCGCGCAGGCGCGCGTCTGCCGCGCATGCGCCCTCGGAAGGCTCTGCTTCGCCCACTCCTGTGCCGCCAGGCTGCTAGGAGTGGTAACAGCTGCTGGGAGGGTAGAGAAGTTGGGGGAGGCGGAGCAAGACCCGCCGGGTGAGAGGAGAGTAACGCGAGATTTTGCAAAGTGGACTGAAATTCAAATCAGGTTTGGAGTTTGGGAATTACGGTTTATGGGATTAAAGGCACTTCGGGGTCCTGAATCTGTGAAAGTCTGAGCTAGACTTAAGTAAAATACACTGAGGCCTGTGCCTGGGCAACTGTGTTCAGTAGAAGCTAACTCTAGTTAAATTCGCTTTAGAATACTTTGTAACTGTTTCCTGCTATGAAGGAGATTTAAATGCAGATGTGGAAAGAATTCCAAAATATAGTATGTGAAAAAGCAAGGCGAGTTACAGTGTGTATAGTGTGATCACTTGTGTGGTGTGTGTGTGGTGTGTGTGTGAAATAGAGGTACGTGTAAATTTAGGCTTTTTTTTTTTCAGGATGACATTCCTTTGGAAGAGAGGCTTCCAATTTTCATTTTGCACCTTTCCAAACGGACTGAATTTTCTAATCTTCCCCGTGGGTTACTTAGTATGTCAACAGCGGTTATTAAGGTAAGGTAATTATGGCCTACTTTTCTGTGTTTATTTGTACTTCTCTGAATTTGCAATTGTAAAAAAAAAAGGAAACAAAATAATTTGAAAATTAGGATGATATAGTAGGATGAAGACAGGGAAATTATTGCAAAATTTAAATATATTTAAAGCAATTTATATATTTTTTAATGTTCATCTATCATTCTTTTATAAGGCTAATTATAAATACTAAGTTAAGGGCTTGAAATCAATACTTTTCAATAGTTCAAATCAGTATTTTCCAACAGTTAAAATAAATATTCAGGTAAGCCTCATTAGAGACCTAGGTTTTATATATATATATGTGTATATGTAATATTTATATATAACAATTTTTATTGAAGATAAAGGTTTTCTTTTATTGAAAATGTAAAAGATATTTATGTATATTGAACTTCCTTAATATAGTAGACACTGAAAGTATTAGAGACAGGCTCCGACCTAAATATTTTAATTTAATGGGAGAGCAAATACATGCATGTAAAAGAGTAAAGCATTTTTATATAACAAAGCATTTTTTTAATAAATTTATTTATTTGTTTTTGGCTGCGTTGGGTCTTCGTTTCTTCACGTGGCTTTCTCTAGTTGTGGCAAGTGGGGGCTACTCTTCGTTGCGGTGCGTGGGCTTCTCATTGTGGTGGCTTCTCTTTGCTGTGGAGCATGGGCTCTAGGTGCGTGGGCTTCAGTAGTTGTAGCATGTGGGCTCAGTAGTTGTGGCTCGAAGGCTCTAGAGCGCAGGCTCAGTAGTTGCGGCGCACAGGCTTAGTTGCTCCGCAGCATGTGGGAAAGCATTTTTATATAACCACAGAAGAACCATGCTGAAGTGTAAAACGTGGACATACTTACCTTCCAAGTATCAGTTGAAAGGAGGGCCACTTCAATTTCCCCCTCTTCCCCTTTGGTTAGTTATTAAAGCTTTCCTGCTCTTTGGCTTCTGAAATAAGTGGAAGTCACATCATTTTGGTCACTGTGACTTCATCAAAGTATAATATGGCATTTATTAAAGCCACGTCTGGTGAATCACAGAATAAAATAGAATGCTCAGTCCTCTACATTCTTCTCTGTATTAAAAACAATAGTTTCTATTATTTAGTGTCCAAATTTATTGAGAATCAGGCTCAATGCTGGATCCTTTTAATACACTATTGTTATCTGCATAACTACCCTGCAACATAGGGATCATTACCATTTTATCATGTCATTAGTATTCTGTTTATGATGAGTAATCCAAGGCTACAGAAGTCTTTCGGAGGACATAAGGCTACCTCACATCTCATCGTTAGTTACCAGCTAAGTTGACAGTAATTTTCAAATTCTACTACTGCTTCCTCAGTTTTCATTTTGAGTTGTGTACACCTCTCACTTGGAATGTAGGCAAAAACTTTTGCAGCCAAACTTTCAAATGTATTCTGTGTCAGTGTTGCCTTGACACTGTTCTTACTACCTTTGCACTGACACCAGCACTATTTCTCGAAAACAGATTTGGTCCTATTACTTTTTCGCTTTAAAAACCATAATGGCAGTTACTGAAGTAAATAACGTTTTAGTATAGTGTACACACACCCTTCATAATCGGATCTCAGAGTACCACTGTAGTTTTATTTCTAGGTACTTGTTTGTGATTACAACACTCAAGCCACCTGTATTTTTGGGGCCACAAACACATCCCAAACTTTTAAGTCCCCATACATTGGCTCATACAACTCACTCTTCCAGGAATGTGTGCTCCTGTGAAACTGGTGAAATCCTATTTATCCTTCTGGCTCCACTCAAATATCACTTCTTCTCTGTACCTTCACATAGCTCCCCATCTGGCCTTGGGCAGAATGAATTGATATGTCATGCAAATTCCATAGCACTTAATATAATACAACACCTCTAATAACTTGTGTCATACAATTATTTTTAAATTTACTTAAGTTTTGTGTTCCTCCACTAGACTCTAAGTACCTGGATGATGGGGACTTTGCCCTCCTGGTTTCCAGCACAATATCGTACACAATATATGTGCTGATTAAAGGCTTACTGAATGAAAAGTATTGAAATGAAGTGTTTGTGTTTTTTTAATTTTATTAATTTTGGCTGTGTTGGGTCTTCATTGCTGCGCACGGGCTTTTCTCTAGTTGCGGCGACTGTGGGCTACTCTTCGTTGTGGTGTGTGGGCTTCTCGTTGTGGTGGCTTCTCTTGTTGCAGAGCACGGGCTCTAGAGCACAGGCTCAGTAGTTATGGCTCACGGGCTCTAGAGGACAGGCTCAGTAGTTGTGGCACACGGGTTTAGCTGCTCCGCAGCATGTGGGATCTTCCCGGACCAGGGATTGAACCTGTGTCCCCTGCATTGGCAGGCAGACTCCCAACCACTGCACCACCAGGGAAGTCCCGAAATAAAGTTTTACAGCTTTATAAGTTAGAGTTTTTTTCTTTTGAAGTGTAGTTGATTTACAATGTTGTGTTAGTTTCTGCTGTACAGCAAAGTGATTCAGTTATATATATGTATATATATAAATTATTTTTCAGATTCTTTTCTATTATAGGTTATTTCAAGGTATTGAATATAGTTCCCTGTGCTATACAGTAGGACCTTGTCGTTTATCTATTTTGCATATAGTAGTATCTGTTATCCCAAGCTCCTCATTTATTCCTCCCCTTCTTCCCCTTTGATAACCGTAAGTTTGTTTTCTATGTCTGTGAGTCCATTTCTGGTTTATAAATAAATCCATTCGTATCTTTTTTCAGATTCCACATATAAGTGACATTATATGATATTTGTCTTTCTCTGTCTGACTTACTTCACTTAGTATGATAATCTCTAGGTCCATCCATGTTGCTGCAAATGACATTATTTCATTCCTTTTTATGGCTGAGTTATATTCCATTGTATAAATCTTCTCTATCCATTCATCTGTTGATGGACACTTAGGTTGCTTCCATGTCTTGGCTATTGTAAATAGTGCTGCTATGAACATTGAGGTGCGTGCATCTTTTCAAATTAGAGTTTTCGTCTTTTCCAGATCTATGACCAGGAGTGAGATTGCTGTATCATACAAAAATGAACTCAAAATGACTGAAAGACTTAAATATAAGACATGAAACTATAAAACTTCTAGAAGAGAACATAGGCAAAAAATGCTCTGACATAATCATAACGTTTTCTTAGATCAGTCTCTCAAGACAAAAGAAATAAAAGCAAAAATAAACAAATGGGGCTTACTCGAACTTATAAGCTCTTGCACAGCAAAGGAAACCATGAACAAAACGAAAAGGCAACCTACGGAATGGGAGAAAATATTTGCAAATGATGCAACCTACAAGGGCTTAATATCCAAAATATACAAACAGCTCATACAGCTAAATATCAAAACAAACAAACAATCAAAATATGGGGAGAAGACCTAAACAGACATTTCTCCAAAGACATACAGGTGGCCAACAGGCACATGAAAAGATGCTCAACTTCCCTAATTATTAGAGAAATGCAAATCAAAACCACAATGAGGTTTCACCTCACACTGGTCAGGATGGCCATCATCAAAAAGCCTACAAACAGTAAATGCTGGAGAGGGTGTGGAGAAAAGGGAACCTTCCTGCACTGTTGGTGGGATGTAAACTGGTGCAGCCACTATGGAGAAGAGTATGGAGTTTCCTTGAAAAACTAAAAATGGAATTAGAGTTCTTCATTGCAATGAATAGGAACTGACTGGGGCTGACTTCAATAGAAATTTATTTGACAAGAGGATTTGGGGTAAGTCTCAAAATTAATAGCAAGGATGAAGGACCACACTTGGAAGAGAACATGGGGAAACAAAAGGAAGCTGGGGACACATTGCCGTCATCAAGATCACTCCAGAGAACAGCTCATCGTGGACCCCAATGTCATTACTGCTGAAGCCTGGACCGAAAGGTCACCTCACCCACTGACCCTGAAGTTTAGGATGCCTCCACCGCACAACTGCCGGCGCTGTCTCTGGAGACTGTTGTTTAAAATTATACCACCTCCTGAGGAGTTGTCCCCATCTATGCTTTTTGTGTCAGTTTCTCTTGATTCCCTGCAGTGCCAATTTCTTTGTGTCCTCAGGTTTTGTTTCTACATTTGTGTGTCTGCTTAGTTGAACCTAAAGCACATGTCCATGCTCTGTTTTCTACAAAGGCTGAGAAATCGAGTATGAAATTTTTACCTTTCATTGTTAGTTATGTCAATTTCTCCATGAAAGTCCTAGTAACATGTACTGTCTCTCCTGTGTATTTCTCTCAGGGACTTTGAAGCATCGGTCCCACATTTCCTATCTCTTTTTAATCACGACTCCCTGCGCCTTTTCTTTGCATCTTCTGTTACCTGCTTTACTGCCTAGTCCTTGATTTTTAGGCATTGAGGCTTCTCACATGGAGATAGTTCCTGATTTCTCTCTTTTCTCTGAAACCTCATGAATTTTGAAAGCTGCTTCAAATTTTTCGTTTTCTTTTTTTGATTCAGGCGTATTTTCTGCCGCAGTTCTCATCCTTCAGTTTGTCCTTAAAATTCTCCAATTTTAAAGTTTCATAACTGAAACCTTAGCAGTCATGAATGTAATGATTTCATACCTCTTTAGCAATAAAATGATTTCAAACCTGCACATGAAATCTGCAGAATGAATAACTGCGGCTGGTCTGACTGGAGCCTGGGTAAGGGCCGGCTTTCTTTGCTAAGTACACCTTTTTTTCTCATCTGTGCAGCCTCCCCTTGGCTGCCTGTACCAGTTGGAGTTTGGGGTTGCAAAGTAACAGACAGTGTAATTTACTGGAAGGAGGTGAAGGCAGCTCAAAGAACTGAAGGCTGAAGGTCCAGCTGGGAACCAGCAGCAACTCAGGATCTCAGTAAGTGGAACCACTTGTTGGTTTTTAGGGCACTGCTGCTAATTCTTTTTTCTGCTTTTGCTCAACATTCGAAGTCCTAAAGCGAGTAAACTTTGACCACACGCCCATCCATTGGTCAGGACACCATGTTTTATGGTTCCAACCTGTTCGCAAACCAAACTTGAGTGCGCTCAGGCAAAGCACAGCAAAGCCAATCTACCAACACCAGGTTGTAGTGAAGAAAAGTGCAGCATTTCTTGCAAAGTGCCAAGCGTGGGACAAAGCAAGGGAAACGTGAAGCTCACGCTCAAAAGACCAGAACTCCCCAGTGGCTTTCAGGGCAGGGTTTTTAAAGACTGTGAGGGACAGAGTCCCAGGATGCACGATCGGCTTGTGCAGAATTCTCTGATTGGTTGATGGTAAGGTAACAGGGTGATGTTTCAGGAATCTCCGTCGTCAACCTTCTGGTTCCAACCAGTTTGGGCTCTACGTGCTGGTGGTCAGCATGCAGTTAACTTCTTCCATCTGGTTGGGGTTTTAGTATCTGTCAAACGACTCAAGGATATGACTAAGGATTTTATCTATAGCCATTGAGGAAGAATTAAAGGTTCTTGATTTTGTTTTATGAGTGAACTACTATGATATTGTCTTGTTTGACTGTTTTCCTTTGTTTCTGCATTTTTTTCACTTCTCTGATTAAATTTGCTCTTTGGAACTCTGGAAAGGCCTAGGAGGCTAAAGCTTTTTACAAACAAGAGGCAGGGGACATGAGGATGTCTGTGCCTGGGAAGGCCCTACAGGGTCCTGCTTGGTTTCAAACCCAACAGCACACAGTACTGGAGAGGTAATTCTGGTCAACATAATAACTATAAATTTGTGGTCTGTGAGACAGATTAGGAAATAATCTATATTTAAAAGGTGCAAAATCCAACTAGATAAAGAGTTTAGTTACAGCCCCAGCACTGGGGGTAGATGGGACTGTCATGCAGATTTTAATTAGCTTCCAGCAAACAGAGATTAGTTGCAACTCAGTGGGGTGGGAGATAGTGTGAGTATGAGATGTTGTGCACCCAAATTAGACAATTATATTTATGACAGGGGTTATAGTAAGAGTTGTGTCAGAAGTTAGTGTAAAAATAAAATGGCTAAGAAGTAGCCAGATGAAACCATTTCTAGATAAACAGGATTGGCATATTAACAGGCAGCTCAGGTAGATTATTCTGGAAATTGCCACTAGGTTCCAGGTCTCTGTCCAGAATCTCTAACCACAGCCTGAAATTTTTTGAGTAAAGAGATGATAAAATGACTTAGCAACTCCAAGCATATGTAAAAATAAGCATGGAGAAAATAATGATAAAATCCTTGGAATCAATATTTTTGTACCAGTTTGGAATGTTAAGGGCAAATCTAGGTGACCACAACTGCAGAAAATAAATGAAAAAGAAAATGGGAAATTTGAGCAGTGTATATAATCATCTGAAAAATATAGGTTGTCTTGTTTTTAAATCTGACATATTAAACTTGTAATTTCAACTTGAAAATTTTTTGTGTGTGATTTTAATTTTAAAAGGTATAATAGTATTTGATAAGTTTTAACAGCATTTATAAGTTTAAATAAATCTGAATCATCAAATCTTTATTATTAGGTTTTCAAGTATCATTTATGTACTTAAGAATATTTTGTGTGTTAGGTTTGTAATTCCACCTGCTTATCTGTTTGAAGTACTTTAGAAAACCAGATATATGAAATATTTAAGTTGAAAGTTTTAGATAATTAAGTCAATCACAAAAAAATTCTTAAATATTTAGGGGAACATAACTTGCATGACTTTAATATGAAATATTTAAAATAATACATGAATTAAATTTATGAGTTGTACTTAAATGCTTGGGGAAATTTAATATCTTAAATTTAGAAACAAGTTGAGTATTAATTAACAATCACTAAGTTTGTAAGTAGATTTACTTAATATTTAAGTTGTATCTTCAACTTACAATCAAAATTGTAAGGTATGAACTATTAGTGAAAATGAATGCAGATGTAAGAATTCGTTTCTACACACAAAAGCTATCTTTATACATTTTTAAAAAACCCCAAAAACCTTAATTATCAAGTGATAATTCTCCAGAAAGCTACTGATATGTTGAAACCACTGGTAAAATGGTTGGTACCCTGGTTCCAGAGTCAGAAAGCCTGGTTTGAATCTCAACTCTGCCACTATATGCCCCCGGGCAAGTCATATTTTGCCTCCAATTCTCAATCTCCTCCTGTACAAAATGCTATAACACTACCTGGGTTATTGAGTAATGAGGACTAGATGAAGTAAGATGGGTGTAGGAGGTATTATATAATCAAGAAAGTAACACGTAGTTGCCACATTTATCTGAGCTATTTCACACACTCTCAGTGGAACTATGCAATAATCCATTCCTGCCCAAGTTTCATACAACAGTCCCACATTATCAGATAAATAAAGCATATATATTTTTTCACACACTTCCTATCTCCTTTCAGCCTCAAGTTTCATCTGGCACTCACGTGTACGCATACATGTAAATACATAGTTTAATACTAAGGTGTAAACATCCGTGCACTTTCCAGAGTTTCTTCTGGCCATTCCCTCTTTCCTTATACATATGCATGTATTCTCCAATAACAAGCCTCATTGTGTCTACTTGTTCATTCTTGTGGTCCGAATCTACAGGGTTGCCAGCTGGCCTCTCTTACTTAACACATACTACACGTAATCGCCAGATAGTAATGTCTCCAGTTTAAATGGCCACAGGTACTATTTTCATTGTCCAATTTCTGTGCTGCAGCTTTAGCGTAGAAACCATCTGTTTCCCCTTCTTTTGATTTGGTCGCCACCTGCCACTGTTCTGCATAGGTCTGACAGCTTTTGGCTTTTAATTGATTGTTACTGATTTTGTTTCCAGAATAGATGAGTCCATGGCCTCTTATCAGAATTAAGCAGTCCACCAGTCACAGGGAACCTGATGTCTGTTGAACTCTTTTTCTGCTTGAGTTTCCCACCTACGCTGCGCTGTGCTTTGGCCGTCACATCCATCCCTTTGCCCGGAACGCATTTCCTTTCTTCCTCCCTTGACTATCACTTACTCATTCTTTTAGAGTCTCAGGAGCCTCCTCTTCCAAAAATGTACCGAGTCAGGCCAGCTGTCCCTTCCATGTGCTCTTGAATCACCCTCCAGGTGGTTCTCTCACTGCACTTTCACACTCTGTGTCATTATCGACACATTTTTATGATATTATTCGCGCTAATCTGTGAGCTCCCTGAGTCCAGAAACCATCTCATTCATCTTTGAATACTTGGCACTTCATGCAGTTTCTGTAATGTTGTTGGAATTTGATAAGTATTTGTTGAATAAATGAAAAATTAATATGAATAAATGAATAGACTGATGTATTTGAATAAACGATGACCCAAATTGTAGAAAATATATTCTGTTCTAAACCAAGCTGAAAACACAGCATTTCTGTTAATATTAATGTCCTCACCCTTCATTCATTTACCCAGAGGAGAAACTCAGGGTTATCTCTGCTTCATCTCCACTACGCCCCTCACTTTCCCTGGTAATGAATCGTGTATTGAAATCCTTCACAGAACTCTCGTATCTATGCCTCTAGCTCCCCCTTCCTAGTCCCATCGGTACCTCCCTATTCAAGACCAGAATTTTCTCAACAATTTATTAACCACTTCCCTTCTTTCTGTTTCACAGTTCATTATAAAATAGTCTTTTATGGTCCGTGAAATAGTCTCATAGTACATTGGTACCAGATTTTTTTCTTAAATACAGTTCTTGATATGTCTTCATGTATTGATATATCACTTCCTGGATCAAAACCTTCAATGCATCCCTATTCCAAATGTAAAGCAGCGATCCCCAAACTTTTCAAAAGTATCACCCCCCTTCAGCTAAAACATGTTGAGAGTGTGCAGTGTACAGATACATACATATTTATAACTATATATTTAAGTTATGACTGTAATAACATGCTAGAGACATAAACGGGCATACGTTGCATTATTTAACAGGCACAAAAACATAAAAGGTTGAGATAAAGAGAAAATATATTTTGAATAATTTTTATTTTATTAAGGTTCAAAGAACTTTTTAAATCTAAATTTTTATTATTCATATACATGTTTACTTACATATGCATACAATTTATAGATATGTCTGCTTAATTATTTTAGTTTAAAAGATTTTATATGTATTTATTCATATTTATGGTATGTATATATATATATATATATGCTTCATTATTTTTTAAAACTTTGGTTAATACTTTGTGATACAGCAACTGAAGTGGCTGCTCTCATTCCAAGTTCAGTTTATTTTAATACCTCGTTCAAGGGCTGTCATGGAAAAAAAACTCAGGATTTCGCAAAGGCACAATACTATTATACCGTTGATAAGAAGTTTCCTCATAAATAACATGGGGTCTATACCTATATTTCAAATGTCACTTTTTCTAATACTATTTCTTATCACCTCTCATTAGATTATCCTTGGTTTTGTCTTGTAATGTAGGTGATGGACATCTTATACTTGGAGGATAAGGAATGTCAGCTCTGCCACATTTTAATTTATTTGTGATTGTATTATTAGTACTATCTTCAATCTGTGGGTTCTCTGAAGGCATCTTTTTAGGCTGTTTGCCATTTTGGAGGATGTTTAGTTAAACTTAAATGACATAATCTATAATCCACCAAACTGGACCCTCACGTCTGCAAACTCATTGCAAGGTAGCCTGTTGCAGTGAGCAACACACTGAAAACTAGCAAAAAACGATGACTCCCTCCCAATCCTGGCATTATGGAGCACCCACCCTTCCCTCAGGATGCCTCCCCGACTGTACATGACATGAGATCTATGACCTTGAAATGTGGAGGGTGAGGGAACTAGAGTCAACCCATAGAGTGCATTTCAGTAATGCATCATTTCTTTCATTTCTAACATTAAAAATTAAAACTAAATAAAAGTTTTGACATCATCTTGCACCCCATTGCGCTCTCCACTCTCTGACATCCATCCTGGGGTTATGTCCCTTGTTGGAGCACACCAGTGTAGAGAATCAAGTCCATAGTGCTGTCTCTGGCTTCCAGCTGCTTTGTAATTTGACCCCAACCCATCTGAGAAATATATCCTTATATTTTACTCTCATTGCTTCCCTATACCTATCTTATGCTGCACTGCGAGCATTTAATCCCCTTCTTCTAAACGTGCCCAGTGCCTTTCATCCCCACCGTGCACATGCCCACTCTTCTGCCTTATATGCTCTCCCCACTTTACTTCTGTATCCCCACCTACCATTTGTCTCCTTCATGAAACCTTCCATTTGGGTATCATCCCTTTTACCTCATCTGAACAAAGTTTCATAGAAGTTAAAGGTTCTCTTTGGCACTTGAATTAGAAAGAATTATGTGCATGTATTATCTGTTCTATGGTCAGGTTAAACACCTTTAAGAAGAGGTGCTGGGTCTCATTAATTTTTCTATTCCTAAGTTATCTTGCAAATGTCTTGGCACATAATAGGTATTCATTCGGAGGCAGTGCGATACTGTAAAGCAATATGGGCTTTGGAATCAAAGAGACCTGACTCATGGGAGAAGGATTAGCATTTTGGTGAAAATTTTAGAAAGGAAGAACCCTCTATCATTTCAAAATAACCGACAAGGGAATGGTCACACATTTACTGTCAGTAGACGCCAGCCGACAATCCCTTGAGAGGTGCAGAAGAGACTTCTCCACGTGGTGTGACATCAAATTGAAGTTCCTTTCAATGGCATGCGTCTATGATTTGGAGCAGAAAGAAAACACCAAATCTCTAAAGGCCACTCCCAAGGAAGATGCTGTTATATTTTAAAGTCATCTGCCATATCTCAATTGTATTAACCATTTCTGGTCTTATTTATTGACTAACACATATATAAGATACCATTTTAAGAACAGGAAGTGATTTCAGGTTTTGATAGGTTTGCTTATCCTTTTACAAGTTAACTAGCTCAATAATTGATTATGTCCCAGCTTATTCTGGAGGACTGGCTGTCCTGCTGCTAACAAGAATTATTCAATCTGTTAATTCAGTCTGATATCATCCAGCCATGTTCCATAGGCACAGATAATGAAGGCAATTTATGTAATGGAAGTTACATAATTTATTGCAGGGCTAGTTTTTCTATCTTCCACACCCAGTTTTGACCATTCAGCGATCAGAAGAAATAGTTGCAAGTATTGTTGATGACCAGAAGAACTGTTACTCTCCTCCCAGCACAAAAGTATAAAGTACACACACACACATGCACACCCATGCATTCACACGCATACGTCCATGGTGCTTGAAATAGCATTAGAGTTTCTTCTGGGAGATAACGTGGCAGTGCCCTTTTTCATTGAAACTGATGCTCCTGGAAGGTACCCCGTACCTATTTGTGGTGTTCTTATTTTCCAGTTTGGGAAACAGAAAGATGTGTTACTGGATTAAGGATAGTGCGAGTGAAAAATGACATGGGACCTTGAAGTAGCTTAAAAATAGGGAAACATCCATGTGTGGAGCAAGCGGAGGAAAGGTCCCAGTAATCCAGTCATTCCTCATGACTGCCCCGATGCAGCGCCACCCTCGGCTCCTAATACGCCCCAGGCCTGGAAGTGCACAGCCTGTCAGCAATCAGAACTGACTTTTTCTTTTTTCTGGCCACACCGTGTGGCACGTGGGATCTTAGTTCCCCAACCAGGGATCCAGCCCGAGCCCCCTGCACTGGAAGTGCGGAGTCTTAACCACTAGACCACCAGGGAAGTCCAGAACTGACCTTTTAGAATGTTTTAAATTCTGCCACCTTTGAATATCTGAGGATGCCCACTGGGTGTTTATATGGAGGGAAGTTTTAGTGTCTGTATGTGAATCAAATCGAAGAGTGCAAATTCTCCACTTTATTTAACCAGTCCCTTTATACTGTGCTTACCTACCATGTTCACGCAATCCTCTCCCCTATTTAACTTTCCCCAGTACAGTGGAAAGGAAAATTAACTCACCTGGAATTCAGAAAATTATAGTGAAGCTTTTAAAAAGTGTTGACTATTTTTTAATAAATTTATTTGTATTATTTATTTTCTTTTGGCTGTTTTGGGTCTTCATTGCTGCGTGCGGGCTTTGTCTAGTTGCGGTAGCGAGCGGGGGCTACTCTTCGTTGCAGTGCACGGGCTTCTCATTGCAGTGGCTTCTCTTGTTTCGGAGCACGGGCTCTAGGCGCGCGAGCTTCAGTAGTTGTGGCGCACAGGCTCAGTAGTTGTGCACACAGGCTTAGTGGCTCCTCGGCATGTGGCATCTTCCCGGACCAGGGATCAAACCTGCGTCCCCTGCATTGGCTGGCGGATTCTTAACCACTGCGCCACCAGGGAAGTCCGTAAAAAGTGTTGACTTTTTATCCTCGTCACAGACCCACTGAGTCTCTTAAGATTGAGGAAGAGGAAGATTTATATTAAAAAGGAAAGAAAGGGGCTTCCCTGGTGGTGCAGTGGTTGAGAGTCCGCCTGCCGATGCAGGGGACACGGGTTCGTGCCCCAGTCTGGGAAGATCCCACATGCCGCGGAGCGGCTGGGCCCGTGAGCCATGGCCGATGAGCCTGCGTGTCCGGAGCCTGTGCTCCACGATGGGAGAGGCCACAGCGGTGAGAGGCCCATGTACCGCAAAAAATAAAATAAAATAAAAAATAAAATAAAAAGGAAAGAAAGAAACGAGGAAGGAAGGGTGGGAGGGAAGAAAGGAAAGGAAAGGTTTTAAAAGGAAGAAAGAAAATGCTCCCTGCATATTTTCTTTTACTACTAAACAATTTTGGGAGTCTCTAATCCAGTGGTTATTCAAAGTGATTCCTCAATGCAGAACTTCATCATCACCTGGAAACTTGTTAGAAATATAGATTCTCAGGCCCTGCCATAGGCCCACTGAACTGGAAATTCTGAAGGTGAGGTCCAGCAAACTGTTTTAACAAGTCCTCCAGAAGCTTCTGATACGTGTTGACTTTTGTGTTCTGCTGCTCTGTGTTTTTCAGTAAAAGCACATCCATAGGTGATAGGCCCCAAGGAGAAGCTTCATTTCTACAATAATTTTGTTATTCTTTCTCTCTGGTTCTCACAAACCCAAGGAGGTTGTAATAAAATAAATGTATAAAAAATGGAATTTGTATTATGGTTACTGCATACATGCTTCACTAATCTCCTAGCTTGTGGTACAATACATGTGTTATTTACCCATATACCTCACAGCAAAACTTAGTATAACGCCTCATACCGTCAATAAATATTTATTAATGAACAAATAAACTTTTCTCTTATAAAAAGCAAGTTTTCTGTTTGGAATTTACAAATGCATCCAGTTAGGATGGGGGATCTTTAATTACTGTTTGGTGGGCACATGTTCATCTGATGTTGCAAACATGATACATGTGTTTATAGCTAAGTGGAAGTTAATTACCACGATCAAGAAGAACAATTCAAAAAAGCATCCTACTAATTTTGGATCAACAGCATCCTCTTTTCATACTAAGGAAAATCAGTCTTCGTTCAGTCCCAGGTCCTTAAAATATACTCAATAAATCAGATTGATGATGACAATATTGACACCAGGGTTATCACGCCTTTAGATACAAATCTCATTTGGGAAATTTTCTGTCATTCCTGGCAACCTAAAACAAATTTATGCTGGTCAGAAATTGGAAAATAATCAAACACAGACAGTTATGAGCAATTTCTCTCACGATTACAGACTTATGGCTCAGTTCATCAATATTTGAATTACATGTGTGTAGCGCAATGGTTGTTAAACCGTTTCTCTACAAACTACAAATTAATATTAATGAGAAATTCAATGGCACTCAGCAGCAGCATTCTGTCACTGTACTAGAGTAATCATTGATTTTTATTTTAAATATTAATGCAATGCAATTTTTGTCAGCTTAAAGCAGTAATCTCACAGAAACAGCAAGACCTAAGTCAGGTGAGACTCTATTACAGGAGGTTTGAAAGCAAAGCTGCCCACAGGGACTGGTTAGTAAAACTGGAATTGCTCTCCAGCAATTGGCATATGATTATGAACAACTGTCTCCTAATTAATAGCTGACCCCTGGGGTTATTTGGTTTGCAGTTTGGGGCCTATCTGTTTCAAGAGCTGCCTAGTGTCAGAGATGGAGTGGTTCATTCTGAACAAGAAATTCAATCGTGAGGCGAAGGAACGGAGCCACCAAAACCAGCTGGCGCTTCGTACCAGAGGAGAGAAGAGTAGAGAGAAAAGCTTGGGGAGGTGTGACAACAGGTGAACAGCAACCTTTGCGATGAACCAACATATTGGTGTGAGAGGCCTGATAAAATGTGGATGCGTGTTATTGAGCCAGCCCTATTCTTTACGTCTGAAGGAGCAAAAACAGTGTGCTCTAATAATCTCAGAGTAAACAGATTTTTCTTTAGGGGAGGTTCTTTAATCAAAACATGATTCCAAAGCCTAATTAGCAGAAATCACACCCAATCTCTCTTTGGGACCACAGACCAGAAAGCATACCAGATGAATGATGATATAAAAGGAGAAATCTGGGGCTTCCCTGGTGGCGCCAGTGGTTAAGAATCGCCTGCCAATGCAGGGGACACGGGATCGAGCGTGGTCCGGGAAGATCCCACATGCCGTGCAGCAACTAAACCCGTGCGCCACAACTACTGAGCCTGCAAGCCACAACTACTGAAGCCCACGCAGCTAGAGCCCGTGCTCCGCAACAAGACAAGCCACCGCAGTGAGAAGCCCATGCACCGCAACGAAGAATAGCCCCCGCTCACCGCAACCAGAGAAAGCCCGCGCACAGCAACAAAGACCCAACACAGCCAAAAATAAATAAATTAAATAAATAAATTTATTTAAAAAGTTTTTTTTAATAAAAAAAAGGAGAAATTCTCTCTTACACAATTCCAGGCTATCCCTTGAAGTCCTATTTCTAAAGCTTATTTTCTACTTTTTAAGGTAAAGGATAGGCACTGTTATTAATTTTGTTACTAACACTAAAAAGCTTATAAATCACCTGCCTCTGATAGGAAATTGATATCAAAATAAAAATTACTGGTGAAGTATATGTCTACATACTTTGCCATGCTTGACACAAATTTACAATGATGGATTTTTAAATTGAAAATTTATTTTAAAGTCACCAATGTTCCTCATTCCCATGTAACTTTATAAAGCAACGTAAAATTTTTGTAAGCTCTTTTTTTTAAAGAAAACAATGAAAATGCCATAACGTGCCACTGCATTTGTTTTAATTCCACATGTTAATTAACCTTGTTTTCTGAAGCAATAGATGTCAATTTACAGGGTGACTTACTTAAAAAATAGAAAGCAAATTTAATTATTTGTTGAAATTATGGTATCCTGCAAGAGATAAGGGATAATTTAAATTAAGTATAACAAAAGAACATCTAGTTAACTCATAGGCAATGACATTAATGATTTAATAATGAGATTTTTTTCCCCACCAGAGATAGATTAAAATGCAGATATTGGACAGAAAAATTAGTGCATGTTACTGAGCCTAATATTTCCATTTGCTTCCAGTTGGTGTAAACAGTACACCCTGGTAAAGCCTTATGTTTAATTCAAAGAAGGTACTATTTGCCCAAGTGATCGAATTGTGATGAAAAGTAAAACTAGTCACACTTTTTTTACCTTTAAAATGCTGTGTTTATAATAACTGTGTATGTTTGTGTATTTTGAAGGGCCATACACCATATGGAGCTTTGATTATTACATATGTGAAATTACTACATTAAATGTATTTTGGGAGCAAGATAGAGTAGAAATATTAAACAAAATAAGTTTGAGATTATTAATATGAACACATTTTATACATTTGTATATAAATTTTCATTTTGTACACATGAATGATTAAATACACAAATTATTCATTTATAAATGGTAATATAAGTAGGGGGGAAAATACCAGATTTTTCAAGAAGTAAGAGAGATCATGTGTGAGGGGGGGATGCATAGAAAAAAAAAGGCATCACTAAAAACAGACAACAGTATATGTACTTATTTGTGTAAAATTACAGAAGTGTGGGTAGAAAAATAGACTAAAAGTTCTAACTATAGCTATTGACTTACAGAAAGTCCATGACAAATTGTCAAATAAAAATATTAGAGTTTAAAGTCTATAAAGTGTATTACATAATGGATAAAAACAAAAAAAGAGAAAGCAGAGATATTTGTGTATACATGAGTGTATTTGCTTGTTTAATTAGGAGACAATATAACAGGAGGCATGCTGGTCTATTAAAAATGGATACCCCAGGAGACTAGGAAGCTGGGAAAGTTATTAGCATTTCTTTTACACATCTTTATATTATTTCACTTATATAAGCATGCACTAGCATTCTTTTCACATTTAAATCTTTAGTTGAAGTAAAAACATAGGAAACTGCACATATCATGCGTGTTCTGCTCAATGAATTATCACAAAGTGAACCCAAGCATGACACCACCACACAGATAAAGAAAAAACAACTGCTAGCATCTCAGAAACCTCCCTCAAGCCCCTTCTAGACACTACTTCCAGGACCCCATCTCTTTTGACCTCTGTGTCCCATAGTTTTGTCCATTTGTCAACTTTATACAGATGAAACAGAACGCTGTCTATTTCCTGTGTCTGAATGCAATCATTTAACCTTAGATTTGTAAGATTCATCCATATTCTTTTATGGAACACTAGTGCATTGCTTTTCCTTCAGTTCTGAATACACCATAATTTACTTATGTACTATTGATGGACACTTCAGTTCAGAACCTTGCAATAGTAGGAATAATAGGAATACTGCCACAAAATTTCCTGTGGCACACACTATTCCTTGGGTACGTATCAGGGTTCTGTCTGCAATGAGCAACGTTGAGGGATGAGGCAATGTTCTGGGCAAAGATTAGGCTTGCTGTTTGCTATAAAACAGCAGGTTCCCCAAGGTCGGTGTTTCTCCCTGTATTGCAGCCCACTGCATGTGCAGGTGCCACGTGGGTCCTCTGTGTTGCCCCCATGGGACTTTGAGGGAACGGGGACAGATGCAAATGATGGTGTTCACACTGCTTCCTGTGCCATGAGTAATAAAATACTTTGTCTCTGACCCAGGCCTCTTACGTCTTCTGCCAGCATCCCTGAAATGGTAACAGGCTAATTGATCAGCTTGTAATAAGGTAAAATCAAATCCCAACCTGACCCCCATCACATCAAATACTTTACTGTCTATTTCCCACAAACATAACCACAATAAAGACATCAAAATCAAGAAAATAACTTTGAAAATTTACTGGCTGTGTAGATTTCCTAGCTCTGTGTCTTCACCATCAGCACCACCGAGTCCTCTAAGGACACCCATCAGTACAGGGAGTAGAGGTGAGAGTTCTCAGGTGAGAATTTGGGAGACTGGCCCAGGGTGCTGGCGGCGAACAACCGTGACCTGGCTGGGCGACCGCAGCTACAGCAGCCCCTACATCCTATGTCGAGGCCTTGGCCACGATGTGCCAGGGCAGCCCCTCTGGCTCCAGGTCCTCGAGCCTCCGGGACCCCCGGGGATCCCTAGGACCCAGTGGTGGTGTGGAGGGCGCCCTCTACAGGCTGGTGCGCAGCTGAGCCCTCCCCACCAGGGCGCCCGGGCTGCACGGACGGCCAGTACCTGCTGTCCTGGCCGCTACGTCCACTGTGAAGTCCCTGCTCGTCGCTTGTTCCACCCGCCCACTTCCCAACCCTCTACCTGTCCGGCCCAGGCGCCGGGCCTGGAGCCGCCGGATGCGGGGAGGAGGCACAGACACAGGAGGGAGGAGGGAAGGAAGGAAGGAAGCCCCGCAGGAGGCCCGCCAGCTCGGGAACAGTGGACCCAGGTGACCGCAGACCCTCCCACGGACGCTTTGGGCAGACCATCATGAACTGTCCCGGATGCCACTGGCACCCCAATTGTTTACTCTCTTCCCAACCCTCTCCTCGCCCTTCGGGCACAAGCTGAATTGCAATAAATTATTTGATGGTCTTAAAAAGAAGTCCTCAGATCCCATGAATTTCACCAAAGACATAGTTCGGAATCACGTGATTGTCTTTATGTGTCACATCTCTTATTCTCCTTCAGTCTGGGACAGCTTCTCAACCCTTCTTAACCATTTATGCCTTTGACACTTTTGAAGATATCGGCCAGTCATTTTACAGAACGCCCCTCGATTTCACTTTCTCTGATTTTCCTCATAACGAGATTCAGGATGCCTTGTCGGTAGCAACATCACTGTAGTTGATGCTGTGTTGTAATTGCATCTTATCATGTGGTACAGAATTTTAATTTGTCCAATTACTGGTGATATTCACTTTTATCGTTTGATTAAGGCGGTGCCTGCCAGAATTCTTCGCTGTAATATGATGCCTTTCTCCTTTCCATTAATAAGTGTTTCATGGAAAGTAATTTGAAACTATGTAGATATCCCATTTCTCATCAAGTTTATTTATTTTTATTTATTTATTTTTGGCTGCATTGTGTCTTCGTTGCTGCGTGCAGGCTTTCTCTATTTGCGGCGAGCGGGGGCTACTCTTCGTTGAGGTGTACGGGCTTCTCGTTGCAGTGGCTTCTGTTGTTGCGGAGCACGGGCTCTAGGTGCGTGGGCTTCAGTAGTTGTAGCACGCGGGCTCAGTAGTGGTGGCGTGTGGTCTTAGTTGCTCCGCGGCACGTGGTATCTTCCCGGACCAGGGCTTGAACCCATGTCCCCCACATTGGCAGGTGGATTCTTAACCACTGCACCATCAGGGAATTCCATCAAAAAAGTTTAAAACTTGCTTGTTTGTTTAGGACTCATAGTTTCTTATCTTATTCAATGAGTCATATTATTGCTATTGTTATTTATTTTTATTGTCTTAGACTTGACCTGAGGAAGGCTATCCAAACTGGCTTCTGTGGTATCTTAATACAATTCCATCATTGAGTATTTGCTTTCTTTCTGTCGTAGTAATATATTCCAGGCTTATCTCATACTTTTCCCTGCCTACACAGATGTCTACGTATCCATCTATGTATACCAAAAACCATGACCTCACTTCAATCCTTCTATGTCCAATCAACAACACAGGATGCATTTTCATTTTCTTCCTTTCTGTGATTGTAACTCCCTTCTCAAACCGTAAGAAACTTAGTTTTCGTTAGCCCTAATATATTTACTTATTTGTTTAATCCCCTGTATGTAACCTAATAGAAATTAGGCAAAGGATTTGGACAGAAAATTCACAAAAGAGAATACTTAATTGTCAAGAAGCATAGGAAAAACTGCTCAACATCATAGACATAGAGTCCTACTTAAAATGCATCCAATGAAAGAGGTTATGTTATTCCAATAGAATTTCAGCTGACAGAACTTGAAAGAATGGGAAATGGCCACAAAGAATGGGAAATGGAAGGGGCTGGACTTGCCTGAGAAGGCTTGAGCATAGCTGGGGCAGCCTTACCTCAGGGTAGTGAACGTTTTATGAAAAGAGAGAAGCCCCAAACTAGACATGGAGAATTGGGAAGGTTAGAAAGTATAGTCTGTGTCATTGTTTTGCCCATAGTTAACCTTGTGAGTCGACATGACAATGTCATATCTTTCCCTGGGAATTTGTCCTCAGTTCTCCCACCTCCTGTTACCTTGCTACTTCTCTGCTGGACCTTTAGGTGCTTGACAGCATCTCTGATTTCTTCTATATGGTAGACTTAAGGAATAATCAAGGCAACATTTGAGTCTTCCAAAGGATCTTCCAGAATTCTCAGAGCATCTCTAGTTATTCAAGCATTAACTTTCCTATTTGCCACAATTCAGATCACTCTCTCTTTTTTAAAAAAGTTATTTATTTATATATTTATTTATATATTTATTTATGGCTGTGTTGGATCTTCGTTGTGTGTGCGGGCTTTCTCTAGTTGCGGCGAGCGGGAGCTACCCTTTGTTGTGGTGCGTGGGCTTCTCATTGCAGTGGCTTCTCTTGTTGCAGAGCACGGGCTCTAGGCGTGCAGGCTTCAGTAGTGGTGGTACGCGAGCTCAGTAGTTGTTGCACACGGGCTTAGTTTCTCCGGGGCAGGTGGGATCTTCCCGGACCAAGGATCGAACTGTGTCCCCTGCATTGGCAAGCGGATTCTTAACCACTGTGCCAGCAGGGAAGTCCCCAGATCACTCTCTTGTTCCCCTACAAATCCTGAGGTCAAATGTCAGTTACCATGCATCATCAAGTACCATTTTTCT
This sequence comes from Globicephala melas, assembly GCF_963455315.2. Lineage (NCBI taxonomy): Eukaryota > Metazoa > Chordata > Mammalia > Artiodactyla > Delphinidae > Globicephala > Globicephala melas. Next base: position 14,220,841 of record NC_083331.1, on the reverse strand, counting down.
TATAGTAGAAAAATATCCATTTTTGTTGGTTTTTTAAAAGTGGGAAAATAGAGACACAGAGGCCAATTGACTTTTCTTATGCTTGGATCTACTTTACCCATTTATACTCCTTCCCTGGTTCCCGTAGACATTTGAGTTTGAGACTTTTAACTTAAGAAATTTAACATGCCCATCCACAGTGAGCCATTTGGCTAGAAAAAAAAATGAGGATTAAATTAATAAAATTTGAGGATTAAATTTGGATAGAAAAAGTGGCTTAAGAAAAGGAGAAATGGGAGAGTCATTTTATATGTAGCACAAATATGAAGGTATATTTCTAATATTTATCCCAAACAAAGAAACAAGCAAAAGAAGCAGTGAAAAGTGCTACGGAAGTACAGGCTTTGGAGACGTGTGCACCGTGAATGCAGTGGGGAGCCCGTAGGACAGACTCACAAAGTAATTCCTGAGCCAATCCCTAAAGGATGAGAGGGATTTTTCTTGGCGTAGGGAACTTTATTACTTCATGATGAAGTCTGGGAGTAAATATTGGAACTTTGACATATTCTTTCCCATTTCAGTTTTTTTTCTTATAGCATTCATTGCTATTTTCCACACTCAAATCCTCACACAGAGGGGTCAGGATAACGTGAGTACATTAAGTCTAACAATCTCATATCAATCACGCCCAACAGAACCACTAGGATTAGAATTTATTATTATTATTTTTTAAATTTTTATTTATTTATTTTTGGCTGCGTTGGGTCTTCGTTGCTGCGTGCAAGTTTTCTCTAGTTGTGGCTTGCGGGCTCTAGAGTGCAGGCTCAGTAGTTGTGGCTCACGGGCTTTGTTGCTCCATGGCATGTGGGATCTTCCCGGACCAGGGCTCGAACCCATGTCCCCTGAGTTGGCAGGCAGATTCTTAACCACTGCACCACCAGGGAAGCCCAGAACCACTAGGACTAGAATTTAAAAGTGAGGAATTTATGAGGTATAGAAAGAGTCCTAGCTTGAGTCCTGGCTCTTCTTCTTCCTCCTTGAGTGACTTGCAGAAGGACAGAAACTCTTAATTTCTGCTGCCTCATCTCTACACTGTCCATGGAGATAATCCCATCTTGCCTGCCTTGCAGGCTGCCATGGAAGTTTAGATGAAGGTACACGAAAACGTGTTTTCACGTGTGACGTGTTCTTCAAATGTGAAGCGTCGTCCTCAAGAACGTCCAGCGTAGAAAAGGACATACAACAAATAATACTTAAAAAAAATAAATTTGTTATTTTGGACTACTTGGAACTGCACAGAATTTTGCAAAGATAGAAGACAGTATTCCCATATACCCTTCATCCAGTTTCAGTTTCCCCTCAGATGTTTTCATCTTACATACTGTGGTACATTTGTCAAAACTAAGAAACCAACATTGGCATCTTACTATGGACTAAACTCCAGACTTTATTTGGGTTTCCCCAGTGTTTCTACTGACACCCATTTTCTGTTGCAGGATCCCCATCCAGGAGACCACATTGCATTTAGTTACCACATCTCCTCAGTCTCCTCTGATCTGTGACAGTGTCTCAGCCTCCCCTGGTTTTTTCGTAACCTTGACAGTTCTGAGGAGTACTGATCTGGTATTTTGTAGAATGTCCCCCAATATGGTTTGGTCGGGTGTGATTAGAGTGGGGTGATGGGTTTTTGGAGAGAATACCATGGAAGTGAAGTGTGCTTTGGTCACATCATATCGGGGGAAACTGGAATCCACACGTGGCCAGTAATGTTCATCTAGGTCACCTGGTTAAGGTGTTATCTGTCAGGCTTCTCCACTGGAAAGTTACTGGTTTTTTTTCCTTTCCATACTTCATTCTTCGTGAGACATTGAGCCCACCCACCCTCCACGGAGTTGGGGAGGGGATAAGTTCCGCCTCCTGAGTGGAGACGGCGGGGGTGTCTACATATATTATTTAGAACCCTTCTGTAAGGAAACTTCATATTTTTTTAAACCATCAAATAACAAAAACAATACTGATTGATGCAAGCTTCCTTTTTTATTCCCTGCTTACTTAACCTCTGGTAAGAATGCTAAGTTTAGCCTTTCAGCCAACGGCAGAGAATGGGTGTAGGAATGAAGAGTCATTAAAGACCTGGAAGTCCACAAACCAGAAAATACTTTTATGCTAAGAGTTAACTATGTTTGATTTAGGCCAGGTCTACCTCATCATCACCTTCTGCATATAGTTGACAACTAAAACATGTCATTTGCCATCTGGTTCTACAAGAATGAAGGCACTGGCCACTGCAGTCACTGACCTTCAGCACACCCTGAAAGGAGTTCAGGGCGGAGATCAGGAATGAGGCACTCCGTGCTCTGGGAAAACTGGTAGAGCAGGCCTTCAGGTAGTCAGATACTTTCAGGAGAGATTTTGTGGGAACCTGGATTCTTGCATCTTCCCATACTTAGAAAAGCACTGAAACCATTAACTAAGATGTCTATTCCTTGTGACTAGCAGCAAACTTCTGCAGAAATGTGCTTGGTTGCATGTACCCCCTTTGCCCAAATCACATATACACTAACCCCCCCACCCTTACCTCTTCAGAGCAGTCCCTCAGAGCTCTCTGAGAGGCTGTCTACTGGGCTATATAGTCCTCAGTAGTCCCCAAATGAACCTGAAATGCACAGCTCCTCCATCGTGCGTTTTCATTTCAGTCGACATAGTGAATGTCCCTTTGACACTCCAAGTGGACATGTCCTCCTCATGACGCATTAATGCCCTCGTAGTAGCAATTGCATCACGGGATCCGTATTTTTCCCATCCTTCACCAGACATGGCAAGTATCCTATGTTGCCTTCAAGGTAGAAGATACAGCGTTGTTCTTTATCCTTCCCTCCCAGGAGACAAAGCAAAACAGAACCGAAAGCCAGAAACAGAACACCTGTCTTCTCACTCTTTGTTGGCCTCCCTCTCTGTGTGGCTCTCTTTCTGCCCCTCTCCTCCCCCCTCCTCCTCCCTCCCTCTGTCTCTGTCACTCTCTCCCTCTCTCCCCTTCCCAGCCTCTCTTCCTCTCTCTCCCCCTCTCCTCTCCCCAACTCTGCTGTTTATTACCCCCATGACCGCTTCTAATGTCTACCTGTTGACATGGTTGATGTACACTGCTCTTAATTCTATTTTTATTCTTATATCTTCTGTTTCTTGTCACCTTGCCCATGCTCTTTTGCTTTTAACACACGGAGACACTGATCTTTCAGAGACATCACTAGCAAGAAAGCTTTCTCTTTTCATCCACCCCTTCACTCTAGTTGGCGACTCAACCAAGCACAGCATTTAAGAGACAGTCTTTGGCCTTTTGACTCAATGCTAACTGCTGAAAATTAGTTCCCTTCTTTTCTTCTTGATCCCTATTAGTAAAGACCTGGTGTTGCTGGCATATTGGTCACAAAATAGTAATATTTAAGTAATATTTAAGCATGCACACATTCAATTTGTGATAGTTCTTAGTGGGGTCTCTCACGGGGGCCAATAAATAGCACTTTTCTTCCCCAGCTGCAATCTGAACAAACTGAGGGGAAAAAGAGGCAGATGGAGACTAAAATATTATGATTATTACTGATAAAGGCTAAAGTGGAGGATGTGGCTTAGTGAGGGGCAAAGGGTCTGCTAATGGAGCCCAGAACTCAGCAGATTCACCCACCCTCTCTTCTCAGCAATATGGATGAGGGCAGGTCTCCCATGTGGGAGATTCACCTACAAGAGAGAAGCAGCCCTGACCAGCACACTGGCAGGTGGTTTCTCCCTGGAGACACCAGTTGCCCCAAGGGTTTGAATGAGTGGAGAGAGCCCGGGTACATTTCAGCTAGATTTCTCCTGAGGAAATCCAGGGAACTGGGGAAGAGGCATTCCCCCTCTGCCGTTTCACAATTTCTGTAATACGAAATTATTTACTTTAGAAAAATCAGTGTTTGTTAACCCCTCTTAGTATTATAATACCAAATTCAGCATTTAAGTTTGGCTTTCTTCTGTTAGACTGTTGTATTAGTATATTCAATCCTTGCAATGCATCTTATTTTGGTGAAGGAGGGTGGGATTTAAGATTTTTAAAATACTGTAGTACAAATCTTTGTGAGTTCTCTCAGAAGTTATGACACTGGTGGAAAATATTATTATCCACATATACACAAAATTTTTATCTGTTTCTATGGAGACTGTTATATTCCTCTTTCTACATATTCTGGGAAAAGTTTTAAAAATTAGAAAACATAGTTGTAACACTGAAAAAGCCTGAGATGACTTTTGATACCAGAAGAAAAAAGAAGCATAATTTAAAAGTAGCAAAAGCATAACACTGATTCAGTATTAAACATAATTATGCACTGCTTTAAAATGCATACTGGGTCATGTAGCAAAAATATATTATGGACATTTCTCATTTTGATGGTTTAATGTCAAGTGTTTGCTGTGTTAAATGTGATTTAACACTTCACATGTTTTTCTTCTTATGAATGAGTTATTGATTTAAAATGTGTATGCTACTTTAATTCATAAAAAGAATGCAGACAGCACCTCTGGGAGCAGGCCACAGACTGTATGCATCTTATTTCCATGAGAGCTTCTGGGGAATATAGTCATACAAATCACTATGTTTAGAAATAGTACATAACGAGACATATGCAATTTCTACAGGGAAGAGGGGTCTTGAGTCTATCAAACACATCCTATCCTATGCTATTTCTGTCCTAGAAAATGAAATAGGCAACCTTACTTCAACAGGATGTTAGGATGGCTGTGGTAAATGTATGTATACAAATGGAAGAATAATCATCCTAAAAGCAATCCATGATCTCATCCAGAGACTACTTGAAATGGAGACCAGGAAATCTGAAAGGTCCCTTGTCCCATGAGATTTTTTTTTTCCCCTACAAATAAGATGGACACCATAGCAATACCTCGTTAAATCTGTTTTAAGAAGGCATTCATGAAGGGAAGGGGTAGTTTAGGAAGGAAGGAAATGGCAAAAAAAAAAATGAAGAACTTACCATGGTCTCTACTTATTTTAACCGTTTGCTGTTTCTGGGCTGAAAAATCTGATTATAGTTTTTTAGCTAGTGGAACATTTCTTGGGGTATCTCCCAGCCTCTGTTGAGGAACAAATGATCCATTCTGATAATAAACTGATAAACTCCCCAGCCAGGAACAGTTAAGGAAAATCTCTCTTCCTTGGCTCTATAAGGAGTCTCTCCTTTCGTTATCCACTAGTTCTTTTGCATCTTACATCTTCCTGCATCTCTCTCTTGCTGGTCTGTCTTTGAGGTGTACCTCCCTGTATCAGGCCATTTATAATGCTTAGAATTTCAGTCTCCTTGAATTTCTCAAAGTTAAGACTTTAAGGGGAGACATTTTATCAGCTATCTTCATAGCTATTCCTGTTTCTATTGCCAAGTTGTAAGGAGGGTCCATCTTGTCTAATACATGCTATAGATGAGGAATGCCTACTGCAGCCACCGATTGCTGGAGAATGAATTCTCCCTTGACATCGTTCTGCCCTCTCTCTTCTCTGCTCTGCTTAGCGTCCGTGCTCTAATCCACTTAACTGTGTTGCTAGCTCTTGGACTGCAAGAGAACAGTTAGTTTGAATAGTCTAGCAGGTATTTATTTATTGCTAATCACAGATTTAAACAGCTAAGGGTTGGTTATTGGTCTCACCTAAGGGAAGTCTGAGAATAATGTAGCGGCCTAAGGAAGATACCATGGATCCAGACTCACCATTTTACTCCATCATTCTTAGTATGTGGGCTTTGTCCTAATGCTTTTCACCTCATGGTTGAAAGGTGCCTGCTGTGCTACAAAGTGTACCACATCCATTTTCTAAGGTTGAAGAAAGAGGGTGTGGATGTGATGGGACCAGCATCCCTCCACTTTCCTCTCATTGGCCAGCACTGTCACATGCCCCTCAAATTTCAAGACCAGCTGGGAAATGGAGATTTTAGCTTTCACTGCTTCAATTGGAGAGAAAGGTATGGAAGAAGAGGGTTGGGAAAGGACACTGTATCAGCCAAACTATAGTGATTGCCACATATGTGAACTGAAGAAGCCCCTTTTCAACCAATCCCCGATGGTCAGCAGTTATTGATCCATGGTGTTTCCTATATTTCACTATCATACTCCTTCCCTAATTTCACATAGCACACTTTCTCTGTTTAAAAGATAAATACCCACTCTGTAGGCCACACTAGAACAGGAAAACAATCACAATAATATTCATTTGTTTATGAATTCCCTCAGTTAATGTTCAAATTATTGAGTATCTATCTTCTATTGCCAAGCACTGGGATACAATGTTGACTAATGTGTGTTTTTTTAATCATTGAGCAAATGTCTTATCTGTACAGTGCTTTATCAATTAGAAATGCTTTCAGATACTAAAAAGCAGAAATTTTAAATAACAATGACTTAAATCTACTTACAGTCTATAATTTACTTCTAAAAAATTCAAAAGGTGAGTAGCTCCACAATCTTAGGGTGCTAGGATTTATTTCTGTGATTTTCCTCGTAGTTACAAAAAGGCTGCCACAACTCTAAGCATTTTATTTTTCAATAATGTGTCCAAAAGGCGGCCAAGATGGTGAGAGAACTGTTCTCTCATGCTTCCTTCTTTAATCAGAGAATGCAGTCTTCCCTAGAGGACTCCTCAGCTGATTCATTATCTAGAATAGGGTCATGTGGCCACCAAAAGTATCTAGTGAATAAGAAAGAGGGATTGGGAATTAATATTTGGTAGCTAACCAAGAGTATTGTCATAGATGCTTTATAGCTTTCCACATGTTTTTACATTCATGATCTCATCTTATGACTTAATGGGACTACCATCCAAACATGCTAGAAACTCAAACCTGGAATAAGAGGTATAAGCAGCATTTGCTATGTGAGAACTTCTGGCTGGGAAGTAATTTAAAGATCCTTTTCAAGGTGCAAATTTAATGCAAGGGTTTTAAAAAATAGTATAATGCATCTTGCCTATGAAGTATGCAAACAAGAACTCAAGGAGTAACACAGATGGCTCGGTAGTTTGGGAAGATAATTACACGGTGGAATGAAATGAGAGATCAGGATACATGGATTCGAGGCTCAGCTCTGGGTAAGACACTGGAAGGATTTTGAGCCTCTGCTTCCTCATCTGTAAAATTATATACTTGAACAAAATTAGATGACCCTAAACTTCTTCTCAAATATAACAGCATCTATATAATCATGATGCTAGAAGTCGTGAGGTAGAATCATCTATTTCCAACCTCTTTTTACAAATGAGAGAACTTAGGCCCAGAAAGGGCACCGCTTGTCCAAATTCACTCCTCTAAGTCAGAAATTTGAGTCCTAGTATGTAATACGCTATGCTTTCATGAGTAATTGATACTTCTTCCCGATAGATTAAAAAAGAAAACAACCAGCCTCCTCTGTCTTCATCTTCATCTTAGGCAGAATCTCAATAGCATTTACTCTGTTTAATAGAATGCGGATAATGAGATATTTTTTGAAGTCCACCTTTTAGCTGTAAGGTCTCAGCCAAATGACTTAACCTCTCTGTAAAGTAATAACTGTACCCCCTTCATATTTTTCCGCTTTTCTTTTGAGGACTAGATAAAATAGTCTATTAAGGAGACTTAGTGTTGGGACTGAGACACAGCCAGGACTTAAATCTCAGCCAGCCATCTCGGTGCTTCAAACTCCAAATTGAGAAAGTGTCCTAGACCAATATCCACAGTGGGAGTGTGGAGGGTGAGTCCCAATCTCCCTCTCATTATTTTGTCTTTATGGAGTCATACCTTCTACCTATACATGATACAGATCTGAAGGCTCTGTGTAATAACTAGGTCATGATACATAACAGAAAGTCAGGCCAATCATTATTAACACAGTCACTGAACTCATTAACCAGTGACTTGTACAAGACAAATAAAAATAAATCAGAGCATTTGATCAGGGATTCTGATCACGGAAGGGATGCAGGGGAACAGGGAACCATCGGGCATTTTATTGAAACAGGTTTTCTCAACCTCAGAACTACTGATATTTGGGGCTGGATAATTCCGGGGGTCTGTCCTGTGCCTTGTAGGGTGTTTAGCAGCACCCCTGACCTCTGCCCACCAGATGCTAGTTCATGATAATCAAAAATATCTCCAGACCTTGCCTAATATCCCCTGGGAGGGGTCATACTCTCCCTTGAGAACCACTGTGAGAAAACTTGATACTACTGTGCATTTTTTTCTTTTTCTGGGAGGCTTATCCGTTTCACCATATTCTTAAAAAGGTCTATGACCTCATAAAGGGTTGGAACTAATTACACAAAGCCTTTCAAAATAATAATGAAAGAACGCACATCTCCAGCTATAATAAAAAAAAAGTACTCTACCATGGCTAATTTAAAGGGTACAATTTGAAAATTTACTATGAAATATATACCTACCCAGTTATTAACTTTCAACTGCTTTGAAAAAGCACAAACTGTACTGAGGAAGTAGCTACTTCACAAACTGCTATTCCCAGATGGCAGGATTCTTAAAATACCGTCTTCAGCAGAGACCCACAGTCTACTGAATGTAGCTCTAAATTTCCAGAGAGGTTAGCGCTAATGACAAGAAAAAAAAAACAAAAACCTTAAGTCCAGAGGGGAAATCAGAATCCGTGTTTCTCAGTAAAGAAATTCAATGGCGGTATTGATTGCAAAATTGATTGGACGGAGGGATGGAAGAGAAAGGGGGGAGGGGAAGAGAGAGGAGAGGGGGAGAGCGAGAGAGGCAGAGACAGAGAGAGAAAGAGGAGGAGAGAGGGGGACAGACAGGGAGAAATGCTTCGAGAGAGGTTCCTGAAGAGGATGTTTCTTGGGGGAGGCTCGCTGTCATCTCCCTCTGCTTTCTCCCTGGCTTGGCTGGAAAGGCGGCTGCCTGACGGAATCCCTGAGCCTCGGGTTCTCTGCTCTCGCCTCTCATTCCCACGCCCACACTGGCCCTGTTCACCCCCTTACAAAGTGACCACGTGCCAAGAGCTCCTGAAAGCTCAAAAGGGTCACCGCGCCCAGTCTCTGAGGCGTTCCTTTCCATCTCCGTCTCCTAAAGGCGGTCGGAGACCGGAGCTTAAACCCCAAATACCAGACCCCCGAAAAGCGAACAGGGAGCGTGTTTCATCTTCCAAGCCCCTGGCGAGCACCCGAGAGGACAAGCAACTTTCGCCCCTACTTCTCGGTCTCTGCCTCCGCCACTCTCGCGTTGGAAGGAGTCGCGGGGCCACGAAGGCGGGAGAGGGCTCGGGGCTGGAGGAGCCCAGACAGCCGCCCGGGGCGTGGGAGGAGACCCCGGCGCTCGGCGGCCGCGCCCCCCGCCCCGCCCCGCCCCGCGTGCCGGGAGGGTCCCCGCCTTGGCGCGCCGCGCCCTCGCCGCGTCCGCTCCGGGTCCCGGCGGGCGCGAGGGGAGGGGACAGGAGAGAGAGGAGGGCCGGGCGGCGGAGGGGAGGAGGCGCTGCGTGCCTCGCCTGCCAAAGGCGGATCCGCCCCTCCGCCCGCGAGCTACAGCGCCCCGCGCGCGGCCACAGCGCTCCGCCCGAGCCGCCGCCAGAGAGCCGCGGGAAGCGGGGCTGCACGGGCGGCGGCGTCGCGCGTCCTCCCGGAGCCCTCCGCCTGCTGCCGGCCCCTGCTCTCCCTCCCGCGTCGGGCCCGGGGGCTCCGCGGCTGTTAGGGACCGCGGCGAAGAGGGAAGGACGGTCTTGCGTGCCGTGGATGCTCCGCCCGGGAGAGACAGCAAGTTGTGAGTGCGCCCCGGCGCCGGGAGAGAAGGTGGCCGCCGCCCGCCAGCCATGTGAGTCCCGCGCGCGGCTGCCCCGGGGCGCGGTCTCCGCTCCTTTTTTCTCCGGACGCCGGAGTTGGGCTGCTCCCGGGCTTCGGACTTCCTGAGCTGGGCTGCCGGCCGGCTCTCCCTGCCCGCCGCGTCCGCTGCTGGCGTCTGCCTCCGGGGGGTGCTGCCTGCCCATCCTCATCCGCTCCCTCCGCGCGGAGCCGGCTGGAAAACGCCCCTCTCCCGCTTTGGGGGTTGAGGGATCCTTGTGTGTCTTCGGGGTGGAGTGGGGGAGGCCTTTGCCGGGGGCTGGCTAACCTCGGGGCGCCTTGCCCCAGCGCGAGGTGAGGGCGGTCTCCACCCCACGTCCCCGTGCCACCCGTCTTCCCCAGCCTCCGGGCCCAGCAGACCAACTTCAGCCGCTAATGCTGATGCTGACCGCAGTTGACAAGATTAAAAAAAACAAACAAGTAGCCGGAACTCCCCTGGAGTGACACACTGGGGTGGAAATGGGGTGGTGGGTGGGAAGGAAAGGGCAGGGGCGAGGGTTGGGAAAGGAGGGGGTGGGTGACGTCAAGCTGGAGTTAAAAGAGTCCTGGGGACGGAACTGGGGTGCGTGGCTCTGGGCTTATGCATTCGCTGTGAAAAGTGTGGGAAGTGGTTCTGGAACTCTTTCTCAGAGGGAGGGAGGTATGGAAGTGAATGCACGTGGAATCACTAGAATGACTGGGGATCGATGTAGAGTCCTGGCAGGTGTGGATTCTTTTTCAGATTAGATAGTGACACTCGTTCAGCAGTAGAGATGGTTCCAATAATTTAATTGGAGGCCGTGAATCAAAATTGCAGGTATGAAAATAAGCCGTACGCAAGCTTTCTTTCGTTGACACTAGAAGCTAGTTGAGATTGAAGGCATTCACAAACGCTACTGAATGAGGACTGGGGATGCCTAATAGTTCCATCCATTCTGTATGCCTGGGCAGTGTGTAATTGTGATCCTAGTTATTTTGTTCGGGCTCATGCAGAGTGTTAATGCACCTAAAGGGACACAGAGAAGTTGCGACAAGTTATGAGCATGAACTTGCAAGCCAACTGAACAAACCCCGGTATGGTTCATTTTATTATGACATTCGGAATTATGTTTACTGCCGGTAAATATGCTACATTACTTTTAATGTGAGTATATGAAATGAATTCACTGGCTTGGCAAGTAGAAGTCATGCATTTCTTTAAGTGCATGAGTTAATTTGGGGACATTTATAGGAGATAAAGACATGAAAAAGGTTTGAGCCAGTCTGACAACATTTGAATTACGGAGAAGTTTATAGAGAGAAGGGATTCTTCTCACTTTTGAAGTATGGAGGCATCTTTGTTTATTCATTGAAAGTTGTAGACCAACTGAATCGGTGTTAATCGCATTTCTAAAAACATTTAACTTTTAATATTTCTTATGGTTTTACCAGGGACCATCTTCCTTACTGCACAGGAAGGGAAGTTGATGCCCAGTAGGACTGAAGATCCGTTCTGTTAATAGACACTCTCCCATCACAGAACTGTGGATTACCTGTGGGTCCCCGGTGGTTTCACACCTTCACTCCCTCCTGCAGACCCAGAACAGTTACTTTGGGTCCTCTTTGCCCCGTCTGGTGAAAGATGGCATCCAGTCTGACTTGCACCGGGGTCATCTGGGCTTTGCTCTCGTTTCTTTGTGCTGCCACCTCCTGCGTGGGGTTCTTCATGCCTTACTGGCTCTGGGGATCTCAGCTGGGCAAGCCTGTGTCCTTCGGTACTTTCCGGAGGTGCTCGTATCCCGTGCACGATGAGAGTCGGCAGATGATGGTGATGGTGGAGGAATGTGGGCGCTACGCCTCCTTCCAGGGCATCCCCAGCACAGAATGGAGGATTTCTACCATCGTGACAGGCCTGGGCTGTGGCCTCCTCCTGCTTGTGGCGCTCACCGCCCTTATGGGCTGCTGTGTGTCGGAGCTCATCTCCCGGACAGTGGGAAGAGTGGCTGGAGGAATTCAGTTTCTGGGGGGTAAGTGACTTCGCTAAATTTACATTGTTTACTGGAACCCCAAAGCAATAGTGAAAGTTGTGTTCCAGTTATCTACTGAGATTATGGTAATTGACCCTTGGAACGCTCAGGGGACATAGGCTCTGGGGACAGATTGCCAAAGTCAAAGATGCTTTACAACTTCAAGAGCTCTTAATTCTGTACATCCTTAAACATGGACATCATTGGCCTGCTCAGTACCACATCTGTGAGGCAGTAGTGTCTAGGTTGTTTATAATGTAGTCCAGGAGACAGTCTGGATTTTATAGCTGCTGGCTCTTTATGATCAACAACAAGCAATTACAGTATCTGTGTCTTTCTGGAATCCTCAGGTCTTAGGAGATGAACCCTTCATAGAAAAGTAGAAAAGGTTTTTGAGTCAACATTGTCATCATAAGCCTTTTATCCTTTTTGGTGGATGTAAAATTGAGCCCTGCCCCACCTTAAACTATATTTCTAAATAAATGATGACTGTTTTAAATGAGAGATCAGTTTTACATGAACAACTATGAATTCAACCATGCCACAAAGATAGGCTTCAGTACCTTGTTAGGGCTGAACTTCTCCCGGTGCTTTTGCTGTGAAGGAGAAAAAAAAAAAGAGTATTTAGCAAGTGATGTGTGTTTGTTTCAAAGGGACTGGCCAGTCTCACTAACACTAGAAAAGATTTGATTTTTACTTGGGTTGCCTCCAACAAGTATTGCTTCAATATCTCTGGTCATATGGTTTTAATTATACTTCATGTATTTTCTGCTGTGCCTTTCACCTCCATTTTTCAACCTGACGGGTTGAACTCGTGTGATTTATAGTCTGCCTTGGTGAAACAGGACAACCTCTGTAGATAGTACAGAGTTCAAGAAAACAGGAAGCCAGGAAAACGTATAAAATGTATTCGTAACTTCATTACAAAGTAAAAGTCTGTTGCTCTTTCATTGGGTGTTTTCTCATGGTCTTCGCTGAAAAATGCAGAAGACAGAACATTAAAAATGGAGAGTTCTGGAGTAGAGTCTATATTGGAGAAACCCCAACAGATGATTTCAGATGATTTAATATAAAACCTTCAAGTAACATTTTGGGTCAGAAAATTCTTGTGCTAAAAATTCAAGTGGCTGAAAGTTTTGCGTTTCTGAGTCAGAGATACGTTGTTTGCAGTTCTTGATTTCCTTACCAGATGTAACTTTGTTCTCATCTGTTTTTTCCCGCTGGTCTTGCATCCCACTCTGCCCTAGGAGGCAAGCTGGGGGACTTACTATCCTTCCTCTACTGCTTCACTGTTCAGCATTGAGCACAAGTCTTGCGTGTGATGTGTGGATTCCTACAGAAAGACAGTACAGTAAAGCTATTAGGCAGTATAATGAGGTTTTTGTAGAGAGTGGAAATACAAACCCAGAGTTAAAAACTTGTTGATACCACAGATTTGAAGAATAGGACTAATGCCAGGAATATTTTTAAGGTTTTTCTCCTTTAAGAATAAACTTGATTTGCTGTTTGCGTTTCACTTGGCTCAGGAAAAACACTGGGGCAGTTTCTTTTTCTCCTCTTCTGGTAAATATTCCTTTTCCTTTTCTTCTTCGTTTTAGGGCAGGGACTACTGTTATTTCTGGCAGAACAGGAAGGTGCTTACAAAGAGAAATCAGTTTTTATTGATTACCTTTAAACGTATAATGAAGGAAGGCAACAGGAAGTAAATCTGAGACTGGTGAGATTTATAGATTTGAGGGAATTATAAAGAGCTAAATGTTCTACTTTACATAAAACTCAAGGGGAAAGGCCATTGGGGAAGTCATGTATACTTTTTAAAGGACTGTTTTTTCCTTAGTATATGCTTTTCATGAACTCTGGTTTGGTAAGAGTTACTGACATTGAGCTGAAGATATAGGTTATTATTAGCATTCCTCAAATCCTGGCAGAAACTAATTCTGAATGTAAAACCTAAGAGGGCTTTTCTGATTCGAGCCTTTTGAGGGCCCGAGTAAGTAAATACATCCCATTACCCAAGACAGTAGTCATTTTAGAATTAAAAAATAACTTGAATTACGGAAAAGGTTTTGAAAAATCTGCCATTAAACATTACCATTTAGTGATAGACCAGTTGACCAAAAAAATGCTTCAGAAAGAATTACTCCTGTTGTTCATTTCATAATTGTTTGAGTTTTTATTCATAAGAAAAAGTGGTAAATAATTTTATTTTATGAAAGTTTTCATAAAATGGGTGGGTTTCATAAAGACTGCAAAATACCAAACCACTGGGTTCTATGAATTCCGTCAATGGCCATGCTTCCGAAATACAGTCAAAGTGCAGGGCACTCTGCTATAAGGCGGATTCTTCTACTAAAAATGATTCACCCAGAAAGGTTATGTTTAGCTAAAGTTAGGATTGCTCCAGAACAACAGGAAACAGGATAATGGCAAAGTACAGAGGCATCCTACTTAAACATGCCTGCTGTGTCTGGAGTTTGCACATATGGTGTAACATCAGGCAGTAAAACCCCTGCAGTACTTTGGAACTAGTTAAAGGACAAAGTGTCAACCTTCATTTTGAATTGTCTTGCTGTGGTTGGTTAGAGGTCAAAATGTCACTTGTAAACGGGTGGAACAACACAGAATGGGACTGTTGTCCATGGACATTTACTACCTATAAAAGAAATACTTCAAGGAATCAATGACTTCTGCCTTTCTTGTGGTAACTTGAGCATAAACTTTAATTGCCACCATCTCCATCTTATATTTGAAGTCATGTCTTGGTCATAATTTTTAAAAACGAGCCTGGGTTGAATTTTACCCTCAATTGAATTTTTAAAAGGCATGTAGAAAGCCTTTGAGAAATATCACGCATAAGAAAAATGTTAACATGCAGAGATTATGATAATGGTGTTATGAGAAGATAGAGGTTGTAATGTTGTTTTTGTTTGTGGAACACAAAATCATGTGCTTTCAAATACTGTTGTAGTCATTAAGTACTTTAACAGAATTTTTGAAACTTCATACCAAACTTTTGACGTACGTGTTAGTAAAATATCTTACTTACATGCTCTGTAAGCGAAGCATGTAAGAACGCAGTAAAGACGTATTAAGGCTATCTTAAGTTCTGCCCACTGGTGCTTGCAATTGTCAGGGTCTGAATTTGTAGATTTCATCTTTGGAAACTGCTGGCGCTCTAACGACGGGGTATGGAAAAGAGTCCCAAATTGGTATTATTCCACACTTAGTTTGGATGTGAGTCACATATATGTATAAAATGAGTGTAGACTACTAATCAGTGGCAAACAACTACCTTCCCAGTGTAGATACTGCTCTGTCCTGAGAAGCCAGGGGAGACCCATCTCCTCAACTAATTGATGGTTACGTGCTGCTCAAGACGGTGATGATGACAGAGTGTTTCTTAGAGCATCCCCGTCTCTGTGCTGAAAGCATCATTGCCTCTCCAGAGTCCCCTCACTGTAGGGCTCCACCTGGGCTGTCTTTCATCCCTTTGGGTGAGGGCTTCGGACTTCTCCCCTTGCTGCACTTTGAACCTGACCTGACGTATGGTGTGTCCCATCGTGCTTTCCTTCATATCCAGGCTCCGTCAAGTGACAGCTGAGGAATAAGATAAGTAAGTGTTGGCGTATTAATGGGCATGGTGGCTTTTTAGTGACAGTGTCTTAAGTGAAAGAAGTTGCTCTAATTTTAAGAAATCGAGCCATTTCTTGGGCCAGTTGGGGGGGCAGGCAGAGCTCTCTTTGTTCCTCTTTAAATTGCGCCTCACAGATCACAAGCTCCTCCTGCTTCCTTCAGCTCCCTCTAACCTTACAATATAAAGTCCAGGCAAGCGGCCTTGAGTTCTGAGCCGGTGGTTCTCAAACTTTAGCATGCATCGGAGTCACCCTCAGGACTTTTTAAAACAGAGTTTTGGAGCCCACCCAGGGCGGCTCCCTGATTAGTAGGTTTTGGGGGGTTGGCCAGGGGAGTTGATAATGTGTATTTCTAACAAGTTCCCAGATGATGCTGGTTCTGAGACCACCGCCTTGAGAACCCTGCTCTAAGTTCATCATTTTGTATTTTTTAAGATGTGACTTCTGGTAGATGGCTTACATTCAGAATTTAGTTAATGTTTAGTTTTTATCATGATCTTATTTACACCTCTCTGACTGGACTGTAAAAAGACCCCATCTCTGTGGTTTGGTATTGACTGAACACATCGATCTATCCTGTTTTTTTTTTTTTTTTTTTTGTGGTACACGGACCTCTCACTATTGTGGCCTCTCCAGCTGCGGAGCACAGGCTCCGGACGCGCAGGCTCAGCGGCCATGGCTCACGGGCCCAGCCGCTCCGCGGCATGTGGGATCTTCCCGGACCAGGGCACGAACCCGTGTCCCCTGCATCGGCAGGCAGACTCTCAACCACTGCGCCACCAGGGAAGCCCATATCCTGGTTTTTGACACAGAAAATTATCCTGGAATTCTCTCTCTTAATATATATTATATACACATCATAATGATCATTTATATATTATATATGTATTTTTTTATTTATCATTGCCCTATACCAGAAACAAGATTTGACAGATGGAGAACTCAAAATGAGACCTTAATACATCCTCTAATACATTCTCAGTGGATTTGTGGTAAGGAATTGGCTAACTGAAAGACGTAAAGATCTTACTGCAGTAGGACCTTGTTGTCCATCCATTCTGTACATACTAGTTTGCATCTGCTAATCCCAAACTTCCAATCCTTCCCTCTCCCACCCTCTTCCCCGCCCTCTGCCTTGGCAACCACAAGTCTTTTCTCCATGTCTGTGAGTCGATTTCCGTTTCATAGGTAGTTTCATTTGTGCTATAGTTTAGGAGAATCGTTTGATTTTTAACTTGCTTTCCTTTGTTGCCACCATCTATCACAGCTGTAGCCTGATCCTTCTGAGGCCAGGGTCTGTCTGGACTGGTTAACTTCACTAAGACATAGATTGCAAATTGGTTCGTTGCCTTGTAAAAAACGTATTTTCAGTTACAAGGAAAACCAACTGAGGCATGTGAATTCACAAGCAATTCTAAAAGAAAAACTTTAAACGCACACTCAAAAGAGCTTTACCTCATTCTGTATAGGTAGCATCACGAAATGCATCCAGTTTGCTCTCCAAACAAACTCATCACTGTGACACTGTCGGTACTTGAGCTCTGCAACTACCTCCAGCTTGGCAAGGGTGTCTTGTTGTGTGTGTTGCTTACAATCAGAAAGAAAAACAGCATTAAGTTCAAAACTTTTATCCCTGGAGGTCATTGAAATTCATCTTTTTGTTTTCATGAGGCATCACCCTCAAGTGTGTTCTGGGCGCTGGCTCCGGACGGAGTACCAGTAGGTATTGAAAAAGCAGAATCATTTTGGGAACAAGTAGATTGGAGAAACACTTGGTTATGGAAAGTTAATAAATTTCATTACAGCAGAACTTCACAGAGCCTGGAGTATGTCAATGCTTATACCAATCTCCTGGGGGCGTGGGGAAGGTATAGTATTAAGTGTAGTATTAAGTGTAGTGTTAAGTGTTTCCCTAACTAATTTGGAACTGGCTCCCTGAAGGGACCAGTGATCCTTGGAACATACTCAGTTCTCATTTCTTTCACCCCAGTGAAGCAGGTAATTTGTTCTCTCTCTCTCTCTTTTTTTTTTAAACAGCTGTGAACACTGAATTTTAGAGAGCGACACCCAGAGTTATCCCATTAGTTACGTGTTGAGCTGTGAATGCTGTCATCATAATATTAAAGTGTTAATTGAAATTCCACCTTGTATTATATGTAGAATTCAGAATTTCTGACCATTATGAATAGTAAGTCTCTTAACACAGGTGAATATTTTTATTGTTTCTTTGGTCCCCAGTTTATGTTTGTAGTACCATAGAACCACTTGAAGTAATATGATATAGCAACTTTTTGCCAATTCTCAAAACAGGTTAATGTTAATAAGGTAACATGCAGTAGAGAGGCCATTAGGGGAGAATGCCAAAACCTCCAACCAAAGCAAATATGCTGTCTTTAAAAAATTATGTGACAGAAGAATTTATCTCTCATTAATACACGCTGGCCAAGTTTTCTAGTGTAATTTCCCTAGTGAAAGTTCCCCATTGTTAGAAGCCCTTGTAGTAATCTTTTGTTAAGACCGAAGATAATGTTAATTTTAGAGGACACACTTCTTTTTTTTTTTAAATTGAAGTATAGATGATTTACAATGTTGTGTTAATTTCTGCTATATAGCAAAGTGATTGACACACACACACACACACGTTCTTTTTTTATATTCTTTTCCATTATGGTTTATCACAGGATATTGAATCCAGTTCCCTGTGCTATACAGTAGGACCTTGTTGTTTATCTCTTCTGTGTATAATGGTTTGCATCTGCTCACCCCAAACTCCCACTCCATCCCTCCCCCACCCCCTACCCTTGGGAACCACAGGTCTGTTCTCTATGTCTGTGAGTCTGTTTCTGTTTCGTAGGTAGGTTCATTTGGTGAGGACACACTTCTTAAATAACAAAACCAAGGACCTTGTGTCTCTCTTTAGAAACGAAGGATAATGTTCTACTTTGTCAACCTTGATCAATAAAATATTATGATAGAAACACAGAGAGTTCTAGCTAGATCCTCTAAAGGAGTCTGGTGATTTCCCAGGGACTGTTGAAGGGTCATTTTTAGAAGATCACGAGGTTGGATTCATACCCCAATACCCCAGTGTTGGTGCGTTGATATTGCTGTCTAATTATTGGGGGATCGAGTTATCCTTTCTTTTCTTTATATGATAGACATCATACCAGTTAGTGATTTTCTTTTAGAATTCATAAAGCTCAAGTGTTAATGTAAGGTCCAGAACTGACCTGCTTATAACTTCAGTGAATAATTTACCTTCCATGTGCCTCATTTTCAGTAATCAGGCAACATCAGATACCATGATGTACTAAAACACATATAAAAATATTGTTGGATAAAAAGAAAGTACCATTTTATGGTTCTTTTTTTCTTGTATGTCCTATCTCTTCAAACAGAACAAGAACTAAGATTTACATTTTGCTTCTATCCCTACGGTGACTAGAATAGTAAATGACATCTTGTATATTCGATTAATACCTGATATATTAGTTTTAATTATTTATTAGCAACATTTTTATTTGAAAAGTGTGACCTTGTTATTCTGTACCTCACAGGACTATTTCAAAGAAGAAATAAAATGTCACAAATGTGAAGACACTTAAAGCAATGACTCCTTAACTGATGTCCCTGTGTAATGTCAGTCTTTTGATAAAAGTGTTCCATAGTCATATATGTTGAAAAGATGTTGCATAATTCTGCATATCTGTCTTCAAGCACATTTTGAAACCTCTGAATGAACTGTATTATCTGCAATAAAGAAACAAGCTGCTGTGGTCGGAATGTTTGTGACACCCCCGAAATTCATTTGTTGAAATCCTAATGTCAGACAGGATGGTATTAGGAGGTGAGGGCTTTGGGAGATGATTAGGTCCTGAAGATGGAGCCCTCATGAATGAGATTAATGCCTTTATAAAAGAAGTTTGAGAGAGCATCCTTGCCCCTTCTGCCGTGTGAGGATACAAGGAGAAGAGAACCCTCACCCTACCACCCTGACACCGTCATCTTAGACTTTCGGCTTCCAGAACTGGGAGAAATAAATTTCTGTTGTTTCTAAGCCACTTTGTCTGTGGTATTTTATCATTGCAGCTCGGATGGACCAAGAGACCAGCTTAATTTGTTTAGCACTGTGTTTCACAAACTTATTTGGGAATGGCAGCGTCCTACTTAACCTGTTACAGGCAACAGCATCTTTTTGAGTTAATGGGCAGCACAACAAACTTGAGGAAATGCTGAGTTAAAATATGTTATAAATGCAGGGAATTAGTGTTTATGGACATTTAGCAGTATTTATTGAGTGCCTACTATATGTCAGATACCAGGCTGGGTGCTGGGATACAAGTTGAGATGAGGTCCCTGCTATAGCGGAGCTCACAGCCTTCTGGAGGAAACCAACATGCGAAGTATAGTCACAACCCAAAGGACTCGTGATGCAGACATCCACTCCGTTGCATACAGTGATCGGCTGGTGAGGCTTGTCCAGCTGCCAAGTGAGATGCTCACCAGCCTCACACGGCGCGCCAGTCATTGTCCGGCATCGCAGGAGACGGCATTTCCCAGAAGCCTCGACACCTGGCATCTGGGTAGATGCAGCCAGTGGGAGGCACTTTTGGAGGATGGGAGGCTGTCCGGGAGAAGCCAGGGTATTTCTCCCTCTCTAGCTCTCCCTTGGGCAGAATCTCCGGCAGCAGTTGTCCCTCCTTCTGGAAAGCCCAGCCCTTCCTGGTCCCAGCTTCCATCAGGAGCCACTGTCGTGATCCTCCCCTAGTCACACGGTCCGGTTCTTCTAGTCGTCAGTAATGCCATCTTCCCCCCAACATCGCTCCAGTCTCATGGATGGTAGCAGTTTTCTGCTGATGCCAGTTTCTGGGTCACCTCTTTAACTCCTGTCTGGCGTTTTAGCTCTTCTATCATCTGTGTAACCAATTTCCTGTATTATATTAAATCCTCTGGGTTTGAAATACTTAGGATGGTTTCTGCTTTCCTGGACCCTGGCTAAAATACAACATATAATTCAAATTCCTACCTTAGCCAAGTGGCAGATTACGTCATACTATGAACTTTTGGGGGGGTTTGGTGAATAGGCATAAATGTCAGATGTTTAAAAATGCCCAGGGTCCATTGAAGTGTGCATAAAATGCTGTAGGAGCACAGGAAAGGGAGGGACCTTGTGTCTGGAGGGGTTTGGAAAGGCTTCATAGCAGAGGTTCTATTGAGCTGAGTCAGAAGGATGAGCAGAGGCTCCCTGGGATTTCGAGCAGGGGAAATGTCAAATTCTCAAAGCCAAGGAGTTGTAAAAAGGTCTGATGGGAATTCAGGGAATGGCAGCGTACTCTAAGGTAGGGGGCAGAGGTGATGTGACAGAGGATCAGGTCTGAAGGTCCCTGTTCATATTCTGTGGTAAGAATTCTACACTTAATTAAAGTTAAATGAAGTTTTTGAGTGGTTATGGGTGAAATTGACTTAGGAACTATATAATCCAGTAGCAAGTGAGGAGTAAAGACTGATTTGGGGAAACGACAAAACCAGGGAAGGCAGCAAGAGGCTTGTTACAGCAGGCTTGGCCAGAGATGGTGAGAACCTCATCGAAGCTGTGGGAATACAGAGGAAACGATTTTGAAGACATTTCTGAGATGGAGGCAAACGGGTTTTGCTGCTCCTATTTTTAGATGAATAAATGAGGAAATGAGTGATGTCTCAGTAATTTTATATTTCCGTGTATATAAAAAACTAGGCATTTTTCCCCTAGTTCCTCAGAAAATTAGAAAACAAACAAGAAAACATAAATTATAGCAGCTCTGTT
The DNA here is from genome assembly GCF_963455315.2 of Globicephala melas. Classification (NCBI taxonomy): domain Eukaryota; kingdom Metazoa; phylum Chordata; class Mammalia; order Artiodactyla; family Delphinidae; genus Globicephala; species Globicephala melas. The sequence goes on along the minus strand of NC_083331.1, from coordinate 14,199,586 downwards.
TTGATTTACAGAGTGAAATGTTTAAAAAAGTAATAAACATTGTTACCACAGTATGTAGATGTAACTTACTGTATAAAATAACAATGTAGACATCTTTAATTTTATAACTGTTTAACATTCACCTGTGTGCAAATGGGGGTTACTGACTGCTCAGCACACCTGGGGGCTTCTAAGAGGAGCATTCTTGATGACACCTAAAGTGACTCTCAGTGTCGTGTCATTGAACTTCACTGGCTTCTCACAAACAGATATTTTCCTTTTCTCTCCCTAAAAGTGCAGGAAATAATAAGTGTGCAAATACATAAACATAAGGAGATGTAAGATTGATTTTATACATCTTATTTTCATAGAAAATTTGACATTTTCAATTATACCTTTATTTTATCTATAAAGAATAAGTGTTATTGTCAACATGTTTGTAATTGAACATTGCTGTCTATTACTTGTAGTACAGGAATCTTTTAGTTAGGAGACCTAATTGATTCCTGTCATAGCTTATGTTAGTCATGTTACAGCTGCGTAATAAGGCAGAGCAAGAAAGGAAACTGGTTATCCCTTGGTTATTACCTATGAGTTAATATTATCAGTGATTATTATTTATGTGCCATGAGTCATTTGCATTAAAGGCCATGAAACATGAAATGTCCTTGTGTCATTCCATTGTAAGTTACAGTTTCCATATGTTTGTCGATCAAATCTTTGAAAAAAAGAAATGTGCCTTTAAGCTCTAAAATAGTAAGATTCTGTGATGAAATCCAGTCCTCATTTGATATACTCCTCCTTGGTGAGAGTTGCTGTGCATGAGGCATGACTTTCTTAGTGTTTGTTTATCTCTACTTCTGAGCCCCAGGGTTTTCCTAAAACTCATGCCCCAGTGTTACCTTATGACAAGATTACCCAGTTGGTCTTCTCTGCAGTGTATGAACGTACCTTCTGTATGGGTAGCAGATTGTAGCTGATGATGTTGGGAGGAACTGGGCAGGCCAGGATTCCCTACGGGACCATGGCATTCCACTGTGCATGTGGCTGGAAAGGGGGACATAGGTTCATGGTCAAAGTCGGTATAGCCTTTTCTCACTCCTGGCCACAGTTGGCTCCCCGTAACAGTCCAAGCTCCCCGTACTATTTCTCCCCCTCCACATATGTGCACTGTTGTCTTGAATGTGGATGTAGGATTTCCCATGGTCTCTTCTTGGACCTACAATGGAGTCACTGTATTCTACAGTTGAGTGTGCGGTAGGACATCGTTTTTGCTGCTGTTCATGTGTGTTGTATGTTTGTTTTGTTTTTAGGGGTTGCATTACCTGATTTAAATAGGAAATTATAATCCTTAGGTATTCAGACAATTCTTTGATAATCTCTATAGTCACCTTGCCTCATAAACCACGCCTCCTGCGGGCGACCTACTGCTCATAACCACAGCCTCCTTCTAGGAGGTGCACAGACAGGGCTTGCCAAATCACGTTGATTGTATTTCCACCCTATGTTTTGTATCTTTTGAGTTGGCCAGAAAGTTTGGAAAGATGTTACAGAAAAACCCAAATGAACTTTTTGGCCAACCCAGTACATTTGTCTCTTCCATTTCCCAGAGTCTAAGGAGGGGACAGCAAAGCCCAAGCACTCCAGGTGCAGTTTGGTGAGACTTTATCTTATTGAGGGACTTTGAGGGTAGGGAAAATAAGGAAATCAAGGCAGAGCCAATCCTTGCTTTATCAAGGTAAAGCAAGATGGGAGGAGAAGAAAAGTGATCCTGCCGCTGCTTAGACAAGGAGGTCATGTGACTCCCCAACAAATGCGGAAGCATTTTCAGAAGGAATTTGATCAGTAGTGAGACATTCCGGAGCTCCTGTTGTCCCTATACCTGGCCCTTTTGACTTTTTCGATCAGTCGGCAGTGCTGAGGACCCAGGAGAAAGGACTCAGGGTCTGCAGCCGAGTTTGGCTAAGGCTGGCAGCAGCTGCCCTGCTTGGCAGCCTACTCAGTACATACATCTCACAGGGCGTGGAGGATATCCACCAAAGAACATCTCCTGAATCCACAGTTTGTGGTTCTGGGTCGGGGGGACTTCAAGGTGGAAGGTTAGGTGGGCAGTTGGCAACATGGGCACACAGCTCATGAGAGAGACCAGGGTTAAATGTATAGATTTATAGTGTCTTTGAGAACCTTCTATGAGAAAGTATTACTTCAGTCACTCTTCAAAAGACACGGGGGCTTCCCTGATGGCGCAGTGGTTAAGAATCCGCCTGCCAATGCAGGGGACACGGGTTTGAGCCCTGGTCCGGGAAGATCCTACATGCCGTGGAGCAGCTAAACCCGTGTGCCACAACTACGGAGCCTGTGCTCTAGAGCCCGTGAGCCACAACTATTGAGCCTGCACTCTAGAGCCTGCGAGCCACAACCACTGAAGCCCGCGCGCCTAGGGCCCACGCTCCGCAACAAGAGAAGCCACCGCAATGAGAAGCCCGCGCACTTCAACAAAGAATAGCCCCAGCTCGCTGCAACTAGAGAAAGCCCACGCACAGCAATGAAGACCCAACACAGCCATAAATAAAAAAATAAAATAAAATAAATAAATAAGACATGGGGGTGCTCCCCTGGTGGCGCAGTGGTTGAGAATCTGCCTGCCAATGCAGGGGACACGGGTTTGATCCCTGGTCCGGGAAGATACACATGCTGTGGAACAACTAAGCCCATGCGCCACAACTACTTGGCCTGTGTGCTGCAACTACTGAAGCCGGTGCGCCTAGGGCCCGTGCTCTGCAACAAGAGAAGCCTGTGCACCGCAATGAAGACCCAACACAGCCAAAAAAAAAAAAAAAAAAGACATGGCTTTTATATCCTGACACTTTCTTTTACCATTTGACTGTCCTGGTTGGAAGGGAAGCTCCTGGCTGTGTCTGACTCAATCATTTTTTTTTTTTTTGAAGATTTTTTTTTTTTGATGTGGACCACTTTTTTTTAAAGTCTTTATTGAGTTTGTTACAATAGTGCTTCTGTTTTATGTTTTGGTTTTTTGGCCCCAAGGCATGTGGAAGCTTAGCTCCCCGACCAAGGATCGAACCTGCACCCCTTGCATTGGAAGGCGAAGTCCTAACCACTGGACCACCAGGAAAGCCCCTCAATCATCAGTTTTAAGCTTGCCCTCGGACAGTGACAGCTGCTCAACAGCTCCTCTGCTGGTGGACCGGGGTTACGGAGAAGTTTGTGCTTTGTAGGAATAGATTTTATTTTCCGGGAATATATAGAAAAACACTCAAGGTAGGAACAAAAATCACACTGCATGATGTTCACTAACATAAAGGCACCTTGAGGAAGGAAGAGGCTAGAAATGTAGTGGAAAAAGCAGAGGTGTGAAGGATGAATATTTTAACTTAAAAAAAAATTGGGGGTCTCATGCATAAAGATGGCATACTATTTTGATTGCCTGGTGGAAGAAAGTTGGTTAGTTCATTTATCTCATCCACCCACTGGTGGCTATCCTGATTATAGGCTCCTGGTCGGGCACCATTTAAAATTCACTTTGGCTGCCTGTGACCTTGGTGCCCAGCAGGTTTCACGAAATTACACAGCAGTGAGCTCTTCTTCTCTGTGTGGCGCTATTTTACGTACATTTGACTTCAGTGTAATTTCAGCCAGTCGTGCTTTGTGTGGTGTGGTTTTACCATAATCGTCTTGCAGTCCACTTAGAGCAGATCTGGAAATCTGAATCTGATGAGACTTTAAGATGGTGGAAAATATTGGAGGAGGGAAATGTTTTCATTTCTCCATACTTCCGCTGTTTAGCTTGTGAGGCTTGTAAGTGGTGGCTGATTGTTTTTGTAGCATTACTTATAGCCTAGGATTAGAATAACAGAAGTTTTCCCCACATGGGATGCTTCAGAATTTGGCACGCAATCAGACTGCAGAAGAAACTGTTTCTGTAAGACTGTAAGTAAAATGAAATGTTCGTACTTTTTTGTTCTTGTGTTTACATTTTTCTCTGGCTTTGTGTTGTTGTGTAAAGCCAAGTGAACACAGGATCTGGACAGACAGGGTTGAATTCTGCCACTCATCAGCTTTATGGCCCTGGGAAAGCAACTCACTCAGCCTCCATTCCTTCGCCTATTACTAATAGTAATACTAATTCATTGGGTTTTTGTGAAGTCTACATATGTGTAAGTCATGTAATATCAGGCCTGAAAAGGTAGCTTCCCAGCAAATGGTGGCCATTACCAATCGTTTATTTGACTTAAAAGTTTACACTTTAACTTAAAAAGTTAACAAGCTTCGTTCATTACACAAATATTTATTGAATCCCTGCTCTCTGTTAGGCAGCGTTCTAGATATGAGGGTAACATAATGAATAGAAGCAAACCAAGAAAGTGCTATAAAGAGCTAAAATAACTTTGATTATACTTTCGTCTACTTTTACTTTGCTATTGCACTCTGCTGCATTTCCCAAACTAAGTTTTGAACTAGTGATAGTCTTATCTGCAGGTGACTTACTACTCAGGACCTAGTAAATACACCTTGTCACTAGCTGTATCTGACCCCTGTGGATCATAATTTGAGATGCAATCTGAATAGATATTCTCAACATCTGGACAAGTGTTTTTTGTTTGCTTGTTTGTTTTAGCTCGTGTTCCCACATTGTGGGTCTTCTCCATCTCGGTGGTATTTTTCTGTACTATCTTTAGGTTTTGTGACGTTTCTTCCTTCAACCCTCTATCTCTCCTCGGACGCACCCCGAGGTATTCACAGCCTGATTACTACCTGTCCATGTTTTTATCCTTTTCAAATAACCACAGAGACCAACTGAAAGGAAAATTAGTTCTTTAGAGTTCCAGGTCAACTAATGTTAGCTACGTTTAATGCATCATTTTATAATATACAGAACACTTTTGTGCAGATTTCCCTATTGAATCTTAAAATCCTGCTGCAGCTTCGTGCTGCAAGAAACAAAAGAAGTAAGTATAATACAAGGTTGTGACCTCAAGGAGTTTATAAATTCATGGCTTTGGTCACTGGACTTTCCCTCAGAAAAATGTCATTGATATTCTACCAACAGCCAGCTTCAGTATTGTGTTCTACAGCTAGATCGTTATTTTATCTTCACAAAATGAACCTTGCCACTGATACTTGCAGTCATATGTTGCAGTGATGTTCTCTAAGATTAAAGCTCAATTCAGGGGGTTTGGAGCTGTCATTTCTGATCCTGGGGGGAACTGAGCAAAATAAAACGAAAATATCTTTGATGCTTGTATATAATTCTTTGAAAACTGTACCAAGTACATTATAAGAGAAAGATAAAATATATTTTGAAATTGAGGCTAGAGCAGAACAGAGTAAAACAGTCATTTATTTTGATATCAGGCTGGCCTGTAGAAGGATGAGAAATTTTATCGTCTTGAATGTATTATGAGAAAGTTAATGTAATATGTAGCTGTATGTAATTGAACCGTGTTACTGCGATAGTCATGACCTCTGAGTGACCATTTAAAAAGCTATTCATTATGAAAAAGCCATTAATTAAAAAGGCATTAAATTGTGTTCCAACTTAGTGTCATGGTGCCCTGTCACATTTATCTCTAACAGCTCAGAGGACTCGTGCTAGGGGGCTGATGTCCATCTTTTGCCTGGGCTCCCTTCCTGCGTACCTGCCTCCCTCCTGGCCGTCCTTGTAGTGCCTCTATGGTCATCTTCTTCCCTGGGGTCATGGCCCTTCCTGCTCTAGATTCCTCTGTTTCTCCCTGTAGGATAAAGGCCATTTACACTGTGCCCCACATGCCCCATTTGTCCCGTTACCATCCACGGGCATCCTTCCTGTGGGTTCCGCTTTGCCCAAACTGAATTTCACAATCTTTCTTCTGCACTCTCCACTCAGTCCCACCTTTGTGCCTTTGCTGGCCCTGTTCCGCTTCCCCTGGACACAGACCCCAAGCTCACTTGCCTTTTAGGGCTTGCTTTGAATGTTGACTTCTCCATAAAGTCTTCTCTGATTGCACAGCTTGAAGGAATCCTGCCTTTCTTGAGCTTCCTTGAAACTTGATCAACTTTTTTTTTTTTTCTGGTGGAGGCCCGGGAGGGAGGGACACTGTCTCCTGTGTGTGACTGCCCACCCCTCAGCTGTAATCTCTCAGCATATCCTGTACTTATCTCAGTATTTACATTCATCTGATGGATGATTTGCTAAAAATCATTCTGGAAAATGTTAACTCCAGGTATTCACGTGAGCAAGCTTCTAATTCGGGGCCCAGGACATGCTTGGCCTGTGTCCTTTATGTTACACTGTTAATTACTACCCTGCTGCCTTTGGCTAGGTCACTTCCTCTGTCCGGTACTATCACACATGATAGCAAAAGACAGATGTGGTGGAATTTTCTGTTTTGGTTGTCAACGGCCCCGTGCTTAGAATGGAGACCTGTTTAAGTGCAAATATTTCTGATCGAGTTCATTTCAAAAGATGGTCTTCTTCTACCTGTTCCCGTTTCAGTTACATTGGAACCAGCAGACAGTACTGACATAGCCAACCATCGAAAACGTTACTGAAGCAGTTCACAGCTATTTATTCCATGTTGATTTCGTCATTTTTGTCAGGGGTCTTGAATAGGGTTCTTTGGTCCTGTCACTCCACGGTGATTGAGTCACCCATTTCCTTTATATAAAAACTAACTCAGTTGCTTCTTTCCCGGAAAGGAAAGGGAGAAGTTGTCAGTGATGTGGGTTGAGACGTGCTCTCGGGGTATATTTTAAAGGGGGTAGATGTGCGCAGCAGCCTTCTCTTCTGTTCAGTCTTCGTTGATGGAGAGCGTGTCTTATCTGGCGAGCTGCCAGGCTGTTCTTGCTTCCATGTTACCAAACCGTGTTTCTGGATCAAAATATCAGCAGATGTAGCCACCAGTGCTGGGGTTATTGGAGAGATACCCATAAACCATGAGTGAATGTGGGTGTTTGTTCATTAGGGCCACCATGCCGTACTGCCTCTGGTAGATCACAGTGGGACACATAGAGACACTAACGGGACAATAGCTCACGGGGGTGGGTGGGACTTGGTCCTTTTGAGACAAATGGAACACTTGAGTGTGTGCGCGTTGAGTTTCATTCCTTTAACTGGTCCTTGGAAGCACTTGTGCTCTTTTCCAAAATGCTAACTTTTCCAAATTTGTAAAATGACTTCCTGAAACTGTGAATTCAGTTGGTCCTCGAGTGTCCACTGCCTCAGTTTTGCTCAGAGGGGTGCTGCCTTGTCACTCAGTGTGTGGCCTAGAGGAGAGAGGGGACAGATGCTTTTTAAGAGGAGCAGCAGAGGTGGGTGTATTTCTTCAGTTTGGGAACACATCCTTTTTAACTGCCACGTGGAATTTTCGTTGAAGTTTTAAAGGTCAGTTTAGCACTTAAATATTTTTCTTATTTAAATGTTATCGTTTTCACTGGTTTTTTTTTCCCCCTTTAGCCTGTTAACTCCATGAGGATAATGAATATACCTGTCTTATTAGAGTTTCTCCCATTAGCACACAGTAGGTCTCAGCAAATAGCCATTGAATGAATAAATGATTGAATGATTTCTATTCTGTTTTTAAGTAGGGAAGGACAATAGATTAATAATGTTCACACCTCTCGTGCAGGACTGGTGACATAATGCCAGTGCAAAAGGAAGATGCAGGGCCGCTTGCTGAAAAATTAAGAATCGCAAGATGGTGACAGCAGAGCATTAAGACCACTGGTGGCCCTGTACGGTTGCACAGGTTGTACACTGTGAAGCGGCCTTGCTGTAATGCAGGAAAGAGCCAGAAGTTCGAATTCCAGTCCTTCCTGTTTTTGCTTGTGAATTAAACATATTCTATTCTTTCATTTCTAGTTAATAGTATGAAAGCTTTGCTTCTTTGATTCCTAATGAAACATTGAGGACGAGTACCTAATACTAGTATCTGTCACACTGCAAATTTGTGACAGATGCTTAATTTACTGTCTTTGTAAATGACTGTCTTTGTAAATTTGTGAACTGATGCTTAATTTACTGTCTTTGAAGTCAGCCTGCGCCAGTTTTCTGAGCATAAAATTGAAAGCAGTAAACTCCACCAACCTGACTTTAGCTGTGTTGCACCAGTAAATCATTTTGACCCAAATTTAGTTGGTATGAGCCTTGGTTAAATGATCATAAATTAGAGCAGTGACAAATGAGCTTATTTCCTCTTTGGTTTGGAGACATAGGAACAAGTTCAAAATGGAATTGCCGAAGAGTCACCAGTCCCAGGAAGAGGTAAGAGAAACCTTTCTGTTTAAGAAATCCCCAGGAGTAGGTTTAGTTTACAAGCAAAACTGAATTGTAATAAAGCAGAAGGAAGAGAGATGTCCTCCAGGGCTGCTCGCACAGTACATAAACCTGAGTGGAAAGTCAATGTCGGCCCCTATGCGCAGATTGAAAAGTAGATTGGTGATTTCTAATCAGACTTGTCAGCACAGATGATCCTCAGCCTCTGAAAGAAAATCTGCAGGTCGGGAGGAGCTGACAACCTCCCCCTGGGCTGTCCAATGGCTGGAAGTGAGCCACAGGGAGAAACCGTGCACATCGGACCCAGGAGGAAGCCCCTCACTCCCTCCAGAACCGTCCTGGTGTCTTCCCCGCCCCGGGACTTTGAACTTTCTGAAGGTTAAACTGCTACCAGCATCGTTTGCCGCTTCTTATCTTATCCTCTAGTTGATGCCTTCATGGCATATCACTTACTACCAAAAGGTAGACCTTTTGGAATGAAAATGATGCCAAAAATAAATCTGGCCGCTTGTACTTCTTGATCCTTGGACATAAAGATTTTGTAGTGAAGGAGGAAGATGTGACTAAAATGATAGGACAATCTGTGGATTTCCATTATAGTAGTTTTCAATTTATATAGGTAATGAAACACGAGTAGCCTGGGAAAAGTGTATTTAAGAAACAGTCATCACTTAACTATGTGTTAAAGTGTGAAGCGCAAGCAAATGAATCAGCAGCTTCTGAAATGATGGGCTGTGGGCATTCGCTGGATCCCAAACCAGGGCTTATCTTATCTTCTGTGCTCCGCTACCCTCAGGAAGAGGAAGGAGATCGTAGCTCTCTGGTCACCCATGTATGTGGTCACGATTGTGTTTCCATTTGATGAGGCAGAGTGGGGAGGAGAGAATGGAATGGAAATGTGTTAGACCCTCCTCCTTTCCTGGTAAAGGAAGGAACCACATCCTGCTTGTACCCTTTCTCCATGCTTCCAACCTCTTGTGAAGAGTCTCAACTCACAGGAACCTCGGCATGTCATCATCCAGCTAAATCCTGATGCCAGAGCTTGCTCTGCAGTGGAGCTGGGAGGACAAGATCAGACACACAAAAATGGATGAATAATCTAAATAATAGGAATTGTGACCTATTATATACTCACTGTCAGCTGGACGCTTTTGTTTGTAATCTTTACCACATTTTTGTAAGGGAGGGTTGGCCCCATTTCACAGATGAGAAAGCTGAGGTTTAGAGAGGTCAAAAGCTTGGAGCAAGCTCATGTCCCTCTTCCTTCTGTAACGTGGTCCTTCTGTTGCTGTGACACAGATGGAGTGTAGTAAAGCTGTATGTCTTCTGTCAAGATGCCAAACCTCAGTTTTCTCTGGAATGATCGGAGAAGGTGCCATGGACCCATGTGTAGGTTTTGAACTAAGCCTGGAAACATCTATGGTTTGAATAATTAGAAATAGAGGAAAAATATTTCAACCTTCCTTTTTAATATTTTATATGTATTTTTTTTTGGTTAGACTTTGACTTTTTTATTGAAGTATAGTTGATTTATTAATGTTGTATTAGTTTCTGGTATACAGCAAAGTGATTCAGATATAGATATATATAGATATATATATATATAAAATATATGTATATATATATGTATATACATTCTTTTTCAGATCCTTTTCCATTATAGGTTATTACAAGATACTGAATATAATTCCCTGTGCTATACAGTAGGACCTTGTTGTTTATCTGTTTTACACAGTAGTGTGTATCTGTTAATCCCAACCTCCTAATTTATCCCTCCCCCATCCCCTTTCCCCTTTGTTAACCATAAGTTTGTTTTCTATGTCTGTGAGTCTGCTTCTGTTTTGCAAATAAGTTCATTTGTATTGTATTCTAGATTCCACATATAAGTGATATCAAATGATATTTGTGTTTGTCTGTCTGACTTCACTTAGTAAGTGAAGTAAAGTCCATCTATTCTCTAGGTCCATCCATGTTGCTGCAAATGGCATTACTTCATTCTTTTTTTATGGCTGAGTAGTATTCCACTGTATATATGTACATCTTCTTTATCCATTCATCTGTTGACGGACATTTAGGTTGTTTGCATGTCTTTATTGTAAATAGTGCTGCAGTGAACATTGGGGTGCATGTATCTTTTCGAATTAGAGGTTTTGTCTTTTCTGTATAGATGCCCAGGAGTGGGATTGCTGGATCATATGGTAGCTCTAGTTTTAGTTTTTTGAGGAACCTCCGTACTGTTCTCCATAGTGGCTGCACCAATTTACATCCCCACCAACAGTGTAGGAGGGTTACCTTTTCTCCACACCCTCTCCAGCATTTATTGTTTGTAGATTTTTTGATGATGGCCGTTCTGGCTGGTGTGAGGTGATACCTCATTGTAGTTTTGATTTACATTTCTCTAATCTTTAGTGATGTCGAGAGTCTTTCCACGTGCCTGTTGGCCATCTGGAAGCTTTTGCTTTTTAAAGAGAGGTTTTTGAGTAATAGGCAGTGCACATAATGTGCAATAGTTTATTGAGCATAGGACTCGAACCTCTACATTAGGACTTCTTAATTCATCATTCGTAGGAAATCTACATCTGGCCCTGCATTCCTGTGTATTGTAGCCATTTCTGGAAAGCGGTATCATTCTTTCATCTGATTCCCAATGGACACTGTGACACACACAAAGTTTAAAGAGCAAACAATCCACTACTACCACTCTGAGCCTTAGATGAGTAACTTGGTAGATTGCTCTGTGTCTTAAACGTTTTATTCAATATTTGATTGTATTTCCTTTTAGGTGACTGTCAGGTATATAGGAATACTGCTATACTGGGGTTTTCGATTTTCAGGCAGTAATGAAAACCAATATGGAAAATGGTTTCAAGCACCCGTGAAAAGGCTTCACTCCTCAGATTGCAGAAGGGTGACTGAAGAGAATGGGTGAGGGCTCACCAGGAAACCCTCTCGGTGTGTTGAATCCTCTCTCATTCCCTGATCTCCGGAATGGAGGTGGCTGAATCAGATCAACTCCGGTTCTGGTCTGCTGCTGGGCGGCAAAGCAGGAGTCCTTCCCTGAAGCCTGTGTCCGCCCCGCTTTAACTGGACAGGGCAAGTAGTGGCAGTGGCTGCAGGGGAGCCGCAGTCTGGAGCTTCTGAGATGGGTAAGAAGGAGCTTTGACTTCAGTCATGCCGGGGGAAAGTGAAATGCAGAATATGAAAACCATTTCCTAGTGTTTTCCAAATTTACTTTCTAGGATAAAAGATTCTGGTTACAGAATTGAGAGAAAGCTGAGAAATGCAGCTTTTGAAAACGATCTGATTTGCGTTAGGTATTTTATTCATATAGGCAGATATGTATGGTGCCTTGCCCTGTTTACACTGTTCTGTGCATTTTTCTAGGCTGAATTGGAATCGATAGGTAGAAGTGACATATTCAGAACTGAGCAGGTCATCGTCCTGAGTGACGCGAGCAGCTGTTTTCTAAAGCACCGCGCCAGCTCACCCGATGTTCACGTACCGCAAAAGGGTGTTTTTCTTGCCTAAGTTTATGTTGTGTATCCTATTCTGGGCTTTTGCACAGGCTATTTCAGCTTCATATTGTTTTCTTTCAACATTTCATAAGAGGCAGTATTTCCCGTTCTCTGCTACAAAAACTATGAAAATACATGCCACCCATTTAAAGAAAGAAATGGATGCCCGGACGTTTTCTCTCCCCAGCTCCGGTTTCATGTATGAAATTTCTTGGCTTTTATGGTGTTTAACAGTAAACAGACAAAAACCCCTCTCAACTAAGTAACTAGGGCTATTTTTTATAGTTCTTGCCATAGTGGAAAGGGGGAGAGAAAAGTTTTATTAATGAAGCCCTCTCATTACTGCAGCAACTTCTTAAAATAAGACGATGAAGTTTGCTGCATCCATTGCCTCTTCCTTCCATGAATGATTTCTCTGTGGCGTGTGATACCACCTGATAGCATTTGTCCACAGTAGAACTTCTTTCAAGATGGAAGTAAATCCTCTCAAACCCTGCTGCTGCTTTATCAACTAAGGTTATGTAATATTCTGAATCCTTTGTTGTCATGTCAACAATCTTCACAGCATCTTCACCAGGAGTAGATTCCATCTCAAGGAACCACTTTCTTTGCTCATCCATAAGAAGCGACTCCTCTCATCTGTTATCAGGTTTTATCATGAGATCGCAGCAATTCAGTCACATCTTAGGGCTACACTTCTAAATCTGCTTCTCTTGCTTTTCCACCACATCTGCAGTTACGTCCTCCACTGAAGTCTTGAATCCCTCAAAGTCATCCGTGAGGGTTGGAATCAGCTTCCTCCAAACTCCTGTTCATATTGATATTTTGACCTATTCCCCTGAATCATGGATGTTCCTAATGGCATCTAGAATGGCGAATCCTTTCCAGAAGGTTTTCCATTTACTTTGCCTAGATCCATCAGAGGAATCACTATCTGTGGCAGCTATAGACCTATGAAATATATTTCTTAAATAATGGGACTTGAAAGTCGAAATTACTACTTGATCCATGGGCTACAGAATGGAGGTTTTGTTAGCAGGCATGAAAGTGACATGAATCTCCACGTTCATCTCCATCAGAGTCCTTGGGTGCCCAGGTACATTGTCAGTGAACAGTCATATTTTGAAAGGGATCTTTTTCTCTGAGTAGCAGATCTCAACAATGGGCTGAGAATATTCAGTAAACCGTGTTATAAACAGATGTGCTGTCATCCAGGCTTTGTTGTTCCGTTTCGAGAGCACAAGCAGAGTAGATTTAGCATAATTCTTAAGGGCGGTAGGATTTTCAGAGGGTGAAAGCACTGACTTCCACCTGAAGTCACCAGCTGCCTTAGCCCCTAAGAGGAAACTTAGCCTGTCTTTTGAAGCTTGGAAGCCCGACAGTGACTTCTCCTCTCTACCTATGGAAGTCTTAGATGGCATCTTCGTCCAATAGAAGGCTGTTTTGTCTATACTGAAAACCTGTTGTTTAGTGTAGCCACCTTCATTCATGAGCTTAGCTAGATCTGGATAACTTACTGCAGCTTCTACATCAGCGCTCACACCTTGTACTTTTGTGTCCTGGGGGCGGCTTCTTCCCTTAAACCTCATGAACCAACCTCTGCTAGCTTCAAACTTTTCTTCTGCAGGTTCCTTACCTCTCTCAGCCTTCACAGAACTGAAGAGAGTTAGTCTTGCTTTGTCTTTTTTTTTTTTTTTTTTTTTTGGCGGTACGTGGGCCTCTCACTGTTGTGGCCTCTCCCGTTGCGGAGCAACAGGCTCCGGACGCGCAGGCTCAGCGGCCATGGCTCACGGGCCCAGCCGCTCCGCGGCATGTGGGATCCTCCCAGACCGGGGCACGAACCCGCGTCCCCTGCATCGGCAGGCGGACTCTCAACCACTGCGCCACCAGGGAAGCCCTTGCTTTGTCTTTGATTAGGCTTTGGCTTAAGGGGGTGTTGGGGTTTGGTCTTCTATTCAGACCACGAAAACTTCCTCCCTATCAGCCGTGGGCTGTTTCACTTTATCGTCGTGTGTTCACTGGAGTAGCACTTCTAATTTTCTTCACGCTTTTCCTTTGCATTCACGATGGGGCAATGGCCTGCTGATGGAGGAGTCAGAACACACACAACATTTATCAGTTAAGTTCACTGTCTTTTATGGGTGTGGTTCATGGTACCCCAGAACAGTTACAATAGCAACATCAAAGATCACTGATCACAGCTCGGGGCTTTGTGTCCACCTAGAGGGGTGGGATAGGGACGGTGGGAGGGAGACGCAAGAGGGAGGGGATATGGGGGTATATGTATACCTATAGCTGATTCACTTTGTTATACAGCAGAAACTAACATACCACTGTAAAGCAATTATACTCCAATAAAGATGTTAAAAAATAAATAAATAAAAGATCACTGATCACAGATCACCAAAACGAATATAATAATGATGGAAAAGTTTAAGATAGTGCAAGAATTGCCAAAAAGTGACACAGAGACATGTAGTGAGCAAATGCTGTTGGAAAAATGGAGCCCGTAGACTTGCTTGACTCAGGGTTGCCACCAACCTTCAATTTCTAAGAAAAATGAGATTAAAACAGGTATGCCTGTATTGAGAGTCATGGAGATACCATTTCTGCTTTCTAAGGATGTATTATCTCAGAATGATGCTTAAAGTATAGCAAGTAAGGAAATAAGTTGCCTTCATATAAGCAAAAAGGAGGTACTAGACTATCAGTGGTCAGATGCTCCTTTGTTCCTCTCCGGCTAAATACAGTTTCCACCTTCTTAAAGAGGTGGTGAGCGGTTCTCTTTGAAGACTTCCTCCTCCTTTTTTCTAGTCTTCCCAACAGGAGAAAATCATGCCTTGACACTTGAACTTGAGAGACACCTTCTTGCTCTAAAAAGTATTTACAGTTTCTCATGTTCCCAGAAGCCCTGTCTGCATTTGTTTGAGTGTGTGTTTCAGATATATTTTTGGGTGTAATAGTTTAAAAATCGAGTTAAAATATAAACAAAGCGGCCTTGTGGCTTTTCTGTTGATTGGGCTGTTTTTTATTTGGCAGTCAGCTTTCTCATCACATCTGTTATTCTCCACATGACTCTGTGAGCTGGGTTGGTGCTGGAATCCCCACAGACAGTGGGCTGGAGCCCCTTTGGGCTGGGAGCCCCAGTGTAGGTGGCGAGACAGTGAGTCAACAGGCCTGGAATTTGCCCACTTCACAGTGATAATTCTCATGCAAAGAGTAATCAGATTTTCAAAAGAAGGGCTTGTCAGCCTCCTACTTTCATATCGACCCTACCAAAAATGTACAGATTTTTACTAGATTATGCAGACGGTTCTTTTATAATAATCAGTTTTCATTCGGAAATAACCCAATTAATCCAGACTGAATAAACCTCACCGTTCCCATCAAAATCCCTTTCCAGCTGCCCATCACTTTCCTGCCCTGTTTCCTTGGCCATTTCCTCCTCATTGTTTTCTGTTGTCTCTGCCAGCATTCCAGCTTATTTTAACAACTACATAACTATAAAAACCACGACACCGAAATTACAGTTGGAGCTTCATTTTGCACTATTTAAGAACTGTATTGTCACATGTAATTTGCAGTAAACTTGAACTCAAAATGAAATTAAAAAAAAAAAACAACCCGACTTTCTTTTTGACTATCGTGTTTAGAAATGATACTCTCTGACTTAAACTGGATTGGAATCGTGTCCTTAAAAGAAGACTTTTATCACCCTGTGATGGGATGTATTAGAACTCGATTTGACAGCTCTGCCCTCTGTTTTTTCTCCCTGGGTTCATCTTCCCTCTGGATATGGGATGCGCTTGATGGCAAGCTTATTTCAGGACTGTTTAGTTTTTATTCTAAGCCAATGGTATCTTTAAACAGTATCGATGATTCTGGTCTTAGGGGTGTTCTCGGGACTTTGGAATGTGGAGGAATGTTTATGCCTTGGGATTGCTGTTCACCCAGTGTGAGAAAACAGTCTTTAATTTGTTGCCCTTTGTATTTATTTTGCTTATTATTGAGGGATGCTAGCTATACAGTATCAAGATATACTGCGATATGTAGACAGGTTTGTAGAACCTTGCCCCCATCAGAATTTTTCTCATTTTGTTGCATGAGAGTTAACATACTGTTCCAATTTCCAGATGAGAATTGTTGGCTGGCAGAATATAGAAGTGGTATTCTTAACCCTTTATGCACAAAGCCTTTATATTTAAAGAAGCAAACATTCTTTCATCAGCATTTCTGTTTCCTAAGGTCCAAACTCAATTCACTTTCCCGTGGTTAGATGTTTCGACTTGTATATTTCCCAAAGGCAACCGAAATAATGTGCAGTTTTAGGGGAGTCTCTTTTGGGGCCATAGTAATTCTTTTTGATACAGTGTTCACCTCTAGGTGGCGTGGTTACAGGTGACGTAGTAGTAGTACGAGCAGAATGGAGGATCGTTATTTACTGTTCTTGAGTTTGTACTGCATGGGTCACTTCCTGCAGTTTAGAAAGAGGAAGAGGCACAGATACAAGTTGCTCTGGCCCAGTCTGGAGGACGTAGTCTGGATGGATTAGGGATAGATAGATAGATAGGTAGGTAGGTAGGTATTTAATGTTCACATTTTCCTTAACTGCCTCCATTTGGAGGGAATCCAAAGAGGTCACCTCATTTAATCCTGGCGGTAGACTTTACCATTTTTATCCACTACTCATGTAGTTAACTACACAGCTACATTAAGCACTGTGTATTTATGGTGGTGTGCTAGGTACCATATTCAGAGTATACTAAATAGAGTTTAGCCTTAGCCTTGGCAGTTTACCTGCTGATTTGGCTAAACCTGTGCTGTATTTCTTTAAAAAACAAACAAACAAACTCTCCAGAGGAAAACAGCTCAGAATTTCCTGGATTTAGTGACTTTCAAGGGCATGGAGCCTTCCAAGGCAGTGATAATAGTAGCCCATGTTTACTGGGAGCTCATCGTGGTCCTGCACAGGATTATGAGACTTACATACATATGACACAATTTTGGTTGCCTCTGGGGACTACACAACGAATGTCTGTCCTCTTATTTGACATTCCTAGGGGAGAGTGGCTGTTAGCCTCGTTTTATAGGAGAGGAAGCACAGGCTCTGACAAGTAAAGGAACATGCCATTCTTTTTTTTTTTTTTTTTTGCGGTACGCGGGCCTCTCACTGTTGTGGCCTCTCCCGTTGCGGAGCACAGGCTCCGGACGTGCAGGCTCAGCGGCTCCGCGGCATGTGGGATCCTTCCCGGACCGGGCACGAACCCGCGTCCCCTGCATCGGCAGGTGGACTCTCAACCACTGCGCCACCAGGGAAGCCCAACATGCCATTCTTGAGTCTTAATTTCGTTTCCAATCCCGTGAGTTAGCTGTTAGAGTTTATGATCTGAAATCATGACTGTCATCTGTTACCCTGGTAAGAATAATAACATACAGAGACATGGCAATGGATTGATTAAGATCTAATGAGGAGCAAAAGCCTCCAATCACCTTGAGAAATGCTGCTCCCAGGAAAGTAGAAATGATGTTCCAAGTCCCATGCCTCCCCTTGGCCTGTCTGTTTGAGTCTCATTAGTGAAGAAGGCATGAAAAGATGCAGCCATGCCGCTTTCCAGGACTCCTCTGCATGCTGACGTGTATGCTTTTACTGTCGATGAATACTTCTGGTCCCTTGTCTCCTTCTCAAACACCCATATTGAACTGTATAAGTCACTTCGCAACCCACTGGACTCATTTATTCTGGTCCCTTAGGAGCGTGTTTGCTGTTTGCCTCTGCACGAAGATATCGCCCTATATTTTGTTTCTGTCCTCAGCAGATTTAGTGACTTCAGGGAGAATGGACTAGCAGAGAAGAGGTTTTCTTATTTGCTCCATCCTTCTACTTTGTTTTGCTTTTTATATGGCCTTTGTAATTTAAACTTATTGGAAATTACACTTCCTTTTTATTGTCATTTTTATTTTTAATTTATTTAGCCCTGCATTTAAAAAAGCAATTTTTGTTATCGTTGCTTTGTTGGATAATTCAGAGATGCCGTGTGTGAGTGTGTGCGTGTGTGTGTGTGTGTGTTTCTAGTATTGCCCTGTGACCCTTACGACTCATTTAATGAGGAATTAAAAAAAAATTATTATTACTCCTCCTGCATTCATTACCAGCTAGCAGTCATCAGCTTTCTGCATAAAGTATTTTTTCTTTGAATACCCTCTGTTTCTTCCCTTGGTGAGAAATTTATTCTCCCCCTGGTGCTTGGGGACAAATTATGTTCATAACAGCCATTAATGATAATAGGAAGAGTGTGTAAATCTTTGATGCATCAAAAACCATATGGCGCCCTGGTGGGTCTTTTTCTCTCTCCTACCTTTTACCAGAGTTTGTTTGACAGCATGTGCTATAGGTTGTTTTAAGTGCCTGTCCTCGTTGTTTCCCTCTTTATCGTATGCACACTGTGTACACACAACGTGCACACACTCACAGGTGTGGTCTTAGAAAATGCAGAGATAAATGAAATAAACTAAGTTCTAACGTGTGATTTTCATTTTCATAGAGAGCCTGACTCTGTGTCTGAATCCTGGGTCTCTCCTCCATGTTTCTGTCACGCCCTGGACTCCCAGCGTGGCTCCTCTCACACTGGGTGAAGGCTGCCCTTTATTTGGTGGTGTCCCCATGAGGGCAGGAGTAGATTTGGCAAGACTCTGCGTCTTTGATTCTGGGTACAATGCATGGCACATGGTGGGTGCTCAGCGAGATTTTACTCCATAAAGGAGTGAATGAGTGAGAGCTCAGCCGAGATGGAAGAGTAGAATGACCCTGAGCTCACCTCCTCTCACGGGCACACCAAAATCACAACTATTTCTAGAACAACCATTGATGAAAATGACCGGAACCCACCAGGAAAGATCTTCTACAGCTGAAGATACAAGGAAGGAGTTAATGGGTGCGTGAACCTGAAAGCAAGGTGTCTGCTAACCCAACCTTGGCAAAATTCTAATGCTAAAATAAGTATCTTGTGAATTACTGGATAAATATTTGTTCTTATTTACAATGCGTGGGATATAGAATAGGGAAATGAAAAGAATACAGAATTAGAAGTTAGAAGATTTGGACCTCATCCTGCTAATCAACTGGCTGTGTGTTTTAGGAAATTTTCTTAAAGTCCCTAACGTCAGTTTTCTCGCCTGGAACATAGTGTAATTCTTATCTTAGAAAGTTGTTATAAGAATCAAATGAGATCACACATGCACTCTGATTCAACAAACATTTACAGAGTATTCACTCAGTACTGGGCCCTGTGCTAAGTTGGGAGAATAATAGAACTACACCATTGTTACCCTGAAATTCACAGACTCTGAGAGAAGTTCTTCTCAAAAGGCTAACGTGTACCAAAGTCAAGGAGATCTTGTTAGCAATGTCTGTCCTGGTGCTGTGGGTTTGGGGAGCACCTGAGAACCCCCAGAGATGTCAGTGCTGCTGGTCCACGGACCATATCTTGATTAATTAAGGCTTTAGAGAGAGGTTGGCAAACAGGTCCTAGTGCAGGGTGGTAAGGGCTGCAATCCTGGCATCCCAGAGTATGCTGAGAGCGTGAAGAGGGAGCAGTGAGCTGGTGCTGGGAGACGGGAAGAGGCAGGCAAAGCTTCCGTGAAGCGGGCCCTCTGCGCCCTGAAGTGCTGAGTCAGTTTACCAGGCAGAAAAGTGGGAAAGGCCTTTGGTCAGAGGCGGCAACAGGGACGTGGGCACAGGCTGGCTCCAGCATAGAGGGTTAGGAAAGCAGAGGAAAGGGGGAAGGATGGCAAGAGAGGGGGCTAGGATGCCCACCTTGGGCCACTTGGTGAAGGGCTGGTCCCGTTTGCCAAACTAAGACCTCAGGCTCAATGCTGGAGCCAATATGCAGTCAAAAGTTGAGCAGAACCGTTGCGTGATTCATGTAAAACTGCTCTGGAATAGCCCACTGCCACACCATTTTAGGTAATTTGCGTAACTTAGAGTAGAGTGCCCTGGAATATTCCCGGGAAGTAAATGGAAAGATTAAGACTGTAGGTGCGAAGTGGATATTTACGCTCTACAGGCTTTGGAGACAAACAGCAGGAATTGAATTTTCCCCCACTAGAAGGATTTTACTTTCTAGCTAATATGTTGGCAACATTTATTTGCTTTCTGAATCTTAGTTTGTTTATCTATAGAATGGAAGTAATAAAGACTGTCTCACAGAATAATTGGGAAGGTGACTCATTTATTTCATTCATCGAAACACCATTTCTTGGTCAAAGTATGCAGTTTGGTGCTTACAGGAGGTGTTTACTAACTTCTCATTATTAATAATGTCAATTTTGAGCTCATATAAACTCCTGCCTAAGAAATAACCCAGCGGATTTGGACAGCAGCCCTATTGATGGATTGTCGAGTGCCTTTTCTCCCGTGTGGTATTCCGATGACTTCTTTTTTTGTTTGTTTGTTTGTTTGTTTTTGCGGTACGCGGTCCTCTCACTGTTGTGGCCTCTCCCGTTGCGGAGCACAGGCTCCGGACACACAGGCTCAGCGGCCATGGCTCACGGGCCCAACCACTCCGCAGCACGAGGGATCCTCCCGGACCGGGGCACGAACCCGCGTCCCCTGCATCGGCAGGCGGACTCTCAATCACTGCGCCACCAGGGAAGCCCTCCGATGACTTCTTAAACCATCTTAGAAGCTCAGTTGGTCACGTAAGTGGCAAGGATCACTGGTGGTCTGATTTGACAGTACTCTGAGACAATTTAGAGGATGTTCAGTAAAGAGTGGGAAGGATTTCCTTAAATGTTTAAAAATAAGAAAGTCAAAGAAATGTTTCTGTCTAAGGAAGAAAAGATAGGGGTTTGCTCTAGTAACTGCCCAAGGATTTAGTTCAATAAGACATACTCAGTCCATTTGAGAAGGTTTTTCTACCTGAAGCAGATCTGGGTTAGACGGCTTGGCCTGTGTTCTGCAGCGTGCAGTAACCGTCAGCAGCGCAGTACCCGTCACATTCCACCTCCTTTGCTGGACTTCGGGCTTCTTAAGGCAGAGACAGTGGTCTTCCTCATCTTTGGTTTCCCACCGCCTGGAGCAGGGACACAAAGGTGGCTTTCAGTAGATGCTTTCATCTTCACAATTCTTCTATGAGACGTACTGTGCTCACTAGAAAGGAATGACACTGGCGGAGGTGGGGTGAAGGCCCCTTGGGGCTCAAGGGGCTCTGGGGATCTGCAGCGTCCTCTTCAATCAGTCCCATTCTGGCGCTGTGCCCTGTTTTGCATATTGCTTTTGAGATACAAGTGCCTCTCTTGAACCCTGTCTTCATCCACATCTGGTTTCCTGTTCATTTAGGCCAATCACGTTAGAATAAAGACCTCGTCTCCTCCATAACTCCCCTTCCCAGAAACCCTACGCTGTCTCTGAATCCCAGCCTGGGGGATGGAGCCAGAGGGCCTCTACTGCACGTGTCAGATGTCACTTTCCTGGGAGGACATCTCCCCGTGTCCCTGGAGGAGAGGCACTGAATGCTGCCGCGGCCTTCCACCTCATCTCTCCCTTGCTGCTCGCTGTTGCTGAGACCTCCAGCACCTGCCTGTAATTGTCTCCTTGGATGCTGTGTTCGGTCTGATGGGCTGGCCCTTATCTCAGCACCCACACCAGCATTACTCCAGTGGGGAGCTCTGCTTCCAGGCTCTGGCCCCTCCTAGTCTGTTTTGTCCAATTAAACTTGAGTGGACCGGGATTTCCCTGATGGTCCAGTGGTTAAGACTCCGACTTCCAATGCAGGGGGTGCGGCCCAGTCCCTGGTCAGGGAGCGAAGATCCCACCCACATGCCTCGTGGCCAAAAACCAAAACATAAAACAGAAGCAATGTTGTAACAGATTCAATAAAGACTTTAAAAATGGTCCACATCAAAAAAATCTTAAAAACAAAACAAAACAAAACTTGAGTGGATCACGACCCAAAGCCTGATTACATTAAATGAATAGGAATTTTATAGAATGGAGTGTTTCGTAGAATGTTCCTCATTTCCAATAAGGATTTTTAAAAAAGGTCAACTTTGGTTTAATACATGTGAAAAGGGTGGCATTTAAAGATTAGAAAACATCATTTAAGAGAAGAACAGGTACTTCCCTTCCTAAAATAGGGTATCCTGCCTAGTACTGGGGAGAAAGTTAGATCAAGCATTTTTACTCTCAATGGTATTTCTACTAAGCAAAGTTACAGTCAGATATTCCCTGACCTTATTTCATATGCCAGCATACAACTTTAGTAAAACTTGTGTCAGACCTGTTTTTACGAATAAATTTGTTGTGGCTCTTTTTATGGCATTCTCATCCTACCATCTAATAAACAGGATTTTGAGGCAAGTGCTATTGGTGAGAATAAAATATTTCAGCATCATGAAAGAATGCTGAATGATGGGGAAAAAAGAGCATTACACAGCTGAGAGGTAACTTCCAATCATGCATTTTATTTTATTTTTTAAATAAGTAAATTTATTTATTTTTATTTATTTATTTTTTGGCTGTGTTGGGTCTTCGTTGCTGCACGCGGGCTTAGTCTAGTTGCGGTGAGCAAGGGCTACTCTTCATTGCGGTGCGTAGGCTTCTCTTTGTCGTGGCTTCTCTTGTTGCGGAGCACAGGCTCTAGGCCCGCGGGCTTCAGTAGTTGTGGCTCGTGGGCTCTAGAGCGCAGGCTCAGTAGTTGTGGTGCATGCACCACTAGGGAAGTCCCAGACGATGGAGCATCTTGAATCCTATGCTAAAGTGTTCAGAACATTCTGTAGGCACCTGGGGGCCATTAAACTATCTACGATGGGGAGTGATATGCCCTGACATACATTTTAGTAAAATAATGATTTTGATTTAGTAAGAAAATTTCTTTACTTTAGTGGCTAAAGAATATATTAAAGGACTTCCCTGGTGGTGCAGTGGTTAAAAATCCACCTGCCAATGCTGGGGACATGGGTTCGATCCCTGATCCAGGAAGATCCCACATGCTGTGGAGCAACTAAGCCCATGTGCCACAAGTACTGAGCCTGCACTCTAGAGCCTGCGAGCCACAACTGCTGAGCCCGCATGCTGCCAACTACTGAAGCCTATACTCTCTAGGGCCCGAGTGGTGCCACTACTGAGCCCACATGCTGCAACTACTAAAGCCCGCACGCCTAGAGCCCATGCTCCACAACAAGAGAAGCCACTGCAATGAGAAGCCCGCGCACTGCAATGAAGAGTAACCCCCCCTCACCGCAACTAGAGAAAGCCTGCGTGCAGCAATGAAGACCCAATGCAGCCAAAAATAAAATAAAATAATTTTTAAAAAAAGGATCCTATGATTAGAATTGGCCAACCCAGCCAATCTCCCTCAAAAAAAAAAAAAAAAAAAGAATGTATTAAAGAAACAAAACAGTGAGGAGGAAAGGAGTGATTTTGGAAGACAAGTGATTCCAGCTTTAGCAGATAGATTTGAGACTCACTTCTGTATTGAAGCTGCAAGACTAAGGGACTGATTATGGGAAGTATGAGAGAGGCAGAGGTCAAAGTGGGCTTAATAATCAGGAGTCATAGGACTAGTAATGGTGATATTGGTAACTTTGAAAACACAAGGGCAGGAAGAGAATGGTACAGAATGAAATTCAAGGAGCAACTTGCAAAGATAGGTGATTGTATCAGTTAGCTTGTACCATGTAACAAGCAACCCCCAAATTTCATGGCAAAACAATTATATATTAATTATTCTCATGAGTTTATATATTGGAAGAGCAATTCATCAGGCCTGGGATGGCCTAGGATAGTGTCACCTGCTCTCACTCATATGTCTTCAGTCTGCGGATACATTGGCTAGTGGCTGGTGTGGGGTGGTCTCAGCTGAGATGGCTCTCTCTCTGTTTCTCATCATCCAACAGGTTAGCTCAGGCTTGTTTCCATGACAGCAGGGCAGGATTCCATGGCATGCCTGGCCTTTTGAGATCTAATCTCAGTACCAACATAATATCAGTTCCATTGCATCCTTGTGGCCAAAGCAAGTCACAAGGCCAGTCAAACTTCAGTGGGTCAGGCTGTAAATTTTCACTGCAAGGAGTCTAGGTGTAAGGAGGGGTGAAGAATGGGGCTATTTTAATCAATTTACCACATGATTCATCGTTATTAAGTGATTATGAAAATAATTTAAAAATTGTATTTCACTAATTACATTCATTTGCTTCCTCATGAAGACTAAAATAAATGATTTTCCAGTGTGAGCATGAAAGTGTTGGTATCTCTGTAAATTTCTCACTTTGTTGCAGTTATAAGAATATGATTCTGGTGTCCCTTGGTTCTTGCTGCTTTACATTTTTGCCTTTAACTCCATTCAAAAGCATTAATAAAATTTTCCTTTGTTACTTAAAATTACCCACAGAAAAATAATAGTTAAGCATACAACCAGGCTTACAAGTGTCAACCCCACTCTGCGTCAGCACCTCCCCAAAAGCTCCCATAAATAAAAGATTTGAGTAAATAAGTGATTATGTCCTCATTGTCTCAGGGAGCCCTTCATTTCACAGCCTTCAGAAACTGCCTGGGCTGCTTTGTAAGATGTCACCAGTTGGTAAGGTGTGCTTTGTCTCTATAATTCTTCTGTATCCTTCTTATTAATGATGTTTTGCTAGCTCCTTGCAGAGCCTTTGAATAACTTTCCCAGAAAGGACCACCCACAGGGAAAATATTAAGCCTGTCCAGTGGACTTGAATGCATCCCTTATGAAGTGGAATCTTTATGTAAAGTAGACACTTGGGGAGCAATTATTATTAATTGCAAGCCCTTTCATCACAGTTTTTGATCCTTGCGTGCACCAATACTCACCACTGTTGTTCATGTTGGTGACAGTGGTATGGCCCAGTGGTATGGTTTCGATGCCATTAAGAACAATGGGGCTTTTTGCAAAATACCCAGCTTACCTATTACTGTCACAGTCACAGACTTTCAGTGTGGCTGTGTGTGTTCCTCTCAGTTAATGGATTCTGCTTATGTTAATGTTGGCCCCTGCCTCTGGGTCAGCTTCAAGGGTACATGTTGAAGCTGGCCTGTTGACTTTGGGTTTAGATTACCCATGTGTACAATTTATTTTGATCAAAAAACCTTGTGAATGAGATAATCACATATTGTTTCGGATTCATGAAGGGAATGGTACGTGGCACAAAGGGTACTGATTTAAAAAATTTTATGTTCTCATGAATTTTTTTCTGATGTTTTAATAATTACCTTGTCCAATAAAAAGCCCAGGTCAACTGTATTTACCGTATTCACATATAATTAAGGAAGTTAGCTAAGATGTTCTGAGTCATTAAGTGGAAACTTTTAGGTACAACGGACTATCATTACGTCAGTAACTGAAAATTTAGAAATATAGACGTATCCATGTCTTCAGCACATTCTTTAATGTGTCAAAACTTGACTTTGGGGAGTGGAGTGAGGGATATGTAGGGATGAAAAAGAAGATGCTAGAATTAAAAACAGTCTCTCCTTAGGGAAAAAAAATCAAGGAAGACCTAAATAAATGGAGAAGTAAAATAGTCCTTCATTGGAAGAGTTGATACTGTTAAGACGTCAGTTCTCCCCCAACTGATTTATAGATTCAGTGCATTCCTAATCAGAATACCAGCAGGACTTTTTGTAGTTATTGACAAGTTGATTCAAAATTTTAAATGAGAAGGTAATGGAACGAGAATAGCCAAAAGCTGGGATGAAGTGAGACAGTGGCATGGACATATATACACTACCAAATGTAAAATGGATGGTTAGTGGGAAGCTGCTGCATAGCACAGGAGATCAGCTCGATGCTTGGGGAAGACCTAGCGGGGTGGGATAGGGAGGGTGGGAGGGAGGCTCAAGAGGGAGGGGATATGGGAATATATGTATACATAGAGATGATTCACTTTGTTGTACGGCAGAAATTAATACAACATTGTAAACCAATTATACTCCACTAAAGATATTAAAAAAATTTTTTTGAAAAGGAAGAACAAAATTGGAAGATTTCAAGCTTAACTGGAAAGCTGCATTAATTAAGACCATGCAGTATTAGTGAAAAGGTAGACACATAGATCAGTGGAACAGACTAGAGAGCCCAGAACTAGACTGATACATATGTGAGAAAGAAAATGACAACATTTAAGGTAAAAGGTCAGAAATAGGTGAATCTGGGTTTCTTTCAAATTCTCAGAGTTTTTTTTTTTTCAGTATTTTAAGGTTTAAAAATATTCTAATTCCTTAGTAGAAAACATCTAACATACTTTATAAGAAAATATCTGGGCTTCCCTGGTGGTGCAGTGGTTGAGAATCCGCCTGCCAATGCAGGGGACACGGGTTCGAGCCCTGGTCTGGGAAGATCCCACATGCCGCAGAGAAACTAGGCCCGTGCGCCACAACTACTGAGCCTGCGCTCTAGAGCCCGCGAGCCACAACTACTTAGCCCGCGTGCCACAACTACTGAAGCCTGCACGCCTAGAGCCCGTGCTCCGCAACAAGAGAAGCCACCACAGTGAGAAGCCTGCGCAGCACAACGCAAAGTAGCCCCTGCTCACTGCAATTAGAGAAAACCCGTGTGCAGAAACGAAGACCCAACACAGCCAAAAATAAATAAATTAAATAAATAGATTTAAAAAAAAAAGGGGGCTTCCCTGGTGGCGCAGTGGTTGAGAGTCCGCCTGCCGATGCAGGGGACGCGGGTTCGTGCCCCGGTCCGGGAAGATCCCACATGCCGCGGAGCGCCTGGGCCCGTGAGCCATGGCCGCTGAGCCTGCGCGTCCGGAGCCTGTGCTCCGCAACGGGAGAGGCCACGACAGTGAGAGGCCCGAGTACCGCAAAAAAAAAAGAAAAAGAAAAAAAGAAAATATCCAAAAATGAAATAATTCAATTTTGGAACATTTCTCTTAAATAGGCAATTAAATTTCCCTTTGTCTATGCTTCTCAAGAATCTAAAGTCCATTTTTAATATAAAAAGCACATGTAAGCTGAATTTATCTTATTCATAAAACGGTAATAAATAGAATCAGGTTTTGCAGTAGTGACTGGAATTGCATATTACTGTATTACCCCTTGTATTTATTTTTAAAAAGTGTTTAAAAAATGGAATAAAACCACTTCGGTTTAAAAATGTAATGACAAACCGTATATTCATAGATGTTTTGTTTGTGACAGACCACTGATAATATGGTATCTGGGGGAAGGTGAATTATACTATCTCTCCAATATAGAAACTGTAGCAGGGAAGAGCCAATTTTGACTCCATGTTGGATCTGTTTCTTTGACTTTAGCCTTTGCTTTCCGTTGCTTTTGTTATATAATCATACATAATCACCTACCTCAGGGAACCCTGCCCGCCTGTGAATGGCTGCAAGAAAGAAGAAATTAACATATCCCCTCCTGGAGGCTGGCCATTCCAGGAGATGTTTTGCAAGACTGATGGCCCTTTTTACTTTACTTCCGCCCTGACTCTCCCTCTCTATTCTGCCTTTTTACTTTGCTTCCCTCTCTGATTCTATAAAAGAAACTGGCAT
The DNA here is from genome assembly GCF_963455315.2 of Globicephala melas. Taxonomy (NCBI): domain Eukaryota; kingdom Metazoa; phylum Chordata; class Mammalia; order Artiodactyla; family Delphinidae; genus Globicephala; species Globicephala melas. The sequence continues at coordinate 14,172,292 of NC_083331.1, read as the reverse complement.
CCAGACCCCCGACAAGATGGTTTTGGGGGGACCCTAGTGCATGATCTTCTCGGTCTGCCGGCTTTCTGAATAACGTCGTATCCATGCCTCAACACCTCATCTCCCGAATTATTTGCCTGTCATGCAGTGAGCAGAGCGAGCTTGGACTTGGTAACAAAACTAAAATCCATGAAGCTAATGACTATTTTTCTGATAGGAGATATAGTTGTTTTTTAATTTTTAATGTCAAATGTATTGAGGTATTATTTATTTGCAGTTAAATTCATCTTGGTAGGTTAACTGTTGCATGAGTTTTGACAAACACATTCAATTGTGTAACCTCTACCACAATCAAGATACACAAGAGTCCCATCACCCACCAGAAAGTTCCCTCAAGCCCTTTGTAGTCAAATCCTCCACCCACCCCAGCCCCTGGCAACCAATGATCTGTTTTCGGTGCCTGTGGATTTTTGCCTTTTGTAGAATGTCGTATAAATGGAATCATACAATATATAACCTTTAAAAAAAAAGCTTCATTGAGAAAATTTACACGCCATGCAATTTATCCATTTAAAGTGTACAATTCAATGGTTTTTAGAATATTCACAAAGTTGTGCTACCATCATCATAATCAATTTTAGAGCATTTTCATTACTCCAGAAAGAAACCCCATACCCATTAGTAGTCACTCCCTGTTACCCCTGAACCTTCCCAGTCTTGGGGAACCATTAATCTGCTTTCTGTATCTGATGTAGCCTTTTGAGTCTAGCTTCTTTCACTTGGCATAATGCATTTGAGATTCATCCATGTAGCTGCATATAATACCTTGTTTTCTTTTCTTGCTGAGTAATATACCATTGTAGGCATGTACCACATTGTAGTATTATATATCCTAGTTACAGGATGTTTGTTTTCCTTTCTTTTCTGTTTTTTGTGATTGTGGATATAGCTACCATAAGCATTTGCCTAAAAGTTTTGTGTGAACATTGAGTTTCCATTTCTCTTGACTAAATGACTAGGAATCAGTTTGCTGGGCTGTATGGTATATGTGTGCCTAACTTTACAAGCCAAACTGTTTCCCTAAGTGACAGCACCATTGTACATGCCCACCAGCAGTATGTGAGAGTTCTAGTTACTCTGCATCCTTGTCAATACTTTGTATGATCTGTCCTTCTAATTTTAGCTATTTTTATGCGTGTATAGTGATATCTCATTGTGGTTTGCGTGGTGTATCTAAGAAACCTTTGCCTAACCCCAGGTCACAAAGATCTCTTCTCTGTTTTCTTCTGGAAGTTTAATTGTTTTAGATTTTGTGCTTTGGTCTATTGTGGAAGTCAAAGGGTTTTATTTTTGTTGTTTGTTTGTTTTGCCTGTGGACATACAGTTATTCCAACATCATTTTTGTAAAGATTCTCCATTAAATTGCCTTTGCACTTTGGTTGAAAAATCAACTGACCATATATGCAATTTCAATTTGCATTTCCCTACTGATCAGTAAGCATTATTTCATATGCCTGCTCGCTGCCATTTATGTATCCTTTCTGAGGAAGCATCTCTTCAGAATCTTTGTTCATTTTGTAATAGGATTGTTTTAGTAGGATTAAGGTTTGAGAGTTTCTTATATACCCTGGATAAAAGCTTTTTTTAATCAGATATGTATTTTGCAAATATTTTCTCAGTCTGTGACCTGTCTTTTCATTTTCTTCTCAACAATGTTTTTCAAAGAGCAGAAGTTACTGATTTTGATGAAGTCTAATTTATCAATGTCCCCCTTTATGAATAGTGCTTTTGATGCTTTCAAGCTGGCTCTTGTATACTCGTGGCATACTGTCATCTTTTTTTCAAGCATTTTTTTTTTGTTTTCTGGCATAACAAGATGTCCCAAGTCTCACCTTGTACTTTCCCTGCCCAACCTGGAATCACCCATCTCTGATTCCTTTTGCTGAGAACATAGTATTAGGGGGCAGAATTTTGATAATTTAAAAAAATCTCTTTCTTCCCCTAACACATAGCATAGATTTATGAGTAATTCTGCATAATAATTTTGGGCATCAATTTTATTCTGAAGTTAGGGGTGTGATTTTCCAACCAAGAAGTAATAAGGAAGAAAGTTGGGCAGTGACTGAGTTGGCTTAAGACAGGTGCTTAGCTGTCCCAAACCTAACCTACCTTGGGGAGGTGTGCTGTCATCCAAACGATGGGAAAACAATAGAAAAGATTACTGGTTCTTTCTGTAGTTTACAGTTATGCAGATGGTCCTTTAATATGACATTCTACTGTTACTTGTAGAAACTGTCGTTTTTCAAAGATTTTCTCCTGACATTATCAGAATAACAACAATCAAACAAACCATACAGGGACACAGTCTTTGATACCTAAACTTGCCCATTGGTTTGTTATTGGGGAGGATTACCTGCTTCGAATTCCTAATATATTCTATTATTAAATCCTTTGTAGTGAGTAATTTCCCAGGTGATATTTCCATAATATTCTATTTAAGTTAATTTAATTACCTAGACATAGTCTTTGGAAGCAATCTTTCGTAATACTTCGCGACCATCACCTAGCCCTTCATATCTTGCCTTGATAATTGTTTTATCTGTGAAGTAAGACCTTTAATTTTGTTGCTTTTCTGGGGATGAGGTAGAGTGAGTGGGCATGAGGGTGGGTGTATGTAGACTTGTTTTTTTACCAAAAGGAAAATGGCTTAAGTTTGCATCTAAGGTAGAGCATTGCATACTGTTCCCTATCTTGGGGCATTTTGGCTTCACTTAACCTATTGTTTCTGACAAATGAAATTAGTAATTTACATCAGAAAGACACTTCATTCTTAACAATGTCAGAAGACAAAGGAAGGAATAAATATTGGAAAAAAAAGAGCTTGGAAACATTAGGTATGTTCTTTGAGTCATAAAAAATTATGATTTCAAAACTGGCGGAACCTTTTGCTCATGGGTTTATTTCAGGTTTGGCAGCATTCACTGGAGAAGTACCATTTCTCAGTGGCTGGTACAGGTCAGGAAAGAAGTAAATCCCCGATTGGCTAAACCGAGGTTTGACAATTTCAGATTCTTTGAAAGGAATGTCATTTTATTATTTCCCATTACAATAGTTTCTTCAACTTGGTTAGGTAAGCATTTTCCAATGGGAGCCTGTTTTATAGAAGGACACATCTATTTTATAATTACGATATTAATTGCTAACCCAAAAAACTCCCACAATGGGATGAAAACTTATTATATTAAGTAGATGACATATGTCCCTGAGGACCTTATTTCTCATCAGAAAATCCTTTCTGTTGGGTTAGGGCAGAGATAAATCTCCCCTCCTCTTGACAAATTTGCCTAAATTTCAGGGCATAAATTATTGTAGAAATACAGTAGTATTTCTAATAATGTATGTATTATGTCTTGGGTGGGTACAATACTTAAAAGCAGTTACTTTAAAAATAAATAACATGTTTCAACAAACAACTTTCTAATAAGGTTTAACAGTAGTAACTTTTTTCTTATGTCATTTCTGGTCAATTTAAATTAAGAATCCCCAAATAATACATAGAATTAATTTGAAGAATCTAATGTGGTATTTTTTCACAAGTCTCCTACCTTACTGCCAGTTTGAACCATAAAGTGTATTACCATGAAAAATGTGGTTCTATATATAGCTTTGTATTTTATTTCAACTCCTTTTATGACCTTGCAACTTGGCAGGGGTTTCACTCCTCCACCCCTACCTCCGCTTTTCATTTCCGAAGAATTTATATGCTGTCTTAACTCTGGATTTTTTCCCCCAAAATCTAAATCATGATTTAGATTTCTTTTTATTAATGGAGAATCTATATAGCATGAATTTTCTCTCAGTTTTTACTCATTATCTCTATGAACCTCTTTCAGGTACTAAGTCTATTCAAATTTCATGACATGCCATATTCCGTAAAAGTTAATGACATACAGTTTTTTTTTCTTTAATCTTTATTGGAGTATAATTGCTTCATAATACCATGTTAGTTTCTGTTGCACAACAAAGCGAATCAGCCATAGTAATACATATATCCCCATATCCCCTTCTTCTTGAGCCTCCCTCCCGTCCTCCCTATCCCACCCTTCTAGGTCATCGCAAATCCCCGAGCTGATCTCCCTGTGCTATGCTGCTGCTTCCCACCCTCCAAGTATTTTACATTCGGTAGTGTATATATGTCGATGCTACTCACTTCGCCCCAGATTCACCTTCCCACCCCATGTCATCAAGTTCACTCTCTATGTCTGCCTCTTTATTCCTGTCCTGCAACTAGGTTCGTCAATACCATTTATTGTTTTTTTATTTTTTTTACATCTTTATTGGAGTATAATTGCTTTACAATGGTGTGTTAGTTTCTGCTTTATAACAAAGTGAATCAGTTATACATATACATATGTTCCGATATCTCTTCCCTCTTGCCTCTCCCTCCCTCCCACCCTCCCTATCCCACCCCTCTAGGTGGTCACAAAGCACCGAGCTGATCTCCCTGTGCTATGCGGCTGCTTCCCACTAGCTATCTATTTTACATTTGGTAGTGTATATATGTCCATGCCACTCTCTCGCTTTGTCACAGCTTACCCTTCCCCCTCCCCATATCCTTAGGTCCATTCTCTAGTAGGTCTGTGTCTTTATTCCTGTCTTACCTCTAGGTTCTTCATGACTTTTTGTTGTTGTTGTTACATTCCATATATATGTGTTAGCATACGGTATTTGTTTTTCTCTTTCTGACTTGCTTCATTCTGTATGACAGGCTCTAGGTCCATCCACCTCATTACAAATAACTCAATTTCGTCTTGAGTAATATATTTTTTTTATGGCTGAGTGATATTCCATTGTAAATATGTACCACATATTCTTTATCCATTCATCTGTCCGTGGACATTTAGGTTGCTTCCATGTCCTGGCTATTGTAAATAGTGCTACAATGAACATTGGGGTGCATGTGTCTTTTTGAATTATGGTTTTCTCATGGTATATGCCCAGTAGTGGATTGTTGGGGTGTATGGTAGTTCTATTTTTAGTTTTTTAAGGAACCTCCATACTGTTCTCCATAGTGGCTGTATCAGTTTACATTCACACCAACAGTGCAAGAGGGTTCACTTTTCTCCACACCCTCTCCAGCATTTATTCTTTGTAGATTTTTTGATGATGGCCATTCTGACTGGTGAGAGGTGACACCTCATTGTAGTTTTGATTTGAATTTATCTAATGATTAGTGATGTTGAGCATCCTTTCAGTGCTGGCAATCTGTATATCTTCTTTGGAGAAATGTCTGTTTAGGTCTTCTGCCCATTTTTGGATTGGGTTGTTTGTTTGTTTGATATTGAGCTTCATGAGCTGCTTGTGAATTTTGGAGATTAATCCTTTGTCAGTTGCTTCATTTGCAAATAATTTCTCCGATTCTGAGGGTTGCCTTTTTGTCTTGTTTATGGTTTCCTTTGCTGTGCAAAAGCTTTGAAGTTTCATTAGGTCGCATTTGTTTATTTTTCTTTTTATTTCTGTTTCTCTAGGAGTTGGGTCAAAAAGGATCTTGCTGTGATTTATGTCATAGAGTGTTCTGCCTATGTTTTCCTCTAAGAGTTTTAGGTCTTTAATCCATTTTGAGTTTATTTTTGTGTATGGTGTTAGGGAGTGTTCTAATTTCATTCTTTTACATGTAGCTGTCCAGTTTTCCCAGCACCACTTATTGAAGAGGCTGTCTTTTCTCCATTGTATACTCTTGCCTCCTTTATCAAAACTAAGATGAGCATATGTGTGTGGGTTTATCTCTGGGCTTTCTATCCTGTTCCATTGACCTATATTTCTGTTTTTGTGCCAGTACCATACTGTCTTGATTACTGTAGCTTTGTATTATAGTCTGAAGTCAGGGAACCTGATTCCTCCAGCTCCGTTTTTCCTTCACAAGATTGCTTTGGCTATTCAGGGTCTTTTGTTTCCATACAAATTATGAAATTTTTTGTTCTAGTTCTGTGAAATATACCATTGGTAGTTTGATAGGTATTGCACTGAATCTGTAGATTGCTTTGGGTAGTATAGTCATTTTCACAATGTTGATTCTTCCAATCCAAGAACTTGGTATATCTCTCTATCGGTTTGTATCATCTTTAATTTATTACATCATTGTCTGATAGTTTTCTGCATACAGCTTTTTTGTCTCCTTAAGTAGGTTTATTCCTAAGTATTTTATTCTTTTTTTGCAATGGTAAATGGGAGTGTTTCCTTAATTTCTCTTTCAGATTTATCATAATTAGTGTATAGGAATGCAAGAGATTTCTGTGCATTAATTTTGTATCCTGCAACGTTACCAAATTCATTGATTAGCTCTAGTAGTTTTCTGGTAGCATCTTTAGGATTCTCTATGTATAGTATCATGTCATCTGCAAACAGTGACAGTTTTACTTTTTCCTTTCCAATTTGGATTTCTTTTATTTCTTTTTCTTCTCTGATTGCTGTGGCTAAAACTTCCAAAACTATGTTGAATAATAGTGGTGAGACTGGGTAACCGTGTCATGTTTCTGATCTTAGAGGAAATGGTTTCAGTTTTTCACCATTGAGAACAATGTTGGCTGTGGGTTTGTAGTATATGGCCTTTATTATTTTGAGGTAGGTTCCCTCTATGCCTACTTTCTGGAGAGTTTTTATCATAAATGGGTGTTGAATTTTGTCAAAGGTTTTTTCTACATCTGTTGAGGTTATCATGGTTTTTATTCTTCAATTTGTTAATATGGTGTATCACATTGATTTGCGTATATTGAAGAATCCTTGCATTCCTGGGATAAACCCCACTTGATCATGGTGTATGATCCTTTTAATGTGCTGTTGGATTCTGTTTGCTAGTATTTTGTTGAGCATTTTTGCATCTATGTTCATCAATGATACTGGCCTATAGTTTTCTTTTTTTGTGACATCTTTGTCTGGTTTTGGTAACAGGGTGATGGTGGCCCCGTAGAATGATTTTGTGAGTGTTCCTTCCTCTGCTATATTTTGGAAGAGTTTGAGAAGGATAGGTGTTAGCTCTTCTCTAAATGTTTGGTAGAATTCGCCTGTAAAGCCATCTGGTCCTGGTCTTTTGTTTGTTGGAAGATTTGTAATCACAGTTTCAATTTCAATGCTTGTGATTGGTCTGTTTATATTTTCTATTTCTTCTTGGTTCAGTCTCAGAAGGTTGTCCTTTTCTAAGAATTTGTCCATTTCTTCCAGATTGTCCATTTTATTGGCCTATAGTTGCTTGTAGTAATCACTCATGATCCTTTGTATTTATGCAGTGTCAGTTGTTAATTCTTCTTTTTCATTTCTAATTCTGTTGATTTGAGTCTTCTCCCTTTCTTTCTTGATGAATTTGGCAAATGGTTTATCAGTTTTGTTTATCTTCTGAAAGAACCAGGTTTTAGTTTTATTGATCTTTGCTATCATTTCCTTCATTTCTTTTTCATTTATTTCTGATCTGATATGTATGATTTTTTTCCTTCTGCTAACTTTGGGGGTTTTTTCTTTCTCTAATTGCTTTAGGTGTAAGGTTAGGTTGTTTATTTGAGATGTTTCTTGTTTCTTGAGGTAGGATTGTATTGCTATAAACTTCCCTCTTAGAACTGCTTTTGCTGCATCCCATAGGTTTTGGGTCATCATGTTTTCATTGTCATTTGTTTCTAGGTGTTTTTTGATTTCCTCTTTGATTTCTTCAGTGATCTCTTGGTTATTTAGTAGCAGATTGTTTAGCCTCCATGTGTTTGTATTTTTTACAGTTTTTTTCCTGTAATTGATACCTAGTCTCATAGCATTGTGGTTGGAAAAGACACTTGATACAATTTCAATTTTCTTAAATTTACCAAGGCTTGATTTGTCACCCAAGATATGGTCTATCCTGGAGAATGTTCCAGGAGCCCTTGAGAAGAAAGTGTATTCTGTTGTTTTTCAATGGAATGTCAGTTAAGTCCATCTTGTTTAATGTGTCATTTAAAGCTTGTGTTTCCTTATTTTTTTTCATTTTGGATGATCTGTCCATTGGTGGAAGTGGGGTGTCAAAGTCCCCTACTATGAGTGTATTACTATCGATTTCCCCTTTCATGGCTGTTAGCATTTGCCTTATGTATTGAGATGCTCCTATGTTGGCTGCATAAATATTTACAATTGTTACATCTTCTTCTTGGATTGATCCCTTGATCATTATGTAGTGTCCTTCTTTGTCTCTTGTAATAGTCTTTGTTTTAAAGTCTGTTTTGTCTGATATGAGAATTGCTACTCCAGCTTTCTTTTGATTTCCATTTGTATGGAATATCTTCTTCCATCCCCTCACTTTCAGTCCGTATGTGTCCCTAGGTCTGAAGTGGGTCTCTTGTAGACAGCATATGTATGGGTCTTGTTTTTTTATCCGTTCAGCAAGTCTGTGTCTTTTGGTTGGAGCATTTAGTCCATTTATATTTAAAGTAATTATTGGTATGTATGTTCCTATTACCATTTTCTTAATTGTTTTGGGTTTGATATTGTAGGTCTTTTCCTTCTCTTGTGTTTCCTGCCTAGAGAAGTTCCTTTAGCATTTGTTGTAAAGCTGGTTTGGTGGTGCTGCACTCTCTTAACTTTTGCTTGTCTGTAAAGGTTTTAATTTTTTTGTGAAATCTGAATGAGATCATTGCTTGGTAGAGTAATCTTGGTTGTAGGTTTTTCCCTTTTATCACTTTAAATATGTCCTGCCAGTCCCTTCTGGCTTGCAGAGTTTCTGCTGAAAGATCAGCTGTTAAACTTATGGGGATTCCCTTGTATACTATTTGTTGCTTTTCCCTTACTGCTTTTAGTATTTTTTCTTTGCATTTAATTTTTGATAGTTTGATTAATATATGTCTCGGCATTATTCTCTTTGGGTTTATCCAGTATGGGACTCTCTGCACTTCCTGGACTTGATTGACTATTTCCTTTCCCATGTTAGGGAAGTGTTTGACTATAATCTCTTTAAATTTTTCTAAGACCCTTTCTTTTTCTCTTCTTCTTCTGGGACCCCTATAATTTGAATGTTGTTGCATTTAATGTTGTCCCAGAGGTCTCTGAGACTGTCCTCAGTTCTTTTCAAGCTTTTCTCTTTATTCTGCACCCCGGCAGTTATTTCCACCATTTTATCTTCCAGCTCACTTATCTGTTCTTCTCCCTCAGTTAGTTTGCTATTGATTCCTTCTAGAGTATTTTTAATTTCAGTTATTGTGTTGTTCATCACTGTTCGTTTGCTCTTTAGTTCTTCTAGATCCTTGTTAAATGTCTCTTGTATTTTCTCCATTTTATTTCTGAGATTTTGGATCATCTTTACTATCATTACTCTGGATTCTTTTTCAGGTATGTTGCCTATTTTGTCTTCATTTATTTGGTCTGTAGGTTTTGACCTTGCTCCTTCTTCTGTAACATATTTTTTGTGGTTTCATGGGTTTTTCTTTTTTTTGATGGATGGGGCTCTATTCCTGTCTTACTGGTTGTTTGGCGTGAGGTGTCCAGGACTGGAGTTTGCAGGCAGTTGGATAGAGCCAGATTTTGATGCTGAGATTAGGACCTCCAGGAGGCCTCACTCCGATTACTATTCCCTGGGGTCTGAGGTTCTCTGTTAGTCTAGCGGTTTAGACTTGGAGCTCTCACCACAGGAGCTTGGGATTACCTCCGGCCTGGGAACCAAGATCCCACAAGCCAGTCACTGGCGGTTCCTTCTGTCCCCTTAGGTGACCGTGGTCCCCCACCGGTGCCGGATAGGTGCCCTAGTTGTGTGGAGATGTGAATTCCATGTCCTCCTAGTCTGCCATCTTGACTCCGCCCCCCAGCATCTATTTTTAAATGAAGGAGTAGATCAGAGATCAGCAAACAATGACCCGTAGACCCCTTGTTTTTGTAAATAAAGTTTTATTGAAAACAACCATGCACATTCATTTATGCATTGTCTGTGGCTGCTTTTGTGCTACGACAGTAAAACTGAGTAAATGCAACAGAGTCCCTATTGTCTGTGAAGCCTGAAATATTTACTGTCTTGCCCTTTACAGAAAAAGTTTGCCAAGCCCTGGGGTATATGTGTCACCCTATGTAGATGAATAAATTACATTTAATTTAGCGATTTTTAGTGTAAATTACAGATATCCTCACTTTCTACCTCTAATTTCTTCAGTGGATATCTCAAAAAATAATATTTTCTGTGTAGCCAAATTAAAATTATTATATATAACAAAACTGATAGTAATTCCTTAATGTAATTTGATACCAACTCATATACAAACTTCGAATTGTTTCCAAAATGTAATTTACAACTGGTTTGTCCCTGCCAGGAGCCAGTCAGGGCTGTGCCTTACATCTGATATCTCTGTGGTCTCCTTTTCTCAAGATATGTCCTTTTTTTCATGACAGTGACTTCCTGGAAAGGCCATGCCCCTTGTCCTGTAGAATGGCCCACCTTCTGCCATGTGTCTGATTGCTTTCGATGGGTATAAACTAGTATGTTCCTCTCTACCCTGGATTTACTCTAAACTGGAAGTTAGGTCTCCACTGAATTCAGGTTACATATCGTAGTCCAGAATCATGAGACGTGACCCTCAAATTTGCATCAGATCTGAAGACTGGTGCCACCATTGGTGACACGAACACTGACCATTGGCTTAGTCAACAGATTCTTTTAAAAATGGGAAAAATGGCATGGCGTCAAAGAAGTGAAGACATAGTACAAGAAATAGAGAGTTAGAAATGGAACTTGCAATCCGACATTGATTTCTTGCTTTCTTTACTGTTCCAGGCTGCCCCGATCATGGTAACCTGATCTGGACTCTTATTGCTTTTTTTTTTTTTTTTTTTTTGCGGTACGTGGGTCTCTCACTATCGTAGCCTCTCCGCTCTGGACGCGCAGGCTCAGCGGCCATGGCTCACGGGCCCAGCCGCTCCACGGCATGTGGGATCTTTCCGGACCAGGACATGAACCTGTGTCCCTTGCGTTGGCAAGTGTACTCTCAACCACTGCACCACCAGGGAAGCCTCTCTTACTGCTTTTTTAAGTGGTCTTGTCCCTGGATTGTGTTCTGACTCAACGAAGTTCTGTAGTAATGGTTTAAAAGAACGGGCCTAGACCTGTTTTCCTGATAATTGTGCCTTGTTCGGGTTCTGAGTTGTTGAGGGTTTTGCTTTTGTTGTATTCCTTTCTTCATTTTTAAGTAACATGGGAGAAAACCAACGACTTAATTAAAAATTGTAATGATTAATAATGAGATGTGGAGGTTGTCATTCCAACTTAGAGAAACCCAAGCTATAAGGTAATAATTGCATTTAAGTAATTACAATCATTGAAATATTTGAATGAAATTTTAAAGCATTGAAATTTCTTCGCATGACAGTTACAGGGGCTCCTTCTCTTGCACGAAATAAACTGTGTATGTGGAAGAATAAATCTCTCTGAGGCAGACACAGGCTGGAACCTCCGAACTTAGAAGGTGGACTTTCATTGTGTTAGTCCAAGTTTTCTATTTTGACTTGTAACTCTGATTTCCTTGGTTCATAAACCTGCATTTTACAGTCCAGAGGTAGCATTTTATGTGTCTCAGCTAAAGCCATGTAGGATTGTCTTGTGTGTGTGCTTAGGACTGTGAACATAGAGCTGCCAGTGACCTCACCTGTCCCATTATTTTCAGACAGCAGTGCATTTATGTACCTTGCAGGAGGAGGGATAGAGTGAGAGGCAGGAAGACACTGCCAACAGAGAACAGTGAACTTGAGCTTTAAAAAATCCCGCAAGGCTCAAAGGGCTCCCATCAGTAGGCAGCCAGTTTATCAAAATGACAGGTGCAGAAGTACAAGCCTGTCAGAGGGAACGTGTTGCACAGCCTTGTAATGACCTAGGGAAATGTCAGAGCTGCTCCTGGATGGTGGATGTGTCAGGATAGGGACCGAGAGGGGATGGTCAAGGCTCCAGAGATGAAAAATAAAGAATTACCCTTCATGGCTTTAGGAAAAGTGACTGCCTACAAAGACACTGCCCATCACCTGCCCTTGAAGTCTTAAGTAGACAAAAGGTAAATCTGAACTGGATTAATTACTGACTGATTCACTATTATAGTAGTTTAAGTAGAATGTTAAGTGCATTCAATTGGTCAGACATGCAAGAGATTGGAGTTGGGGGAAACATCGGTGAGTGATGGGAGGAATCGGGGAAAGGTGGAGAGAGCTACTGGACTGGGCTGGAGGGCTGACCCCTGTGAAATGAGAGAGGAAGGAAGAACGGTTGGGTGGGAGAACTTCAGACTTCAGTGCAGAACTCGACCAGACCAGTGGCAGGTCGCTGAGGATGGATCGATTGCCCATGGGAAGAGTCCATAGTTGGGCAGGAATGGCTAGCTAGTGTTATGCTCACACTGCTCAGTCATTGGCTGGGACAACCTTGGGGGAGGCGTGGCTTTGGCATCGTTGTTGAGGGACTGAAGATGCGGTGACTGGTGTCCACTCTGGCGACCCTGCTCCCCTCTGAGTGGTGCAAGTTTATGGCTGCCACAGACAAGATTGTCCATAAAAGCAACCTCTGTCACTCCTGCCCCTCTTCCTTCTTGGTTTCCATGCCCTTGTAGCAATCAGTTGGTTGTATAATTCAAAGATAATGACCCTTCGCAATGCATTTTTTTTTTTTTTTTTTTTTTGTGCTGTACGCGGGCCTCTCACAGTTGTGGCCTCTCCCGTTGCGGAGCACAGGCTCCAGACGCGCAGGCTCAGCGGCCATGGCTTACGAGCCCAGCCGCTCTGCGGCATCTTCCCGGACCGGGGCATGAACCCATGTCCCCTGCATCGGCAGGCGGACTCTCAACCACTGCGCCACCAGGGAAGCCCCTGCAATGCATTTTTAAAAACATTTTAGAAATTGCTGCTATGTTTTTTTTGGTTTGGTTTGGTTTTTTCTGCTGTGTGTTGATAATGCAAGTTTACTACTTGCTGCTTGTGAAATTCGGGCTGTGACCTGCAAAACAGATAGATCTTCTATTAACTCGACGGTGAAAAAAACACTTAATGCATTAGGAGAGGAGTGAGATGACCGTGTCTCGTTTGTCCTTTCCTATAGATTGTCAAGTAGAGGGCTGGAGTAGGTGATCAATTAACATTAATGAATGCTTTGTGAATGGTTGGGTAAGTTTATTCTGATCTCGACTTACTTCAGTCGTTTGTTTAGAATGCTGATTCTCTCTGCCTCACCCCTTACCCCTTCTTTCTCCTGTCCCGAGCACAATTGTTTACTACCTGTAATAGTAGCAACAGGTGATTATGACTCTCAAAGGAAGAGGTAAAAATCACAGCAGAAGAAAGGTGTTTTTGTTTCTAACAAAGCTTCAATGTAATGTTTTATTTGCTTCAGTTTAGCTATAAAATTTAGCAGCACACATATCTATGTAGGTCAACTTCAACCAGAAAAAAATTGATTGCTAGAAAAACAGCGTGTGTTCACTATCCCTGAATTCACAGAGCAACCTCGTCAAGTGCCTGAAATTCCCTTTAGTGGTATATAGTGACCTTGTCTCCCTATTAATAGAGCTAAAAAATATCTACTCTTCTGTTCTTCCGAACTTTTGTTTAAATTTCTGCCACGAAGAGATAACATTTTCATTTTTACAATGCCAGCCAGATCTTTAAAAGGAAGACATGTGAGCCTTGGGGTCACCCAGGCACTCTGCTGTATTGAGCTCCCACCAAACAGAAGGGCCAGAGAAACGAGGTCTGTAGAATGTAGGGAATGATCACCTGGCTGATGGTAGTGTTATGAGTTGACTTGTGTCCTCCAGAAACATATGTTGAAGTCCTAACCCCAGGTACCTATGAACATGACCTTGTTTGGAAAAATAATGTCTTTACAGATGTAATCAAGTTAAGATAAGGTTATACTGGACTCAGGTAGGCCCTAAACCAGCATAACTGATGTCATTGTAGGGAGAGGGAAATGTGGACAGAGAGATAAACCCAGAAAATGCCACGTGGCCATGGAGGCAGAGATTAGTTATGCTGCCACAAATCAAAGAATGCCTGGGGCCACTGAAGCTGGAAGAGGCAAATCCTCCCCTTGAGGCTCCACAGAGAGCATGGCCCTGCCAACACCTTGGTTTCGGACTTCTAGCTTCCAGAACAGTGGGGGACAAATTTTTGTGATTTTGCGACACCCAGTTTGCAGTACTGTATGACAGCCCTAGGAAAATAATAGAGGTAGTATTTTAAATGGTAAGAGAGTGAAGGGTTACACTCTCTGTCTTCAAAGGAAAAAATATATATAATTTTATATTTTTTAATGTATTTAAATTAGTGATGCATGTATATGGTCCACAGTTATAAAGGTATAAAGTACATATAGTAAAAGCGTCTCTTGCTACATTTTCCCACACCTACCTGGGTCTCCTCCAGAGGACGTCCACTGTTAACACTGTCTTGGGCATCATTCAACAAGTGTGTGTTGCATGTACAAGCATGTCAGAATATCTGCTTTCCTTTCCCATCGCCTCTCAACAAATGACAACGTGCTATTTATGCATTTTGACCCCTCAGTTTTTAATTTACAGTATCTCTTTGAGATCTTTGCATATTGACACTTGTAGAGCTACTTTGTAATAAGGACTATTTAAAATTGACATATAGAATTCTATTTATGAAACCTAATAATTGTTTCTGTTGCTATTATCGTGTGAGTGTACCACACAACCGCATATGGAATGCTTAATACTACCACCTTTTGAAAACTACCATCTACTAGGCACTGTGCAAACTGGTTGACAGGTTTCAATTTAACCTGTTCTCGGCTGGGAGCTGGAGGACTAACAAGAAAGCTTCAATTTCCTCGACCTAAAGAACATTAAAGGGCTTCCCTGGTGGCGCAGTGGTTGAGGGTCCGCCTGCCGATGCAGGGGATGTGGGTTCGTGCCGCGGTCCGGGAAGATCCCATGTGCCACGGAGCGGCTGGGCCCGTGAGCCATGGCCGCTGAGCCTGCGCGTCCGGAGCCTGTGCTCCGCAACGGGAGAGGCCACAACAGTGAGAGGCCCGTGTACCGCAAAAAAAAAAAAAAAGCAGTCTGACATCAGAACAAACAAACATGGTTTGGGGAGGGCAAATACTGGAGGGAGGCCAGATTACCAGGCAGGAGGTGGGATTATTCTCTACGGCAACCATCCAGGGTAGAGGGACGAACAGAAGACGGTTCAGGGATAATTTTCAGAATTTCTATGTTTCACACTCCTACTATAGGCATTATATTTTGTGTACAGCTGATGTGTGGGCTTTTAGAAACATAAATCAATAATAAAAGATCAAACAGTGAAAGCACATGACTGCACTTGAAAATATAAAAGCCGTATCAGTTTTCATGATTGCCTTTTGACAGCTATTGATAAAGAACCAACAAATGTATTTTCAGTCTTTGCCTAATGTCACGTGACCCTTTGTCCACAACTCTCCTTCCCTGAGCATGTTTGTGGCAGAAGGGTTGAATTATGAAATTATGTTCTGTAAAGTGTTATTTGTTGAGCCCAAGTTATTTACTCTTTAGTTGAATTTCCTGTGCTCTTAATATGATGGTTGAACTTTTGTTAGGAGATTTGCAAAGCCTCTAGGCTACCCATATCCATTGCTTGGCAGTTTGTGGAGCGGTGTGGTACTTGCAAGAAATCTACAAGAGGTCCAGCTAGCTTTTGTTGCTTAAAGCTCAGGATTCCTAAATTCCTAATTGAAATTTGGTACTTCTGTGTGTTACAGTTTTATTTCTAAATGTACGTGCCTGCTTCAACCCCACAACACGGTTGTTTTTTGCTTTTTAAGTAAAAGATTATTTATTTATTTATTTCACAGCATGGTTTTGACTTGAGTTGTTTAGAATCTTACCAGAACCTCAAAGTACATTTTGTTCATTTCAAATAACTTTTCCCATTTTGTTTAGGTGGCTTTAATTTTTTCTTTATTTTTAAGTTTGTTGTGTCCAAAGGGGAACAAAATGTAAGCACAGCTGTCGACAGAGACAGTGAGGTTTATTAATTCTCATTTACATAAAAGCCATTTCTACCAATACGGCTTCTTTTTCTATTACAAACTAGAGGCAATTTATCCAGAAAAATAAGGATGTTTCCTAATAGTATGTCACGAGGGGATGGTCCATGTCTAGATTGTTTTTAATATGCACTTTTAAGTTCCTCACACATGTCATTGGAAAAAGCCGCAGTTTGTTCATTAACTCTAATACATGATCCTGGCGTGAGGTAACTTGCAAATAGTTACTCTGTGGAAAGCTGAGGCAGTTAAGTGTATATTGCTTATGATACTGTAGAATACCAGATGAATGCCACCTTTCTTACTATTTTTAATTAACTGAATGTCTTCCAGTCTTTAGCAAGTAGGAGGCAGTGGTTTCAGATGGAGTTTCTGTCTGATTCTACAACCGGCACTGTGGTTTTGACAGGGAATGTCCTTTGAGGAACCTTCTTTGTCTCTGACGTTATGTGGTTGGAAGTTTGGGCTCTCACTGAGATTTTTAGGCTTTTCCATCTTCTGCTTCCCTAGATTCAGTCACAGGTCTGCAATATCAATGAGCTACTTCCATTTGCCCAATAAAGGGGCACTCTTCATATAAAATGTAAAGTGGTTGGTGCCCTTTGGATTTGTGGGATGTGATAACTCCAATCTTGAGTACCAACATTGTGCACATCCCAGTGGAAAAATGTCCCATCATCCCCAGTGGGATTCAGTTCAAGTTCTTAAACACAGGTAAGGTAAGTACGATGCTCCACAGTCTGCCCCTGGCTGGTACCCCAGGCACCTCCCTTCTGACTCTTCTCCCCACCCTCTTCCAGCTCCCAGAAGGGAGCTGGGCATTTTTGAGGTCTCCGTGTCTTACGTACTTTCTTCTTTAGTGATACCTTCCCCATTTGATGTTCATCTAAGGAAATCCTACTCATTCATTCAATAATTCAACAGCTGTTTATTGAGCACCTACTATGCATCATACATTACGTTAAGCACATAGGAAGTGCTCAGGTATAGTCTTGATTTGGATAAATGGATCCTTGGAGAAGCCTCAGCATATACTTCTCTCTTTTATAAAGCTTTCTCTTTCTGGGCAGTTTGTGTAAAACTTCTTTAAAATTATCGCTTTGTTTTCATTTACATTGTGTGGTGTTTACTTATTTTATCTGTGCATTTTCTCCATCTGGACCATAAGTACTTGGAGTACAAGATCGTAGTTTTTCTTTGTTTCCCAACAAATAGCTCAGTAAATTGCAAAAAGGCAAAACTTAGAGTAGCATAAACTGAATTTCAACTCCACTTCTTGCTAGCTGGGCAAATTAATTTTCCTAAATCCTGGATTCCCCATTTGTGTATCAGAGATAAGAATGTCAAATTAGGTCAAGTCAACAAGGTTTATTTGTTTTTACTGTGTCCTTAGACTTTAAATGAGAACATGTTCCGTACATTTCCAGTACAGAGCCCGACACCTTAGTATGAATGAAGATACTAAGGAGTCTACCCATTACTAATCCTCTCCATCCTCCATGCCTGTGACTTTGAGCATAGTAGGGACTCATGAATGTCTATTGAATAAAGAGACAGAGAACACAAGGTTTTTTTCTTTTTTTTATACATCTTTATTGGAGTATAATTGCTTTACAATGGTGTGTTAGTTTCTGCTTTATAACAAAGTGTATCAGTTATACGTATACATATGTCCCTGTATCTCTTCCCTCTTGCGTCTCCCTCCCTCCCACCCTCCCTATCCCACCCTTCTAGGTGGTCACATAGCACTGAGCTGATCTCGCTGTGCTATGCGGCTGCTTCTCACTAGCTATCTATTTTATATTTGGTAGTGTATATATGTCCATGCCACTCTCTCGCTGTGTCACAGCTTACCCTTCCCCCTCCCCATATCCTCAAGTCCATTCGCTAGTAGGTCTGTGTCTTTATTCCTGCCTTACCCCTAGGTTCTTCATGACATTTTTTTTCTTAAATTCCATATATATGTGTTAGCATACGGTATTTGTCTTTCTCTTTCTGACTTATTTCACTCTGTATGACAGACTCTAGGTCCATCCACCTCATTACAAATAGCTCAGTTTCGTTCCTTTTTATGGCTGAGTAATATTCCATTGTATATATGTGCTGCATCTTCTTATCCATTCATCCGAACGTTTCTATCATTAAATATGTTTACATAGAAATGACGGGATTAGCGTAAATATCATGTATTACTCTTTGGCAGTGGCATCCCTGCTAATTGGTTCCTGGGAAACAGTGACCTTGCCCTCCAGCTGTCTTCAACAGAAGCTAGCTGGCACTGCCTTGGCCATCTTTCTTTCCGTTAACAAAAGACAGTCGTTATTTGGAAAACTAGTCATATACATTTTTTTCCTTCCAAAGGGTCTAAGCAACACAATAAATACATTTATTATTCATTCTGTGTTAATTCTTCTTGCCAAAGGGTGGGGGGAATGAATTTAAAGGGAATTCCTGGAAGACTATCTGGGGACCTAAAGATAAAACTCAGGCTTTTATTTTAAGCTTGTCAACGGGGGTGACAAGTGCAAGAATTGTTGCCCAGTTGTACGGGAAGCAGCGCTTAAATTCTGTTTCTCACTACGTTTTGTCTTGCCTGCCACTTCCCCTAAAATGGAAGTAATTTTTAATGTCCTAGAGAGAGATGGGAACATTCCACTTTTATTTGTTATGGTGACACTAGGGTGAACCAACAGTCACAGGGACGCTTGACCATTTCAGTGGCTGGCTTCTGGGAGAGAGGGGGATGCCCTGCAGCCTGACACTCAGGCGCTTCAAGGTACTGTTGGGCCTGTCATTACTGTGCCTGTCTGGGGTCTCCCCGCTGAGGTTAAAGGCCGTAGGAGGTGACCGTGGGAGCTGATTAGAAGTCCTTGACTTTCCCTTTCTAAGTCAGCTTGCACAGTGTTCAGGGGCCTAGCTCTTTTCAGTCAGAGGGGAGAGGAAGGATTTGGAAGTTGAGGGGTGAGCAGCAGGTATCCCCCCTGAGCAGCAGATTCAGCACGGTTTGCGGGGACGGGACAGGGCTGGACTGTGTTCGTGAGTGTGCAGCTGGCCTGGACTCTGAGTCCAGGGATTAAGAATGTGCCAAAGAGTGCTTCTGTCTGAGTTCTGGCTTGATTCATAGTGTTGACCCCTCCTAGGTCCTTTTACGGTGACTTCACTTTTCGTAGGGTCATCTCAGGTGGAAGGAGATGAGATTCTGTATGATTTAGAAGTAAACCCCGATCTATACATCTGTACAGAACAGGAGACAGGCCAGATACAAAACTTCTAGCTTGAAGTTTTGTGACTGCAGGTTTTATATCTAGCAGAAGTAACTGGAAGTTCTTAAATATGTAAGTTTGATAACTTGGTCAAACCCTTGGCATGTGCAGGGAAGTTTCTGGGATATAAATAAAGAGAAGTATGAGAGTATCTCCCTGTCCTGCTGATCTTATCATCTCTTGGGGAAGTCTGAAAGCAAACACTGAAGCTAAGGAACAGGGACACAGGAAAATAACCAGTGCATAATTAGAAGTGGCCCCCATTTGATACCAATCTTGGGAAGCTCCTGGGTTCAGTGCGGAACTTGAAACCTGACACAGTCTGTTCTGACCACGGAGCGTTCAATGGTTTTTGCTCCTGGGAGCATTGTGTTGCCCTGTGGAATTGCTCTTGACTAGCTAGGTCCAAACCTTCCAGCGTGAATCCATCATAGGAAAGAAGGAAGAAGCAACCCCGGACGTGTCATCAGCCTCTCAAGAGGCAGAATTTCGGTTTCATTAGATTGTAGAATATATACTCTTGGGGCAACAGATGGAGACACGTAGTCCATTGTTCAAACATGGACAGGAGACAGAAATCTCTGTGAGCGGTGCGTTAGCCCTAAATGAAGCTATTTATTGTCTCTTCCCTGAGAACCATCCGTGCAGCCTCCAAAGCTCCCCTTGCTTATTGCATGTCATGTTATCCATGGCTTTGGTTGGAAGTAGACCACTTCCGGCTATAGCCTCTCTGCTAGGGATGGGCATGAGAGCCTGGTGGGTTGGGATTAGTTGAGGGGAGAAAGACAGTGGGGAAGATGCGAACGCCATCCAGTCATGGTTTAGTAAGATGATCGGACAAAGGAGAACATAAAGTCTTTTAACCCAGCATCCTAATTTCTAGTTCTTTATACTGTTTAATGTATGAAAAGTCACTGAGCCAACAGAGTCCCAGCACTTCCTAGACTTTCTTGAGCGTGGCCATTTGCTAGTGCTTGTGCTGGGGACGTGGGGTCAATCGTAAATAAGCTCCAGGAGTGTCATTAGTCAATATAGGGGTGTTGCCCGTTTACAAGATGATTTTTAGGTTTCTGTCTGGCGATATGATAATACATGTATTTTTTCTGCAAAGATAATATTATTATGAAACAATGTTAGAAGAGGAAGGTGAGAGTCTTTTTGACTGGCGAGACTTGGTTCTATCAAGGATGCTGCATTGGTTAAGGATTAGTGCCTATTAGACATGTGAAGGGCTAGCGCTTTCTCTGGGACTGGTCAGAAGCATTTCATTTAACCTTCCTGTATCCACTGAGTTTTATGTAAAATGAGAAAAAAACTTGTTATTATGTATTAGTAACCTTGAGACTTTTTGTGAGGATTATGCTTCTCCTGTGCTGGGTGATAGTAAATGCCTCTTGCATGAACGGTGCACTGGTTTCTACCATACGATTATAAGAGTTTCCTAACGAATTGGCTTTAAAAGTGTTAAAGCTTCTTCAATGCATGATATGACTTTTGGGTTTGTGTCTTTTTTTTTTTTTTTTTTTTTTTTTTTGCATTACGTGGGCCTCTCACTGTTGTGGCCTCTCCCGTTGCGGAGCACAGGCTCTGGACGCGCAGGCTCAGCGGCCATGGCTCATGGGCCCAGCCGCTCCGTGGCATGTGGGATCTTCCCAGACCGGGGCACGAACCCATGTCCCCTGCATCGGCAGGCGGACTCTCAACCACTGCGCCACCAGGGAAGCTCTGGGTGTGTGTCTTTTACCTGGCCACCCTTACCTTTTTATCATCATTATTCTTCAATGTCCAAGTGTGTAAAGAAGAAGATGCAAGGTTATGTCGGCACTTATCAGTCACCCTTCCTTGCCAGTGGCTCAGTAATATTTAAATTAACCCTTGAGTGGTTCATCTGGAATTAGTGAATAACATTAAACTTATTACGGCTGACATGAAGGCTTAAGATACTATTAAAAGCAGAGAAATTCGTCAGCAAATTGGATAATATCCTTCCAGAGATACAATACTATGAAAAAAATGTTTCTATGGAAATGAGTTATCTTATTATCTCCTTTCATATAAATTTTAAATCAGAAGGAGAACTGTGTCACCCAACTATGAAACCCAAGTGTTATAAAGACAATATCCCTTTTCAGGCAGTGACCTCGAAAGTCAACCCAAGATGAGGCTTTGTAATGAAAATGACTTTTAAAAGGATCTGAGAGTGGGAATATGATTCACATCCCAAAAATGAAACATAAAAACAAGCCCTTGAAGGGTTACATCAAGATTGGAAAGAAAGCAACTGACGTCTCCTTGGCCACCGTCTGCCCATGTACCGTGGCTCTTCTCTGGCTCCTTGTACAGAACTCAAACGCCCTGAGCGTGTACCATAGGTAGTCCACAAATGCATTTTTCTTTTTCTGCCAGTCATGTTCTCTTTCATTTCTATCTGCTGGGCTTATTTTCTAGCCATTATTTCATCAGTGGCATTGCCAAGTTGCCACTCCTGACAGGTAAAAGAATTATTCAAGAAGTTTTGTTTCCTTTGTTGATTTAATATTCTCATCATTCCATACACCCCGGACTTGGTCAGAACCCCCAGTTATAGGTGATTTTAATGCCCCTTCCTTTCTACTTACTTATAACATTTACAATGAAAATATTGGTTGGCCAAAAAGTTCGTTCGGGTTTTACCCTAAGATGTAGGAAATCCCGAATGAACTTTTTGGCCAGCCCAATAATACTTCATTATTTCTGTGCCCAGTTGTGTTAGGTCACCTCTCCTGATGGCCTGTGAGCTCCCTGAGAGCGAGAGACCCATCTGTCTCATCTCCCACTAAATCCATTGCTGCATCGTAGGTGCAGAGAAAGGCAGTCACATATAGCTGTTAATTATTCCATTCCTTCAAGGTGCTTTTAGCTAAAGAAGGCCAGGGTTTTCTCAAAGCCCAGGTCCCCTTCTCCTTTTGCGTCATCTACCCATCAAAACAGACAACTGCAAAATATTCCAAAGGGTTGAATCAAGATCTTGTTCTTTTTTCTTTTAGTGAGCCTTTGAGTCAGGCAATGGTACCAGCTCCAAATATATTCAGTTCCTGCAAATTATGTGATAGAAAATTGTAATAAATTTCAAAAGGTGTATTAATAAATGTGGTTTTTAGGGACCCACTTAGAATCTCCCCCACACTGCTTATTTGGATGAAAGTCCAGTCTATATAAAACCAGTATACATTGGATTTTCCTCAGTGTATGTACTAAGGAGATATTTGTTGAGTATTTAATTCTCAACGGTACAGCAGCGTTCCTGTATCCCTTCTTTCTTCCCTTTATCTAAGCGTCTGTTTCATATTTCATACCAGCAGTACATTCTTTAAAGTATGATGTGTTTGTGTATCACCCACCCTGTCATCAGCCCTTGCTTTGTATTATCCTTTATTTGTACGTGTGCCGTCTTCTCCTGTCCTTCCCTCATATGACTATTCAAACGATCCTTTCTTTTCCATGTTAAGGTAATGTTAACTCTCTTTTGAAGTTCACCCCGTGTATTTATGGAGTCTTTATTCTTCAAGCTCTGCTCCATTAAACTACTCTCTGTTCCTTTTCTCTCGCTGATTCTAATACCAGCCTTAATTCTGGAACTTATACTTACTTTTTCATCTTTTGTAAAATAAATGGGTCTTGTATGGCTATACCTGCTTGGAGAGCAGAGTTGCTGTGGTAGAAAATGATAAAAAAGTAAATTCCATACCTAGGATTTCTCTTTCAGGCTTTTTACTTTTTTTTTGACGTCACTCTGGAATGTTCTCCAGAATCCAGTGCCACTGATAAGTTCTCTGACCAATGAAGAGTCCAGTTTTTCCATTCCTCTTATGATCTGGGTCTCCATATCTATTAATGCAGCTTAAGCGTGTGCTAACCTTAGTAATCATGCCACATGGCTGGCTAGTATTGAGTTTCTAGAAACCTAAACCCTTTATAATAATAATGACAATAATAATAACAAGAAATTGCATACTTTCTGTATAACGGGCACTTTACATATATCAGGTCTAAAGTATAAAATTATATAGAGGATTAAATAAAGACTCAAAGTGAGTGTGTACATTGTTCAAGTGAGCATGGATTAAGGCAGGTTTGGTTATTTTTCTTCTCTTCAAAGACGTCTGAGCTTGCACCTCCCTCATCCTACATTCTAACGCTGTTGCCTTCAGGTCTTCATACTTATTCTGATGATATTCTAATTATGTAGTGTCAACCTATTTTCTGAGCTGATTTTGTCACGCTATCTATTTTCTATTCCTCTCGTATTTTGGCATCATCCAATGACCTGAGAAATATTCATTCTGTGTCTGCCTGAAAGTTATTGACAGGACCAAGAACATAGGAGAGTTGCCCACCAGAAACTTCCTATCAGGGTGACTGTCCGTTTGTCAACACATTTTGGAGAGAGTTGAGTAACAATCTATGACTCCATTTAACCATACTGCTATTCAGCCCATATTTTTACATTGTTCATTAGAATTTAATGCGACTGAAATCAACAAGAGTGAGGCACTACAACAGATCCTCTGCAGATGACACACTGAACAAAACACAGTCTTTTTGTGATTGGGGGGAAGAGGGAATAGGCAAGTACACAGGTAATTATAGGCAAAACACGATGAATTTCCTCTCAGATGTAGAAAGATCAAGGGAATTTGAAATGGAAGAGAGTAGGTCTTGTAGACCTACTTGTAGACCTTGTAGAGAGAAGGCTCCATCTCAAGAGTAGCATGCCAGCTGAATCTTAAAGGGGACACAGAGGTCCATACGGGATAAGAGAACATTGCCTGTACCTATGCAGGTGGACTGGCACCGGCCATGTGCGTGAAACAGTTAAGTCGTCTGCTTTGACTTGTGGAGTGGAATGGGGTGTGGAATGCATAGGGGGTGCAGGGTACAGTCGTGTTGGAGGGTTGGATCATAGACTTCTGCCATGCTGAGATCTTGGACTTGGCCATGCTGTGAACAGTGTACTGGTTAGGAGCACAGACTCTGGAGTCAGACTGCCTTGGCTTGAATCCTGCCGTGCCCTTTACTAGCCATGTACCCTTAGGTAATTTACTAAAACCTGTGCCTCGGTTTCCCTATCTGCAAAACAAAGTTAAAACATCAGCTACCTTGTAAGTTTTTTGTGAGGATTAACTGAGTTACCATTTGTTAAGCTCTTACACAAGACCTGCCAAATGGTAAGTACTAAGTGCTTGTTAAAGAGGAGAGATTTTTTTGTTTGGAGGAGGAAATTGACATGACAAAAGTTGGATGGCAGAGTGCTTACACTGGTGGCAGTGAGAAAGATGGGCTAGTTAGAGGCCGGGTGTATGCATGTGTGTGTACTGGGGGTCGGGGTGAGTGAAAGCAATGAGAGCCAATGAGATAGGTAAGAAGTAAAGAGGAAGGGTCTAAAAGAGAGTATCAGGAGGACCACTTCATGTGGTATTCCATTAATTTTCCCTTTGCTAATTGGCCTGTCCTTGTTGGTTGGTCAGATTTAAATCTCAGTGCACAAGCTTTCTTTCTGTTCTCTTCCACCTTCGGAGAAAAGAAGTTCTCAGCAAAGCTAGTCAACACTCAAGAATCTTTCCGCTGCTCTGCAGTGGGCACCATTAGACGTGTTGTCAATACTTGGATAGATGATGAGTCTTCATCACGACCACATTTTACTTCTGTAATATGAGGAAAACATCCAGTTCGCTGCTCACTGTGTCGATGTGGTTAATAAACAACAAACGCACATAAAAACCCCCAGCACACAGCATATCTTATCAGCGGTCCAGTTGCTACGTAAAATCCTGCGTCTCTGCCTCTGACCAAATGGTATGAACCTGGTAATCAAGCCAGAAGTTCTTCATGTGGAGTAGAGGAAATGTGATTCTCATTTGTTTCTTTGTGTGTGTTTTTTTTGCGGTATGCGGGCCTCTCACTGTTGTGGCCTCTCCCGTTGCGGAGCACAGGCTCCGGACGCGCAGGCTCAGCGGCCATGGCTCACGGGCCCAGCGGCTCCGCGGCATGTGGGATCTTCCCGGACCGGGGCACGAACCCGTGTCCCCTGCATCGGCAGGCGGACTCTCAACCACTGCGCCACCAGGGAAGCCCCGTGATTCTCATTTTTTAACCTTCTTTTCATCACATGAAATGTATGTAATATCCAGCGAGTGATATGTTAACAGTAGAACCTGGCTATATGTAATAACTGGTATTTTTGGACACTCTGAAGTTCTGCTTTCTAAGATTCAATTCGAGATAAAAGGATCACAAAAATAAGAAGGATCACATAAGTATTGTAGCAAGCAGCCCTGGATAAGGGAGGTAGTTTAAAAATCGCGAGCCGTTACTTCCAACTTGGAGGAAATATTCACTGAAGCCTGAGTAAGGGTCTTTGTTTCTGCCTCTCATTTGTCGAAACGATCTTTCTAAAAGGCTGCAGGTACCTTATGCTACCTGAGACCTACGAAGGTAAGAACGTTGTTAAAAGAAAGGAACAGAATCGGCGTCTGTGTAGACACAGGTTTAGGATTAGGTATCCATAGAATTTGATTACAGACCTGTGTTTTCAGATCCTGTCTGGATCCCAGCAAGCTTTTGCTTATGGGTCCAGTTGCCTTTTCCCATGGCTAGGACTCCACGTGACCCAGAAGTCATCCTTTCCCAGTCATTCTCCACCCTGGCTGCACAGTGAAATCACCTTGCACGCTAAAAACTCTCAGTGCCCAGACCCCACGCCCTCTTTATGATTTTTTATTTTATTTTTTGCCCTTGGGGAATTGCCTATAGAATCTCTTAGTGCTAATTAGGTGTTCCATAGGGGACACCATTCCTGCATGCCCCCTTTTCAGTATTCTCTCTCCCAGGACACACTCTTGTGTTCTTGATACGACACCTGGTCCCAATAACCACCAGACACCATATTCTCAGGTAGCCTCGCGCTAGGTCGATTTGACCTGATGCCCTGGAGGCTGCGTCTTGTCCTGCTTCCCCCAGAGTTTGTTTTCGTTGAGAAGCTGTGTCTAATTCTTGATTCCTGCCCTTTCAAATATACTTACTCTGCCCTAACTGTAGGTCATTACATCTTACAGAGCCCTTTACATGATGAAAGGCATTGGTTCAGATGAACCCATTTTGAAGACCAGGCTGCTTGGCGTTATGCTCCTAGACAGGGAGGGTGGATCAGAACCTTCGGGAGATTCTGATACATCCCACTTTCCACTGAGATCACTGATTTACAAGGCTAGAAGTCCTTTGTAGCATGGACCATTCCTCTGAATCTCTCCATCTGGTGAGTCCAGTGGTTAGTGCATGAGCTGAGTCCCCACAGGTCTGGGCTTGAATATTAGTGATGTGCTTTGGGTAGCTTTAACCTCACTTCAGTTTTTTTCTTTGTTAACACCCAGGGTGCTTCATATATTACTTTATGCTCCAGAAATTGAGGTATTAGGGTTTGTAGACGCTCATTCTTTTATTGACATAGAAGGAGGAAGTATGGGATTCACCTAAAGGTCACAGGAAGAGTAAGAATGAATTCGAGCTTCCCTTCTCAGCCTTGATGACAGATTTCTCATATGTCATGCTGTTTCACTGTTTTAGCTGGTGTAAAGGCTTAGAAAAAATTACCCATGAGTGTTGAATAAGTAAGGATTTTGTTTGTCGTTAAAGCCATGAAATGAGGAAATCCCCCTGGTCTGATTGATCTGACATCAGTTGCAGATGGAGCGGAAGATACAGAAGGAGAAGAACTAGCGTTTGATAACTCTTGTAATATTCAGAGTGTCTTGGCACTTTGATGCCAACCTAATCAGTAATTTGAAGAAAAAGTCCTTGCTGACCTCATTGAAAATTTCTTACGTTCAGAAGCCAAACCTAAGGCAAATAAATCGGCAACGTTTTAGAAGTGGATTTATTGTAGACCTTCTATCATTAGCAAACTCTTCCAGTATATTTATATTTGCACTGGACTTGCAAAATATGTAAGTTTGTTTAGTTATGTAACGTTACTACATACATGCTTGTGATTGTGGTTTTGAGGCAGCTCAGAAGAAAGACATTTTAATGACAGTATTTGCATTTTGGTAGAACGTTGCTGCTCTTCCAAGATTTGATTGGTTAAATGTAAGTGGTTTTGATGAGCAGGTTGCTTTTTGTTATTGCTGTGAGTTTGAAGGGGAATTAGAACCTGGTTATGTTATGGTATGCAAAGAACTCACTAACTAGCTTTGAGTGCCCATTTGTTTGTCCCTTGACGCTTTCTGAAGCCTCATTTTATAGGGATATGCCTTGATTTGGCAAGTATTTTGCCAGACAGGTTGAACTGTGGCCCTGAGGTGAGAAACCCAGTTGAATCAACGTGTAGAAGCCATGAGTTTGGGAGCCTGGGGCATTTTGGATTCACTGAGAGCTGATGCAAGGGAAGACTGTCCAACTTCTTTTGCTTTATTTTTTTTAATTAAATTGCCCTTAGTAGCGTTGTGTTTTGTGACAACTGCTTCTACTTTTCGGTAAGAATGAAGTGCTTCTGGCATACCTCGCTTTACAGATAGTGATGGATAATCCTACCTTACATTTTTGAGCTCTTATAAGCTTAGCTGTTTTGACCTTAATTCTTAGCCCTAAAGAAAATAGAAATGTTTTCAGGAAAAGAATATATAGCGAATGCACCTTTGCCTGCCCCTCTCACTTTCTTAGTTATGTGTATTGGCTCGCAAGTTAACATTGCTGGTGTTCATATCTATGTCTTTAAGATTTACCCTGGACCGGTTGTATCACAGTCAATATAATGAATAAACCTGTGTGCAACATGTGAAAACTTATATGATCACAGAGTGGATCACAGTTTGAACTCCACATCCAGGTTTCTTTAATCAGCTTCTTATGTAGACAAATTGACAATATGCTTACCTCCACTGTGCTCTTGGTATGTGTAGACATAGTTTTAGGGTTATGTAAAATTTGACTCGTTTGAATAGTATGAAGCAAGATTATTAGAAATAAGCCCCAGTTTAAAAATATTTACATAGTTTACATAGTTTCTCACATACTTGGGCTCCGATTTTCCCAGCAGCTACTTTGTTTATTGCTTGGTTTAGTCATTTATTTTCACATTGAAACCAAATAGCCTTTGGTTCTGCTGGTTTGTCAGTTCCCTGCGTGTCCCATCATGGGCTGGATACTACTCAATATTGCCCAGCTCCAGGGAAAATCAACAAACACACTTGTTCGGGCCTCATCTCTGAAGATTCTGAGTCATTAAACCACAGGTGGGGTGCCCAATCATCTGTATTTTTGAAAAGCTCCCCAGGTGATTCTAATGTACCCCAAAGCTGAGAAAGGCTATCTTAGAAGGACTGAAATAAATACCAGACAGGCATACCCCTTAGAGACTTTTCCAACCCTGAGATTCCTTGTAGGTTGGTCCAACATGAGGTGTCAGAAAGTCTTAGAGAAATTTAGAAGTTATGAAAATGAGAAGTTAACCAACAGAAAAATATACATTAAAAGAAAATTCTTCATCATTCAGAAGGATTTTCTACAGGGTTGTTTCAAATAGAAAGCTTCTCTAGTACATTCAAAATATAAGTTGCTACAAAATACGAAAAGACTGCCACAGTTTTTGAAACACAGCTACTGGGCACAGTAGCCAGATTGTCTCAGATCTCTTGTCTTTTACCAGAAAGAAGTTGTTCAGGACCTGGAATGTTGGTTCTTCAACACTTCAGGATCTGGGAAAATGAACTCTACATTTTGCGTTCTTATTATTAATAGGGAGGTTCCCGTAGAGTTAAGTTCAACATGTCATACATTTTTCAACAAAAATGTAACAACCACGAAAATAATTTGTGTCATTGGTCTCCCCTCCCAGTTAATAGTGCTTTTTATGTAAGAAATTCCTTCAATTTGTGTCTCTTCCTTCCATCTCTCTTACCACTCACATGTCGATGTGGCTATAGAAGACAATGTGGATTTTTTTGAATGAAGTCAAATCATGGAGGACTTTGAACTTGAGGACTCTAAAGCGTTTAAAACTTTATTCCGAAAGTAGCAGGGAGGAGGGGCAATGAAGCAGGGAGGTGATGGATTCGATTTTCACTTTTGAAAGATCCACCTGTGCTGGATGAATAGGAGGAAGGGAAGGGCACCATGGAGATGGGAAGCCCAGCTAATAGCATATTGCAGCAGTCTGGGCGGGAGATGATGATCTAGATGATGATACACCATGAAGCTGGGGTGGGTGGAGTGCGGTAAGCAGGGAGTGTGGATGTGGTGACCACGTAATTCATCCTTCCAATCTGGACCGTCGTGCGTGTGAAAGGAAGCACTATTAATCATTACTTCAGGGCAACAGGCACCGACTGGAACTGTCCTGGACAAACAGGGACATACATCAGTATTAGCTGTAGAGAGAACAGAGACAACTTCTAAGGATTTGGAGCAAGCTGCGGAAAACTGGATAGAAATCTGGATCTGGAAAATGGGCTGGAGATGTATTTGGCCTATGACGTGTAGGTCCTAGTGATGAAGGTTGATGCCTGGATTACTTGACGTTATTTCAGATTTTGGATAAAGAAAAAGGAGCCAAAGACCTCGCCTCTCTTCGTGAAATCAGAGCAAAAAAGCATTTTTGTCATCTGATCCTCCTGAAAATCTTGAATGCTTGAGCAGAAGCAAATAGGGTTGTTGTTTTTTTCCCTCCCACACCATGAACATTCTACTGGCTTAACTAGTGGTATCTTCATTTATCCTCTTCGACTTCATTATCGTTTTGCCTTTCCAATCAGCAAAGTGCCTGTTAAATAGTCTTGGGTACTCAGGAGCTAATTATATAACTTAGAAGTGTAGAGGTTCTCATTACCCCCCCACCCCCAGTCTGCAGTATTTTGCTCTGTAATCCTTAGAGCACTTGGCAAGCCTTTCCCTTTAACACTGTGGTAGGGTTTCTTTAAAGCAATTTCTAGGAAAAGGTATCGTTTGGGGATCATGTAGGGAGATCAGAATGGTTTGATTTTTTTAAACCTTCTTCTGTCCTTAAAATGACATAGCACACTCTATTTCCAGTATGAAAGGTTTAAATCGCCATTATGTCATGTGCTTTCCATTAAGAGAATGCCGCACAGGCTGACTTAAGAGACAATGTAATAAGTTGGACAGCTGAAGCGATACAGCTCCCTCCCCTGTTGGCACTGTTGATGTTTGCTTGTGTTTTGACTGTTGTCTCCGGGATTGTAACTTACTCCGGAAAGTTCATCCGAGTGAATTAAATTCAGTGTCAAATTTTCATCAAGGTTTTGATTTTGTTCAGTTTTACCGTTCAGCTCATTGAGGCTTACAGAGCCCAAGGGCCTTGGCCAAGGTTATCTAGCATGTCAGTGTCTTAGCGCAGAGTTTTCTTTTAGTTCATTAACCTCCAATGCATCCTTGTTTGTCTCCTTACGAACTGGCTGTGTTTAAGGGCCTTCACCACCAGTGGGACCTTATGGGAAGTCTGCGTGTTCATGAGTTATCTTTTATATGCAAGTGAGAAACGTACAGTGATCAATGATGATGATCTCTTGCATGGCAGATGTAGCTCTCTAGGGATTTGTTACCCCACGCCAGCAAAATCAGGCTCAGGTTTACCACGAGGATGCTTGTGTGGGGCGGAATGATAGTCACGTGCTGTCTGGTATTTGAGGCTGGCATGGCGGAAGGCAGGATGGCCTGCAAATAGATGACATCATTTCAGGGGCACGGAGCCTTTGCCACGAGAGAAATGTTTTGCTTTCATTTCCTAGAGGCTGCTGCAAGTGTGGCATAGCTGCTAAATTTTTGTGGCTGCCCCTGAAGGGCTTTGTCTGCCCCAAAACCAAATGTGAAGCTTGCAGGAATCCAGCTAGGAGACCATTCCAGAAGGATTAGACAATAAGAACCCGTAATTAGCCTCCACAATCTTGAGCCTTCTAGGATATGCTAGACTGCAAAACACTTCAAAAAAAATGCCTCGGTTGAAATTTAGTTTAAACCTATTAAGTGAGTAGCATGAATAAAGAGAAAGGGCATACTGTAATTACATGTAACTTTGGAGGTTTGAATTCATCTAAAGCTATATTCAAGCTACAGTTTTTGTCTCTCTCCTGTGGAATACCCAGAGTTATTTTTTTTTTTAATGAAAGCAGATGTTTTTGATTATTGGTGTTCCCGCTCAGTTAATAATGCTTTTTATTTAAGCAGTTTCTTCAGTTTGGGTCTCTCCCCACCTTCCCCCATCAGCACTCACGCGTCAGGGTGGCTGGGAAGGCGGCGTTGATGCGAATATAGAGGTAATCAGCGAGCCGCTTAATCACCTGCCTCGGCACAGCTAGCTCTGGGGCTGCTTTGCCGTCAGGCGGAGATACATTAGAAAGGGAGAAAGATGATTTAAAGCAATGCCTGAAAATGATTATCAAACAAAGGCCAGCATTTAGGAAGCTGTTCAACCAGAGAGGAATTCCCAGGAAGGATGAGGCGACAGCCTTTATCTTGCAACAAGGGCAAATGGTGAAAATAAAAGTGTCAGACCTGGCGCGCTTTATGTCAGTTCGAGTGACTATAGAGGCCAATGTGGCACAGCATGTGTTTGGATCGTGGGCTGTAAAACACGTGACCTTGTCTCCTGATGCTGATTTATAGCTTTTGTGCACTTCACGCTTTATTTTGCTTCTGGAAAAAAAAAAGTCATCGACCCTTGATGGGAAAGTGGGCAAAGCCTGAAGTGGGTGCAGAAGTTGTGAGGCGCCTCCCGTCTTGAAGACAGCCGGGCTCATCCCTGGCTTGGATTGCTTCGAAGTGGAGCTAACAGGCAGGGACAACGTTTTGTCAGAAAAACCCACCAGGGGTAAAACAGAATAAGAGTCTTTGCAGGCCAAGCGGGCAGCGCCGTTAGAAGTGCAACCATTCTCTTTAAAGGGGATTCGGGTCTCATCAGGATCAAATGAATGCAGTGTAACAGCAGCGGCTCAGAAGCCTCTCAAAGGAATGCCCAGGACTGATTTGCTACTTATTGACCGATTTGGTGTCTTCCTACAAATGCCCAGAAAACTCACATGTTCCTCATACACAGTCTCTGAGCTTGTGTCTAACACGTGGCATTATTACATGGGGGATAGGAGTCCCTATCCTTTACCACTTGACTATTTTTCTTCTGATTTTTGGCTGGCTGGAATTAAAATGTTTACATCAATCGGTTATGTCCTGGGTTGGCTTCTTCAGCTTTCGGGCTATTAAATTCTTTCCTTTCCACGTTAAGCGCAGAAATGCATTTTACATTGGAGTCCGTGCTTTGCTGCCGGTTTGGAGGCTCTGCTGAGTTGACAAGGGGTGTGCCTTTCCCTCCTCCCATCCCTTGGCACTCACTTGACCTCGGCTGAATAATAATGAGCCACCCTGGGGGGTCTTGTGGCTCACATTTCTTTGGTAAATTTTATTTTCACACTTAGCACGCCATTCCTGCTGTGACCGCTCTGGTCCCCATTTGTAACTGGATCGCCACGTTAACCTGCTTTTCAGAGTAGGTGCGAACCTGGCACCAAGGGACCAGTGTTGATGCCAAACCACATTTCCTCTGTGGGCTGTAAACAGCAAGGAGACTGATCAGACTTGAAGAGAACGGACTAGTCGTTGCCCTGCTGAGCCGCAGGTGCAGAGAGAGGATGAGGTTCTTGTTCTCTGCTTTTGGAAGAGACCCTCGCACTCAGAGCTCTGTCACTTGTGGCTCCAGCCCTCCTTTCATCTATTTTTAATTCATTCCTAACCAGGGAAATCAGAGGGAATTGCAGAGTGCTGGAGCTTGATGGGACTTCAGAAGACCTCTTTGCAATTTATTCAGTTCACAGAGGAAGGAAGTGAACCCGGTTACTTTAATTCAACCAGTTGAAATGCTCAGTGCCTGAGATTGGACCAGAATGTGGGTCTCCTGACCTTCAGTCCTAAAACAGTCCTCATTCTTCCCTCAGCTTCCCATCGAGATGGGTGTCACGGCCGGGAGTGGGGATTATTAAGATGAATTGTTGGATTTCAAGAATCAAGTTGGAAAGAGTAGGCTTAGGATGGGCTCATCAGTTTTCTTGACTGGTCCTCAGAGTTGGAAGGAGGGCAGAATTCCTTGACTACTTCATAAGGATCTAGCTATTAGTCTCTGTACAACCTTTTCAGTTTTGCTCGGAGAAATCTGACCTCCCGTGTTCATGATTAGTCAGGAGACACGTACCTACTCCTGGACAAGCTTTTGATTTTTCACTGGCCTCAGCTTTCTCATGTGTACAATCAGAATAACAGTCCTTGTCATCACAGGTAAGAGATGATAGGAGTTATCCCTGCTGTCCTAAGTTTCTTGCATGGGAGGCTGATCATTCTGGGGTTGATCTAAACCAGTGGTTTTTAAAGTGTGGTCCGCACACCAGCTCCAGCATTGCGTAGAAACTTGTTAGAAATGCAAATCCTCGGGCCCCATCTCTGAACTACTCTGTACCGCAAATTCTGGGGTAGAGTCTGGCAATCTGTGTTTTAACGAGGCTTCCAAGGGATTCTAATTCACACCAAAGTTGGAGACCCAGTGATCTAAACAATGCCTTCTCACCTTCTTTTGGCATAACCTAGAGTCATGGAACTGAGTAAGTTAGAAGGAAGCATTTATATGAGAATAGAGTAATATTCATAGATAATTAATTATCAGTTAAACTTCAGGAAGGAGAAACAAATGTTCTGTAGCTCTATAATGGGCCTTTATTATTAGCTATACGGAGGGGAGGGGGCGCGAGAGTCTGTTTCCAGCTCTAAGCTCTGCAGGGCTGGGAGCACACCTAGCATATTCCCTGTTATTTCCCTGGCATCTGTCACAGTCTCTCGAACACACTTGGAATTTAATATTTCTTGAAGAATGAATGAATGAACGTTAAGAATGCTTTGGATGGACCTAGAGATTATCATACTAAGTGAAGTAAGTCAGACAGAGAAAGACAAATATCATATGATATCGCTTATATGTGGAATCTAAAAAAAATGATACAAATGAACCTATTTACAAAACAAAAACAGACTCACGGACATAGAAAACAAACTTATGGTTACCAAAGGGGAAAGGTGGAAGGGGGGAGGGATAAATTAGCAGTTTGGGATTAACAGATACACCCTACTATATATAAAATAGATAAACAACAAGGAACTACGGTATAGCACAGGGAACTATATTCAATATCTTATAATAACCTACAATGGAAATGAATCTGAAAAAGAAGAGATCTGTATAACTAAATCACTTTGCTGTACACCAGAAACTAATACAACATTATAAATCAACCATACTTCAACTAAAGGAAAAAAAAGAACGCTTTGGCCCTATAGCATGTGGAAGAAGCATAAAACTGGAGAAGGGACAAGTTCAAAGTCCAGGTTTGATCCTCTAGCTGGGTAGCTTTGTTGAGTTGATTACTCTTTAAGCCTGAGGGTCCTAATCTACTTCCACCCCACCACCAATTTTTTACTTGGCTCTTACCTCACAGAAATGGAATATATTCTACTAAAAGCTGTTGAGGCCAGGCACTAAATTGCATAAATTATTTATCCCACAAAATACCAGTACAGTAGGGATCACATAATACATACTCGATAAACACTTCCTGAATATAGGTGGAGAAAGGGTCATATTCATGTTGTAATCATAAAGGCCTGACTTAGAAGATGTGACCTTGGACGATGAAGTGTATCCTCTCTGTAGCTCCGTTTCCTACCTGTAAAGTGGAAACAATACTTACTTTTTAGAATTATTGTGAAGAATAGATACACTAATATGAAAGCTTCTACTACACTGCTGGGCGCATCATAGGCGCTCAATAAATACAGTTTACTTTTATTATTTTCACATTTCCCCATGAACTAGCTTTCTAAGCATCTTACTGAACATACGTACTTGCTTCTTCACTGTCAGAACTTTCTAACTGTATATGTTAAGCCCATAAGACTTTTAAAGACTGTTTGGACAGATTCCAATAAACAAGGCTACTGGAAGATGTAGAATAGAAATACAACCCAGAAGCAAGACTGAGTGTAGAAGATGCTACAAATTTGGCAGTTTGTATAAGAGATGAGGGCTGAGAAAACTGTATCTTGATGGTTAGAGTGAAAGAATTGCTGTAGGTCAGAATTCCATGAATGCCATGAGAAGAGTCATTTCCTTTTGCTTCCAACTGGAAGTTATTTGATTTGATCTAAAATGACTGAAGCTAACCTTAGACACACTTCCATAACCAATATTTCCAGTTAGTACATTTTTAAACTTATTCACTATTATTCGAAAAATGCCCTTTGAGCTTCCAAAGGAAGAGATATGGGGGCCGGGGAAGGGCAAATCCAACAAATGGTGAGGACATTTCTTCTCTAACAGCACCCAGCACATCTTGGCCACAAATCATGGTAAGTGTGGTCTCTCTAGTGGCCAATGGCAGAGAAAGGAAAGGCAGAACAATGTATCCCATAACTGGGTGGGCCTTTCCCACCCCTGCCTGCTATCCAAACCCTCCAAGGACAAGAGATGGTCCTTAGGACAAAACTGGCAGGAAGAGAGTGTGGATTCTTAGGCTGTGTTCTTCCAAATTCCAGGCATCCCCGGCCTGACCCAGTCAACCTCCTCTAACTCTTTTTAGATTTGAAGAGCAGTCTGAAGATATGAATATTTTCCGAAACAACTTCACAGAGTAAAATTTAAAAATTGGGAAGGATTGGCTCAGTCATTTTGTAACTGATGACAGAGAGAAGTTTGACTTTATTTCTCATACATCTTACATACTATGAAAGGAAAGAATGAAAGGTGTTAGTTGGTTTTCAATCAAGGAAACAGGTGCCACGCAGACAGAGTTCCAGAATTAGGGTGGGGAAAGAGACAACGTGAAGACAGAGCGTTCACTGAGCGTGAAGGAGAAGGTAAGCGTTGGGAAGTTGTTGAAATCGTGGGTAAGTATTTAAAACTTGATAGGATCTTTATACTTACTGTCTTCAAATAAAAAATATTTTAACCACTTCAGGACCAAAATACAATAGGTATTCATCAATGGTCTCAGGGAGAGTCTTGTGAACAGCTTGTCTGTAGACGGAAACTTTTCAGAGAGCCTGCAGGCATTGGCTGGGTCAGGTGAGAAATCTCACAGGTAGGTGCTCCAGAAGGTTATGGAAAACATGGAGGGAACAATAGGAAGTTACAAGGGAGGGTGCGGGAAGGGACCTTGTGTCACTGTTATTATCAAGAAGCATTTCTCAAGGGCAGTGCTGCACCTGTTTTTGTTCCATAAGGCATACACCTAACAGCAGGCAGAACCTTACTGTGGAGCACCAGAAAACAGATTGCAAATACCTTTTCAGTGTAACTTTGATCCAGAGAAAACTAGACTTTAAACTGGTGATTGATTCCAAAATGTTACTAAAATTCATAGGAAAAAAACCCTTTTCATTGTCCTCCTAACCTTTGCCCTTTCTTTAAATACCGTGGATATTTCACAAAAAGAAGACAGTGTGTGGGACTTCCCTGGTGGTCCAGTGGTTAAGACTTCACCTTCCGATGCAGGGACTGTGGGTTCGATCCCTGGTCGGGGAGCTGAGATCCCACATGCCTTGCAGCCAAAAAAATAAAACAGAAGCAATATTGTAACAAATTCAATAAAGACTTTAAAAATGATCCACATCAAAAAAAAATCTTAAAAAAGACATTGTGGCTTGATGTTCATTTTTCATAAAGCAAAATTTCTGTACTTATTCATAAAGTCAAGCTAATTGGTCTAGAAAGTTCAAGTTCAATTTCCCCCCGCCTGTTTCTGTGTTGAAACCTTTGTTTTGCTCCTCCTATGCATTTGTCAGGGATGGTGACATTTTCTTTTCTTTTTATTTTTGTTGAACCAATTTTAATCAATAAATAGAGGTTGGGGCAAAGAGTGCCATGATTGATTACTGATGACTATGGAAAATTACTAAATGCCTGTAGGAGGAAGTATGTTAAATATATTCTGCAGTTTATTCTCATTTGTAAATTTTTAGTCAAGAACAACTTTATTGTAATATTGTATTATTTTAAGAAACAAATTTGGTAAAATGTTAAGATTTGGTAAATCAGGATGTGGATACAGAAATGTTCAATATACTAATCTATGGCTTTCTCTGATTTTAAAACACTTCATGAGAAAATATTTAAAAAATAATAATCAAGGATGCCAGTTCCAGTAATTTAATTTCAGGTTTAAACTACAAATTTAAAATTGCAGTTTTTCTCTTTGACTGTTTTGTTTGGTTTTACTTAACTTTTCCGTTCAGGAAGCAAAGTTATCCATTTCTTTAAAGAATACTTACTTGCAACTAATTCCTATGTCTCCTAACTTGATACTTTCTTCCCCATTCTCCCTCCTCCCCCCACCTTGTTTTTTTTTCTGGAAAGATGCGTGCTGATTTCTTGATTAACATAGGGTTTGGTGAAGAATTTAAGTTATAGATCTAATGATTTCAGACCTATGTAAAAAATACAGTTTCTCAGGTACCCACCATTCCCGGCTCTCAATGGTAAAAGTAAAATCCTGGCTCAGCAGGAGAAAGAATTGTTTCTGGATTTTCAGTTTCTAGTAACCTACCCCTGGAAAGGGACAAAGCAGACCTCTTGACAGTTACTACAGACATTTCCACCCCTGTTTGCCTCAGGGCAAAAGTAGCACTTCTGGAAAACAGTGTATTATAGTTGGGGGGAGGAAGATAAAGGAAACATGAGGAATGTTACTTATAAACCAACACTGCTCGGAATTTATGACTTGATAGACTTAACTCTACCTTTAATGGGTGATGCTATTTTTACCTAGCTTTTCAGTCTCTCCTGAAGTGCCTTGATTGGCTAGGATTCTAGAACAATGCTCATTTACTATGTTCACTTTACCCACTGCAGAACAATCAGTAACCAAATTGAGTGGACTTCAGCCTTCCATCAGGATTCTCTGAGTCTAGTGAGTTCCTCTCAAAGAGCCTTTCCTATTTCTTGTAACTTGTTTGTTGTTACTTTAATATTGTCTACTTTATGATATTTACTATCTGTGTTTTTAGATCTCTTGTTTATTCATCATCTCGGCAGTCCTAAAGAAAAACCAATGACAATAATCAGAATAGAAGAATGCTTTAAAATAGTTAAAAATTTTAAAAAATAGTCAAATATAGAATAGTGAAATAAAAAGAAAATATACATATGCAAAAGAACTTCAGCCCATAACTTAAACCATATTCAAAAAACTATGCAGAAATCTATAAGACACTGATGAAAGAAATTAAAGATGATACAAATAGATGGAGAGATATACCATGTTCTTGGATTGGAAGAATCAACATTGTGAAAATGACTATACTGCCCAAAGCAATCTACAGATTCAGTGCAATCCCTATCAAGCTACCAATGGCATTTTTCACAGAACTAGAACAAAAAATTTCACAATTTGTATGGAAACACAAAAGACCTTGAATAGCCAAAGCAATCTTGAGAAAGAAAAATGGAGCTGGAGGAAACAGGCTCCCTGACTTCAGACTATACTACAAAGCTACAGTAATCAAGACAGTATGGTACTGGCACAAAAACAGAAATACAGATCAATGGAACAGGACATAAAGCCCAGAGATAAACCCACACACATATGGTCACCTTATTTTTGATAAAGGAGGCAAGAATATACAATGGAGAAAAGACAGCCTCTTCAATAAGTGGTGCTGGGAAAACTGGACAGCTACATGTAAAAGAATGAAATTAGAACACTCCCTAACACCATACACAAAAATAAACTTAAAATGGATTAAAGACCTAAATGTAAGGCCAGGCACTATAAAACTCTTAGAGGAAAACATAGAACACTCTATGACATAAATCACAGCAAGATCCTTTTTGACCCACCTCCTAGAGAAATGGAAATAAAAACAAAAATAAACAAATGGGACCTAATAAAACTTGAAAGCTTTTGCACAGCAAAGGAAACCATAAACGAGATGAAAAGACAACCCTCAGAATGGGAGAAAATATTTGCAAATGAAGCAACTGACAAAGGATTAATCTCCAAAATTCACAAGCAGCTCATAAAGCTCAATATCAAACAAACAAACAACCCAATCCAAAAGTGGGCAGAAGACCTAAATAGACATTTCTGCAAAGAAGATATACAGATTGCCAACAAACACAGGAAAGAAGGCTCAACATCACTAATCATTAGAGAAATGCAAATCAAAACTACTATGAGGTATCAGCTCACACCAGTCAGAATGGCCATCATCAAAAAACCTACGAACAATAATAAATGCTGGAGAGGGTGTGGAGAAAAGGGAACCCTCTTGCACTGCTGGTGGGAATGTAAATTGATACAGCCACTATGGAGAACAGTATGGAGGTTCCTTAAAAAACTAGAAATAGAATTACCATATGATCCAGCAATCCCACTACTGGGCATATACCCAGAGAAAAACGTAATTCAAAAAGAGTCATGTACCACAATGTTCGTTGCAGCACTATTTACAATAGCCAGGACATGGAAGCAACCTAAGTGTCCATCAACAGAAGAATGGATGAAGAAGATGTGGCACATATATACAATGGAATATTACTCAGCCATAAAAAGAAACGAAACTGAGTTACTTGTAGTGAGGTGGATGGACCTAGAGTCTGTCATACAGAGTGAAGTAAGTCCGAAAGAGAAAAACAAATATTGTATGCTAACGTGTATATGGACGCTAATAAAAAAAAAATGGTTCTGAAGAACCTAGGGGCAGGACAGGAATAAAGATGCAGACATAGAGAATGGACTTGAGGGCTTCCCTGGTGGCGCAGTGGTTGAGAGTCTGCCTGCCAATGCAGGGGACACGGGTTCGTGCCCTGGTCTGGGAAGATCCCACGTGCCGCGGAGCGGCTGGGCCCATGAGCAATGGCTGCTGAGCCTGCACGTCCGGAGCCTGTGCTCCGCAACGGGAAAGGCCACAACAGTGAGAGGCCCGCGAACCCCCCCCCCAAAAAAAAGGAGAATGGACTTGAGAACATGGGGAGGGGGAAGGGTAAGCTGGGACAAAGAGAGTGGCATGGACATATATACACTACCAAATATAAAACTGATAGCTAGTGGGAAGCAGCCTCATAGCACAGGGAGATCAGCTTGGTGCTTTGTGACCACCTAGAAGGGTGGGATAGGGAGGGTGGGAAGGAGACACAAGAGGGAAGAGATATGGGGATATATGTGTATGTATAGCTGATTCACTTTGTTATAAAGCAGAAGGTAACACACCATGGTAAAGCAATTATACTCCAATAAAGATGTTAAGAAAAAAACAAAATTAACCCCAAGCATGTTATATTCCTAAATGTACAATGTCAAACTATAAAACGTCTAGAAGAAACATAGGAAGAAATATTTGTGACCTTATGTTAGGCTAAGATTTCTTAACTACAACATCAAAAGCATGATTTATAAACAAAAAAATCACTAAATCTGACTTTGTCAAAATTAAGAACATGTGTTCTTTGAAAAATACTGGGAGAAAATATTTGCAAATTACATATCTGATAAAGAACTTGTATCCAAAATTTCTGAAAAAAAACACTCGAAACTTGATGATAAGAAAACAAACAAAATGCCATTTAAAATGGGTAAAATGTGTGAACAAAGAAGCTATATGTTGGCAAAGAACCACACGAAGAGGTGTTCAATGTCATTTATCACCAGAGAAGTGATGTTTGTTTCCTAAATTAAAAGCTAATTCCATAAATGAAAACCACAATGAGATATCATTTAGCACCTGTTTGAACGATTACGGTTAAAAAGACTAATGTACTAAGTGTTAGCGAGGATGTGGGTAAACGAAAACGTTCACACGCTGCTGATAGCCACGTAAAATGGTACAACCACTTCAGAAAACAACTTGACAGCGGCTTAAAAAGTGAAACACACACGTACCATGCCACCCAGCCCTTCCACTCCTAGGAATTTACCAAAGAGAAATGAATGCCTGCATTCCTACAAAGACTTGTGTATGACTGTTCATAGCATCTGTAATTATAATCACTCCAACCTGGAAACAGTCCAGATGTTCACCAACAGATGAATGGATGAGCAAATCGTGGCACATTCATTCACAGGAATATATTCAGCAATAAAAAGGAATGACTTTATGATATCAGTACATGTGATGGCATGGGTGAAGCTAAAAATAATTATGCTGAGTGAAAGATGCCAGACAAAAAAAGAGTACCTACTCTATGATTCCATTTATATAAAATTCTCAAAACCTCAAACTAATGTATAGTGAAAGAAATCACATTAGTGGATGTCTGGGATGGCCG
Source organism: Globicephala melas (assembly GCF_963455315.2). Classification (NCBI taxonomy): domain Eukaryota; kingdom Metazoa; phylum Chordata; class Mammalia; order Artiodactyla; family Delphinidae; genus Globicephala; species Globicephala melas. The sequence goes on along the minus strand of NC_083331.1, from coordinate 14,130,684 downwards.
AGTAGGAAATGGAGGGGGAAGGAATTACAGAAGATCGGGAGGAAACTTGATGGGATAATGGATACTTTGTTATCTTAGTTATGGTCATGTTTTTACTTTTATATACACATCAAAATTTATCAAACTGTACACTTCAAGTAAGTTAGCTTATTATGTCAATTGTACCTCCATAAAGCTGTTCAAAAGAAAGGGAAAGAAAAAGAGAAGAGAAGGGAATGACAAAGGGAAAGAAAGGACAAAGAAAGAAAAGAGAAAGGAGGGAGGGAGGGAGGAAAAGGCCTGGACCAAAGTCAGAGACCTGGGTTGGGGTCTTGCACCTGTCATTGACTTGCTGTGTATCTGTGGGTCAATTGCATTCTGTGAGCCTCAGTTTTCTTTTCTATAAGACGAGGTTTATAACATCCACCTCATATGTACATAAAGTATGTAAAAATATTTTGCCATATGCAGATGTCCTTATAAACATTAGGCATTATTAGGACTCTTAGTGATAATATTTATCAAGCAGATGCAAACTGCAGCAACTGGAACATCTTCCTCCCACTTTGGGGGAAATGTCAGGAGTCCCGTGGGGTGGAGGGGGTGTTTCAGTGGGTGTGTTATCGAAAGGGGGGTCCAGGTGCTGGCTGCTCTAAAGCCAATAAAGAGGCAAGGTTGGTGGAAAGGAAAGTTTGCTTTATTTTGGAGGCTGGCAACGGTGGGACGGGGGGTGGACTCGTGTCCAAAGGCCGACTCCCCATCACTGACAGCTGGTGGGCCAGAGCTTTTATAGGTGGAGGGAGGGGCCTCCAGGCAGAAGGAGCACCGCCAGCTCTGACAGTCATCTTGAAATTCGTCCTGCAGTGATTTGATCAGCGTCATCTTGATTGTTTCAAGTACAGTTAGGCTTCAGTTCCAGGGTCAGTCTGTTCGCATTTCCTGGAGGCCAATTCTCAGAATCGTGGCAGCTTATGTCATGGCTACAGTCTGGTCACCCTTGTAGTTAACTTCTTCCACCTGGCGGGGGTTACAGTATCTACAAGCCAGCTCACAGGATAGGGCTCAGAATATGATCTGTAGCCCTTGAGAAGGAACTAAAGGTTCTTGACTTTGCTTACTGACTAAACTATTATTCTTTGGTCTTGTCGGACTGCTTTCCTTTGCTTCTACATTTCCTCACTTCTCTGATTAAACTTATTCTTGACTAAAGTTTTTCTACAGACAAAAGGCAGGCAGAGGACATGGGACGGGAGAGGAGGAGGACCACAGGGTCCTGCTCTGTTTCAGGTGTGGGGAGGAAAGAAGTAGCATCATCTTTTGCTGTGAGATGGAAAATAAAGCCTGAAACTTTTAGACCTCTCATCGCACAGAAAATGTACTGCAGCTCCTGTTCGTGGTCTACAGGTCCCAACGTGCTG